>NW_028270165.1:4113089-5484119 GCF_037043375.1 Chiloscyllium plagiosum | reverse complement strand
TGCACCTCTCTCTCTCTCTCTGCCTGCCTGCGCCTCTCTCTCTCTCTGCCTGCCTGCGCCTCTCTCTCTCTCTGCCTGCCTGCGCCTCTCTCTCTCTCTGCCTGCCTGCGCCTCTCTCTCTCTCTGCCTGCCTGCGCCTCTCTCTCTCTCTGCCTGCCTGCGCCTCTCTCTCTCTCTGCCTGCCTGCGCCTCTCTCTCTCTCTGCCTGCCTGCGCCTCTCTCTCTCTCTGCCTGCCTGCGCCTCTCTCTCTCTCTGCCTGCCTGCGCCTCTCTCTCTCTCTGCCTGCCTGCGCCTCTCTCTCTCTCTGCCTGCCTGCGCCTCTCTCTCTCTCTGCCTGCCTGCGCCTCTCTCTCTCTCTGCCTGCCTGCGCCTCTCTCTCTCTCTGCCTGCCTGCGCCTCTCTCTCTCTCTGCCTGCCTGCGCCTCTCTCTCTCTCTGCCTGCCTGCGCCTCTCTCTCTCTCTGCCTGCCTGCGCCTCTCTCTCTCTCTGCCTGCCTGCGCCTCTCTCTCTCTCTGCCTGCCTGCGCCTCTCTCTCTCTCTGCCTGCCTGCGCCTCTCTCTCTCTCTGCCTGCCTGCGCCTCTCTCTCTCTCTGCCTGCCTGCGCCTCTCTCTCTCTCTGCCTGCCTGCGCCTCTCTCTCTCTCTGCCTGCCTGCGCCTCTCTCTCTCTCTGCCTGCCTGCGCCTCTCTCTCTCTCTGCCTGCCTGCGCCTCTCTCTCTCTCTGCCTGCCTGCGCCTCTCTCTCTCTCTGCCTGCCTGCGCCTCTCTCTCTCTCTGCCTGCCTGCGCCTCTCTCTCTCTCTGCCTGCCTGCGCCTCTCTCTCTCTCTGCCTGCCTGCGCCTCTCTCTCTCTCTGCCTGCCTGCGCCTCTCTCTCTCTCTGCCTGCCTGCGCCTCTCTCTCTCTCTGCCTGCCTGCGCCTCTCTCTCTCTCTGCCTGCCTGCGCCTCTCTCTCTCTCTGCCTGCCTGCGCCTCTCTCTCTCTCTGCCTGCCTGCGCCTCTCTCTCTCTCTGCCTGCCTGCGCCTCTCTCTCTCTCTGCCTGCCTGCGCCTCTCTCTCTCTCTGCCTGCCTGCGCCTCTCTCTCTCTCTGCCTGCCTGCGCCTCTCTCTCTCTCTGCCTGCCTGCGCCTCTCTCTCTCTCTGCCTGCCTGCGCCTCTCTCTCTCTCTGCCTGCCTGCGCCTCTCTCTCTCTCTGCCTGCCTGCGCCTCTCTCTCTCTCTGCCTGCCTGCGCCTCTCTCTCTCTCTGCCTGCCTGCGCCTCTCTCTCTCTCTGCCTGCCTGCGCCTCTCTCTCTCTCTGCCTGCCTGCGCCTCTCTCTCTCTCTGCCTGCCTGCGCCTCTCTCTCTCTCTGCCTGCCTGCGCCTCTCTCTCTCTCTGCCTGCCTGCGCCTCTCTCTCTCTCTGCCTGCCTGCGCCTCTCTCTCTCTCTGCCTGCCTGCGCCTCTCTCTCTCTCTGCCTGCCTGCGCCTCTCTCTCTCTCTGCCTGCCTGCGCCTCTCTCTCTCTCTGCCTGCCTGCGCCTCTCTCTCTCTCTGCCTGCCTGCGCCTCTCTCTCTCTCTGCCTGCCTGCGCCTCTCTCTCTCTCTGCCTGCCTGCGCCTCTCTCTCTCTCTGCCTGCCTGCGCCTCTCTCTCTCTCTGCCTGCCTGCGCCTCTCTCTCTCTCTGCCTGCCTGCGCCTCTCTCTCTCTCTGCCTGCCTGCGCCTCTCTCTCTCTCTGCCTGCCTGCGCCTCTCTCTCTCTCTGCCTGCCTGCGCCTCTCTCTCTCTCTGCCTGCCTGCGCCTCTCTCTCTCTCTGCCTGCCTGCGCCTCTCTCTCTCTCTGCCTGCCTGCGCCTCTCTCTCTCTCTGCCTGCCTGCGCCTCTCTCTCTCTCTGCCTGCCTGCGCCTCTCTCTCTCTCTGCCTGCCTGCGCCTCTCTCTCTCTCTGCCTGCCTGCGCCTCTCTCTCTCTCTGCCTGCCTGCGCCTCTCTCTCTCTCTGCCTGCCTGCGCCTCTCTCTCTCTCTGCCTGCCTGCGCCTCTCTCTCTCTCTGCCTGCCTGCGCCTCTCTCTCTCTCTGCCTGCCTGCGCCTCTCTCTCTCTCTGCCTGCCTGCGCCTCTCTCTCTCTCTGCCTGCCTGCGCCTCTCTCTCTCTCTGCCTGCCTGCGCCTCTCTCTCTCTCTGCCTGCCTGCGCCTCTCTCTCTCTCTGCCTGCCTGCGCCTCTCTCTCTCTCTGCCTGCCTGCGCCTCTCTCTCTCTCTGCCTGCCTGCGCCTCTCTCTCTCTCTGCCTGCCTGCGCCTCTCTCTCTCTCTGCCTGCCTGCGCCTCTCTCTCTCTCTGCCTGCCTGCGCCTCTCTCTCTCTCTGCCTGCCTGCGCCTCTCTCTCTCTCTGCCTGCCTGCGCCTCTCTCTCTCTCTGCCTGCCTGCGCCTCTCTCTCTCTCTGCCTGCCTGCGCCTCTCTCTCTCTCTGCCTGCCTGCGCCTCTCTCTCTCTCTGCCTGCCTGCGCCTCTCTCTCTCTCTGCCTGCCTGCGCCTCTCTCTCTCTCTGCCTGCCTGCGCCTCTCTCTCTCTCTGCCTGC
This sequence comes from Chiloscyllium plagiosum, assembly GCF_037043375.1. Classification (NCBI taxonomy): domain Eukaryota; kingdom Metazoa; phylum Chordata; class Chondrichthyes; order Orectolobiformes; family Hemiscylliidae; genus Chiloscyllium; species Chiloscyllium plagiosum. Next base: position 5,481,570 of record NW_028270165.1, on the reverse strand, counting down.
CTGCGCCTCTCTCTCTCTCTGCCTGCCTGCGCCTCTCTCTCTCTCTGCCTGCCTGCGCCTCTCTCTCTCTCTGCCTGCCTGCGCCTCTCTCTCTCTCTGCCTGCCTGCGCCTCTCTCTCTCTCTGCCTGCCTGCGCCTCTCTCTCTCTCTGCCTGCCTGCGCCTCTCTCTCTCTCTGCCTGCCTGCGCCTCTCTCTCTCTCCCTCTCTGCCTGCCTGCGCCTCTCTCTCTCTCTCTCTCTCTCTGCCTGCCTGCGCCTCTCTCTCTCTCTCTCTCTCTCTGCCTGCCTGCGCCTCTCTCTCTCTCTCTCTCTCTCTGCCTGCCTGCGCCTCTCTCTCTCTCTCTCTCTGCCTGCCTGCGCCTCTCTCTCTCTCTCTCTCTGCCTGCCTGCGCCTCTCTCTGTCTCTGCCCGCCTATGCCCCCCTGCGTGCCTCTCTCTCTCTTTCTCTTTCTCTCTCTCTCTCTCTGCCTGCGCCCCTCTCTCTCTGCCTAGCTGCGTCCCTCTCTCTCTGCCCGCCTATGCCCCCCTCTGCCTGCGCGCCTCTCTCTCTGCCTGTCTGCGCGTCTCTCTCTCTGTAACACTCTTCAGCTTTCTACATGTCTCAGTTAATAGTTGCCCAATGTGTCCTGTATGCCAAATTCATTCATGTCTGGACATCCTGAAGCGAGCAATTATACTTCAGATTTCTACTCGCCAATTAAAACTAACATTGGGCACTCAAACAGATCGGGGGCACCTTGAAGCATGCCACGGACCTCAGTGTGGGTCCTGGGCTTATCAAATAGGGTTTCACCTCTCGTAACCCTGGGGTAAGCAAATTCATTATTACTAACTTTGTAAAGCACAAGTGCTCTCAGCAACATAACGTCAGGACACTAGGACCCTGTTGAGTTCTCTCACTAGTATCTTGTGACTGAGTAGGGAGAATTGTATCATCATTTCTAACAGCATTTTTGTCCCTGGCCAGCTTTCCCCTTTATTTTGGACACAACAAAAGCAGCAACCACCCTCTATATTTCATCTCTCAAAGGATATCGGCCGGTGACCTGGCAGGACCCGGGTATCTCCTGCCTGACTCGCCAACTGTGGGGGATGGAAATAAAGGCCCATGTCAGGAAAGAATTTGTTTATCAGGAAGCAGTACAGCTGCAAGGCCAACCGTCTCCGCTGAGCCTGGGAAACACAAGCTTTAGCAAGCAGACACTAAGCTGAGATTCAAAATGGTTTCCAGGCTTTAATATGTGACAAAATGGCTGACCCAAATCTAACAATTCTCCCACATCATCGCAGGGAATAAAACAAGAAAAATGAAACAAAATTAGAAATAAGTAGGGGATCATGCTTAATGTTTGTTCATTACAAAGTAAACAAGAAATAACAGTCTCCCAGGATTCGTATGGTGCCCTACTTGAGAAATTCTGTCCAACAAGTTTAATTGGAAGCAGTAGCTTTCGGAGTGCAGCTCCTTCATCAGGGGATTGTGGAATATAAAATTGTAAGACACAGAATTTATAGCAACAGTTTATAGTGTGATGTAACTGAAACCATATATTGAAAAAGACCTGGATTGTTTGTTAAGTCTCTCATCTGTTCGAATGACCATGATAGTTTCAGTTCTTTCAAATGTAAATCACAAAACCTTTTAAAATAGTTAAATCCTCAAGTGAACTTTACCAATTAGTGTCGTGTCAGTCCAGATAATGTATTGAAGGTGTGAGCTCCCCTGTGTGAGACTGTCTGTGGCACAATGGTTAAACTGATTTACAGAATCTTACATAGAGTCATGCAGTTTTTGAGCAAAGTAAGACATAATTCTGCAAGTACGAATTCACCCAACAAATTTGTGCGTGTGTGTGTGTATGGGGGGGGAGGAATGTATATTTGTAGATACATTCTATGTGCATTTTTTTTTAAGGAAAAATTTGCAGGCAGTCAATACATGTAATAGTTTGTAAATTCGACTTTGGAAACAGAATCAGTCTGACTCAAGATTGGGATACAGGCAGACTCTGACCTCGCACCTTTAATGCATTGTCTGAGCTGAGATGTGAGCTTTTGCTATAAAACCTTGTTATCTCGAGAAGGTGACAACAAGAAGTTCTGGGGTTTACATTGTAATGATATCTGCAACCTATTTGAAAAGGTGGAAGACTTAACAATCTAGGTTTGTTCAATATACCATTTCAGTGGCAGGACACTGGAATGTTTTGATCTAAATTGTGTCTTAGGATCTTATCCTCCACAACCACCTGATGAAGAGGCAGCACTCCAAAAGTTACTGCTTCCAAAGAAGCCTGTTGGACTACAACCTGGACTTGTGTGATTCTAGAATCTGGTTTCTAGTATCTGCAGTCCTTGTTTTTACCGAGTTGATTTTAACCCTACAGCGAATCCCCTTGCAAGGATGCCTGCCTTGAAGAAGTTTTCCTCCTCTCTCTACAAGAATCTCAAGGAATCCCTCTCCCACTGCAACTTCCAGGTCATTTCCTCTGCCCTGAAGCTCTTCAACCATGTCCTGAAACAGACTTGCTACCACAGCCACATTTGCTTCCTCAGTGCTTGTCTCCGTAACCAACTCATCCTACACAGATTCCGGACCACCTTTAAACCAGCAGAGTTCGGATCCGAACAGGCCACTCCATCCTCCTGTCTGACCTATCACCTTCATCCCCACCCCTATTCATCTATTGTACTCTTTGCTACCTTCCCCCACCCTCCTCCCTGACCTATCCCCTCCATCCCCACTCCCATTCACCTAATGTACTCTACGCTACTTTCTCCCCAACCCCACCCTCCTCTCATTTATCTCTCCACCCTGCAGGCTCTATTCCTGATGAAGGACGTTTTCCTGAAACATCGATTTTCCTGCTCCTCGGATGCTGCCTGAACTGCTGTGCTTTTCCAGAAACGTCAAAAGTGGATTGGCCATGTTGAATTACCCATAGTGCCCAGGGATGTGCATGTTAGGGTGGATTGGCCATGCTAAATTACCCATAGTGCTGTGAGAAACGAACCCCACTTAATCAATAATTTTCAGTCCAAGTCAAAAAGTTCTGAAGCAGCACATTTATTCAAACATCTTGCAAGATGGGTGGCTGTATGAAGAGAGACATACCCGACAGTAAAATACAGAGTGTTTTATACTTTTCTGAGGGCTCTCTCGACACCCCTACACTGAGCAATAAACCTATTATGAGTGTCTATTTCATTCTATCCCTTTATTTGGTGATTACTTGCACCCGTTATTCCTTCATTTGGTAATTCCCTGCACCCAAGCCTAAGCCTATCATACTTATTAATTAATTTGTTTGTTTTTCTTGTTTTTCTTTAAATCTGCCTTATTTGGCTGTCCTTGTTCGTTACAGCCTTCCTGTTATTTTGTCCAGTTCCTCTTATCTTATCGAACCGTCTCACTTCTGAGATCATCCTTTAATATCTTGATAGTCCAAAAAGCGGACCTACAAACTATGAGCTTATTGCGAAATGCCCCTGCTGCCCTTTTTTTTTGTGGTCAGCTACAAGTAATTTCCTTGCTTAAAACTATTTCTTAAAAGACCCTTTACCTTCTTTAAAATCAACGTACACCTGACAACCTGAAATTTATCTCTCTCAACCCCAACCCCAACCCCGCGCCCCTCTCATTTATTTCTCCACCCTGCAGGCACTCTGCCTCTATTCCTGATGAAGGGCTTTTGTGCGAAACGTCAATTTTCCTGCTCCTCGTATGCTGCCTGAACTGCTGTGCTTTTCCAGTACCACTCTAATCTAAAGTGGATTGGCCATGCTGAAATACCCATAGTGCCTAGGGATGTGCACGTGAGGGTGAATTGGCCATGCTATATTATCCATAGTGCCTAGGGATGTGGAGGTTAGGGTGAATTGGCTGTGCTAAACTACCCATAAGCGCCCAGGGATGTGCAGGTTAGGGTGGATTGGCCATGCTAAATTACCTGTAGTGCCCAGGGATGTGCAGGTTAGGGTGGATTGGCCATGCTAAATTAGGCATAATGTGCAGGTAAGGTGCATGATTCAGGGTTAAATGTAGGGGAGTGGGTGTGGGTGGGTGACCCTTGGGAGGTTCGGTGAGGCCGAGTGGCCTGCTTCCACACTGTGGGGATTCTCAGAAGGGAGGGGTTTTTTTGGAAAGTGTTTTCTCGTCCTCGTCTGCTGCAGGCGTGGCGCATGCGCGGTGCGGCGGCCCGCTGTTGGCCATGCCCCGCCCCTTCAGCTGTCACTTTTCCTCGCCCCGCCCCTAGTTTCTTTGTGACGTCACAACGCGGAAGTGGCCCTGTCAGTTTCAAAGTGAATCTCCCGCCCTCCTGACGACTCTTCATCCTGGGAGGGAGACAGAGATGGGTGGAGGGTAAATTGGTCACTTGTAGCAACGAGAGTGAATGCAGAGAAAATAATGACAGAGAAGATAGGGAGTCAATGCGGGATCTATGAGAAATGGGAATATTAGGAATTAAAGAGGCGGCACCAAGATCATAAAACTTTGTTAAGGCCTTTGAAGTACGACAAGAGAAGGATGAAACCACTTCTGCATTTCTTAAAAGGCTCAAGGAGGCCACAAGGAAGTGTTTGGGAATGGATCCCGATAATCAGATAACACAGGGACTCTTAAAGGTCCAGTTAGTAACTAAATCATGGCCGGACATACAAAAGAAATTACAGAAATTAGATGGATGGAGTGAAAGACAGATGGAAGAGCTGTTACGTGAGGCACAGAAAGTGTATGTGAAAAGGGAAGACGAGAAGCAGAAACAGAAAGCCAAAATGATGGTGGAGGCAGTAGAAGAAATAACAAAAAGGAGACTGGGATCAAGGGATAACAGGAAGGGTAGGGGAGGACACGAAAGACAAGGGTCAGATACCTGGAAAAGGAGGCAACAAACCAAAGATAATCACTCTGTTTGTTCTAACCCTCAGCTTCCACCCTCGTTCCCTGAAATCCTGCCTTGCATCCCTGAAATCCTGCCTTGCATCCCTATCTCTCTTTTTTTTGTGGTTAGCACTGCTGCCTCACAGCACCAGAGCCACCGGTTCAATTCCCTCCCCGCCCCCCCCCCCCCTCCGTGCCACGTCTGCGTGGGTTTCCTCCCACAGTCCAAAGACGTGTGGGTTAGGGTGAATTGGCCAAGCTAAATTGCCCCGTAGTGTTAGGTGACGGGGAATGGGGCTGGGTGTTTTGCTCTTCGGCGGGTCAGTGTGGACTTGTTGGGCCGAAGGGCCTGTTTCCACACTGTAGGGAATGTGATCTAAAGTTCCGGAATTTATATATTGATGAACTGAAACCTGCAACCCATTCTAAAAGATGAAGGACTCAGCAGCGGTCCAGGTTTGTTCCAAATATTGCATCGGTTGCATGACACTGTGATGTTTTGCTATTAATTCTGTGTTTTATGATCCTGCAGCACAGCTACCCGCAGAAGGAGCAGCGCTGCAGAAGCCAGTGCTTCCAAATACATCTGGGTGGGCGGGGTTTACCAGGAGGGGCGGGTTTAGTCTGGGGGCGGGGTTTACGATCAGCGTTCGGAAGGGGCGGGACTTACGTGTCGCTTTGGCGGAGGAGGGGGCGGGACAAGGACCAGGGGGCGTGGCCATCCCGAAGCCGGAAATGTGCCCGCGGCCTGTTTTCTCCGCTGGAGCTTCGGCTGCAGCAAGTAAGGTAAAGCTTTATCAATATTTCCTTTTACAGAGTTTGTATTTAATAACCAGTAATGGCTACTCAATATCATCATAAAGTCTCAAAATGCAATTCATTTAAATCCATAGCACATAAGCACTAAGAGTTAATTTTCCAACAGCCTCAGCACTAAAATGGTCTCACAAGGGAACGGCTGTGAATGTTATCACTTGGTGTCCTGTTCACACAGGTTCACTGATGCTGAGGCAAACGTTCTTAATTGCCTTACAGCATCCTGTTATCACTTGGTGAGCCCAGGTGTCCCTATCTTTAAGTTCTCTCCTCTTTCTGAGCCTACCTGTCGGTTTATTTTCTAGTGCAGTAAATGTATTCAATAATTCAGCATTACATTTTAGTCTGAATGTTTAAAGACAAGTTTTAAGGCTATAGACTTTCTCACCCAGATGCCCACACCCTCATTCCTCCCTTTGATTGCACCGTGATCACTGAAAGAGAAGGCTAATCCAAACGAATGCCCTTCAAGGTGGTCCTGCCATCAACATCCTGCAGAGCGGCACCACCATCCTCGCAGCTCATCTGGTCATATTTATCATCGCCATCGACACGTGTGGGTGAACCATCGGATCGCAAAAGGAACATCTTCTGGGGCAAATCTATATCACTAAGGGACCTCATAAGCCTAGCAATTAAATACCTAACAATACCAATACCGACCAACAGACATAGCTAAATTGATAAGCCAATTGTACCATCAGCCCGTTCTGCAGTTTCCCCAACTGGTCCCTTCAGTCATTCTGGATCTCTTCTTGTATCTTAGTTAATATTGCCAGTGAGATCGGGAATGCCCATAGTGCATTTATCTTGGACAATGGTGCAGACCTCACCCTCCCGGGTGAGTATATAGTCTAAGGCATACCGATTCTGCACAGAGTAAAGACACAGGTCTGATAATCCCAGTTTACTCTGTTCCAGAGCCTCTTTAGTCTTATTTCCTCGAATGGTCAGGCCGCAAAAGAGGGAATTGCGGTTCTTTTAACTTGTCACTCCTGCCGATCCTCCCAACGTCAGGGTACTCTGGATTCCCCAGCCTATTGGGTGTCCTGTATTGTCACCCAGTCCCTTGGGAGCCTTCCAGTTGGAGCAAGGTTGGCTGAGACCGACCGCTGCATCCTCCTCAGATGGAGGTTCCATCGACTTGTCCACTGGCCAGGACAAGGTACTGTTGTGGGAACAAGGGCTCCGATAGTGACCTTATGAGGGACATCTTTGCCATCCAGGACAAGGAAATTGGTAGCTTTACCTTTACCTTAAGAAATAATAGTCTGGTTTGGTGTATATTAGGGAGAGTTTGTCAAAATAGATTACTGAAATGTTACAGCAGGGGGTCTGGTCAGATCTACAGGAGCAAAGGGTCGACGTTTTAGATTAGATTAGATTTGGTTACTTACAGTGTGGAAACAGTGATGAATAGATTGGAATCGGAGACTGCGGACGGGGCAAGTAAGTCATCTCCCGATAGAGAGGAGTAACATACTACTGCCTCTGGGGTGAATAGCGTTCTGTGGGCCTGTATAAATATGTTATTTGTGGATTGAGGAGTTTCCCCTATCAGTCCACATCGCCCCGCCGAAGCGCAACCCACCCATACCCCTACACATCTACCCCTTACCTAACACTATGGGCAATTTACCATGGCCAATTCACCTGACCTGCACATCGTTGGACTGTGAGAGGAAACCGGAGCACCCGGAGGAAACCCACGCAGACACGGGGCGAATGTGCAAACTCCACACAGTCAGTCGCCTGAGGCGGGAATTGAACCCGGGTCTCTGGAGCTGTGAGGCAGCAGTGCTAACCACTGTGCCACCGTGCCGCCCACGGTGGCACAGAGGAGTCGCTTGAGCGCTGTAAAAATGGGCCAAGTGACTCGAGCACTCGCACTGTATGGGAGACAATGGTTCTCAGAATGCTGTTCCCATTGGGCTCTCCCTTAGCTCTATTGTACATGGTCTTGGTGACAGTATCAGGTTCTGAAAAGAGAAAAGGCCTATAAATGCACAAGGGAAGGGTTCCGTTCCAGGTCCATGTGCCACATAAGGCCTGCTGTACCCCAGCCAGTGTTACACCAGCTGTTTGTATACACAGACCCGAGGTATTGGAAAGTGATATTTCTCTTCATGGGGTCGACAGTAGGAAATCTGATGAATAGATTGGAATCAGGGACTGGGGACGGGGCAAGTAAGTCATCTCCCGATAGAGAGGAGTAACATACTACTGCCTCTGGGGTGAAGAGCGTTCTGTGGGCCTGTATAAATAAGTTGTTTGTGGATTGAGGAGTTTCCCCTATCAGGCTTCTCTTTTCTCGAGTCGGCCCGTCCTACAAAAAGGGACTATGTTCCTGGGCATATTTACCATAATAACAGGGTTGATCATTTTTATCTTCACTAGACTTGTGTCTGCATGTAAAATCAAAAAAACATTGTAACGACATGATAACTCTCACTGATTTCTACTGTCCAGATGGACCATCTGGTCTTTCTGATGTAAGAGTCCATTGCAATAATCAATCTTCATCACGTTCCACACGTCAAAGGCGTCTGGTCCGGTGCACTGGACGACATCTCCTCAGCATGGGTGGTGGATAATCTCTGATCATTCCTGGTCGCGTCCATAGTTAGTGGCTTTCCCCATCAGGATGTTGTACGTGATCAGAAAGGTGAGGAGATAAGCGATCCCCAAATGTCCCTCCTCTTAGTTCAAGTATCTGTAATAAGATTAACATTAGAACAACAGCAAAATTCAAAACCCAACTGGACAGGGTCCACTCCTTTTGTTGAGATCCAGGATTCTCTCCTCCTCTTCCCCCCTTTTGATTGGTGCGGTCAATCAATTTACAACGGTGCAGTTGGACCCAAGCTGAGCGCCCAGCGACTGGGACCGCTGTAGGGGTGGGAAGTAAAACCTGGAAGGGGCCATCCCAACGAGGTTGGAGACGTTTGCCAGTCCAGTTCTTGACGAGCACCAACGAACCAGGCTCTACCCGTGACGAGGCTGAAAGGGAGGGAACATTGCTGTAGGCCGCACGCTCCTGGGAGTGAAAGGCACACATAACATTGGTTAGAGCAAGAACATAACCAATGATTGCTTTGGTCATGTGGTGGAAGTGGACTCAGAAGGGAGCCGAATCGTTCCAAGGGGTACGGAGGCAGTGACCAGAGAAACTCTCAGCTGGAGACAGTCGTGTCTTGCCCACAGACATGGATCGCATCTGGAATAAGGCCACAGGGATTAGCATAGCCAGGAGAGGCCACACTCTGCCAATAATTTGGCAAGTTTAGTCTTGCATCTGGTTAAAACATTCAACAATGCTGGCCGCCTGAGGATGATAAGCACCATGCAGTTGCCGACAAATACAAAGCTGGGAACAGAGTTCTCCGTTAATATTACCTACAAAATGTGGTCCATTGTCCGAGCCAATGCACGCAGGTATACTGAAGCAGGGAATTATTTCCTTAAACAAAATCTTCGCCACAGTCTCAGCAGTAGCGTTAGGAGGAGGTTAGGCTTCAATCCACTTACAAAAGACATCAGCAATAAGCAAAACACATTTATAGCAACTCAACTCATTTCTACAACTCAATGAAGTCCAGTTGAAGTGTCTCCAAGGGACCCTCCAGCAAGGGAGTTCTCGTAGAGATACTTGAACTAAGATGTGGGGGATCGCCTACCCACTAACCTGTTTGATCACGTACAACATCCTGATCGGGAAAGCCACTGACTGAGTATCGATGCGATCTGGAATGATCTGAGATTATCCTGGTGTCATTTGGTGCACCATATCAGACGCTTTCAACATGGAGTCGCTTGAGCGATGGCGTGAGCTGCCAGAGGAAGTGGTGGGTGCTGATACGATGACAAGTGAAAAGGCTCCTGGATGGGCATATGAATATGAAGGGTTCAGATGGGTCAGGGCCAAGTGATAGCAAATGCGACTGGAGTCATAGAGATGTACAGCACAGAAACAGACCCTTCGGTCCAACCCGTCCTTGCTGACAAGATAGCCAACCCAATTTAGTCCCAGCTGCCAGCACCCGGCCCATATAGGGGCCAAGTGATGGCAAACGTGACTAGATTAATTTAGGATATCTGGGCAGGTTGGGCCAAAGGGTCAGTTTCCGTGCTGTGTGACTCTAATTGTCTTCAGTGGATGCAGAAGTGTGGTTGTGAAGGCTGGACTTTCAGAGCATGCTTTGCCCTGACTGGGAGCAGAAGAGTTTGACTGAAGTGTGTCGGTGTTGATACCTTGATGTCTCATTTTGCTCCCACCTTCCTGGGGTCATTAACTATTTTGTGTCTGGTCCTTCCTCAAGAAGCTGCATTGCAGGTTCACCCTGAATTGACACTTTTTTTGCTTCCCAAAATCAGACCTGCTCACTCTCAGCAGGATCCCAGTGTTGTGAAAGATATTAACTTTCAGGTGGAGGTATCCAAAATTCAGAGAGATGTCAGTCTTGAAGTTTTTGCTTTTTCCGCCCCTGTAAGATCCTGAATCAGCACCTTCAGGGGAATTAGTTAGAGCGGAGTGAGAACAGAGGGGGGGAGAGAGTGGGATGGTGCTTTCAATTTTGTGGAATAACAAAAGACAAGAATATTCCACAGAAAGTAGAATTGCTTGTTCAGAATTTCTACCCTGGTCCGATAGTGATAATTTTTGTAATCCCTTTTTGCACAGTATTTGAAGATCTGAAGTCGAAAGATTCAAAATCAACAGATGAAGGGCTTATGCCCAAAACATTGACTCTCCTGCTCCTCGGATGCTGCCTGACCTGCTGTGCTTTTCCAGCGCCACACATTTCGACTCTGACTGTCCAGCGTCTGCAGTCCTCACTTTGACGTCAATGTCTGACAGTCACTCAATCCATCGGGACCGCAATAATTTTCAACTATGATTCTGTGAGAAGGAGCAAAGCTTTTTGGTTCCTGTTTGAGTACGTTTTCAGTATCAGTGGGACTGGAAGAGACACCCTACTGTTGCAGCGCACTGAGTGTGGAGCCTGAGACAGTTATACGGCTGGGAAAGACGAATTGACGGCAGGGAGGGGCTGTATCCGTGTTTGTGTGTAACTGAAGCTTCAGCCATGGAGAAAACAGAGGAATCGCACCTTTTGGAGAAACAATGGAAGTGTGGTGACTGCGGGAAAAGTTTCTGTTACCCTGGACTCTCATTGGCACAGCCACACTGGGGAGAGGTCATTCCCCTGCCCCGAGTGTGGGAAGGCCTTCAGCAATTCCTCCACCCTGCTGACCCACCAATGGGTTCACACAGGTGAGGGGCCCTTCAGCTGCCCAGAGTGTGGGAAGTGCTTTACCCAGGTCTCCACCGTGCTGACCCACCGGCAGGTTCACACCAGGAAGAGGCCGTTCACCTGCTGTCAGTGCAGGAAGGCTTACACCTGCTCCTCTGCCCTGCGGAGGCACCAGCAAATTCACCTGTCGGGGAATTGAAACAGTGATGGCCAAGTTGCATCCTTGGATTGAAATTGCTGAGTGAGGCAATACTTCTTCCGGGTTACAGCTGTACCACGGATCCAATTACAAAGGGACGACTGGGTGTTAACCATTAGTAAAGAATGTGAGGTGGGGGAAGTGTATGTGCTTTGACCTTGAGCTGTTTAAAACGCAGCTACTTTTTCTCTACCTTTTTGCAGGGGGGGATCTGAAGCTGTAACAAAGTTGGGTCGCAATAAAGGTTACCTGAACTTACCGCCGGGCTCAGATTCTCATTGAAAGCTTTGATCTCCAAGAGGTTTTTGTTTTAAAGCTGATCAGTTCTTTCAGCCTCCTGCACTAAGCTTCCAATGTTGTCTATCAGATGGAGCAGTGAATGAGGAGCCAGTATCATTAGAAATTGTGAATTTTTCAGGATTGTAGAGTGCATCATTTCATCGGCATTGTAAAGTTTACTGGCAGCATCGGGAGGTGTGGGCTGTGTTCAGTGGAAACGATGTGGAGGAGCCGGTGGTGGACTTGGCCTGGGTAAAGTGAAAAATCACCCAATACCAGGTTATAGTCCAACAGGTTTATTTGGAAGCACTAGCTTTCGGAGCGCTGCTCCTTCACCGGGTCGCTGTGGAGCAGGTTCAAAAGACACAGAATTTTTGGAAAAACACACAGTGTCATGCAACTGATAGGATATACTGAACAAACCTAGATTGCTGTTAAGTCTTCCATCTTTGAGAATGGATTGCAGGTTTTGGTTCATTAATCCGTAAATCCCAGAACATCTTTTCAGTTACGTTCTTGAGATGACTTAAGGTTTTATTTTTAAAAAGGCTGACAGTTCAGACAATGCATTAAAGGTGTGACGTTCGAGTCTGTCATACCCCAATCTTGGATCAGACTGGTTCTATTTCCAAAGTAGGAATTTATAAAATATTACATGGATTGACTGCCTGCAGTTTCTGCACTTTTTGAGCAAAGTAGAATGTACCTGCAAATAATTCTGCCAATTCAAATTAACTTTGTGGAGTTATTTGTGTGTGTGTGCATGTGAGTTTGTGTGCATGCTTGGTATAGAGTATAAGCCTGTGAGAGTGTTGGGGGGTGTATGTATGTGTATATGTATGAGAGAAGTATGAATAAAAGCAAAGGGTTGCATTTTGCTGAAACAAGGAAGGATGGACCTATACAGGTGATGGTAGGGCCTTGAGCCTTGTTGGAGAACAGAAACATGAGAGGATTCAGGTGCATAGCTGCATCACTGGGAGACAGAGTGGTTAAGAAGGCGTTTAGCACACTTGCCTTCATTGTTCACCACACTGAGTATAGGGGTTGGGGCATCATGTTGAGGTTGTACAGGATGTTGGTGAGGCCACTTTTAGAGTACTAAGTACAGTTCTGGTGGCCCTGTAATAGGAAGAATACTATTAGAGAGGGTTTAATAAAGATTTACCAGAAGGTTGTAAGGACTGGAGAGTTTGAGTTATAAGGAGAGACTGGGAGACTTTTCACTGAAGTGCAAGAGGTTGAGTGGTGATGTCATTGAGATTTATAAAACCATGAGGAGTGGAGGTAAGGTGAATAGCAAAGGGCTCTTCCTTAGTGTAGAGGTGCTCAAAACTAGGAGGCATAGTTTTAAATGAGAGGGGAGAGAGATTTAAAAGGAGCCTGAGGGACAACGTTTTGGTACTGGGTGGTTTGCAAATGGAATGAACTTGCTGAGGAAGTGGTAGATGCGGGGACAGTTACAACATTTAAATGACATTCGGATGGGTACATGAATAGAAAGGTTTAGAGGGATATGGGCCAAATGTAAGTAAGTGGGACTAGTTATTTTGGGAATTGGACGAGTTGGACCGAAGGGTCTATTTCTGTGTTGTCTGCCTCTATGAACCAGAAGTGATCTTATTGAAACCAGTAGAATTCTGAAAGGGGCTTGACAGGATTGATGCTGATCAAATGCTCCTTTGTGGTGGGAGTCATAGAATCCCAACAATGTGGAAGCAGGCCATTCGGCCCATCTATTCCACACTGGCCCTCCGAAGAGCATCGCACCCATACCTAACCCCTTTTTCCATTTTTCGCATGGCTAATCCACCCTAACCTACACCCGAAAATACAGAGGAGGAAGTATTGGATGTCTTGAAACATAAAGGTGGATAAATCCCCAGGACCTGATCAGGTGTAGCCTAGAGCTCCATGGGAAGCTAGAGAAGTGATTGCTGGGCCTGTTGCTGAGATATTATCATCAATAGTCACAGGTGAGGTGTCGGAAGACTGGAGCTTGGCTAACATGGTTCTACTGTTTAAGAAGGGTGGTAGACCAGTAAGCCTGATGTCATTGGTGGGCAAGTTGTTTGGAGGGAGTCCTGAGAGACAGGATGTACATATATTTGGAAAGGCGAGGACTGATTAGGGATAGTCAAATGACATTGTGCGTGGGAAATCATGTCTCACAAACTTGATTGAGGTTTTCTGAAGAAGTAACAGAGAGGATAAATGAGGGCAGAGCAGTAGATGTGATTTATATGGACTTCAGTAAGGCATTCAACAAGGTTCCCCATGGGACACTGATTAGCAAGGTTAGATCTCACAGAATACAGGGAGAACTAGCCATTTGGATACAGAATGGGCTCAAAGGTAGAAGACAGAGGGTGGTGGTGGAGGGTTGTTTTTCGGACTGGAGGCCTGTGACCAGTGGAGTGCCGCAAGGATCGGTACTGGGCCCTCTACTTTTTGTCATTTACATAAATGATTTGGATGTGAGCATAAGAGGTACAGTTAGTAAGTTTGCAGATGACACCAAAATTGGAGGTGTTCTGGACAGTGAAGAGGGTTATCTCAGATTACAACAGGATCTGGACCCGATGGGCTGATAAATGACAAATGAAGTTTAATTCAGATAAATGCGAGGTGCTGCATTTTGGGAAAGCAAACCTTAACAGGACTTCTTTACTTAATAGTAAGGTCCTAGGGAGTGTTGCTGAACAAAGAGACCTTGGAGTGCAGGTTCATAGCTCCTTGAAAGTGGAGTTGTAGGTAGATAGGATAGTGAAGAAGGTGTTTGGTATGCTTTCCTTTATTGGTCAGAGTATTGAGTACAGAAGTTGGGAGGTCATGTTGCGGCTGTACAGGACATTGGTTAGCCCACTTTTGGAATATTGCATGCAATTCTGGTCTCCTTCCTATCAGAAAGATGTGAAACTTGAAAGGGTTCAGAAAAGATTTACAAGGATGTTGCCAGGGTTGGAGGATTTGAGTTATAGGGAGAAACTGAACAGGCTGGGGCTGTTTTCCCTGGAGCGTCGGAGGCTGAAGGGTGACCTTATAGAGGTTTACAAAATTATGAGGGGCATGGATAGTATAAATAGACCAAGTCTTTTCCCTGGGGTGGGGGAGTCCAGAACTAGAGGGCATAGGTTTAGGGTGAGAGGGGAAAGATATAAAATATACCTAAGGGGCAACATTTTCATGCAGAGGGTGGTACGTGTATGAAATGAGCTGCCAGAGAATGTGGTGGAGGCTGGTACAATTGCAACATTTAAGAGGCATTTAGATGGGTATATGAATAGGAAGGATATGGGCCGGGTGCTGGCAGGTGGGACTTGATTGGATTGGGATATCTGGTCGGCATGGACAGGTTGGACCAAAGGGTCTGTTTCCATGCTGTACATCTCTATGACTCTAAAAGCAAGTTGTAGACAAGTAAAAAGGCTGACCAGGCAAGGAGGTGGTTAACAACCTCAGGGCACCCCTCTTAAACCATGCATCCTGTTTGTTTACAAATTAAACATGCTCCAGCTCTTTTCCTATCTGCTTTCTGGAAATCTGGGTGACACCAGGTTTGTAATACAGTACTAACCATTCCCTCCTTGCCCATGTGTGTACAATAATGCACATAATCAATTGAAAAAGGCAGCAGCAAAGAAGGAACACAAAGTAGTCCATCAGGGGTCACCCACATTTCGGTTTGAGAATTGAGGGAGAATCCTATTTGAGGCCATAGTTTGTGCTGCTCAGCAGGGGGCCTCCCCTGTGATTTCAGTCCCATACCCAGGCCTGGCGTACCTGTCCCCATATTGTCTCTATCTGGGTTTTGCTGGGGACCCACTGGGACCAGAAGTTTGGGGTGTCAGGCTGCCTGCTTGGCAGCAGCATCCATCTGCTCATTCCTTTGGAGACTGTATCCATTGCCTCAGCATGAGCTGAACATCTTGATAGCTGCCAGATTGCTTGGACAAAACAGCATTACTATTCGTCTGCCCCGTGGGGGTTACAAATCCTCTATGTTCCCACAAGTCTCTGTAATCATGGGTCACACCAAAAGCACAGTGAGAGTTGAAGATCTCAACACTGGGAGGGGTCTCTCAGTTCCAAGATCGGTCAAAAGAACACTAGGATTATGGTTTGCTTCAGCAAGGTTTCACACTTTAATTTGTAACGGCCGGGCAAAGATTTGTCCAGCAACACAGATATTAAAAGATTCTGTGTTCCTTGGAGAAACTGCGTGATTAACTTGGAATAAAATATCAATTTTCATATGTTTCTTAAGAGACAGTACAGTCTTAATTACAGAGTAAATCCAATAAAATTACATAATGGACAACAGGTTAACCCAATGATATTTCCTGGGAAATAATGTTGTTTCACATGCATTATCTCCTCATACCTGTGCTTCAAGGTTAGCTAGGATGGTCAGTAATGTCCTATCTAGCTTAATTAGATCCATACTATGAAGAAGGCATTGTTTGCTTAATCTGTGATTCAGTTAGCTCAGGAATGCAGAAATGCAGCTTTTAGCCATTTTAAACACAGTGTTAATGTGTAGCCTGAAGCCACGTTGTTATATTACTTTATATTGAGATGCTATTTTGTGGTTAATAAAAGCTCCTGACAACAGCCTAAATCCAGGTATTAGATCCTCATCTGGTGTCGACCTGCTCCGTCACTCAAAAGAAAACTAGATTTACAATTTAAAGCCATATGTGCTATTCTGCTAAATTAATCCAGTTGATTTGTTTTTGTTTAAAAATGTGAAAACCTCGTGAACAGTTCTTCCAGTTAATCACTGGATATTCAAATTTCTCTTCAAATTAAAGGTCATAACAGAACTGGGTGTCATTGTGGGATTTTGAATCTGGAGGGTGTGCTTGTGAAGGTTGAATCAACAATATTTCAAAGTGAATGTTATCGTGTTCAGTACTAAGACTTTCTGGAGATGAAAAATTTGCCCTTGTGTGTTTTGCAACACTTAACCAAGGTCAGTTCCATAGAATATGCAGTCAGATTGATGCGAGAGTTAAGAGCTGGGGCAAACATCAGAAATAATGGAGGCAGGAGCACAGCAATTAGAGTTAGAAAGTTAGCCAAAAATATAAAAACAGGAAGGAAAGTTTCATCAGCTTTTCTTAAAAAAAGTTAAGAAAGTGTTGGTTCTGTAGAAAATGAGTCTGGGGATTCAATAACAGAGGATAAAGAGATGGTAGATGAATTGAAAAGAGCTTGAATCTGTCTTCACTGGAGAGGACACAAGTAACAGCCCAGAACTAGCTGGAAATCAGGAATTGAAAGGGAAGGAGGAACTGAAGACAATTACAATTACCAGGGAAGTCGTACTGAGTAAACTGTTGGAACTACGAGTTCACAAGTCCCAGGGGTCCAAAGTATTTCATTCTAGACCCTTAAAGAAAAACTAGCTAGTGAAATAGTTAATGCATTGGTTTTAATTTTCCAAATGTCATTAGTTTCAGGGGAGGTTTCTTTAGATTGGAAAACACCTTTCTTCAAAAAGGCAGACCCAGAACAGGAAACTGCACACCATTTACCTTAACATATGCCATAGGGAAAATGTTCAAAGCTATGATTAAAGATGTGATGACAGGGCACTTGTATAAGTTCAGGCAGAGTGAATCTGTTTTTGTCATTGGGAAATAATGTTGTAATGATGTTTTGAAGAACTGCCTCTCCGCACTGCGACTGAGCTGATGAATCTCATCCTAGTTTCAAACTTCCAGCTCAGCACTGTCCCCATGACTTGTCCGGACTTGTCCGACCTGCCTATCTCCTTTTCCTGGATCAATGGTGCTGGAAGAGCACAGCAGTTCAGGCAGCATCCGAGGAGCTTCAGCCAAATCGACGTTTCGGGCAAAAGCCCTTCATCAGGAATAAAGGCAGAGAGCCTGAAGCGTGGAGAGATAAGCTAGAGGAGGGTGGGGGTGGGGAGAGAGTAGCATAGAGTACAATAGGTGAGTGGGGGAGGGGATGAAGGTGATAGGTCAGGGAGGAGAGGGTGGAGTGGATAGGTGGAAAAGGAGATAGGCAGGTCGGACATGTCCGGACGAGTCAAGGGGACTGGAAGTTTGAAACTAGGATGAGGTGGGGGAAGGGGAAATGAGGAAGCTGTTGAAGTCCACTTTGATGCCCTGGGGTTGAAGTGTTCCGAGGCGGAAGATGAGGCGTTCTTCCTCCAGGCGTCTGGCGGTGAGGGAGCGGCGGTGAAGGAGGCCCAGGACCTCCATGTCCTCAGCAGAGTGGGAGGGGGAGTTGAAATGTTGGGCCACGGGGAGGTGTGGTTGATTGGTGTGGGTGTCCCGGAGATGTTCCCTAAAGCGCTCTGCTAGAAGGCGCCCAGTATTTTGCCCTTACTGGGAGCAGAAGAATACAATGAAGTCTTACATTTGTGAGAGAGCAACTGAGTAAGGGAGTACATCTGGGATTTTGGTGGAAAATGGGAATTCTTTGCACTGTGGGATGAAGCTCAACCCTATCCAGTTATTTCAGCTCGTGGGTGAGACTCGGCAGTTCATGCAGGCAGTCAATCCAGGTAATATTTTATAAATTCCTGCTTTGGAAATAGAACCAGTCTGATTCCAGATTGGGATACAGACAGACTCTGATCTCACACCTTTAATGCATGGTCTGAGCTGAGATGAGATCTTTTGTTATAAACCTTAAGTTATTTCAATAAAGTGTCTTTCAGGAAGTTCTGGGATTTACATATTAATGATACCTGCAGACCACTCTGAAAGCTGAAAGGCTTAACGATCCAAGTTTGTTCAATATATCATTTCAGTGGCAGGACACTAATGTTTTTCTATAAATTCTGTGCCTTATGATGTTATTCTCCACAACCACCTGATGAAGGAGCAGCACTCCAAATGCTGGTCCTTCCAAATAAACCTTTTGGACGGGAACCTGGGTATGTGAGATTTTTTTTAACTTTGGACAGGTTAGGGTGGATTGACCATGCTAAAGTGCTCACTGTGACCAGGGAGGTGCAGGTTTGTGTGAATTGGCTGTGCTAAATTACACATCGTGTCCAGGAACGGATTGGTCATGCTAAATTACCTGTAGTACCCAGGAATGTGCAAGTTAGGGTTAATTGGCCAGACTAACTTATCCAGAGTGAAGATCTAAACCCCTCTTAAGGGGCCTTTTGGTTCGCGATTGGTCTAAAGAATCAATGGAATGCAGTCTGTACAAAGCAAGGTTATCAGTTTAATAAGGCATCTTGACACAATTCTGTCCAGCAACACAGCGGTTAAAGCTTCTGTGTTCCATGGTGAAGTTGTGCAAGTACATTCAAAAATTACACATTATTTATTTAAGTTTTTTTAAGAGACAATACAGCCTTAATTTCAAGAAAATACCAATCAAATATAATAAGGTGACATGATTCACAGCAGGTTAATCCAATGATATTTCCTGGGAAAGGAGTCTTAATTACGTAAATCATCATGCCATGGTAGCAGCTCAAGGTTAGTTCAATTGGTCAATTAATGTGTCAGTGTTCATTTTAAACAGACTCCATTGTCCTCTTATCTTTGGATTTTAGCTTAATTCTGCAAAACAGCAGGACAAGTTCACAGAGTTCGATCATTATTCTCGGCCATTTTGTTGTATTATTTTAAATTGAAAAGCCATTTTGTGGTTAGTAAAAATCTACATGTACTTGTTGCATGTGATAATAACCTAAATTCAAATTTTAGATCCTCACCTGAAGGATCAGAGTCTGAGGGGTGACCTTATAGATGTTTGTAAGAGGCATGGATATGGTGAAAACCCAAGGTCTTTTGGCCAGGATAAGGGAGTCCAAAGCTTGAGGCCATATGTTTGAGGTGAGAGGGGAATGATTTCAAAAGGACCTGAGGGGCAACTTCACGCAGAGAGTGGTGCATGTATGGAACGAGCTGCCAGAGGGAGTGGTGGCGGCTGGTAAAATTACAACATTTGAAAAGCATCTGGATGGGGATATGAATAGGAAGGGTTCAGAGGGATATGGGCCACATGCAGACAAATGAGACTAGATTAGTTTTGGATATCTGATCAGATGAATTGGACCAAAGGGTTTGTTTCTGTGCTGTATGACACTAATCGTCTTTGGAGAAAGCAGAAGTGTGGTTGTGAAGACTGGACTTTCAGAGCAGCTTTCAAAGATGTTTTGTCCTTCCTGGGAGCAGAAGAAGTTACAATGAAATCTTGCATTTGTGAGACAGCGACTGGGTAAAGGGAGTACATCTGCAATTTTGGTGAAAAATGGGAATTCATTGCACTGTGGGGATGAAGCCGAACCCTATCCAGTCACTTCTGCTGGTGGGTGAGACCAGACCTCAAGACTAGGGGGAGTAGATTTATGACAGAGATGAGGAGGAGAAAGTGAGGACTACTGCTTTTCCTGGAGTGTAGTGAATCTATGGATTCTCTTCATTAAATATGTTCAAAATGGGTTTTTGCATGATTGGGGAATTAAGGGTAGTTGGGGCAATGCTGCGAGGAGGAGCTGAGACGATGGATAGATCAGCCATGATCGCAATGAAGAACGGGGCAGGCTAGATGGGCAAAATGGCTGACTCCTGCTTTTATTCCTGAAAAAAGGCTTATGCCCGAAACGTCGATTCTCCTGATCTCTGGATGCTGCCTGACCTGCTGCGCTGTTCCAGCAACACATTTTCGGCTCTGATCTCCGGCATCTGCAGACCTCACTCTCTCCTCCTGCTTTTATTACTGTGAAACTATTTCCCACAGCTAACCCATCACTGGGCACTATGGGTAATTTAACACAGCGAATCCACTCTAACCTGCACCCTACCTGGACACCATGGGTAATTTAGCACAGCCAATCCAACCAAATCCGCACAACACTGAACACTGGGTAATTTAGCATGGTCAATCCACCCGAACCTGGACAAAGTTAAACATCACACAACACCAAGAAGTACTAGCTTTCGGAGCACTGCTCCATCATCAGGTGGTTGTGGAGTACAAGATCATAAGGCACACAATTTATGGAAGAAGATTAAAGTGTCCTGCCACTGAAATGATATATTGAACAAACCTGGATTGTTACACCTCTCATCTTGTACAGTGGGTTGTAACTATCATTCATATGTAAATCTTGATAACATAAGGTTTTATCACAAAAGGTAACAACATCTGGGTGGCATGGTGGCTCAGTGGTTCTTAATTCTGCCTCACAGCACTTGGGACCCAGGTTCAATTCCAGCCACTGCCCACAGTCTGTGTGGAGTTTGCACATACTCCCCGTGTCTGCATGAGATTTCTCCAGGTGCTCCGGTTTCCTCCCACAATCCAAAAGTATGCAGGTTAGGTGAATTGGCCATGCTTAAATTGCCCAGTGTGTTACATGCATTGGTCAGGGGTAAATATGGGGAATGGGGCCTGGTGGGTTACTGTTTGGAGGGTTGGTGTGGACCTGTTGGACCTGTTTCCGTACTGTAGGGAATTGAATCCAATCTCAGCTCAGACATTGCGTTAAAAGTCAGAGTCTGTCTTTATCCCCACCTTGAATCTGACTAGTTCTGTTTCTAAAGTAGGAATTTATAAAATACAACATGTTCTGACAGCTTGCAGATTGTGTATTTTTGAGCAAAATAGAATTTATTTGAAAATATAATTCTGCAAATGCAAATTCACCCCATGGACTTGTGTGTGCTTACAGCTAAAAAGTTTATGTCCGTGCTGTGTATCTCTGTCTATTTGGTAACAGATGCTTTATTTCTGTTGGCATAACTATTGTTGTAAGTCATAGCTGGGTACTCATAGTAAGATATAAAGCAAAGAGAATTCCTCAAGTAGGGCACTATCCTGGGAGACCCCTATTTCTGGTGTACTTCCTATTGACAAACATTAAGCATGAGCACCTATTTATTTCTATTTTTTTGTTTCACTTTTCTTGTTTGATTCCCTGGTACGACTACACTCTGTGTCTGGTCGGTTGTCAGGCTGGGAGATAGTGGATTGGATTTCGATTGACTGAATGTTGTATTGTTCTGGAAGGTGTAAAGGGGTGGGGGGTGGGGTGTTGGAGAATCAAAACTTCAGCAGAGCTGAGAACAGACCAACATCTTACTCTGTGGGAACAGGAGATCAACAGAGGACAGAGAAACCAGGACCTGAAATCCGACCTTACACCGGATTACTGTGATCGGTGTTTTCATTAGCAATGCCAACTCTCTACCTTCACCTAGCTTCCCGTTTGACTACCCCCTCGATATTCAAGATCCAATCCTTGTCGTCCTGAAGCCATGTCTCTGTAGGGAGTCTCAGATCATAATTATTCTCTTCAATGTGTGCAGTCAATTCATTCACTTTTGTAACAGAGCAGCACACATGCAGACACACTGTTTTCGGTTTACATTTTTCGGATCTTTGCAATCCAGTTTTAATTGCTGGTACATTTACTCTCCCTGTCTCCATCATTCTGTGATGTTCATTTCCCACATCACTACATTGCTCACTGGCCTTGATTGGGATTGGCCATAGTGCCCAGGGATGTGCAGGTTAGGTGTATTTGACAGGGTAATGTAGAGCGGTAGGGGAATGGGTCTGGGTGGGTTCCCCTTCAGAGGGTCGGTGTGGACTCGTTGGGCCGAGTGGCCTGCTCCCACACTGTGGGGATTCTCTGAAGCGAAGGGATATTTGCAAACGGTGCAGGACAGCGCAGGCGCAGGTCGTGCCCCCGGCCTGGCCCCGCCCATCCGCACCTTTCGTGACGTCACAACGCGGAAGTGACACTGAATGAATGAAAATCCCTCCGTCTGGGCTAATCCTGGGGCGGGAAAATCTGTTCACTTGTAGCAACGGGAGTGATTCCAGGGAGAGAGCAGACCCTGTCAACTCAGGTATGGGAGTTAGTTACCAGGTGAGGAGGACAGAGATTGGGAGGAGTAGATATCTTTTCTGTTTTCCTTTTCAAAATGCACCCGATTTCCACAAGTAAATGCAACAGGTATAAGTACAGCAAATGTAGCTTCAAGCCGGCTCTGCATCCTCTGTTCTTCCTCTGCCTTGGCTCCAGCACTTTTTTGGCTTCCCCCCCCACCTGCCCGGTGTTCATACCTCAATGTTTTCCCGGTTGTCTTTTGTGGGCTTTGAAAACTTTCCCAATCGTCTGGGTACAGGATTTGGGAGATTGTGTTGTAGCTGTCCAGGACATTGGTTAGGCCACATTTGGAATATTGTGTGCAGTACTGGTCTCTCTGCTGTAGGAAGGATGTCATAGAGTCATGGATGTTGTGAAACTTGAAAGGGTTCAGAAAAGATTGGCAAGGATGTTGTCAGGGTTTGAGCTGATCAGGATGGGGCTGTTTTCCCTTGAGTACCAGAGGCTGAGGGGTGACCCTATAGATTTCTATAAAATCATGAGGGGCATGGATAAGATGCATAGACAAGGTGTTTCCCTGGAAAGGAGTAGAACTAGAGGGTAATAGGTTTAGGGTTGGTGGGAGATTTAAAAGGGCCCTAAGGGGCTACTCTTATATTTAGAGGGTGGTGCATGTAAGGAATGAGCTGCCAGAGGAAGTGGTGGAGGCTGGTACAATTACAGCATTTAAAAGGCATCTCACTGGGTATATGAATAGAAAGGATTTAGAGGGATATGGGCCAAGTGCTGTCAAATGGGACTAGTGATTGAGGATATCTGATCGGCATGGATGAGTTGGACCGAAGGGACTATTTCTGTGCTATACATCTGGTAGACAATGGTCCTCAGAATTCTGTTCCCATTAGGCTCACCCTTAACTCTATTGCACATGGTCGTGGTGACGGTATCACATTCTGAAATGAGAAAAGACGTATAAATGCGCAAGGGAATAGTTCCGTTCTGGGTGTGTACATAGAGATGGGGATAGTTACTTAGGACGCATAAGGCCTGTTGTTCCCCAGCCGGTGGAACGCAAGCCATCTTTGTATATGGGCAGGAGGTATAAGGCTCCTTTTGTCTTACACGAGTGGGCGTGACAGGTCTCAAGTAGGCAGGTGATGTTATGTGGAACATGAACAATTGCACACCCATAGCCGGTTCCATTAAAGCAATTCTCATACGACCATGCAGTAGAGTGAAACGATGTCAGCAAACTGGTAGCAGGAGGCTCATATGGCGTTGGAAAGTGATACTGTATTTCTCTGCGGAGGGTCGGCAGTAGGGAGTCTGATGAATAGAATGGAATCGGGGACTGGGGACGGGGCAAGTAAGTCATCTCCCGATAGAGAGGAGTAACATACTACTGCCTCTGGGGTGAAGAGCGTTCTGTGGGCCTGTATAAATAAGTTGTTTGTGGATTGAGGAGTTTCCCCTATCAGGCTTCCGTTTTCTCGAGTCGGCCCATCCAGCAAAATGGGATGGTGTTCCTGGGCGCCCTTAAAATATTTACCATAATAACGGGGTTGATCACTTTTATCCTCACTAGGCTTGCGTCTGCAGGTAAAATCAAAAAGACGTAACTCCCACTGATGTCTACTGTCCAGATGGACCATCTGGTCTTTCTGATGTAAGAGTCCATTGCAATAATCAATCTTCATCACGTTCCACACGTCAAAGGCGTCTGGTCCGGTGCATTGGACGACATCTCCTCGGCATAGGTGGTGGATAATCTCTGATCATTCCTAATCACATTGATGCTTAGTGGCTTTCCCCATCAGGATGTTGTACGTGATCAGAAAGGTGAGGAGATGGCGATCCCCCACATGTCCCTCCTCTTAGTTCAAGTATCTGTAATAAGATGAATATTAGAACAACAGCAAAATTCAAAAACCCAAATGGACAGGGTCCACTCCTTTTGTTGGGATTCCAGTATTCTCTCCTCCTTTTCCCCCCCTTTTGATTGGTGCGGTCAATCAATTTACAATGGTGCAGTTGGACCCAAGCTGAGCGCCCAGCGACTGTGACCACCGTAGGGGTGGGAAGTAAAACCTGGAAGGGGCCATTCCAACGAAGTTGGAGACCTTTGCCAGTCCAGTTCTTGATGAGCACCAATGCACCAGACTCTACCCGTGACGAGGCTGAAAGGGAGGGAACATCGCCATAGGCCGCACGCTCTTGGGAGTGAAAGGCACGCATAACACTAGTTAGAGCAAGAACATGTCCACATGACCGAAGCAATCATTGGTTGTGGACTGAGAAGGGAGCTGAATCATTCCAAGGGGTACGGAGGGGGTGACCAGAGAGACACTCAACTGGAGACAGTCGCATCTTGCCCGCAGACATGGATCGCATCTGGAATAAGGCCACAGGGATTAGCATAACCAGGAGAGGCCAGACTTGGCCATTAATTTGGCAAGTTTAGTTTTGCATCTGGTTAAAACATTCAACAATGCCGGCCGCCTGAGGATAAGCACCATGCAGTTGCCGACAAATACAAAGCTGGGAACAGAGTTCTCCGTTAATATTACCTACAAAGTGTGGTCCATTGTCTGAGCTAATGCACGCAGGTATACTGAAGTGGGGAATTATTTCCTTAAACAAAATCTTCATCACAGTCTCAGCAGTAGTGTTAGGAGGAGGGTAGGCTTCAATCCGCTTAGAAAAGACATCAACAATAAGCAAAACATATTTATATAGTAACTCAACTCATTTCTCCAACTCAATGAAGTCCAGTTGAAGTGTCTCCAAGGGATCCTCCAGCAAGGGAGTTCTCGTAGAGATACTTGAACTAAGAGGTGAGGGATCGCCTACCCACTGACCTGTTTGACCACGTACAACATCCTGATCGGGAAAGCCACTGACTTGAGTATCGATGCGATCTGGAATGATCTAAGATTATCCTGATGTCATCTGGTGCACCAGACCTGACGCTTTCAACGTGGAGTCACTTGAGCGATGGCGTGAGCTGCCAGAGGAAGTGGTGGGTGCTGGTACAATGACAAGTTAAAAGGCTCCTGGACGGGCATCTGAATATGAAGGGTTCAGATGGGTCAGGGCCAAGTGATGGCAAATGTGACTGGAGTCATAGAGATGTACAGCACAGAAACTGACCCTTCGGTCCTACTCGTCCTTGCTGACCAGATAGCCAACTCGGACAGATTTGGCCATGGGTCTGTTTCTGTGCTGTGTGACTCAAATTGTCTTCAGTGAACGCAGAAGTGTGGTTGTGAAGGCTGGACTTTCAGAGCATGTTTTGCCCTGACTGAAAGCAGCTGAAAATGTGTTGTTGGAAAAGCGCAGCAGGTCAGGCAGCATCCAAGGAGCAGGAGAATCGACGTTTTGGGCATGAGCCCTTCTGCGCTTTTCCAGCAACACATTTTCAGCTCTGATCTCCAGCATCTGCAGTCCTCACTTTCTCCTGACTGGAAGCAGGAGAAGAGTTTGACTGAAGTGTGTTGGTGTTAATGCCTTGATGTCTCATTTTGCTCCCACCTTCCTGGGGTCATTAACCATTTCGTGTCTGGTCCTTCCTCAAGAAGCTGCATTGCAGGTTTACCCTGAATTGACACTTTTTTTTGCTTCCCAAAATCAGACCTGCTCACTCTCCGCAGGATCCCAGTGTTGTGAAAGATATTAACTTTCGGGTGGAGTTATCCAAAATTCAGAGAGATGTTAGTCTTGATGTTTTTGCTTTTTCTGCCCCTGTAAGATCCTGAATCAGCACCTTCAGGGGAATTAGTTAGAGCGGAGTGAGAACAGAGGGGGAGAGAGAGTGGGATGGTGCTTTCAATTTTGTGGAATAACAAAAGAATATTCCACAGAAAGTAGAATTGCTTTTTCTGAATTACTACCCTGCACTGATGATCCCTTTTGTAATCCCTTTTTGCAGAGGATTTGAAAATCTGAAGACTGATCTTTCAAAATCAACGAATGAAGGGCTTACGCTCGAAACACTGACTCTCCTGCTCCTCGGATGCTGCCTGACCTGCTGTGCTTTTCGACTGACTGTCCAGCGTCTGCAGTCCTCACTTTGATGTCAATGTCTGACAGTCACACAATCCATCAGGACCGCAATGATTTTTGACTGTGATTTCTGTGAGAGGGATCAACGCTTTTTGGTTCCTGTTTGAGGACGTTTTCAGTATCAGTGGGACTGGACGAGAGACCGCACTGTTGCAGCGCACTGTGTGTGGAGCCTGAAACAGTTATACGGCCTGGGAAGGGGATTTCACGGCAGGGAGGAGCTCTACACGTGTTTGTGTGCAGCTGAAGCTGTGGCCATGGAGAAACCTGAGGAATCCCACCCCGTGGAGAAACCGTGGAAGTGTGGCGACTGTAGGAAAGGCTTCCGTGTCCCGTCTGCCCTGGAGACTCATCGGCGCAGTCACACCGGGGAGAGGCCATTCCCCTGCACCGACTGCGGGAAGGCCTTCAGACATTCCTCCCACCTGTTGGCCCACCAGCAGGACCACACAGGGGAGAGGCCCTTCAGCTGCCCTGAGTGCGGGAAGGCCTTTACCGACGTCTCCGCCCTGCTGAGGCACCAGCGGATCCACACAGGGGAGAGGCCCTTCAGCTGCCCTGAGTGCGGGAAGGCCTTTACCGACGTCTCCTCCCTGATGAGGCACCAGCGTGTCCACACTGGGGAAAGGCCCTTCAGCTGCCCTGAGTGTGGGAAGGCCTTCAGTTATTCCTCCACCCTGCGGAGCCACCGACGCGTCCACACGGGGGAGAGGCCCTTCAGCTGCCCTGAGTGCGGGAAGGCCTATACCGACGTCTCCGCCCTGCAGAAGCACCAGCGGATCCACACTGGGGAGAGGCCCTTCAGCTGCCCTGAGTGCGGGAAGGCCTATACCGACGTCTCCGCCCTGCAGAAGCACCAGCGGATCCACACTGGGGAGAGGCCCTTCAGCTGCCCCGAGTGTGGCAAGGCCTTTACCCACGTCTCTGCCCTGCGGAGCCACCGGCGCGTCCACATGGGGGAGAGGCCCTTCAGCTGCCCTGAATGCAGGAAGGCCTATACCGACGTCTCCTCCCTGATGAGGCACCAGCGGGCGCACACAGGGGAGAGGCCCTTCAGCTGCCCCGAGTGTGGGAAGGCCTTTACCGACATCTCCTCCCTGATGAGGCACCAGCGGATCCACACGGAGGAGAGGCCCTTTGCCTGCTCTCAGTGCCGGAAGGCATTCAGCAATTCCTCCACTCTGCTGATCCACCAGCGTGTCCACACGGGGGAGAGGCCGTTCACCTGCTCTCAGTGCGGGAAGGGCTTCACCTGCTCCTCCAACCTGCGGAGCCACCAGCGGGTCCACACCGGGGAGAGGCCCTTCAGCTGCCCCGAGTGTGGCAAGGCCTTTAGCGATTCCTCCAACCTGCTGACCCACCAGCGGATCCACACCGGGGAGAGGCCGTTCACCTGCTCTCAGTGCGGGAAGGGCTTCACCCGCTCGTCCCACCTGCGGAGCCACCAGCGAGTTCACATGCCATCGCAGGAGGATTGAAGGAGTGATGGCCGAGTGCCATTATCGATTGGACCATCAACCCTGTTCCAGGGACTCCGGGTTTGAATCCCCCCACGACAGATGGCAGAATTGGTATTCGGTCAGAAATGTGGAGTTCGGAATCTAACGATGAGAGTGTTTCAGGGAGGGGGTGGTGCGGGGGAGAAAGCCCCCATCTGATTCACACTCTCCCTTGTTAGGGAAGGGAACCGCCATTGTGGGAAAGGATTCACTCGGTTGTTCCAGCTGCATCCTTTACCCGGTCTGGCCTACACGTGACTCCAGACCCACAGCAGTCTGGTTGACTCTATACTGCCCCTTCCTGGCAAAGGAGTGGGGAGAAACTTACTTGGAGACAAGGTATGGGTTGAAATTGCTGAGTGAGGCAATATTTCCTCCAGGTTAAGGCTGTACCAAGGATCCAATTACAAAGGGACAACTTGGTGCTGGCCAATAGTAAAGACAGTGAGGGGGGGTCGGACAAGGGGAGGTGTGGTGTGTGCACTTTGACCTTGAGCTGTTCAAAAAGCAACTACTTTTTTCTCAGCCTTTTTGCTGGGGGGATCTGAAGCTGTAACAAAGTTGGGTTGCAATAAAGGTTACCTGAACTTACCACCGGGCTCAGACTCTCATTGAAAGCTTTGAGCTCCAAGAAGTTTTTGTTTTAAAGCTGCTCATTTCTTTCAGCCTCCTGCACTAAGTTTAGAACAAAGAACATAGAACAATCCAGCACAGAACAGGCCCTTCGGCCCTCGATGTTGCGTCGACCTGTGAACTATTCTCGTTCCCCTACACTATCCCAAAATCATCCATGCACTTATGTAAGGATTGTTTAAATCTCCCTAATGTGGCTGAGTTGACTACCTTAGCAGGTAGGGCATTCCCCTCCCTTACCACTCTGTGTAAAGAACTTGTCTCTGACATCTGTCTTAAAGCTATCCCCCCTCAATTTGTAGTTATGCCTCCTCGTACATGCTGACGTGATCATCCTAGGAAAACGTCTTTCTCTGTCTCCCCTATCTAATCCTCTGATCATCTTGTATGTCTCTATCAAATCCCCCCTTAGCCGCCGCCTTTCCAATGAGAAAAGGCCCAAGTCTCTCAGCCTTTCCTCATAAGACCTTCCCTCCAGACCAGGCAACATCCTGGTAAATCTCCTTTGCATTTCCAATGCTTCCACATCCTTTCTGTAATTGGGTGACCAGAACTGTACACAATATTCCAAGTGTGGCTGCACCAGCATTTTGTATAGTTGCAGCATGATATTGCGGTTCCGGAAATCGATCCCTCTACCAATGAAACCTAACACACCGTATGCCTTCTTCACAGCACTATCCACCTGGGTGGCAACTTTCAGGGATCTACGCACATGGACTCCAAGATCCCTCTGCACATCCACACTACCAAGAATCTTTACATTGACCAAGTACTCTGCCATCCTGTTATTCTTCCCAAAGTGCATCACCTCGCATTTAGCTGCATTGAACTCCATTTGCCACCTCTCAGCCCAATTCTGCAGTTTATCCAAATTTCCCCCTGCAACCTGTAACATTCTTCCAAACTGTCCAGTACTCCACCGACTTTAGTGTCATCTGCAAATTTACGAATCCATCCACCTATGCCTGTGTCTAAGTCAGTTATAAAAATGACAAACAGCAGTGGTCCCGAAACTAGTAATTGGACTCCAGACTTAATATTTTCCATCAACCACCACTCGCTGCCTTCTTCCAGTTTCTAATCCAAACTGCTAAATCACCCTCAATTCAATGCCTCTGCATTTTCTCCATCAGCCTCCCATGTGGAACCTTATCAAAGGCTTTCCTGAAGTCCAAGTATACCACATCAACTGCCCTACCCTCATCTACATCTACCTTCTCAAAGAACTCAATGAGATTTGTGAGACGCGACCTGCCCTCCACGAAACCATGTTGACTGTCTGAAATCAAATTGTTGCTTACTAGATGATTTTAAATCTTCTCTTATAATCCTTTCCAAAATCTTTTCTACAATAGATGTAAGGCTCACTGGTCTATAATTACCTGGGTCAACTCTGCTGCCCTACTTGAACAAGGGCACAATATTTGCAATCCTCCAGTCCTCGGGTACTAAACCCGTAGACAATGACGACTCAAATATCAAAGCCAAAGGCTCTGCGGTCTCCTCCCTAGCTTCCCAGAGAATCCTCGGATAAATCCCATCCAGCCCAGGGGACTTGTCTACTTTCACTCCTTCTCAAATTGATAACACCTGTGTGTTACTGACCTCGATCCTTTCGAGTCTAATATCTCGTACCTCATTCTTTTCCTGAGTGAACACCGATACAGGGTCCATGCTCAACTTCTCACTTCTGTCTTTGACTGGCCCTATTCCTACCCTAATCATCCTTTTATTCCTCACATATCGATAGAAAGCTTGAGCGATTTCCTGTATTCTATTTGCTAAAGGCTGCTCCTGTCCTCTCTTTGCTCTTCTTAACTCTCTCTTTAAATCCTTCCTAAGTGATTTGTAATTCTCCATCGCCTCATCTGTTCCATCTTGCCTCATCAACACATAAGCCTCATGGAACAGCATCATAAGACACAGAACTTATATCAAAACATCAGTGTCATGCAACTGATAGAATATATTGAACAAACTTAGATAGTCTTCATCTCTTAGAATGGTTGTGGGCTTTGGTTCATTAATATGTAACACTTTTAGAGTACTCAGTACAGTTCTGTTGGCCCTGTAATAGGAAGAATACTATTAGAGAGGGTTTAATAAAGATTTACCAGGATGTTGTAAGGACTGGAGGGTTTGAGGTTATAAGGAGAGGCTGGGACTTTATTCACTGGAGCACAGGAAGTTGGGGGGGGTGACCTCATTGAGATTGATAAAATCATGAGGATTGGAGGTAAGGTGAATAACAAAGGGCTCTTGCTTTGCGTCGGCGAGCTCAAAACTAGGGGGCATTTTTTTTTAATGTGAAGAGAGAGATTTAAAAGGAACCGGAGGGGCAACATTTTGAAAGAGGGTGATTTGCACGTGGGATGAACTTGCTGAGGATGTAGTAGATGCAGGTACAGTGACAACATTGAAACAGCATTTGGATGGGTACGTGAATGGAAAGGTTAGAGGGATATGGGCCAAATGCAGGCAAGTGGGACTGGGTTAGTTTGGAATCCTGGTCGGCATGGACGAATTGGACCGAAGTGTCTGTTTCTGTGCTGTATACCTTTATTGAAACTGGTAGAATTCTGAAAGGGGCTTGACAGGATAGATGCAGATAAAATGCTCCTTTGGTGGGGAGGGTCATCGAATTCCGACAATGTGGAAGCGGGCCATTCAGCCCATTGATTCCTCTCTGGCCCTCTGAAGAGTATCCCACCCATACCCAACCCCTTACTGCGTATTTCCCATGGCCAATCCACCCTAACCTGTACATCCCTGGTCACTATGGGTAACTTAGCACGGCCAATTCTCCCGAACCTACACCCGAATCTATAACTTACCTTCTCAAGAATGTAATATAAATGCAGAGCTTTTCTAAAAAAAAATGTCAGTCTGACTCAACATTGGGACACAGACAGAATTCACACCGATTGTCTCTACTTATAAATAGGGCAACGTCTCTTCGAAATGTAGATTCATTTAGATATAACTGCGTGACTTTACATATGAAGATATCCCTTTGAATGTGACCACATCCCTTTGAAATGTAATCTCGTCCATTTAAACCTCTTTATTTGCAGAAATACCCGTTAAAATGTCCACGTCCCTTTTAAAATGCAGATTGCCCCCTTTCGATATGACGCCGTTCCGTTAGATGTCGGAATATCTGTTTAAATTGAGCCGTGAGCTTTCCCAATGTAGACAGGGCTCCTGGAAACGTGGCAGTGTCCCCCCTGCAGCTGCAGAGCGAGACAGGAGAGTTTGTTTTTGTGAATGAGCAGTTGTAGCGCGAGGTGGCTGTTGCTTGGTGACGGTGAGGCTCCCCGGCCCCGCCCATCCCCCCGTGCAGACGTCACGCGGGGGCGAAGGCGGTTGGGAGGAGAAGTCGCTCGAGCGGGGAAGCGGCGGGAGGGCGGCCGTTAGGAAAATGGCGCCGTGCGGCCCGGGGCAGACACCCGTCACTGGGCACCGCCGCCTTCCTGGCGCAGCTGCGGTGTCACGGCCACACCGGCCGGCTGTACAGCAGGCAGGAGCCGGGGAGCATTCTGGAGGCGGATGGGGTTAAGGGCCTGTTTGGGAACTCGTCGGCCGCCTGGGTGGTGGAGTTCTACTGGTCGTGGGGCGGCCCCTGTGTCAACTATGGGCCCACCTGGAAGGTACTGGGCCCGGGAGGTGAAAGGTGAGGCAGGTTGTGGGGGGGACGGAGGGGAAGGAATGTGGGGCCTGTCCTGTCCTGTCCTGTCATAGTGACATTTTACACTCACTTTCCATCTGCTTTTACTGGGGCTTGTGCTGTTTCCCCCTCACTGTTTGTTTAATCCTTGTGCTGTTTCCCCCTCACTGTGTGTTTAATCCTTGTGCTGTTTGCCCTTTGCTGTTACTTGTGCAATTGCTGAGGGTAGTGTGTAAATACTAGTGAAGGAGATTATGCACCAGCATGTGTATGTTCCTCAGGCATTGAAGGGGCAGGATCTGTTGAGAATGCAAGTGTGTGGTGTACTAAACCTTGTTAATATGGGTATAGTTATGATTTGGAGATGCCTGTGTTGGACAGGGATGTACAAAGTTAAAAATCTCACAACACCAGGTTATAGTCCAACAGGTTTAATCAGCTGATGAAGTAGCATCGCTCCGAAAGCTAGTGTGCTTCCAATTAAACCTGTTGGACTATAACCTGGTGTTGTGTGATTTTTAACTGGGTATAGTTTGTTACTTGGAAAATATACTTTTTATTATTTAGAGTCATAGAGATGTACAGCACGGAAACAGACCCATTTGGTCCAACCTGTCCATGCCAGCCAAATATCCTAAATTAATCTAGTCACATTTGTCAGCACTTGGCTCATATCCCTCTAAGCCCTTCCTATTCATATACCCATCCAGATGCCTTTTAAATGCTGTAATTATACCGGCTTCCACTACTTGCTCTGGCAGTTCATTCCATACATGCACCACCCTCTGCACGGAAACCTCTTAGGTACCTTTTATATCTTTCTGCTCTCACCCTAAACCTATGCCCTCCAGTTGTGAACTTCACCCCAACACTGAGGAAAAGACATAAAAACATTGAGCAGCCAGACAAATGCAAAAGCAATAAAATATCGAGACACATGGTGTAAAACAAATTATGGCTCTAACCCTTTTTGTTCTCTGAGGCATATGGACACTTAAAATCTGTCAATAACATCAGCATTGCTACAGAGCATATTGTGTACACTCCTCAGTGTCAACAAGCAGGGCACATGTTTGCCGGTGTCACCAAAACATTGGGCATGTTCCTCGCTGTCGGCAGAAAAGGGGCGAGACCTACTTTTGATGGACAAATAAGGAGCACTGGAGGACCAGAAGGAGACTTGTCCTTATGCCAATTGGAGCTCCCCTATTGTCTGAATACGGAAGGTGGACCATGAGCTTCTTAAGGTCCTGCTCCTCCTCTCACACTGAATGAAGATTGAGCTTCACCTCAGACTGCAACTTCCTTCCTCTGTCCATCATCTGTGAGTACAGCACTCTCTTTTCTCACCCCCTTTTCCATTTACGTTTCATTCTGGGGTTCAATTGTTGACTTGGAGCAACTGAAAGGAATGGGAATGAATCCAGCGAGGGGATAGACTCTGGAAAAGTTAGTCCATGCCTGTGTCTCAATTGGCAAAACAGACAGGCAGGAGTCTGGCACAATGCAGCAAGCCAGGCAGTATCAGGAGGTGGAGAAGTCGACGTTTCGGGTGTAACCCTTGTTCAGGACTGTGGGTGAGTATAGGGAGAGCTGCAGAACAAGGGTATGCTGAGGGCAGGGTGATGAAGTGGGGATAGGTGTAGATAGGTAGAGGGTACGACCTGGTTGGTGAATGCGAGGAAGGAACCTAGTTGGTGGCAGGGAGGTGGAGGGGCAGGGGCTCAGAAGGGAGTTTGGGATGGGAAGGGAGGTTATTTGAAATTGGAGAACTCACTGTTGAGTCCTTAGGGCTGTGGACTGCTCAGGTGGAAGATGAGGTGTTGTTCCTCCAATTTGCACTTTGGTTTGTTGTGGCAATGGATGGGGCCAAAAATGGTCATGTCAGAAAGGGAGTGGGAAGGGGAATGAAAATGGGTGGTGACTGGGAGGTCCGATCGGCCTCTGCAGACCTGGCTGCGATGCTCGGCAAGTTTACGCTCAGGCTCCCCGAAGTAGAGAAGGCCACAATTGGCAAATACAGTACCCCAACATAAAGTTACAGCCTTTGCTGTGAAAAAAAGTAGAAAGGTATATTGTTTAAATGGTGATATATTGGGATGTGAAGAAAGTGAGGACTGGAGATGCTGGAGATTAGAGTCAAAAAGTGTGGTGCTGGAAAAGCACAGTAGGTCAAGCAGCATCCGAGCAGTAGGACAGTCAAGGTTTTGGACTCAAGCCCTTCATCAAGAATGATGCGTGGATGTTCAGAGGGGCATCAGTGTCCATCTGTGCCAGTTGTCAGACAGGTGCAGCAGACAATGAGCAAGGCAAGTGGTGTTTTATCAAGAGGAATTGAGTTCAGAAGCGGGGATGTCTTCCTGCAATTAGGGGGTCATTGAATATACGAGGAGAAAGTGAGGTCTGCCGATGCTGGAGATCGGAGCTGAAAATATGTTGCTGGAACAGCACAGCAGGTCAGGCAGCATCCAGGGAACAGGAGAATCGACGTTTGATTCCTAAAGAAGAGCTTATGCTCGAAACGTCGATTCTCCTGTTCCCAGGATGCTGCCTGACCTGCTGCGCTGTTCCAGCAACACATTTTCAGGTCATTGAATATATTCAAGGCTGAGTTCATCTGATTTTTATGTGGATGTTTATGGAGAAGGCAAGAAAATGGTCTTGAGACAAGTACAGAACCGAGTTACAGAACCATACAGCACAGAAACAGACCCTTCAGTCCAACTAGTCCATGCTGACTATGTTCACCAGCTAAACCAGTCCCACATGCCAGTGTTTTGGTCCATACCCTTCTGAACATTTCCTAATCATGTAATTATCAAAATGTCTTTTAAACCTTGTAACTGTACCTGCAAACACCACTTCCTCTGGACATTCAGTCCACACGTGAACCACTCTCAGTATATTAAAAAAAATTGTGCCCTTCAAGTCTTTTTAAAATCTCTTTGTCCTCTCTCATTCAAAATTTGCTCCCTCATCTTGAAACCCCCAGCCTCGGGGAAGGACACCTGTCATTCACCTCATCTCTCCCCTCATGATTTTATAAACCTTGATAAGGTCACATCTCCACCTCCTATGCTCCAGTGAAAAAGTCCCAGCCCATCCACCTAGATGCAGGTAGATCCATATCCAGTCATGATCGGTTTAATACTGGTCCCAATTCTCTCTCACGGTGTCCAGGACAGCAAGAGACCACAAGAAATAGGAGCAGAAATTAGACCACCAGGTCTGCTCATTCCATTCAATCATAGCTGATCAGTTTCTCAATCCCATTCTTCCACTTTCAACAAAGTGAAAACGGATGGAGAGAGTGTGGGATGGAGATTTTCCGCTTCTAGGGAATAATAGAGGAAAGAGAGTTCACTATAAATTAGAATTTTTGGGAGTTTAATTTAGAGAAGTCTGAGGTTTGCATTTTGGTCAAGCAATCCAGGCAGGACTGATGCAGTTAGGGGAATGTTGCAGAATAAAGAGACCTTGGAGTGCAGGTTCATAGTTCCTTGAAAGTGGAGTCTCGGGTGGATAGAATAGTGAAGAAGGCATTTGGTTTGCTTTCCTTCATTGCTCAGAGCATTCAGTATAGGAGTTGGGAGGTCATGTAATACACCCTTCCCCCTCAAATGTGTGGTATCTAACTGCTTCATTGTTTCTAGTGAATACAGCCCACACCTCCCGCTACTGCCATAACATGAAAGCACTAGCTTTTGGAGTTCTGCTCTTTTATCAGGTGGTTGTGGAGAATAAGATCATGATCACAGAATTTATAGCCAAAGGAGTCCAGTGTCATGGAGATGTGATACATTAAACAATTTAGATTAAATCTTCCATCTTTTAGAATGGGGTTCTGTTCTTTGGTATGTTAATCCCAGAACCTGTTTTCAGTAACTTTCTCAAGAACGTAATTTAAATGCAGAGCTTTTCTATCCAAAATGTCAGGCTGACTCGACATTGGGACCCAGACAGAATTCACACCTATTGGTGGGTCGGCTGGGACTTTTTTCACTGGAGCACAGGAGGTTGAAAGGTGAAGGTGTCGGGTGCCTCATTAGCAAGTTTGCAGATGACATTCAGATTGATGGAATATCAGATAGTGAAGGGGACTGTCAGATGATACTGCAGAATATAGATTGGAGAGTTGGGAAGAGAAATGGAGTTTAATCCAGACAAATGCGAGGTGATGCATTTTGGAAGGTGCAATTCGAGAGCAAACTATACATTAAATGGGAAGGTCCTGGGGGAAATTGATGTACAGAGAGATCTGGGTGTTCAGATCTATTGTTCTCTGAAGATGGCAATGTCTGTCAGTAGAGTGGTTAAGGCAGCATACAACATGCTTTCCATCATCGGAAGGTGTATTGAGTACAAGAGCTGGCAGGTCATGTTAAAGTTATATAAGATTTTGGTTCGGCCCCATTTGGAATACTGCTGTACAATTCCGGTCGCCAGATTTCCCAAAGGATGTGGATACTTTGGAGAGGGTGCAGAGGAGGTTCACCAGGATGTTGCCTGTTATGGAGAGCGCTAACTATGAGGAGAGGTTGAGTAGATTAGGAGTATTTTCATTGGAAATAAGGAGGTTGAGGAGGGGTCTTGATTGAGGCCTATAAAACCATGAGGCATGTAGACAGGGGTGGATAGGAAGAATTTTTTTTTCCCCCATAGGGGAAGACTTAATTACTAGGAGTCACGAGTTCAAAGTGAGAGGGGAAAGGTTTGAGGGAGATCTACATGGAACGTTCTTTACGCAGAGGGTGGTGGGTGCCTCAAATGCAGTGGAGGCAGTAGGGGTGGGATCGATAGCGTCATTTAAGATGTATCTAGACAGATACATGAATCGGCAGGGAGCAAAGGGATACAGATCCTTAGAAAATAGGCGGCAGGTTTAGATAGAGAATCTCGATCAGCATAGCCTTGGAGGGCTGAAGGGCCTGTTCCTGTGCTGTAAGGTTCTTTGCTCTCTTTATAGAGGTTTCCAAAACCATGAGGGGCATAGATAAGGTGAACGGCATGTGTCATTTCAAGATTAGGCTGCAAATTAAGGTGAGAGGAGAAAGATTTTAATAAGAGATGAGGAGCACCTTTTTTGTAAACAGAGTGGTTTGTGTGTGGAATAAATGTCCAGAGGAAATAGTGGATGCTGGTTGTATAACAACGTTTAAAAGACATTTGGATAAGTACATGAATAGGAAAGGTTCAGGGGGATATGGGCCAAACACAGGTAGGTGGGACTAGTTTAGTTTGTGAATATAGTCAGCATGGACTAGTTGGGCTGAAGGGTCTGTTTCTGTTCTGTATGACCCTTTAACTATTCTGTACTGGTCTTAAAATAATTTTACTTGCCTTCCCCCAGAAACATCCACTTCTTTCTTGTTCTAAAATCAGACGAACTCAGCCTTGAATATATTCAATGACCCCCAAACTGGAGAGACTTCTGAACTCAATTCCTCTTGCTAATATACCACTTGCCTTGCTGATTGCTTGCTGCACCCGTCTGACAACTGGCAGAGACTGGTGTGGAAGGATGCTGAGGCCACTGTTTACATCCACACATCATTCCTGAGGAAGGGCTCATGCCTGAAACGTTGATTCTCCTGCTTCTCGGATGCTGTCTGATCTGCTGTGCTTTTCCAGTGCCACACTTTCAACTGTCATCTCCAGCATCTGCAGTCCTCACTTTCTCCACATCCCAATATGTCACCATTTAAACAACGCACCTCCTTTCAGCAGTTATTTGTTCGTAACTGAGGCTATAACTTCACACTGTGGGACTGCATTTGCCATGTGTTTGACAATTGAGATACAGACCTGGACCAACGTTTCCCGACTCTGTCCCCTCCCTGGATTCACTCACTTTCTTCAGTTGCTGCAAGTCAACAATTGGCTTCTCATTGGTACATTTGAAGAAGGATTTGCACCGTTTTTGCAGACAGCGAAGAGCATGAATGGCTTTTGCTGAACCAGCATGGAAACAGACCCTTCGGTCCAACCCGTCCATGCCGACCAGATACCCCATCCGAATCTAGTCCCACCTGCCAGCATTTGGCCCATATCCCTCCAAACCCTTCCTATTCATGTACCCATCCAAATGCCTCTTAAATGTTACAATTGTACCAGCCTCCACCACTTCCTCTGGCAGCTCATTCCATACACGTACCACTTTCTGTGTGAAAAAGTTTCCCAGTAGGTCTCTTTTATATCTTTCCCTTCTCACCCTAAACCTCTACCCTTGACTTCTGGACTCCCCCACCCTAGGGAAAAGACTTTGTCTATCTATCCTGTCCATGCCCCTTTGTAAACCTCAGCTTCCGACGCTCCAGGCAAAATAGCCCCAACCTGTTTAGCCTCTCCCTATACCTCAAATCTTCCAACCCTGGCAACATCCTTGTGAATCTTTTCTGAACTCTTTCAAGTTTCACAAAATCTTTCCAATAGGAAGGAGACCAGAATTGCACACAATATTGCAACAGTGGCCTAACCAATGTCCTGTACAGCCGCCACATGACCTCCCAACTTCTGTACTCAATACTCTGACCAATAAAGGAAAGCATACCAAACACCACCTTTACTATTCTATCTATCTGCGACGCCAGTTTCAAGGAGATATGAACCTGCACTCTGAGGTGTCTTCGTTCAGCAACACTCCCTGGGACCTTACCATTAAGTGTATAAGTCCTGCTAAGATTTGCTTTCCCAAAATGCAGCACCTCACATTTATCTGAATTAAACTCCATCTGCCACTTCTCAGCCCATTGGCCAATCTGGTCAAGAGACTGTGTTGTAATCTGAGGTAACCCTCTTCACTGTCCACTGCACCTCCAATTTTGGTATCATCTGCAAACTTACTAACTGTACCTCTTATACTCGCATCCAAATCATTAATGTAAATGACAAAATGTAGAGGGCCCAACACCGATCCTTCTGGCACTCCACTGGTCACAGGCCTCCAGTCTGAAAAACAACCCTCCATCACCACCCTCTGTCTTCTACCTTTCAGCCAGCTGTATCCAAATGGCTAGTTCTCCCTGTATTCCATGAGATCTAATCTTGCTAATCAGTCTCCCATGGGGAACCTTGTCGAACGCCTTACTGAAGTCTATATGTATCACATCTACCGCTCTGCCCTCCTCAATCCTCTTTACTTCCTGAAAAAACTCCAAATTTGAGACATGAGTTCCCACACACAAAGCCATGTTGACTATCCCTAATCAGTCCTTGCCTTTCCAAACACATGTACATCCTGTCCCTCAGGACTCCCTCCAACAACGTGCCCGCCACCGATGTCAGGCTCACTGGTCTATAGTTCCCTGGCTTGTCCTTACCACCCTTCTTAAACAGTGGCACCACGTTAGCTAACCTCCAGTCTTCTGGCACCTCACCTGACATGCGCAGTGTGCTATGGAGATGCTGTTCCTGATGGATTTAAAGTGTCCAAATGCCACAATTTCTTCCCCTGTCACTCGACATAACCAAGCACGCTGCTTGCTGTGTTTGATGTTCATCTTCCCTATAACCTTCATGATTTTATAAATCTCAAATTAGGTCACCCCTCAACCTCCTGTGCTCCAGTGAAGAGTGTCTCAGCCTCTCCTTACAACTCAAACCCTCCAGTCCTGGCAACATCCTGGTAAATCTTTACTGAACCCTTTCTAATAGAATTATTCCTATTACAGGGCCACCAGAAGCGTTCTCAGTACTCTACAAGTGGCTTCAGCAACATCCTGGACAACTTCAACATTATGTCCCAGCTCCTTTATTCAATGGTGTGAACAATTAAGGTAAGTGTGCTGAATGCCTTCTGAAGCTTCCTTCCAACCAGTGATGCAACTTTCAAAGAAGTATCTATCTGAACCCCCCCGCCCCCCACCATATCCCTCTGTACAAGTCCTGCCCTTCCTTATTTTGGCAAAATGCAACCCCTCACCTTTTATCTGTACACATGTTCTCTCTCAGACATACACACATACACGCCCCCCCCCAACACACACACCCTTTCACAAGCTTCTCCTCCATCACACTCACTTTACCAAGCATGTGCACACATACTCTCTTACACGCACTCTCATGCTGCACACATACATATAACAATGTGGTGCATTTGCAGAATTATATTTGCAGATATATTCAATTTTGCACAAAACGCACAATATGCAGGTAGTCAATCCATGTAATATTTTATAAATTCCTAGTTTGGAAATAGAACCAGTCCAATTTAAGATTGGGATATTCTCACACCTTTCATGCATTGTCTGGACTGAGATGTCACCTGTTTTTAAAAAGACCTTAAGTGATCTTGAGAATACGACTTAATAATAGTTCTGCGATGTACACTTTAATGAACTAAAATATGCAACCCATTCTAAAAGATGAAAGACTTAACAGCAATCTACATTTGTCAATATATCATATCAGTTGCATGACACTGATCTTTTGCTCTTAACTCTGTCTCATGATCCTGCTCCACAGTTACCCGATGAAGGAGCAGCACTCCGAAAGCTAGTGCTTCCAAATAAACCTGTTGGACTATAACCTGGTGTTGTGATTTTTAAACCGTGTCCAACCTAGTCCAACAGCAGCACCTCCACCTCGTTTCTAGTGAACACAGCCCATACTTCCCAGTGCTGCCAGTAAACTGCCGATGAAACGATGCACTCCTGAAAAATTTATAGTTTCTAACGAAACCAGCTACTCATTCACTGCTCCATCTAATACACAACATTGGAAACTTAGTGCAGAAGGCTGCAAGAAATGAGCAGCTTTAAAACAAAAACCGCTTGGAGCTTTCAATGAGAGCCTGAGCCCAGCCCAGCAGTACGTTCTGGTTACCTTTATTTTGTGTCGCAACATGGTTTAGGCTTCAGATCCCCCCCCCCCTCCTCCCCGCCCCCCCTCCTTCCCTCCCCCCCCCCCCCCCCTCCTCTCCCCCCCTCCTCCTCTCCCTCCCCCCCTCCTCCTCTCCCCCCCCCCCCTCCTTCCCTCCCCCCCCTCCCCCCCCCCCCCTCCCCCCCCCCCCTCCTTCCCTCCCCCAGCAAAAAGGGCAGAGAAAGAGTAGCTGTTTTTTAGACAGCTCCACAACAGGGGGGAGGAGCAAAGGGCGGGGCAAGGCCAACAGCAGGCCCCCACACTACGCCTGCATTGCCTTGCACAGTTTACAAAAATCCCTTCCCCTTCAGAGACTCCCCAC
The DNA here is from genome assembly GCF_037043375.1 of Chiloscyllium plagiosum. Taxonomy (NCBI): domain Eukaryota; kingdom Metazoa; phylum Chordata; class Chondrichthyes; order Orectolobiformes; family Hemiscylliidae; genus Chiloscyllium; species Chiloscyllium plagiosum. The sequence goes on along the minus strand of NW_028270165.1, from coordinate 5,440,257 downwards.
AGTGTGGGAGCAGGCCACTTGGCCCAAAGACTACACACCGATCCTCCGAAAGGTAACCCACTACCACAATTCCCCTTTTGCTCAACATTTACCCCTGACTAATGCACCTAACCTGCACATCCCTGGGCACTATCTGAACCTGGACAAACTTAAAAATCTCACAACATCAGGCTAAGTCTGACAGTTTATTTGGAAACACGAGCTTCGGAGCACTGCTTCTTCATCAGGTGATTGTGGACAAGAAGATCATATGGCACAGAATTTATAGGAAAACATTTCAGTGGCAGGGCACTGTACTGATATATTGAACAAACCTGGATTGTTAAGTCTTTCATATTTTAGAATAGGTTGCAGCAATCACTAATATGTCAATCCCAGAACTTCCAGTAAGGCACCTTCAAGATAGCTTAAGGTTTTCAGAACAAAAGATGACATCTCTGTTCAGACAATGCATTAAAGGTGTGTGGTCAGAGTCTGTCTGTTTTCAAGTCTTAAGGCAGACTGGTTATCGAGTCATGGAGATGTACAGCACGGAAACAGACCCTTCAGTCCAACTCGTATATACCGACCAGATATCCCAACACAATCTCGTCCCACCTGCCAGCACCCGGCCCATATCCCTCCAGTTGCCTTTTAAATGTTGCAATGTACCAGACTCCACCACTTCCTCTGGCAGCTCATTTCATACATATACCATCCTCTGAGTGAAAACGTGGTCCCTTAGGTCTCTTTCATATCTTTCCCCTCTCACTGTAAACTTATGCCCTCTAGTTCTGGATTCCCCACCCCAGGGAAAAGACTTTGTCTATCTATCCTATCCATGCCTCTCATGATTTTATAAACCTCTATAAGGTCACCCCCCAGCCTCTGACGCTCCAGGGAAAACAGCCCCAGCCTATTCAGTCTCTCCCTATAGCACAAATCTTCCAGTCTTGGCAACATCCTTGTAAATCTTTTCTGAACCCTTAAGTTTCACAACATCTTTCTGCTAGGAAGGGAACCAGAATTGCATGCAATATTCCAACTGTACAGCTGTAACATGACCTCCCAACTCCTGTATTCAATACTCTGACCAATAAAGGAAAGCATACCAAATGCCATCTGCACTATCCTATTGATTTGCGACTCCACTTTCATAGAGCTGTGAACCTGCACTTCAAGGTCTTTTTGTTCAGCAACACTCCCTCGGACCTTACCATTAAGTGTACAAGTCCTTCTAAGATTTGCTTTCCCAAAATGCAGCACCTCACATTTACCTAAATTAGATTCCACTTGCCGCTTCTCAGCCCATTGGCCCATCTGTTCAAGATCCCATTGTAATCTGAGGTAACCTCCTTCGTTGTCCACTACACCTCCAATTTTGGTGTCATCAGCAAACTTACTTACTATACCACTTATGCTCACATCCAAAAAGTAGTGGGCCCACTATCTATTTTCAAAGTGGAATTTACAATATATTACATGTATTGACTGCCTGCAGATTGTGCAGTCTTTGAGCAAAGTAGAATGTATTTGCAAACATCATGCTACAAAGACAAACTCCCACCATGGATGATCTATCTCATGTGTGCATGAGATAGAGAAAAAGTCTATGTCCGTGCTATATATCTCTGTCTATTTGATAACAGATGCTTTATTCCTGTTGGTGTAAATGTTGTTGTAATTCATAGCTGGGTACTAATAGATGTAAGGGTGACAGAATTCCTCAAGTAGGGCACTGTAAGATTCCTGGGAGACCCCTATTCCTGGTTTACTTCCTCATGAACAAACATTAAGCACGTGCGCCTATTTATGATTTTTGTTTCATTTTTCTTGTTTGATTCCCTGCTATGACTGCACCTTGTATCAGGATGGTTACAGGCTGGGAGATTGTGGGTTGGGTTTTGATTGAATATTTTATCGTTCCAGAAGTTATAAAAGGCGGGGTCAAAGCTTTAGCAGAAATCCAGCAGAGCTGAGAACAGACCGACATCTTAGTCTGTGGGAACAGGAGGATCAACACGGGACAGAGAAATCAGGGCCTGAAATCTGAGCTGACACCAGACCATCCTGTGATCCAGTGCTTTGATTAGCAGCATCCTTCTACATCAGTCAATGCCAGTTGTCAGACAGGTGCAGCAAGGCAAGTGGTATATTAGCAAGCTGAACTGAGATTAGAAGTGGGGATGTCTTCCTGCAGTTAGGGGGTCATTGAATATATTCAAGGCTGAGTTCATCTGATTTTTGAACAATAAAGTGTGGATTTCTTTGTACGCAGGAGGTGTTTTTTTTTATTTTGAATAATTTATGTGTTGAATGCAGGTACAGTATCCACGTTGAAGGTAAGAAAATGGTTTTAAGACCATGACAGAATAGTTACGTTAGACAGCACAGAAACGGACCCTTCAGTCCAACTATTCCATGCTGTCTATGTTCTCCAACTAAACTAGTGCCACTTGCCAGTGTTTGGCCCATATCCCTCCGCACCGTGCGTCTTCATATACTTATCCAAATGTCTTTTAAACGTTGCATCTGAATGTGCATCCACCACTTTCTCTTTGCATTCACTCCACACGTGAACCACTCTGTTTATAAACAAACTTTTCCTGATTCTGTCCACTCCGTGAGTTCATTCCCTTTCCTTTCGGTTGCTGCAAGTCGTAAATTGAAGCCCAGAATGAAAAACATGGAAAAGGAGTTGTGAAGAGAGTACCATACACTCAGATGGTTGACAGAATAAGGAGGTTGCAGTCTGGAGCAAACTCGATCTTCATTCAGAGAGAGCAGCAGCAGCTTCCGAAGCTCATGTTCCAACGTCTGCATTCAGACACTGATTGGCAGGAGGACCAGTCACCTTCCGGTCCTCCAGGGCTCCTGACTGGCCTCTTTCACTACCCTGTGTCCCAATGATGCAACTTTCAAAGAACTATGTACCTGATTTGGAGATGCTGCCGTTGGACTGAGGTGTGCGAAGTTAAATTTCACACAATACCAGGTAATACTCTAACAGGCTCATTTGTAAGCACTAGCATTTGGAGCACTGCTCTTTCATCAGGTGGTTGTGTCTTATGATCCTGTTCCACAAACACCCAATGAAGAAGCTCGTGCTTCCAAATAAGCCAGTTGGACAATAACCTGGTGTTGAGTTTTAACTTTATCCACCCCAGTCCAACACCGGCACCGTGGACGGCACGGTGGCACAGTGGTTAGCACTGCTGCCTCACAGCGCCAGAGACCCGGGTTCAATTCCTGCCTCAGGCGGTAAGGGGAATTACCCCTTACCTAGTGTTATGTAAGGGGTAAATGTAGGGATATGGGTGGGTTGCGCTTCGGCGGGTCGGTGTGGACTTGTTGGGCCGAAGGGCCTGTTTCCACACTGTAATGTAATGTAATCTAATCTAAAACCGGCACCTCCACATCATGTCTAGTGAACCAAGCACACACTTCTCAGTGCTGCCAGGAAACTACAATGCTGATGACATTGCACTCCTAAAAATTTTACAATTTCTAACAATACTGGCTACTCATTCACTGCTGCAACCGATACACAACATTGGAAACATAGTACAGGAGACTGTCAGAAATGAGCACAGCAGGTCAGGCAGCATCTGAGGAACATCAACGTTTCTGGCAATTTCCCTGGTCCTTGCACGCTGCCTGACCTGCAGTGCTTTGCCAGCACCACTCTAATCTTGACTCTGATCTTCAGCATCAGCAGTTCTCACTTTCACATGTAAAATGAGCAGTTTTAAAACAAAAACCTGTTGCAGTTTAAAGCTCTCAGTGAGAGTCTGAGCTCAGTGTGAAGTTCAGGTAATCTTTATTGTGACCCAACTTTGTTACAGCTTCAGAATCTCCCAGCAGAAAGGCGTAGAAAAAGTAGCAATTTTTAAAAAATAGCTCAAGGTCAATGTGCAACCCCTCACTTTCTTCATTATTGGTCACCACTGAGTCGTCCCTTTGTAACTGGATCCTTGGTACAGCCTTAACCTGGAGGAAGTATTGCCTCACTCAGCAATTTCAACCTGTATTCCAATCAAGTTGGATGAGCAGCGTAGAGTCCACCAGACTGTTGTGGGCTGGAGTCACGTGTAGGGCAGACCAGGTAAAGGATGCAGCTGGGACGACTGCTCTAATAACTGCTCAAGTCTTCCCTAAAAAAGAACTGAGTGAATCAGATGGGGGTTTTCTTCCACCCCCACCCCACCGACAATGGTTTCACCGTTAGATTCTGAACTCCAGATTTCTGACCAAATTCGAATTCCACCATCTGTCGCGGTGGGAATCGAACTCGGGAGCCACTGGAACTGGGTTGATAGTCCAGTTAATAAAGGCACTCGGCCGTCATTCTTTCAATCCCCCTGCAATGCCACATGATCCCGCTGGTGGCTCCGCAGGTGGGAGAAGCAGTTGAAGGCCTCTCCCCTGCGTGGACTCAGCAGGGCAGAGGCCTGGATAAAGGCCTACCCCCACACTGTGTAGGGGAACGGCCTCTTCCCCCGTGTGGACCCGCTGGTGGATCAGCAAGGAGGAAGCCTGGGTAAAGGCCTTCCCGCACTCGGGGCAGCTGAAGGGCCTCTTCCCCTGTGTGGACCCGTTGGTGCCTCAACAGGTTGGAGGATTCACGGAATGTCTTTCTGCACTCGGGGCAGCTGAAGGGCCTCTTCCCCCGTGTGGACCCACCGATGCCTCAGCAGGGCAGAGGCCTGGGTAAAGGCCTTCCCGCACTCAGGGCAGCTGATTCCCTGCTGTGACTACACTGTGCCTGGATTGTTGACTGGCTGGGAGATTGTGGATTGGGGCTTGATTGACTGAATGTTTGTTTGTCCTAGAAGGTGTAGAGGGGGGGCTTCAGAACTTCAACAGACATCCAGCAGAGCTGAGAACAGACAGACATCCACATGCCTTTTAAATGTTGTAATTGTGCCAGCCTCCCTCACTTCCTCTGGCAGTTCATTCCATACATGCACCACCCTCTGAAGTGGTTGCCCCTGCAATCTCTTAAATCATTCCACTCTCACCTCAAACATATGCCTTCTAGTTTTGGACTGCCCTACCCTGGGGAAAAGACCTTAGGGTTTCCCCTCTATCCCTTACAAAGGTCTATAATTTTACCCCTCAGCCTCTGATGCTCCATGGAAAATGCCCCTGGCCTATTCTTTTCTGACCCCTTTCCAAGTTTCATAACATCTTTCCTACAGCAGGGAGACCAGAACTAAATGCAGTATTCCAAAAGTGGCTTAACCAACATCCTGGACAGCCACAACATGACCTCCCAAATCTATTCAATGCTCTGACCAACAAAGGCTATCCTGTCTACCTGAGAACTATGGAACTTGCACTCCAAGGACTCTTTGTTCTGCAACACTCCTCTTAACTGTGTCAGTCCTGCCTGGATTGCTTGACCAAAATGCAACAACTCACATTTCTCAAAATTAAATTCCATCTACCACTCTTTGGCCCCTCCGATCAATTCTAATTTATAGCGAACTCACTTTTCTCTCTCATTCCCTAGAAGCTGAAAATCTCCATCCCACACACACTCCCTCCATTCTCACTTTGCTGACTCTAATCCCTGCTGTACCTCATCCTGAAGGGTCTGGTTCATGCTGATTAACAGGCCCACACTCGGGGGGAGGGAGGGGGGGGGTCTAATTGAAACATACATAATCTTCAAAGCCCGGACAGAGTGGACATTGCAAAGATGTTTCCATTGGTAGGACAGACTTGGGCCAGAGGGCACAGCCTGAGAGTAAAGGGAAGACCTTTTAGAACGGAGAAACTTCTTCAGCCAGAGAGCGGTGAATCTGTGGAATCTATTTCCACAGAAGGCTGTGCAGGCCAGGTCACTGAGGATATTTAAAACTGAGACAGATAGGTTCTTGAGTATCAGGGGGATCAAAGGTTACGGGGAGAAAGTGGGAGAATGGGGCAGGTGGGACTAGTTTAGTTTGTGAACACAGTCAGCATGGTCTAGTTGGATTGAAGGGTCTGTTTGTGCTCTCTGACTCTGTAACTGTTCTAAACTGGTCTTGAAACCATTTTCATGCCTTCCTCTTGTTCAAAAATCCAATTAAGATCATGGCTAATCTATTCACCATCTGAGATCCTCCTCCCTGCATTGTCCCAACTACCCTTAATTCCCCTATCATTGCAAAAACCCATCCAATTGTGTCTTGAATATACTTAATGAAGCTGCCTCTACTGCTTCCTTGGGCAGAGAATTCCACAGATACACTACACTCCAGGAAAAGCAGTTCCTCCTCATCTCTGTCCTAAATTTACTCCTCCTAATCTTGAGCCTGGTTTCATTGACCAGCATAAATGACTCAATAAGTAGAGTTTCATCCTCACAGGGCAATGAATTCCCACTTTGCACCAAAACCTCGGATTTACTCACTCACTCAGTTGCTGTCTCACAAATGCAAGATTTCATTGTACCTTCTACTCCCATTAAGGGCAAAACATCTTTGAAAACTCCTCAGAAACACTGCTGCTCTCACCGAAGATGATTGGAGTCATACAGCACAGAAACAGACCCTTTGTCCATCCACATTAAGGGCAAAGCATCTTTGAAAGCTGCTCTGAAACTCCAGCCTTCACAATCACACTTCTGCTCTCACTGAAGATGATTAGAGTTATATAGAACCGAATCAGACCCTTTGTCCATCCACACATCATTCCTGATGAAGTGCTCGGGACCGAAATGTCGACTCTCCTGGTCCTCAGATGCTGCCTGACCTACCACCATTTTCAACGCCACACTTTGACTCTAATCTCCAACATCTGCAGTTCTCACTTTCTCCACATCCCAAAGTATCACCATTTAAACAATACATCTCCTTTCTGCTTTTTTTCCATAGCAAAGACTATAACTTCACATTGAGATACTGCATTTGCCACGTGTTTGCAAATTGTGGTCTTCTCGACTTCGGGGAGACTGAGCATAAACTTGGGGAACGGATTGGCGAGCATCACAGCTGGGTCCGCAGAGGCTGACCAGACCTCCCAGTCACCATCGATTTTAATTCCCCTTCCCACTCCCTTTCTGACAAGAACATCATAGGCTTCCTCTATTGCCATAACGAACCAAACCGCAAATTAGGGAACAACCCCCATCTTCCACCCGGGCAACCTACAGCCTGCAGGACCCAACATCGAGTACTCCAATTTCAAATAACCTCCCTTTCCATCACCCGACTCCCTTCTCAGCCCCGTGCCCCTCACTACCACTCCTTCCTGCCACCAACCTGATTTCTTCCACCCAATGATTAATCAGACTGTATCCTCTCCCTGTCTTCACCTATCCCCACTTTAGCCCCCGAACCCGGCACCCATCCCCAGTCCTGAGGAAAGGTTACACCCGAAATATCGACTTCTACACCTCGTGATGCTGCCTGATTTGCTGTGTCCTTCCAGCCTCCTGTCTGTCTATTTTGCCAATTGAGACACAGACCTCGATCACTTTTCCATAGTCTGTCCCCTCCCTGGCTTCAATCCCTTTCCTTTCAGTTGCTGTAAGTCAACAATTGAACTCCGGAAAGAAATAGAAATGGCAAAGGGGGCGAGAAAAGAGAGTGCTGTACTCACAAATCTTAGACAGAGGAAAGAATTTGCAGTCTGGGTGAAGCTCAATGTTGATTCAGAAAGAGAGGAGCAGGAGTAGCAGCTTCAGAAACTCATGGTCCAACTTCCGCACTCAGACAATGGGGTTGCTCTGATTGGCAGGAGGACCAGTTTTGTTTTGGTCCTCCATGGTTCCCTATTGGACCATCAAAGGAAGGTCGCGCGCCATTTTTTGCGGAGAGTGATGAGCATGCCCAGTGTTTAGCTGACACCGGTGGGCATGTGCACTGCGTTACTGACACCGGGAAACATGCGCAGTATGCTCACTAAGGATGCTGGTGTTCCTATCAGATTTTGAGTCCAAATGCCAATAGGACAAAAAAGGGGTCGAGCTACAATTTATTTTTCCCTGTGATTCGACATTGTATTGTTTTTGCATTCTGTCTGGCTGCTCAACTTTTGTATGTCTTTTCCCCACGTTGCGCGAGTCCAGAACTGGAGGGCATGGGTTTAGGGTGAGAGGGGAAAGGTTTCGGAGGGGTAACCTTTTTGCACAGACGGTGGTGCGTGTCAGCCAGAGGAATTGGTGGAGGCTAGTACAATGATAATATTTAAAATGCATCTGCATGGGGATATGAATAGGACAGATTCAGAGGGATAAGGGGCCAAATGCTGGCAAATGGGTCACTAGATTAATTTAAGATATCTGGTCGGCATAGACCGAAGGGTTTGTTTCTGTGCTCTGTGACGCTATTTCTGGATAGTTGGAACCAACTTCACAAGCCTAGAACTAGGCCATTCACCCCTTACATTCAAGATCAGAATGGTATTGGAAATCACAGCAGGTCAGGCAGCATCCAAGGAGCAGGAAAATCGACGTTTCAGGCAAAAGCCTCGAATGCTGCCTGACCGGCTGTGCTTTTCTGGCACCACTCTAATCTTGACTCTAATCTCCTGCATCTGCAGTGCTCACTTTCGCCCATTCACCCCTTCCAGCCTGTCCTGAGCGGTGGTCTGACTGCGTTTATTTCAGTGAAAGAATTAGATAGATTTCAGCAGCTCTTTTAAAAAACTTGAATACGCTTTCTGGCTTTAATGATGTTTCTGAAGATATCATTTTAGGTTTAGGGTGTAGGTTTGATATCCACACGTTTCATCACCTGGCTCGGTAACATCATCAGTGACGACCTCCAAGTGAAGCGAAGCTGTTGTCTCCTGCTTTCTATTTATATCTTTCTCCTGGATGGGGTTCCTGGGGTTTGTGGTGATGTCATTTCCTGTTCGTTTTCTGAGAGGTTGATAGATGGTATCTCGGTCTATGTGTTTGTTTATGGCGTTGAGGTTGGAGTGCCAGGCCTCTAGGAATTCTCTGGCAAGTCTTTGCTTAGCCTGCCCCGGGATAGATGTGTTGTCCCAGTTGAAATGGTGTTTTTTTTTCATCTGTGTGTGGGGCTACAAGGCCTGGCACTCCAACCACAACGCCATAAACAAACACATAGATCTTGATGCCATCTATCAACCCCACAGAAAATGAACAGGAAATGACATCACCACAAACCCCAGGAACCCCATCCAGGAGAAAGATATAAATAGAAAGCAGGAGACAACAGCTTCGCTTCATTTGGAGGTCGCCACTGATGATGTTACCTAGCCAGGTAATTAAACACCTGGATATCAAACCTACAGCTCAGCGAGCAAACCTACACCCTAAACCTCAACCTGAGCTACAAACCTTGCAAAAATCATTTTAGGTCTTCTCAATTTTGAAGATCAGCCATTTCTCACCCCCCCCCCCCCCCCCCAACTCCCAGGTAGAGTCATTACTATCCATTATCTCTCTCTCTCTGTCCTTTGAAGGGCTTGATACAGCGGTCAAAGATGGTTCGAGGCTTGAGAAAGGACGGGTGTGGTGGGGGCTGGCGAGAAAAGAGACCGAAAGGATGGGGGACAGAGAGAGAGCAAATGGCGGTCAGAGTGTGGGGGTAGAGAGAGAGAGATTGAGCGGGGAAGAGAGAGTGGGCGTTGCGGAGAAGTGGGAGATGGCACAGGACAGGGTGATACTAGGCACATAGATACACAAGAAGAAAGTGCTGGAGATCAGAGCTGAAGAAGGGTTATGCCCGAAACGTCGATTCTCCTGTTCCTTGGATGCTGCCTGACCTGCTGCGCTTTTCTAGCAACAGATGTTCAACATATATACACAAGATGGCCACTGAGCCATCAGTTGGTCATCTTGACACACAAGATGGGCTCTGGATCACAATATGGAGAGAAACAGCAGAGCAGATACAGACACTGCCTGGGTCACCAGAATACCAGCACAATGGACTCACAACCCAGGTAATTAGTTTAAGGTGGGTGGGGGAGAGAATACACATGAGTAATGAACATTGCCCGCTGAAATGTCTGGGTCCAGACAACACCTCCTATAGAAGTGCTTACAGCTTGATACAGACTCAATACCAAATGCTAATAGCCAGGGCTGCAGGAATCCTCCTTCTCAGGAAGAGCAATTAGCGCCCATTACTACAAAAATGGATTTCCATGCAGACATTGAAATGGACAATGTCTGCACTGAAACTGACAACGCCTGTTGGAAATTAACAAAGGTTGTGTTGGAACTGACAATGATTGTATCAACTATCAACGATTCTGCAAGGATTACCATAAACAAATCATGTTACAAAGACAATAATCTCATCCCTGACCGATTGTATCACAAAATGTATAAAAGTTTCTTGACGTGTTCTCCAGGTCGACAGACGTCTCGCAGCTGACACTGTGCTGTTGGTGTCTTTCTCTCCCCGGAGCCCTGTCATGATGAACTCTGTCATTGAACCCCAATTCTGACTCTAAGCCTGGTGTTTTTCCCCACAACAGGGGAGAGAGAATGATGCGGGGGGTGGCAGATAGTGGGGGGAGCGAGAGAGAATGGATGATGGGGGCTGGTAGAATGGACATGGGACAGAGGGAGGGGTGAGAGAGAATAGATGGGGGCAGAGGGTGGGATGGAGAGAGAATAGATGGCGGGGCAGAGGGTTGATAGAAGGACTAGTCAGGAGGCAGAGGGTGGGGAAACAAACGACAGGGGTGCAGAGGGTTGCGTGAGAAAGAATGGACAGGGTGTTCGGATTATAGAGGGAGAATGGACAAGAAGTTGGGGGTGAAGAGAGAAATGACATGGGACGCTGTAGATGGCGAGGGAATGGACAGTGGGTGGAATGAACAGGGGGAGCTGTGGGTGTCAGGGGGAATGGACAAGGGGGAGCTGCGTGGTTAGCACTGCTGTCCCACAGCATCAGGCTGCCAGTTTTGATTCCAGCCTCGGGCGATTGTCTATGTGGAGTTTGCACATTCTCCCTGTGTCTGCATGGGTTTCCTCTGGGTGCTGCAGTTTCCTCCCACAGTCCAAAGATGTGCAGGTCAGGTGAATTGGCCATGCTAAATTGCCCATAGTGTTAGGTGCATTAGTCAGGGGTAAATGGGTCTGGGTGGGTTACTTTTCAGAGGGTCGGTGTGGACTGGGTGGGCTGAAAAGCCTGTTTCAACACTATAGGGAATCTAATCATCTAATCAAAAAGAGGGGTGTCTCATATGTATTCCTTCAATTAGTTTTGAAATATTGTTTGTGTGTCATAATTGTTAAGGTATACTTGGCATCTAGAGAGATGGCTATGGTTGTTGGAAGTCAATCATCTCAGTTCCAGGACATCTCTGCAGGAATTCATAGGGTAGTGTCTTAGGCTCAACCATCTTCATCAGTGACCTTCAACTATCATAAGGTCAGGGGTGGTGATATTCGCCAATAATTGCACAATGTTCAGCACGATTCACAACTGCTCACAAACTGAAGCAGTTCAGCTTGAAATGCAACAAGATCTTAACAATATCCAATGGGCTGATGAATGGCAAGTAACATATATGCCATTCCAATGCCAAACAATGACTCATCCCCAAAAGAGATAATCTGACCACTGCCCCGTGATATTCAACAGTGTTACTGTCACTAAACACCCCACTATCAACGTTCTTGGGGCATCCAAAAAGCTTGATACCATCTAGGACAAAGTCGCCTGCTTGATTGGCACCATCTCCACATCCATCCACTCCCTCTGTCCCACTGTTCAGAAGCAGTAGTGTGTACGATCTACAAGATGCAATACAGAAATTCACCTAAGATACTTAGAAAATACCTTCCAAACCAAGAACCACTTCCATATAGAAGGATCAGGGCAACAGATGCTTGGGAACACAACCTCTTGACTTGGAAACACATTGCTGTTCCTTCAGTGTTGCTGGGTCCAAATCCTGTAATTCTCTCCCTCAGGACATTGTGGGTCACCGTACAGCGTGTGGACCACAGCAGTTGAAGAAGGCACCTTCTCAAGGGGAACTAAATGCTGGCCAGCCAGCGGTGCCCATGTAACATGAATAACTTTTAATAAATGATTGAAACGGAGGGTTGGAACCTTCAAACTAAAAAAAAATTGACGTTCAGGTGGAACAGACGTTGGGCTTTGATTCGGTCCTTATTTGAGGACAGATAAAGAGCGATATACTGACACTGAACTGGAAATAGAGTTTCGAGTTGAACACCTGTAGTGTTTCACTCTGTGTATAAATTGAAAATCGATTAAAGATTAGCTCTTGACGTGTCCGTCTCCAACACATAAAAAAGGACAGTTAAGGAGGCGTACGGGACTCTTGCTTTCATCTCTTTAATGTAGGACCCACAATCCCATGCGATCGACATACTGCTCTATCGGCCGTGAGGAGTGTTCATGGTGCGCATGTGTGAGCTCGGAATGGGGCCCCGCCCCTCGTCGTTCTGATGGACGGGGAGACCAATCTTTGGGAAACCCTATAGGACCGGAAGGGGCCTGGTCCTCCTGCCAATCAGAACCCCCGCCACTGTCTGAATGCGGAAGTTCGACCATGAGCTTCTGAAGTTGCTGTTTTTTTTAGATTAGATTACATTACAGTGTGGAAACAGGCCCTTCGGCCCAACAAGTCCACACCGACCCGCCGAAGCGAAACCCACCCATACCCCTACATTTACCCCTTACCTAACACTACGGGCAATTTAGTATGGCCAATTCACCTGGCCCTGCACATCTTTGGACTGTGGGAGGAAACCGGAGCACCCGGAGGAAACCCACGCAGACACAGGGAGAATGTGCAAACTCCACACAGTCAGTCGCCTGAGGCGGGAATTGAACCCGGGTCTCTGGCGCTGTGAGGCAGCAGTGCTAACCACTGTGCCACCGTGCCGCCCATTTCTGCTGTTGCTCCTCTCTCTCTGAATGAAGATTGAGCTTCAGCCCAGACTGTAACTTCCTTCCTCTGTTTAACATCTGGGAGTACCCCACTCTCTTTTCTCGCCCTCTTTCCCATTCTTTTCTCATCCTTTGGTTCAGCTGTTGGTTTGTAGGAGCTGAGGGAAAAAGAAAGTCAATCGAGGTGAAGGGACAGACTCTGGAAAAGGTTGGTCTAGATCTGTGCCTGTTAATGTTTGACAGGCTTTGTTTCCTGAGCTTGACACATTTACTTGTCTGCAAAAAAGGATGGCCTCTTAATCCATGTTGGGGATGGAAGTGGATTATGCTGTGGGTGACTTGCTGGTAGTAGTCCAATAAGCATTGGATAAGTAATCATGACACACAAGCCTTGAGTTATTGACTGTTTATTCGGAGCTCACGGGGAGAGCCAAGTCGACCTAATAGTCACAAGTCACTCCGACGAGAAACAGAGTTGTGTGATTCTATAGGTTACAATCATTTAACAATTAGCAAACTGTTAATTGCAGGAAATTGAGCAAACTGAGGCACTTTACCCAGTCACGTAGTGTCTGGACAGTGTTGGATGTGTACAGTAAGTCCTTGCAAAGAGAAAGATATTGCCATGCAAGGAAAGAATTTGTTTATCAGGTAGCAGTACAGCTGTAAGGCAGACTGTCTCTGTTGAGTCTGAGAATTAAGGGTAGCTGGGACAATGCAGGGAGGAGGAGCTGAGACAATGGATGGCAGAGCAGGCTAGATTGGTCAAATGGCCTACTCCTGCTTCTATTGCTCTGAAACTATAACCCCGCATTTCCCATTGGCTAACCCACCTAACCTGCACATCCCTGGACACTGGCCAATTTAGCATGGCCAATCCAAATCGAGGCCGGTGAGTAATGTAGTGATTTGGAAAATGAACATCAGAGAACAATAGAAAGGGACAAGGAGAGTAAATATACCAGCAATCAAACCTGGATTAAAAAGATCACAAAAACTGAAACGATACATGGTGAGTCTGGATGTGTGCTGCATTGTAACAAAAGTGAATGAATTAACTGCACACACTGAAGTGAATAATTATGGTCTGAGACTCATCACAGAGACATGGCTTCAGGATGGCAAGGATTGGATCCTGAATATTGACGGGGGAGTCAGATAGGAAGCGAGGTAAAGGCAGAGGGTTGGCACTGCTCATCAAAGCACTGAGCACACGGTAGTCTGGTGTCAGCTCGGGTTTCAGGTCCTGATTTCCCTGTCCTCTGATCTCCCTGTTCCCACAGAGTAAGATGTCGGTCTGTTCTCAGCTTTGCTGGACTTCTGCAGAAGCTTTCACGCCTCTTTTACAGCTTCCAGAACAAGAAAACATTCAGTCAATTGAATGTCAAACCACAATCTACCAGAAATAGGGCTCTCCCAGGATTCTGATAGTGCCCTACTTGAGGAATTCTCTCTCCCTTCAATGTAACTATTAGTATTGTTGGGGCAAAATAACTTGTGTGTCAAATCGTTTAAAGCAAAGTAGTCAGGAGAGGAGACCTTGAGCAATTAACTAGCTTTATTCATTGCCATTGGGGAATACCTCTTAGTTCAAAACAAAGTCTGATGTATTCTAATGTAATACAGAATGTTACAAGTTTTATGGTAAATCACAAGTCCCACTCTCCATTAATTATGCAACTGAGGGGCAGTCGTAAGGTTCACATACATTGTTGAGACCTACATTTCTTAATGTCTACAAATCTGAATGTTATCTTATACTGCAGGTTCAGCTAGGTTCTAATTACCGATAAGGGACAGAGAGAACGAATCCATCATTCTATGAAGCAGCACAGTCTAATTGCCTGAAGAGCAGAGACAGCCTGCAGCTGCAAGGTCAGTCTATCAAAACAGAATTCCTGAGCCAGGGCTCAGACAGCATTATGTTAACAGGCTACATTTTCCTGCAAACATTGCTTTGTGACAAAATGGCTTCCATGCAGTTTTGTCAATTTTGATCAAATTCTCCCACAATCCCTCCTTTTTATTAAAAAGAAGAGATTGTGGATGTCAGCAAAAGGAGGAATTATACCCAGAGCCAGGGGTATTGTCAGGGGTTGGTGTTTGGAGATCAGACTGATAGTCCTCAGGTTCAGTAAGGACAGGAACAGAAGGCTCCAGGGATTGGGAATCATCATCAGGGGTTTCATCAGGAATGGCAAATCTCGGCATCTGGGAGATCGCTGGAGAGGAGGGCCACAACAGTGAACTGAGCAGAGCACAGGATTGTCTGCGGGGTGACTTTGGTATCCAGTTCCAAAGGCAGGGGAAAAGAAAGCTGCAAGTTGCTCAAACTCTATAAGGGCTCGCTTGATACGAGTTCAGGACGGATGGGGATATGGGCACATACCTAGCAGCTAGAGTGGTTGACCTACTGTGCATAAAAAAAAAGTAATCAACTGTAATTCCTGTTACTAGAGGTTATCAGGCCCAATCAAACATAGTTAGTGAAAGAAAGATAATGAATAGTGCAGTGAAAGGCAGAATGATCAGGCTGAGCCATTGACGGATGAAGGCTGAAGATGTGTCTCTGACGGGGTCTTCTGGTGTTCCTCCAGGAGGTGGCGCTCGTTTGCATTGTGTTGTGTGTGTCCATGCGGCCTCCCCTTGACCCTGACTGCTGACCGGGTAACCCAGCAGGACTAGGAACGGGCCTTTCCATCTCAGCTCCAATATGTCCCGGTCCTAATGCTGAGGCTTGGCGTACCCATGAATGTAAACTCTGAAGAGTTTTGGTTAACTGATGCAAATATTTCCCACTTGTCCAACACCAGAGTGTCAGCTGTTTCAGTCATTGGGATGGTTTTGATTCATCTACTAAATACATCTACTCTTATTCGACAATATTCATAACAATGTACGCAAGGTGATTCTATAAAAGCAAGTTGTAGACAGGGAAAAAGGCCGACCAGGCAAGGAGGTGGTTAACAAACACACTCTCTCTGCCTGCCTGCCTGCGGCTCTCGCTCTCTCTTTTTTTCTCTCTCTCTTTTTTTTCTCTCTCTCTCTATTTGCCTGCCTGCGCCTCTCTCTCTGCCTGCCTGCCTGCGCCTCTCTCTCTGCCTGCGCCTCTCTCTCTCTCTGCCTGCACCTCTCTCTCTCTGCCTGCCTGCACCTCTCTCCCGCTAACTGCGCCCCCCCTCTCTCTCTGCCTGCCTGCGCCCCTGTCTCTCTCTCTCTCTGCCTGCCTATGCCCCCCTCTGCCTGCACCTCTCTCACTCTCTGCCTGCCTGCGTCTCTCTCACTCTCTGCCTGCGTCCCTCTCACTCTCTGCCTGCCTGCATCTCTCTCACTCTCTGTCTGCCTGCACCTCTCTTACTCTCTCTGCCTGCGCCCCTCTCTCTCTCTCTCTGCCTGCCTGCGCTCCTCTCTCTCTTTCTCTCTCTGCCTGCCTGCGCCCCCCTCTCTCTTTCTCTCTCTCTGCCTGCCTGCGTCCCTCTCTCTCTCTGCCCGCTTATTCCCCCTCTGCCTGCACACCTCTCTCTCTCTGTCTGCCTGCGCGCCTCTCTCTCTCTAACACTCGTCAACTTTCTACATGTCTCAGTTAATAGTTGCCCAATGTGTCCTGTATGCCAAATTCATTCAAGTCTGGATGTCCTGAAGCGAGCAATTATACTTCAGATTTCTACTCGCCAATTAAAACTAATGTTGGGCACTCAAACAGATCGGGGGCATCTTGAAGAATGCCACGGACCTCAGTGTTGGTCCAGGGCTTTTCAAATAGGGTTTCACCTCTCGTAACCCTGGGGTAAGCAAATTCATTATTACTAACTTTGTAAAGCACAGGTGCTGTCAGCAACTTTACGTCAGGACACTAGGACCCTGTTGAGTTCTCTCACTCGTATCTTGTGGCTGAGTAGGGAGAATTGTATCAACATTTCTAACAGCATTTTTGTCCCTGGCCAGCTTTCCCCTTTATTTTGGACACAACTAAAGCAGCAACCACCCTCTATATTTCATCTCTCAAAGGATATCGGCGGTGACCTGGCAGGACCCGGGTATCTCCTGCCTGACTCGCCAACTGTGGGGATGGAAATAAAGCCCCATGTCAGGAAAGAATTTGTTTATCAGGAAGCAGTACAGCTGCAAGGCCAACCGTTTCCGCTGAGCCTGGGAAACACAAGTTTTAGCAAGCAGGCTCTAAGCTGAGACTCAAAATGGTTTCCAGGCTTTAATATGTGACCAAATGGCTGACCCAAATCTAACAATTCTCCCACATCATCGCAGGGAATAAAACAAGAAAAATGAAACATAATTAGAAATAAAAAGGGGATCGTGCTTAATGTTTGTTCATTACGAAGTAAACAAGAAATAGCAGTCTCCCAGGACTCGAATGGTGCCCTACTTGAGGAATTCTGTCCAACAAGTTTAATTGGAAACAGTAGCTTTCGGAGTGCAGCTCCTTCATCAGGGGATTGTGGAATATAAAATTGTAAGACACAGAATTTATAGCAACAGTTTATAGTGTGATGTAACTGAAACTATACATTGAAAAAGACCTGGATTGTTTGTTAAGTCTCTCATCTGTTCGAATGACCATGATAGTTTCAGTTCTTTCAAATGTAAATCACAAAACCTTTTAAAATAGTTAAATCCTCAAGTGAACTTTACCAATTGGTGTCGTGTCAGCCCAGATAATGTATTGAAGGTGTGAGTTCCCCTGTGTGAGACTGTCTGTGCCACAATGGTTAAATTGACTTACAGAATCTTACATGGATTCATGCAGTTTTTGAGCAAAGTAAGACGTAATTCTGCAAGTACAAATTCACCCAACAAACTTGTGCGTGTGTGTGTGTGTGTGGGAGGGGGGATGTATATTTGCAGATACATTCGATCCACTTTTTTAAGGAAAAATCTGCAGGCAGTCAATGCATGTAATAGTTTGTAAATTCGACTTTGGAAACAGAACCAGTCTGACTCAAGATTGGGGTACAGGCAGACTCTGACCTCACACCTTTAATGCATTGTCTGAGCTGAGATGTGAGCTTTTGCTATAAAACCTTGTTATCTCAAAGGTGACAACAAGAAATTCTGGGATTTACATTGTAATGAGACCTGCAACCTATTTGAAAAGGTGGAAGACTTAACAATCCAGGTTTGATCAATATACCATTTCAGTGGCAGGACACTGGAATGTTTTGCTCTAAATTGTGTCTTAGGATCTTATCCTCCACAACCACCTGATGAAGAGGCAGCACTTCAAAAGTTACTGCTTCCAAAGAAGCCTGTTGGACTACAGCCTGGAGTTATGTGATTCTAGAATCTGGGTTCCATCATTTGCAGTCCTTGTTTTTACCTAGTTGATTTTAACCCTACTGTGAATCCTCTTGCAAGGATGCCTGCCTTGAAGAAGTTTTCCTCCTCTCTCTACAAGAATCTCAAGGAATCCCTCTCCCACTGCAACTCCTAGGTCATTTCCTCTGCCCTGCAGCTCTTCAACCATGTCCTGAAACAGACTCGCTACCACAGCCACATTTGCTTCCTCAGTGCCTGCCTCCGTAAGCAACTCATCCTACACGGATTCCGGACCACCTTTAAACCAGCAGAGTTCAGATCCGAACAGGCCACTCCACCCTCCTGTCTGACCTATCACCTTCATTCCCACCCCCATTCACCCATTGTACTCTTTGCTACCTTCCCCCACCCTCCTCCCTGACCTCCCCTCCAAACCCACCCCCATTCACCTATTGTACTCTATGCTACTTTCTCCTCACCCTCACCCTCACCCTCCTCTCATTTATCTCTCCACCCTGCAGGCTCTATTCCTGATGAAGGGCTTTTGCCCGAAACGTTGATTTTCCTGCTCCTCGGATGCTGCCTGAACTGCTGTGCTTTTCCAGCACCACTCTAATCTAAAGTGGATTGGCCATGTTAAATTACCCATAGTGCCCAGGGATGTGCAGGTTGTGGTGGATTGGCTATGCTAAATTACCCATAGTGCTGTGAGAAACGAACCCCACTTAATCAATAATTTTCAGTCCGAGTCAAAGAGTTCTGAAGCAGCACATTTATTCGAACATCTTGCAAGATGGGTGGCTGTATGAAGAGAGACACACCCGACAGTAAAATAAAGAGTTTTTTATACTTTTCTGAGGGGTCTCTCGACATCCCTACACTGAGCAATAAACCTATCATAAGTGTCTATTTCATTCTATCCCTTTATTTGGTTATTACTTGCGCCCGTTATTCCTTTATTTGGTAATTCCTGCACCCAAGCCTGAGCCTATCATACTTATTAATTACCTCGCTTGTTTTTCTTTAAATCTGCCTTATTTGGCTGTCCTTGTTCGTTACAGCCTTCCAGTTATTTTGTCCAGTTCCTCTTATCTTATCTAACCGTCTGACTTCTGAGATCATCCTTTACTATCTTGATAGTCCAAAACGCGGACCTACAAACTATGAACTTATTGCGAAATGCCCCTGCTGCCCTTTTTTTGTGGTCAGCAACAAGTAATTTCTTAGCTTAAAACTATTTCTTAAAAAACCCTTTATATTCTTTAAAATCAACATACAACTGACAACCTGAAATTTATCTCGCTCAATCCCCTCCCCCTCTCACTCTCACTCTAATTTATCTCACCACCCTACTGGCAATCTGCCTCTATTCCTGATGAAGGACTTTTGTGCGAAACGTCGATTTTCCTGCTCCTCGGATGCTGCCTGAACTGCTGTGCTTTTCCAGTACCACTTTAATCTAAAAGTGGATTGGCTATGTTATATTACCCATAGTGCCCAGGGATGTGCAGGTTAGGATGGATTGGCCATGCTAAATTACCCATAGTGCCCAGGGATGTGCAGGGTAGGGTGGATTGGTCATGCTAAATTACCCATAGTGCCCAGGGATGTGCAGGTTAGGGTGGATTGGCCATGCTAAATTACCCGTAGTGCCCAGGGGTGTGCAGGTTAGGGTGGATTGGTCATGCTAAATTACCCATAGTGCCCAGGGATGTGCAGGTTAGGGTGGATTGGCCATGCTAAATTACCCATAGTGCCCAGGGATGTGCAGGTTAGAGTGGATTGGCCATGCTAAATTACCCGTAGTGCCCAGGGGTGTGCAGGTTAGGGTGGATTGGCCATGCTAAATTACCCATAGTGCCCAGGGATGTGCATGTTAGGGTGGATTGGTTATGCTAAATTACCCATAGTGCCCAGGGATGTGCAGGTTAGGGTGGATTGGCCATGCTAAATTACCTATAGTGCCCAGGGATGTGCAGGTTAGGGTGGATTGGCAATGCTAAATTACCCATAGTGCCCAGGGATATGCAGGTTAGAGTGGATTGGCCATGCTAAATTACCCATAGTGCCCAGGGATGTGCAGGTTAGGGTGGATTGGCCATGCTAAATTATCCATAGTGCCCAGGGATGTGCATGTTAGGGTGGATTGGTCATGCTAAATTATCCATAGTGCCCAGGGATGTGCAGGTTAGGGTGGATTGGCCGTGCTAAATTACCCATAGTGCTCTGGGATATGCAGGTTAGGGTGGATTGGCCACGCCAAATTCTGCAGGTAAGGTGCATGATTCAGGGTTAAATGTAGGGGATTCGGTGTGGGTGGGTGACCCTTGGGAGGTTCGGTGAGGCCGAGTGGCCTGCTTCCACACTGTGGGAATTCTCTGAAGGAAGGGGTTTTTTTGGAAAGTGTTTTCTCGTTCTCGTCTGCTGCAGGCGTAGCGCATGCGCAGTGCGTCGTCCCGATGTGGGTCATGCCCGGCCCCCTAAACCGTCACTTTTCCTCGACCCGCCCCTAGTTCCTTTGTGACGTCACAACGCGGAAGTGGCCCTGTCAGTTTCAAAGTGAATGTCCCGCCCTCTGGGCAACTCTTCATCCTGGGAGGGAGACAGAGATGGGAGGAGGGGAAATTGGTCACTTGTAGCAACTGGAGTGAATGCAGGGAGGGAGCAGCCTCCGCAAACTCAGGTATGTGTCTTAGTTACTCGGGTGAGGAGGGACGGAAGGATAGAGATTGGGAAGGGGGAATGGGAAGGGCTGGATATCTTTTCTGTTTTGATGTTTAAAATGCATCCGATTCCCACCAGTAACTGCAACAGGTGCAAGTACAGCACATGCAATATTCCTCATTGCAGCTTTAAGCCGGTTTTGCATCCTCTGTTCTTCCTCCACTTTGGCTCCAGCACATTCAGCTTCTTTCCCTCAGTCACATTCCTCCCCCCCATGTTCCAAGCTGACCCTCAAAAGATCGGTTTGTCCCTCCATTCTTTCCCGGTGGCGCCCATTACTCTTGTCTATTTCTTGCCTTATCCGGCCTTGTGCGTGAACAAAGTGTTTGGCGTATATCCTCTTTCACTGCCAGCTGCTTCCTTGTTTGCGAAAGCAACGTTTCCTCCCATTTTTCGCCGACACTGAGCCTTCTGACCTCCTTGATTGTGTTTTTTTTTGTTTTTGCAGAAGCAGGAAACAGGTGCTTATAACCGTTTGTACGAGCATATCTAGCTTAACCCTACACCCCCTCCCCTCAAAGCACCTTATCTGTTTGTCTGTAACATCCACCATTGTTTGCAGGCACATTTCATGTATGCACACTTTAGCTAATACAAAAGCAATTATGTATTTCCTTCACATAGTTTTCATTCTTGTTAACTCCACTCTTGGCTGAAACAATTATACACTGGCGTTAGTTCATTTATCTTGCAGAAGCAATTATGGTTGCAGAAGTAACACTGCTTTACCTATATCCCACAGGGGTGACCCTACAACCTTGTATAAAATAATGTGGGGCATGGCGAGGGTAAATAGACAAGATCTTTGATCTGGGATTGCTCATAGGTTTAGGGTGAGATTTAAAAGAAACCTAAGGGGCAACTCCTATATACAAAGGGTGGTGTGTGTAAAGAATGAGCTGCCAGAGGAAGTGGTGGCTGCTGGTACAATTACAACCTTTAAAAGGTATCTGGATGGGTATATGTTGGGAAGCATTTAGAGGGATATGGGCCAAGTGCTGGCAAATGGGACTGGATTGATTTAGGATATCTGGTCAGCATGGACTGAAGGGATTGTTTCTGTGCTGTACATCTGTGATTCTGGCTTGCCACAAATGTTTGTCACGCCTGTATGTTCAGTTTCTCCCTGGTGTTGGTGTTAACGCCTTGGTGTCTTATTTTGCTCCCCACATCCTGGAGACATTAACCGTTTCCTATCTGGTTGTTCTGATCTGGACTGCTGTCCGGATCTTCAGATTTCTGGGGTTGGTCAATAAACACACCTGGAAATGACTCTTTGTCAATCACACAAGCAATAGTTTATTCTTTGATTCGTCTGGGTCTGTAGATTCTGATCAGCCCAGAAGGATTAGATTAGATTCCCAACAGTGTGGAAACAGGCCCTTCGGCCCAACCAGTCCACACTGATCCTCTGAAGAGTAGCCCACCCAGACACACCTCCCTCTAACTAATGCACCTAACATTATGGGCAGTTTAGCATGGCCAATTCACCAAACTGTACATCTTTGGATTGTGGGAGGAAACCAGAGCACCTGGAGGAAACCCATGCAGACATGGGGAGAATGTGCAAACTCCACAAGCCAGCCCCCCGAGGCTGGAATCGAACCTGGGACCCTGGTGCAGTGAGGCAGCAGTGCTAACCACTGGGCCACCGATGAGTACTCCTAGAGTGCCAGAAGAATCTGCCGACTTTTGCAGAGTTTGGATAGAACTTATGTACATTGTTTAGAGTCAGACATTGAGCATGATTACATAGTAACAACCAATCAGATCCTGCAAGGTCCTCGTGCAGTTTTGACTTAGCCGAGGGCGGCACGGCAGCTCAATGGTTAGCACTGCTGCCTCACAGCATCAGGGTCCCAGGTTCGATTCCAGCCTTGGGTGACCGTCTGTGTGGAGTTTGCACATTCTCCCTGTGTCTGCGTGGGTTTCCTCCGGGTGCTCCGGTTTCCTCCCAGAGTCCAAAGATGTGCAGGTCAGGTGGATTGGCCATGCTAAATTGCCCATAGTGTTAGGTACATTAGTCAGAGGGAAAATGGTTCTGGCTGGGTTACTCTTCGGAGGGTCAGTGTGGACTGGTTGGGCCGAAGGGCCTATTTCCAAACTGTAGGGAATATAATCTAATCTATCATAATTTCTTGTCTACAACTTGTTCTTGGAATCGTATTTGTCCTGTCTGGTGGTTAGGATTAAACCGTTACTTCTGCGATTGATGGTTAGGTTCACATTTGTTACTTCTGCATTTGCAGTTTTTTTCACTGGATTTATATCAGTCTGTGGTTTCTTGTTTGTTCTGAGTCGTGAGTATCTGCCTGACTCAGTCCCACCGAGTTAGCCAAGCAGAAGCCATTTTGTCCTACCTCCCATGTTAAAGTGGAGATTTGAGGTGGCCCAGGGAATCCTTTTGAGAATTCAGACCTGTAAAGCCTCTCTCTTGGTTTGTCCTGGAGATCATACTCTTTGGAAGCCTGGAATAAAAACCTCTCATCATAAAGTCCCAAAATGCAATTCAATTCAATCCATAGTAGATAAGCACTAAGAGTTAATTCTCTACGGGATTCAACAGCCTCAGCAATAAAATGGTCTCTCTCTCTCTCGTGTCCTTTTGAACTCTCAAGACAGCAAAGATTTATTTTGTGAATGCCCTGCTTGCAAGGGGTAGTAAGAATGCATTATAATGGACAAGATCCAACCATTAATTACAAAGTTATGGATGGTACCGAGTCTTGTTTCAGGGTCAGATTCAAAGACTATCATTCATTTCACAAGGGAACGGCTGTGAATGTTGCCACTTGGTGTCCTGTTCACACAGATTTACCGATGCTGAGGCAAATGTTCTTAATTGCCTTACAGCATCCTGTTATCACTTGGTGAGCCCAGGTGTCCCTATCTTTAAGTTCTCTCCTCTTCCTGAACCTTCCTGTCTGTTTATTTTCTAGTGCAGTAAATGTATTCAATAATTCAGCATTACATTTTAGTCTGAATGTTTAAAGACAAGTTTTAAGGCTATAGACTTTATCACCCAGATGCCCACACCCTCATTCCTCCCTCTGATTGCACCGCGATCACTGAAAGAGAAGGCTAGTCCAAACGAATGCCCTTCAAGGTGGTTCAACGATCAACATCCTGCAGAGCGGCACCTCATCTGGTCATATTTATCATCGCCATCGACACGTGTGGATGAGCCATCGGATCACAAAAGGAACAAGTTCTGGGGCAAATCTATATCACTAAGGGACCTCATAAGCCTAGCAATTAAACACCTAACAATACCAATACCGACAAACAGACATAGCTAAATTGATAAGCCAATTGTACCATGAGCCCAATCTGCAGTTTCCCCAATTGGTCCCTTCAGTCATTCTGTATCTCTTCTTGTATCTTAGTTAATATTGCCAGTGAGATTGGGAATGCCCATAGTGCATTTATCTTGGACAATGGTGCAGACCTCACCCTCCCGGTCAAGTATATAGTCTAAGGCATACCGATTCTGCATAGAGTAAAGACACAGGTCTGAGAATCCCGGTTTACTCTGTTCCAGAGCCTCTTTAGTCTTATTTCCTTGAATGGTCAGGCCGCAAAAGAGGGAATTGCAGTTCTGTTGACTTGTCACCCCTGCTGACCCTTCCAACCTCAGGCGACTCTGGATTCCCCAGCCTATCGGGTGTCCTGTATTGTCACCCAGTCCCTTGGGATCCTTCCAATTGGAGCAAGGTTGGCTGAGAGCGACCGCTGCATCCTCCTCAGATGGAAGTTCCATCGACTTGTCCACTGGCCAGGACAAGGTACTGTTGTGGGAACAAGGGCTCCGATACTGACCGTATGAGGGATATCTTTGCCATCCAGGATGAGGAAATTGGTAGCTTTACCTTAGCTGAAGAAATAATAGTCTGGTTTGGTGTATATTAGGGAGAGTTTGCCAAAATAGGTTCCTGAAATGTTACAGCAGGGGGTCTGCACAGGTCTACAGGAGTAAAGGGTCGAGGTTTTGCAAGAGGAGTCGCTTGAGCGCTGTAAAAAAAATGGGCCAAGTGACTCAAGCACTTGCACTGTATGGGAGACAATGGTCCTCAGAATGCTGTTCCCATTGGGCTCTCCCTTAGCTCTATTGTACATGATCTTGGTGACAGTATCAGATTCTGAAAAGAGAAAAGGCCTATAAATGCACAAGGGAAGGGTTCCTTTCCAGGTCCATGTGCCGCATAAGGCCTGCTGTACCCCAGCCAGTGTTACACCAGCTGTTTGTATACACAGACTGGAGGTATTGGAAAGTGATATTTCTCTTCGCAGGGTCGGCAGTAGGAAGTCTGACGAATAGAATGGAATCGGGGACTGGGGACGGGGCAAGTAAGTCATCTCCCAATAGAGAGGAGTAACATACTACTGCCTCTGGGGTGAAGAGCGTTCTGTGGGCCTGTATAAATAAGTTGTTTGTGGATTGAGGAGTTTCCCTTATCAGGCTTCCCTTTTCTCGAGTCGGCCCGTCCTGCAAAAAGGGGATGGTGTACCTCGGCGTCCTTAAAATATTTACCATAATAATGGGGTTGATCATTTTTTATCCTCACTAGGCTTGCGTCTGCAGGTAAAATCAAAAAAACATGGTAACGACATGGTAACTCCCACTGATTTCTACTGTCCAGATGGACCATCTGGTCTTTCTGTTCAAGTATCTGTAATAAGATTAACATTAGAACAACAGCAAGATTCAAAAACCCAAGTGGACAGGGTGCACTCCTTTTGTTGAGATTCCAGGATTCTCTCCACCTCTTCCCCCCTTTTGATTGGTGCGGTCAATCAATTTACAATGGTGCAGGTGGACCCAAGCTGAGCGCTCAGCGACTGTGACCGCTGTAGGGGTGGGAAGTAAAACCTGGAAGGGGCCATCCCAACGAGTTGGAGACCTTTGCCAGTCCAGTTCTTGACGAGCACCAACGAACCAGGCTCTTCCCGTGACGAGGCTGAAAGGGAGGGAACATCGCTGTAGGCCTCACGCTCCTGGGAGTGAAAGGCACGCATAACACTAGTTAGAGCAAGAACATAACCAATCATTGCTTTGGTCATGTGGTGGAAGTGGACTGAGAAGGGAGCCGAATCGTTCCAAGGGGTACGGAGGCGGTGACCAGAGAGACACTCAGCTGGAGACAGTCGCGTCTTGCCCGCAGACATGGATTGCATCTGGAATAAGGCCACAGGGATTAGCATAACCAGGAGGGGCCAGACTCTGCCATTAATTTGGCAAGATTAGTCATGAGTCTGGTTAAAACATTCAACAAGGTCGGCCGCCTGAGGATGATAAGCTCCATGCAGTTGCCGACAAATACAAAGCTGGGAACAGAGTTCTCCGTTAATATTACCTACAAAGTGTGGTCCATTGTCCGAGCTAATGCAGGCAGGTATACTGAAGCGGGGAATTATTTTCTTAAACAAAATCTACACCACATTCTCAGCAGTAGCGTTAGGAGGAGGGTAGGCTTCAATCCACTTCGAAAAGACATCAACAATAAGCAAAACATATATTTCTAGCAACTCAACTCATTTCTCCAACTCAATGAAGTCCAGTTGAAGTGTCTCCAAGGGACCCTCCAGCAAGAGAGTTCTCGTAGAGATACTTGAGGTGGGGGATCGCCTACCCACTAACCTGTTTGATCACGTACAACATCCAGATCGGGAAAGCCACTGACTGAGTATCGATGCGATCTGGAATGATCTGAGATTATCCTGATGTCATCTGGTGCACTAGACCAGATGCTTTCAATGTGGAGTCGCTTGAGCGATGGCATGAGCTGCCAGAGGAAGTGGTGGGTGCTGGTACGATGACAAGTTAATAGGCTTCTGGATGGGCATCTGAATATGAAGGGTTCAGATGGGTCGAGGACAAGTGATGGTAAACTGGAGTCATAGAGACGTACAGCACAGAAACAGACCCTTCGGTCCAACTCGTCCTTGCTGACAAGATAGCCAATCCAATTTAGTCCCAGTTGCCAGCACCCGGCCCATATAGGGGCCAAGTGATGGCAAACCTGACTAGATTAATTTAGGATATCTGGGCAGGTTGGGCCAAAGGGTCTGTTTCCGTGCTGTGTGACTCTAATTGTATTCAGTGAAAGCAGAAGTGTGGTTGTGAAGGCTGGACTTTCATAGCATGTTTTGCTCTGACTGGGAGCAGAAGAGTTTGACTGAAGTGTGTCGGTGTTAATGCCTTGATGTCTCATTTTGCTCCCACCTTCCCGGGGTCATTAACCATTTTGTGTCTGGTCCTTCCTCAAGAAGCTGCATTGCAGGTTCACCCTGAATTGACACTTTTTTTTTGTTTCCCAAAATCAGACCTGCTCACTCTCCGCAGGATCCCAGTGTTGTGAAAGATATTAACTTTCAGGTGGAGGTATCCAAAATTCAGAGAGATGTCAGTCTTGATGTTTTTGCTTTTTCTGCCCCTGTAAGATCCTGAATCAGCACCTTAAGGGGAATTAGTTAGAGCGGAGTGAGAACAGAGGGGGAGAGAGAGTGGGATGGTGCTTTCAATTTTGTGGAACAACAAAAGAATATTCCACAGAAAGTAGAATTGCTTGTTCTGAATTTCTACCCTGCACTGATAGTGATGACTTTTGTAATCTCTTTTTGCAGAGTATTTGAAAATCTGAAGACTGAAGTTTCAAAATTAACGGATGAGGGGCTTATGCCCGAAACATTGACTCTCCTGCTCCTCGGATGCTGCCTGACCTGCTGTGCTTTTCCAACGCCACATTTTTCGACTGAACGTCCAGTGTCTGCAGTCCTCACTTTGATGTCAATGTCTGACAGTCACACAATCCATCGGGACCGCAACAAGTTTTGAATGTGATTTCTGTGAGAGGGATCAACGCTTTTTGGTTCCTGTTTGAGGACGTTTTCAGCATCAGTGAGACTGGACAAGAGACCCCACTGTTGCAGCGCACTGTTTGTGGAGCCTGAAAGGGGATTTCACGGCAGGGAGGAGCTCTACACGTGTTTGTGTGCAGCTGAAGCTGTGGCCATGGAGAAACCTGAGGAATCCCGCCCTGTGGAGAAACCATGGAAGTGTGGTGACTGTGGGAAAGGCTTCCGTGTCCCGTCTGCCCTGGAGACCCATCGGCGCAGTCACACCGGGGAGAGGCCATTCCCCTGCACCGACTATGGGAAGGCCTTCAGACATTCCTCCCACCTGTTGGCCTACCAGCAGGACCACACGGGGGTGAGGCCCTTCAGCTGCCCAGAGTGCGGGAAGGCCTTTACCCAGGCCTCCACCCTGCTGACCCACCAGCGTGTCCACACGGGGGAGAGGCCATTCAACTGCCCAGAGTGCGGGAAGGGCTTTACCCAGGCCTCCACCCTGCTGAGGCACCAGCGTGTCCACACGGGGGAAAGGCCCTTCAGCTGCTCCGACTGCGGGAAGGCCTTCAGCAATTCCTCCAACCTGCTGACCCACCAGCGCGTCCACTTGGGGGAGAGGCCGTTCACCTGCTCTCAGTGCGGGAAGGGCTTCACCTGCTCCTCCAACCTGCGGAGCCACCAGCGGGTCCACACGGGGGAGAGGCCCTTCAGCTGTCTCGAGTGCGGGAAGGCCTTCAGCACTTCCTCCACCCTGCTGACCCACCAGCATGTCCACACGGGGGAGAGGCCGTTCACCTGCTCTCAGTGCGGGAAGGGCTTCACTTGCTCCTCCAACCTGCAGAGCCACCAACGGGTCCACACGGGCGAGAGGCCCTTCAGCTGCCCCGAGTGCGGGAAGGCCTTCAGCACTTCCTCCAACCTGCTGACCCACCAGCGTGTCCACACGGGGGAGAGGCCGTTCACCTGCTCTCAGTGCGGGAAGGGCTTCACCTGCTCCTCAAACCTGCAGGGCCACCGGCGGGTCCACACGGGCGAGAGGCCCTTCAGCTGCCCCGAGTGTGGGAAGGGCTTCACTTGCTCCTCCAACCTCCAGACCCACCAGCGTGTCCACACGGAGGAGAGGCCGTTCATCTGCTCTCAATGCGGGAAGGGCTTCACTTGCTCCTCCACCCTGCAGAGCCACCAGCATGTCCATACAGGGGAGAGGCCCTTCAGCTGCCCCGAGTGTGGGAAGGGCTTCACCTGCTCCTCCATCCTCCAGACCCACCAGCGGGTCCACACGGGGGAGAGGCCGTTCAGCTGCCCAGAGTGCGGGAAGGCCTTTACCCATGTCTTCTCCCTGATGAGGCACCAGCAGATCCACACAGGGGAGAGGCCCTTCAGCTGCCCAGAGTGCGGGAAGGCCTTTACCCAGGTCTCCACACTGCTGAGGCACCAGCGTGTCCACACGCGGGAGAGGCCCTTCAGCTGCACCGAGTGTGGGAAAGCCTTCAGCACTTCCTCCAACCTGCTGACCCACCAGCATGTCCACACAGGGGAGAGACCGTTCACCTGCCCTCAGTGCGGGAAGGGCTTCACCTTCTCCTCCAACCTCCAGACCCACCAGCGGGTCCACACCGGGGAGAGGCCCTTCAGCTGCCCCGAGTGTGGGAAGGCCTTTACCCAGGCCTCCACCCTGCTGACCCACCAGCGGGTCCACACCGGGGAGAGGCCGTTCACCTGCTCTCAGTGCGGGAAGGGCTTCACCTACTCCTCCAACCTGCGGAAGCACCAGCGAGTTCACGTGCCATCGCAGGGGGATTGAAGGAGTGACAGCCGAGTGCCAATATCGATTGGACTATCAACCCGGTTCCGGGGACTCCCGAGTTCGAATCCTGCCACGACAGATGGCTGAATTGGTATTCGGTCAGAAATGTGGAGTTCGGAATCTAACGATGAGACCGTTTCAGGGAGGGGGTGGTGCGGGGGAGAAAGCCCCCATCTGATTCACTCTCTCCCTTGTTAGGGAAGGGAACTGCCATTGTGGGAAAGAATTCACTCAGTCGTTCCAGCTGCACCCTTTACCCGGTCTGGCCTACACGTGACCCCAGACCCACAGCAGTCTGGTTGACTCTACGCTGCCCCTTCCTGGCAAATGAGCAGGGAGAAACTTACTTGTTGAGAGGGTATGGGTTGAAATTGCTGAGTGAGGCAATACTTCCTCCGGGTTATGGCTTTACCAAGGATCCAATTACAAAGGGACAACTTGGTGCTGGCCAATAGCAAAGACAGTGTGGTGGTGGGGTTGGGGTGGGGGCGGGGTGGTGGGTGAGTAGGAGGGGAAGTGTGGTGTCGGGGGAGGAGGGGAGGTGTGGTGTGTGCACTTTCACCTTGAGCTGTTCAAAAACTACTTTTTCTCTGCCTTTTTGCTGGGGGGATCTCAAGCTGTAACAAAGTTGGGTTGCAATAAAGGTTACCTGAACTTACCACCGGGCTCAGACTCTCATTGAAAGCTTTGAGCTCCAAGAGGTTTTTGTTTTAAAGCTGCTCATTTCTTTCAGCCTCCTGCACTAAGTTTAGAACATAGAACAAAGAACATAGAACAATCCAACACAGAACAGGCCCTTCGGCCCTCGATGTTGCGTCGACCTGCGAACTATTCTCAGCTCGTTCCCCTACACTATCCCAAAATCATCCATGCACTTATGTAAGGATTGTTTAAATCTCCCTAATGTGGCTGAGTTGACGACCTTAGCAGGTAGGGCATTCCCCTCCCTTACCACTCTCCGTGTAAAGAACTTGTCTCTGACATCTGTCTTAAAGCTGTCACCCCTCAATTTGTAGTTATGCCCCCTCGTATACGCTGACGTGATCATCCTCGGAAAAAGTCTTTCTCTGTCTACCCTATCTAATCCTCTGATCATCTTGTATGTCCCTATCAAATCCCCCCCTTAGCCGCCTTCTTTCCAATGAGAAAAGGCCCAAGTCTCTCAGCCTTTCGTCATAAAACCTTCCCTCCAGACCAGGCAACATCCTGGTAAATCTCCTCTGCTTTTCCAATGCTTCCACATCCTTTCTGTAATTGGGTGACCAGAACTGTACACAATATTCCAAGGGTGGCCGCATCAGCGTTTTGTATAGTTGCAGCATGATATTGCGGTTCCGGAACTCAATCCCTCTACCAATGAAACCTAACACACCGTATGCCTTCTTCACAGCACTATCCACCTGGGTGGCAACTTTCAGGGATCTACGCACATGGACTCCAAGATCCCTCTGCACATCCACACTACCAAGAATCTTTACATTGACCAAGTACTCTGCCATCCTGTTATTCTTCCCAAAGTGCATCACCTCGCATTTAGCTGCATTGAACTCCATTTGCCACCTCTCAGCCCAATTCTGCAGTTTATCCAAATTTCCCCCTGCAACCTGTAACATTCTTCCAAACTGTCCAGGACTCCACCGACTTTAGTGTCGTCTGCAAATTTACTAATCCGTCCACCTATGCCTGTGTCTAAGTCAGTTATAAAAATTACAAACAGCAGTGGTCCTGAAACTAGTAACCGGACTCCAGACTGAATATTTTCCATCAACCACCACTCGCTGCCTTCTTCCAGTTTCTAATCCAAACTGCTAAATCACCCTCAATTTCATGCCTCTGCATTTTCTCCATCAGCCTACCATGTGGAACCTTATCAAAGGTTTTACTGAAGTCCAAGTATACCACACCAACTGCCCTACCCTCATCTACATGCTTGGTCACCTTCTCAAAGAACTCAATGAGGTTTGTGAAACGTGACCTACCCTCGACGAAACCATGTTGACTATCTGAAATCAAATTGTTGCTTACTTGATGATTTTAAATCTTCTCTTATAATCCTTTCCAAAATCTTTTCTACAATAGATGTAAGGCTCACTGGTCTATAATTACCTGGGTCATCTCTGCTGCCCTACTTGAACAAGGGCATAATATTTGCAATCCTCCAGTCCTCGGGTACTAAACCCGTAGATAACGATGACTCAAATATCAAAGCCAAAGGCTCTGCTATCTCCTTCCCAGCTTCCCAGAGAATCCTCGGATAAATCCCATCCAGCCCAGGCGACTTGTCTACTTTCACTCCTTCTCGAATTGATAACACCTGTGTGTAACTAACCTCGATCCTTTCAAGTCTAATATCTCGTACCTCATTCTTTTCCAGAGTGAACACTGATGAGAAATGTTCATTTAGCACCTCTCCGATCTCTACAATCTCCACACTCAACTTCCCACTTCTGTCTTTGGCTCTATTCCTACCCTAATCATCCTTTTATTCCTCACATACCTATAGAAAGCTTTAGGGTTTTCCTTTATTCTATTTGCTAAAGACTGCTCGTGCCCTCTCTTTTCTCTTCTTAACTCTCTCTTTAAATCCTTCCTCGGTGATCTGTAATTCTCTATCGTCTCATCTGTACCATCTTGCCTCATCGACACATAAGCCTCATGGAACAGCATCATAAGACACAGAACTTATATCAAAAGATCAGTGTCATGAAACTGATAGAAAATATTGAACAAACTTAGATAGTCTTCACCTCTTAGAATGGGTGCGGGCTTTGGTTCATTAATATGTAACAATGTTCTTGAGATGACTTAAGGTTTTATGAAAAAAAGACATCTCCGCAGTCAATGCATTAAAGGTGTGAGATTTGAGTCTGTCAGTATTCCAATCTTGAATCAGACTGGTTCTGTTTCCAAAGTCAGAATTTGTAAAATATTACATGCATTGACTGCCTGCAGATTGTGTGCTTTTTGAACAAAATTGAATCTATCTGCAAATATAATTCTGCCAATACAATTTCACCCCAAAGAGTAGTGTGTGTGTGCGTGTGAGAGTGTGCAGAAGTGTGTGTGTGTATATGCTTGGGAAAGTGAGAGTGTGATGGAGTATGAGGCTGTGAGTGTGACAGAGTGTTGAGGGGTGTGTGTCTGTCTGTCTGAGAGGTAGAGTATGTGTGTGGGAGAGAGAGGCTTAATAAAAGCAAGGGGTTGTACAGTTAATGGTCGGACCATGAGTCGTGTTATAGAACAGACAGACATGGGCGGGAGGTGTTCAGGTACATAGTTCTTTGGAAGTTGCATCACTGCTAGACAGGGAGGTTAAGGTGGCATTTCACAACATTGCCTTCATTGTTCACACCATTGAGTATAGGGGTTGGGACATCAAGTTGAGGTTGTACAAGATGTTGGTGAGGCCACTTTCAGAGTACTGAGTACAGTTCTGGTGGCCCTGTAATTGGAAGAATACTATTAGAGAGGGTTTAATAAAGATTTACCAGGATGTTGTAAGGACTGCAGGGTTTGAGTTTGTAAGGAGAGGCTGGGACTTTATTCACTAGAGCACAGGAGGTTGGGGAGCGACCTCATTGAGATTGATAAAATCATGAGGAGTGGAGGTAACATGAATAGCAAATGCTCTTGCTTAGCGTCGGGGAGCTCGAAACTAGGGGGGGGCATTTTTTTTAAATGTAAGGAGAGAGATTTAAAAGGAACCGGAGGGGATTTTGAAAGAGAGTGAGTTGCATGTGGAATGAACTTGCTGAGGATGTGGTAGGTGCAGGTACATTTACAACATTTAAACAGCATTTGGATGGGTATCTGAATAGAAAGGTTTAGAGGGATATGGGCCAAATGCAGGTAAGGCCATTCAGCCCATCTATTTCACTCTGTCCCTCTGAACAGTATCCCACCCATACCCAAACCCTTACTCCGTATTTCCCATGGCCAAGCCACCCTAACCTGTACATCCCTGGTCACTATGGGTAACTTAGCACGGCCAATTCTCCCTAACCTACACCCAAATCTATAACTTACCTTCTCAAAAATGTAATTTAAATGCACAGCTTTTCTAAGAAAAATGTCAGTCTGACTCAACCTTCGGACACGGACAGAATTCACACCTATTGTCTCTTAAAGGGATATTTCTGCTTATAAATAGGGCAATGTCTCTTCGAAATGTAGATTCATTTAGATATAACTGCGTCACTTTACATATTAAGATATCCCTTTGAGTGTGTCCACATCCCTTTGAAATATAATCTCTTTATTTACATCTCTTTATTTGCAGAAATACCAGTTAAAATGTCCATGTCCCTTTAAAATGCAGATTGCTCACTTTAGATATGACGCCGTTCCGTTAGATGTGGGAATATCTGTTTAAATTGAGCCGTGAGCGTTCCCAATGTAGATAGGGCTCCTGGAAACGTGGCAGTGTCCCCCCTGCAGCTGCAGAGCGAGACAGGAGAGTTTGTTTTTGTGAATGAGCAGTTGTAGCGCGAGGTGGCTGTTGCTTGGTGACGGTGAGGCTCCCCCGGCCCCGCCCATCCCCCCGTGCAGACGTCACGCGGGGGCCAAGGCGGTTGGGAGGAGAAGTCGCTCGAGCGGGGAAGCGGCGGGAGGGCGGCCGTTAGGAAAATGGCGCCGTGCGGCCCGGGGCAGACCCCCGTCACTGGGCACCGCCGCCTTCCTGGCGCAGCTGCTGTGTCACGGCCACACCGGCCGGCTTTACAGCAGGCAGGAGCCGGTGAGCATTCTGGTGCATAATCTCCTTCACTAGCATCCCGTCCCGTCCAGTCAAGGACACTATGCACCAGCATGTATATGTTCCTCAGTCATTGAAGGGAAAGGACCTGTTGAGAATGGTTAGTAAAGGATGTGGTGCACTAAGCCTTGTTAACAGGGATATAGTTTGTTATTTGGAAAAGTAGAGTCACAGAGATGTACAGCACGGAAACAGACCCATTCGGTCCAACCTGTCCATGCCAACCGGATATCCTAAATTAATCTAGTCCCATTTGCCAACACTTGGCTCATGTCCTTCTAATCCCTTCCTGTTCATATACCCATCCAGATATGTTTTAAATGCTGTAATTATACCGGCCTCCACTACTTCCTCTGGCAGTTCATTCTATACATGCACCACCCTCTGCATGGAAAAGTTGCCCCTTAGGTACCTTTACTATCTTTCTACTTCACCCTAAACCTATGCCCTCTAGCTGTGAGCCTCACCCCTACACTGACGAAAAGACATTTAAAAAATAGTTGAGCAGCCAGACAAAATGCAAAAGCTATAAAATGTTGAGCCACATGGGGAAAAAGAACTGTGGCTCTACCCTTTATTTCTCCTATTGGCATTTGAACACTTAACATCTGTCTATAACACCAGCATCGCCACAGAGCATATTGTGTCTGCTCCTCGGTGTGAACAGCAGTGCACCTGCTCGCTGGTGTCACTAACACATTGTCCATGCTCCTCGCTGTTGGCAGAAAGGGTGACATCGCTTATCTCTGTTCCTAAAGGTCTTCCTTTTATTCTTAAAGCTATGCCCTCTGGTCCTAGTCTCTCCTACCAATGGAAACATCTTCCCAATGTCATTGCACTGTGGGGATGAAGCCCTATCCTGCCTGGTAATTTCTGCTGGTGGGTGAGACTAGGCCTCAAGGTTAGAGGGAGGAGCTTTCAGACAGGGGAGGAGCTTTCAGACAGATGAGGAGGAACTGCTTTTCCCAGAGGGTCATGAATCTATGGAATAGTGTAGATTAGAGTGGTGCTGGAAAAGCACAGCAAGTCAGGCAGCATCCGAGGAGCAGGAAAATCGATGTTTTGGGCAAAAGGCCTTCATCAAAATCTATGGAATACTCTCTGGCCAAGGAAGCAATAGAGGCAGCTTCATTAAGTATATTCAAGACACAGTTAGGTGGGTTTTTGCCTGGGAGGGGAATTAAGGGGTTCCTTGTGACAGTGCAGGGAGGAGGAGATGAGACGATGGATAGATCAGCCATGATCTTAATGATTGCGGAGCAGGCTCACTTGTAGCAACTGGAGTGAATCCAGGGAGGGAGCAGACTTTGCGACCTCAGGTATGTGTCTTGGTTACCTGGGTGAGGAGAGACATAAGGATAGGCTGGGACTGTTTTCCGTAGCTTGCCAGAGTCTGAGGAGTGACCTTATATGCTTTTATATCATCATGAGGGACATGGACAGGGTAACTAGACATGGTATTTTCCTTTGGATGGGGGAGCCCAGAACTAAAGGGTAATGAGTTTAGGTTCGAGAGTGTGGTGTTGCAGCAAGTCAGGCAGCATCCGAGGAGCAGGAAAATCAACGTTTCGGGGGAAAAGCCTTTCATCAGGAAAGTGTGTTTGTATGTGAGTTTGTGTATAAGACTGTGCATCAGTGAGTGTGTATTTGCATGTGTGCATGCTTGATAAAGTGTGATTGTGATGGAGAATGTGTGTGTTGAGAGGATGGTGTATGTGTATGTCTGAGAGAGGTATGGATATAAGTGAGGGGTTGCATTTTACTAAAATAAAGGAGGGCAGGACTTGTACAGGTAATGTCAGGGCCTGGGTCATGTTGTAGAACAGAGACCCGGGGGTGTTCAGGTTCATTGTTCTTGAAAGTTCCATCACTGGTAGACGGGGGTGAAGAAGGTGTTTCGCACACTGGTAGACGGGGGTGAAGAAGGTGTTTCGCACACTTGCCTTCATTGTTCACATGCTAAGTACAGGAGTTGGGACATCATGTTGGAGATGCACACAGAAAGTACTTTACTCAGAGGGTGATAGATGTCTGGAATGCTTTGACAGCAGAAGTAGAGGCAGGGACGGTAGATTCATTTAAGGTGCATCTGGGCGGGGAAGATCAAAGATGGCGGCGACCCAGCACGTCTGAGTCTGTAGTGCTCTGCCCAAGACTCAGGCAAAGTGGGCTGCCTGCCTCCACCACACCTGCCAAATCATTTAAATAGCTTTTATTTAAATACAGCTAGTTATTTTGCACCAAACTTGAGCAATTTAGTGCCCCATTAAAATGACTAAAGAATACCCGCAGCTCGCAGCACATAGGAACCCCACCCCAGCTGCAGCAGAGGCGTCCGCAACTGCCCCAGGGTACTTAACTATGGTGGTGAGCCTTGGTGCAGTGCTGCAGAAGCACAACCGAGATATTGAAAGAATCGAACATCGAGTCGGAGGGGCGGAGCTAATGGTTGCGACCTCCGAGGCTGCTGCAGAATCAGCCATGGGTCGGGTCTGGACTCTCGAACAGTGAATCCGGGCCTTGGAAGATCACATCAACAACCTCAAAAATCGAGGTCGTCAAGAAAATATTCGTTTGCTGGGCCTTCCCGAATGGGAAGAGGAAGGCCAGCTTGCAATGTTTCTGGAGCAGTGGCTTCCGCAGTTATTGAATCTGGAGGCTGGATCAGGCCAGGTCAGGGTAGAATGGGCCCACCGGGTTGCAATACACAGGCCTGGCTTGGACCAGCGCCCCCACCCGGTCCTGTTCTGGCTGCAGTGCTTTTAGGAGAAGCAGATGCTCCTGGAAGCTTCCAGAAATCTTGGGAAAGATCCCCAAGCCATGATTTACAAAGGATCCAAGATTATGCTGTTTCAGGACTTTCCCCCAGCTCTGGTCCAAAAGAGGAGGGCATTTAAGGGATTTAAACATTCAGTGCTACCCAGCAGCGCTACGTTTTAGCCACGAAGGGTCCGTGTATAACTTTGGATTGCCGGAGAAGGCCAAGGAATGTTTGGACTCTCTTAGATAAATTGTAAGAGTTAACTCGTGTGGTGAATGATGTTGTTCTGCCCTCCCCCTTCTCCTGTTCACTTTTTTTCTCTTTTACGACTTTATTGCTTAATATTATCTCTGGGGAGTAGGGAGGGGGGGGCTGCTTATTTGTTTTCCACTCTGCGATTTTTTTTCCCTTTTTTGTAAATATATATAGGCCTGGTGGTCTAGTAGATTTAGATGAGGAGGGGTCTCTGCGAATGGTTAGTAAAGCATGTGGTGCACTAAGCCTGGTTAACATGGATATAGTTTGTTATTTGGAGAAGTAGAATTTATTATTTAGAGTCACAGAGATGTACAGCACGGAAAAAGACCCATTCGGTCCAACCTGTCCATGCCAACCAGATATCCTAAATTAATCTATTTGCCAGCACTTTGCTCATATCCCTCTAATCCCTTCCTATTCATATACCCATCTAGATGTGTTTTAAATGCTGTAATTATATCGGCTTCCACTACTTCCTCCGGCAGTTCATTCCATACATGCACCACCCTCTGCATGGAAAAGTTGCCCCTCAGGTACCTTTAATATCTTTCTGCTCTCACCCTAAACCTAAACCTAAACCTATGCCTTCTAGTTGTGAACCTCACCCCTACACTGACGAAAAGACATTTAAAAAAAAGTTGAGCAGCCAGAGAAAATGCAATAGCTATAAGAGCCACATGGGGAAAGAGAACTGTGGCTCTACCCTTTAGTTCTCCTCTTGGCATTTGAATACTTAAAATCTGTCAATAACACCAGCATCGCCACAGCATATTGTGTCTGTACCGCGCACCTGCTCGCTGGTGTCACCCAACACCTTGTCCATGCTCCTCGCTGTCGGCAGAAAAGGTGACATCGCTTATCTCTGTTCCTAAAGGAGCTTTCAGACAGATGAGGAAGTGCTTTTCCCACAGGGTTGTGAATCTATGGAATAGTCTAGATTAGAGTGGTGCTGGAAAAGCACAGCAAGTCAGGCAGCATCCGAGGAGCAGGAAAATCGATGTTTTGGGCAAAGTGCCTTTGTATGTGAGTTTGTGTATAAGACTGTGCATCAGTGAGTGTGTATTTGCATGTGTGCATGCTTGATAAAGTGTGATTGTGATGGAGAATGAGCCTGCGAGAGGGTGAGTGTGTTGAGAGGGTGGTGTATGTGTATGTCTGAGAGAGAGCGTGTGTATGAGAGAGGTATGGATATAAGTGAGGGGTTGCATTTTACTAAAATAAAGGAGGGCAAGATTTGTACAGGTAATGTTAGGGCCTGGGTCGTGTTGTAGAACAGAGACCCGGGGGTGTTTGGGTTCATTGTTCTTGAAAGTTCCATCACTAGTAGACGGGGGTGAAGAAGGTGTTCCGCACACTTGCCTTCATTGTTCACATAGGTAAAACCTACCTCTTGCAAAAATGCCATCCCTTATTCCCAATTCCTCCGCCTCCGCCGTATCTGCTCCCAGGAGGACCAGTTCCACCACAGAACATACCAGATGGCCTCCTTCTTTAGAGCCCTCCAACGCATCTCGTCCACATCCCGCGCTTCCGCCCCTACCCCTCCAACCGTAACAAGGACAGAACGCCCCTGGTGCTCACCTTCCATCCTACCAACCTTTACATAAACCAAATCATCCGCCGACATTTCCGCCACCTCCAAAAAGACCCCACCACCAGGGATATATTTCCCTCCCCTTTCGGCCTTCCGCAAAGATCGTTCCCTCCGTGACTGCCTGGTCAGGTCCACGCGCCCCCTCCAACCCACCCTCCCATCCTGGCACCTTCTCCTGTCACCGCAGGAACTGCAAAACCTGTGCCCACACCACCTCCCTC
Source organism: Chiloscyllium plagiosum (assembly GCF_037043375.1). NCBI lineage: Eukaryota > Metazoa > Chordata > Chondrichthyes > Orectolobiformes > Hemiscylliidae > Chiloscyllium > Chiloscyllium plagiosum. Next base: position 5,401,195 of record NW_028270165.1, on the reverse strand, counting down.
ACCTCCATTCAAGGCCCTAAAGGAGCCTTCCACATCCAAAGTTTTACCTGCACATCCACTATCATCATTTATTGTATCCGTTGCTCCCGATGCAGTCTCCTCTACATTAGGGAGACTGGACGCCTCCTAGCAGAGTGCTTTTGGGAACATCTCCGGGACACCCGTACCAATCAACCACACCACCCCGTGGCTCAACATTTTAACTCCCCCTCCCACTCTGCCGAGGACATGAAGGTCCTGGGCCTCTTTCACCGCCGCTTCCTCACGACCAGACGCCTGGAGGAAGAATGCCTCATCTTCTGCCTCGGAACACTTCAACCCCAGGGCATCAATGTGGACTTCAACAGTTTCCTCATTTCCCCTTCCCCACCTCACCCGAATTCCAAACTTCCAGCTCAGCACTGTCTCCATGACTTGTCCTACCTGCCTATCTTCTTTTCCACCTATCCACTCCACCCTCCCCCCGACCTATCAGCTTCATCCCCTCCCCCACTCACCTATTGTACTCTATGCTACTTTCTCCCCACCCCCACCCTCCTCTAGCTTATCTCTCCATGCTTCAGGCTCTCTGCCTTTATTCCTGATGAAGAGCTTTTGCCCGAAACGTCGATTTTACTGCTCCTTGGATGCTGCCTGAACTGCTGTGCTCTTCCAGCACCACTAATCCAGAATTCATTGTTCACATGCTGAGTACAGGAGTTGGGACATCATGTTGGAGATGCACACAGAAAGTACTTTACTCAGAGGGTGATAGATGTCTGGAATGCATTATCAGGAGAAGTAGAGGCAGGGACAGTAGATTCATTTAAGGTGCATCTGGGCGGGGGAGATCCAAGATGGCGGCGACCCAGCAAGTCTTGAGTCTGTAGTGTTCTGCCGAAGACTCAGGCAAAGTGGGCTGCCTGCCTCCACCACTTCAAAATCACTTCAATAGCTTTTATTTAAATACACTAGTTATTTTGCACCAAGCTTGAGCAGTTTAGTGCCCCATTAAAATGACTAAAGGAAAGAATGCCCGCAGCTTGCAGCACGCAGGAACCCCTCCCCAGCTGCAGCAGAGGCGTCTGCAGTTGCCCCAGGGGACTTAACTATGGTGGTGAGCCTTGTTGCAGTGATTTCTAAGCTTGAAGAGAAGATCGACACCTTCATAGAAGAGTCCAGGAGCAGGTGGGAGTCGCTCTCGGTCGCGCTGCAGAAGCATGACCGAGATATTGAAAGAATCGAACATCGAGTCGGAGGGGCGGAGCTAAAGGCCGCGACCTCCGAGGCTGCTGCAGAATCAGCCATGGGTCGGGTCTGGACTCTCGAACAGCGAGTCCGGGCCTTGGAAGATCACATCACCAACCTCAAATCGAGGTCGTCGAAAAAATATTTGTTTGCTGGGCCTTCCCGAAGGGGAAGAGGAAGGCCAGCTTACAATGTTTCTGGAACAGTGGCTTCCACAGTTATTGAATCTGGAGGCTGGATCAGGCCAGGTCAGGGTAGAATGGGCCCACCGGGTTGCAATACACAGGCCCGGCTTGGACCAGCGCCCCCACCCGGTCCTGTTCTGGCTGCAGTGCTTTTTGGAGAAGCTGATGCTCCTGGAAGCTTCCAGAAATCTTGGGAAAGATCCCCAAGCCATGATTTACAAAGGATCCAAGATTATGCTGTTTCAGGACTTTTCCCCAGCTCTGGTCCAAAAGAGGAGGGCGTTTAAGGGATTTAAACATTCAGTACTCCCTGCGCTACCCAGCAACGCTACATTTTAGCCACGAAGGATCAATGTATAACTTTGGATTGCCGGAGAACGCCAAGGAATTTTTGGACTCTCTTAGATAAATTGTAAGAGTTAACTCGTGTGGTGAATGATGTTGTTCTGCCCTCCCCCTTCTCCTGTTCAACCTTTTTTCTCTTTTATTACTTTATTGCTTAATATTATCTCTGGGGAGTAGGGAGGGGCGGCTTATTTGTACTCCACTCTGCGATTTTCCCCTTTTTTGTAAATATATATATGCTGGGTGGTCTAGTAGATTTAGGTGAGGAGGGGTCTCTGCTTTGTCTTATTTTTTTCTCTTAAAGCGGGGTTGTTTTCCCCCCATTTTATTTTGTATTACCATAATTATTACCTGTTGAGACTGTAATTTTGTATAGTTTTATATGTTTATACGTGGTAACATCACCAAATATATCTAGGTGTTGGGGTGGGTGGGGAGGGGGAGGAGGGTAGGGTACTCACTGTTAACTTTAGCTTGGTAGTACACTTGAATTTTCTTCACTTTATTATGGGGTGCCTGGGTCGAGGGTGGGGCATTGGGCGGGAGAGGATATGATGGGTTTTCGGAAAGGAAGTGGAACGAGGGAACCTGGAAACGAGGGGGAAAATCTCCGTTTAAATATGTTTTTGGTTTTATATTTAGAAATAGTTTTTTATTATATTGAGAGTGTATTAAAGAATCTCTATTTTTGTGAATTTTCTATGGTCTATGCTCGAGGTGTTTTGGATGGTGTTTCTCCTCCTGGGAGGTCTCGGACTTGCCTGGATGATTATGGTTAGTCATTCGATTAAATGGTGCACTTGGAATGTCAAGGGGAATAATTCTCCAATCCAAGGGAAGAAAATATTATCAAACCTCAAAAAAGAAAGGGTTCATATAGCTCTCCTACAGGAGACCCATTTATTGGTTAATGGACGTTTGAAATTACAACAGGGTGGATTTGATCAGGCCTTCTTTTCTTCCTTCAGCTCAAAAAGTAGAGGAGTAGTCATTCTTATCTGGAAGAATCTCCCTTTCAAAATCCTAAGTCAGATAAAAGATGAATCTGGACGATATATACTAATTAAAGCCCTTATAAATGGAGAGGAATATGGGATTTTAAACCAGTATTGTCCCCCGGCACATCCTTTCAAATTTATAAAGGAAGCCTTCTCCAAACTGATGGCTCTCGGTGCTCGTCATACAATTATACATTATGGAGCCGGAAACAGACAGGATACCCAAGAGTACTGCGGGTGTATCCCCCAGATCTAGACAATTGGCGGATTTGAATCAAGAATTAAGATTAATAGATGTGTGGAGGTGTCTCCACCCGCAAGGCAGAGATTTCTCTTTTTACTCTAATCCACATAAATGTCACACTAGAATTGACATGTTTTTTGCTCCCTCGACTTTTTTAAATTCCATATCATCCTGTAAAATAGGTGATATGATAATTTCTGATCACGCTGTTGTGTACATGGAAATCAAGGCTAGGAACAATGAGGCATCCCCCTGACATTGGCGTATGGATTCCTTCTTAATGAAGGATAGTAAATTTGCAAAATATTTTTCTCGCGTTTAAAGCTTTCTTGGAAATTAATTCAGGTACGGCTAGTAACCCGTCAATGATATGGGAGACTATTGAAGCTTATGCGAGATCATTTCATACTCGGTGACCCAGAAAAAATTAAAGGGAAAACAACAGCGTCTACTTGCTGCTCGCTTAAAAGCAGCTGAAACAGCATACGCTGACAGACCTTCTATTGCCAAATTACAAAGGATTACGGTCTTTAGGACAGCTCTGAATACCGCGCTCACCCAAATGGCAAAGAGGGAAATATTATTTGCAAAACAAAGATTATATGAATTTGGCAATAAACCTGGTAGATGCTTAGCATTTCTCGCAAGGAAATAAAGGGCCCCTCAAGCTATCACGGCTATCAGGGAAAGTGCTGGTACTCTGACTCATGATCCTAAAAGGATCAACACAATCTTCAGAAAGTTTTATTCTGATCGCAGCATTGTGAAGATAGAGCCAGGAGGATGCAGTCCTTTTTTAAAAGCCTGGCCTTTCCGGACTTAACCCCGGAACAGGTATCGGTCCTGAATGCTCCCCTAACAACCCAGGAAATACTTGACGCGATCAGGCAACTTCAGAGCGGTAAGGCACCTGGCCCAGAGGGCTTTCAGGTTGAATTTTACAAAGAGTTCACAGGAGTATTAGCTGGCCCACTTATGGACATGTATAACTACTCATATAAGTCAGGGCTGCCTCCTGCCTTCACTGAAAGAGGTGAAAATCTCCCTTATTCTCAAAAAAGGAAAGGATCCAGAAGATTGTGCATCATACAGACCAATATCCTTGCTAACTGTAGATTTTAAAATTATCTCTAAAACATTAGCATTGAGGCTAGAGAGGGTACTGCCATATATCATAAAAGAGGAGCAGACTGGGTTTATTAAAGGCCGTAGATCATCTGATAATATTAGAAGGGTCTTGAATGTGAATCAAATCTGTCATCAGGAAAAAATACTGGGAATAGTAGTCTCATTGGACGCGGAGAAGGCATTCGAGAGGGTTGAATGGTCATACCTGTTCTATACATTGGAAAGGTTTGGCGTTGGAAACGTATTTGCCAAATGGGTCTCAACACTGTATAATGATCCCAAAGCAGTTGTGATCACCAATGAATTAGGTTTGGATAGCTTCAGTGTGGGTAGGGGCTGCCGTCAGGGATGTCCTCTCTCACCATTGCTATTCACGCTAATAATTGAGCAAATGGTGGAAGCTATACGGGCTGACTCTAATATAACGGCCCCGAGGGTTGGTACAGATAAACATAAAATTACCCTATATGCAGATGATGATCTCCTTTTTCTTAGTAAACCTCTGATGTCCGAGCCTCACTTAATCCAAGTTATTAATGCATTTAGTGCATTTTCAGGCTACAAAATTAATTTTTCAAAATCAGAGGCCATGCCTCACTAGTATGTCCCACTTATTGGATGGAGGGTTTCTTATACTTAGGCATTTTTATCACCCCAGTATTTGGCCAGCTATACAAGGTCAATTTTGTGCATCTATTGGAAAGGGTAAGACAGGGCCTTCATCGTTGGGGAAACCTTCCAATTTCCTGGCTCGGTAGAATAGCCCTAATTAAAATGAATGTCTTGCCCCGTCTCTTATACCCTATGAGAATGCTTCCGGTGATACTGCCGAGGCCGGCACTGCGCAGATTGTATGGTTGGTTGGGTTCTTTCATCTGGAATCCTAGACGGCCCCTCATTAAGTTAAGGAAGCTACAGCTTCCACAGGCAAGGGGGGAGGGCTGGACTTTCCAGACTTTAGGAAGTCTCAGTTAAGTTCCTTGTTAAGCTACATAGCCGATTGGGTCACGTCTGACCCACAATCAATCTGGATGGACATCGAGGCTTCTCAAGTACAGTGCCCTCTTATTAACCTCTTATTTTTAGATCAGATGAGTTTGGGGGTAGGGGGGAGTCCAGAACTAGACGGCATAGATTTAGGGTGGGGGGAGTGGAAGATTTGTGAGGGACCTAAGGGGCAACCTTTTCACGCAGAGGGTGCTGAGTTTATGGAATGAGCTGCCAAAGGAAGTGGTGAAGGCCGATATAATTACAGCATTTAAAAGGCATCTGGATGGGGATATGAATAAGAAGGGTTTAGAGGGACATTGGCCAAATTCTGGCAAATGGGTCACTAGGTTAAGTTAGAATATCTGGTCGGCATGGACTGAAGGGTTTGTTTCCATGCTGTACAACTCTATGACTTTATTTCTACACAGTCAGAACCAATTTCACAAGACTATGAACAGGCCATTCACCCCTTCCAACCTGTCCTGAGCTGTGGTTAAACTGCATATAATTCAGTGCAAGTTTCAGAAAGGTTTCAACAGCTCTTTTAAAAAATTTAACATGCTTTCAGACTTCAACTATGTTTCTGAATATATCATTTTAGGTATTCTTAATTGTAAAGATACGCGTACCTAGTGAACACGACCCACACCGCCGGGTGCTGCCAGTAAACTTTACAATGCTGATGAAATGATGCAGTACCTGCACTCACGAAAAATTTACAATTTCTAACGATACTAGCTCCTCATTCACTGCTCCATCTGATACATGACATTGGAAACTCAGTGCAGGAGGCTGCAAAAAAAATGCAGGAGGCTGCTTTAAAACAAAAACCTCTTGGAGCTCAAAACTTTCAATGAGAGTCTGAGCCTGGCAGTAAGTAAGTTCAGGTAACCTTTATTGTGACCCAACTTTGTTACAGCTTCAGATTCCACCAAAAAGGCGTAGAAAAAGTTGCTGTTTTTTTTAAAATAAGCAGCTCAAGGTCAAAGCGCACACACCGCCACCCCCCTCCACCTCTCTCCTTTACTATTGGTCAGCACCGAGTTGTCCCTTTGTAATTGGGTCCTTGCTACAGCCGTAACCCATAGGAAATACTGCCTCACTCACCAATTTCAACCCATACCTTGTCTCCAAGTAAGTTTCTCTCCACGCATTTGCCAGTGGGGGGGGGGGGGAAGGGCAGTGGAGAGTCAACCAGACTGTTGTGGGTCTGGAGTCACGTGTAGGCCAGACCGGGTAAAAGGAGATAGCTGGAACGACTGAGTGAAATGTCTCCCACAACGACAGTTTCCTTCCCTAAAAAGGACGTGAGTGAATCAGATGGGGGTTTCACCACCCCCAACCCCCGAAAATGGTTTCACCGTTAGATTCTGAACTCCAGATTTCTGACCAAATTCCAATTCCACCATCTGTCGCGGTGGAATTCATGGAACAACTTCGGCATTCAGACAATAGTGGATGTTCTCATTGGCAGGAGGACTACCCTACTTCCGGTCCTCCAAGGCTCCCCATTAGCTTCTATAGAAGATCGCGCCCCGTTGCAGCGGACAGCTAGGAGCATGCGCCGTTCTTGCTGACACCGAGGAGCATGCGCTGTACACTCTGTGGCAATGCTGCGATTACTGACAAATTTAAGTCTCCAAATGCCAATAGGAGAAAAAGAAACAGTAGAGTCAATATTTATTTATTTATGACTCGACATAACCAAACATGCTCCTCACTAGTTTTGCTATTCACCTTGCCGACACCCCTCATGATTTTACAAATCTCAATAAGTTCACCCCTCAACCTCCTCCACTCCAGTGAATAAAGTCTCAGCCTCTCCTTATAACTCAAACCCTTCAGTCCTGACAACATCCTGGTACATCTTTACCGAACCTTCTCTAATAGTATCCTTCCGATAACAGGGCGACCAGAACTGTACTCAGTGTTCTAAAAGTGGCCTCACCAACATCCTGTATAATTTCAAAATGATGTCCCAACTCAATATTCAACGGTGTGGGCAGCACGGTGGCACAGTGGTTAGCACTGCTGCCTCACAGCGCCAGAGACCCGGGTTCAATTCCCGCCTCAGGCGACTGACTGTGTGGAGTTTGCACGTTCTCCCCGTGTCTGCGTTGGTTTCCTCCGGGTGCTCCGGTTTCCTCCCACAGTCCAAAGATGTGCAGATCAGGTGAATTGGCTATGCTAAATTGCCCGTAGTGTTAGGTAAGGGGTAAATGTAAGGGTATGGGTGGGTTGCGCTTCGGCAGGGCGGTGTGGACTTGTTGGGCCGAACGGTCTGTTTCCACATTGTAAGTAATATAATCTAATGAAGGTGTGAACAATGAAGGCAAGTGGGCTAATCAACTCTTAACCACTCCGTCTACCAGTGATGCAACTTTCAAAGAACTATGTACCTGAACCACACCCCCATGTCTCTGTTCTACAACATAACCCAGGGCCCTGCCAGTAACTGCTACAAGTCCTCCCTTTTTTTTTAAAAGCAAAATGCAATTCCTCACTTTTATCTATACCTCTCACGTGTACACGCTCTCTCTCGGACACAGACACACACCACCCAACACGCTCACAGGCTTATACTCCATCACACTCATACATTACCAGTTTTTGTTTTAAAGCTGCTCATTTCTGAGGGAGATCCAAGATGGCGGCGACCCAGCAAGTCTGAGTCTACAGTGCTCCTCCCAAGACTTGGGTAAAGTGGGTCACCCACCCCCACCACACTCACCAAATCATTTATAATAGTTGTTTAATTTAATTAGTTGTTTAATATTAAACTTAAACAATCTAATCTTTAGTTAAAATGACTAAAGGGAAGGGAGCCCGCAGCTCTCAACAAGCAGGACCCCCTCCCCCATCCTCTCCAGGGGACTTACCTATAGGGGCAAGCCTTGTGGAGATGATCTCCAAGCTGGATGCGAAGATCGACGCGTTTATCGAGTAGTCCCGAAGTCGATGGGACTCACTCTCAGCCGCGCTGCAGAAGCACGACCGAGACATTAAAGAAATCGAGCGCCGAGTCGGAGGGGCGGAGCTAAAGGCCGCGACCTCCGAAACTGCAGCACAATTGGCCGTGGATCAGGTCCGGACTCTCGAACAGCGAGTCCGGACCTTAGAGAATCACACTGACGACCTCGATAATCGAGGTGGTCGAAAAAAATATTCGTTTGCTGGGCCTTTCCGAACGGGAAGAGGAAGGCCAGCTTACAGTATTCCTGGAGCAGTGGCTGTCACAGCTTTTAAATCTGGAAGCTGGATCAGGCCAGGTAAGGGTGGAATGGGCCTACCGGGTCGTAATACGCGGGCCCGGCTCGGACCAGCGTCCCCGCCTGGTCCTGTTTCGGCTGCAGAGCTACAAGGAGAGGCAGATACTTCTAGAAGCCTCTAGAAATCTCGGAAAAGACCCCCAAGCTATGATCTATAAAGGATCCAAGATCATGTTATTCCAGGACTTTTCCCCGGCTCTGGGTCGAAAGAGGAAGGCATTCGACGAGGCGAATAAGCATTTAAGGGACTTAAATATTCAGTACTCCTTACGCTACCCAGCGACGCTACACTTTAACCATGAAAGATCCGTATATAACTTTGGATCACCAGAAAAGGCTAAGGAATTCTTAGACTCTCTTAGATAAACTGTAAGACATAATGGATGTTGGTTTGCCTTTCCCCCCGCTTTGGTTTATATCCCCCCCCTTTTTTCTTCTTTCTCTTACTTTACTGTTTAATATTATCATGAGGAGAGGGATTTGATTTTCTCCCTCCCCTTGGGGTTGGTGTTGGCAGGGGGAGGTGGTTACCTTATTCAATTTTACCTCTGTCTCTAGGAGCGGGGTTGTTTTCCCTTGTTATTTTGTACTATTATATTTAATTATTATTTGTTCAGGTGGTAATTTTTATAGTTATATGTTTATATATGGTATTAACGTTACCAAATATATCCGGGTGTTGGTGTGGGTGGGGGTAGGGTGCTCACTGTTAACTCTAGCTTTGTATTATATTTGAATTCTCATTTTATTGAGGAGCGCCTGGTTCAAGGGTGGGGCATTGGTTGGGAGAGGATATGATGGACTTTTGGAAAGGAAGTGACACTCCCTGGGAACAAGGGGGAAAATCTCCACTTAGATATGTTTTATATTTTTTTTATTTAGAAATAGTTTTTTATTGTATTGTTGTGGGTGTATTAGAGAGGCTTTATTGTTGTAAATTTTATATGCTCTACGCTCGGGATGTTCTGGATAGGGTTCCCCCTCCCGAGGGATCTCGGATTGGCCCAGATGATTATGGTTGATCAGTCGGTTAAGTGGTGCACCTGAAATGTCAAGGGGAGTAATTCGCCAGTCAAAAGGAAGAAAATATTATCAAATCTTAAGAAGGAAAGAGTTGATATAGCTCTCCTACAGGAGACACACCTGTCGGATAAAGAACACTTGAAATTACGACAGGGTGAATTTGATCAGGCCTTTTTTTCTTCTTTTAGCTCAAAAAGCAGGGGAGTTGTTATTCTTGTCCGAAAGAGTTTCCCTTTCAAAATCCTAAAGCAGATAAAAGACGAATCTGGACGATATATTTTGATTAAAGCCCTCATAAATGGAGAGGAATATGGGATTTTAAATTTGTACTGCCCTCCGGCACACCCCTTTAAATTTATAACGGAAGCCTTTTCAAAATTGATGGCTTTTGATGCCTATCATATAATTATAGGGGGAGACTTTAATTGTATTATGGATCTGGAAATAGATAGGATTCCCAAGAGTACTGCAGGAGTATCTCCCAGATCTAGACAATTGATGGATCTGAACAAAGAATTAGGATTAGTAGATGTATGGAGATGTCTTCATCCACAGGGCAGAGATTTTTCTTTTTACTCCAATCCACATAAATGTCATACCAGAATTGATATGTTTTTCGCCCCCCTCGATTTTTTAAAATTCCATATCATCCTGTAAAGTAGGTAGTATAGCAATTTCCGATCACGCTGCTGTATATATGGAAACTAAGGCGAGGAACAATGGGACATCCCCTCAGCATTGGCGTATGGACCCGTTCCTAATGAAAGATAGTAAATTTGTAAAGTACTTCTCTCAAGAATTTAAAACTTTTTTAGATATTAATTCAGGTACAGCTAGCAACCCATCAATGATGGGGGAGACCATCAAAACTTACACACGAGGTTTGATCATCTCCTATTCAGCGACCCAGAAGAAATTGAAGGGAGAACAACAGCGTCTGCTTGAAGCTCGCTTAAAAGCAGCTGAAACAGCATACACTGATAGACCTTCTATTATTAAATTGCAAAGGATTACGGCTCTTAGGACAGCTCTAAACACTACGCTTACTCAAACGGCTAAGAGGGAAATATTATTTGAAAAACAAAGGTTATATGAATATGGCGACAAACCAGGGAGATACTTAGCATTTCTTGCAAAGAAAAAAAAGGCCCCTCAGACTATTACGTCTATCAAGGAAAGTACGGGTATTTTAACTCATGATCATAAAAAGATTAATGCGATCTTTAGAGAATTTTATTCTGAGTTATATAAATCGCAGGATTGTGAAGATAGGACGAGGAGGATGCAGTCATTTTTTAAAAATTTGACCTTTCCAGGCCTAACTCCGAAACAAGTATCGGTCCTAAATGCTCCTCTTACAGTCCAAGAAATACTTGATGTAATTAGGCAACTTCAGAGTGGTAAGGCACCGGGCCCAGATGGTTTTCAAGCTGAATTCTATAAAGAATTTATAGAAATATTGGCTGGTCCACTTATGGACATGTATAACTATGCATGTAATCAGGGCTGTCTCCCGCCTTCGCTGAAAGAGGCAAATATCTCTCTCATCCTTAAAAAAGGAAAGGATCCAGAAGATTGTACATCATATAGGCCAATATCCTTGCTAAATGTAGATTTTAAAATCCTTTCTAAAACGTTAGCACTGAGACTAGAAAGGGTACTGCCACATATTATAAAGGAGGATCAGACGGGGGTTTATTAAGGGCCATAGATCATCCAATAATATTAGAAGGGTTTTGAATATGATTCAAGCCTGTCATCAGGGAAAGATACCAGGAGTAGTGGTTTCATTAGATGCGGAAAAGGCATTTGATAGGGTTGAATGGTCATATTTGTTTTACACATTGGAAAGGTTTGGCGTTGGTCAGGTGTTTACCAAATGGGTCTCAACATTGTATAGTGATCCCAAAGCAGTTGTGGTTACCAATGGATTAGGTTCAGATAGCTTCAGTGTGGGTAGGGGCTGCCGTCAGGGATGTCCCCTCTCGCCATTGTTATTTACACTAATAATTGAACCACTAGCAGAAGCTATACGAGCTGATCCTAATATAACGGCCCCGAGGATTGGTACAGGTAAACATAAAATTACCCTTTATGCAGATGATGTTCTTCTATTCCTCAGTAATCCTCTGATGTCCGTACCTCGCCTAATCCAAGTTATTAATACATTTAGCGCATTCTCAGGCTATAAAATTAATTTTTCAAAATCGGAGGCTATGCCAAAGGGTGGTCTTGCTATGACGCCCCACTTAGTGGACGGATCCCTTTTTCCCTTTCGTTGGTCCCTGGAGGGCTTCTTATATTTAGGCATTTTATTACTCCAGTATTTGGTCAGTTGTATAAGGCTAATTTTGTGCATTTACTGGAAAGGATAAGGCAGGACCTCCAGCGATGGGGAGACCTTCCAATTTCCTGGTTGGGTAGAATAGCACTAATCAAAATGAATGTCCTATGAGAATGTTTCTGGTGATGCTGCCGAGGATGGCTCTATGTAAATTATATGGCTGGCTGGAATCATAGACGGCCCCTCATTAAGCTGAAGAAGCTACAGCTTCCACAGACAAGGGGAGGATTGGACTTCCCAGACTTTAGGAAATATCAGTTAAGTTCCCTATTAAGTTACATAGCTGATTGGGTCTTGTCTGATCCACAATCAATCTGGTTGGACATCGAGGCCTCTCAAGTAAAATACCCACTTATTAACCTTTTATTTTCAGACAAGAGGAAAATCATTACAGATCACTGTAAAAACCCTATAATACTAAACACAATTAAGGCTTGGAATATAATGCGGCAAAATGAGGGCAACTCACATAAAACATCCCCCTATGCACCGATAGTGGGAGCATGGGGATTCCAACCGGAGTTTACAGATGCCACTTTTAAACTCTGGAGATCCAGGGGTATCTCATGTCTCGGGGATTTATTTAAAGATGGGGTCCTGATGTCTTTCGGACAGCTGCGTCAGAAATTCGGATTACCCAATGGAGACCTCTTTCGATACTTCCAAATTCGAGATTTTATACAGAAGAAGACTACGTTATTAGATAGTCTTTATAAATCCGATAGAGAATGTAGTGTCCTACGACCAGTGGGGGTATCTTCCGTCAGTAATATTTATCATTTGCTACATGATGAAGTATCGGGAGATATGGATAATCTGCTTAAAACATGGGATCAGGATTTGGGACTAGAAATCTCTATAGAAACATGGAATGATATTTGGGAAAATGCTAGAAGAATTACTATTTGTAACAGAACCCAGGCTATCCAGCTGAAGATACTTCATAGGGCCCATATAGCACCGGTTCGATTGGCAAAATTTAAGGCAGGAGCATCTCCAATGTGCCCTAAATGCAAAATAGAGGTGGGCACTCTTATACATTGCCTATGGACCTGTCATAAGATCCGTAGATATTGGACTAAAGTAGCAAGTACCCTGACAGAAGTTTTAGGAATGGAAATTAAAGTGGACCCTGTATCTCTCCTTTTGGGCTTTTCGAACTTTCCCTCCCTGGACATGTACTGGAAGAGACTATTTTCTATTCTTTCTTTCTGTGCAAGGAAAAATATTTTGGTGAACTGGGTGGCTGAGGGGCCCCCCTGGACTTTCAAATTGGCACAGATTAATTATGGAATGTATTTCCCTTGACTTCCTCACAAATATGGTGCACCGAAAGACCGAATTATTTTATAAAATATGGCAGCCCTTCTTGAGTTACATAAATACAGATATTTCAGCTATCCTAACAAGGGCTTTTATTTAATTGAGATTACAAACCTGGCTGGTCCGGGGCCCCTCGGGAGAGGAATCCCGCACGAATACGGGTTTTATTACATCTGATGTTAACACATTCCGAGCATGTAAGAGACTTAAATATACACTCTGGTTAGTTGTAGGTCAGATTAGTAGACAGTTGAGTTTTGTTTCTTTTTCTTTTTTGGGTGTTTTTTCTTTTCTTTCTTGTTAAATTTTGGCTATTGATATACAATTAACTCAAATATACAATGTTTATATCTGAGAGTTTTGTTTATTTTTGTAAACTTGTAAAAATGTTAAACTTCTAATAAAAATATCTATAAAATAAAAAAGCTGCTCATTTCTTTCTGCCTCCTGCACTAAGTTTAGAACATAGAACAATACAACGCAGAACAGGCCCTTCGGTCCTTGATGTTGCGCCGACCTGTGAACTATTCTCAGCTCATTCCCTGACACTATCCCAACATCAACCATGTGCTTATCTAAGGATTGTTTAAATCTCCCTAATGTGGCTGAGTTGACTACCTTAGCAGGTATGGCATTCCACACCCTTACCACTCTCTGCATAAAGAACTTGCCTCTGACACCTGTCTTTAATCTATCACCCCTCAATTTGTAGTTATGCCCCCTAATAAAAGCTGACTTCACCATCCTAGGAAAAATTCTTTCACTGTCTACCCTATCTAATCCTCTGATCATCTTATATGCCTCTATCAAATCCCCCCTTAGCCGCCTTCTTTCCAATGAGAACAGACCCAAGTCTCTCAGCCTTTCCTCATAAGACCCACTCTCCAGACCAGGCAACATCCTGGTAAATCTCCTCTGCTCCTTTTCCAATGCTTCCCACATCCTTCCTGAAATATGGGGACCAGAACTATACACAATATTCCAAGTGTGGCTGCACCAGCATTTTGTATAGTTGCAGCATGATATTGCGGTTCCGGAACTCAATCCCTCTACGAATGAAACCTAACACACCGTATGCCTTCTTAACAGCACTATCCACCTGAGTGGCAACTTTCAGGGATCTACGCACATGGACTCCAAGATCACTGCCTTCCTGTTATTCTTCCCAAAGTGAATCACCTTACATTTAGCTGCATTGAACTCCATTTGCCACCTCTCAGCCCAATTCTGCAGTTTATCCAAGTCCCCCTGCAACCTATAACATTCTTCCAAACTGTCCACTACTCCACCGACTTTAGTGTCGTCTGCAAATTTACTAATCCATCCAACTATGCCTGTGTCTAAGTCATTTAAAAAATGACAAACCGCAGTAGTCCGAAAACTGATCCTTGTGGCACACCACTAGTAACCGGACTCCAGGCTGAATATTTTCATAAACTACCACTCGCTGCCTTCTTTCAGAAAGCTAGTTTGTAATCCAAACTGCTAAATCACCCTCAAACCCATGCCTCTGCATTTTCTCCAATAACCTACCACGTGGAACTTTATCAAAGGCTTTACTGAGGTCCATGTACACCACGTCAACTGCCCTACCCTCATCTCCATGCTTGGTCACCTTCTCAAAAAACTCAATGAGGTTTGTGAGACACGATCTGCCCTTGATGAAACAGTGTTGACTATCTGAAATCAAATTGTTGCTTGCTAGATGATTATAAATCCTTTCTAATATTCCTTTCCAAAAGCTTTCCTTCAACAGAAGTAAGGCTCATTGGTCTATAACTACCTGGGTCATCTCTGCTGCCCTTCTTGAATAAGGGCACAACATTTGCAATCCTCCACTCTGGTACTAAATCTGTAGACAATGACAACTCAAATATCAAAGCCAAAGGCTCTGCTCTCTCCTCCCTAGCTTTCCAGAGAATCCTTGGATAAATCCAATCCGGCCCAGGGTACTTGTCTACTTTCACTCCTTTTCTAGAATTGATAACACCTGTGTGCAACTAACCTTGATCCTTTCGAGTCTAATATCTCGTACATCATTCTTCTCCTCTACAATATTCTCCTTTTCCTGAGTGAAGACCGATGAGAGATATTCATTAACACCTCTCCAATCTCCACAGGGCCCACACTCAACTTCCCACTTCTGTCTTTGATTGGCCCTATTCCTACCCTAATCATCCTTTTATTCCTCACATACCTATAGAAAGCTTTAGGGTTCTCCTTTATGTGTTAAAGACTGCTCATGTCCTCTCTTTGCTCTTAACTCTCTCTTTAAATCCTTCCTAGCTGATCTGTAACTCTCCATCGCCTCATCTGAACCATCTTGCCTCATCAACACATAAGCCTCCTTCTTCTTTGTAACAAGAGATGCAATTTCTGTTGTAAACCACAGTTCCCTTACCTTATCACTTCGTGCCTGACAGGGACATACCTATCAAGGACACACAATAACATTTCCTTAAACCAGCTCCACATTTCAATTGTCCCCATCCCCTGCATTTTGCTACCCTATTCTATGCATCCTAAGTCTTGCCTAATTGCATTATAATTGCCCTTGCCCCATCGATAACTCTTGACCTGTGGCATGTTCCTATCCCTTTAAATTGCTATATGAAACCTAACTGAATTATGGTCACTCTCTCCAAAGTTTTCACCTTCCACTAAATCAAACACCTGGCCTGGTTCATTACCAAGCACCAGATCCAGTGTGACCTCCCTTCTTGTCGGCCTTCGACATACTGTGTCAGAAAGCCCTCCTGCGCACACTGGACAAAAACTGATCCATACGACGTACTAGAGTGAAAGCATTTCCAGTCAATGTTGGGGAAGTTAAAGTTCTACCCAGAATAATTTTGCTAATCCTCTCTTCCACCTCCCTGGAACTCTGCAGAAGCCTATAAAAAAAACTCCAAGCAGTGTGACCTCTCCTCACCTGTTTCTAACCTCAGCCCACATTACCTCAGTAGACGAGTCCTCATCAAAAGTTCTGTCAGCCACCGTTATACTATCCTTGACTAACAAGGCCACGCCTCTCCCTCTTTTACCGCCTTGCCTGTTCTTAATGAAAGATCAAAACCCTGGAACCTGCAACATCCATTCCTCACCCTGCTCTATCCATGTCTCCAAAATGGCCACAACATCCAAGTCCCAGGTACCTAGCCGTGCTGCAAGCTCACCGACCTTATTGCGGATACTCTGGCGTTGAAGTAGACACACTTCAAACCATTTCACTGTCTGCCAGCACATTCCTGTGACCCTGAAATCCTGTCCTTGTCCTTCCTACTCTCATCCTCCTGTGCACTACAGCTATACCCCCTATTCCCATCCCCCTGCTGAGCTAGTTTAAACCCACTCGAATAGCTCCAGCAAATTTCCCATCCAGGATATTAGTACCCCTCTGGTTAAAGTGAAGACTGTCCTGTTTGTACAAGTCCCACCTTCCCCAGAATGAGCCCCAATTATCCAAAAGCCTGAAACCCTTCCTCCTGCACCATCCTTGCAGCCACGTGTTTAGCTGATATCTCTCCCTATTCCTTGCTATCACGTGGCACGGGTAACAAACCAGAGATAACCACTCTGTTTGTTTAGATTAGATTAGATTACAGTGTAGAAACAGGCCCTTCGGCCCAACAAGTCACACCGACCCGCCGAAGCGAAACCCACCCATACCCCTACATTTACCCCTTACCTAACACTACAGGCAATTTAGTATGGCCAATTCACATGACCCTGCACATCTTTGGACTGTGGGAGGAAACCGGAGCACCCGGAGGAAACCCACGCAGACACGGGGAGAACGTGCAAACTCCACACAGTCAGTCGCCTGAGGCGGGAATTGAACCCGGGTCTCTGGCGCTGTGAGGCAGCAGTGCTAACCACTGTGCCACCGTGCCGCCCACTCTGTTTGTTCTAGCCCTCAGCTTCCACCCTAGCTCCCTGAAATCCTGCCTTACATCCCTACCCCTTTTTTGTTGTGGTTAGCACTGCTGCCTCAGCGCCAGAGCCCCGGGTTCAATTCCCCACCCACGTCTGCGTGGATATCCTCCCACAGTCCAAAGACGTGCGGGTTAGGGTGAATTGGCCAAGCTAAATTGCCCCGTAGTGTTATGTGACAGGGAATGCAGAAGATGGGCCATCAGGTTCTGAAGCTGCTGCTACTCCTCCCCTGCAAATACAGATAGAGCTTCACCTCAGACTGCAACTTCATTTTTTCATTCTGGGGTTAAATTGTTGACTTGCAGCAACTGAAAAGAAAGCAAGTGAATCCAGGGAGGGGACAGAGTCGGGAAACGTTGGTCCAGGTCTGTGTCTCAATTGGCAAACACACGGCAAATGCAGTTCCACAGTGTGAAGTTTAGATTAGATTACATTACAGTGTGGAAACAGGCCCTTCGGCCCAACAAGTCCACACCGCACCGCCGAAGTGCAACCCACCCATACCCCTACATTTACCCCTTACCTAACACTACAGTCAATTTAGCATGGCCAATTCACCTGACCTGCACATCTTTGGACTGTGGGAGGAAACCGGAGCACCCGGAGGAAACCGACGCAGACACGGGGAGAACGTGCAAACTCCACATACTCAGTCGCCTGAGGCGGGAACTGAACCCGGGCGATTCAATTCCCGGTTATAGCCTCGGTTATTAGATTAGATTACATTACAGTGTGGAAACAGGCCCTTCAGCCCAACAAGTCCACACCGACCCGCCGAAGCGCAACCCACCCATACCCCTACATTTACCCCTTACCGAACACTACGGGCAATTTAGCATGGCCAATTCACCTGACCTGCACATCTTTGGACTGTGGGAGGAAACCCACGCAGACACGGGGAGAACATGCAAAATCCACACAGTCAGTCGCCTGAAGTGGGAGTTGAACCCGTGTCTCTGGCGCTGTGAGGCAGCAGTGCTAACCACTGTGCCACCGCGCCGCCCAAAAATAACTGCTGAAAGGAGGTGCGTTGTTTAAATGGTGATATATTGGGATGTGAAGAAAGTCAGGACTGCAGATCCTGGAGATGAGAGTCAAAAAGTGTGGCACTGGAAAAGCACAGGAGATCAGACAGCATCCGAGGAGCAGGAGAATCGACATTTCAGGCACGAGCCCTTCCTCAGGAATGATGTTTGGATGTAAAAAGTGGCATCAGCGTCCTTCCACATCAGTCACTGCCAGTTGTCAGACGGATGCAGCAAGCAATCAGCAAGGCAAGAGGTATATTAGCAAGAGGAATTGATTTCAGAAGTAGGGATGTCTTCCTGCAGTTAGGGGGTCATTGAATATATTCAAGGCTGAGTTCATCTGATTTTAGAACAACCATGAAGTGGATGTTTATGGGGGAAGGCAAGTAAAATGGTTTTAAGACCAGTACAGAACAGTTACAGAGTCATACAGCACAGAACAGACCCTTCAGCCCAACTAGCTCTGATCTCCAGCATCTGCAGTCCTCACTTTCTCCCCTAATTAAGTCTTCCCCTCTGGGAAAATAATTCTTCCTATCCACCCCTGTTTACACCCCTCATGGTTTTTAGGCCTCAATCAGAACCCCCCCTCAACCTCCTTATTTCCAATGAAAATAATCCTAATCTACTCAACCTCTCCTCATAGCTAGCGCTCTCCATAACAGGCAACATCCTGGTGAACCTCCTCTGCACTCTCTCCAAAAGTATCCACATCCTTTTGGAAATCTGGCGACCGGAATTGTACGCAGTATTCCAAATGCGGCCGAACCAAAATCTTGTATAACTTTAACATGACCTGCCAGCTCTTTTACTCAATCCGTCCGATGATGGAACGCGTGTTGTAAGCTGCCTTGACCACTCTACTGACATGCGTTGCCACCTTCAGAGAACAATAGACCTGAACACCCAGATCTCTCTGTACATCAATTTCCCCTAGGACCTTTCCATTTACGTATAGCTCGCTCTTGAATTGCATCTTCCAAAATGCATCACCTCACATTTGTCTGGATTGAACTCCATCTGCCATTTCTCTTCCCAACTCTCCAATCTATATTCTGCTGTATTGTCTGACAGTCCCCTTCACTATCTGATATTCCAACTTGCTAATGAGGCACCCGATACCTTCACCTTTCAACCTCCTGTGCTTCAGTGAAAAAAGTCCCGGCCTACCCACCAATAGGTGCGAAAGCAAACCAAACGCCGCCTTCACTACTCTGTCCACCTGAGACTCCAGCACTCCAAGGTCTCTTTATTCTGCAACACTCCCCTTAACTGTGTCAGTCCTGCCTGGATTGCTTGACAAAAATGCAAACCTCTGATTTCTCTAAATTAAACCCCAACTGACACTCCTCGGCTCATCAGTCGATCCCATAAATTCTAATTTATAGTAAACTCTTTCCTCTTTTATTCCCTGGAAGCTGAAAATCTCCATCCCACACTCACTCCCTCCATTTTCACTTTGGTTATAACGGAAGAATGTAACTGAGAAACTTATCAGCCACGATTGAATGGAATGAGCAGACCTGGTGGCCTAATTTCTGCTCCTATGTCTTGTGGTCTCTTGCTGTCCAGGACACCAAGAGAGAGAATTAGGACCAGCATTGAACCGACCATGACTGGATATGGATCTATTTGTATCTAGGTAGATGGGCTGGGACTTTTTCACTGGCGCATAGGAGGAGGAGATGTGACCTTATCAAGATTTATAAAATCATGAGGGGAGAGATGAGGTGAACGACAGGTGCTCTTCCCCTAGGGTTGGGGTTTCAAGATTAGGGAGCAAATTTTGATGGTAACAGGAGAAAGAGATTTTTAAAAGACTTGAAGGGCACAATTTTTTTATACAGAGTGGTTCACATGCGGACTAAATGTCTCAAGGAAGTGGTGGATGCAGGTACAGTAACGACGTTTAAAAGACATTTGGATAAGTTCATGAATAGGAAAGGTTTGGAGGGATATGGGCCAAACACTGGCAGGTGGGACTGGTTTAGTTTGAGAACATAGTCAGCATGGGCTAGTTGGACTGAAGGGTCTGTTTCTGTGCTGCATGGCTCTGTAACTCGGTCCTATACTAGTCTTAAAACCATTTTCTTGCCTTCCCCATAAACATTCACATAAAAATCAGATGAACTCAGCCTTGAATATATTCAATGACCCCCTAACTGCAGGAAGACATCCCCATTTCTGAACTTAACCTCTTGCTAAGACACCACTTGCCTTGCTCATTGCCTGCTGCACCTGTCTGACAACTGGCACAGAAGGACACTGATGCCCCTCTGAACATCCACGCATCATTCCTGATGAAGGGCTCGTGCCCAAAACTTCGACTGTCCTACTGCTCGGATGCTGCTTGACCTGCTGTGCTTTGCCAATTGTGGTCTTCTCTACATCGGGGAAAGCGAGCGTAAACTTGGGAAACGGTTTGCTGAGCATTCCAGCTGGGTCCGCAGAGGCTGAGTGGACTTCCCATTTTAATGCCCCTTCCCACTCCCCTTCTGACATGACTATCTTTGGCTTCCTCCATTACCACAACAAACCAAACCACAAATTGGAGGAACAAAACCTCCATCTTCTGTCTGAGCAGTCAACAGCCCGTAGGACTCAACACTGAGTTCTCCAGACCCACAGCAGTGTGGTTGAGGGCAAACAGCACAAGGATTAAACAAACAGTGAGGGGGAAACAGCACAAGCGCCAGTAAAAGCAGATGGAAAGTGAGTGTAAAATGTCACTATGACAGGACAGGACAGGCCCCACATTCCTTCCCCTCCGTCCCCCCACAACCTGCCTCACCTTTCACCTCCCGGGCCCAGTACCTTCCAGGTGGCCCCATAGTTGACACAGGGGCCGCCCCACGACCAGTAGAACTCCACCACCCAGGCGGCCGACGAGTTCCCAAGCAGGCCCTTAACCCCATCCGCCTCCAGAATGCTCACCGGCTCCTGCCTGCTGTACAGCCGGCCGGTGTGGCCGTGACACAGCAGCTGCGCCAGGAAGGCGGCGGTGCCCAGTGACGGGTGTCTGCCCCGGGCCGCACGGC
This sequence comes from Chiloscyllium plagiosum, assembly GCF_037043375.1. Taxonomy (NCBI): domain Eukaryota; kingdom Metazoa; phylum Chordata; class Chondrichthyes; order Orectolobiformes; family Hemiscylliidae; genus Chiloscyllium; species Chiloscyllium plagiosum. The sequence goes on along the minus strand of NW_028270165.1, from coordinate 5,380,117 downwards.
GCCATTTTCCTAACGGCCGCCCTCCCGCCGCTTCCCCGCTCGAGCGACTTCTCCTCCCAACCGCCTTCGCCCCCGCGTGACGTCTGCACGGGGGGATGGGCGGGGCCGGGGGAGCCTCACCGTCACCAAGCAACAGCCACCTCGCGCTACAACTGCTCATTCACAAAAACAAACTCTCCTGTCTCGCTCTGCAGCTGCAGGGGGGACACTGCCACGTTTCCAGGAGCCCTGTCTACATTGGGAAAGCTCACGGCTCAATTTAAACAGATATTCCGACATCTAACGGAACGGCGATATATATAAAGGGGGAAATCTGCATTTTAAAGGGACATGGACATTTTAACGGGCTACTTTTGCAAATAAAGAGGTTTAAATGGACAAGATTACATTTCAAAGGGATGTGGCACATTCAAAGGGATATCTTCATATGTAAAGTCACGCAGTTATATCTAAATGAATCTACATTTCGAAGAGACGTTGCCCTATTTATAAGTAGAGACAATAGGTGTGAATTCTGTCTGTGTCCCAATGTTGAGTCAGACTGACATTTTTCTTAGAAAAGCTCTGCATTTAAATTACATTCTTGAGAAGGTAATTTATAGATTCGGGTGTAGGTTAGGGAGGATTGGCTGTGTGAAGTTACCCATAGTGACCAGAGATGTACAGGTTAGGGTGGCTTGGCCATGGAAATATGGAGTAAGGGGTTGGATATGGCTGGGATACTGTTCAGAGGGCCAGAGAGGAATAGATGGGCTGAATGGTCTGCTTCCACATTGTTGGGATTGTATGACCCTCCCCATAAAGTGTCCATTTTATCTACATCTATCCTGTCAAGCCCCTTTCAGAATTCTACTGGTTTCAGTAAAGGTATGCAGCACAGAAACAGACCCTTCGGTCCAATTGGTCCATGCCGACCAGGATTCCAAACTAAACCAGTCCCACTTGCCTGCATTTGGCCCATATCCCTCTAAACCTTTCCATTCATGTACCCATCCAAATGCTGTTTAAACGTTGTAAATGTACCAGCAACTACCACATCATCAGTAAGTTCATTCCACATACAAAGCCACCCTCTTTCAAAATGTTGCCCCTCCGGTTCCTTTTAAATCTCTCTCCTCACCTTAAGTAATATGCCCCCAAGTTTTGAGCTCCCCGATGCTAAGCAAGAGCCCTTTGCTATTCAGCTTACCTCCACTCCTCATTTTATCAATCTCAATGATGTCACCCCCTCACCTCCTCTCCTCCAGTGAATAAAGTCCCAGCCTCTCCTTATAACTCAAACCCTCCAGTCCTGGCAACTTCCTGGTAAATCTTTACCGAACCCTCTGTGATAAGAATACTTCTGATTACAGGGCCATCAGAACTGTACTCAGTACTCTGAAAGTGGCCTCACCAACATCCTATACAACCTCAACATGATGTCCCAACCCCTGTACTCAATGGTGTGAACAATGAATGCTATGCTGCTAAATGCCTTCTTAACTGCCCTGTCAATCAGTGATGCAACTTCTAACGAACTATGTACCTGAACACCACTCCCCCATGTCTGTCTGTTCTATAATATGACCCATCACACTCACTTTACTAAGCATGTACACACTCTCACGCACAAACTCACATGCACCCACACACAATTCTATGGGGTGAATTTGTATTGGCAGAATTATATTTGCAGATGTATTCAATTTTGGTCAAAAAGCACACAATTTCCAGACAGTCAATCCATGTAATATTTTATGAATTTGGAAATAGAACCAGTCTGACTCAAGATTGGAATACTGTCAGACTCAATTCTCAGGAAGAAAGTGAGGACTGAAGATGCTGGAGATCAGAGCTGAAAAGGTGTTGCTGGAAAAGCGCAGCAGGTCAGACAGCATCCAAGTAGCAGTAGAATCGACGTTTCGGGCATGAGCCCTTCTTCAGCCCTTTCCTGAAGAAGGGCTCATGCCCGAAACGTCGATTCTCCTGCTCCTTGGATGCTGCCTGACCTGCTGTGCTTTTCCAGCAACACATTTTCAGACTCAATTCTCACATCTTTAAATGCATTGTCTGAGCTGAGATGTCATCTTATTTATAAAACCTAAAGTCATCTCAAGAATGTGACTTAAAAGATGTACTGGCAGTTACACATTAATGAACCAAAACCTGCACCCATTCGAAGAGATGAAAGACTTGACAGCAATCTAGGCTTGTTCAATATATTCCATCAGTTGCATGATACTGATCTTTTGATATACATTCTGTGTCTTACAATGCGGCTCCACAGCTACCCGATGAAGGAGCAGCACTCAGAAAGCTAGTGCTTCCAAATAAACCTGTTGGACAACAACCTGGTATTGGGTGATTTCTTTTTAACTTTATCAACCCAGACTAATACCGACACCTCCACATCATTTCTAGTGAACACAGCCCACACCTCCTGGTGCTGTCAGTAAACTTTACAATGCTGATGAAACAACACAGTACCTGAAAGATTTACAATTTCTCACGATACTAGCTTCTCATTCACTGCTCCATCTGATACATGACATTGGAAACTCAGTGCAGGAGGCTGAAACGAAGGAGCAGCTTTAAACTAAAAACGTCTTCCAGCTCAAAGCTTTCAATGAGAGTCTGAGCCCGGCGGTAAGTTCAGGTAACCTTTATTGTGACTCAACTTAGTTACATCTTCAGATTCCCCCCTGCAAAAAGGCATAGACAAAGTAGCTGCTTTTTAAACAGCTCAAGATCAAAGCCCACACACACCCCACTGTCTTTACTATTGGCCAGCACCAGGTTGTAATTGGATCCCTGTTACAGCCGTAATCCGGAGGAAGTATTGCCTCACTCAGCAATTTCAACCCATACCCTGTAACCTGGTAAGTTTCTCCCTGCTCATTTGCCAGTGGGGAGAGGGCAGTGTAGAGTCAACCAGACTGCTGTGGGTCTGGAGTCATGTGTAGGCCAGACCGAGTGAAGGATGCAGATGGAACGACTGAATGAATACTCTCCCACAATGGCGGTTCCCTTTCCTAACAAGGGAGAGAGTGAATCAGATGGGGGCTTTCTCCCCCGCACCACCCACTCCCTCTGCCATCTGTCGTGGTGGGATTCAAACCCGGTAGTCCCTGGAACCGGATTGATAGTCCAATCGATAATGGCACTTGACCGTCACTCCTTCAATCCCCCTGCGATGGCACGTGAACTCGCTGGTGCTTCCGCAGGTGGGAGGAGCGGGCGAAGCCCTTCCCGCACTGAGAGCAGATGAACGGCCTCTCTCCGGTGTGGATCCGCTGGTGCCTCAGCAGGGTGAAAGATGTGCTGAAGGCCTTCCCACACTCGGGGCAGCTGAAGGGCCTCTCCCCCGTGTGGACCCGCTGGTGGGCCAACAGGGTGAAAGATGTGCTGAAGGCCTTCCCGCACTCGGGGCAGCTGAAGGGCCTCTCCCCCGTGTGGACCCGCTCGTGGCTCCGCAGGTGGGAGGAGCAGATGAAGCCCTTCCCGCACTGAGAGCAGGTGAATGGCCTCTCCCTCGTGTGGATGCGCTGGTGGATCAGCAAGGTGGAGGAAGTGCTGAAGGCCTTCCCGCACTCAGGGCAGGTGAATGGCCTCTCCCCCGTGTGGACCCGCCGGTGGGCCAACAGGGCAGAGAAAAACATGAAGGCCTTCCCACAATCTGGGCAGTTGAAGGGCCTTTCCCCTGTGTGGTCCCGCTGGTGGGCCAGCAGGTGGGAGTAATGTCTGAAGGCCTTCCCGCAGTCGGTGCAGGGGAATGGCCTCTCCCCAGTGTGACTGCGCCGATGAATCTCCAGGGCAGACGGGAAACGGAAGCCTTTCCCACAGTCGCCACACTTCCACGGTTTCGCCACGGGGCGGGATTCCTCAGGTTTCTCCATGGATGAAGCTTCAGCCGCACACAATCGAACTTCCAGCCCCTTCCTGTCGTGAATTCCTCTTTCCAGGTCGAATAGCTGCTACACGCTCCACGCACAGTGCGCTGCAACAGTGGGGTCTCTCGTCCAGTCCCAGTGATGCTGAAAACATACTCACTCAGTCAGGAACCAAAAAGCTTTGATCCCTCTCAGAGAAATCAGTCGAAAATCGTTGTGGTCCTGGTGGACTGAGTGACTGTCAGACATTGACGGCGAAGTGAGGATCGCAAATGCTGGAGAGTCAGTCAAAACATGTGGCACTGGAAAAGCACAGGGATGTCAGACAGCATCCGAGGAGCAGGACGGTCAATGTTTTGGGCATAAGCCCTTCATCTGTTGATTGAGAAACTTCCGCCATCAGATCTTCAAATACGCTGTAAAAAGAGATTACAAAAGCCATCACTGTCAGTGCAGGGTAGAAATTCTGAACAAGCAATTCTACTTTCTGTGGAATATTCTTTTCTTTTATTATTCCACAAAATGGAAAGCACCATCCCACTCTCTCTCCCCCTCTGTTCTCACTCCCCTCTAACTAATTCCCCTGCAGGTGCTGATTCAGGATCTTACAGGGGCAGAAAAAGCAAAAACATCAAGACTGACATCTCTCTGAATTTTCGATACCACCACCTGAAAGTTAATATCTTTCACAACACTAGGATCCTGCTGAGAGTGAGGAGGTCTGATTTTGGGAAGCAAATACAATGTGTGTCAATTCAGGATGAAGCTGCCACGCAGCTTCTTGAGGAATAACCAGACACAAAATGGTTAACATCCCCGGGAAGGGGAAGCAAAATGAGACATCAAGGTCTTAACACTGACACCAGAGAGAAATTGAATATACTGACATGGCAAACATTAGTGGAAAGCCAGAGTCATAGAGGTAGACAGTACAGAAACAGACCCTTCGGTCCAACTCGTCTGTAATGACCAGATATCGTAAATCAATCTGGAACCGTTTGCTCACACGTGGCCCATAGCTGGGGTCATCCCCACCCCCCTGTCCTGAGACCTTGATGCTTCCAAGCTGACCTTCAAAGGTTCGGTTTTTCCCTCCATTCTTTCCCGGTTGTCTTTTGTAAGTTTTGAAAACTTTCCCAATCCTCTGAGTATAGGATTTGGGAAGTTGTGTTGTCGCAGTACAGGACATTGGTTAGGCCACATTTGGAACATTGTGCACAATTCTGGTTTCCTTCCTATCAGTAAGTGGTTGTGAAACTTGAAAGGGCTCAGAAACATTTACAAGGATATTGCCAGGGTTTGAGCTAAAGGGAGGCTAAGGCTGTTTTCCCTGGAGCGTTGGAGGCGAAGGGGTGACCTTATAGAGGCTTATAAAATCATGAAGGGCATGGGTAGGATAAATAGGCAAAATCTTTTCCCTGCGGTGGGGGGAAGGGGAGGTCCAGAACAAGAGGGCATAGGTTTAAGGTGAGGGGGGAAAGAAACAGAAAAGAGATCTGAGGGGCAACCTTTTCACACAGAGGGTAGTAAATGTATAGAATGAGCTGCAGGAGGAAAGGTGGAGCTGGTACAATTGCAACATTTAAAAGGCATCTGGTTGGGTATATGAATGGGAAGAGTTTGGAGGGATATGGGCTAGGTGCTGGCAGATGGGACTAGATTGCGATGGGATATCTGGTCGGCATGGACAAGTTGGACCGAAGGGTCTGTTTCTGTGCTGTATGACTCTGGAACTGTTCTGTACTGGTCTTAAAATCATGTTCTTGCCTTCCCCCACAAACATTCACTTCTTTGTTGTTCAAAAATCAGATGAGTTCAGCCTTGAATATATTCAATGACCCCCTAATTGCAGGAAGGCATCCCCACCTCTGAACTCAATTTCTCTTGCTAATATACCACTTGCCTTGCTGAATGCTTGCTGCACCTGTCTGACAACTGGCAGTGACTGGTGTAGGAGGACGCTGGGGCTCCTTTGTCCATCCACACATCATTCCAGATGAAGGGCTCGTGACCAAAAAGCCAACTGTCCTGCTCCTCAGATGCTGCCTCACCTACCGTGCTCTTCCAGTACCACACTTTTTGACCCTGATCTCCAGCATCTGCAGTTCTCACTTTCTCCACATCCAATTACATCTCCATTTAAACAATGCACTTCCTTTCTACTTTTTTTTTCCCCACAGCAATGGCTATAACTTCATATTGTGGTACTGCATTTGCCAGTTGTGGTCTTCTCTATATCGGGGAGAACGAGCGCAAACTTGGGAAATGGTTCACTGAGCATCATACCTGGGTCCACAGAGCCGACCAGCGTTCCCAGTCACCACCCATTTCAATTCCCCTTCCCACCCCCTTTCTGACATTACTTTCTGTGGCCTCCTCTATTGCCACAACGAATCAAACCGCAAACTGTAGGGACAACATCTTAATAGAGAAGGAAGCAAGCAATAAATAATAGACCCCTACAGAGTGCTGAGGAAAAAAAGGGACCTTACTGTCCAAGTTCAGAGATCCCCAAAGGTATCAGTACAAGTAAAACGGGGAATGAGGAAGGCAGCTGGATGGGTATGTGAATACGTGGGGTTTAAAGGGATATGGGCCAAGTGCTGGTAAATAAGATAGATTAATTTCAGATATCTAGTCAGCATGGACGAGATGGACTGTTTCTGTGCTGTACAGCTCTATGGCCATCCACTTCATTTTGAAATGTTTGCACTACCACTTGGAACATCCTGTTAGGGTTCAGAGAGTGCCAGGTCCTGACATCTCCTTCCTCATGTCTCCTATGTATTTTAAATCAAAAATACCATTTGTATGTTCCTGGGTTAGTACTTTAAATACACAGACACATACAATATAATCAGAGTTTCTACTCAGTAGAGACAGTGATGATTTATTTCAACTTGCTAACAGGGTATCAGAAGGGGAGGATCTGCAGGCAGAATTCTTGGAAGAAATTCCATAACAAGATCTGACAGGGTCACTCAATATCATTGGGGGGTTGAATCTGGAAAGAGAAATCCATTCGACCTGCTTCAAAGAGGAACTACCAGTGAACTGAGCTTTAACTGGTTACACAGAATGAGTGTATGTGTCCCAGTGAACTGACAATGGGAAGGAGCTTTAACCAGTTACACAGACAGAGAGGGGCTGGGGCATTTATTTTACACCTGGAGCATCAGAGTCTGAGGGGTGACCGTAGAGGTTTATAAAATCATGAGGGGCATAGATAGGGCAAATAGCCTAGGTCTTTTCCCCCCAGGGTGGGGCACTCGAAAACTAGAAGGCATAGGTTTAAGGTGAGAATGGAAAGATTTGAAAGGGACAACTTTTCACGCAGAGGGTTGTGCATGTATGGGATGAACTGCCAGAGGAAGTGGTGGAGGTGGGTACAATTGCAATGTTTAAGAGGCATTTGGTTGGGTATATGAATAGGAAGGGTTTGGAGGGATATGGCCTGGGTGCTGCCAGGGGGAATTAGATTGGATTGGAATATCTGGTCGACATGGAGGAGTTGGGCCGAAGGGTCTGTTTCTATGCTGGTTCTGGTTATGCTAATCCCTGTGGCCTTATTCCAGATGCGATCCATATCTGCAGGCAAGACACGACTGACTCCAGCTGAGAGTCTCTCTGGTCACCCCCTCCGTACCCCTTGGAACGATTCGGCTCCCTTTCTCAGTCCACTTCCACCACATGACCGAAGCAATGATTGGTTATGTTCTTGCTCTAACTAATGTTATGCGTGCCTTTCACTCCCAGGAGCGTGGGGCCTACAGCGATGTTCCCTCCCTTTCAGCCTCGTCACGGGTAGAGCCTGGTTCGTTGGTGCTCGTCAAGAACTGGACTGGCAAAGGTCTCCAACCTCGTTGGGATGGCCCCTTCCAGGTTTTACTTCCCACCCCTACGGTGGTCACAGTCACTGGGCACTCAGCTTGGGTCCAACTGCACCATTGTAAATTGATTGACCACACCAATCAAAAAGGGGGGAAGAGGAGGAGAGAATCCTGGAATCCCAACAAAAGGAGTGGACCCTGTCCATTTGGGTTTTTGAATCTTGCTGTTGTTCTAATGTTAATCTTATTACAGATACTTGAACTAAGAGGAGGGAGATGTGGGGGATCGCTTATCTCCTCACCTTTCTGATCACATGCAACATCCTGATGGGGAACGCCACTAAGTATGGATGCAACCAGGAATGATCAGAGATTATCCCCACCACCCATGCTGAGGAGATGTTATCCAGTGCACCGGACCAGGCGTCTTTGACGTGTGGAATGTGATGAAGATTGATTATTGCAATGGACTCTTACATCAGAAAGACCAGATGGTCCATCAGGACAGTAGAAATCAGTGAGTTATCATGTCGTTACCATGTTTTTTTGATTTTACCTGCAGACGCAAGCCTAGTCAGGATAAAAATGATCAACTCAGGAACACCATCCCTTTTTGCAGGTCGGGCCAACTTGAGAAAAGGGAAGCCTGATCGGGGAAAATCCTCAATCCACAAACAACTTATTTATACAGGCCCACAGAACGCTCTTCACCCCAGAGGCAGTAGTATGTTACTCCTCTCTATCGGGAGATGACTTACTTGCCCCATCTCCAGTCCCCGATTCCATTCTATTCATCAGACTTCCTCCTGCCGACCCTGCAAAGAGAAATATCACTTTCCAATACCTCCGGTCTGTGTATACAAACAGCTGGTGTAACACTGGCTGGCGTACAGCAGGCCTTATGCGGCACATGGACCTGGAACGGAACCCTTCCCTTGTGCATTTATAGGCCTTTTCTCTGTTCAGAATCTGATACTGTCACCAAGACCATGTACAATAGAAGGGCTTATGCCCGAAACGTCGATTCTCCTGTTCCCTGGATGCTGCCTGACCTGCTGCGCTTTTCCAGCAACACATTTCCAGCTCTGATCTCCAGCATCTGCAGACCTCACTTTCTCCCCATGTACAATAGAGCTAAGGGAGTGCCCAATGGGAACAGCATTCTCAGGACCATTGTCTCCCATACAGTGCGAGTGCTCGAGTCACTTGGCCCATTTTTTTTTTTTTTTTTTTTTTTTACAGAGCTCAAGCAACCCCTCTTGCAAAACGTCGACCCTTTCCTCCTGTAGACCTGACCAGACCCCCTGCTGTAACATTTCAGTAACCTATTTTGACAAACTCTCCCTAATAGACACCAAACTAGACTATTATTTCTTAAGGTAAAGGTAAAGCTACCAATTTCCTTGTCCTGGATGGCAAAGATGTCCCTCATAAGGTCACCATCGGAGCCCTTGTTCCCACAACAGTACCTTGTCCTGGCCAGTGGACAAGTTGATGAAACCTCCATCTGAGGAGGATGCAGCGGTCGGTCTCAGCCAACCTTGCTCCAACTGGAAGGATCCCAAGGGACTGGGGTGACAATACAGGGCACCCGATAGCCTGGGGAATCCAGAGTACGCTGAGGTTGGAAGGATCAGCAGGGGTGACAAGTCAACAGAACCGCAATTCCCTCTTTTGCGGCCTGACCATTCGAGGAAATAAGACTAAAGAGGCTCTGGAACAGAGTAAACTGGGATTATCAGACCTGTGTCTTTACTCTATGCAGAATCGGTATGCCTTAGACTATATACTCACCCGGGAGGGTGAGGTCTGCACCATTGTCCAAGATAAATGCACTATGGCCATTCCCGATCTCACTGGCAATATTACTAAGATACAAGAAGAGATCCAGGTATTCCTTGACAGAATGACTGAAGGGGCCAGTTGGGGAAACTGCAGGTTGGGCTCATGGTACAATTGGCTTATCAATTTAGCTATGTCTGTTTGTCGGTATTGGTATTATTAGGTATTTAATTGCTAGGCTTATGAGGTCCCTTAGTGATATAGATTTGCCCCAGAAGATGCTCCTTTTGCGATCCAATGGCTCACCCACACGTGTCGATGGCGATGATAAATATGACCAGATGAGCTGCGAGGATGGTGGTGTTGCTCTGCAGGATGTTGATGGCTGGACCACCTTGAAGGGCATTCGTTTGGACTAGCCTTCTCTTTCAGTGATCGCGGTGCAATTAAAGGGAGGAATGAGGGTGTGGGCATTTGGGTGATAAAGTCTATAGTCTTAAAACTTGTCTTTAAACATTCAGACTAAAACGTAATGCTGAATTATTGAATACATTTACTGCACTAGAAAATAAACTGGCAGGAAGGCTCAGAAAGAGGAGAGAACTTAAAGATAGGGACACCTGGGCTCACCAAGTGATAACAGGATGCTGTGAGGCAATTAAGAACGTTTACTTTATCATCGGGTGAATCTGTGTGAACAGGACACCAAGTGATAACATTCACAGCCGTTCCCTTGTGAAATGAATGATAGTCTTTGAATCTGACCCTGAAACAAGACTCAGTACTATCCATAGCTTTGTAATTAATGGGTGGAGCTTGTCCATTATAATGGATTCTTACTGCCCCTTGCAAGTGGGGCATTCACAAAATAAATCTTTGCTGTCTTGAGAGTTCAAAAGGACACGAGAGAGAGAGAGAGAGAGAGAGAGAGAGAGAGAGAGAGAGAGAGAGAGAGAGAGAGAGAGAGAGAGAGAGAGAGAGAGAGAGAGAGAGAGAGAGAGAGAGAGAGAGAGAGAGAGAGAGAGAGAGAGAGAGAGAGAGAGAGAGAGAGAGAGAGAGAGAGAGACTATTTTAGTGCTGAGGCTGTTGAATCCTGTAGAGAATTAACTCAGTGCTCATCTGCAATGGATTGAATTGAATTGCATTTTGGGACTTTATGATAAGAGGTTTTTATTCCAGGCTTCCAAAGAGTATGATCTCCAGGACAAACCAAGAGAGGCTTTACAGGTCTGAGTTCTCAAAGGATTCCCTGGGCCACCTCAAATCTCCACTTTAACATGGGAGGTAGGACAAAATGGCTTCTGCTTGGCTAACTCAGTGGGACTGAGTCAGGCAGATACTCACGACTCAGAACAAACAAGAAACCACAGACTGATGTCAATCCAGTGAAAAAAACTGCAAATGTGAACCTAACCATCAAGTAACGGTTTAATCCTAACCGCCAGACAGGACAAATACGATTCCAAGAACAGGTTGTCTGCAAGAAATTATGATAGAGTAGGTTAGATTCCCTACAGTTTGGAAACAGGCCCTTCGGCCCAACCAGTCCACACTGACCCTCCAAAGAGTAACCCAGCCAGAACCATTTTCCCTCTGACTAATGCACCTAACACCATGGGCAATTTAGCATGGCCAATCCACCTGACCTGCACATCTTTGGACTGTGGGAGGAAACCGGAGCACCCGGAGGAAACCCACGCAGACACGGGTAGAATGTGCAAACTCCACACAGATGGTCACCCAAGGCTGGAATCGAACCTGGGACCCTGGGGCTGTGAGGCAGCAGTGCTAACCATTGAGCCACCGTGCCACCCTAGGCTAAGTCAAAAATGCATGAGGACCTTGCGGGATCTGATTGGTTGTTACTATGTGATCATGCTCAATGTCTGACTCTAAACAATGTACATAAGTTCTATACAAACTCTGTAAAAGTCAGCAGATTCTTCTGGCACTCTGGGAGTACTCATCAGTGGCCCAGCGGTTAGCACTGCTGCCTCACAGCACCAGGGTCCCAGGTTCGATTCCAGCCTCCAGGGGCTGGCTGTGTGGAGTTTGCACATTCTCCACATGTCTGCGTGGGTTTTCTCCGGGTGCTCTGGTTTCCTCCCACAATCCAAAGATGTACAGTTTGGCAAATTGCCCATAATGTTAGGTGCATTAGTTAGAGGGAGATGGGTCTGGGTGAGCTACTCTTCAGAGGGTCGGTGTGGACTGGTTGGGCCAATGGGCCTGTTTCCACACTGTTGTTAATCTAATCTAATCCTTCTGGGCTGATCAGAGTCTACTGACCCGGCTGTATCAAAGAATAAACTATTGCTTGTATGATTGACAAAAGAGTCATTTCCAGGTTTGTTTATTGACCAATCCCAGAAATCCAAAGATCCAGACAGCAGTCCAGATCATCAGAACAACCAGATAGGAAACGGTTAATGTCCCCAGAATGTGGGGAGCAAAATAAGACACCAAGGCATTAACACCAACACCAGGGAGAAACTGAACATACAGACGTGACAAACATTTGTGGCAAGCCAGAATCACAGATGTACAGCACAAACAGTCCCTTCAGTCCATGCTGACCAGATATCCTAAATCAATCTAGCCCCATTTGTCAGCACTTGGCCCATATCTCTCTAAATGTTTCCCAACATATACCCATCCAGATACCTTTTAAAGGTTGTAATTGTACCAGCAGTCACCACTTCCTCTGGCAGCTCATTCTTTACACACACCACCCTCTGTATATAGGAGTTGTCCCTTAGGTTTCTTTTAAATCTCACCCTCACCATAAACCTACGAGCAATCCCAGATCAAAGATCTTGTCTATTTACCCTCACCATGCCCCACATTATTTTATACAAGGTTGTAGGGTCACCCCTGTGGGATATAGGTAAAGTAGTGTTACTTCTGCAACCATAATTGCTTCTGCAAAGTAAATGAACTAACGCCAGGGTATAATTGTTTCAGCCAAGAGTGGAGTTAACAAGAATGAAAACAATGTAAAGGAAATATATAATTGCTTTTGTATTAGCTAAAATGTGCATACATGAAATGTGCCTGTAAACAATGGTAGATATTACAGACAAACAGATAAGGTGCTGTGAGGGGAGGGGGTGTAGGTTGAGCTAGATATGCTCGTACAGTTAAAACCATCTGTTTCCTGCTTCTGCAAAAACAAAAAAAAAACCACAATCAAGGAGGTCAGAAGGCTCAGTGTCGGCGAAAAATGGGAGGAAATGTTACTTTCGCAAACAAGGAAGCAGCTGGCAGTGAAAGAGGATATACGCTAACACTTTGTTCACGCACAAGGCCGGATAAGGCAAGAAATAGACAAGAGTAATGGGCGCCACCGGGAAAGAATGGAGGGACAAACCGATCTTTTGCGGGTGAGCTTGGAACATCAGGGCAGGGGGAATGGGAATGAGGGAAAGAAGCTGAATGTGCTGGAGCAAGGTGGAGGAAGAACAGAGGATGTAAAACCGGCTTGAAGCTGCAATGAGGAATATTGCATGTGCTGTACTTGTACCTGTGGCTGTTACTGATGGGAATCGGGTGCATTTTAAACTTAAAAACAGAAAAGATATCCAGCCCTCCCCCTTCCCAATCTCTATCCTTCAGTCCCTCCTCGCCCGGGTAACTAAGACACATACCTGAGTTTGCGGAGGCTGCTCCCTCCCTGGATTCACTCCAGTTGCTACAAGTGACCAATTTCCCCTCATCCCATCTCTGTCTCCGTCCCGGGATGAAGAGTCGTCCTGAGGGCGGGAGGTTCACTTTGAAACTGACAGGGTCACTTCCGCGTTGTGACGTCAATAAAGGACCGAGGGGCGGGACGAAACCAACAGCGGGACGCCGCACTGCGCATGCGCTGCCCCTGCAGCAGTCGGGGAGGAGAACACATTTTCCAAAAACCCCTCCCTTCAGAGAATCCCCACAGTGTGGAAGCAGGCCACTCGGCCTCACCGACCCTCCCAAGGGTCACCCACCCACACCCATTCCCCTGTCCCCATTGCTCTTCATTTATCCCTGAGTCATGCACCTTACCTGCATATTATGCCTAATTTAGCATGGGTAAAAACAATGACTGCAGATGCTGGAAAGCAGATTTTGGATTTGTGGTGCATCCGAGGAGCAGCAAAATCGACGTTTCGGGCAAAAGCCCAACATCAGGAATAAAGCATAGCTAATCCACCCTAACCTGCACATCCCTGGGCATTATGGTAATTTAGCATCGCCAGTCCACCCTAACCTGCACATCCTTGGGCACTATGGGTAATTTAGCATAGCCAATCCACCCTAACCTGCACATCCCTGGGGACTATGGGTAATTTAGCATGGCCAATCCACCGTCACCTGTACATCCCTAGGCACCATGGGTAATTTAGCACGGCCAATCCACCCTAACCTGCACATCCCTGGGCACGATGGGTATTTCAGCATGGCCAATCCACCCTAACCTGCACATCGCTAGGCACTATGGGTATTTCAGCATGGCCAATCCACTTTAGATTAGAGTGGTACTGGAAAAGCACAGCAGTTCAGGCAGCATCCGAGGAGCAGGAAAATCGACGCTTCACGCAAAAGCCCTTCATCAGGAATAGAGGCAGGTTGCCTGCAGGGTGGTGAGATAACTGAGAGTGGGTGGGGTGGGGGTTGGAGAGAAAATAGCATAGAATACAATGGGTAAATGGGGATGGGGTTGGAGGGGATAGGTCAGGGAAGAGGGTGGGGGAAGGTAGCAAAGAGTACGATGGGTGAATGGGGGTAGGGATTGATAGAGATAAATTTCAGGTTGTCAGTTGTACGTTGATTTTAAAGAATATAAAGGGTCTTTTAAGAAATAGTTTTAAGCAAGGAAATTACTTGTAGCTGACCACAAATAAAAGGGCAGCAGGGGCATTTCGCAATAAGCTCATAGTTTGTAGGTCCGCGTTTTGGACTATCAAGATATTAAAGGATGATCTCAGAAGTCAGACGGTTCGATAAGAGGAACTGGACAAATCAACAGGAAGGCTGTAACGAACAAGGACAGCCAAATAAGGCAGATTTAAAGAAAAGCAGGTGAAGTAATTAATAAGTATGATAGGCTTAGGCTTGGGTGCAGGGAATTACCAAATGAAGGAATAACGGGTGCAAGTAATCACCAAATAAAGGGATAGAATGAAATAGATACGTTAGGGTCCGGGTGTCCTTGGAGAAGGAGTACGCGGTGTCTACCAACACCCTGGAGTTGTTCAGGGAGAGGTGGGCGCCGCAGGGAGTGGAGTGCATCATTTCTCCCTCCAATTCTATTTTGATTTAGTCCCTACCCTCCCCTTCACTGTTTTGATCACACAGCACTGCCCTTTGATGTGAAGGGCAGTGTTTGTCACTGGCCACCCGGGTGTTTTCCTATCTTCCTGGTGGTGGAACTTCAATAAAGATTGGTGCACTTAAGAAAAAAAATAAACAACAGTTTCAGGGCAGGTCTGAAGACCTCCTCGTGGGTAGAAAAAAAAATAGAATGAAATAGATACGTTAGGGTCCGGGTGTCCTTGGAGAAGGAGTACGCGGTGTCTACCAACACCCTGGAGTTGTTCAGGGAGAGGTGGGTGCCGCAGGGAGTGGAGTGCATAATTTCTCCCTCCAACTCTATTTTGATTTAGTCCGTACCCTCCCCTTCACTGTTTTGATCACACAGCACTGCCCTTTGATGTGAAGGGCAGTGTTTGTCACTGGCCACCCGTGTGTTTTCCTATCTTCCTGGTGTTGGAAATTGAATAAAGATTTGTGCACTTTGTGTCTTTCACTGTGTCTCACACCTGCACACACACCATGGGAAAAAAAATAGAATGAAATAGACACTTATGATAGGTTTATTGCTCAGTGTAGGGTGTTGAGAGAGCCCTCAGAAAAGTATAAAAAACTCTGTATTTTACTGTCGGGTATGTCTGTCTTCATACAGCCACCCATCTTGCAAGATGTTCGAATAAATGTGCTGCTTCGGAACTCTTTGACTCAGACTGAAAATTATTGATTAAATTGATTAAATTGATTTGTTTCTCACAGCACTATTTGGCATGGCCAATCCAACCTAACATGCACATCCCTGGGCACTATGGGTAATTCAACATGGCCAATCCACTTTTGATTAGAGTGGTGCTGGAAAAGCACACCAGTTCAGGCAGCATCCGAGGAGCAGGAAAATCGACGTTTCAGGCAAAAGCCCTTTATCAGGAATAGAGCCTGCAGAGTGGAGAGATAAATGAGAGGAGGGTGGGGGTGGGGAGAAAGTAGCATAGAGTACAATCGGTGAATGGGGGTGGGGATGGAGGGGATAGGTCAGAGAGGAGGGTGGGGGAAGGTAGCAAAGAGTACAATGGGTGAATGGGGGTGGGAATGAAGGTGATAGGTCAGACAGGAGGGTGGAGTGGCCTGTTCGGATCCGAACTCTGCTTGGTTAAAGGTGGTCCGGAGTCCGTGTAGGATGAGTTGGTTACGGAGGCGGCACTGAGGAAGCAAATGTGGCTGTGGTAGCGAGTCTGTTTCAGGACATGATTGAAGAGCTTCAGGGCAGAGGAAATGACCTGGGAGTTGCAGTGGGAAAGGGATTTCTTGAGATTCTTGTAGAGAGAGGAGGAAAACTTCTTCAATGCAGGCATCCTTGCAAGAGGATTCACAGTAGGGTTAAATGCAACTAGGTAAAAACAAGGACTGCAGATACTAGAAACCAGATTCTAGAATCACACAACTCCAGGTTGTCGTCCAACAGGCTTCTTTGGAAGCAGTAACTTTTGGAGTGCTGCCTCTTCATCAGGTGGTTGTGGAGGATAAGATCCTAAGACACAATTTAGAGCAAAACATTCCAGTGTCCTGCCACTGAAATGGTATATTGAACAAACCTGGATTGTTAAGTCTTCCACCTTTTCAAATAGGTTGTAGGTCTCATTACAATGTAAATCCCAGAATTTCTTGTTGTCACCTTCTCGAGATAACAAGGTTTTATAGCAAAAGCTCACATCTCAGCTCAGACAATGCATTAAAAGTGTCAGGTCAGAGTCTGTCTGTATCCCAATCTTGAGTCAGACTGGTTCTGTTTCCAAAGTCGAATTTACAAACTATTACATGTATTGACTGCCTGCAGATTTTTCCTTTAAAAAATGCACATAGAATGTATCTGCAAATATACATCTCCCCCCCCCCCCCCCACACACACACACACATACGCACAAGTTTGTTGAGTGAATTCGTACTTGCAGAATTATGTCTTACTTTGCTCAAAAACTGCATGAATCCATGTAAGATTCTGTAAATCAGTTTAACCATTGTGGCACAGAGTCTCACACAGGGGAACTCACACCTTCAATACATTATCTGGGCTGACGCAACACCAATTGGTAAAGTTCACTTGAGGATTTAACTATTTTAAGAGGTTTTGTGATTTACATTTGAAAGAACTGAAACTATCATGGTCATTCGAACAGATGAGAGACTTAACAAACAATCCAGGTCTTTTTCAATGTATCGTTTCAGTTACATCACACTATAAACTGTTGCTATAAATTCTGTGTCTTACAATTTTATATTCCACAATCCCCTGATGAAGGAGCTGCACTCCGAAAGCTACTGCTTCCAATTAAACTTGTTGGACAGAATTCCTCAAGTAGGGCACCATAAGAGTCCTGGGAGACTGCTATTTCTTGTTTACTTCGTAATGAACAAACATTAAGCACGGTCGCCAATTTAATTCTCATTTTGTCTCATTTTTCTTGTTTTATTCCCTGCGATGATGTGGGAGAATTGTTAGATTTGGGTCAGCCATTTGGTCACATATTAAAGCCTGGAAACCATTTTGAATCTCAGCTTAGTGCCTGCTTGCTAAAGCTTGTGTTTCCCAGGCTCAGCGGAGACGGTTGGCCTTGCAGCTGTACTACTTCCTGATAAACAAATTCTTTCCTGACATGGGGCTTTATTTCCATCCCCCACAGTTGGCGAGTCAGGCAGGAGTTACCCTGGTCCTGCCAGGTCACCGGCCGATATCCTTTGAGAGATGAATTATCGAGGGTGGTTGCTGCTTTTGTTGGGTCCAAAATAAAGGGGAAAGCTGGCCAGGGACAAAAGTGCTGTTAGAAATGTTGATACAATTCTCCCTACTCAGCCACAAGATACTAGTGAGAGAACTCAACAGGGTCCTAGCGTCTGGACGTAATACTGCTGAGAGCACTTGTGCTTTACAAAGTTAGTAATAATGAATTTGCTTACCCCAGGGTTACGAGAGGTGAAACCCTATTTGATAAGCCCTGGACCCACACTGAGGTCCGTGGCATGCTTCAGGATGCCCCCAATCTGTTTGAGTGCCCAACATTAGTTTTAATTGACGAGTAGAAATCTGAAATATAATTGCTCGCTTCAGGACATCCAGACTTGAATGAATTTGGCACACAGGACACATTGGGCAACTATTAACTGAGAC
Source organism: Chiloscyllium plagiosum (assembly GCF_037043375.1). NCBI lineage: Eukaryota > Metazoa > Chordata > Chondrichthyes > Orectolobiformes > Hemiscylliidae > Chiloscyllium > Chiloscyllium plagiosum. The sequence goes on along the minus strand of NW_028270165.1, from coordinate 5,362,187 downwards.
ATGTAGAAAGTTGACGAGTGTTACAGAGAGGGAGAGAGGCGCGCAGGCAGAGGGGGGCATAAGCAGCCAGAGAGAGAGAGGGGGCGCAAGCAGGCAATGAGGGAGAGAAAGGTGCAGGCAGGCAGAGAGAGAGTGAGAGGCGCAGGCAGACAGAGAGAGCTTTATTCCTGACGAAGGGCTTTTGCCCGAAACGTCGACTTTGCTGCTGCTCCTCGGATGCTGCCTGAACTGCTGTGCTCTTCCAGCATCATTGATCCAGAGAGAGTGTGTTTGTTAACCACCTCCTTGCCTGGTCGGCCTTTTTCCCTGTCTACAACTTGCTTTTATAGAATCACCTCGCGTACATTGTTATGAATATTGTCGAATAAGAGTAGATGTATTTAGTAGATGAATCAAAACCATCCCAATGGCTGAAACAGCTGACACTCTAGTGTTGGACAAGTGGGAAATATTTGCATCAGTTCACCAAAACTCTTCAGAGTTTACATTCATGGGTACGCCAAGCCTCAGCATTAGGACCGGGGCAAATTGGAGCTGAGATGGAAAGGCCCGTTCCTAGTCCTGCTGGGTTAACCGGTCAGCAGTCAGGGTCAAGGGGAGGCCGCATGGACACACACAACACAATGCAAATGAGCGCCACCTCCTGGAGGAACACCAGAAGACCCCGTCAGAGACACATCTTCAGCCTTCATCCGTGAATGACTCAGCCTGATCATTCTGCCTTTCACTGCACTATTCTTTATCTTTCTTTCACTAACTATGTTTGATTGGGCCTGATAACCTCTAGTAAACAGGAATTACAGTTTAATACTTTTTTTATGCACAGAAGGTCAACCACTCTAGCTGCTAGGTATGTGCCCATATCCCCATCCATCCTGAACTCGTACCAAGCGAGCCCTTATGGAGTTTGAGCAACTTGCAGCTTTCTTTCCCCCTGCCTTTGGAACTGCTCGATTGGAAATCAAAGTCACCCCGCAGACAATCCTGTGCTCGGCTCAGTTCACTGTTGTGGCCCTCCCCTCCAGCGATCTCCCAGATGCCGAGATTTTCCATTCCTGATAAACCTCTGATGATGATTCCCAATCCCTGGAGCCTTCTGCCCCTGTCCTTACTGAACCCGAGGACTATCAGTCCGATCTCCAAGCACCAACCCCTGGCTCTGGGTATACTCCCCCTTTTGCTTACATCCCCAATCTCCTCTTTTCAATAAAAAAGGAGGGATTGTGGGAGAATGTGATCAAAATTGACAAAACTGCATGGAAGCCATTTTGTCACAAAGCAATGTTTGCAGTAAAATGTAGCCTGTTAACATAATGCTGTCTGAGCCCTGGCTATGGAATTCTGTTTTGATAGCCTGACCTTGCAGCTGCAGGCTGTCTCTGCTCCTCAGGCCATTAGACTGTGCTACTTCAGAGAATGATGGATTGGTTCTCTCTGTCCCTTAGTGGTAATTCGAGCTGAGCTGAACCTGCAGTATAAGATTACATTCAGTTTTGTAGAAATTAAGAAACGTAGGTCTGGACAATGTATGTGAACCTTACGACTGCCCCTCAGTTGCATTATTATTGGAGAGTGGGGCTTGTGCTTTACCATAAAACTTGTAACATTCTGTATTTTATTGGAATACGTCGGACTTTATTTTGAACTAAGAGGTATTCCCCAATGGCAACGAATAAAGCTAGTTAATTGCTCAAGGTCTCCTCTCCTGACTACCTTGCTTTAAATGATTTGGCACACGAGTTACTTTGTCCCACCAGTACTAATAGTTACATCGAATGGAGAGAGAATTCCTCAAGTAGGGCACTATCAGAATCCTGGGAGAGCCCTATTTCTGGTTTACTTCCTAATGAACAAACATTAAGCCATTATTTATTTCTGATTTTGTTTCATTTTTCTTGTTTGATTCCCTGCTGTGACTACACTCTGTGTCTGGATGGGTGACAGGCTGAGATTGTGGGTTGGCTTTCGATTGACTGAATGTTTTATTGAAGAAGGGCTTATGCCCGAAACATCGATTCTCCTGTTCCCTGGATGCTGCCTGACCTGCTGCGCTGTTCCAGCAACACATTTTCAGCTCTGAATGTTTTCTTGTTCTGGAAGCTGTAAAAGAGGTGTGAAAGCTTCAGGAGAAGTCCAGCAAAGCTGAGAACAGACCAACATCTTACTCAGTGGGAACAGGGAGATCAGAGGACAGAGAAATCAGGCCCTGAAACCCGAGCTGACACCAGACTACCGTGTGCTCAGTGCTTTGATGAGCAGTGCCAACCCTCTGCCTTTACCTAGCTTCCCATCTGACTCCCCCCTCAATATTCAGGATCCAATCCTTGCCATCCTGAAGCCATGTGTCTGTAAGGAATCTCAGACCATAATTATTCATTTCAATGAGTGCAGTTAATTCATTCACTTTTGTTACAATGTGGCACACGTTCAGACTCACCATGTATCATTTCAGTTTTTGTGACATTAGTATCCAGTTTTCATTGCTGGTATATTTACTCTCCTTGTCCCTTTCTATTGTTCTCTGATATTCATTTTCCACATCACTACATATTATTTTATTAAACAAATTACAAAAACAGTTTACAACAAACAGTTATATTTACAGCTGATACAAGAGACAGCAATTTTACAAGGGAGAGGAGCAGCAAAGCCAGGCCCCAAACCCTACCATACATTTTTCAGGGACATGAGGACAAACCTCAAATCCCAGTTTCACAAAGATATAAAGAGACAACAGCAGTGACAGTTATACATTAGACAATCCTGTTACATACAAAAGTGCAGACAATACAGACCCAGCAAGCCCCCATCCCTCCCACCTTCCGACCACTCTAAGGCAGCCCGCCCCTACCCACCTTCCGGTTCTCGGTCCACCCCATGCCCCTTCCAGTTCTCGGTCCGCCCTGACACACCTTTCGACCACCTCTAGGACAGCCCGCCAGGTACCTGCCCGGGGTGACAGCGCTGAGGACGGCTACCCGCCTTCTGGCTCTCGGTCTGCCCATACGTACCATTGGGCTCTCACCCACCCTGTTGCACCTCCGAGCAGTGGGCTATCCTGGCACACCTTTCGGCCACCTCTAGGACAGCCCGTCCCCTTCCCTGGGACGACAGCGTGTAAGGTAGCCCACAAGCCTTCCGGATCTCAGCCCGCCCCTACATGCTTTCTGGCTCTCTGCTCTGACACCTTTCGACCACCTCTAGGATAGCCCGTCCCGATTACCCCTTATCAGGATGACAGTGCTCAGAACAGCCTACCCACTGTCTAGCTCTCAGGGCGACTGGCATCAGGGTGGCCTACCCACCCTCTGGCTCCACATCACTACATTACTCACCGGTCTTGATTTGGATTGGCCATGCTAAATTGCCCACAGTGCCCAGGGATATGCAGGTTAAGTGGGTTAACCATGGGAAATGCAGGGTTATAGTTTCATAGTAATAGAAGCAGGAGTAGGCCATTTGGCCCTTCCAGCCTACATTAAGATCAGGGCTGATGCATCCATTGTCTAAGCTCCTCTTCCCTGCATTGTCCCAACTACCTTTAATTCCCTGACTTAACAGAGACACTAAGCCTTGCAGTTGTACTGCTACCTGATAACCAAATTATTTCCTTGCGTGGGAATATCCTTCTCTTTGCAAGGACCTATTGTATACTTATCAGCTACTAACCAACACTATCCAGACACTGTGTCGCTGGGCAAAGTGACTTAGGTTCCTCAAATTCCTGCAATTAACAGTTTGTTAATTGTTAAATGATTGTAACCTATATACAACTCTCTGTTACTCGTCGGAGTGACTTGTGAGCTCCCAAATAGACAGTCAATAACCCAAGGTTTGTGTGTCATGATTACTTATCTAATACTTATTGGTCTACTACGAGTAAGTCACCCACAGCATAATCCACTTCCATCCCCAACATGGATCAAGACGCCATCCTTTTTTGCCAGACAAGTAAATGTGTCAAGCTCAGGAAACAAAGCTGTCAAACATTAATAGACACAGATCTAGACCAACCTTTTCCAGAGTCTGTCCCTTCACCTCGATTGACTTTCTTTTACCCGCAGCTCCTACAAACCAACAGCTGAACCCAAGGATGAGAAAAGAAATGGGAAAGAGGGCGAGAAAAGAGAGTGCGGTACTCCCAGATGTTAAACAGAGGAAGGAAGATGCAGTCTGGACTGAAGCTCAATCTTCATTCAGAGAGAGAGGAGCAACAGCAACTTCAGAAGCTCATGGTCGAACTTCCGCATTCAGACAGTGGCGGGGGTTCTGATTGGCAGGAGGACCAGGCCCCTTCTGGTCCTCCAGGATTTCCAAAAGATTGGTTTCCCCGTCCATCCGAACGACGAGGGGCGGGGCCCCATTCCGAGCTCACACATGCGCACCATGAACACTGCTCACGGCCCAAAGAGCGGTGTCTGGATCGCATAGGATTGTGGGTACTACAACAGCCATTAAAGACGTGAAATCAAGAGTCCCATATGCCGTCTTAACCGTCTTTTTCTATGTGTTAATGACGGACACGTCAAGAGCTAATCTTTAATCGATTTTCGATTGATAAACTGAGTGAAACACTACAGGTGTTTAACTCTCTATTTCCAGTTCAGTGTCAGTATAACACTCTTAATCCGTCCTCAAATAAGGACCGAATCAAAGCCCGACGTCTGTTCTACCTGAAGGTTGTTTTTTTTAGTTTGCAGTTTCCAATCCTCCGTTTCAATCATTTATTAAAAGTTACTCATGGTACATGAGCTTTGCTGGCTGGCCAGCATTTAGTTCCGCTTGAAAAGGTAATGGTGAACTGCCTTCTTCAACTGCTGTGGTCCACACGCTGTACGGTGACACATAATGTCCTTACGGAGGGTATTCCAGGATTTAGACCCAGCAACACTGAAGGAACAGCAATATATTTACAAGTCAAGATGATGAGTGGCTTGGAGGGGTACTTGCAAGAAGTTGTGTTCCCAAGTATCTGTTGCCTGATCCTTCTAGATGGAAGTGGTTGCTGGTTTGGAAGGCATTTTCTAAGGATCTTTGGTGAATTTCAGTGTTGTGTCTTGTAGATCGTACACACTCCTGCTTCTGAACAGTGGGGCAGAGGGAGTGGATGTATGTGGAGATGGTGCCAATCAATCAGGCGACTTTGTCCTGGATGGTATCAAGCTTTTTGAATGTTGTTGAAGCTGCACCCATCCAAGCTGGTGGGAGAGTAGTCTATTACACTGCAGACTTGTGATTTGTAGAAGATGGGCAGGGTTTGGGGAGTCACAGTATGCCTGACCTGTTGCCTGCTCTTGTTGCCATTGTGTCTGTGATTAGTCTAGTTGAGTTTCTGGTCAATGGTAAACCCCAAGGATGTTGATAGTGGGGTGTTTAGTGACAGTAACACTGTTGAATATCACGGAGCAGTTGTCAGATTCTCTCTTTTGGGGATGAGTCATTGTTTGGCATTGGCGTGGCATAAATGTTACTTGCCACTCCTGAGCCCATTGGATATTGTTAAGATCTTGTTGCAGTTCAAACTGAACTGCTTCAGTTTGTGAGGAGTTGTGAATCGTGCTGAACATTGTGCAATTATTGGCGAATATCTCCACCTCTGACCTTATGATGGAGGACGGTCATTGATGAAGATGGTTGAGCCTAAGAAGACACTACCCTATGAATTCCTGCAGAGACGTTCTGGAACTGAGATGACTGACCTCCAACAACCAAAGCCATCTCTCTATGTACCAGGTATCCCTGAACAATTCAGATACACAACAATATTTCAAAACTAATTGAAGGAATACAGATGCAACACCCCTCTTCTGGGAGTCTCCAGTGCAAGTTTTTCTGTTCGGGAAACAGTCTGATAAGTGTTGACTGTCATCAACCTTTTTGATCTTGGCCACACACAGCGCCCCCTGTCCATTAGCCCCCGCCACACACAGCGCTCCCTGTCCATTTCTTCCCCGCCACTCCAGCGCCCCCTATCTATTCTCCCTCACCACTCACAGCACCCCCGTTCTTTCCTCCCACCACCCAGAGCTCCCCCTGTCCATTCCCACCACCAGCCACAGCGCCCCTTGTCCATTCTCTCTCCATCCCCAGGTTCTTGCCCATTCTCCCTCTATACTCCAAACACCCTGTCCATTCTCTCTCACACAACCCTCTGTACCCCTGTCGTTTCATTCCTCAGCCCCTGTCCAGTCCATCTCTCCACCTTCTACACCCATCTGTTCTCTCTCATCCCACCCTCTGACCCATGTCCATTCTTCCAGCCCCCACCATCCATTCTCTCTCTCTCGCTCCCCCCACCATCTGCCACCCCACCCATTCTCTCTCCCCTGAAATACACCAGGCTCGGAGTCAGAATTGGGGTTCAATGACAGAGTTTATTGCACAAGGAAAGACCGGGGCTCCGGGGAGAGAAAGACTTTTTTTTAATTTCAAAATATACTTTATTCATAGAAATAAATCTTTGGTACTTGTACAATTTGTCATGTCGTTCATAGATATATACATTGCATGTCTTCACATTACAAAGAACAGATTGAATTAATCGAATTTACAGTTATCCTATTTACAGTTCCCTTTATTAACCATCCAGTCTCTTAGTATTTAGCTGTGGCTTCAGCAGAACCCACCTACTGAGTGGGTGCCCTGTTAAGAACAGAATTTTTTTTATTTCAAAAATATACTTTGTTCATAAAATACTTTGGTGATCTGTACAACTGGACATGCCATACATATGTAAACATTCCATTTGTGTGCATTCCAAAAACAGAGTAATCATTACTGTTTACAGGTCTGTACGATTACATTTTTAGCTGAGGTATCAGCAGAGTCCAAATGACTGCGTGGGCCCCTGTTCTTCTTTAGGCAGGCAGATGTTACACGGTGGTCTTTCCCCACCACGCCTTGGCAGCAGCTGCCCCAAGCTTCAGCGCGTCCCTCAACACATAGTCCTGGACCTTGGAATGTGCCAGTCTGCAACACTCAGTCGGGGTCAACTCCTTCAGCTGGAAGATCAACAGCTTTCGGACTGCCCAGAGAGCATCCTTCACCGAGTTGATGATCCTCCAGGCACAGTTGATGTTCGTCTCGGTGTGTGTCCCTGGGAACAGGCCGTAGAGCACGGAATCCCGCGTCACGGCGCTGCTCGGGACGAACCTCGACAAACACCACTGCATTCCTCTCCAGACTTCTTCTGCCTAGGCACATTCCAGAAGGAGGTGTGTGACAGTCTCGTCCCCCCCCCCGCAGCCGCTTTGAGGGCAGCGTGCGGTGCGGCTGAGAGTCCGGGCGTGCATAAAGGATCTCTCAGGCAGAGCCCTTCTCACCACCAGCCAAGCCATGTCCTGGTGCTTGTTGGAAAGTTCTGGCGATGAGGCATTCTGCCAAATGGCTTTGACAGTCTGCTCAGGGAACCGCTCGATAGAATTCGCCCTCTCCTTTTCCCAAAGGGTCTCAAGGATACTACGTGCTGACCACTTCCTGATGGACTTGTGGTCAAAGGTGTTTTTCTTCACAAACTTCTCCACGAAGGACAGGTGATACGGAACGGTCCAACTACTTGGAGCGTTCCGCGGCAGCGAGGCCAGGCCCAACCTTCGCAACACCGGGGACAGGTAGAACCTCAATACGTAGTGACACTTGGTGTTTGCATACCAGGGATCCACGCACAGCTTGATGCAGCCACACACAAAGGTGGCCATCAGGGTGAGGGGAGAGAAAGACACCAACAGCACAGTGTCAGCTGCGAGACTTCTCTCGACCCAGAGCACACGTCAAGAAACCTTTATACATTTTATGATACAATCGGTCAGGGATGAGATTATTGTCTTTGTAACATGATTTGTTTATGGAATCCTTGTAGAATCGTTGATAGTTTCGGTACAGTCTTTGTCAGTTCAGGCACAGCCTTTGTTAATTTCCGCACAGTCGTTGTCAGTTTCAGTGCAGACATTGTCCATTTCAATGTCTGCATGGAAATCCATTGTTGTCGTCATGGGCGCTAATTGCTCTTCCTGAGAAGGGGGATTCCTGCAGCCCTGGCTATTAGCATTTGGTATTGAGTCTGTATCAAACTGTTAGCACTTCTATAAGAGGTGTTGGCCAGACCCAGACACTTCGGCGGGCAGTGTTCATTACTCATGTGTATTCTCTCCCCCACCCGGCTTAAACTAATCACCTGGGTTGTGAGTCGATTGTGCTGGCATTCTGGTGGCCCCAGGCAGTGTTGTATCAGCTCTGCTGTTTCTCTCCATATTGTGATCCGGCGGCCATCTTGTGTGTCAAGTTGGCTAACTGATGGCTCAGTGACCATCTTGTGTATCCGTGTGCCTAGTGTCACCCTGCCCTGTGCCATCTCCCACTTCTCCGCCACGCCCACTCTTTCTCCCCCACCCAATTTCTCTATCAACCCCACTCATTCTCTCTCTCTCTGTCCCCCCTAGTCTCTCTCTACCCCCACCCTTTGCCCCCCCCGTCCATTTTCTCTCTCTCTGTCCCCCATCCATTCGGTCTCTTTTCTCCCCAGCCCCCACCACACCCGTCCTTTCTCGAGCCTCGAACCATCTTTGACCACTGTATCAAACCCTTCAAAGGACAGAGAGAGGGAGATAATGGATCGTAATGACTCTGCCTAGAAGTCGGGAGGGGTGAGAAATGGCTGATCTTCAAAATTGAGAATACCTAAAATGATATATTCAGAAATATCATTAAAGTCAGAAAGCACGTTCAAGTTTTTTAAAAGAGCTGCTGAAATCTTTCTGAAACTTTCACTGAAATAAGAGCAGTCAGGCCACTGCTCAGGAGAGGAAAAAAGAATCTTTCCTGAAGAAGGGCTTATGCCCGAAACGTCGATTCTCCTGTTCCCTGGATGCTGCCTGACCTGCTGCACTTTTCCAGCAACACATTTTCAGCTCTGATCTCCAGTATCTGCAGACCTCACTTTCTCCACTGCTCAGGACAGGCTGGAAGGGGTGAATGGGCGAAGGTGAGCACTGCGGATGCTGGAGATTAGAGTCAAGATTAGAGTGGTGCTGGAAAAGCACAGCCGGTCAGGCAGCATTTGAGGCTTTTGCCTGAAACGTTGATGTTCCTGCTCCTTGGATGCTGCCTGACCTGCTGTGCATTTCCAGCACCACTCTGATCTTGACTGTAAGGGGTGAATGGCCGAGTCCTCGTCTTGTGAAGTTGGTTCCAACTATCTAGAAATAGCGTCACAGAGCACAGAAACATACCCTTCTGTCTATGCTGACCAGATATCCTAAATTAATCTCGTGACCCATTTGCCAGTATTTGGCCCCTTATCCATCTGAATCTGTCCTATTCATATCCCCATCCAGATGCATTTTAAATATTATCATTGTACTAGCCTCCACCACTTCATCTGGCTGACACGCACCAGCGTCTGTGCAAAAAGGTTGCCCCTCAGAAATCTTTCCCCTCTCACCCTAAACCCATGCCCTCCAGTTCTGGACTCACGCAACATGGGGAAAAGACATACAAAAGTTGAGCAGCGAGACAGAATGCAAAAGTAATACAATGTCGAATCACAGGGAAAAACAAATTGTGGCTCTACCCCTTTTTTCCTATTGGCATTTGGACTCTTAACATCTGACCGAAACACCAGCATTGAAAAGTGTGGTGCTGGAAAAACACAGCAGACCAGGCAGCATCTGAGGAGCAGGAGAATCGATGTTTCGGGCATAAGCCCTTCTTCAGGAATCTTATGCCTGAAACGTCGATTCTCCTGCTCCTCGGATGCTGCCTGGCCTGCTGTCTTTTTCCAGCACCACACTCTTCAACTCTGGTCTCCAGCATCTGCAGTCCTCACTTTCTCCAAGAAACACCAGCATCCCCAGTGAACATACTGCGCATGTTTTCCGATGTCAGCAACGCAGTGCACATGCCCACCGGTGTCAGCTAAACTCTGGGCATGCTCATTGCTTTCCGCAAAAAAAAAAGGCACGCGACCTTCTTTTGATGGCCCAATAGGGAACCATGGAGGACCAGAACGAAATTGGCCCTCCTGCCAATCAGAGTCACCCCATTGTCTGGATGCGGAAGTTGGACCATGAGTTTCTGAAGCTGCTACTCTTGCTCCTCTCTTTCTGAATCAACATTGAGCTTCACCCAGACTGCAAACTCCTTCCTCTGTCTAAGATCTGTGAGTACGGCACTTTTTTTCCTCACCTCCTTTTCCATTTCTATTTCTTTCCGGAGTCCAATTGTTGACTTGCAGCAACTGAAAGGAAATGGGGTGAACCCAGGGAGGGAACAGACTCTGGAAACGTGGTCCAGGTCTGTGTCTCAATTGGCAAAATAGACAGGCAGGAGGCTGGAATGACACAGCAAACCAGGCGGCATCAGGAATTGGAGAAGTCAATGTTTCGGGTGTAACCCTTCTTCAGGACTGGGGATAGGGCTGGGGCTAAAGTGGGGATAGGTGAAGATAGGGAGAGGGTATGGCCTGATTATTCAGTGGGTGGAAGAAATCAGGTTGGTGGCAGGAAGGAGTGGTGGTGAGGGGCACGGGGCTGAGAAGGGAGTCGGGGGATGGAAAGGGAGGGTATTTGAAATTGGAGAACTCGATGTTGGGTTCTGCAGGCTGTAGGTTGCCCGGGTGGAAGATGGGGTGTTGTTCCCTAATTTGCAGTTTGGTTCGTTGTGGCAATAGAGGAAGCCTAAGATGTTCTTGTCAGAAAGGGAGTGGGAAGGGAAATTAAAATGGGTGGTGACTGGGAGGTCTGGTCAGCCTCTGCGGACCCAGCTGTGATGCTCGCCAAACTATTCCCCAAGTTTACGCTCGGTCTCCCCGAAGTCGAGAAGACCACAATTTGCAAACACGTGGCAAATGCAGTATCTCAATGTGAAGTTATAGCCTTTGCTATGGAAAAAAAAAAGCAGAAAGACAGTGTATTATTTAAATGGTGATATATTGGGATGTGGAGAAAGTGAGAACTGCAGATGCTGGAGATCAGAGGCAAAGTGTGGTGCTAGAAAAAAGGCAGTAGGTCAGGCAGCATCTGAGGACTATGAGAGTCGACATTTCGGTCCCGAGCACTTAATCAGGAATGATGTGTGAATGGACAAAGGGTCTGATTCTGTGCTGTATGACTCTAATCATCTTCGGTGAGAGCAGAAGTGTGATTGTGAAGGTTGGAGTTTAAGAGGAGCTTTCAAAGATGCTTTGCCCTTAATGGGAGCAGAAGAAGTTACAATGAAATCTTGCATTTGTGAGACAGCAACTGAGTGAGTGAGTAAATCCAAGGTTTTGGTGCAAAGTGGGAATTCATTGCACTGTGAGGATGAAACTCTACTTAATGAGTCATTTCTACTGGTGAATGAAACCAGGCTCAAGATTAGGAGGAGTAAATTTAGGACAGAGTTGAGGAGGAACTAATTTTCCTGGAGTGTAGTGAATCTATGGAATTCTCTGCCCAAGGAAGCAGTAGAGGCAGCTTCATTAAGTATATTCAAGACACAGTTGGATGGGTTTTTGCAATGGTAGGGTAATTAAGGGTAGTTGGGACAATGCAGGGAGGAGGAGCTGAGACAATGGATAGATCAGCCATAATCTTAATGAATGGCGGAGCAGGCTGGATGGGCCAAATGGCCTTCTCCTGCTTCTATTACTATGTAACTGTGTAACCCTGCATTTCCCATGGCTAACCCAGCTAACCTGCATATCCGTCATCAATATAGGCAATTTAGCATGGCCAATTCAAATCAAGGCCGGTGAGCAGTGAGGTGATGTGGGAAATGAACATTAGAGAAAGGGACAAGGACAGTAAATGTACCAGCAATCAAAACTGGATTCTAAAGATCACAAACATTGAAACGGTGAGTCTGAACGTGTGCCGCATTGTAACAAAATTGAATGAATTGACTGCACACATTGAAGTGAATAATTATGGTCTGATTCTCCTTACAGAGACATGGCTTTAGGATGGCAAGGATTAGATTCTGTATATTGAAGGTGTTGTCTAATGGGAAGCTTGGTAAAGGTAGAGGGTTGGCACTGCTAATCAAAGCACTGACCACACGATAGTCTGGTGTCAGCTCGGGTTTCAGGGCCTGGTTTCTCTGTCCTCTGATCTCCCTGTTCCCACAGAGTAAGATGTCGGTCTGTTCTCAGCTTTGCTGGACTTCTGCTGAAGCTTTCACGCCTCTTTTACATCTTCCAGAACAAGAAAGCATTCAGTCAATTGAAAGCCAACCCACAATTTACCAGAAATAGGGCTCTCCCAGGATTCTGATAGTGCCCTACTTGATGAATTCTCTCTCCCTTCGATGTAACTATTAGTATTGTTGGGGCAAAGTAACTCGTGTGTCAAATCATTTAAAGCAAAGTAGTCAGGAGACTACTTTGAGCAAATAACTAGCCGCGCCCCACCCCTTCCTCTCGCCCATTTTCCCATTCCGTACCCCACCCCTGACCCATTGAAGGCGTCACAACGTGGAAGTGGCCCTGTCAGTTTGCATGAAACTCCCTCCCTCTCGTCGATTCTTCATCCTGGGAGTGTGTGGTGGGAATCTGTTTACTTGTGGCAACTGGAGTGAATCCAGGGAGGGAGCAGACTCCGCAAACTCAGGTATGTGTCTTAATTACCCGGGCGAGGAGGGACAATAGGATAGGGTGGGGTTGTTTTCCCCATCGCGCCAGAGACTGAGACTTTTATAAAATCATGAGGGGTATGGATAGGGTAAATAGACAAGGTCTTTCCCTTGCAATGGGAAAGTCCCGAACTTGGAGGGTCATAGGTTCAGGCTGAGGGCAGTGGGGAAATGTAAAAGAGACCTCAGGGGCAACGTTTTCATGAAAAGGGTGGTGCTTTTATGGAATGAGCTGCCAGAGGAAGTTGTGGGGGCTGCGAGAATTCCAACAGTTAAAAGGCATCTGGATGGGTGTATGAATACAAAGGGTTCAGTGGATCGGGGCCAAGTGATGGCAAATGCGACTGGAGTCAGAGAGATGTACAGCACAGAAACAGGCCCTTCGATCCAACTTGTCCTTGCTGACAAGATAGTCCCAGCTGCCAGCATCCGGCCCATATAGGGGCCAAGTGATGGCAAATGTGACTAGATTAATTTAGGATATCTGGGCTGGTTGGGCCAAAAGGTCTGTTTCTGCGCAATGTGTCTCTAATTGTCTTCAGTGGAAGCAGAATTGTGGTTGCGAAGACTGGACTTTCAGAGTATGTTTTGCCCTGACTGGGAGCAGAAGAGTTTGACTGAAGTGTGTCGGTGTTAATGCCTTAATGTCTCATTTTGCTCTCACCTTCTCGGGATCATTAACCATTTTGTGTCTGGTCCTTCCTTAAGAAGCTGCATTGCAGGTTCACCCTGAATTGACACACATTTTATTTGCTTCCCAAAATCAGACCTGCTCACTCTCAGCAGGATCCCAGTGTTGTGAAAGATATTAACTTTCAGGTGGAGGTATCCAAAATTCAGAGAGATGTCAGTCTTGATGTTTTTGCTTTTTCTGCCCCTGTAAGATCCTGAATCAGCACCTTCAGGGGAATTAGTTAGAGCAGAGTGAGAACAGAGGGGGAGAGAGAGTGGGATGGTGCTTTTAATTTTGTGGAACAACAAAAGAATATTCCACAGAAAGTAGAATAGCTTGTTCTGAATTTATACCCTGCACTGATAGTGATGACTTTTGTAATCTCTTTTTGCAGAGTATTTGAAAATCTGAAGATTGAAGTTTCAAAATCAACAGATGAAGGGCTTATGCCCGAAACATTGACTCTCCTGTTCCTCAGATGCTGCCTGACCTGCTGTGATTTTCCAGCGCCACACATTTTGACTCTGACTCTCCAGCGTCTGCAGTCCTCACTTTGACGTCAATGTCTGACAGTCACTCAATCCATTCGGACTGCAACAATTTTCAACTATGATTCTGTGAGAAGGAGCAAAGCTTTTTGGTTCCTGTTTGAGGACGTTTTCAGCATCAGTGGGACTGGATGAGAGACCCTACTGTTGCAGCGCACTGAGTGTGGAGCGTGTAACTGCTATACGGCCTGGAAAGAGGTATTGATTGCAGGGAGGGGCTGTATGTGTGTTTGCGTGTAACTGAAGCGTCGGCCATGGAGAAACCCGAGGAATCCCACCTTTTGGAGAAACGATGGAAGTGTGATGACTGCGGGAAAAGCTTCTGTTTCCCATCTTCCCTGGACTCTCATCGGCGCAGCCACACCGGGGAGAGGCCGTTCCCCTGCCCCGAGTGCGGGAAGGCCTTCAGCAATTCCTCCAACCTGCTGAGGCATCAGCAGGTCCACACGAGGGAGAGGCCCTTCAGCTGCCCCAAGTGCAGGAAGGCCTTCAGCAATTCCTCCGCCCTGCTGACCCACCAACGGGTTCACACAGGGGAGAGGCCCTTCAGCTGCCCAGAATGCGGGAACTGCTTTACCCAGGTCTCCACCCTGCTGACCCCCCGGCGGGTCCACACAGGTGAGAGGCCATTCACCTGCTGTCAGTGCAGGAAGGCTTACACCTGCTCCTCCGCCCTGTGGAGGCACCAGCGAGTTCACCTGTAGGGGAATTGAAACAGTGATGGCCAAGTTGCATCCTTGAATTGAAATTGCTGAGTGAGGCAATACTTCTTCCGGGTTACAGCTGTACCAAGGATCCAATTACAAAGGGAAGACTGGGTGCTTACCAATAGTAAAGAATGTGAGGTGGGGGAAGTGTATGTGCTTTGACCTTGAACTGTTTAAAAAACAGCTACTTTTTCTCTGCCTTTTTGCAGGGGGATCTGAAGCTGTAACAAAGTTGGGTTGCAATAAAAGTTACCTGAACTAACCCCCTGGCTCAGACTCTCATTGAAAGCTTTGAGCTCCAAGAGGTTTTGTTTTAAAGCTGACCAGTTCTTTCAGCCTCCTGCACTAAGCTTCCAATGTTGTCTATCAGATGGAGCAGTGAATGAGGAGCCAGTATCATTAGAAATTGTAAGATTTTCAGGAGTGTAGAGTGCATCATTTCATCGGCATTGTAAAGTTTACTGGCAGCGTTGGGAGGTGTGGGCTGTGTTCAGTGGAAACGATGTGGAGGAGCCGGTGGTGGACTTGCCCTGGGTAAAGTGAAAAATCGCACAACATCAGGTTATAGTCCAACAGGTTTATTTGGAAGCACTAGCTTTCGGAGCGCTGCTCCTTCACCGGGTAGCTGTGGAGCTGGATCAAAAGACACAGAATTGATAGCAAAAGCTCACAGTGTCATGCAACTGATAGGATATACTGAACAAACCTAGATTGCTATTCAGTCTTCCATCTTTGAGAATGGATTGCAGGTTTTGGTTCATTAATCTGTAAATCCCAGAACATCTTTTAAGTTACGTCCTTGAGATGACTTAAGGTTTTATTTTTAAAAATGCTTACAGCTCAGACAATGCATTAAAGGTGTGAGGTTCAAGCCTGTCATACCCCAATCTTGGATCAGACTGGTTCTAGTTCCAAAGTAGGAATTTATAAAATATTACATGGATTGACTGCCTGCAGTTTCTGCACTTTTTTGAGCAAAGTAGAATGTACCTGCAAATAATTCTGCCAATTCAAATTCACTTCTTGGAGTTATTTGTGTGTGTGTGCATGTGAGTTTGTGTGCATGCTTGGTATAGAGTATAAGCCTGTGAGAGTGTTGGGGGGTGTATGTGTGTGTATATGTATGAGAGAAGTATGAATAAAAGCAAGGAGTTGCATTTTGCTGAAACAAGGAAGGGTGGACCTATACAGGTGATGGTAGGGCCTTGAGCCTTGTTGGAGAACAGAGACATGGGAGGATTCAGGTGCATAGCTGCATCACTGGGAGACAGGGTGGTTAAGAAGGTGTTTAGCATACCTGCCTTCATTGTTCACACCATTGAGTATAGGGGTTGGGACATCATGTTGAGGTTGTACAGGATGTTGGTGAGGCCACTTTCAGAGTACTGAGTATAGTTCTGGTGGCCCTGTAATAGGAAGAATACTATTAGAGAGGGTTTAATAAAGATTTACCAGGAGGTTCTCAGGAGAGACTGGGACACTTTTCACTGAAGTGCAAGAGGTTGAGTGATGATGTCATTGAGATTTATAAAACCATGAGGAGTGGAGGTAAGGTGAATAGCAAAGGGCTCTTCCTTAGTGTAGAGGTGCTCAAAACTAGGAGGCATATTTTTAAAAGTGAGGGGAGAGAAATTTAAAAGGAGCCTGAGGGACAACGTTTTGGTACAGGGTGGTTTGCATATGGAATGAACTTGCTGAGGAAGTGGTAGATGCAGGTACAGTTACAACATTTAAGCGACATTCAGATGGGTACATGAATAAAAAGGTTTAGAGGGATATGGGCCAAATGTAAGTAAGTGGGACTAGTTATTTTGGGAATCCTGGTCGGCATGGACGGGTTGGACCGAAGGGTCTGTTTCTGTGCTGTCTACCTCTATAATCAAGAAGTGATCTTATTGAAACCAGTAGAATTCTGAAAGGGGCTTGACAGGATAGATGCCAATAAAATGCTCCTTTGTGGGGAGGGTCATAGAATCCCAACAATGTGGAAGCAGGCCATTCAGCCCATCTATTACACACTGGCCCTCTGAAGAGCATCCCACCCATACCTAACCCCTTTCTCCATATTTCCCATGGCTAATCCACCCTAACCTACACCCTAAAATACAGAGGAGGAAGTGTTGGATGTCTTGAAACATAAAGGTGGATAAATCCCCAGGACCTGATTCGCTGTAGCCTAGAACTCTGTGGGAAGCTAGAGACGTGATTGCTGGGCCTGTTGCTGAGATATTATCATCAATAGTCACAGGTGAGGTGCCGGAAGACTGGAGCTTGGCTAACATGGTTCTACTGTTTAAGAAGGGTGGTAGACCAGTAAGCCTGATGTCATTGGTGGGCAAGTTGTTGGAGGGAGTCCTGAGGGACAGGATGTACATGTATTTGGAAAGGCAAGGACTGATTAGGGATAGTCAACATGACTTTGTGCATGGGAAATCATGTCTCACAAACTTGATTGAGTTTTTCTGAAGAAGTAACAAAGAGGATAGATGAGGGCAGAGCAGTAGATGTGATCTATATGGACTTCAGTAAGGCATTCAACAAGGTTCCCAATGGGAGCCTGATGAGCAAGGTTAGATCTCACGGAATATAGGTAGAACTAGCCATTTGGTTACAGAACGGGCTCAAAGGTAGAAGACAGAGGGTGGCAGTGGAGGGTTATTTTTCAGACTGGAGGCCTGTGACCAGTGGAGTGCCGCAAGGATCGGTACTGGGCCCTCGACATTTTGTCATTTACATAAATGATTTGGATGCGAGCATAAGAGGTACAGTTAGTAAATTTGCAGATGACACCAAAATTGGAGGTGTAGTGGACAGCGAAGAGGGTTACCTCAGATTACAACAGGGTCTGGACCCGATGGGCTGAGAAGTGACAGATGAAGTTTAATTCAGATAAATGTGAAGTGCTGCATTTTGGGAAAGCAAACCTTAACAGGACTTATTTACTTAATGGTAAGGTCTTAGGGAGTCTTGCTGAACAAAGAGACCTTGGAGTGCAGGTTCATAGCTCCTTGAAAGTGGAGTCGCAGGTAGTGAAGAATAGGATCGTGATAGGAAGTGAAGAAGGCATTTGGTCTGCTTTCCTTTAATGGTCAGAGTATTGAGTACAGGAATTGGGAGATCATGTTGCGGCTGCAGGACATTGGTTAGGCCACTGTTGGAATATTATGTGCAATTCTGGTCTCCTTCCTATCAGAAAGATATTGTGAAACTTGAAAGGGTTCAGAAAAGATTTACAAGGATGTTGCCAGGATTGGAGGATCTGAGCTACAGGGAGAGACTGAACAGGCTGGGGCTGTTTTCCTTGGAGTGTCGGAGGCTGAGGGGTGACCTTATAATGGTTTACAAAATTATGAGGGGCATGGATAGTATAAATAGACCAAGTCTTTTCCCTGGGGTCGGGGAGTCCAGAACTCGAGGGCATAGGTTTAGGGTGAGAGAGGCAAGATATAAAAGAGACCCAAGGGGCAACATTTTCATGCAGAGAGTGGTACGTGTATGAAAAGAGCTGCCAGAGGATGTGGTGGAGGCTGGTACAATTGCAACATTTAAAAGGCATCTGAATGGGTATATGAATAGGAAGGGTTTGGAAGGATATGGGCTAGGTGCTGGCAGGTGGGACTAGATTGGATTGGGATATCTGGTCGGCATGGACGGGTTAGACCAAAGGGTCTGTTTCCATGCTGTACATCTCTATGACTCTAAAAACAAGTTGTAGACAAGTAAAAAGGCTGACCAGGGAAGGAGGTGGTTCACAACCTCAGGGCATCCCTCTTAAACTATGCATCTTGTTTGTTTACAAATTAAACAGGCTTCAGCTCTTTTCCTAGCTGCTTTCTGGAAATTTGGGTGACACCAGGTTTGTAATACAGTATTAACCATTCCCTCCTTGCCCATGTGTATACAATAATGCACATAATCAATTGAAAAAGGCAGCAGCAAAGAAGGAACACAAACCAGTCTATCAGGGGTCACCCACATTTCGGTTTGAGTATCGAGGGAGTACCCTATTTGAGGCCATAGTTTGTGCTGCTCAGGAGGAGGCCTCCCTGTGATTTCAGTCCCTTACCCAGGCCTGGCATACCTGTCCCCATATTGTCTCTATCCGGGTTTTGCTGGGGACCCAATGGGACCAAAGGTTTGGGTGTCAGGCTGCCTGCTTGGCAGCAGCAGCCATCTGCTCATTCCTTTGGAGACTGTATCCATTGCCTCAGCATGAGCTGAACATCTTGATAGCTGCTAGATTGATTGGACAAAACAGCATTACTATTCATCTGCCCCGTGGGGGTTACAAATCCTCTATGTTCCCACAAGTCTCTGTAATCATGGGTCACACCAAAAGCACAGTGAGAGTTGAAGATCTCAACCCCCAGCAGGGCTCTCTCAGTTCTGAGATTGGTCAAATCAACAGCAAGCTTCAGCAAGGTTTCACGCTTTAATTTGTAACGGCCGGGCAAAGATTTGTCCAGCAAGACAGATATTAAAAGATTCTGTGTTCCTTGGAGAAACTGCGTGATTAACTTGGAATAAATCAATCAATTTTCATATGTTTCTTACGTGACAGTACAGCCTTAATTACAGAGTAATCCAATAAAATTACATAATGGACAACAGATTAACCCAATGATATTTTCTGGGAAATAATGTTATTTCACACGCATTATCTCCTCATACCTGTGCTTCAAGGTTAGCTAGGATGGTCAGTAATGTCCTATCTAGCTTAATTAGATCCATACGATGAAGAAGGCGTTGTTTGCTTAATCTGTGATTCAGTTAGCTCAGGAATGCAGAAATGCAGCTTTTAGCCATTTTAAACACAGTGTTAATTTGCAGCCTGAAGACATGTTTTATATTACTTTATATTGAGATGCCATTTTGTGTTTAATAAAAGCTCCTGACAACAGCCTAAATCTAAGTATTAGATCCTCATCTGGTGTGGATCTGCTCCGTCACTCAAAACAAAACTAGATTTACAATTTAAGGTCATACATGCTATTCTGCTAAATTAATCCAGTTGATTTTTTTTGTTTAAAAATGTGAAAATGTCATGAACAGTTCTTCCAGTTAATCACTGAATATTCAAATTTCTCTTCAAAATTAAAGATCATAACAAAACTGGGTGTCATTGTGGGATTTTGAACCTGGAGGGTGTGCTTGTGAAGCTTGAATGAACAATATTTCAAAGTGAATGTTATCGTGTTCAGTACTAAGACTTTCTGGAGATGAAAAATTTGCTCTTGTGTGTTTTGCAACACTTAACCAAGGTCAGTTCTATAGAATATGCAGTCAGGTTGATGCGAGAGTTAAGAGCTGGGGCAAACATCAGAAATAATGGAGGCAGGAGCACAGCAATTAGAGTTAGAAAGTTAGCCAAAAGTATAAAAACAGGAAGGAAAGTTTTGTCACTTTGTTAACTTTTTAAAGAAAAGCTAAGTGTTGGTTCTGTAAAAAATGAGTCTGGGGATTCAATAACGGAGGATAAAGAGATGGCAGATGAATTGAAAAGAGCTTGAATCTGTCTTCAGTAGAGAGGATACAAGTAACACCCTAGAACTAGCTGGAAATCAGGAACTGAAAGGGAAGGAGGAACTGAAGACAATTACAATTACTAGGGAAGTAGTACTGAGTAAACTGTTGGAACTACAAGCTCACAAGTCCCAGGGGTCCAAAGGACTTCATTCTAGACCCTTAAAGAAAAATTAGCTAGTGCTATAGTTAATGCATTGGTTTTAATTTTCGAAACCTTATTAGTTTCAGGGAAGGTTTCTGTAGATTGGAAAACTCCTTTCTTCAAAAAGATTAGATTAGATTAGATTACAGTGTAGAAACAGGTCCTTCGGCCCAACAAGTCCACACCGACCCGCCGAAGCGAAACCCACCCATAACCCTACATTTACCCCTTACCTAACACTACGGGCAATTTAGCATGGCCAATTCACCTGACCCTGCACATCTTTGTGATGTGGGAGGAAACCGGAGCACCCGGAGGAAACCCACGCAGACACGGGGAGAACGTGCAAACTCCACACAGTCAGTCGCCTGAGGCGGGAATTGAACCCGGGTCTCTGGCGCTGTGAGGCAGCAGTGCTAACCACTGTGCCACCGTGCCGCCCACAAAGGCAGACCGAGAACAGGAAACTGCAGACAATTTACCTTAACATATGCCATAGGGAATATGTTCAAAGCTGTGATTAAAGATGTGATGACAGGGCACTTGTATAAGTTCAGGCAGCGTGAATGTGTTTTTGTCAATGGGAAATAATGTTGTAATAATGTTTTGAAGAACTGCCTCTCCCAACTGCGACTGAGCTGATAAATCTCATGTACCGACAGGGAATGGAATCCGTTAGCACACTCCCCGCATTTCCACGACTTCTCTGTCGTTCTGGTGTCCTTTTGGATTCTGATGAACAATTGAAACTGTGATCACACTCAGGAAATGTGTGCAGTTACTCCCTGCTGCGAATACTATAATGTTACTTCAGTCTGTGTAACTGGTTACAGCTCCATCCCATAGACAGCTCACTGGGGCACACTCTCTCTCAACAAGGGCAAAAGACATACAAAAGTGGAGTAACCAGACAAAATGCAGAAGCAATAAAATGTCGAACCACAGGGAAAAAAAATTGTGGCTCCACCCCTTTTTTCCCTGTTGGCATTTGGACACTTAAAATCTGTCAATAACAGCAGCAGCCTCAAAGAGCATACTGCGCATGTTTGCCAGTGTCAGCAACGCAGTACGCAAGCTCGCTGGTGTCAGCAAAAGATAGTGCTCATGCTAATCACTATTGGCAAAAGAGGCGCGGGACCTTCTTTTGATTGACCAATAGGGAGCACAGGAGGACCGGAAGGACATTTGTCCTCCTGCCAATGAGAGGCACCCCATTGTCTGAATGCAGAAGTTGGACCGTGAGGTTCTGAAGCTGCTGCTCGTGTCTGAATGAACATTGAGCTTCATCCCAGACTGCACATTCCTTCCTCTGTCCATTATCTATGAGTACGGCACTCTTCTCTTGCCACCTTTTCCATTTATTTTTTCATTCTGGGATTCAGTTGTTGACTTGCAGCAACTAAAAGGAAAGAGAGTGAGTCGGGATGCGGACAGACTCTGGAAACGTTGCGCCAGGTCTGTGTCTCTATTGGCAAAATACACAGGTAGGTGGCTGGAAGAACACAGCAAGCCAGGCAGTATCAGGAGGTGGAGAAGTCAACGTTTCAGGTGTAACCCTTCTTCAGGATTGGGGATGGGTTTAGGGGGCGATGCAGGGGGATGGGTTTAGGGGGCGATGCAGATAAAGGGTGTGCTGGTTGGTGAAGTGGGGATAGATGTAGACAGGTAGAGGGTTCGACCTAGGCAAAATGGAGGACTGCAGATGCTGGAAACCAGAGGTTAGATCAGAGTCGTGCTGGAAAAGCACAGCAGGTCAGACAGCATCCGAGAAGCAGGAAAATCGACGTTTCGGGCAAAAGCCCTTCATCAGGAATTTCCCTCGAGTAGGGGACTCCAAAGCTAGAGGACATATGTTTGAGGTGAGAGGGGAATGATTTAAAAGAGACGTGAAGGACAACTTTTTCACATAGACAGTTGTGCATGCGTGGAACGAGCTGCCAGAGGAATTGGTGGAGGCTGGTACAATTATATTTAAAATGCATCTGGCTGGGTACATGAATTGGGACGGTTTGAAACTGTGTGGGTCACATGCTGGCAAACAGGACTAGATTAATTTTGGATATCTGGTCATCATGGACAAGTTGGGCCTCAGGGTCTGTTTCCATGCTGTATGGCTCTTAATCGTCTTTGAAAGCAGAAGTGTGGTTGTGAAGACTAGACTTTCAGAGCAGCTTTCGAAGATGTTTTGCCCTTACTGGGAGCAGAAGAATACAATGAAATCTTGCATTTGTGAGATAGCAATTGAGTAAAGGGAGTACATCTGCGATTTTGGCAAAAAATGGGAATTCATTGCACTATGGGGATGAAGCCCTACCTTATCCAGTTATTTCAGCTGGTGGATGAGACTCGGCAGTTCACGCAGGCAGTCAATCCAGTAATATTTTGTAAATTCCACTTTAGGAAATACAACCAGTCTGATTCAAGATTGGGATACAGACAGACTCAAACCTCACACCTTTAATGCATTGTCTAAGTTGAGATGACACCTTTTGTTATAAAACCTTAAGTTATCTCAAGAAAGTGTCTTACAGGAAGTTCTGGGATTTACATATTAATGATACCTGCAACCCATTCTGAAATATGAAAGGCTTAACAATCCAGGTTTGTTCAATATATCATTTCAGTGGCAGGACACTACTGTTTTTCTATAAATTCTATGCCTTATGATGTTATTCTCCACAACCACCTGATGAAGGAGCAGCACTCCAAATGCTGGTCATTCCAAATAAACCTGTTGGACGATAACCTGGGTGTGTGTTTTTTTTTTAACTTTGTACAGGTTAGGGTGGATTGACCATGCTAAAGTGCTCACTGTGTCTAGGGAGGGACAGGTTTGTGTGAATTGGTTGTGCTAAATTACACATAGTGTCCAGGAATGGATTGGTCATGCTAAATTACCTCTAGTGCCCAGGAATGTGCAGGTTAGGGTTAATTGGCCAGGCTAACTTATCCAGAGTGAAGATCTAGACCCCTCTTAAGGAGCCTTTTGGTTCGAGATCAGTCTAAAGAATCAATGGAATGTGTCTGTACAAAGCAAGGTTATCAGTTTAATAAGGCATCTTGACACAATTCTGTCCAGCAACACAGCGGTTAAAGCTGTGTTCCATGGTGAAGTTGTGCAAGTACATTCAAAAATTACACATTATTTATTTAAGTTTTTTTAAGACACAGTACAGCCTTAATTACAAGAAAATACCAATCAAATATAATAAGGTGACATGATTTACAGCAGGCTAATCCAATGATATTTCCTGGGAAAGGAGTCTTAATTACGTAAATCATCATGCATGGTAGCAGCTCAAGGTTTGTTCGAATGGTCAATTAATGTGTCAGTGTTCATTTTAAGTAGACTCCATTGTCCTCTTATCTTTGGATTTTAGCTTAATTCTGCAAAACAGCAGGACAAGTTCAGAGTTCAATCATTATTCTCAGCGATTTTGTTGTATTGTTTTAAATTGAAAAGCCATTTTGTGGTTAGTAAAAATCTGCATATACTTGTTGCGTCTGACAATAACCTAAATTCAAATTTTAGATCTTCACCTGAAGCATCAGAATCTGAGGGGTGACCTCATAGACGTTTGTAAGAGGCATGGATATGGTGAATACCCAAGGTGTTTTCCCCAGGGTAGGGGAGTCCTACCCTGTTTGAGGTGAGAGGGGAATGATTTCAAAGGGATCTGAGGGGCAACTTCACGCAGAGAGTGATGCATGTATGGAACGAGCTGCCAGAGGGAGTGGTTGTGGCTGGTACAATTACAACATTTTAAAAAGCATCTGGATGGGAATATGAATAGGAAGGGTTCAGAGGGATATGGGCCATATGCAGACAAATGAGACTAGATTAGTTTTGGAAATCTGATCAGATGAATTGGACCAAAGGGTCTGTTTCTGTGCTGTATGACACTAATCATCTTTGGCGAAAGCAGAAGTGTGGTTGTGAAGACTGGACTTTCAGAGCAGCTTTCAAAGATGTTTTGTCCTTACTGGGAGCAGAAGAAGTTACAATGAAATCTTGCATTTGTGAGATAGCGACTAAGTGAGTGAGTACATCCCGGATTTTGGTGGAAAGTGGGAATTCATTGCACTGTGGGGATGAAGCCGTACCCTATCCAGTCATTGCTGCTGGTGGGTGAGACCAGACCTCAAGACTAAGGGGAGTAGATTTAGGACAGAGATGAGGAGGGGAAAGTGAGGACTACTGCTTTTCCTGGAGTGTAGTGAATCTATGGAATTCTCTTCATTAAGTATATTCAAAATGGGTTTTCGCATGGTTGGGGAATTAAGGGTATTTGGGGCAATGCTGCGAGGAGGAGCTGAGACGATGGATAGATCGGCCATGATCCCAATGAAGAATGGGGCAGGCTAGATGGGCAAAATGGCTGACTCCTGCTTTTATTACTGTGAAACTATTTCCCATAGCTAACCCACCTCATCTGCACATCACTGAGCACTGTGGGTAATTTAGCATAGCGAATCCACTCTAACCTGCACCTACCTAGACACCATGGGTAATTTAGCACAGCCAATCCAACCGAAATTACGCAACACTGAACACTGGGTAATTTAACATGGTCAATCCACCCTAACCTGGACAAAGTTAAACATCACAACACCAGATTATAGCCCAATGGGTTTATTTGGAAGTACTAGCTTTCGGAGCACTGCTCCATCATCAGGTGGTTGTGGAGTATAAGGTCATAAGGCAGAGAATTTATGGAAGAAGATTAAAGTGTCCTGCCACTGAAATGATATATTGAACAAACCTGGATTGTTACCTCTTTCATCTTTTACAGTGGGTTGCAACTATCATTCATATGTAAATCTCGATAACATAAGGTTTTATAACAAAAGGTAACAACATCTGGGCGGCATTGTGGCTCAGTGGTTCTTAATTCTGCCTCACAGCACTTGGGACCCAGGTTCAATTCCAGCCACTGGCCACAGTCTGTGTGGAGTTTGCACATTCTCCCCGTGTCTGCATGAGATTTCTCCAGGTGCTCTGGTTTCCTCCCACAATCCAAAAATATGCAGGTTAGGTGAATTGGCCATGCTTAAATTGCCCAGTGTGTTACATGCATTGGTCAGGGGTAAATATGGGGAATGGGGCCTGGTGGGTTACTGTTTGGAGGGTTGGTGTGGACCTGTTGGGCCTGTTTCCGTACTGTAGGGAATTGAATCCAATCTCAGCTCAGACAATGCGTTAAAAGTCAGAGTCTGTCTTTATCCCCACCTTGAATCTGACTAGTTCTGTTTCTAAAGTAGGAATTTATAAAATACAACGTTCTGACAGCTTGCAGATTGTGCATTTTTGAGCAAAATAGAATTTATCTGAAAATGTAATTCTGCAAATGCAAATTCACCCCCATGGACTTGTGTGTGCTTACAGCTAAAAAGTTTATTTCCGTGCTGTGTATCTCTGTCTATTTGGTAACAGATGCTTTATTTCTGTTGGCATAAATATTGTTGTAAGTCATAGCTGGGTACTAATAGTTAGATATAAAGCAAAGAGAATTCCTCAAATAGGGCACTATCAGAATCCTGGGAGACCCCTATTTCTGGTTTACTTCCTATTGACAAACATTAAGCATGAGCACCTATTTATTTTTATTTTTTTGTTTCACTTTTCTTGTTTGATTCCCTGGTACGCTCTGTGTCTGGTCGGTTGTCAGGCTTGGAGATAGTGGATTGGGTTTCGATTGACTGAATGTTGTATTGTTCTGGAAGGTGTAAAGGGGTTGGGGGGGGGGAGTGTTGGGGAATCAAAACTTCAGCAGAGCTGAGAACAGATCAACATCTTACTCTGTGGGAACAGGGAGATCAACAGAGGACAGAGAAACCAGGACCTGAAATCCAACCTGACACCGGATTACTGTGATCAGTGTTTTGATTTGCAATGCCAACCCTCTACCTTCACCTAGCTTCCCGTTTGACTACCCCGTCGATATTCAAGATCCAATCCTTGTCATCCTGAAGCTATGTCTCTGTAAGGAGTCTCAGATCATAATTATTCTCTTCAATGTGTGCAGTCAATTCATTCACTTTTGTAACAGTGCAGCACACATCAGACACACTGTTTTCGGTTTACATTTTTTATGATCTTTGCAATCCAGTTTTAATTGCTGGTACATTTACTCTCCCTGTCTCCATCATTCTGTGATGTTCATTTCCCACATCACTACATTGCTCACTGGCCTTGATTGGGATTGGCCATAGTGCCCAGGGATGTGCAGGTTAGGTATATTTGTCGGGGTAATGTAGAGCGGTAGGGGAATGGGTCTGGATGGGTTCCCCTTCAGAGGGTCGGTGTGGACTCGTTGGGCCGAGTGGCCTGCTCCCACACTGTGGGGATTCTCTGAAGCGAAGGGATATTTGCAAACGTTGCAGGACAGCGCAGGCGCAGTGCGTGCGCCCGACTTGGCCCCGCCCATCCGCTCCTTTCGTGACGTCACAACGCGGAAGTGACACTGAATGAATGAAAATCCCTCCGTCTGGGCTAATCCTGGGGCGGGAAAATCTGTTCACTTGTAGCAACGGGAGTGAATCCAGGGCGGAGCAGACCCTGTCAACTCAGGTATGGGAGTTAGTTACCAGGTGAGGAGGACAGAGATTGGGAGGAGTAGATATCTTTTCTGTTTTCCTTTTCAAAATGCGCCCGATTTCCACAAGTAAATGCAACAGGTATAAGTACAGCACATGCAGCTTCAAGCCGGCTGTGCATCCTCTGTTCTTCCTCTGCCTTGGCTCCAGCACTTTTTTGGCTTTCTTTTCCCCCACCTGCCCGGTGTTCATACCTCAATGTTTTCCCGGTTGTCTTTTGTGGGCTTTGAAAACTTTCCCAATCGTCTGAGTACAGGATTTGGGAGATTATGTTGCAGCTGTACAGGACATTGGTTAGGCCACATTTGGAATATTGTGTGCAGTACTGGTCTCTCTGCTGTAGGAAGGATGTCATAGAGTCATGGATGTTGTGAAACTTGAAAGGGTTCAGAAAAGATTGGCAAGGATGTTGTCAGGGTTTGAGCTGATCAGGATGGGGCTGTTTTCCCTTGAGTACCAGAGGCTGAGGGGTGACCCTACAGATTTCTATAAAATCATGAGGGGCATGGATAAGATGAATAGACAAGGTGTTTCCCTGGAAAGGAGTAGAACTAGAGGGTAATAGGTTTAGGGTTGGGGGGAGATTTAAAAGGGCCCTAAGGGGCTACTCTTATATTCAGAGGGTGGTGCATGTAAGGAATGAGCTGCCAGAGGAAGTGGTGGAGGCTGGTACAATTACAGCATTTAAAAGGCATCTCACTGGGTATATGAATAGAAAGGGTTTAGAGGGATATGGGCCAAGTGCTGTCAAATGGGACTAGTGATTTAGGATATCTGATCGGCATGGATGAGTTGGACCGAAGGGACTATTTCTGTGCTGTACATCTGGTAGACAATGGTCCTCAGAATTCTGTTCCCATTAGGCTCACTCTTAACTCTATTGCACATGGTCATGGTGACAGTATCACATTCTGAAATGAGAAAAGACCTATAAATGCGCAAGGGAATAGTTCCGTTCCGGGAGTGTACATAGAGATGGGGATAGTTACTTAGGACGCATAAGGCCTGTTGTTCCCCAGCCGGTGGAACGCAAGCCATCTTTGTACATAGGCAGGAGGTATAAGGCTCCTTTTGTCTTGCACGAGTGGGCGTGACAGGTCTCAAGTAGGCAGGTGATGTTATGTGGAACATGAACAATTGCACACCCTTAGCCGGTTCCATTAAAGCAATTCTCATACGACCATGCAGTAGAGTGAAAAGATGTCAGCAAACTGGTAGCAGGAGGCTCATATAGTGTTGGAAAGTGATACTGTATTTCTCTGCAGAGGGTCGGTAGTAGGGAGTCTGATGAATAGAATGGAATCGGGGACTGGGGACGGGGCAAGTAAGTCATCTCCCGATAGAGAGGAGTAACATACTACTGCCTCTGGGGTGAAGAGCGTTCTGTGGGCCTGTATAAATAAGTTGTTTGTGGATTGAGGAGTTTCCCCTATCAGGTTTCCCTTTTCTCGAGTCGGCCCGTCCTGCAAAAAGGGGATGGTGTTTCTGGGCGCCCTTAAAATATTTACCATAATAATGGGGTTGATCACTTTTATCCTCACTAGGCTTTCGTCTGCAGGTAAAATCAAAAAG
This sequence comes from Chiloscyllium plagiosum, assembly GCF_037043375.1. Lineage (NCBI taxonomy): Eukaryota > Metazoa > Chordata > Chondrichthyes > Orectolobiformes > Hemiscylliidae > Chiloscyllium > Chiloscyllium plagiosum. The sequence continues at coordinate 5,333,816 of NW_028270165.1, read as the reverse complement.
ACATAACTCCCACTGATTTCTACTGTCCAGATGGACCATCTGGTCTTTCTGATGTAAGAGTCCATTGCAATAATCAATCTTCATCATGTTCCTCACGTCAACGGCGTCTGGTCCGGTGCACTGGATGACATCTCCTCAGCATGGGTGGTGGATAATCTCTGATCATTCCTGGTCGCATCCATACTTAGTGGCTTTCCCCATCAGGATGCTGTACGTGAACAGAAAGGTGAGGAGATAAGCATTCCCCACATGTCCCTCCTCTTAGTTCAAGTATCTGTAATAAGATTAACATTAGAACAACAGCAAAATTCAAAAACCCAAATGGACAGGGTCCACTCCTTTTGTTGGGATTCCAGGATTCTCTCCTCCTCTTTCCCCCCCCTTTTGATTGGTGAGGTCAATCAATTTACAATGGTGCAGTTCGACCCAAGCTGAGCGCCCAGTGACTGGGACCACTGTAGGGGTGGGAAGTAAAACCTGGAAGGGGCCATTCCAACGAGGTTGGAGACCTTTGCCAGTCCAGTTCTTGACGAGCACCAACGAACCAGGCTCTACCCGTGACGAGGCTGAAAGGGAGGGAACATCGCTGTAGGCCGCACGGTCTTGGGAGTGAAAGGCACACATAACACTAGTTCGAGCAAGAACATAACCAATGATTGCTTCGGTCATGTGGACGTGGACTGAGAAGGGAGCTGAATCATTCCAAGGGGTACGGAGGGGGTGACCAGAGAGACTCTCAGCTGGAGACAGTAGCATCTTGCCCGCAGACATGGATCACATCTGGAATAAGACCACAGGGATTAGCATAACCAGGAGAGGCCAGACTCTGCCATTAATTTGGCAAGTTTAGTTTTGAGTCTGGTTAAAACATTCAACAATGCCGGCTGCCTGAGGATGATAAGCACCATGCAGATGCCGACAAATACAAAGCTGGGAACAGAGTTCTCCGTTAATATTACCTGCAAAGTGTGGTCCATTGTCCGAGCTAATGCACGCAGGTATACTGAAGCAGGGAATTATTTCCTTAAACAAAATCTTCACCACAGTCTCAGCAGTAGCGTTAGGAGGAGGGTAGGCTTCAATCCACTTAGAAAAGACATCAATAATAAGCAAAACACATTTATAGCAACTCAACTCATTTCTCCAACTCAATGAAGTCCAGTTGAAGTGTCTCCAAGGGACCCTCCAGCAAGGGAGTTCTCGTAGAGATACTTGAACTAAGAGGTGGGGGATCACCTACCCACTGACCTGTTTGACCACGTACAACATCCTGATCGGGAAAGCCACTGACTTGAGTATCGATGCGATCTGGAATGATCTAAGATTATCCTGATGTCATCTGGTGCACCAGACCTGGCGCTTTCAACGTGGAGTCACTTGAGCGATGGCGTGAGCTGCCAGAGAAAGTGGTGGGTGCTGGTACGATGACAAGTTAAAAGGCTCCTGGACAGGCATCTGAATATGAAGGGTTCAGATGGGTCAGGGCCAAGTGATGGTAAACTGGAGTCATAGAGATGTACAGCACAGAAACAGACCCTTCGGTCCAACTCGTCCTTGCTGACCAGATAGCCAACTCGGACAGATTGGGCCATGGGTCTATTTCTGTGCTGTGTGACTCTAATTGTCTTCAGTGAACGCAGAAGTGTGGTTGTGAAGGCTGGACTTTCAGAACATGTTTTGCCCTGACTGGAAGCAGCTGAAAATGTGTTGTTGGAAAAGTGCAGCAGGTCAGGCAGAATCCAAGGAGCAGGAGAATCGACATTTCGGGCATGAGCCCTTCTGCGTTTTTCCAGCAACACATTTTCAGCTCTGATCTCCAGCATCTGTAGTCCTCACTTTCTCCTGACTGGAAGCAGGAGAAGAGTTTGACTGAAGTGTGTCAGTGTTGATACCTTGATGTCTCATTTTGCTCCCACCTTCCCGGGGTCATTAACCATTTCGTGTCTGGTCCTTCCTCAAGAAGCTGCATTGCAGGTTCACCCTGAATTGACACTTTTGTTTTTGCTTCCCAAAATCAGACCTGCTCACTCTCAGCAGGATCCCAGCGTTGTGAAAGATATTAACTTTCGGGTGGAGTTATCCAAAATTCAGACAGATGTCAGTCTTGATGTTTTTGCTTTTTCTGCCCCTGTAAGATCCTGAATCAGCACCTTCAGGGGAATTAGTTAGAGTGGAGTGAGAACAGAGGGGGAGAGAGAGTGGGATGGTGCTTTCAATTTTGTGGAACAACAAAAGAATATTCCACAGAAAGTAGAATTGGTTTTTCTGAATTTCTACCCTGCACTGATGATCCCTTTTGTAATCCCTTTTTGCACAGTATTTGAAAATCTGAAGACTGAAGTTTCAAAATCAACGAATGAAGGGCTTACGCCCGAAACATTGACTCTCCTGCTCCCCAGATGCTGCCTGACCTGCTGTGCTTTTCAACTGACTCTCCAGTGTCTGCAGTCCTTACTTTGATGTCAATCTCTGACAGTCATTCAATCCATCGGAACAGCAACTATTTTTGACTGTGATTTCTGTGAGAGGGATCAACGCTTTTTGGTTCCTGTTTGAGGACGTTTTCAGCATCAGTGGGACTGGACGAGAGACCCCACTGTTGCAGCGCACTATTTGTGGAGCCTGAAAGGGGATTTCACGGCAGGGAGGAGTTCTACACGTGTTTGTGTGCAGCTGAAGCTGTGGCCATGGAGAAACCTGAGGAATCCCATCCCGTGGAGAAACCGTGGAAGTGTGGCCACTGTGGGAAAGGCTTCCGTGTCCCGTCTGCCCTGGAGACTCATCGGCGCAGTCACACCGGGGAGAGGCCATTCTCTTGCACCGACTGCGGGAAGGCCTTCAGACATTCCTCTCACCTGCTGGCCCACCAGCGGGACCATACGGGGGCGAGGCCTTTCAGTTGCCCAGAGTGCGGGAAGGCCTTCAGCACATCCTCCCACCTGCTGACCCACCAGCGGGTCCACACAGGGGAGAGGCCCTTCAGCTGCCTTGAGTGTGGGAAGGCCTTCAGTTATTCCTCCACCCTGCGGAGCCACCGGCGTGTCCACACGGGGGAGAGGCCCTTTAGCTGCCCCGAGTGTGGGAAGGCCTTTACCCACGTCTCCTCCTTGATGAGGCACCAGCGGGTTCACACAGGGGAGAGGCCATTCAGCTGCCCTGAGTGTGGGAAGGCCTTCAGTTATTCCTCCACCCTGCTGATCCACCAGCGGGTCCACACGGGGGAGAAGCCCTTCAGCTGCCCCGAGTGCGGGAAGGCCTTTAGCGATTCCTCCACCCTGCTGACCCACCAGCGGATCCATACAGGAGAGAGGCCGTTCATCTGCTCTCAGTGCGGCAAGGGCTTCACCCGCTCCTCCCACCTGCGGAGCCACCAGCGAGTTCACGTGCCATCGCAGGGGGATTGAAGGAGTGACAGCTGAGTGCCATTATCGATTGGACCATCAACCCAGTTCCGGGGACTCCTGGGTTCGAATCCCCCCATGACAGATGGCAGAATTGGTATTCGGTCAGAAATGTGGAGTTGGGAATCTAACGATGAGAGTGTTTCAGGGAGGGGGTGGTGCGGGGGAGAAAGCCCCCATCTGATTCACTCTCTCCCTTGTTAGGGAAGGGAACCGCCATTGTGGGAAAGGATTCACTCAGTCGTTCCAGCTGCATCCTTTACCCGATCTGCCCGACACGTGACTCCAGACCCACAGCAGTCTGGTTGACTCTACACTGCCCTTTCCTGGCAAAGGAGCGGGGAGAAACTTACTTGGAGACAGGGTATGGGTTGAAATTGCTGAGTGAGGCAATACTTCCTCCAGGTTACGGCTGAACCAAGGATCCAATTACAAAGGGACAACTTGCTGCTGGCCAATAGTAAAGACAGTGAGGGGGGGTGGGACAAGGGGAGGTGTGGTGTGTGCACTTTGACCTTGAGCTGTTCAAAAAGCAACTACTTTTTTCTCTGTCTTTTTGCTGGGGGGATCTGAAGCTGTAACAAAGTTGGGTTGCAATAAAGGTTACCTGAACTTACCACCGGGCTCAGACTCTCATTGAAAGCTTTGAGCTCCAAGAAGTTTTTGTTTTAAAGCTGCTCATTTCTTTCAGCCTCCTGCACTAAGTTTAGAACAAAGAACATAGAACAATCCAGCACAGAACAGGCCCTTCAGCCCTCGATGTTGCGTCGACCTGTGAACTATTCTCGTCCCCCTGTACTATCCCAAAATTATCCATGCACTTATGTAAGGATTGTTTAAATCTCCCTAATGTGGCTGAGTTGACTACCTTAGCAGGTAGGGCATTCCGCTCCCTTACCACTCTGTGTAAAGAACTTGTCTCTGACATCTGTCTTAAAGCTATCCCCCCTCAATTTGTAGTTATGCCCCCTCGTACACGCTGACGTGATCATCCTAAGAAAACGTCTTTCTCTGTCTACCCTATCTAATCCTCTGATCATCTTGTATGTCTCTATCAAATCCCCCCTTAGCCGCCGTCTTTCCAATGAGAAAAGGCCCAAGTCTCTCAGCCTTTCCTCATAAGACCTTCCCTCCAGACCAGGCAACATCCTGGTAAATCTCCTCTGCTTTTCCAATGCTTCCACATCCTTTCTGTAATTGGGTGACCAGAACTGTACACAATATTCCAAGTGTGGCTGCACCAGCGTTTTGTATTGTTGCAGCATGATATTGTGGTTCCGGAACTCGATCCCTCTACCAATGAAACCTAACACACCGTATGCCTTCTTCACAGCACTATCCACCTGGGTGGCAACTTTCAGGGATCTACGCACATGGACTCCAAGATCCCTCTGCACATCCACACTACCAAGAATCTTTACATTGACCAAGTACTCTGCCATCCTGTTATTCTTCCCAAAGTGCATCACCTCACATTTAGCTGCATTGAACTCCATTTGCCACACCTCGGCCCAATTCTGCAGTTTATCCAAATTTCCCCCTGCAACCTGTAACATTCTTCCAAACTGTCCAGGACTCCACCGACTTTAGTGTCGTCTGCAAATTTACTAATCCATCCACCTATGCCTGTGTCTAAGTCAGTTATAAAAATGACAAACAGCAGTGGTCCCGAAACTAGTAATTGGATTCCAGACTTAATATTTTCCATCAACCACCACTCGCTGCCTTCTTCCAGTTTCTAATCCAAACTGCTAAATCACCCTCAATTCAATGCCTCTGCATTTTCTCCATCAGCCTACCATGTGGAACCTTATCAAAGGCTTTACTGAAGTCCAAGTATACCACATCAACTGCCCTACCCTCATCTACATGCTTGGTCACCTCCTCAAAGAACTCAATCAGATTTGTGAGACGCGACCTGCCCTCCACGAAACCATGTTGACTATCTGAAATCAAATTGTTGCTTACTAGATGATTTTAAATCTTCTCTTATAATCCTTTCCAAAATCTTTTCTACAATAGATGTAAGGCTCACTGGTCTATAATTACCTGGGTCATCTCTGCTGCCCTACTTGAACAAGGGCACAATATTTGCAATCCTCCAGTCCTCTGGTACTAAACCAGTAGACAATAACCGACTCAAATATCAAAGCCAAAGGCTCTGCTATCTCCTCCCTAGCTTCCCAGAGAATCCTCGGATAAATCCCATCCAGCCCAGGGGACTTGTCTACTTTCACTCCTTCTCAAATTGATAACACCTGTGTGTAACTAACCTCGATCCTTTCGAGTCTAATATCTCGTACCTCATTCTTTTCCTGAGTGAACACCGATACAGGGTCCATGCTCAACTTCTCACTTCTGTCTTTGACTGGCCCTATTCCTACCCTAATCATCCTATTATTCCTCACATATCTATAGAAAGCTTGAGCGATTTCCTGTATTCTATTTGCTAAAGGCTGCTCCTGTCCTCTCTTTGCTCTTCTTAACTCTCTCTTTAAATCCTTTCTACGTGATTTGTAATTCTCCATCGCCTCATCTGTTCCATCTTGCTTCATCAACACATAAGCCTCATGGAACAGCATCATAAGACACAGAACTTATCTCAAAACATCAGTGTCATGCAACTGATAGAATATATTGAACAAACTTAGATAGTCTTCATCTCTTAGAACGGGTGCGGGCTTTGGTTCATTAATATGTAACACTTTTAGAGTACTCAGTACAGTTCTGTTGGCCCTGTAATAGGAAGAATACTATTAGAGAGGGTTTAATAAAGATTTACCAGGATGTTGTAAGGACTGGAGGGTTTGAGGTTATAAGGAGAGGCTGGGACTTTATTCACTGGAGCACAGGAAGTTGGGGGGGTGACCTCATTGAGATTGATAAAATCATGAGGATTGGAGGTAAGGTGAATAACAAAGGGGTCTTGCTTAGCGTCGGCGAGCTCAAAACTAGGGGGCATTTTTTTTAATGTGAGGAGAGAGATTTAAAAGGAACCGGAGGGGCAACATTTTGAAAGAGGGTGATTTCCACGTGGAATTAACTTGCTGAGGATGTGGTAGATGCAGGTACAGTGACAACATTGAAACAGCATTTGGATGGGTACGTGAATGGAAAGGTTAGAGGGATATGGGCCAAATGCAGGCAAGTGTGACTGGTTTAGTTTGGAATCCTGGTCGGCATGGACGAATTGGACCGAAGTGTCTGTTTCTGTGCTGTATACCTTTATTGAAACTGGTAGAATTCTGAAAGGGCTTGACAGGATAGATGCAGATAAAATGCTCCTTTGGTGGGGAGGGTCATCGAATTCCGACAATGTGGAAGCGGGCCATTCAGCCCATCGATTCCGCTCTGGCCCTCTGAACAGTATCCCACCCATACCCAACCCCTTACTGTGTATTTCCCATGGCCAAGCCACCGTAACCTGTACATCCCTGGTCACTATGGATAACTTAGCACAGCCAATTCTCCCTAACCTACCACCCGAATCTATAACTTACCTTCTCAAGAATGTAATTTAAATGCAGAGCTTTTCTAAAAAAAATGTCAGTCTGACTCAACATTGGGACACAGACAGAATTCACACCTATTGTCTCTACTTATAAATAGGGCAACGTCTCTTCGAAATGTAGATTCATTTAGATATAACTGCTTCACTTTACATATGAAGATATCCCTTTGAATGTGCCCACATCCCTTTGAAATGTAATCTCGTCCATTTAAACCTCTTTATTTGCAGAAATACCCGTTAAAATGTCCGTGTCCCTTTAAAATGCAGATTGCCCCCTTTCGATATAACGCCGTTCCGTTAGATGTCGGAATATCTGTTTAAATTGAGCCGTGAGCTTTCCCAATGTAGACAGGGCTCCTGGAAACGTGGCAGTGTCCCCCCTGCAGCTGCAGAGCGAGACAGGAGAGTTTGTTTTTGTGAATGAGCAGTTGTAGCGCGAGGTGGCTGTTGCTTGGTGACGGTGAGGCTCCCCCGGCCCCGCCCATCCCCCCGTGCAGACGTCACGCGGGGGCGAAGGCGGTTGGGAGGAGAAGGCGCTCGAGCGGGGAAGCGGCGGGAGGGCGGCCGTTAGGAAAATGGCGCCGTGCGGCCCGGGGCAGACACCCGTCACTGGGCACCGCCGCCTTCCTGGCGCAGCTGCTGTGTCACGGCCACACCGGCCGGCTGTACAGCAGGCAGGAGCCGGTGAGCATTCTGGAGGCGGATGGGGTTAAGGGCCTGCTTGGGAACTCGTCGGCCGCCTGGGTGGTGGAGTTCTACTGGTCGTGGGGCGGCCCCTGTGTCAACTATGGGGCCACCTGGAAGGTACTGGGCCCGGGAGGTGAAAGGTGAGGCAGGTTGTGGGGGGGACGGAGGGGAAGGAATGTGGGGCCTGTCCTGTCATAGTGACATTTTACACTCACTTTCCATCTGCTTTTACTGGCGCTTGTGCTGTTTGCCTCTCACTGTTTGTTTAATCCTTGTGCTGTTTGCCCCTCACTGTGTGTTTAATCCTTGTGCTGTTTACCCCTCACTGTGTGTTTAATCCTTGTGCTGTTTACCCCTCACTGTGTGTTTAATCCTTGTGCTGTTTACCCCTCACTGTGTGTTTAATCCTTGTGCTGTTTGCCCCTCACTGTGTGTTTAATCCTTGTGCTGTTTGCCCCTCACTGTGTGTTTAATCCTTGTGCTGTTTGCCCCTCACTGTGTGTTTAATCCTTGTGCTGTTTGCCCCTCACTGTGTGTTTAATCCTTGTGCTGTTTACCCTTTGCTGTTACTTGTGCAATTGCTGAGGGTAGTGTGTAAATACTAGTGAAGGAGATTATGCACCAGCATGTATATGTTCCTCAGACATTGAAGGGGCAGGATCTGTTGAGAATGGTTGGTCAAGTGTGTGGTGTACTAAACCTTGTTAATATGGGTATAGTTATGATTTGGAGATGCCAGTGTTGGACAAGGATGTACAAAGTTAAAAATCACACCACACCAGGTTATAGTCCAACAGGTTTAATCAGCTGATGAAGTAGCATCACTCCGAAAGCTAGTGTGCTTCCAATTAAACCTGTTGGACTATAACCTGGTGTTGTGATTTTTAACTGGGTATAGTTTGTTACTTGGAAAATATACTTTTTATTATTTAAAGTCATAGAGATGTACAGCACGGAAACAGACCCATTTGGTCCAACCTGTCCATGCCAGCCAAATATCCTAAATTAATCTAGTCACATTTGTCAGCACTTGGCTCATATCCCTCTAAACCCTTCCTATTCATAGACCCATCCAGATGCCTTTTAAATGCTGTAATTATACCGGCTACCACTACTTCCTCTGGCAGTTCATTCCATACATGCACCACCCTCTGCATGGAAACGTTGCCCCTTAGGTACCTTTTATATCTTTCTGCTCTCGCCCTAAACCTGTGCCCTCTAGTTGTTAACTTCAACCCAACACTGAGGAAAAGACATAAAAACATTGAGCAGCCAGACAAATGCAAAAGCAATAAAATATCGAGACACATAGTGTAAAACAAATTATGGCTCTAATCCTTTTTGTTCTCTGAGGCATATGGACACTTAATCTGTCAATAACATCAGCATTGCTACAGAGCATAATGTGTACACTCCTCAGTGTCAACAAGCAGGGCAAATGTTTGCCGGTGTCACCAAAACATTGGGCATGTTCCTCGCTGTTGGCAGAAAAGGGGCGAGACCTACTTTTGATGGACAAATAAGGAGCACTGGAGGACCAGAAGGAGAGTTGTCCTCATGCCAATTGGAGCTCCCCTATTGTCTGAATGCGGAAGGTGGACCATGAGCTTCTTAAGGTCCTGCTCCTCCTCTCACACTGAATGAAGATTGAGCTTCACCTCAGACTGCAACTTCCTTCCTCTGTCCAACATCTGTGAGTACAGCACTCTCTTTTCTCACCCCCTTTTCCATTTACGTTTCATTCTGGGGTTCCATTGTTGACTTGGAGCAACTGAAAGGAATGGGAATGAATCCACCGAGGGGATAGACTCTGGAAAAGTTAGTCCATGCCTGTGTCTCAATTGGCAATACAGACAGGCAGGAGTCTGTAAGAATGCAGCAAGCCAGGCAGTATCAGGAGGTGGAGAAGTCGACGTTTCGGGTGTAACCCTTGTTCAGGACTGAGGGTGAGTATAGGGAGAGCTGCAGAACAAGGGTATGCTGAGGGCAGGGTGATGAACTGGGGATAGGTGTAAATAGGTAGAGGGTACGACCTGGTTGGTGAATGTGAGGAAGGAACCTAGTTGGTGGAGGGGCAGGGGCTCGGAAGGGAGGTTATTTGAAATTGGAGAACTCACTGTTGAGTCCTTCGGGCTGTGGACTGCTCAGGTGGAAGATGAGATGTTGTTCCTCCAATTTGCACTGTGGTTTGTTGTGGCAATGGATGGGGCCAAAAATGGTCATGTCAGAAAGGGAGTGGGAAGGGGAATGAAAATGGGTGGTGACTGGGAGGTCCGGTCGGCCTCTGCAGACCTTGCTGCGATGCTCGGCGAACCATTCCCCAAGTTTATGCTCGTGCTCCCCGACGTAGAGAAGGCCACAGTTGGCAAATACAGTACCCCAACATAAAGTTACAGCCTTTGCTGTGAAAAAAAGTAGAAAGGTATATTGTTTAAATGGTGATATATTGGGATGTGGAGAAAGTGAGGACTGGAAATGCTGGAGATTAGAGTCAAAAAGTGTGGTGCTGGAAAAGCACAATAGGTCAAGCAGCATCCGAGCAGTAGGACAGTCAAGGTTTTGGGCGCAAGCCCTTCATCAAGAATGATGCGTGGATGTTCAGAGGGGCATCAGTGTCCTTCTGTGCCAGTTGTCAGACAGGTGCAGCAGGCAATGAGCAAGGCAAGTGGTGTATTAGCAAGAGGAATTAAGTTCAGAAGCGGGGATGTCTTCCTGCAGTTGGGGGGTCATTGAATATTCGAGGAGAAAGTGAGGTCTGCCGATGCTGGAGATCAGAGCTGAAAATGTGTTGCTGGAACAGCGCAGCAGGTCAGGCAGCATCCAGGGAACAGGAGAATTGACGTTTGATTCCTAAAGAAGGGCTTATGCCCGAAACGTCGATTCTCCTGTTCCCAGGATGCTGCCTGACCTGCTGCGCTGTTCCAGCAACACATTTTCAGGTCATTGAATATATTCAAGGTTGAGTTCATCTGATTTTTATGTGGATATTTATGGGGAAGGCAAGAAAATGATCTTGAGACAAGTACAGAACCAAGTTACAGAACCATACAGCACAGAAACAGACCCTTCAGTCCAACTAGTCCATGCTGACTATGTTCACCAGCTAAACCAGTCCCACCTGCCAGTGTTTTGGTCCATACCCTTCTGAACATTTCCTAATCATGTAATTATCCAAATGTCTTTTAAACCTTGTAACTGTACCTGCACCCACCACTTCCTCTGGACATTCAGTCCACACATGAACCACACTCATGGAAAAAATATTGTGCCCTTCAAGTCTTTTTAAAATCTCTTTCTCCTCTCACATTCAAAATTTGCTCCCTCATCTTGAAACCCCCAGCCTAGGGGAAGGACACCTGTCATTCACCTCATCTCTCCCCTCATGATTTTATAAACCTTGATAAGGTCACATCTCCACCTCCTATGCTCCAGTGAAAAAGTCCCAGCCCATCCACCTAGATGCAGGTAGATCCATATCCAGTCATGATCGGTTCAATGCTGGTCCCAATTCTCTCTCACGGTGTCCAGGACAGCAAGAGACCACAAGACATAGGAGCAGAAATTAGACCACCAGGTCTGCTCATTCCATTCAATCATCGCTGATCAGTTTCTCAATCCCATTCTTCCACTTTCAACAAAGTGAAAATGGACGGAGAGAGTGTGGGATGGAGATTTTCCGCTTCTAGGGAATAATAGAGGAAAGAGAGTTCACTATAAATTAGAATTTTTGGGATCGGCTGATGAGCCGAGGAGTGTCAGTTGGAGTTTAATTTAGAGAAGTCTGAGGTTTGCATTTTGGTCAAGCAATCCAGGCAGGACTGATGCAGTTAGGGGAATGTTGCAAAATAAAGAGACCTTGGAGTGCAGGTTCATAGTTCCTTGAAAGTGGAGTCTCAGGTGGATAGAATAATGAAGAAGGCATTTGGTTTGCTTTCCTTCATTGCTCAGAGCATTCAGTATAGGAGTTGGGAGGTCATGTAATACACCCTTCCCCCTCAAAGGTGTGGTATCTAACTGCTTCATTGTTTCTAGTGAATACAGCCCACACCTCCCGCTACTGCCATAACATGAAAGCACTAGCTTTTGGAGTTCTGCTCTTTTATCAGGTGGTTGTGGAGAATAAGATCATGATCACAGAATTTATAGCCAAAGGAGTCCAGTGTCATGGAGATGTGATACATTAAACAATTTAGATTAAATCTTCCATCTTTTAGAATGGGGTTCTGTTCTTTGGTATGTTAATCCCAGAACCTGTTTTCAGTAACTTTCTCAAGAACGTAATTTAAATGCAGAGCTTTTCTATCCAAAATGTCAGGCTGACTCGACATTGGGACCCAGACAGAATTCACATCGATTGAAGGGTAGGCTGGGACTTTTTTCATTGGAGCACAGGAGGTTGAAAGGTGAAGGTGTCGGGTGCCTCGTTAGCAAGTTTGCAGATGGCACTCAGATTGATGGAATATCAGATAGTGAAGGGGACTGTCAGATGATACTGCAGAATATAGATTGGAGAGTTGCGAAGAGAAATGGAGTTTGATCCAGACAAATGCGAGGTGATGCATTTTGGAAGGTGCAATTCGAGAGCAAACTATACATTAAATGGGAAGGTCCTGGGGGGAAATTGATGTACAGAGAGATCTGGGTGTTCAGATCTATTGCCATCTTCAGAGAACAATGTCTGTCAGTAGAGTGGTTAAGGCAGCATACAACATGCTTTCCATCATCGGACGGAGTATTGAGTACAAGAGTTGGCAGGCCATGTTGAAGTTATATAAGATTTTGGTTCGGCCACATTTGGAATACTGCTGTACAATTCCGGTCGCCAGATTTCCCAAAGGATGTGGATGCTTTGGAGAGGGTGCAGAGGAGGTTCACCAGGATGTTGCCTGTTATGGAGAGCGCTAACTATGAGGAGAGGTTGAGTAGATTAGGAGTATTTTCATTGGAAATAAGGAGGTTGAGGTGGGGTCTTGATTGAGGCCTATAAAACCATGAGGCATGTAGACAGGGGTGGATAGGAAGAATTTTTTTTTCCCCCATAGGGGAAGACTTAATTACTAGGAGTCACGAGTTCAAAGTGAGAGGGGAAAGGTTTGAGGGAGATCTACATGGAAAGTTCTTTACGCAGAGGGTGGTGGGTGCCTCATGCAGTGGAGGCAGTAGGGCTGGGATCGATAGCGTCATTTAAGATGTATCTAGACAGATACATGAATCGGCAGGGAGCAAAGGGATACAGATCCTTAGAAAATAGGCGGCAGGTTTAGATAGAGAATCTCGATCAGCATAGCCTTGGAGGGCTGAAGGGCCTGTTCCTGTGCTGTAAGGTTCTTTGTTCTCTTTATAGAGGTTTCCAAAACCATGAGGGGCATAGATAAGGTGAACGGCATGTGTCATTTCAAGATTAGGCCGCAAATTAAGGTGAGAGGAGAAAGATTTTAATAAGAAATGAGGAGCACCTTTTTTGTAAACAGAGTGGTTTGTGTGTGGAATAAATGTCCAGAGGAAATAGTGGATGCTGGTTGTGTAACAACGTTTAAAAGACATTTGGATAAGTACATGAATAGGAAAGGTTCAGGGGGATATGGGCCAAATACAGGTAGGTGGGACTAGTTTAGTTTGTGAATATAGTCAGCATGGACTAGTTGGGCTGAAGGGTCTGTTTCTGTGCTGTATGACCCTTTAACTGTTCTGTACTGGTCTTAAAATCATTTTACTTGCCTTCCCCCAGAAACATCCACTTCTTTCTTGTTCTAAAATCAGACGAACTCAGCCTTGAATATATTCAATGACCCCCTAACTGCAGAGACTTCTGAACTCATTTCCTCTTGCTAATATACCACTTGCCTTGCTGATTGCTTGCTGCACCTGTCTGACAACTGGCAGTGACTGGTGTGGAAGGATGCTGAGGCCACTTTTTACATCCACACATCATTCCTGAGGAAGGGCTCATGCCTGAAACGTTGATTCTCCTGCTTCTCGGATGCTGTCTGATCTGCTGTGCTTTTCCAGTGCCACACTTTTCAACTGTCATCTCCAGCATCTGCAGTCCTCACTTTCTCCGCATCCCAATATGTCACCATTTAAACAACGCACCTCCTTTCAGCAGTTATTTGTTCGTAACTGAGGCTATAATTTCACGCTGTGGGACTGCATTTGCCATGTGTTTGCCAATTGAGATACAGACCTGGACCAACGTTTCCCGACTCTGTCCCCTCCCTGGATTCACTCACTTTCTTCAGTTGCTGCAAGTCAACAATTGGCTTCTCATTGGTTCATTTGAAGAAGGATTTGCGCCATTTTTGCAGACAGCAAAGAGCGTGAATGGCTTTTGCTGAACCAGCATGGAAACAGACCCTTCGGTCCAACCCGTCCATGCCGACCAGATATCCCATCCCAATCTAGTCCCACCTGCCAGCATTTGGCCCATATCCCTCCAAACCCTTCCTATTCATGTACCCATCCAAATGCCTCTTAAATGTTACAATTGTACCAGCCTCCACCACTTCCTCTGGCAGCTCATTCCATACACTTTCCACTTTCTGTGTGGAAAAGTTTCCCAGTAGGTCTCTTTTATATCTTTCCCCTCTCACCCTAAACCTATACCCTTGACTTCCGGACTCCCCCACCCCAGGGAAAAGACTTTGTCTATCTATCCTATCCATGCCCCTTTTGTAAACCTCAGCTTCCGACGCTCCAGGGAAAATAGCCCCAACCTGTTTAGCCTCTCCCTATACCTCAAATCCTCCAACCCTGGCAACATCCTTGTGAATCTTTTCTGAACTCTTTCAAGTTTCACAAAATCTTTCCAATAGGAAGGAGACCAGAATTGCACACAATATTGCAACAGTGGCCTAACCAATGTCCTGTACAACAGCCACATGACCTCCCAACTTCTGTACTCAATCCTCTGACCAATAAAGGAAAGCATACCAAACACCACCTTTACAGTTCTATCTATCTGCGACGCCAGTTTCAAGGAGATATGAACCTGCACTCTGAGGTGTCTTCGTTCAGCAACACTCCCTAGGACCTTACCATTAAGTGTATAAGTCCTGCTAAGATTTGCTTTCCCAAAATGCAGCACCTCACATTTATCTGAATTAAACTCCATCTGCCACTTCTCAGCCCATTGGCCAATCTGGTCAAGATCCTGTTGTAATCTGAGGTTACCCTCTTCACTGTCCACTGCACCTCCAATTTTGGTATCATCTGCAAACTTACTAACTGTACCTCTTATGCTCACATCCAAATCATTAATGTAAATGACAAAATGTAGAGGGCCCAGCACCGATCCTTCTGGCACTCCACTGGTCACAGGCCTCCAGTCTGAAAAACAACCCTCCATCACCACCCTCTGTCTTCTACCTTTCAGCCAGTTCTGTATCCAAATGGCTAGTTCTCCCTGTATTCCATGAGATCTAATCTTGCTAATCAGTCTCCCATGGGGAACCTTGTCGAACGCCTTACTGAAGTCTATATGGATCACATCTACCGCTCTGCCCTCCTCAATCCTCTTCACTTCCTCAAAAACTCAAAATTTGAGATATGATTTCCCACACAAAAAGCCATGTTGACTATCCCTAATCAGTCCTTGCCTTTCCAAACACATGTACATCCTGTCCCTCAGGACTCCCTCCAACAACGTGCCCGCCACCGATGTCAGGCTCACTGGTCTCTCGTTCCCTGGCTTGTCCTTACCACCCTTCTTAAACAGTGGCACCACATTAGCCAACCTCCAGTTTTCCGGCATGCGCAGTGTTCTCTCCTAGCAGATTTAAAGTGTCCAAATGCCACAATTTCTTCCCCCGTCACTCGACATAACCGCGCATGCTCCTTTCTGTGTTTGATGTTCATCTTCCCTTTCACCCTCATGATTTTATAAATCTCAAATGAGGTCACCCCTCAACCTCCTGTGCTCCAGTGAAGAGTGTCTCAGCCTCTCCTTACAACCCAAACCCTCCAGTCCTGGCAACATCCTGGTAAATCTTTACTGAACCCTTTCTAATAGAATTCTTCCTATTACAGGGCCACCAGAAGCGTTCTCAGTACTCTACAAGTGGCTTCACCAACATCCTGTACAACTTCAACATTATGTTCCAGCTCCTTTATTCAATGGTGTGAACAATTAAGGTAAGTGTGTTGAATGCCTTCTGAAGCTTCCTTCCAACCAGTGATGCAACTTTCAAAGAAGTATATATCTGAACCCCCCCGCCCCCCACCATATCCCTCTGTACAAGCCCTGCCCTTCCTTATTTTGGCAAAATGCAACCCCTCACCTTTTATCTATACACATGTTCTCTCTCAGACATACACACATACACGCCCCCCCCCCAACACACACACCCTTTCACAGGCTTCTCCTCCATCGCACTCACTTTACCAAGCATGTGCACACATACTCTCTTACACGCGCACTCATGCTGCACACATACATATAACAATGTGGTGCATTTCCAAAATTATATTTGCAGATATATTCAATTTTGCACAAAACGCACAATATGCAGGTAGTCAATCCATGTAATATTTTATAAATTCCTAGTTTGGAAATAGAACCAGTCCGATTTAAGATTGGGATACTCTCACACCTTTCATGCATTGTCTGGACTGAGATGTCACCTGTTTTTTAAAAAGACCTTAAGTGATCTTGAGAATATGATTTAATAGTAGTACTGCGATGTACACATTAATGAACTAAAACCTGCAACCCATTCTAAAAGATGAAAGATTTAACAACAATCTACGTTTGTCAATATATCATCAGTTGCATGACATTGATCTTTTGCTCTTAACTCTGTGTCTTATGATCCTGCTCCACAGTTACCCGATGAAGGAGCAGCACTCCGAAAGCTGGTGCTTTCAAATAAACCTGTTGGACTATAACCTGGTGTTGTGATTTTTAAACCGTGTCCAACCTAGTCCAACAGCAGCACCTCCACCTCGTTTCTAGTGAACACAGCCCATACTTCCCAGTGCTGCCAGTAAACTGCCGATGAAACGATGCACTCCTGAAAAATTTATAGTATCTAACGAAACCAGCTACTCATTCACTGCTCCATCTAATACACAACATTGGAAACTTAGTGCAGAAGGCTGCAAGAAATGAGCAGCTTTAAAACAAAAACCGCTTGGAGCTTTCGATGAGAGCCTGAGCCCAGCAGTACGTTCTGGTTACCTTTTATTTTGTGTCCCAACATGGTTACAGCTTCAGATCCCCCCCCCCCCCCAGCAAAAAGGGCAGAGAAAGAGTAGCTGTTTTTTAGACAACTCCACAACAGGGGAAAGGAGCAAAGGGCGGGGCAAGGCCAACAGCAGGCCCCCACACTACGCCTGCATTGCCTTGCACAGTTTACAAAAATCCCTTCCCCTTCAGAGACTCCCCACAGTGTGGGAGCAGGCCAACTGGCCCAAAGACTACACACCGATCCTCCGAAAGGTAACCCACCCACACAATTCCCCTATTGCTCAACATTTACCCCTGACTAATGCACCTAACCTGCACATCCCTGGGCACTATCTGAACCTGGACAAAGTTAAAAATCTCACAACACCAGGCTAAGTCCGACAGTTTATTTGGAAACACGAGCTTCGGAGCACTGCTTCTTCATCAGGTGATTGTGGACAATAAGATCATATGGCACAGAATTTATTGGAAAACATTACAGTGCCCTGCCACTGAACTGATATATTGAACAAACCTGGATTGTTAAGTCTTTCATATTTTAGAATAGGTTGCAGCCATCATTAATTAGATTACTTACAGTGTGGAAACAGGCCCTTCGGTCCAACAAGTCCACACCGCCCCGCTGAAGCGCAACCCACCCATACCCCCTACGTTTACCCTTTACCGAACACTACGGGCAATTTAGCATGGCCAATTCACCTGACCTGCACATCTTTGGACTGTGGGAGGAAACCAGAGCACCCGGAGGAAACCCACACAGTCAGTCGCCTGAGGCGGGAATTGAACCCAGGTCTCTGGAGCTGTGAGGCAGCAGTGCTAGCCACGGTGCCGCCCACTAAACAAAAACAAACATTGCATAGGGCTTTCTGATAGGAAGGAAACCAGAATTGCATGCAATATTCCAACTGTACAGCTGTAACATGACCTCCCAACTCCTGTACTCAATACTCTGACCAATAAAGGAAAGCATACCAAATGCCATCTGCACTATCCTATTGACCTGCGACTCCACTTTCATAGAGCTGTGAACCTGCACTCCAAGGTCTTTTTGTTCAGCAACACTCCCTCGGACCTTACCATTAAGTGTAAAGTCCTTCTAAGATTTGCTTTCCCAAAATGCAGCACCTCACATTTACCTAAATTAGATTCCACTTGCCACTTCTCAGCCCATTGGCCCATCTGATCAAGATCCCATTGTAATCTGAGGTAACCTCCTTCGTTGTCCACTACACCTCCAATTTTGGTGTCATCAGCAAACTTACTATACCACTTATGCTCACATCCAAAAGGTAGTGGGCCCATTATCTATTTTCAAAGTGGAATTTACAATATATTACATGTATTGACTGCCTGCAGACTGTGCAGTCTTTGAGCAAAGTAGAATGTATTTGCAAACATCATGCTACAAAGACAAACTCCCACCATGGATGATCTATCATGTGTGCATGAGATAGAGAAAAAGTCTATGTCCGTGCTGTATATCTCTGTCTATTTGATAACAGATGCTTTATTTCTGTTGGTGTAAATGTTGTTGTAATTCATAGCTGGGTACTAATAGATGTAAGGGTGACAGAATTCCTCAAGTATGATTCCCTGCTATGACTGCACCTTGTATCAGGATGGTTGACAGGCTGGGAGATTGTGGGTTGGGTCTTGATTGAATATTTTATCGTTCCAGAAGTTATAAAAGGCGGGGTCAAGCTTTAACAGAAATCCAGCAGAGCTGAGAACAGACCGACATCTTAGTCTGTGGGAACAGGAGGATCAACACGGGACAGAGAAATCAGGGCCTGAAATCTGAGCTGACACCAGACCACTGTGTGATCAGTGCTTTGATTAGCAGCATCCTTCTACATCAGTCAATGCCAGTTGTCAGACAGGTGCAGCAAGGCAAGTGGGAGATTGGCAAGCTGAACTGAGATTAGAAGTGGGGATGTCTTCCTGCAGTTAGGGGGTCATTGAATATATTCAAGGCTGAGTTCATCTGATTTTTGAACAATAAAGTGTGGATTTCTTTGTGCGCAGGAGGAGTTTTTTTTTATTTTGAATGGTTTATGTGTTGGATGCAGGTACAGTATCCACGTTGAAGGTGGAAGGCAAGAAAATGGTTTTAAGACCACGACAGAACAGTTACGTTAGACAGCACAGAAACGGACCCTTCAGTCCAACTATTCCATGCTGTCTACGTTCTCAAACTAAACTGGTGCCACTTGCCAGTGTTTGGCCCATATCCCTCCGCACCGTGCCTCTTCATATACTTATCCAAATGTCTTTTAAACGTTGCATCTGAATGTGCATCCACCACTTCCTCTTTACATTCACTCCACACGTGAACCACTCTGTTTATAAACAAACTTTTCCTGATTCTGTCCACTCCGTGAGTTCATTCCCTTTCCTTTCGGTTGCTGCAAGTCGTAAATTGAAGCCCAGAATGAAAAACATGGAAAAGGAGTTGTGAAGAGAGTACCATACACTCAGATGGTTGACAGAATAAGGAGGTTACAGTCTGGAGCAAACTCAATCTTCATTCAGAGAGAGCAGCAGCAGCTTCCGAAGCTCATGTTCCAACGTCTGCATTCAGACAATAGGAAGGCTCTGATTGACAGAAGGACCAGTCACCTTCCGGTCCTCCAGGGCTCCTGACTGGCCTCTTTCACTACCCTGTCTCCCAATGATGCAACTTTCAAAGAACTATGTACCTGATTTGGACTGGGGTGTGCGAAGTTAAATTTCACAATACCAGGTGATACTCTAACAGGCTCATTTGTAAGCACTAGCATTTGGAGCACTGCTCTTTCATCAGGTGGTTGTGTCTTATGATCCTGTTCCACAAACACCCAATGAAGAAGCTCGTGCTTCCAAATAAGCCAGTTGGACGATAACCTGGTGTTGAGTTTTAACTTTATCCACCCCAGTCCAACACCGGCACCTCCACATCATGTCTAGTGAACCAAGCACACACTTCTCAGTGCTGCCAGGAAACTACAATGCTGATGACATTGCACTCCTGAAAATTTTACAATTTCTAACAATACTGGCTACTCATTCACTGCTGCAAGCGATACACAACATTGGAAACATAGAACAGGAGACTGTCAGAAATGAGCACAGCAGGTCAGGCAGCATCTGAGGAGCAGGAACATCAACGTTTCTGGCAAAAACCTGAGGAAGGGCTTTTGCCCGAAATGTCAATTTCCCTGCTCCTCGCACGCTGCCTGACCTGCAGTGCTTTGCCAGCACCACTCTAATCTTGACTCTGATCTCCAGCATCAGCAGTTCTCACTTTCACATGTAAAATGAGCAGTTTTAAAACAAAAACCTGTTGCAGTTTAAAGCTCTCAGTGAGAGTCTGAGCTCAGTGTGAAGTTCAGGTAATCTTTATTGTGACCCAACTTTGTTACAGCTTCAGAATCTCCCAGCAGAAAGGCGTAGAAAAAGTAGCAATTTTTAAAAAATAGCTCAAGGTCAAAGTGCAACCCCTCACTTTCTTCATTATTGGTCACCACTGAGTCGTCCCTTTGTAACTGCATCCTTGGTACAGCCTTAACCTGGAGGAAGTATTGCCTCACTCAGCAATTTCAACCTGTATTCCAATCAAGTTGGATGAGCAGCGTAGAGTCCACCAGACTGTTGTGGGGCTGGAGTCACGTGTAGGCCAGACCGGGTAAAGGATGCAGCTGGGACGACTGCTCTAATAACTGCTCAAGTCTTCCCTAAAAAAGAACTGAGTGAATCAGATGGGGGTTTTCTTCCACCCCCACCCCACCAACAATGGTTTCACCGTTAGATTCTGAACTCTAGATTTCTGACCAAATTCGAATTCCACTATCTGTGTGGACCCGTTGGTGCCTCAACAGGTTGGAGGATTCACGGAATGTCCTTCTGCACTTGGGGCAGCTGAAGGGTCTCTCCCCCGTGTGGACCCACCGGTGCCTCAGCAGGGCAGAGGCCTGGATAAAGTCCTTCCCGCACTCAGGGCAGCTGATTCCCTGCTGTGACTACACTGTGCCTGGATTGTTGACTGGCTGGGAGATTGTGGATTGAGGCTTGATTGACTAAATGTTTGTTTGTCCCAGAAGGTGTAGAAGGGGGGGTTCAGAGCTTCAACAGACATCCAGCAGAGCTGAGAACAGACAGACATCCACGTGCCTTTTAAATGTTGTAATTGTGCCAGCCTCCACCACTTCCTCTGGCAGTTCGTTCCATACATGCACCACCGTCTGAAGTGGTTGTCCCTCCAATCTCTTAAATCATTCCACTCTCACCTCAAACATATGCCTTCTAGTTTTGGACTGCCATACCCTGGGGAAAAGACCTTAGGGTTTCCCCTCTATCCATGGCCCTTACAAAGGTCTATAAGTTTACCCCTCAGCCTCTGATGCTCCATGGAAAATGCCCCTGGCCTATTCTTTTCTGACCCCTTTCAAAGTTTCATAACATCTTCCCTACAGCAGGGAGACCAGAACTAACTGCAGTATTCCAAAAGTGGCTTAACCAACATCCTGGACAGCCAACTCATCTACCCAATGCTCTGACCAACAAAGGCTATCCTGTCCACCTGGGTCTGGTTCATGCTGAGGAGGAGGAGGAGGAGGAGGAGGAGGAACGACGAGGAGGAGGAGGAACGACGAGGAGGAGGAGGAACGACGAGGAGGAGGAGGAACGACGAGGAGGAGGAGGAACGACGAGGAGGAGGAGGAACGACGAGGAGGAGGAGGAACGACGAGGAGGAGGAGGAACATACATAACCTTCAAAGCCCGGACAGAGTGGACATTGCAAAGATGTGTCCATTGGTAGGACAGACTCGGGCCAGAGGGCACAGCCTTAGAGTAAAGGGAGGACCTTGTAGAACAGAAACTTCTTCAGCCAGAGAGCGGTGAATGTGTGGAATCTATTTCCACAGAAGGCTGTGTAGGCCAGGTCACTGAGGATATTGAAAACTGAGACAGATAGGTTCTTGAGTATCAAGGGGATCAAAGGTTACGGGGAGAATGGGGCAGGTGGGACTAGTTTAGTTTGTGAACACAGTCAGCATGGTCTAGTTGGATTGAAGGGTCTGTTTGTGCTCTCTGGCTCTGTAACTGTTCTAAACTGGTCTTGAAACCATTTTCATGCCTTCCTCTTGTTCAAAAATCCAATTAAGATCATGGCTAATCTATTCACCATCTGAGATCCTCCTCCCTGCATTGTCCCAACTACCCTTAATTCCCCCACCATTGCAAAAACCCATCCAATTGTGTCTTGAATATACTTAATGAAGCTGCCTCTACTGCTTCCTGGGGCAGAGAATTCCATAGATACACTACACTCCAGGAAAAGCAGTTCCTCCTCATCTCTGTCCTAAATTTACTCCTCCTAATCTTGAGCCTGGTTTCATTCACCAGCAGAAATGACTCAATAAGTAGAGTTTCATCCTCACAGTGCAATGAATTCCCACTTTGCACCAAAACCTCGGATTTACTCACTCACTCAGTTGCTGTCTCACAAATGCAAGATTTCATTGTACCTTCTACTCCCATTAAGGGCAAAACATCTTTGAAAAGTCCTCAGAAACACTTCTGCTCTCACCGAAGATGATTAGAGTCATACAGCACAGAAACAGACCCTTTGTCCATCCACATTAAGGGCAAAGCATCTTTGAAAGCTGCTCTGAAACTCCAGCCTTCACAATCACACTTCTGCTCTCACTGAAGATGATTAGAGTTATATAGAACCGAATCAGACCCTTTGTCCATCCACACATCATTCCCGATGAAGTGCTCGGGACCGAAATGTCGACTCTCCTGGTCCTCAGATGCTGCCTGACTTACCACCTTTTTCAGCACCACACTTTGACTCTCATCTCCAACATCTGCAGTTCTCACTTTCTCCACATCCCACAGTATCACCATTTAAACAATACATCTCCTTCCTGCTTTTTTGTTTCATAGCAAAGACTATAACTTCACATTGAGATACTGCATTTGCCACGTGTTTGCAAATTGTGGTCTTCTCGACTTCGGGGAGACTGAGCATAAACTTGGGGAACGGATTGGCGAGCATCACAGCTGGGTCCGCAGAGGCTGACCAGACCTCCCAGTCACCATCGATTTTAATTCCCCTTCCCACTCCCTTTCTGACAAGAACATCATAGGCTTCCTCTATTGCCGCAACGAACCAAACCGCAAATTAGGGAACAACACCCCATCTTCCGCCCGGGCAGACTACAGCCTGCAGGACCCAACATCGAGTTCTCCAATTTCAAATAACTTCCCTTTCCATCACCCGACTCCCTTCTCAGCCCCATGCCCCTCACTACCACTCCTTCCTGCCACCAACCTGATTTCTTCCACCCAATGATTAATCTGACCGATTCTTCACCTATCCCCACTTTAGCCCCCGGTCCCGGCACCCATCCCCAGTCCTGAAGAAGGGTTACACCCGAAATATCGACTTCTACACCTCGTGATGCTGCCTGATTTGCTGTGTCCTTCCAGCCTCCTGTCTGTCTATTTTGCCAATTGAGACACAGACCTCGATCACTTTTCCATAGTCCGTCCCCTCCCTGGGTTCAATCCCTTTCCTTTCAGTTGCTGTAAGTCAACAATTGAACTCCGGAAAGAAATAGAAATGGCAAAGGGGGCGAGAAAAGAGAGTGCTGTACTCACAGATCTTAGACAGAGAAAAGAATTTGCAGTCTGGGTGAAGCTCAATGTTGATTCAGAAAGAGGAGCAGGAGTAGCAGCTTCAGAAATTCATGGTCCAACTTCTGCATTCAGACAATGGGGTGGCTCTGATTGGCAGGAGGACCAGTTTTGTTTTGGTCCTCCACGGTTTCCTATTGGACCATCAAAGGAAGGTCGCGCGCCATTTTTTGCGGAAAGCGATGAGCATGCCCAGTGTTTAGCTGACACCGGTGGGCATGTGCACTGCGTTACTGACACCGGGAAACATGCGCAGTATGCTCACTAGGGATGCTGGTGTTCCTGTCAGATTTTAAGAGTCCAAATGCCAATACGACAAAAAAGGGGTCGAGCTACACTTTGTTTTTCCCTGTGATTCGACATTGTATTGTTTTTGCATTCTGTCTGGCTGCTCAACTTTTGTATGTCGTTTCCCCACTTTGCGCGAGTCCAGAACTGGAGGGCATGGGTTTAGGGTGAGAGGGGAAAGATTTCTGAGGGGCAACCTTTTTGCACAGAACGCTGGTGCGTGTCAGCCAGAGGAAGTGGTGGAGGCCAGTACAATGATAATATTTAAAATGCATCTGGATGGGGATATGAATAGGACAGATTCAGAGGGATAAGGGGCCAAATGCTGGCAAATGGGTCACTAGATTAATTTAGGATATCTGGTCGGCATAGACCGAAGGGTATGTTTCTGTGCTCTGTGACGCTATTTCTAGATAGTTGGAACCAACTTCACAAGACTAGGACTAGGCCATTCACCCCTTACATTCAAGATCAGAGTGGTGTTGGAAATCACAGCAGGTCAGGCAGCATCCAAGGAGCAGGAAAATCGATGTTTCAGGCAAAAGCCTCGAATGCTGCTTGACCGGCTGTGCTTTTCCAGCATCACTCTAATCTTGACTCTAATCTCCTGCATCTGCAGTGCTCATTTTCGCCCATTCACCCCTTCCAGCCTGTCCTGAGCGGTGGCCTGACTGCGTTTATTTCAGTGAAAGAATCAGATAGATTTCAGCAGCTCTTTTTAAAAAACTTGAACACGCTTTCTGGCTTTAACGATGTTTCTGAAGATATCATTTTAGGTTTAGGGTGTAGGTTTGATATCCAGACGTTTCATCATCTGGCTAGGTAACATCTTCAGTGGCGACGCCAAGTGAAGCGAAGCTGTTGTCTCCTGCTTTCTATTTATATCTTTCTCCTGGATGGGGTTCCTGGGGTTTGTGGTGATGTCATTTCCTGTTCATTTTCTGAGAGGCTGATAGATGGTATCTCGGTCTATGTGTTTGTTTATGGCGTTGAGGTTGGAGTGCCAGGCCTCTAGGAATTCTCTGGCAAGTCTTTGCTTAGCCTGCCCCAGGATAGATGTGTTGTCCCAGTCGAAATGGTGTTTTTTTTTCATCCATGTGTAGGGCTACGAGGCCTGGCACTCCAAGCACAACACCATAAACAAATACATAGATCTAGATGCCATCTATCAACCCCTCAGAAAACGAACAGGAAATGACATCACCACATACCCCAGGAACCCCATCCAGGCGAAAGATATAAATAGAAAGCAGGAGACACAGCTTCGGTTCACAGGGAGGTCGCCACTGATGATGTTACCTAGCCAGGTGATGAAACGTCTGGATATCAAACCTACAGCCCAGCGAGCAAACCTACACCCTAAACCTCAACCTGAGCTACCAACCTTGCAAAATTCATTTTAGGTATTCTCAATTTTGAAGATCAGCCATTTCTCACCCCTCCCAACTCCCAGGTAGAGTCATTACTATCCATTATCTCTCTCTCTCTCTCTCTCTGTCCTTTGAAGGGCTTGATACAGCGGTCAAAGATGGTTCGAGGCTTGAGAAAGGACGGGTGTGGTGGGGGCTGGGGAGAATAGAGACCAAAAGGATGGGGGACAGAGAGAGAGAGAAAATGGCGGTCAGAGGGTGGGGGTAGAGAGAGAGAATGAGTGGGGTTGATAGAGAGATTGAGTGGGGGAGAGAGAGTGGGCATGGCGGAGAGGTGGGGAAGGGCAGGGTGTTACTAGGCACACAGATACACAAGATGGCTACTGAGCCATCAGTTGGCCAACTTGACACACAAGATGGCCGCTGGATCACAATATGGAGAGAAACAGCAGAGCAGATACAGACACTGCATGGGGCCACCAGAATGCCAGCACAATGGACTCACAACCCAGTTGATTAGTTGAAGGCGGGTGGGGGAGAGAATACACATGAGTAATGAACACTGCCCGCCGAAGTGTCTGGGTCCAGCCAACACCTCTTATAGAAGTGTCAGCGGAGCAGTAAGGGCTGTTTGGCAGGGGCTGCTTGAAGGCTCGGTGACGTTTGTTTAACGGTTTAAATTTGAAAGTTTTTTTTTAAAAAGCGCGAAGCGGATCTGGAAGGTGGTGTAGCGTAAGCTTACCTGGGTAGGTTTCTTTCCCTATAAAAGCATGCAGGAGAGGAACCCGAGGCACTACAGAGGTGCCTAACCTAATAATAAGACCCATTGTGGTAAGTAGGTAAGTGCTGCATTTTGCTTGTTCTATTCTTGGACCTAGTTTGTTTTTAAAAGGTTACTTTTAGAGGGATGGCAGTGAAGGCAGTGCAATGTTCCTCTTGCAACATGTTTGAGGTGAGGGATGCCATGGTCGTGCAGGAAGTGCACCCATCTCCAGCTCCTCCAAGACCATGTTAGGGAACTGGAGCTGGAGTTGGATGAACTTAGGATCATTCGGGAGGCAGAGGGGGTCATAGATCGGAGCTTTAGGGAAGTAGTAACTCCAAAGATGGCAGATAGATGGGTGACAGTGAGGGGGACTGGGAAGAAGCAGCCAGTGCAGGGACCCCTGCGGCCGTTCCCCTCAAGAACAAGTATACCATTTTGGATACTTGTGGGGGGGACGACTTACCAGGGGTAAGCAATGGGGTTCAGGCCTCTGGCACGGAGCCTGTCCCCGTTGCTCAGAAGGGAAGGGTGGAGAAGAGCAGAGCAATAGTTCGGGGCACAGATAGGCGGTTCTGTGGGGGCGAGAGAGACTCACGTTTGGTATGTTGCCTCCCAGGTGCAAGGGTACGTGACGTCTCTGATCGTGTTTTCCGGATCCTTAAGGGGGAAGGGGAGCAGCCTGAAGTCGTGGTCCACATTGGCACAAACGACATAGGTAGGAAGAGGGTTGAGGATGTTAGGCAGGCTTTCAGGGAGCTCGGTTGGAAG
This sequence comes from Chiloscyllium plagiosum, assembly GCF_037043375.1. Classification (NCBI taxonomy): domain Eukaryota; kingdom Metazoa; phylum Chordata; class Chondrichthyes; order Orectolobiformes; family Hemiscylliidae; genus Chiloscyllium; species Chiloscyllium plagiosum. Next base: position 5,307,157 of record NW_028270165.1, on the reverse strand, counting down.
CTCAGAGTTAGAACAAACAGAGTTGTTGTTTCTGGTTTGTTACCCGTGCCACGTGATAGAGAGTCGAGGAATAAGGAGAGAGAACAGTTAAATGCGTGGCTACAGGGATGGTGCAGGAGGGAGGGATTCCGGTATCTGGATAACTGGGGTTCTTTCTGGGGAAGGTGGGACTTCGAGAAACAGGATGGTCTACACCTGGACCTGAGGGGCACCAGTATCCTTGGGGGAAGGTTTGCTAGTGCTCTTCGGGGGGATTTAAACTAATTCTACAGGGACATGGGAACCTAGACTGTAGCTTTAGGGTGCAGGACCTGGAGTATAGGGAGGTTAGGAACATGGCATCAATCTCAAAGGAGGTTGCCTGAAAACAGGAAAGTGGCTTGAAGTGTGTATACTTCAATGCAAGAAGTATATGAAATAAGGTAGGTGAACTTGCAGCATGGATTGGTACCTGGGATTTCGATGTTGTGGCTATTACGGAGACATGGGTAGAACAGGGACAGGATTGGCTGTTGCAGGTTCCAGGGTTTAAATGTTTTAGTAGGGTCAGAGGTGGGGGTAAAAGAGGGGGAGGTGTGGCATTGCTTGTCAAAGATAGTATTACAGCAGTGGAAAGGACGATGGATGAAGACTCGCCATCTGAGGTAGTTTGGGCTGAGGTTAGGAATAGGAAAGGTGAGGCCACCCTGTTAGGAGTTTTCTACAGGCCTCCTAATAGTCCTAGAGACGTAGAAGAAAGGATTGATTCAGGAGAAGAGTGAAAGTAATAGGGTGGTTGTTATGGGGGACTTTAACTTTCCAGATATTAACTGGGAAAGCTATAGCTCGAGTTCGTTAGATGGGTCAGTGTTTGTCCAATGTGTGCAGGAGGGTTTCCTGACACAATATGTAGACAGGCCAACAAGAGGTGAGGCCATACTGGATTTGGTTCTGGGTAACGAACCAGGCCAGGTGTTAGAATTGGAGGTAGGTGAGCACTTTGGGGACAGTGACCACAATTCGGTGACTTTTACTCTAGTGATGGAGAGGGATAAGTGTGCACTGCAGGGCAAGAGTTCTTGCTGAGGACAGGGAAATTATGATATGGTGAGGCACGACTTAGGATGCGTGGCTTGGAAAAGTAGGCTTCAAGGGAAGGGCGCAATTGATATGTGGAGCTTGTTCAAGGAGCAACTATTGAGTGTTCTTGATTAGTATGTACCTGTCAGGCAGGGAGGAAAGGGTCGTGTGAGGGAACCGTGGTTTAATAAGGAATTGGAATCCCTTGTTAAAGGGGAGAGGGCGGCCTATGTAAAGATGAGGTGTGAAGGTTCAATTGGGGTGATTGATAGTTATAAGGTAGCCAGGAAGGATCTGAAGAGAGAGCTAAAAGCAGCAAGGAGGGGACATGAAAGTTCTTAGTTGGTAGGATTAGGGAAAACCCAAAGGCTTTCTATAGGTATGTCAGGAATAAAAGAATGACTAGGGTAGGAATAGGTCCAGTCAAGGATAGTAGTGGGAAGTTGCGTGTGGAGGCTGAAGAGATTGGGGAAGACACTGAATGAATACTTTTCGTCAGTATTCACTCAGGAATAGGACATTATTGCCGATGTGAATACTGAGTCACAATTAATTAGAATGAATGGCTTTGAGGTATGTAGGGAAGAGGTGTTGGAAATCCTGGAAAGGGTGAAAATAGATAAGTCCCCTGGGCCTGATGGCATTTATCCTAGGATTCTCTGGGAAGCAAGGGACGAGATTGCAGAGCCATTGGCCTTGATTTTTATGTCCTCAGTGTCTACAGGAATAGTGCCAGAAGACTGGAGGATAGCAAATGTGGTTCCCTTGTTCAAGAAGGGGAGTAGGGATAACCCTAGTAACTATAGGCCGGCGAGTCTCATTTCTGTTGTGGGCAAAAGTCTTAGAGAGAATTGTAAGGGATAGGATTTATGAACATCTGGATAGGAATAATGTGATCAAGGATAGTCAGCATGGTTTTGTGAAGGGTAGGTCGTGCCTCACAAACCTTATTGAATTCTTTGAGAAGGTGAATAAGGAGGTGGACGAGGCTAAAGCGGTAGATGTGGTGTATGTGGATTTTAGTAAGGCATTTGATAAGGTTCCCCATGCTAGGCTACTGCAAAAAATACGGAGGTATGGCATTGAGGGTGAGTTGGAGGTTTGAATTAGGAATTGGCTGGCTGGAAGAAGACAGAGGGTAGTCGTTGATGGAAAAGGTTCATCTTGGAGTGCAGTTACTAGCGGTGTTCCGCAAGGATCTGTTTTGGGACCATTGCTGTTTGTCATTTTTATAAATGACCTGGAGGAGGGGCTAGAAGGTTGGGTGAGCAAGTTTGCGGATGATACGAAAGTCGGTGGAGTTGTTGACAGTGAGGAAGGATGTGGCAGGTTACAGCGGGATATCGATAAGCTGCAGAGCTGGGAAGAAAAGTGGCAAATGGAGTTCAATGTAGGTAAGTGTGAAGTGATTCACTTTGGTAAGAGTAACAAGAAGATGGGGTACTGGGCTAATGGTTGGATACTTGGTAGTGTGGATGAGCAGAGGGATCTTGGTGTCCATGTACACAGATCTCTGAAAGTTGCCATCCAGGTAAATAGTGCTGTGAAGAAGGCATATGGCGTACTGGCTTTTATTGGTCGAGGAATTGAGTTCCGGAGTCCTGAGGTCATGTTGCAGATGTATAAGACTCTGGTGCGGCCGCATCTGGAGTATTGTGTGCAGTTTTGGTCGCCATACTATAGGAAGGATGTGGAGGCACTGGAACGGGTGCAAAGGAGGTTTACCAGGATGTTGCCTGGTATGGTAGGAAGTTCGTATGAGGAAAGGCTGAGGCACTTGGGGCTGTTTTCATTGGAGAAAAGAAGGTTTAGGGGTGACTTGATAGAGGTGTACAAGATGATTAGGGGTTTAGATAGGGTTGACCATGAGAACCTTTTTCCACGTATGGAGTCAGCTATTACGAGGGAGCATAGCTTTAGATTAAGGGGTGGTAGGTATAGGACAGATGTTAGGGGTAGACTCTTTACTCAGCGAGTCGTGAGTTCATGGAATGCCCTGCCCTGACTGTCCCCCTTTATGGGCATTTAAACGGGCATTGGATAGGCATATGGAGGATAGTGGGCTAGTGTAGGTTAGGTGGGCTTGGATCGGCGCAACATCGAGGGCCAAAGGGCCTGTACTGCGCTGTATTTTTCTATGTTCAATGTCTTTGGGATGGATCCAAAACTTACTTCGTTAATGATTGAAATTACTTTGACCTCTGGAACTGTCTGCCAGAGAGTGTGTTGGAGTCAGATTCAATTATGGATCATTAAACTGAAAAGGAAAGCAAGGTACTATAGTGGATGTCAGAATATGAGTTTCCTGATTGGGGCTGTTCACTTGCTCCTGTTACCATTTCAGGTTGCTAACTTTTCGTTAGCATCCTGCACATGCTGGGAATTTTTCTCCTTTCTAGTATCTCAGTGACAAATCTAGTTTATGAATTGTTCCTATGATATCTCATGAGCGGGTTTATGATATTCACAGTGTTGTGGGTCACAGTGTGTCCAAGTGAGGAAAAACAAACTGTTCATCTTAAATATTTGATTTTAAACAATGGAAATAAAATTAATGTTTGGAAAACACAACTTGCTATGTAGTAAGATAATCAGAAATAGGAATGGGAGTAAGTAATTGACCGTTGAGATGCTCTGTCTTTCATTTATCTAAATTCTCTTTCCTGCACTTGTTTTTTCATGACTTCATCTGCTGAAGTGACTACACTCCAAAAGCTTGTGATTTCAACATAAGAGCATAAGAACTAGGAGCAAGAGTCGGCCTTCTGGCCCTTCGAGTCTGCTCCACCACTCAATAAGATCATGACTAATCTTTTCGTGGACTATGCTGCACTTATCTGCGTTTTCACCATATCCTTAATTCTTTTATTTTTCAAAAACGTATCTACTGCTTCTAGTGATTGCTGAAGTAATGTCAAATACTTCCTGGGCAAGGAATTCCATAGATTAACAACCCCCTCTGGGTGAAGAAGTTTCTTCTCAGTTCAGTTTTAAACCTGCTTCCTCTAATCTTGAGGCCATGTGCTCTTATCCTAGTCTCACCTACCAATGCAACATCCTACTTCTATTTCTTTCATAATGTAATATATTTCTGGAAGATCCCCTCCAAACAAACCTGCTGGACTATAACCTGGTGTCATGTGACTTATGACTAAAAAATTTGTTATTACGCATCCTCATAGCAGTGGGATTTCAGGGCTCGAAGATAGGGACACTACCACTGCGCCTTAAAAAACCTCTGCAGCAAATAGGCCCTCTTCTAGTGAATGAATGGGGAGAGGTTTCTTCTCAACATGGGATACAAATATTATACCCTCAGAGCCCATTACACTAAATTGAGCCCTCTTCAGTTGAATGAATGGATGTGGAGGTGCCACAGTTGAATTGGTTGATAACGTTAAAAATCACATCTTCTCCCTGAATATGTGACACTACCGCTATAGCTGCAGAGCCCGTTGCAGTAAATTGGGTCATCTGCTGTTGAAGGAATGAAAAGGGCGGATACACTGACGTGATTGTGAAATTCCCAACCAATCCCAAAGCTTGTGGTCGGTACCGACTAATCGGAGAGAGATCTTGCAGACGGTGGGACCAACACGACACGGAATGCCAGCTGCCATTGGTCAGGTGGAGTAAGGTGCGCTCTGATTGGAGGAGGCGCAGATGACGCGCGTCACAGAAGGAGGAGACGGAAAGAAGAAGAAAAACAAAGATGGCGGCGCGAGGCTGCGGTTTTCTCATCGACTCAGCGGGCGGTTTCTGACGGAGGGAGGGGGGCAGACAGGCATCGTTTACCTCAGAAAATACCTTTAAAATACATTTCAAATTAAAGCCGGAACTTTTCAAACAAAAGTTGTGAAGAAAAGGAGACAGTCCCCGGTGGGGTTTATTGTTTATTTGTGTATAATTCCCGGGGCCCGGGAAGGGGGAGGTGACGGTTACCGGGTGAACGAGAAAACACATTAAAAATGTCGGCGTTGGAGGAGAGAGAGCCGGCGCCCAGGAGCTCAACAACCCCCCGGAACTGGAGGAAGGTCCGAGCTCCAAGAAGCGGGGGGTCCGGCTGGAGGCTGGATTTGCTCAAGGCTTGTATCTATTAACTTATTTAAATGGTACCTACTGTATGGGGCTATGGTTTACATTAAAACCGGAGGGTCATGTCAGAGTGTTTGTTTATATTGAGCAGTTGTAGTTGGTAAAATACACTCCCTGGAGGAGCACCTTCTATGATGCTGTATTTCTTGCCTTCTGCCCTTCCCCCATTTGTTATCTCCCATTTGATTTTACATTTTATTTGGTCAAATTTCATTTCATATTAATGAGACTTGGTATTCACTGTGTTATTAATTTGTTTGTTGGATTATTGTAAGAAAAAATTAATGATGTCATGTCATTTCTGATGTCAGAGTTTGACATTGAATGTGCAGATGTGAATACCAATAAGTTGTGAAAATAAATCAAGAACTTGTGGTTCGAACAAAAAAAACAGTTCACTGATATTTATGGCATTGTCTCATTTGAGGAGGATGATTTGAGTCTGACCAACAAATCGTTTCATGTAGTCACCCAATTTAATTAAAATTTTCTTTAACTTAATTAAAGAAAATAACTCTAGCAGGCTAAGATTTGTACAATTTGTTTATAAGATTTATTTATAAGTCCATTGCTCTCGATGTGGTCTCTGCCATATTGGGGAGACTGGACGCCAACTTGCAGAACATTTCAGGGAACAGCTCTGAGACGCCAAAACTAAACGACCCCACCACCTTGTGGCTGAACACTTTAACTCCCCCCTCCCAATCCGTCAAGGACATGCAAGTCCTCGGCTGCCTCTCCCTCCAAGCTCTAGCTACCTGCCGCTTGTAGGAAGAACACCTCATCTTCTGCTTTGGGACCCACTAACTACATAGGATCAATGTAGATTTCACCAGTTTCTTTATTTCCCATCCCCCCACCCCCACCCCCACACTACACACCTTGTCCCAGATCCAGAGTTGAAAAATGTGGCGCTGTAAAAATGCCTAGAGGCCATGCCTTTAGGAATTCCCTGGCCGTTCTCTGGTATGGCACTCATCCACAGATTCTATCAACAAACACATTGACATGGACCCAATATACCGGCCAATGCAGCGGACAGTTGGAACTGACAACCGGAAGCGGCAGAGACAAACCACTATAAATGCTGGAGGAAACATCACAGAAGCGCTTCACAAGAGGCTCCCAAGCACTAAGGATGTCACCTAGACAGGGGATGAAACGTCTGCAACAAAAATTCCCAGCTCGGCGAACAGAACCACAAAAAAGAGCACCCGAGCTACAAACCTTCTCACAAATTTTGAATTGAGCATAGGAGTTGGGACATCCTGTTGCAATTGTCACACATGCCACACAACACAAGGTGTGGCCCGTCTCTGACTTACCGTCCCTTTGAATATCAGGGGGAAGACACCCCTTTAATTGTAACATTCAGGAAAGATGCCTTACTTCAACAAAAATGTGCTGTGCTCACAGATGTTTGGACAGAGGAAGGGAGTTGCAGTCTGGGGTGAAGCTCAATCTTCATTCAGAGAAAGAGAGGAGCAGCAGTAGCTTCAGAAGCTCAAGGTCCAACTTGCGCATTCAGACAATAGGGGGACTCTTCTGGGTAAAATCTGGGAGTGAAGCAATGTCTCCTCCTTTCCATTCCTTATCCTGGGAGGGAGAGAGAAAGGGGGAAGCACTGTTCACTTGCAGCAACGGGAGACAGAGAGTATGAATCCAAGCAGGAAGCAAACTCTGCAAAAGTCAGTTTCAGTCGGCTTCTTCTGGAATATTGTGTGCAATTCTGGTCTCCCTTCTATAGGAAGGATGTTGTGATACTTGAAAGGATTCAGAAAAGATTCACAAGGCTGTTGCCAGAGTAGGAGGGTTTGAACCACAAGGAGAGGCTGAATAGGATGGGGCTGTTTTCCCTAGAGCATCTCAGGCTGAGTGTGTGTTTTTTAAAGAGGTTTATAAAAACTTGAAGGGTGTGGATAGGGTGAGTAGGCAAGGTCTTTTCCCTGGGATAGGGGGAGTGCAGAACTAGAGGGCATAGGTTTAGGGCGAGAGGGGAAAAATTTAAAAGGGACCTTGCAGTCAACCATTTTTTGCAGAGGGTGATGCGTGTATGGAATGAGCTGCCAGAGGAAGTGGTGGAGGCATCTGAATGGATATATGAAAAGGAAGGGTTTAGAGGGATATGGACCAAGTGATGGCAAATGGAACTAGACTAATTTTGGATATCCGATTGGCATGGACAAGTTAGATTGAAGGATCTGTTTCTGTGCTTTATGTCTCTGACTGTATGACTGGTGAAAAGCGTTGGCATTCGTCGAAACATTTATGTAACAGAAAATTATAAGAGGGTAAAGATTAGCCTCACATCATTGATCCATGAATCCTGGTGTAGTATGGATGTATTTCCAGTAATAGAGTCAGTATGGCATGGAAGGAGTCCAAAACGATGGCTTCTTTTACAAAAAGTCACACTTAAAACTTACATTTCCAGAAGACTCAGATTTAAGACAACCGTGCGTTAATATAAGACAGATAAGTCTGGGGTATATGTTACATATTTGATGGAATGTTTATAGCTCTCAAAGCCTGATTTGCAGTTGTTGCTGGGCTCGTAATATTGTACAGCAGAATATTGTGTATCTTCAGTAAGAATGTCAATACCGCATGATAGATGTCCATTCAGCAACTTGAGTGGACTCTTCATGGAGTATGCAATCCACCACATTACCCTGCTATATACATTTACATAAAGATCAGCACAAAGATCTTGGGTATTAAGAGAGGAAAGAATGTTCCACAGAAACTAGAATTGTGTGTTTTGATTTTCTATTGTGGACTGACAGCGATGACCTTTGCAACCTCTTTCCACAGGAATATTACAAGAGAAGAATTTGGAGGCAGAAATCTCAGACCAAACATCACATCGAAGTCTGACAGTCGCTTGATTCACCAGGACTTGGATATTGATGGCCTTGAAAACAAAGGGGAGAAGGTCTGTCTGCTTAGTTAGGTTTTAAATGTCAGTGTGACTGGAAACTCAGAGTCTCACATACCCACACACCAGAGTAGTGACTGGAACATGCTTTACAGACTGAATGAGAGTCCTCCAATTACCAGTTCACCAGTAACACCACACCTATGCTGTAAGTGTGAGCGAGTTTCAACTGATTGTTGAACCTGGAGAAATACGAGGACACCTGCACCATGGAGAAATCATGAAAATGCAGGGAGTGTAGGAACGGTTTCCCTTCCCCGCCTGCCCGATATTCATCAGCATTTATATACCGGGCAGCGGCCAATCACCTGCATTCAGCACAGGAAAGGCTTCACTCAGTCGCATCACCTCCTGGTCCACATTGTGGAGAAACTGCTCATCTGCCCTGTATGCTGAAGCAGATGAAGGACATTTTTTTTTATCCTGGATGGAGCATACTGCAGGTATACCTGAAATAGATACATTTGTCTCTGTCCCATTGAGTCTCCAGCACATGGCCAGGCACAATTGGTCTCTGTGTTTATTCTCCACATGAGCCTCCATCCACCCCTCTTCATTGCTCTCCCATCTCCCCTCCATCAGCATAAGGGTATCCCCCACTTTTCGAAAGTTCACTTTACACTACTTCACTTTTACAAAAGACCTACATTAATACCTGTTCTCACAAACCGAAAGAAATCGGAAGAGGATTGTCGCTTTTACAAAGAAAGGCATAATATAAATTAATTCATGGTAATTGCTTCTTCGCTTTAGGCCCATTTCAGCTTATGAAAGGAACACTCTACTTTCAAATAGTGGGGGAAAGCTGTATCAATACAATACAGCACAGTCACAGGCTCTTCTCACTTGGTTTAGGCATACACACCCCCTCAAGCCTGTGCTAATTCTTAATCCTTACTTAGACCTGCTATTTATTGCCCATGTGTGGTTTCTGTTCCTCTGTTCACCTCCCCTTCATGTGTCTATCAAGATACACCTTAAACATTGTTAAGATGCCTGCTTCCACTACCTCCACTGGCAGTGCGTTCCAGAAACCCACCACCCCTCTGTGTAAATTCCCCACCCCCACCACTTCTCCCCCAAACAGTCCCCCTTTCACCTTGAACCTGTGCCCTCTTTTAGTTGACTTTTCCACCCTGGAGGGAAAAAACGCCTCTGACTATCACAGAATCCCTCCAGCGTGGAAACAGACCATTCAGCCCAACAAGTCAACACCGGCCCTCCAAAGATTAACACATAGAGACCCGTTCCCTTACCCCTATTATCTACATTTACTCCTGACTAATGCACCAAACTTACACATCCCTGAACATTGGGGCAATTTACATACAGACAATCCAACTTAACCTGCCTCTCCCTGGACACTATGGGTAATTTAGCTTCGCTAATCCACCCTAACCTATACACGTTTGGATTGTAGGAGGAAGCCGGAGCACCCGGAGGAAGCCCACACAGACACGGGAGGTGGGGTGCAGGGACAATGTGCCAACTCCACACAGATAGTTGCCTGAGACTAAAATCGAATGCAGGTCCCTGGCACTGTGAGGCGTCAGTGCGAACCACTGAGCTACCTTGCCACCCCTGTCCAGCCAATCTGTGTGTCTCATCATTTTGTCGAGGTCTCCTCTCAGCCTCTGTTTTTCCAAAGAAAACAATCCAGGTTTATGCCTCCTCTGCTCGTAATGAGAGCCCTCCAGACTAGGCAATGTCCTGGTGAACCTTGTCTGTACCCTCTGCCAGAGCACCCACAACCTTCCAGTAGCACAGTGACCAGAACTGCACACAATATTCCGAATGTGGTCAGAATAAAGAGCTGTAACGTAACTCTTACACTCAAGGAACCGTGCTGTGTGCCTTCTTGACCACCGTGCCCACCTGCATTACCACTTCCACGGATCTATATGCCCAGATCCCTCTGTATGCCAGTGCTCCTATGTGTTCTGCCATTTATCATACAATTCTTATATTTCCTTCATCACTATTGAGGTTCACTTTAACTGTCTTTCTCTCTTCATCTCTTTTTCCCCCCTCCTCACCCCTCCACACATCAGCATATCATAAGACCATAGGAGCAGAAATTAGGCCATTCAGCCCATTGAGTCTGCTTCGCCATTCAATCATGGCTGATACGTTTCTCAACCCCATTCTCCCCGTAACCCTTAACCCCCTTGATACTCAAGAACCTATCTATCTCAGTCTTAAATATACTCAGTAACTTGGCCTCCGCAGCCTTCTGTGGCGGTGAATTCCATAGATTCACCACACTCTGGTTGAAGAAGTTTCTCTCCCCTCTGTTCTAAAGGATCTTCCCTTGACACGAAAGCTGAGCACTCAGGTTCTAGTCTGTCCTACAAATGGAAACACCTTCCCAACATCCACGCCGTTTATTATTCTGTAGGTTTCAATTAGATCCCCTCTCATCCTTCTGAACTCCATGAAGTATAAACCTAGAGTCCTCTAATGTTCTTCATATGTTAAATTTTTCATTCCTGGACCATTCTTGTGAACCTCCTCTGAACATGTTCCAGGGCCAGTACATCCTTCCTGAGATATGGGGCCCAAATCTACATACAGTACTCTAATTGTGGCCTGACCGGAGCCTCAGAAGTACATCCCTGCTTTTATATTCAAGTCTGATCAAAATAAATGCCTGCATTGCATTTGCCTTCCTAACCACTGACTCAACCTATAAGTTTACCTTGAGAGAATCCTGGAGTAGAATTCCATAGTCTGTCCCCATAATCTTTCTGTTCCTGAGTAGCAGCAGAGATTTACAGATACCTCGATTGTTTTCAGGGATACCAAGGGATCTTGGGAATTGCCAGTATCTTGGGAGGAGGCAGAGAGGAATGTGGTGTGGTCCTGTAAACTCCAGAACTTTCCAAACTCCCTGAGTCAGCAGTAACTCTTTCTGGACCAAGAAACAAAAGGGCCACTGAGAAACTGCTACATCAGAAGACCTCAGAAGCAGAAATGAGGCCATTCAGCTCATTGAGTCTGCTCCACCATTCAATCATTCTTACGTATCAAGGGTTACGGGGAGAATTGGGTTGAGAAACATATCAGCCATGATTGAATAGTGGAGCAGACTCAATGGGCTGAATGGCCTAATTTCTGGTAGTTAGTCATCCCTGGGTAGAAGGACGCAAAACAACAAGTTGTTTCCTGGGACCGATGAGCTAAGCGTTTAATAACCTCATGACAAAAGGACAATTAAGTTTGTCTGTGGAAGGAAGGCCCTGACGTAAAGGGGTTTTTTGCAGGAAAGGCTGTATCAAACAAACCACTAACCCTCGAGGATAAGAAGGTAAGCTACAGACCGGAGATCTCCAGAAGTGTGAGAAGGTGGTGTTAGAAACTAAAGAAGCATCACACCACAGATTTGAAAGCGAGGAGTCTCCACCAGAATGCAACTCCAGAAAGATGCAGCAGCAGTACTTGGAAGAAGAATGCTGCACTGAATCCCTGGATACTTCCAGAGACAAACTGTTGGTGGAAACTCAGTTAAATTCTGCCATCAATTGGGTGATAGCCAAGTTGTGAGTGAGGTTGAACTTGGTTACTTGAGTTTTATTTTTGGTTGCTGCATACAATAAAGTGTAAATCATTGTTTCAGCAGTTAATTGTGTGCAGTTTCTGAGTTAAGAGCCAAATTAAAGCGATTCACCCACAACCACAGTGAGAGGCTGGGATTCATGTTGACTCCATTGCTTTCAGCAGTACATCACGTCAATACTCTTATAAAGCGAAGGCTGACAGCACCACCTTTCTCAAACAGAGGAGAGTGTCGCCCAATAATCTATAAAATTAGCATGAAAAGTGGTGTAACCTGCTCTAGTGAGAAGAATAAATCCCCAACACTTTAAAATCAACAATCAGCAATTTATTTATCCAACTCTCATGGTGAACAAATGAACAAAACTATTAACAAACTGGATACAGGCCAGGAGCAGATGGGTGGCACTAGTTTAGTTAGGGATCATGGACTGGTTGGTCTGAAGTGTCTGTTTCCAGGCTGCATGACTCCATAGCACGGAATGAATGGGGATCCATCCCAAAGATGATAAAGGTTTCAAGCACCACCTTAGGCAAATGTGTGGACACCCCTCCAGATAACTGAGGGCAGTGGGACACTGAGGGTCAGTAGATCAGTCAGCCAGCCAGTTCTCTCCAGGAGACTTCTCTCTTAAGAAAGGAAGTGGTTTCCTGCCCCATCAGCCAGATTATCCAGTTTGGATTAGGTCCTATATTTCCAACAAAATAGGTAGACAGGGCAGTGTCTATAACAAATATGTTATTAAACTTGGAAGCGTGCTGAAGACATATACAAGGATGTTGCCAGGACTCAAGGGTCTGTGTAAAAGGGAGAGGTTGGACAAGCTAAGATATTTTTATTTAGAGCATTAGAGACTGACAGGGGCCCTTAGAGAAGTGAAGTGATCGTGAGAGGCATGGAGAGGGTGAATGCACTCAGACGTTTACCCCAGGGTTGGGGAAGTGAGAGCTAGAGGGCATCAGTTTAAGGTTAGAGGAAAAAGAATAAAAGGGAATGTGAGGGGCAACTTTTTTTTTTATGCAGACGGTGGTACACATATGGAATGAAATGCCAGCGGAAGTGGTTGAGGTGGGTACATTAACAATATTTATAAGGCATTTGGACAAATAAGTGGATAGGAAAGGTATGGAAGGAAATGGGCCAAGTGCAAGGAAATGGGCTTAGTGTTGATGGACAGTTTGGTTGGCATGGACCATGTTGGGCCGAAGGGCCTGTCTCCTGCTGTGGGACTCTATGATTCGTGTCTCTTTGTCGGTCCGACAGTTTTGAGTTTCCAAATGAACATCTTACTAAATCAGGCCGAATAAACTCCAATCTCATTCATCAACTCTGATGCGGAGGTGCTGGTATTGAATTGGGGTGGACAAGGTCAGAAGTCACATGGCACCAGATGAAGTGATGAAGGAGCAGCACTCATAAAAGAGCAATGCTCTTAAAGTTTGTGATTTCAAATAAACTTATTGCACTGTAACATGGTGTTGTGTGACTTCCGACTTCTTCAACTCTGGGTTTGTCTCAAACTTGACGGGATACTTTGTCCAACTCGGCATGTTTTATCAGTATCGCTTGGAGGAATTCTTTTTTTTAAAGATTAGATTCCCAACAGTATGGAAACAGGTCCTTTAGCCCAACAAGTCCACACTGGCCCTCCGCAGAGTAACCCAGCCAGACCCATTCCCCTATTCCTATTCCTCTACATTTACCCCTGACTAATGCACCACACCTACACATCCCAGAACACTATGGGACAATTTAGATGGGCCAATCCATCCTAACCTGTACACCTTTAGACCAGGGGAAGGAAACCGGAGCACTCAGAAGTAACCCATAGAGATGTGGGGGGGACATCGTGAAAGATACACACAGACTGTCATCCCGAGGGTGGAATTGAACCCAGGTCAGCATCGTGAGGCAGTGGTACTAACCACTGAGTCACCATACCACCCCTGAGCCACGTAGGTGGGCTTGGGGGGGTGGGGGCGGGGAGGGGATGGTGAGTCCAGCACAAAACAAAAAAAGCCCACTGCACCCACTGTCAGAATGGGCAAGAGGTTCAGCCTTGGGGGTGACCCACTGCAGCGTCACTGGTGGAATCTGATTGTTGGGTGCACTGGTGCCCCCGCTGGTGCCTCCGCAAGTTGCAGGACAATGTGAACCTCCGCCCGCAGTCGGGGCAGGCAAACGGCCTCTCCCCGGTGTGGACCCATTGATGGGCCAGCAGTTTGGAGGAGCGGGTGAACCCCTTTCCACACTCGGGGCAGCTGAATGGCCTTTCCCTGGTGTGGACCCGCCGGTGGGACAACAGGTCAGAGGAATTGCTGAAGGCCTTACCACACTCAGAGCAGGCGAAAGGCCTCTCCCCCGTGTGGATTCTCCGGTGTCTCAGTAGGTCGGAGGAATTGCTGAAGGCCTTCCCGCACTCTGGGCAGCTGAAGGGCCTCTCTCCCGTGTGGACCCGCTGATGGGCCAGCAGGTTGGAGGATTTACTGAAGGCCTTCCCGCACTCTGGGCAGCTGAAGGGCCTCTCCCCCGTGTGGACCTGCTGATGGGCCAGCAGGTTGGAGGAATTGCTGAAGGCCTTCCCGCACTCTGGGCAGCTGAAGGGCCTCTCCCCTGTGTGGACCCGCCGGTGCCTCAGCAGGTTGGAGGAGTCGCTGAAGGCCTTCCCGCACTCTGGGCAGCTGAATGGCCTCTCCCCCGTGTGGACTCGCCGGTGCTTCAGCAGGTCGGAGGAATTGCTAAAGGCTTTCCCGCACTCGTGGCAACTGAAAAGCCTCTCTCCTGCATGGATTCGCTGGTGGGTCTGGAGGTTGTCCACACAAGTGAACCCTTTCCCGCACACAGAGCAGTAAAACGTCCTCTCACCAGTCTGTATATGCTGGTGGGCCAGCAGGACACAGGAGCAAGTAAAGCCCTTCGCCCGCTTGGGGCAGGAGAACGGCCTCTTCCCAGTGTGATTGCACTGATGAGCCGCCAGGACAGATGGGACACGGAAGCCCTTCCCGCAGTTGCCACACTTCCATGGTTTCTCAACGGGGAGTGTTGCCTCAGGTTTCTCCATGGCCGAAGCTTCAGCTGCACACACACACACACACACACACACACACACACGCGTGTACAACCCCGCCGTGAATTCTTCTTTCCAGGCAGTAGAGTTGTTTCAGGCTCCACACTTAGTGCGCTGTAACAGTCGGGTCTTTCAACCAGTCCCCCGTACTCAAACAGGAAGCAAAAAGAAAGCTTTGCTCCTTCTCACAGAATCATAGTTGAAAATTGTTGCGGTCCTGATGGATTGAGTGACTGTCAGACATTGACGTGAAAGTGAGGAATGGAGACACTGGAGAGTCAGAGTCAAAAAATGCGTCGCTGGAAAAGCGCAGCACAGCAAGCAGCATCAGATAAGCAGGAAAATCAACATTTTGGACTTGAGCCCTTTATCTGTTGACTTTGAAACTTCTGTCTTCAGATAGTCTGTAAGAAAAGATTACAAAAATCATCACTGCCAGTCCGGTTAAGAATGAGACATCAAGGCATTGACACTGACACCAGAGATGTGGCAAATGTTAGTGGCAAGCCAGACTGATAAAGATATGTAGCACAGAAACAGACCCTTTGGTCTAATTCATCCGTGCCAACTAGATAACCTGACCTAATCTCGGCTGATTTGCCAGCATCTGGCCCATATCGTCTAAATCCTTCCTAATCGTATACCCATCCAGATGCCTTTTAATGTCATAATTGTACCAGCACCCACCACTTCCTCTGACAGCTCTTTCCTTAAACACGCCACTTTCTGCATGAAAGAATTATCCCTTAGGTTCCTTTGTTAAGTTCTTTTGCTTGAGCTTCTTACACTGCAATACGCCAACTTCTGTGAACAACCAAACTTTATTAAGTACAGTACAAGTTGTGGAGAAACTCTTCACACTCTTCGCAATGCTGGAACACAACAGTACCAAAAAAACAAACCCCTTAAACAAAGTAAAACTGAAACAGAGGCTTACAGTTGAAGTTAGAAGGGCAGAAGGAGACAGTATTAGCAGCCTTTCTCCAGACAGCCCACTGCTTAACTCACCCAAACAAGACTTCAGCTTTCAGGATTGACCACTCCCCTTTCATTGTAGAGGTCACTTCTAAAACATAAAAGCTTTGGCCTCAAGTCTCACCTGTTCACACATAACCAAAAATGCCTCTCAATACCGTTTTTCATCTCTGTACTAAACCAGTCGCTTCGGAGCTTGGGTCTTTTTACCACCCCTCTGAAAAAAAACCAAGGACACAGCATCCTTGAGAAGAAGGACCAGCTTTTAGAAAAAAGGACCAGCTTTGTGACAGAGGGATATAGGCCAAACACTGGCAGATGGGATTAGATTAGTTTGAGAACATAGCATGGAGTAGTTGGACTGAAGGGACTGTTTCTGTGCTGTTTGACTCGGTAACTGTTTTGCAATGGTCTGAAAACCATTTTCTTGCCTTCCCCCATAAACGTCCACTTCTTTGTTGTTCCAAAATCAGATGAACTCAGCCTTGAATATATTCAATGATCCCATAACAGCAGGAAGACATCCCCACTTCTGAACTCAATTCCTCTTGCTAATATACCACTTGCCTTCCTCATTGCTTGCTGCACCTATCTGACAACTGGCATTAACTGGTATGGTAGGACGCTGAGGCCCCTTTATACACATTCCTGATGAAGGGCTCGTGCCTGTAATGCTGACTCTCCTGCTCCTTGGATGCTGCCTCATCTGCTGTGCTTTTCGAGCACCACACTTTTTGACTCTGATCTCCAACATTTGCAGTCCTCACTTTCTCCACATCCCAATATATCACCATTTAAACAATGCATCTCCTTTCTGCTTTCCCTCCCCACCCCCCCCACAGGGAATGCTATCACTTCACATCGTGGTACTGCATTTTCCATGAGTTTGCCAACTGAGACACAGACCTGGCCAAACTTTTCCAGAATCTGTCCCCTCCATAAATTGAGATGAAGAGAGAGACACACACAATAAAGGTGTTTCTGATTAGTAGGAGGACCGCGCTCCTTCCGGTCCTCCAGGGCTTCCTATTGGCCCAACAATAGATCATGCGCAATTTCCGCGGACAGCCAGGAGCACGCGCAGGTTTTGCTGACACCGGCGAACATGCGCAGTGTGCGTTGTCACCGAGGAGCATGCGCAAGATGCTCTGTGAAGTTGCTGGTGTTACCGACAGGTTTTGTGCCCAAATGACAATCAGAGACAAGAAAGGCTGGAGCGACATTTTATATTTATCCTGCGGCTCCACATTTTATTCCTTTTGCATTTTATTTGACGACTCATCTTTTCCTCAGGGTAGGGGACTCCCAAACTGGAGGGCATAGGTTGAAGGTGAGAGGGGAAAGATTTAAAAGGGACCTAAGGAGTAGAAAAAAAGTGTGAAAGTTAATTCCCCTTAAGTGCCCTCTCCAAACCTGCACATCTTTGGATTGTGGGGAGAAACCGAGCACCAAAGGAATCCCACGCAGACACAGGGAGAATGTGCAAACTCCACTCAGACAGTTGCCCAAGACTGGGATCAAACCCGGGTCCCTGGTGCTATAAGACAGCAATGCCAGCCACTGAGCCTGTTCAGAAAAAGCAGCAATTGATTTATATTAGGGTGGGAGGGGAAAGGATAAAAAGGGACCTAAAGGGCAACTATTTTACGCAGCGGGTGGTGCGTGGATTGAATGAGCTCCCAGAGGAAGTGGTGGAGGCTGGTACAATTACAATATTCAAAAGGCATCTGGATGGTATATGAACAGGAAGGTTTGGAGGGATATGGGCCAAGAGCTGGCAAATGGGCCAAGATTAATTTAGGATATCCGACTGGCACGGAACAAACAGTTTGTTTCCATGTTCCACTACTCTATTTCTACATCGTCAGAACTGTTATGACACGGACTGCACCCCCCACTAATTTAAACCCAAAAAAGATTTACCCCATGTGATAATATGAAAATTCAAGAGGTAAGGAACTGTTTCTAAAAGTCACTATTTAAAGTTTTATTTAATGATCTCGGACTCTAACTTGCAAGTGTTTAAATCTGCTGGGATTTTTCGTACTGCCAAATCTATTCAAATCTGTCTAAACTAGTTCAAATCTCAGACAAAAGCCCTCAAATTTTACAACACTGGGTGCAACCTCCCCCACCTAATTTAAACCAGCAACAGAGAGAAGGTTTAACCCATGTGGTAATCTGTGAAAATTCAAGAACCAAGAAACTATTCCCAAAGGTCAGTATTTAAAGTTAAAATTAACAACTTTATTTATTAACGTCTAACGGAGAATAATTAATTAACAACAATTTACAACTCCTTTCTCTAACCTATCTTCTACCTTCCCCTGTATAATACCAGTCGAATAAAAACCCCTGATTAAGATTTACCGAAAGATTCAAACTTCAAGACCAGCCAGCTGTTAAATCTTCTCTTTGTACCTTCCTCTGTAGATTTGCTCTCCAGGTCGGTGTCGATGTTTTTTCTCTGTGCAGACTCCTTCTCTGGACAGGTACCTCTCAGAGTTCTCACTAGCAGCCTACATTTGTTGGTCTTTTGACAGTTCTCCTGTAACTGTTCAACTTTTTTTTTGATTTTGTACTCCAAAGCATCAAATCATTTCATTGGTGTTAATATTAGATTAGATTAAATTCCCTACTGTGCGGAACCAGGCCCTTCGGCCCAACCAGTCCACACCGAGCCTCCGAAGAGCAACTCACCCAGACCCATTTCCCTCTGACGAATGCACCTAACACTACGGGCAATATAGCATAGCCACTTCACCTGACCTGCACATCTTTGGACTGTGGGAGGAAACTGGAGCACCCAGAGCAAACCCACGCAGACACGGGGAGAATGTGCAAACTTCACACAGTCAGTCACCCAAGGCTGGAATCGACCCTGGTGGTGTGAGGCAGCAGTGCTAACCAATATTCTCAAAATACTAAATTCAAATTTGATTGGAATTCAGTATTTTGGGGCAAGATTTAAATCGATTGGCCAAAATTGAGTATGTTTTTGTCTCCAGGCAACCCAGCTGAGCTGTTTGACCAAATGTTAAATTGTTACCTTGTTCACAATGTTTGGTGCTATGTCAGGTGGTTCTGCTCGCTTTTCAACTCTCTTGAAGGTAGAATACACCTCTACACCTTCTAAGAGAACCAATTTTTCAAGACTAGGAATCGGCCATTCACCCCTAACAGGAGAAAGTGAGTACTGCAGATGCTGGATATTAGAGTCAAGAATGTGGTGCTGGAAAAGCACAGCAGGTCAGGCAACATCCGAGGAGCAGGAAAATTGACATTTTAGGCAAAAGCCTCATTCACCCCGAACAGCCTGTCCTCAACTGCACATAGTTCAATGCAAGTTTGAGAAAGATGGCTGCAGCTTTGTCTTAATATAAAATTGAACATGCGTTCAAACTTTAATGCTATTTCTGAATATATTATTTTAGCTATTCTCAATTTGAAAGATCAGCCATTTCTCGTGCACCCCCATCTCCCAGGCAGTGTCATCACCAACCATTTTCTCTCTCTCTTCTGAGAAGAGCTTGATACAGCGATCAAAGAGAGTTCGAGGCATGAGAAAGTTTAGTGGGAGTTGGAAGAGATACAGAATGGACAGGGTGACAGAGTGTGGGGCCATTGAGAGACTGGGGGGAACAGAGGGTGGTGGGGGCGGAAAGGAAAGACTTGGGGGTCAAAGGGTGGAGGAATAGAATGAAGGGGAGAGAGAGAAAATGGGGGGCAGAGAGTTGCGGGATGAGAGAGAATGGTTGGGGGCAGTGGGTGGGGAGAGAGACAGCACAATTCCCACCTTCCCCAGGACTGGGGCAGTGTCCCATGAACTGGAACCTACTCCTCCCACAGCAATCATTTCTCAATCCACATATGGCTAAAGCAGAAGATTTATATAATCCCTGCAGGCCATTTCACCTATCAAATTCACACCGACCTTCCACACAGCATCCCACCCAGACTCATCCACTTACCCTACAGCCCTGCAGTTCCCCATAGCTAACCCACTCTAACCTGCACATCCCTGGACACTTTAGCACAGCCGATCCATCCGAAACTGCAGATCCTTGGACTGTGGGAGGAAACCGGAGCACCCAGATGTAACCCGCGCATACAGAAGAGGGAGAACATACCAAATTTCACACAGACAGTCATGAGAAGGTGGAATCAAATCGCTTCTAACAATTCTCCCACACCTGTAAAACCCTGAGCACCATGGGTAATTTAGCAGGGCCAACCCACCCTCACCTGGGCAAAGATAAAAATCACATGACGCCAGTCCAACAGGTTTATTTGGAAGCACTAGCTTTTGGAGCACTGCTCCTTCATCAGGTTGTTGTGGAGTATAAGATCATAAGACACTGAGTTTACAGCAAAACATTACAGAGTCATGCCACTGAAATGATACATTGAAGAAACCTGGATTGTAAAGTCTTTCATCTTTTAGAATGAGTTGCTGGTGTCATTAATATGTAAATCCCAGAACTTCTTCTAAGGCTCAAGATAACTTAAGGTTTTATAAGAAAAGATGACAACTCAGCTCAGACAATGCATTAAAGGTGTGAGGCCAGAGTCTGTCTGTATCCCAGTTTTTGAGTCAGACTGGTTCTATTTCCAAAGTGGAATTTATAAAATATTCCATGTATTGTCTGCCTGCAGATTGTGCATTTTTTGAGCAAAATAGATGGTATGTGCAAATACAAATTCACCCCATAGACCTCGGTGTGTTTGTGTGTGCGCGCGCGCACACACATGAGAGAGAGAAAAAGTCTAGTTCCATACTGTATATCTCTATGTCTATTGCATAACAGATGCGTTATTTCTGTTGATGTAAATATTGTTATAAATCATAGCTGGGTACTAATACTTAGATGTAAGGGAGAGAGAATTCTTCAATCAGGGCACTATAAGAATCCTGGCAGACCCCTATTTCTAGTTTACTTGCCAATGAACAGACACAAGCACCTATTTAATTCTAACTTTTCACTTATTTTGTTATATTTTCTGGTATGATACTCTTTGTCTGGATGGTTTACAGGCTGGGAGATTGTGGATTGGACTTTGATTGACTGAATGATTTATTGTTCCAGAAGGTGTCAAAGGAGGTTAAAGCTTCAGCAGAAATGAAGCAGAGCTGAGAACAGACAACAACTGTGGGAACAGGGAGATCAATAGAGGACAAAGAAACCAGGACCTGAAATCCGAGCTGACACCACACTACCCTGTGATCAGTGCTTTGATTAGCAGTGTCAACCCTCTACCTTTACCTCGCTTCCCATTCGACTTGAATGCCACATCTCCCCTCAATATTTAGGATCCAATCCTTGTCATCCTGAAGCCATGTCTCTGTAAGGAGTCCCAGATCAAAACCTGGAGTGCAGGTTCATAGTTCCTTGAAGGTAGAGTCCCAGGTAGATATGACAGTGAAGGCAGCATTTGGTATGCTTTCCTTTATCGGTTACAGCACTGAGTAAAGGAGTTGGGAGGTAGGTGATTTTGCAGCTCTACAAGACATTGGTGAGGCCACATTTGGAATATTGTGTGCAACTCTGGTCTCCTGCCCATCAGAAGGACGGTGTGAAACTTGAAAGGGTTCAGAAAAGATTTACCAGCATGCTGCCAGGTTTGAAAAAAATTAGCTCTCGGGAGAGGCTGAATAGGCTGGGGCTGTTTTCCCTGGAGCGTCGGAGGCTGAGGGATGACCTTAGAGGCTTGTAAAATCATGAGAGGCATGGATAGGGTAAATAAACAAAGTCTTCTCCCTGGGGTGGGGGAGTGCAGAACTAAAGGTTTTGGGCGAACGGGGAAAGACATAAAAGAGCTCTAAGGGGAGCCTTTTCACACAGAGTAGTGCATATATGAAATGACCAGCCAGAGGAAGTGGTGGAGACTGGTATGATTACAGAATTTAAATGGCATTTGGATTGGTCTATAATAGAAGGGGTTCGAGGGATTATGGGGCCCAGGGCTGGCAAACAGATGAGATTAGGATAACTGATAGGCATGGAGAAATTGGACCGAAGGGTCTGTTTCTGTGCTGTACATCTCTATGACTCCAATATAAAAGGTTCAGGGGGATATAGGTTGAACACAGGCAGGTGGGTCCAGTTTAGTTTGAGAACATAGTCAGCATGGACTAGTTGGACTGAAGGGTCTGTTTCTGTAACTGACCTGTACTGGTCTTGCCTCCCCCATAACCATCACATCTTTGTTGTTCAAAAATCAGATAAACTCAGCCTTGGATATATTCAATTACGACCAAACTGCAGGAAGGGGTCCCCACTTCTCAACTCAATTCCTCTTACTAATATACCACTTGCCTTGCTCACTACTTGCTGCACCTGTCTGACAACTTGCATTGACTGGATTAGAAGGACGCAGAGGCCCCTTTGTTCATCCACACATCATTGCTGATGAAAGGCTCGAGCCTGAAATGTCAATTCTCCTGTATTTGCCATTGAAAAAAGACCTGGACTAACTTTCCCAGAGTCTGTCCCCTCCCTGGATTCACTTCGTTTCCCTTCAGTTCCTGCAAGTCAACAGCTCAACCCCGGAATGGAGAAGGGGGTGAGAAAAGAGTGTGCTGTACTCACAGATGTTGGAGAGAGGAAAGAAGTTGCAGTTGGGGTGAAGCTCAATCTTCGTTCATAGAGAGAGGAGCAGCAGCAGCAGCACCAGCAACTTCAAAAGTTAATTGTCCTACTTCCGCATCCAGACGATAGGTTTGCTGTGATTGGCAGGAGGATCAGTCTCCATCCGGTCCTCCAGAACTTCTCATTGGTCCATCAAAACAAGGTCACGGAGTGTTTCCGCTTGTTGTGTGAGCATGCGTAATGTCTTGTTGACACTGTGGAACATGCGCAGTGCGTTGCTGACACCGAGTAGCATGCGCTGTATGGAGACGTTGGCATTACTGCAGATTTTCAAAGTTAAAAATCACACAATGGCAGGTTATAGCCCAACAGGTTTATTTGGAATCACTAGTTTTCGAAGCGCTGCTCCTTCATCGGTTGGTTGTGGAGCAGAATCATAACACACAGACTTTATAGCAACAGGATTGCAGTGTAATGGAATGGAATATTAAACAACTTTAGCTTACCTCTACCATTTTTTAGAATGACCATGTTAGTTTTGATTCCTTCACATGTAAATCCCAGAACTTTTCAAAAGTTACGTTCTCAAGATAGCTTTTAACAATAGGTGTCATCTCAATCAGATAATGCATTGAAGGTTTTAAGTTAACGTCTGTCTGTGTTCCAATGTTAGGTCAGACGGATTCTATTTCTATCGTGGTATTAGAGAATCTTACGTGTATGAGTTTTTGAGCAAAATAAAATGCGATTCTGCAAGTACAAATTCAATCCACAAACTTTTATGTGTGTGCGTGTGTGTGTGCAGGAGAAACCGAGTGATCATGTGTGTGTGAGAGTGTGTAATGGGGTATAAGTCTGTGATAGGGTGTGTATGTGTGTGTGAGTGAGTGAGTGAGAGAGAGTGTAATGGGGTATAAGTCTGTGAGAGGGTGTGTGTGTGTGTGAGAGAGCGTATGTGTATGAGAGAGAGTCTGTGTGAGTGTGTTGGTTTGGAGGAGCATGTATTTGTGTGAATGCATGCTTGTGTGTGTGTGTGTGTGAGTGAGAGAGAGAGAGAGAGCAAGAGAGAGAGAGAGAGAGAATGCATAGTATAGTGGGGTCACCTGTAGTGTGACATGAACCCAAGGTACTAGTTGAGGCCATCTCCATGGGTACCGAACTTGGCTATCAGCCCCTGCTTGGCCAATTTGCATTTTTGCCTGTCCTGAAGTCTACCTTGGAGGATGGTCACCCGAAGGTCCAAGGCTGAATGTCCCAGACCGCTGTAGTGTTCCCTGACTGGGAGGGAACACTCCTGGCTGTTGATTGTTGTGCAGTGTCCATTCATCTGTTGCTGTAGCCTCTGCTTGGTCTCACCAATATACCAAGACTCAGGGCATCGTTGCCTGCAGCGTATGAGATAAAAAATGTTGGCTGAGTCACATGAGTACCTCCTGCACTCATGGTGGGTGGTGTCCTCACGTGTCATGGTGGTAATCGTGTCAACATTCTGATACGTCTTTCATCATCTGCCGTGACAGAGTTGTATTGTGTTGTCCTGAAGGCCAGGCAGTTTTCTGAGACCAATTATCTGTTTAAAGTTTGGCGGTTGATTGAAGGCGAGAAGTGGAGGCATG
Organism: Chiloscyllium plagiosum; assembly: GCF_037043375.1. Lineage (NCBI taxonomy): Eukaryota > Metazoa > Chordata > Chondrichthyes > Orectolobiformes > Hemiscylliidae > Chiloscyllium > Chiloscyllium plagiosum. Next base: position 5,283,261 of record NW_028270165.1, on the reverse strand, counting down.
GGGAAAGTCTTGGCGAGGTGCTCATCCTCATCCATAATGTGTTGCAGGCTGTGAAGAATGTGGCGTGGTGTTTCGGCTCCTGAGAAGTACTGGACAACAAAGGGTACCATTTTGGTTGCAGCTCGTGTCTGTCTCCTAAAGGAAGTCATTACAGTTTCTTGCTGTGACACATTGGAACTGGGAGTTGATGAGTTGAACATTGTACCCCGTTCTTATGAGAGCATGCTTGTGTACTTCCAAGTGTCTGCCATGTTCCTCCTCACCTGAACAGATCCTATGTATGCGAAGGGCTTGTCCAGAGGGGATGGCTGTTTTAATATGTTTCATGAGAGAAGTGTAGCACTGTCAGGTTATCCGTGGTTTGCGGGTACAGAGAAGTGCTGAGATACCCATCCTTGATAGAGCTGCATATATTCAAAAATGAGACAAATACTAAAGAGTATTGTTGTTTCAGTGACTCCTTACCATGGGTCCAGAGGAAGAAATGTCATCAATATATCTGGTGTATAGTGTTGGTTGGAGGTCCTGTGCAGAAAAGAAGCCTTGTTCGAACCTGTGCTTGAAAATGTTGGCATACTGGGGTGGAAGTTTGGTCCCCATGGCTGTTCCATGTGTCTGGATGAAGAACTGGTTGCCAAAGGTGAAAATGTTGTGGTTGAGAATGAAGCGGATGAGTTGTAGGACAGTGCTCAGAGATTGGCAGTTGTTGGTATTGAGTACTGAGGCTGTTACCGTGATGCCATCATCGTGAGGAATGCTGGTGTAGAGTACTGACATGTCCATGGATTCAACTAGTCCGTGGGTGCTGAGCTTCTGGAAGGATTGGATCAGAAGTCTTGATGAATGCTGTCAGTTCACAGTTGTGTTCTTTGGTCAGATCAGCTGGTAGTTGCCTGTCGTGTTCCTGGTCAGTTGTTTGTACACTTCCTTGCAGAAGTCCATTTATTCCGAATTACTAAAAAACTGCATAAATCCATGTAAGATTCTGTAGCTCCCACTTTAGAAATAGAATCAGTCTGACCTAACATTGGGACACAGACAGACTTTAATTTCTCACTTTCAATTATCTGAGCTGAGATGACATCTATTGTTAAAAGCTATCTTAAGAATGTAAGTTTAAAAAAGTTCTGGGATTTACAAATAAAGGAACCGAAACTAACATGGTCATCCAAGATGCAAGCTCACCTGCACATCTTAGCACAGCTGATCCACCCTAAAGTGCAGATCTTTGGACTGTGGGAGGAAGCCAGACACCCTGAGGTCACCAACACAGACACAAGGGGGAGAACATGCCAAACGTCACACAGACAGTCACCCAAGGATGGAATCAAACCCAGGCTCCTGGCGTTATTAAGCAGCATTGCTAACCACTGAGCCACCATCCCACCCAGTGCTTTGAGGTTCTGCTTTGTCTTTGCAGCTTTTAACTTCTCATGCGCCCTCAGCAGAGGCTGTGTCCTGCTGACATCGTTGGACCACACCCATTGCACCTCCCTTTCCCACTTCTCCAGCCCAGAGCACAGTGGTTCCTGAATCCTGGCACCAGATTCTGATGCCTCTGTGCTTCTGCTGCCAACTGCAGAGAACGGAGGCAATCCCCGTCACTATTCTGTCCCTTACCTCCCCCTCCCTAACGTTATTCTTGCTCCTCCCACCGCACAGTTAGCTCCTCCCCCCTGCAGCCCTCTCTCAGATCACCTTTACCTGCCTGACCCGGGCTCACACCCCACTGACCCTGTCCACTGATCCCATCAGAAGGCTCTGTCCGGAGGGAAAGACCATCTCCCGGAATAAAAAACATCTGATTAACTTTCCGCCTTGCCTTCCCAGCGTGTCAGCAACCTGTCTTCCAGCTCCACCTCTCTGAGCTGAAGGTCCTCCAACATGTGTTTGCCCTGGATCACATCATCCAGAGCCTTCCACCTTTTGCAAATCGAAAGACAAGTCTCACCCTGCCCTCTCCAGTGTCTATTGTGTAACTGCTTAATCATTTCTAGTGGCCAAGCAGAGACTGATAGCCAAGTTTGGAACCCATGAGGTTGGCCTGCACCAGGACCTTTGGTTCATGTTACATTACAGGTGACCCCACTACACTGTACACATTCTGTCTCTCACACACAGCCATACATTCTCACATACTCACGCAGGCACTCTCTCAGATATACGTGCTCTCTCAGATGCACACACATGTACCCACCCACACTCTCACCCACACACACATCCTCTCACAGACTAATACTCCTGCAACTCTCACTTTACCAAGCATGCACACATGCAAACACACACTCTCTCAGCCAGATTCACGTGTATGCACACACTCACTCACTCTCATGCATTCACACATAGATAAGACCATGGGGTGAATTTGCATTTGCAGAATTATGTCTGTAGATACATTCTATTTTGCTCAAAAAGTGCACAATCTGCAGACAGTCAATCCATGTAATATTTTATAAATTCCTACTTTGGAAACAGAATCAGTCTGACTCAAGACAGACTCGAACCTCACATCTTTCATGCATTGTCTGAGCTGAGATGGCACCTCTTTGTAAATCCTGAAGTTATCTCGAGACTGTGACTGAAAAGAAGTTTTGGGATTTACATACTAATGAACTGAAACCTGCAACCCATTCTAAAGATGAAACACTTAAAAGCAGTCGAGGTTTGTTCAATATATCATTTTGCTACAAGTTCTGTGTCTTATGATCCTGCTGTACAGTTACCTGACGAAGGAGCAACACTCCGAAAGCTAGTACTTCCAAATAAACCTGTTGGACTGTAACTGGATTTTAACTTTGTTTCCAGTGAAAACAGCCCACCCCTCCCACTGCTGCCAGTAAACTTTACAATGCTGAGGAAATAATGAACCATCAGTCCTGAAAAATGTACAATTCTAATAATACGAGCTACACATTGACTGCTCCTTCTGATATAAGACATTGGAAACCTCCCGCCGGAGATTGAAAGAAATTAGCAGCTTTAAAAGAAAAACCTGTTGAATCTCATAGCCTTCAATGTCTGAGTCCGACGGTAAGTTCAGGTAACTTTTGTTGGGACCCAACTTTGTGGCAGCTTCAGATCATCTCAGCAAAAAGGTGCACAAAAAGTAGCTTTTTATTGAAACACACACACACACATACACACACTCTCCTGCATCCCACTTTCTTCACTATTGGTCAGCTGAGTTGTCCCTTTGTAATTCGATCCTTGGTGCAGCCTTAGCCTGGAGGAAGTATTGCTTCACTCAGCAATTGCAACCCATAGCCTGTATGCAAGTAAGATTCCCCCCGCGCATTTGCAGATGGCCTGTCAAGAGTCAACCACACTGCTGTGGTCTGGAGTCACATATAGGCCAGACCAGGGAAAGCATGCAGCTGGGACGACTGAGTGAATCCTTTCCCACAACAGCAGTTTCCTCCCCTAATCATGAGTGAATCAGATTGGGGTGTTTGTTCCCCGAAAATGGTTTCATAATGAGATTCTGAACTCCAGATTTCTGACTGAACTCCAAATCCGCCATCTGCTATGGTGAGATTCAAACCCGGGAGTCCCCAGAACTGGGTTATTAATGCAGTCGAGAATGGCACTCGGCCGAAGCTCCTTCAATCCCCCTGCGATGGGAGGTGAACTCACTGATGTCTCTGCAGGTGGGAGGAGTGGGTGAAGCCCTTCCCGCACAGAGAGCGAGTGGACGGTCTCATTGATCCTCCAAGCTGAGTAAATGGTGTGAAGTACTGTACTTTTCACGGTCACCGCATTGAATTTCCCTCATTCGGGTGTATCAATATTCTTCCTGCCACACCAGTGTCCAAGCAGACAAAAGCAAACATTTCTTCTCGACTGGAATGGCTGCTGATATTCAAGTCCCAATGAATCAAGTGACTCTGTCAGAAGCTGATGTATCTTTAGGTTTCAGATTTTTTTCCCCATGTCTTCCTGCAAATAAAATCACGAAATAAGTCATGGTCAGTACAGTCAAATGAACATAACATCGGTGACAATTCCTTAGATTGCCAGATACCTGCTGATCATATATTATCCATGACACAGAAACCTGAAAACCCTCATTCAGCCAGATAGCATTAAGTATATAAAGAGGAAAACTTCATTTAGGTGACAATGACCTGGAACAACCTGATGCAACAATGCAATACCTGCAGTACTGAAAACCGTAAGGCTTCTGATGATACCAGTTACTGATTCACCGCTCCTTCTGATGGACAGCATTGGAAGTACATTGTTGGGGGCTGAAAGAAATGAGCAGTTTAAAACAAAAACCCACCGAAATCCTTCACTAGGCTTCCCACTAGGACATTTTACTTAAAACACTTCAACCCCACATTGCAACAAGTTCCACATTCCATCAAAATCCTGGATGTCCGCACTTACTCAGTTGCTGTCTCTCAAATGAAAGATTTCATTGTAGCTTCTGCTCCCAGTAAGGACAAAATATCTTTGAAAGCTGCTCTGAAATTCCAGTCTTCACAACAATACTTCTGCTTTCCTTCAGTCCAAATTGTCTGTGCTGACCAGATATCCCAAATTAACATAGTCCCATTTGTCAGCACTTAGCCTATATCCCTCTCAATTCAGCCTGTTACCAGATGCCATTTAAAATGCTGTAATTATACCAGCCTCCACCACTTCCGCTGGCAGCTCATTCCATGCTTGCATCACTCTCTGTGTGAGAAAGTTGTCCATAAGGTTCCTTTTAAATCTTTCCCCTCTCACCTCAAATCTATGCCCTCTAGTTTTGGACTCCCCTACTATGTGGAAATGTTTTTGGCTATTCACCCTATCCATGTTCCATATGAACTTCTATAAAGTCACCCCTCAGCCTTCAATGCTTCAGGGAAAACAGCCCCGGTCTATTCAGCCTCTCCCTATAGCTCAAACCCTCCAACTCTGGCAAAAGCCTTGTAAATCTTTGCCAAACCCTTTCAAAGGTTCACAACACTTTTCCTGTAGCAGGATAACCAGAACTGAACACAGTATTCCAAAAGTTGCCTAATCAATGTCCAGTACAGGGGCAACATGACCTCCCAACATCTGTATTGAAATGCACTGACCTATAAAGGCAAGCATACCAAACACCTCCTTCACTATCCTGTCTACCTGCGACTCCACTTTCAAGAAACTATGAACCAGCACTCCAAGCTATCTTTATTCAACAACACTCCCCATTAACTTTGCAGATCCTGCCCTGATCTGCCTTTCCAAAATCAAAATTTCAAAATGGGGTTGAGAAACAGATCAGTTGCGATTGAATGGTGGAGTAGATCTGATGGGCTGAATGGCCTAATTTCTGCACCTATGTCATATGGTCTCTTGCTGTCCTGGACACAGAGTGAGAGAATTGGGAGCAGGAATAGGTCATTTGGTCTTTCCAGTCGGCACCAGCATTGAACAGTTCATAACTGGATATAAATATACCGGCATCTAGGTGGGCAGGGTGGAATTTTTTTCACTGCAGCATCGGAGGTTGAGAGATGACCTTAGAGAGGATTATAAAATCTTCAGGGGTATCGATGAGGTGAACAGCAGGTATTCTTTCCGTGGGATGGGTGTTTCAAGGTTAGGGAGCAAACTTTGAAGATAAAAGGAGAAATATTTTTAAAAGACATGAGGGGCACCTTTTTATTTTAAGACAGAGAATGGTTCTCATGTGGTATCAATGTCCAGAGGAGGTGGTGGATGCAGGTACAGTTACAGTGTTTAAAAGACATTTGGATAAGTACATACAGTCATAGAGATGTACAGCATGGAAACAGACCCTTCGGTCCAACGCGTCCATGCCGACCAGATATCCCAACCCAATCTAATCCCACCTGCCAGCACCCGGCCCATATCCCTCCAAACCCTTCCTAGTCATATACCCATCCAAATGCCTCTTAAATGTTGCAATTGTAATAGGCAAGATTCAGAGAGTCTGGGCCAAACTCTGGCAGGTGGGACTAGTTTAGTTTCAGAACACAGTCAGCATGGACTAGTTGGACTTAATGGTTTGTTTCTGTGCTGTATGACTGTAACTGTTCTATATTGGTCTTAAAACCATTTTCTTACCTCCCCCCAATACCCATCACTTCTTTGTTCTTCAAAGTCAAATGAACTCAGCCTTGAATACATTCAATGACTGACCTAACTGCAGGAAGACATCCCCACTTCTGAACTCAACTTCTCTTGCTAATATACCACTTGCCTTGCTGATTGCTTGCTGCGCCCGTCTGACAACTGGCAGTGACTGGTGCAGAAGGACACTGAGGCCCCTTTGTCCATCCACACATCATTCCTGATGAAGGATTCGTGCCCAAAACATTGACTCTCCTCCTCCTCAGTTGCTGCCTAACCTGCTGTGCTTTTCCAGCGCCACACTTTTCAACTCTGATCTCCATCATCTCACTTTCACCACATCTCAACATATCACCATTTAAACAATGCGCCTCCTCTCTGCGCTTTTGTTTAACATCAAAGGCTATAGATTGTGTCACTGCATTTGCCATGTGTTTGTAAATTGAGACAGACCTGGATCAACTTTTCCGGAGTCTGTCCCCTCCCTCGTTTCACTCTTTCCTTTCAGTTGCTGCAAGTTAACAATTGAACCCCAGAATGAAACAAAAAATGGAAAAAGAGGTGATAAACAGACTGTTGTACTCACAAAAGTTCCACTGAGGAAGGAAGTTACAGTCTGGGGTGAAGTTCACAGAGAAAGGAGCAGCAGCATCTTCAGAGCTCATGGTCCAACCTCCACATTTCAACCTCCTTCCGGTCCTCCAAGGTTCTCCATTGGTCCATGGAAAGGAGCTGACGCGCAGTTTCTGCGGACACCAAGGAATATGCGCAGTGCTTTGCTGACACTGGCGGTCATGCGCAGTGCTTGCTGACACCGCGGAGCATGCTCAGTGTGCAGGAATTTGTTACAAATTTTAAAGTTAAAAATCACAAAACACCTGGTTATAGTCCAACAGACTTATTTAGAAGCACTAGCTTTCACAGCGCTGCTCCTCCATCAGGTGGTTGTGGAGTATAAGATCGTAAGACACAGAATTTATGATCTTATACTCGGGCGGCACGGTGGCACAGTGGTTAGCACTGCTGCCTCACAGCGCCAGAGACCCGGGTTCAATTCCCGCCTCAGGCGACTGACTGTGTGGAGTTTGCACGTTCTCCCCGTGTCTGCGTGGGTTTCCTCAGGGTGCTCCGGTTTCCTCCCACAGTCACAAAAAGATGTGCAGGGTCAGGTGAATTGGCCATGCTAAATTGCCCGTAGTGTTAGGTAAGGGGTAAATGTAGGGGTATGGGTGGGTTTCGCTTCGGCGGGTCGGTGTGGACTTGTTGGGCCGAAGGGCCTGTTTCCACACTGTAATCTAATCTAATCTAACAACCACCTGATGAAGGAGCGGCGCTCCGAAAGCTAGTGCTTCCAAACAAGCCGATTGGACTGTAACCTGGTGTTGTGTGATTTTTAACTTTGTACACCCCAGTCCAACAGGGGAACTTCCAGATCATGACAAATTTTAAGTGTCCAAATGCGAATATGAGAGAAAAATACCAAAGCAATTTTTTGTCGAAATGTTTTTTTCCCTGTGCCTCGACATGTTATTCCTTTAGCATTTTGTCTTTTGCCCAGGGTAGAGGTATTCCAAAACTAGAGGGTATAGGTTTAGGGTGAGGGGAAAAGATTTTAAAAGATTTAAAAGACTAGGCATAGAACATTCACCCCTTACAGGGCGAAAGTGAGGACTGCAGATACTGGAAATTAGGGTCGAGAGTGTGGTGCTGGAAAAGCACAGCAGGTCAGGCAGCATCTGAAGAGCAGGAGAATCGACGTTTCGGGCAAAACCCTTCATCAGGAAATAGCCATGGGGAACTGCAGGGCTGTAGCGTAATCGAGTGGGTCTGGGTGGGATGCTGTTGGGAAGGTCGGTGTGAATGGCCTGCAGGGATGATATGCCTTAGCCATGCTTATATTGAGAAATGGTTGCCCCAAATCTGCTGTGGGACGAGTGGGTTCCAGTTCGTGGGACACTGACACCAGTCCTGGGGAAGGTGGGATTTGTGCTGTCTCTCGCTTCCCATTCTTCCCCTTGTCCATTTTCTCCCCACCCACTGCCCCCGCCCTTTCTCCCCTCTTCACACTGCACCCCGATTCTCTCCCCAATCCTCTGAACCCCAGTCATTCTCTACTCCCCAACCTCTGTCTCCTCTCCATTTCTCTCCCTTCTTCACCACCACCAGTGCCCCCGCCCGTCCTTTCTCGTGCCTCAGCCCTCTTTGATCTAGTGGCCGAGCAGAGGCTGATAGCCAAGTTTAGAACACATGAGGATGGCCTCAGCCGAGACCCTGGGTTCATGTCACACTACAGGAGACCCAGCTACACAATACACTCTCTCACACACAAGCACACTCTCTTACATACTCACACGCTCGTGCAGACCTTCTCTGATAGACATGCTCTCTCTCAGACACACAGTAATACATCCCCACACTCAAACCTACGCACACACCATCTCACATGCTTATACTCCATCACACACACACACACACACACAGTACCCAGCATGCACACGCACACACACGCTCTCTCTCATGCATGCACTCACATATAGAAGTCTTTGGGGTGAATCTGCGTTTGCAGAATTATATATTTGGAAATAGAACCAGTCTCACTCAAGATTAGGATACAGATAGACCCTACCCTCACAGCTTTCATGCATTGTCTGACCTGAGGTGTCACCTCATTTTATAGAACCTTAAGTTACCTGGAGAATGTGATTTTTAAAAAGTTCTGGGATTTACAGATTAATGAACCGAAATCTACAACCCGTTTTAAAAGATGAAAGACTCAACAGCAATCTCGGTTTCTTCAATATATCATTTATGTTACATGACACTATAATCTATTCTTATATCTTCTGTGTCTTATGATCCTCCTGCACAGCTTGCAGAAGAGAGCACCGATCCAAAGGGAAGCAGCTTGAGGTGACACTGAACAACAGCAGAGGATGGTTTCGATCCATCGACCTCTGGGTTATGGGCCCAGCACGCTCCCGCTGCGCCACTCTACTGCTGCGCGATACGCCCCCCCCCCCTTCCAGAGAACACTTCAGGTTTCCGTCTGGCACGCGGCAGGCACGTTCGAGCCTGATGTCAAAGACCTCCACTGCTGTCGTGTAATATGCTGTTTCGCAGACGTATGGAGGCTGTGTAAATATAAACTTATTTCTAAATTCCCACATTCTGTTGGTCGAACTGTTATTTCACACTGAATCACAACATGTGTCACAGCGCAGACGGAGGCCATGCGGCCCACCTTCGCTCTGCTGGTTCTACACTTAAGTAAACCTGTGTCTCTATTCGTTTCATTCTCTCGCCTTCTCAGCGTAAATCTGCACATCTGAACGTGACCACCGAATTCCCTTTTGTGTCCATTGAATCTTCCTCTTTGTCAGTGTCAGACAGGGACTTACTAACCCTAACCAGTCCCTGTACGAAAACGTTCTTCCTAATGTCACTTTTACTTCTTTTCCTCGTGACTTTAAAATTCTGCCGAATCGTTGTGGATCCTTTCAGGTGTGGGAGCATTTTCACAACATTATTTCCTGTTTCTAGATCCCTCATGACTTGGAAAGTTCGATTCTCCGAGGAGAGGTGTCCCAATTTTCCAATCTTTGAGGAGAAGGTGAGGTTTGCAGATGCTGGAGATCAGAGCTGAAAATGTGTTGCTGGAAAAGCGCAGCAGGTCAGGCAGGAGAATCGACGTTTCGGGCATAAGCCTGAAGAAGACCAGTGGGATACTGAGACCTCTAAAATCATGCCACTTGATTTGACGAGTGCATCGATATGCTAACATGCCATTTGGACATTCGGTAAGTAGATGCGAAGGCAGCTTGCAGAAGAGAGCAAAAGGTAAAAACAATGACTGCAGATGCTGGAAACCAGATTCTGGATCAGTGGTGCTGGAAGAGCACAGCAGTTCAGGCAGCATCCGAGGACAGGCAAAATCGACGTTTCGGGCAAAAGCCCTTCATCAGGAATAAAGGCAGAGAGAGAGGAGGAAAACTTCTTCAAGGCAGGCATCCTTGCAAGAGGATTTGCAGTAGGGTTAAAATCACGAGATAAAAACAATGACTGCAGATGCTGGAAACCAGATTCTGGAGCAGTGGTGCTGGAAGAGCACAGCAGTTCAGGCAGCATCCGAGGACAGGCAAAATCGACGTTTCGGGCAAAAGCCCTTCATCAGGAATAAAGGCAGAGAGAGAGGAGGAAAACTTCTTCAAGGCAGGCATCCTTGCAAGAGGATTTGCAGTAGGGTTAAAATCACGAGGTAAAAACAATGACTGCAGATGCTGGAAACCAGATTCTGGATCAGTGGTGCTGGAAGAGCACAGCAGTTCAGGCAGCATCCGAGGACAGGCAAAATCGACGTTTCGGGCAAAAGCCCTTCATCTGGAATAAAGAAAATCCCCTGCCACCGCAGGAAAGAAAATCCCCTGCCACCGCAGGAAAGAAAAGACCGTTCCCTCCGTGACTACCTGGTCAGGTCCACGCCCCCCTACGACCCACCCTCCCATCCTGGCACTTTCCCCTGCCACCGCAGGAACTGTAAAACCTGTGCCCACACCTCCTCCCTCACCTCCATCCAAGGCCCTAAAGGAGCCTTCCACATCCATCAAAGTTTTACCTGCAAATCCAGTAATATCATCTATTGTATCTGTTGCTCCCGATGCGGTCTCCTCTACATTGGGGAGACTGGGCGCGTCCTAGCAGAGCGCTTTAGGGAACATCTCCGAGACACCTGCACCAATCAACCAAATCGCCCCGTGGCTCAACATTTCAACTCCCCCTCCCACTCTGCCGAGGATATGGAGGTGCTGGGCCTCCTCCTCCACCGCCGCTCCCTCACCACCAGACGCCTGGAGGAAGAACGCCTCATCTTCCGCCTCGGAACACTTCAACCCCAGGGCATCAATGTGGATTTCAACAGTTTCCTCATTTCCCCTTCCCCCACCTCATCCTAGTTTCTAACCTCCAGCAACTCGATCCCCTGACTTGTCCGACCTGCCCAGCTCCTTTTCCACCTATCCACTCCACCCTCTCCTCCCTGACCTATCACCTTCATCTCCTTCCCCACTGACCTATTGTACTCTATGCTACTCTCTCCCCACCCCCACCCTCCTCTAGCTTATCTCTCCACGCTTCAGGCTCTCTGCCTTTATTCCTGATGAAGGGCTTTTGCCCGAAACATCGATTTTGCCTGTCCTCAGATGCTGCCTGAACTGCTGTGCTCTTCCAGCACCACTGATCCAGAATGCAGAAGAGAGCACCGATCTTCAGGAAAGCAGCTCGAGGTGACATTGAACAATAGCAGAGGATGGTTTCGATCCATCGACCTCTGGGTCATGGGCCCAGCACGCTCCCGCTGCGCCACTCTGCTGCCGCACGCGGCATCCCTTCCACAGAACACTTCAGGTTTTCGTCTGGCACGCGGCAGGCACGTTCGAGCCTGATGTCAAAGACCTCCACTGCTGTCGTGTAATATGCTGTTTCGCAGACGTATGGAGGCTGTGTCAATATAAACTTATTTCTAAATTCCCACATTCTGTTGGTCGAACTGTGATTTCACACTGAATCACAACGTGTGTCACAGCGCAGACGGAGGCCATGCGGCCCACCTTCGCTCTGCTGGTTCTACACTTAAATAAATGTCCACTTAACTTTCTCCAAAGGTCTGTTATCATACGCTTAGACCAACAAGGCAGAGAGCAGACATTCGCCTCCCGCCCCACTCCTCTTGAGCCACCTGAGACTTGCTCAGTATAAATGACACAAATCCGAAAATAAACGAAGTTAAGATAATCGGAGTTCTTTTAAAACCCGAAAAGTAACAAAGTTTAACGACGCGAACCCGAAAATATACGAAGGCAATCGGAGTTTCTTTAAACCGAAAAGTCACGAAGTTTAAATGACGCGACCCCAAAATAAACGAAGCTAAAGCAATCGGAATTTTTTATAAACCGAAATGTAACGAAGTTTAATTGAAGCGACCAAAAGGTGGAATGTGTTGGTGAAATTGATGAAGTGTTCAACTTCCTCGTGGGAGCACGAGGTGGCACCGATACAGTCATCAGTGTAGCGGAGGAAAAGGTGGGGAATGGTCCCGGTGTTGCTGCAGAAGACTGACCTTTCTATGTACCCGACGTTGAGATAGGCATAACTGGTGCCCACGCCTGTGCCCATGGCTACCCCTTTGGTCTGGCGAAAGTGGGAGGATTCAAAGGAGAAATTATTGAGGGTGAGAACCAGTTCAGCCAAATGAATGAGTGTGTCATTGGAGGGGGACCAGTGGGGACCCCAGGAGAGGAAGAAACTTGAAGGCCTTGCAGCCGCAGTGCCAGCCAGTGATGTCCATGTGTTTTAAACTGCCTGTCTCGCATTGGTCAACCGCCCTCGCATCATAAAGACCATTGTGAGCTGTGCCTGGAGATTGACCAATTGGAATTCCTGGAGGACCGGAAGGATGTTAGGTCTTCCTGTCAATCAGAACCCCCTATTGTCTGATTGCAGAAGTTGGACCATCAGTTCCAGAAGTTCCTGCTGCTGCACCTCTCTCTCTGAATGAAGATTGAGCTTTACCCCAGACTGCTACTTCCTTCCTCTGTATGAAATCTGTGAGTTACCACACACTCACTCCTGTTGCAGCTGTTCAGGACTTTGGTTAGGCCACATTTGGAGTACTGTGTGCAGTTCTGGTCGCCTCACTTTAGGAAAGATGTGGAAGCTTTGGAGAGGGAGCAGAGAAGATTTACCAGGATGTTGCCTGGAATGGAGAATAGGTGTACGAGGATAGGTTGTGCGTGCTAGGCCTTTTCTCATTGGAACGGAGAAGGATGAGGGGTGACTTGATAGAGGTGTATAAGATGATCAGGGGAATAGATAGAGTAGACAATCAGAAACTTTTTCCCCGGGTACAACAGAGTGTTACAAGGGTACATAAATTTAAGGTGAAGGGTGGAAGGTATAGGGGAGATGTCAGGGGTAGGTTCTTTACCCAGAGAGTGGTGGGGGCATGGAATGCGCTACCTGTGGGAGTGGCAGAGTCAGAATCATTGGCGAACTTTAAGTGGCAATTGGATAGGTACATGGATGGGTGCTTAAGCTAGGACAAATGTTCGGCACAACATCGTGGGCCGAAGAGCCTGTTCTGTTCTGTATTGTTCTATGTTCTGCTCTTTTCTCACCCCCCTTTTCCATTTATTTTCTCATTCTGAGGTTAACTTGTTGACTTTGCAGGAGATGAAAGTGGGGTAGAGTTTATAGGATGAGAGGGCTTTTTCCAGCTGCTCATGGTATTGGTGAGACCACAGCTCAAATATTCTGTGCATTTCTGGGTCATTTCCTTAAGGAGGGATGTACTTGTATTGGAAGCAGTTCAGAGAAGTTTCACTCAACTGATTCCTGGCATGAAGAGGATTGTCTTATGAGGAGAGGTTGAGCAGATTGGGTAAGCAGTCACTTGAAACCAGTTACTCAGTTTGGGGAATCAAAGTCTCACCCCTCACGCTGGAGAGAGACTGTGTATCCATTCTGTTGGTAATTTCAAACCCAGAGCGACAAAAGGGAAGCTCTCCCCATGGGGAAACTGTGGAAATGTGGGGACTGTGGGAAAGGGTTCCCTTCCCCATCAGTGCTGGTGACTCATAGAAGCATTCACACAGGGGAGAGGCCATTCTCCTGCTCTGTGTGTGGGAAGGGATTCAGTTGGCTGTGCAACCAGCTGATGCACTGGCATGTTCACACCGGGGAGAAGCCGTTCACTTGCTCCAAGTACTGGAATACATTCGTCAATTCTCCTGGCCTGCTGAAACATCCTTGGGTCCACACTGGGGAGAGACCGTTCACCTACTGTCACAGCAGGAAGGGGTTCATGAGTTCATCCACCTTGCAAACATACCAGTGGGTCCACACTGGGAGAGGCTGTTCTCCTGCCCTGAGTGCAGGAAGGAATTTGGTTGGGTGGACAACTTCCGGAGGCACTAGTGAGTTCATGTACCATCATTGGGATCGAAGGAGCAATGGCCGAGTAGTATTATCAACGGGATTACCGACTCAACTCTGTGAACTCCCAGGTTTGAACCCCGCCACGGCAAATGGGAGATTAGAATTTGGTCAGAAATCTGGAGATCAGAATCTAATGATGCAACCATTTTCACCGGCAAAACATCCTCATCTGATTCACTCATGATTTTTTTAGGGAAGGAAACTACTGTTGTGGGAAAGGATTCACTCAGTCGTCCCACATGCATCCTTTACCTGGTCTGGCCTGCACATGACTCCAAACTCTCAGCAATGTGGTCGACTTTAAATCCCCTGTCCCCACTCCTGCCCCCAGAAAATGAGTGGGGAGAAACTTACTTGGATACAGTATATGGGTTGAAATTGCTGAGTGAGGCATTACTTCCTCCGGGTTAAGACTGTACCAAGGATCCAGTTACAAAGGGACACCTCAGTGTTTACCAATAGTAAATCAACTGGGGTGGTAGGGAAGGTCAGGGGTGTGTGTGTGTGTGTGTGCTTTGAGATTCAGCTGTTGAAGAAAACGAAAGCTACTTTTTGTAATTTCTTTGCTGGGGAGATCATGAAGCTGTAACAAAGTTGGGCCGCCATAAAGGTAACTTAAATTAGGACTCAGACATTGAAAGATATAAAATCCAACAGGTTTCTGTTTTAAAGCTGCTCATTCAGCTTCCAGCACTAAGTTGCCAAAGTCGTGTATCAGAAGGAGCAGTGAATCAGTAGCAAGTATTGTTAGAAACTGTTAAGATTTTCATCTTTGCAGGTTACTGCATCGTTTCATCAGCATTCTAATGTTTACTGGCAGCAGCAGGAAGTGTTGTGGTTGTGTTCATGAGAAACAACGTTAAAAAGCACACAACACCAGAATATAGTCCAACAGGTTTATTTGGAAGCACTAGCTTTCGGAGCGCTGCTCCTACAGCAGGTAGCTGTGGAGCAGGATCATAAGATACAAAATTTATAGCAAAAGATTAGTGTCATGCAACTGAAATGATATATTGAACAAACCAAGATTGCTGTTAAGTCTTTCACATTTTATAATGGGTTGCAGGTTTCGGTTCATTAATATGCAAATCCCAGAATAGGATAGGATAAATAGACAAAGTCTTTTCCCTGGGATATGGGAGTCCAGAACTAGAGGGCATTCATTTTGGGTGAGAGGGGAAAGATATAACAGAGACATAAGCGGCAACTTTTTCACGCAGAGGGTGGTACATGTATGGAATGAGCTGCCAGAGGATGTGGTGGAGGCTGGTACAATTGTAACATTTAAGAGGCATTTGGATGGGGATGTAAAAAGGAAGGGTTTGGAGGGGTATGGGCCGGGTGCTGGCAGGTGGAATTAGATTGGGTTGGGATGTCTGGTCGGCGTAGACGGATTGGACCGTAGAGTCTGTTTCCATGCTGTACATCTCTAAGATTCTATGACTATTTTATTAAAAGAAGCAACAGCTCAGACAATGCATGGAAGGTGTGAGGTTTGAGTCTGTCAGTATCCTAATCTTGAGTTAGACTCGTTCTATTTCCAAAGTAGGAATTTATAAAATATTAATTGCATTGACTGCCTGCAGATTGTGCACTTTTTGAGCAAAATAGAATGTATCTGCAAATATAATTCCGCAAATTCACCCTATTGACTTACGTGTATGTGTGTGTGTATAAGTGTGTATGTGTGTGTGTGTGTGAGTGTGTGTGTGTGTGAGAGAGAGAGAGCGAGAGAGAGAGAGACTGTATAGTGTAGTGGAGTCACCTGTAGTGTGACATCAACCCAAGGTCCATTTGAAGCCATCCTCATGGATTCTAAACTTGGGTATCAATAGCCAAGTTGAACTTGGCCTCTGCTCGACCACCAGAAACGATTAAGAAGTTACATAACACACATTGGAGAGTGTAATGTGGGACTTGTCTTTTGATTTGCAGATGGTGGGAGGCTCTGGATGCTGAGATCCAGGGCAAACATATGCTGGTGGACATTCGGCTCAGAGAGATGGAGCTGGAAGCCAGGCTGCAGACCTTTCGGGATAAAGATAACCAGACATTTTATTCCATTTCTCTCCGGACAGACCCTTCTGATTGAGTCAGTGGACAGGGTCAGGAGGTGTGAGCGTGGATCAGGTAGGTAAAGGGGATCTGAGAGAGGGCTGCAAGGGGGTGGAGGAGCGAACTGGCTGGGTGCTGGGATTACGATCAACATTGGGGAGGTGGTGGTAAGGGACAGAATAGTGACAGGGATTGTCACTGGTCTCCGCAGTGGGTAGCAAGAGGCCAGATGACATTGGTGTCTATCTGGTGCCAAGATTTGGGAACCAATGTGCTCAGGGAAAGGGAGGTTACAGCAGGTGTGGTCCACAAATGTCAGGAGAGAGCCTCTGCTGAGGGTGCGTGAAACGTTAGAAGCTAACTCTGGACGGCACAGTGGCTCAGTGGTTAGTACCACAGCCTCACAGTCCCAGGGGTCCATGTTTGATTCCATCCTTGGGCAACTGACTGTGTGGACTTTGGCACGTCCTCCTCCTTGTGTCTCTGTGGGTTACCTGCGAGTGATCTGGTTTCCTCCCACAGTCCAAAGATTTGCAGTTTAGGGTGGATCGGCCATGCTGAAGTGTGCAGATTAGAGTGGGTTAGCCATGAGGAACTGCAGGGCTGTAGGGTCAGCAGGTGGGTCTGGATTGGATGCTTTTTGGAAGGTTGGTGTGAATTCGATGGGCCGAATGGCCTGTCAGAATTATATGATTCTACTGCCTTCGCCACGTATATATTGAGAAATGATTGACCCAAGTCTGCTGTGGGAGGAGTGAGTTCCAGTTCATGAGATATCAACACCGGTCCAAGGGAAGGTGGGATTTGGGCAGTCTCTCTCCACAACCCTCTGCTCCCCTGTCCAATCTCTCCCCACCCACTGTCCCCCTTCCATTCTCTCTCAGCCCCCACCCCTCTGCCCTGCATTCTCTTCTTCCCCACCTCTGCACACCAGTCTTTCTCTTTCCCTCACCATCGGTCCCCACAATCTTCTCCATTCCGATCACCCTCTGTTTCCCCCCACAGCCTTTTTCATCCCCCCACCCTCTGTCCCCTTGTCAATTATCTCTCTCACCCCCTGACACTCTGCCCCTCCGTCCATTCTCTCTCCTTCTCTTCCACCCACTCCCTGTTCTTGCGGATGCCTCAAACCCTCTTTGATCGCTGTATCAAACCCTTCTAGGAAGAGAGAAATAGAATGGATGTTGATGACTCTACCTGGTAGACACGGCTTCACGAGAAATGACTGATCTTTAAAATTGAGAATAGGTAAAATGATATATTCAGAAACATCATGAAAGCATGTCTAACTTTATAGAAAAGCTGCAGACGTCTTTCTGAAACTTGCATTCAAATGTGTCCAGTTAGTCCAAAGTTGAGAACAGGCTATAAGTTGTGGATGGCCTATTCCAAGTCTTGTGAAATTGATTCTGACTATGCAGAAATAGAACCGTAGAGTTGTTAAGTATGGAAACAAACCCTTTGGTCCATGCTGACCACGGATCCTAAATTAGTCTTGATCCGTATGTACCCATCCAAATGCCTTTCAAATTTTGTGATTGTACCAGCCTCCACCACATCTTCTGGCAGCTAATTCAATACATGCACCACCCTTTGCGTGAAACATTTGCCCCTTAGGTCCTTTTTATATCTTTCCCCTCTCACCAAAAATGAATGCCCTCTAGTTCTGGACTCTCCCACCCCAGCGAAAAGACCTTGTGTATTTAACCTATCAATGCCCCTCATGATTTTATAAGGCTTTATAAACCCTCAGCATCCAATGCTGTATGGAAAGCAGCCCCAGCGTATTGAGCCTCTCCCTGCAGCTGAACCCCTCCAACCCTTGCAACATATTTATAAATCGTTTTTGAACCCTTCTAAGTTTCACAACATCATTGCTACTATGATTAATAGGCTGTGAACAATCTATCTTGTTCAGGGCATAAGAGGGGGAATTTGTTGAGGCGAATTAACTTTCAAACTTTTTTTCTGACCCCGAGGTCCCTTTTAAATCTTTTCCCTCTAAACCGAAATCTATGCCCTCTAGCTTGGGATTCCCCTACCCTGGTGAAAAGACATTCAAAAGTTGAGGAGTCACACAAAATGCAAACGCAAGAAAATGTCGAGCTACAGGTTAAAAAAAATGTGGCTTCAGCTTTTTTTAAAACTCCTGTTGACATTTGACATTCAGGTACAAAATCTTGTCAGCCACACCGGCATCTCCACCGACCACTCCACCGACCACACTGAGCATGTTCAACGGTGTCAACAAGAACTGCGCATGCCCCACGCTGTCCGCAATTACGGACCGCGACCTTCTTTTGATGGGCCAATGGGGAGCTCGGGATGACCGGAAGGAGCCTGGTTCTTTTGTAAATCAGAGCCTTGCTATTGTCTGAATACGGAAGTTTGACCATGAGCTTCTGAAGCTACTACTGCTGTTGTTCCTCTCTGAATGAAGATTGAGCTTCACCCGAGACTGCAACTTCTTTCCTCTGTTCAACATCTGTGAGTACGGCACTTTCTTTTCTCACCCTCTTTTCCATTTTTTTTCATTTTGGGGTTCAATTTTTGTTTTGCAGTAATTGAAAGGAAAGGGAGTGAATCCCGGCGAGGGGAGAGAGTCTGGAAAAGTTGGTCCAAGACTGTGTCTCAATTAGCAAATACATGGCAAATGTAGGAGCACAATGTGAAGTTATCGCATTTGCTATTTAAAAAAAAGCAGAAAGGAGACGCATTCCTTAAATAGTGATATCTTTGGATGTGAAGAAAGTGAGGTCTGCATATGCTGGAGATCAGAATCGAAAACTGTAGAGCTGAAGCACAGCAGGTTCAGGCAGCATCTGAGGAGCAGGAGATTCGACATTTCAGGCTCGAGCCCTTCATCAGGAATGATGTGTTGATGTACAAACAGGCCTCAGCGTCCTTCTATACCAGCAAGCAATGAGCAAGGCAAGTGGTACATTAGCAAGAGGAATTGAGTTCAGAGGTGGAGATGTATTCCTGCAGTTGGGGGGGGGGGGAGGGGTGTCACTGAATATATTCAAGGCTGAGTTCATTTGAGTTTTCGACAACAAGGAAGTGGATGGTTATGGGGGGAGGCAAGAAAATGTGTTTAAGACCAGTATAGAACAGTTAGACAGTCAGACAGTGCAGAAACAGACTGTTCTGTCCAACTAGTCCATGCTGACTATGTTCTCAAATTAAACTAGTTGCACCTGCCAGTGTTAGGCCCAAATCCCTCTGAACCATTCCTATTCATGTGCTGATGCAAATGCCTTTTAACTGGACCTACATCCACCACTTGAACTGAAATTATTGTGGTTTGAATCTGCCGCTTCCGGTTGTCAGTTCCAGCTGTCCGTTGCAGTGGTCGGTATATTGGGTCCAGGTCAATGTGCTTCTTGATTGAATCTGTGGATGAGTGCCATGCCTCCAGGAATTCCCTGTCTGTTCTCTGTTTGGCTTGTCCTATAATAGTAGTGTTGTCCCAGGACAAACCAAACAGAGAACAGACAGGGAATTCCTAGAGGCATGGCACTCATCCACAGATTCAATCAATAAGTACATCAACCTGGACCTAAAATACCGACCACTGCAACGGACAGCTGGAACTGACAACCGGAAGCGGCAGATTCAAATCACAATAAATGCCGGAGGAAAGATCACAGTAGCGCTTCACAGGAGGCTCCCAAGCACTGAAGATGTCACCTAGACAGGGGACGAAACACAAATTCCCAGCTCGGCGAACAGAACCACAGCATACATGCAGGAAGCTTATTTAGGTGGAACTGAGAAATAAGAAAGGGATGATCACCTTATTGGGATTTTATTACAGACTCCCCAACAGTCAGAGGGTAATTGAGAAAAAAATTGTCAGGAGATTTCAGTTATGTGAAATAATAATAGGGTGGTTATGGTCAGGGATTTTAACTTTCCAAACATGGACTGGGACTGCCATAGTGTTAAGGGTTTAGATGAAGAGGAATTTAAATATGTACAAGAAAATTTTCTGATTCAGTAAATGGACGTTCTGACTAGTGAAGTTGCAAAACGTGACCTACTCTTGGGAAATAAGGCAGGGCAGGTGACTGAGCTGTCAGTGGAGGAGCACTTTGGGGCCAGTGACCATAATTCTATGAGCTATAAAAGAGTGATGATAAAGTATAGACCAGAGCTAAATTGAGGGATGACTAACTTGGTATTAGGCAAGATCTTTAAAGAGCTAACTGGGAGCAGATGTTCGCAGGTAAAGGGATGGCTGGAAAATGGGAAGCCTTCAAACATAAGAAACTGAGAGTCCGGAGACAGTGTATTCCTGTTAGGATGAAAGGGGAAAAACTCAGTAAAAACAAGGACTGCAAATGCTGGAAACCAGATTCTAGATGAGATGGGCTTTTGCCCAAAATGTCGATTTTACTGCCCCTCGGATGCTGCCTGAACTGCTGTGTTTTTCCAGCACCACTGTAATCTAGAACCTAGGATGAAAGGGGAGGCTGGTAGGTGTAGTGAATGCTGGATGACTCGAGGAATTGAGCTTTTGGTTCAGAAAAAGAAGGAAGCATATGACAAGTATAGACAGGAGATATCGAGTGAATCCTGACAGTAAAAAGGCAGTTGGTGTATACTTAAGAGTAAACTCAGGAGGGCAAAAAGGGAACATGAGATAGCTTCGACAAGTAGAGTTAAGGACAATCCAAAGGGTTTTTATCAATACATTAAGGAGAAAAGGGTAATTAGGAAGAGGATAGGGCCCCTCAAAGATCAGCCAGACAGCCTATGTGTGGAGCTGCAGGAGTTGGGAGAGATAATAAACAAGTATTTTGCATCAGTGATTACTGTAGAGAAGGACATGGAATAAATAGAATGTGTGGAAACAGATGATGATATCTTGAAAAATGTAAAAATGTCCATACTACAAAGGAAGTGGTGCTGGACGTCTTGAAATGCATGCAAGTGGATAAATCCCCAGAACCTGATCAGTTGTACCCTAGAACTCTGTGGGAAGCTAGAGAAGTTATTGTTGGGTCCCTTGCTGAGGTATTTGTACCATTGATAGTCACAAGTGAGGTGATGAAAGACTGGAGGTTGTCTAACGTGGTACCAATATTTAAGAAAGATTGCAAGGAAAAGCCAGGGAACTATCAACCAGTGAGCCTGACATTGCCGGAGGGCAAGTGGTTGGAGGGAATCCTGAGGGACAGGATTTACATGTATTTGGAAAGGCAAGGACTGATTTAGGGATAGTCAGTATGGCTTTGTGCGTGAGAAATAATGTCTCACGAACTTGATTGAATTATTTGAAGAAGTAACAAGGGATTGACGAGGGCAGAGCAGTAGACATGATCTCCATAGACTTCAGAAAGGCATTCAACAAGGTTCCTTATGAGAGACTGGTTAGCAAGGTTAGATCTCGAGAAATACAGGGAGAACTAGCCATTTGGATACAGGTCTGGCTTGAAGGTAGAAGACAGAGGGTGGTGGTGAAGGGTTGATTTTCAGACTGGAGGCCTGTGACCAGTGTTGTGCCACAAGGATTGGTGCTGGTTCCGCTACTTTTCATCATTCATATGAATGATTTGGATATGAGCATAAGAGGTATAGTTAGTAAGTTTGCAGATGACACCCAGATTGGAGGTGTAGTGGACAGCAAATAAGGTTACCTCAGATGACAACGGGATCTTGATCCGATGGGCCAATGCTAAGGAATGGCAGATGGAGTTTAATTTAGATAAATGTGAGGTACTACATTTGGAAAAGCAAATCAGGTAAGGTCCGCGGGAGTGTTGCTGAACAAAGAGACCTTGGAGTGCAGGTTCATAGCTTCTTGACAATAGAGTCGCAGATAGATAGAACAGTGAGGAAGGCATTTGGTATGCCTTCCTTTATCGGTCAGAGCATTGGGTAGTAAAGTTGAGAGGTCACGTTGTAGTTGTATAGAACACTGGTTAGGCCACTTTCGGAATATTGTGTGCAATTCTGGTCTCCTTCCTATCAGGAGGAAGCTGTGAAACTTGAAAGGGTTCAGAAAAGATTTACAAGGATGTTGCCGGGTTTGGACGATTTTAGCTATCTGGAGAGGCAGAATAGACTCGGGCTGTTTTCCTGGAGCGTCAGAAGCTTTTGTGAGGGGGGTGGGTGACCTTCCACGCGTTTATTTTATCCATAATCCTCATGATTTTATAAACAGACAAGGTCTTTTCCCTGGGTTGTGGAGTCCAGAACTCGAGGGCATAGGTTTAGAGTGAGAGGGGAAAGATTTTAAAAGGGACCTCAGGGACAAGTGTTTCATGTAGAGGGTGATGCATGTATGGAATGAGTGTCAGAGGAAGTGATGGAGGATGGTACAATTACGGCATTTAAAAGGCATCTGGATGGGTATATGAATAGGAAAGGTTTCGAGTGATAGTGGCCAAGTCCTGGCAAATGGGACGAGATTAGGTTAGAATAACTGGTCAGCATGGATGAGTTGGACTAAAGGGTCTGTTTCCGTGCTGTACACCTCTACGGCTTTACTTCAGGACTCTGAAATTGTTCATGAAAACCACTTCAGTAATCTGCCCAGTTTTAACACTACAATATACAGGAGCAGAATGAGGCCATTTGGCCCATTGAGTCTGCTCCACCAGTCGATCATGGCCGATATGTTTCTCAACCCCATTCTGTTGCCTTCTCCTCGTAACCCTTGATCCCTTTACTTATCAAAGACCTATCTATCCCTGTCTTAAATGCCCTCAATGACTTGGCCTCCACAGCGCTCTGCAGCAATGAGATCTACAGATTCACCCTCCTCTGGCTGCAGAAATTCATCTTCATCTCAGTTCTGAAGGGCATTCCTTCACCCTGAGCCTGTGTCCTCTGGTCCTCGTTTCTCCTTCTGGTGGAAACATCTTCCCCGCATCCACTGTATCCAGTCAGAGTCACGCAGTACGGAAACAGATCCTTTGGTCCAACCAGTCCATGTCGACCATAATCCCAAACTAAACTTGTCCCACCTACATGTGCTTGGCCCAATATCCCTCTGAACATTTCTTATTCATGTACTATTCCAAATGTCATTTAAATGTTGTGACGGTAAGCGCATCTACCACTTCCTCTGGAAATTCATTCCACATGTGAAGCACTCTGTGTAAAAATGTTGCCCCTTATTTTGTTTTTAAATCTTTCTGTTCTCACCTTAAACATATGTCCGCTAGTCTTGAAATCCCTCATTCCAGGGAAATGACGACGGACAGTCATCTTCTCTGTATCCAGCAAGATTTTATAAATCTCTAAGAAGACCTGAGATGTTAGCTTGCTATCTCTCTGTGGACGCTGCCTGACCAGCTGTGATCTCCAACAAACAACATTTGTTGTTTTCAGGACGGATTCCAGCATCTGTCGCAATGCGCTCCTAAATGTTGGCTACCTCTTTCCAGGTCCTTCGAGACTCGACCTTACTCAACAATCCACTGTGTGGTACAGTCAATAAAGTTCCACATTGCATCTCTTTCAGCACACATGGGCGGCAAGGTGGCTCAGTGGTTCGCACTGCTACCTCACAGCACCAGGGACAAGGATTTGATTCCAGCTTCAGGTGACTGACTGTGTGGAGTTTGCACATTGTCCCCCCCCTGTAGCTGTGTGGGTTTCATCCAGGTGCTCCGGTTTCCTTCCACAGTCCAAAGATTTGCAGGTTAGGGTGAATTGGACATGCTAAATTGCCCCATAGTGTCCAGGGATGTGTGGGTTAGGTATATTAGTCGGAGGTAAATGGAGAGTTGTTGGGCCAAATGGCCTCATTCCGCACTGTAGGGATTCGACGTGGCAACCCCCCAGCTGTTTGCATTTCCTGTAGGGAAAGTGGGGACGGGTCGAAAGTTCAGTGAGTGTGAAGCGAAAATTAAACGTAGTGCTTTGCTTGAGCTCAAGCTGAGTGACTTGGTGGCGGGACTGGAAAAGGAAGGTACGGTGTCTGTGGTTAGTGATGCTGCCTCACGGTACCAGAGAGCCAGATACAATTCCAGCCTTGGGGCCGTTGTCTGTGTGGATATTGCACATTCTCCGTCTGGTGTTTGCGGCGGATTTCTTCCAGTGCACCTGTTTCTTCCCACTATCCAAAGATGTGCAGGTTTGGGTGAATTAGCCATGTTAAATTGTCCATAGTGTCCAGGATGTGTAGGTTAGATGCATTAATCAGGTGTAAATGTAGAGCAATCAGAGTAGGGTAATGGTGCTTTCAATTTCATGGAATTACAAAAGAAAAGAATGTTCCGCATAAAGTAGAATTGCTTGTTCTGAATTTCTACCCTGACTGACAGTGATGACTTTCAGAATCTTTTTTTCCAGTGCATTTGAAGATTTGAAGACTGAAGTTTCAAATTCAGTAGTTGAAGGGCTTATGCCCGAAACTGCAACTCTCCTGCTCCTTGGATGCTGCCTGACCTGCTGTGTATTTCCAGCACCACACATTTTGACTGACTCTCCAGCGTCTGAGTCCTCATTTTCACGTCAATGACAGACAGTCAATCAATCCATTGGGACTGTAACGATTTTCGACTATGATTCTGTGAGGAGGAGCAAAACTCTTTGGTTTCTGTTTCAGTCCGCTTTCAGCATCAGTGGAGCTGGATGAGAGACGCTACTGTGGCAGCACATTGAATGTGCAGCCTGTAACAATTATACAGCCTGGAAAGAGGATTTCACGGCAGGGAGGGATTGTACATGCGTTAGTATGCAGATAAAGCTTTGGCCACGGAGAAACCAGAGGAATCTCGCCCCATGGAGAAACCGTGGAAGTGTGGTGACTGCGGGAAAGGCTTCAGTGTCCCATCTGCCCTGGAAATTCATCAGCGCAGTCACACCAGGGAGAGGCCGTTCTCCTGCCCAGAGTGTGGGAAGGGATTTATCCGCTCTTCCCACCTGCTGGACCACCGCCGAGTCCACACTGGGGAGAGACCATTCACCTGCCCAGAGTGCGGGAACAGCTTCACCCACTCCTCCCACTTGCTGGCGCACCAACGTGTCCAAACCGGGGAGAGGCCCTTCCCCTGCTCTGATTGTGGGAAGGCCTTCAGCAAATCCTCTGACCTGCTGAAGCACCAGCGGGTCCACACGGGGGAAGAGGCCATTCAGTTGCCCCGAGTACGGGAAGGCCTTTAGCGATTCCTCTGCCCTGCTGAGGCACCAGTAGGTCCACACAGGCAAGAAGCCGTTCCCCTGCCCCGAATGCAGGAAGGGCTTCAGCAGTTCCTCCTCCCTGCTGACACACCAGCGGGTCCACATTTGCCTGCCATGAGTGTGGGAAGGGCTTTACCCAGCCCTCCCACCTACTGACCCACCAGCGGGTCCATAGAGGGGAGAGGCCATTCAGCTGCCCTGAGTGTGGCAAGACGTTCACATTTTCCAGCAACTTGCGAAGACACCAGCAGGGGCACCAGTGCTCCCAACAATCGGATTCCGCCAGTGACGCGACTGTGGACTAAACCTTCTGCCCCGTTCTGAAAATGAGGACTCAGACGCTGGTGGGCTTTTTAAAAAAAAAAAAATTCTGGACTGCACACCACCTCACACCCCCAACAGCAACCCCACAGTGGCTCAGGGCGGCATGGTGGCTCAGTGCTTAGCACAGCTGCCTCATAGAGCCATGTACTCGGGTTTGAATCTACTATTTGATTCTCCATGTCTGCGTGGGTTTCCTCAGGGTGTTCCGGTTTTTTCCCACAATACAAAGATGTACAAGTTAGGGTGAGTTAGCCTAGCTAAATTGTCCATCGTGTTCAGGAATGTGTAAGTGTGGTACATTAGTCCGGGGTAAATGTAGACTGGTCAAGCGTGCGGTGCTGGAAAAGCACAGCAGGTCAGGCAGCATCTGAGGCGCAGGAGGATCGACGTTTTGGGCATAAGTCCTTCCTCAGCAATGATGCCTGAAACATTGATTCTCCTGTTCTTCGGCTGCTGCCTGATCTGCTGTGCTTTTCCAGCACCACACTCTCGACTATGATCTCCAGCATCTGCAGTCCTCACTTTCTCCAAGTAAATGTAAAGTAATAGGGTTAAGAGAATGGGTCTGGGTGGGTAACTGTACGGAGGGTTGGTGTTGCCTTGTTGGGCCAAAGGGCCTGTTTACATTCTGTAGGGATTCTGTGATTCCATAAACTTTGCTTCCAGTGGGCGACACTACTGAGTCTGGGACTGCACGTTCCCACTGAAACAATCCGTAGAAAGCTAAGACCACTGGAGCAGACATTAGGCCATTCAGCCAACTGAGTCTGTTCCGCCATTTGTTAGAAACAAAAAAAATTGCGGTTGCTGGAAATCAAAGTAGGCAAGCAGTATGTTGGGAGAATGCAGCAAGCCAGGCAGCATCAGGAGGTGAAGTTAGCGTTTCAGGACTGAAGAAGGGTTCTTCCCGAAACATTGACTTCTGTATCTGGAACAATTTCCCAGATTGTTGCCAGGGGTTGGAGGGTTTGAGCTGCAGGGAGAGGCTATTTGGCTGGGCGAGAGATTTAAAAGGGACGTAAGGGGCAATGTTTTCAGGCAGAGGGGAGTGCATGTATGGAATGAGTTTCCAGAGAGAGTGGAGGCTGGTACAATTATACCACTTAGAAGGCATCTGGTTTCGGACCTGAACAGGAAGGGTTTAGAAGGATAATGGGCCAAATACTGACAAATGGGACCAAATTAATTTAGGATGTCTTGTCAGCATCGATGAGTTGGACCGAAGGGTCTGTTTCCGTGCAGTATATCTCTGTCTACCGGTCCTGATGTAAGTTTTAAAATGGAGTCCAAGTAACTTTGAATAGTTCAGTCTTGTTGAACTCACCTCTTGAAAGGTTTCAAATGAATCCCTCCAAGTGATACTGTTTAAAAATGCCGTGTTGTACAAAATATCCCATTAAGTTCGACGCAAACTCACAGCTGAAGACATCAGAAGTCACACAACATCAGGTTACAGCTTTAGGAGCATTGCTCCTTCTTCAATGCTGCTTCTTCGTCACTTCACTGACAAAGGAGCAGTGCTCCGAAATCTCGTGAGTTCAAATAAACCTGTTGGACTCTAACCTGGTGCCATTTGACTTCTGCCCTTGTCCAGCCCAATCTAACACCAGCACTTCCAAATCAGAGTTGACTAATGAGATCGGATTTTATTCAGTGTGATTAATGAGATGCTCATCTGAAAATTCAAAACTGTTGGAGCGACAAAGAAACACGAGTCAGTGCTACAGCACGGAGACAGGCCCATCGGCCCAAACTGGTCCATGCCGACCAAAATGTCCATCAACAGTAACCCCATTTCCCTGCACTTGGCCACTATCCTTCTAAGCCTTTCCTCACCATGTATTTGACCAAATGTATTTTAAATGTTGTTAATGTACCTACCTCAACCACTTCCACTGGCAGCTCAGTCCATACGCAAACCACACTCTGAAAAAATATGTGGGGCAAAAATTTTACAATCTCTCCCCTCTCACCATACAAATGTGTCCCTCGTCTTGAAATTCCCCCATACTTGGGAAAAGACAACAATCCTTAACCCTATCTATAACCCTCATGGTTTTATAAACGTCGCCTCTCATCCTCCTCTGCTCCAGGGGGAAAACATCCCAGCCTTAATTCCAATTTGTTAATAATGGTGCAGTGATGATTTCAGCTGTGTGTGTCAAGGATCTCTCATTTCTAAGCCAATGCAGTGCCACTTAAGTTTACCTGACCTTAAAACGAATGGTACCCCATTCATTTAAAATATCTATGGTTTCTGTGCAAAGTCAGTCCTCATTGGAAAACAACCAATAGTGTCTTAAATCACATAGGCTGCTTCTGACCAGGTTTGTATGCTCTGTTTTGAGATGTAGGAGTAAAACTTCACGGTAAAAGATTAATGCAGCCTTTATTCATGACTCATTATTAAACACACTTTCTCCATTTACAGCTGTAATTGAGAGGCTTCTCTGAATTAGTCGACATGTTTGTAACAAGTTGTGAAACATGAAAGGGTTCTGAAAAGACTTACAAACATACTGCCAGGGTTGGAGGGTTTGAGCTGCTGCAAGAGAAAATAGACTGGGGCTATTTTCCCTGGAGTGTCAGAGGCTGAGGGGTGACCTTACAGACGGTTTTGCGGTAGAAGCGTTTTAGGGAAAAAAAATCTCAAACCTTTGTTGCCTTTGCCAATACCTGTTGGCCATTAGTGAAGTCCCTTCGCCCAAACGAATCAGACCCTCTGCCTTTACAACCGCTGTTGGGGAAAGAAAATCAAGAACAACATAATCTTCTTAAAGGAGTAACATCATCACAACAGAGAGTACACAAGCTGAAACATTTCTATCAAAAGGTCGTACAGTTAGCAGGCCGAGATAATGACTTTTCAATTTAGCCAATTAATTTAATTAGGACTCTCCATGTATTTTAAATGTTGTTAATATACCTACCTCAACCACTTCCACTGGCAGCTCAGTCCATACGCAAACCACACTCTGAAATACTATGTGGAACAAAAATTTTACAATCTCTCCCCTCTCACCATACAAATGTGTCCCCAGTCTTGAAAGGCTTAGAAGGATAGTGGCCAAGTGCAAGGAAATGGGGTTACTGTTGGTGGACATTTTGGTCGGCATGGACTAGTTTGGGCCGATGGGCCTGTTTCCGTGCTGTAGCACTGACGCGTGTTTCTTTGTCGCTACCAACACCTATTAAATTTAAATCTGACAACAGAGGACCAATCCTATTGTAAAAACTCAATATAGCATCAAGGGTAGAAAAGAAGGGGACAGTTGGACAGAGCCCCAGTGCTAAGAGTCCTCAGCACTAGAGAGAGAAATCAGCTCCGACAGTCATTTGTAAATGAGAGAGCATCATTTACAAAAAAAAAACCAGAAGAGCAGGAATTGGAGGAGACACTCCTGACAAAAGATTCAGTAGAAGGATGCAAAGAATATTCTGGAAGACATGTAACCTGGTGTAATCAGAGAGACTAAATTCTATTTCTTGTTATATTAGTGGGTCTTGTATTTATTGGAACAGGATATGACAAGAATCCTGTTTTATGCCAGAATTGTCAGTAGTTCGAAGGGATTTATTCGGTTTATTAATAAATTAGTTCAGTTGTTCATCATTGAAGTTGGATTCGTAAATTGCTTTTTGTTGATTTTTGAAGTGTCAGGGATTTATTTTTGTTTTTAAGACTAGAGCAGATGACACCACTTTTCACACTAATTTTATAGATTATAGGGCAATGCGCTCCTCTTTTGGTGTTTCGGTTTGAGATCTCGGAGAGGGGAGGGGATTCAGCATTCGCTTTATAACAGTATTGACGTGCCGTCCTGCTGAATGCAAAGGAGTCATTATTAATCCCAGCCCCTCACTCTGATTGTGAGTGAATCGCTTTAATTTGAATACTGACACAGAAACTGCACAGACAACCAACTGTTGAAACAATGATTTACACTTTATTGTAGGTAGCAACCAAAAAATAAAACCCCTCAAGTAAGCAAGTTCAGCCTCTTTCCCACCCCACCGCCCCCCCCCCCCCATCTTGGCTATCGCCCAAGTGATGGTGAAATTTAACATTGTTTCCACCAACAGTGCCCATCTCTGGAAGTTGACAGGGGTTTGATGCAGTGTTGTTCTTCCAAGTACTGCTGCTAAATCATTCTGGAGTTGAATTCTGGTGGAGTTCCCTCACTGTCAAATTTGTGGTGTAACGTTTCTTTAGATTCTGACACCACCTCCCTACACTTCTGGAGACCTCAGGTCTGTAGCTTACCTTCATATCCTTGAGGGTTTGCCGCCTGTTTGAAACAGCCTGTCCTGCAATTAACCCCTTTACGCCAAGGCCTTCCTTCTACAGGCAGAATTAATTGTCCTTTTGTCACACAGTTATTAAACACCATTATCACATCTGTCCAAAGAAACAGCTTATTGTGCTGCCTCCTCCTTCCCAGCGATAGTTAATGTATGTTATTTGTTAACTCCCTTGTAGCAGTTTCTCATTGGCCATTTCGTTTCTTGGTTCAGAAAGCGTTATGGCTGACTCATGAAGTTATCAAAGTTCTGGAGTTTACAGGACCACACCACATTCCTCTCTGCCTCCCCCAGGAATAACGATTGCTCCTGAGATTCTCGCAGTTCCTGACATTCCTTGGTATCCCCAAATACTATCCATATGTCAGGAAATCACTGGTGCTGCCCTGACACCAGATAGTCACTGTTGGAACAGAAGGATTATGGGAAGAAAATGCAGAAATCCGAAGTGCAAAGAGACTTGGGAGTTCATGTCCAGGATTTTCTCAAAGTAAACTTGCAGGTTGAGTTGCACTTTCCCCTGAAACTGCCGAATGTGTGACACCAGCCCATTTACCTCTTCCCTCTTCGCTATCTAAGGGGCCAAACTTACCTTCCAGGTGAAGCGTCAATTTACCTGCACTACCCACAACCCAATCTACTGCATTTACTGCTCACAATATGGGCTCATCTACATTGGGGAAAACGAAGCATAAACTGGGTGAGTGCTTCGCAGAACATCTACGTTCTGCCCGCAAAAAAGGCCCTGAGCTTCCAGTTGCCTGCCAATTCCACACCCCACCCTGTTCCCTGGCCAACATCTCTGCCTTAGGTTTGCTGTATTGTCCCAGCAAAGCTCAGCACCAGCAGAACGAAGAGCACCGAATGTTTCACTTGGAGACCTTACATCCCTCCGGTCCTAATATCGAATTCAATAATTCTAGGGCCTAAACTCCATAGTATCATCATCCCTACCACACATACCAAGCCTTAATATCACACAGTCTGTCATTCCACACTACTTAGCCACGAACAGTCTCCATTCACCCTCCCATGCAGATTGTTATCAACTCCTTTTTCTGTCCAACCATTCTTCCTTCGCTTTGGGCTCTGTCCTGATCTCCGCCTTCCTCCCACAATATCTCCTGCAGAAACCGACATTTTCCCAATCACCATCAGTTCTGTGGGAGGGTCACCGGCAACTCCTGTTTTTTTTGTTTCTGATATACAGCATGCGCAGTTTTTTCAGATTTTTATTGAGAGAGAGAGTTGGAGATTGTTTCGTGAGAAAGAAAGAGAGGGGGAGAAACAGAACAGACATGAACTGTTGATCGCCGTTGTGACACATAACGTAAAATCATTGCAGTGCGATCACTTCCCTTAAGCATGAATAGAGGTCGCGCGCGATCAGTGAGCTTGTAACGCAACGGTAGCGCGTCTAACTTTAGTTTAGAAGGTTGCGTGTTCAAATCACGTCAGGCTCAGTAGTATCCTCTTCTTACATTTCAAATCAAGAAAGGAGCACTTTCACTCCGTTCATCTCTTCAGCCAAATCTTCTTTGCGGAAACTTTCGATCACACGTGAAGCTTTGCTGTCAGTTTGATTTGTGAACACTGTGTCAGGGGAGTGGTGTGCCCATTGTTTGGGTAAATACTCAGCTCCCGACAATGTGAGAAGTAAAGCAGAAAGTGTTCATCACGGGATTTAAACACACAGCCGCTTCGTTCAGTTGGTGACCGCGCGGTGTGAATAACATTATACCGATATTTTTACAACATAATCGAGAGATTACCAGCTTTATGTTTCAATCTATCAAGAGTTCACAGCTCCTCCTGTTAAAGCAGAGTGACAGCGAGTTCAGATAGAAATGTTTCCCACCAACAGCAAATCCTTTCCTCTCACTGGATACAGTTAAAATTATCTTTATTCAACAGAAGGAGCGGAACCAACAGTCTGAGGGCCCCTCTCTGCATTATCTGAATTTTATAAACGGTGTCAGTAAAATCCAATGACGGACACTGATTTGGTTCAATCGTTTTTTTTTGCCAAGCGAGAGGATGCTGCTGTGTGAAACAGCGTGGGGAATTACTGCAGGGCCTCCTGCACATGGAACACACCGCAACTGATGTGTTTCACCTTCACCAGTTTATTCCTATCTCGGAGAAGAGAGGTTTCATGATTCGGATCAAAGCAGCCAGACAGAGAACAGGAGAAGAGCACTCAGCCCTTCACAAGCTTGTCACCACAGCTGGGTCATCGTGGCCCGTGTATCAGTATGGGATAGTGAGCTGCATCTACTGACTGGAAGCACAGCAAATTGGAGTGCTGGTGGGACTATCACACAGGAGAAAACGGCTTCGACCTATCAACTGGATAGGTCCCAATGTGCAACTCCGCTCACCTCAACTGAATAACTGTAAACAAATTACTCCGTGATTGAAAGGAATACTCGGTTTTGAATCTGCATTGTGTCATGTACCTTCGAGAATGATGTCAAAACACCTTCATTGCTGTAATGGAGTATCCTGTTGGGCAGAATATACCCGTTGTCAAATTTCCTACGTTCTGTTGGTCCAACTCCGATTTCACTCAGAATCACAAATGTGTGACAGCGCAGACTGAGGCCATGCAGCCCACCTTAGCTCTGCTGGCTCAACACAATACGTAAATAAGTATCTCATTCTGTCGCCTTCTCCCTGTAAATCTGCACATTGTTACATTGAACATGCCCACCGAATTCCCTTTTGTGTCCATTGAATCTGCCTCTTTGTCACTGTCAGACAGTGACTTACTGACCCCACTCCCTGTGTGAAAACGGTCTTCCTAATGTCACTTTTACTTATTTTCCTGATGACTTTAAATCTCTGCCAAATCGTTCTCGATGCTTTCAGGCCTGGGAGCATTTTCACTGCATTATTTCCTCTGTCTAAAACCCTCATGACGTGGAAAACTTCAATCAGACCAACTTTCAGTCCTCTGTTCTCCAAAGAGTGCTGCCCCAAACTTTCCAATCTCCCTTCATTGCTGACATTCCTCAGGACGGTACCATTCACATTAACTTGTTCAGAGCTGTCTGCAATCACTTCACTTCCCCGCTTCCTGAAGTGTCACCCTCAGAATTGAGTGTAATACAGGTGGAGGATTCATTCAGACTCGGATTGCGCGGGCGAAAAATCTGCAATACTTGTTTTCACTTTGAACAAGTGTTTCCCTTCGCCGTGTTCACTGCAATGGCAGCTCTGCGCCGTCCCTAATTCAGGCAGTCCGATCTTATTTAACGAAGCGGCTTTTTGAGAAAATTCATCAGGTATTTTTGCTCAGGTCAATTTAAGGAATGATGGTTCGCCTGGGATTGGAACCCGGGAATTCTCACGCGGCTGCATATGCTCGAAGACCCAAAGCTAGAATCATATCCCAGACTAACCAGCCACCAGCCATGGGTGCAGCCACCTCCGGAAGCAGCTGAGACTTGCTCAGTACGAAATATATTGTGCATTGCTCCCAGAATTCCAGCAGGGAAGAGTTTCAAGAACATCTGCTTCTCAATCTGTCTCCCTGCTCCCAGGACGCTGCTGTTTGTCCCGTCCCCAGGGACCGGGCTCTCTCCACTGGTGGATAATTGAACCATTTCGTTTCTACTTGCAAGCTGTGCTGGTGGAAGGCAGAGCCCATTCGCTCTTCTGCTGTCTCACACTATTACGTGAGGCAGGATAAGTCAGTTACAGTCATGCGTAGGAAATGGGCAACTTTGAACTTGTTCCAAAGGTCTTGTTAACGGAGAGATAGAAAGATGCTGTGCTGTCGGGACAGAGAAAAATGGACACTGGAGACTCTTCCCTCAGGTAAATTGATATGAGTACATTTTTGTGCAGCCTGCTTGGTGTTCAGAATTTGTCTTGACACAGCAATCCTGCAGAAAGTCTTTTATTACACGGCTGTTGGTTTCTTTACTGCAGGAAATGGACAAAAACAGCAAGTCATGTGTTTCAACTTCACCGGTTCATTGCCATCTGAGAGAAGAGGTTTCACACGAGATCAGGACACACCGACAGAGAACAGGACAAGACAACTCAGAGCTCCACAAGGGTGCCAGCGCAACTGTGTTTGACTTGTGTTTAGATGTGACATATCCAGCTCAGATACTCTAAGTTTTGGGAAGCAAATGACATGGCAAGGAAAAGAACAGAGCGCCAAGACAGAAGTTCAGGAAGTCGTTTGAAAGGCAAGATGCTGGATAGGATACCATCACAAAGGAAAGTCGCTCAAGGAGACAGTGAACAATAGCAGAGAATGGTTTCGATCCATTGACCTCTGGGTTATGGGCCCAGCACGCTCCCGCAGCGCCACTCAGCTCGTACGCACCGCCCCTTCTTCCACAGGTCTCTTCAGCCTTTCGTCTGGCGCGTGGCATGCACGTTCGAGACTGATGTCAAAGATCTCCACTGTTGTCGTCTTATATGGTGTTGCGCAGACGTATGGAGGCTGTGTAAATATAAACTTTTTCTAACTTCCCACATTCTGTTGGTCGAACTGTGATTTCACTCTGAATAGACGCCATGCGGCCCACCTTCGCTCTGCTGGGTCGACACAGTAAGTGAACGTGGGTCTCTATTCGTATCATTCTCTTGCCTTCTCCATGTAATTCTGCACATTGTTACTTTAAACATGACCACCGAATTCCCGTTTGCGTCTAATGAATCTGCCTCTTTGTCAGTGTCAGTTAGGGATTTACTGACCCCAACCACTCCCTGTACGAAAGCGTTCTTCCTAATGTCACTTTTGGTTCTTTTCCTCATGACTTTAAAACACTGCCGAATCGTTGCCGATCCTTTCAGGCGTGGGAGCATTTTGACGACATTACTTTCTCTGTCTTGACGTCGCATGACTTGGAAAGCTTCAATCGGGCCAGATTTTGAAACTTCTGTTCTCCGAAGAGAGCTGTCCCAAATTTCCAATCGACCCTCATCGCTGACGGCCCTCAAACACCGCACCACTCACGTCAACCTATTCAACGGTATCGCCAATCATTTCACTTCGCTGCTTTCTGTCCCATTGGTGCGCCAGGGAGCCCAACCTGGTTTAACGAAGGTGCTTTTTGAGAAAATTAAGCAGGCACTTTTGCATAAGTCACGAAACGCGGGCTCGTCCGGGATTTGAACCCGGGATCTCGCGCACTTCTGCGTCGATGAAGACCCAAAGCGAGAATCACACCCCTAGACCAACGAGCCACACCGCAGGGGTGCCTGCGGCCCCGCTCTACCTCTTGAACCAGCTGAGTCTTCCTCAGAGTGAAGTATAGTTGACATTGAACAGGCTGGGGCTGTTTTCTCTGGAACGTCGG
Source organism: Chiloscyllium plagiosum (assembly GCF_037043375.1). NCBI lineage: Eukaryota > Metazoa > Chordata > Chondrichthyes > Orectolobiformes > Hemiscylliidae > Chiloscyllium > Chiloscyllium plagiosum. Next base: position 5,248,063 of record NW_028270165.1, on the reverse strand, counting down.
AGGCTGAAGGGTGACTTTTTGGTGGTTTACAAAATTATGAGGGGCATGGATAGGATAAATAGGCAAAGTCTTTTCCCTGGGGTCGGGGAGTCAAGAACTAGAGGGCATAGATTTAGGGTGAGAGGGGAAAGATATAAAAGAGACCTAAGGGGCAACTTTTTCACGCAGAGGGTGGTGCGTGCATGGAATGAGCTGCCAGAGAAAGTAGCGGAGGCTGGTACAATTGCAACATTTAAGAGGCGTTTGGATGGATATATGAATAGGAAGGGTTTGGAGGGATATGGGCCGGGTGCTGGCAGGTGGGACTAGATTGGGGTGGGATATCTGATCGGCATGGATGGATTGGACCGAAGGGTCTGTTTCCATGCTGTACATCTCTATGACTCTATGAACAGCTGCTTCTCATTCTGTCTCTCTGCTGCCGTTTTCCCGTCCCCAGGAACCGGGCCCTCTCTACTGGCAGAAAATTAAACCGTTTTCTTTCTAAACTTTTCTCTGACACCGGAGTGACCAGTGACAAGCATTGCCCTCCTCAACATAGGGTACAGAGAACAGGAGAAGACCCCGCAGACCTCCACGAGTGTGTCATCTCAACTGTGCACATTGGGCCTGTGCATCAATGTGAAATATTTACGTCGAAGTTTTTTGGGAAGCAGATGAGAAGACGAGGTGCACAAGATTGCGCCGTTATACAGGAAAGCTGCTAAAGACGACATTGAGTGAATAGGAAAGATGGTTTCCCTTCTGGGTTATGCTCCCATAACGCACCGGCAGACATACCGCCGACAAGCAAATATTAACTCTGTCTAAATTGCCACATTTTGTTTTTACGAACCGTGACTTCACTCAGAAGCACAATTTACCTGCTCCCTCCTGAATATCCTTCCAGGCTCGAACATACCTTCCAGGCAAAGCAGCACTTTACCTGCACATTTGCCGCAACCTAGTCTACTGCATTCGCTGCTCATAGTGTCGTGTCGCCAACGGAGCATGAAGTATAAACTGGGTGACTGCTTCGCAGAACATCTCGGTTCTCGATTAGATTACAGTGTGGAAACAGGCTCTTCGGCCCAACAAGCGCACACCGACCCGCCGAAGCGCAACCCACCCATGCCCCTACATTTACCCCTTACCTAACACTACGGGAAAATTAGCATGGCCAATTCACCTCGCCTGTGGGACTTTGGACTGTGGGAGGAAACCGGCGCACCCGGAGGAATCCCACGCAGAGATGAGGAGAACGTGCAAACTCCACACAGTCATCTGAGGCAGGAATTGAACCCGGCTTTGCTGGCGCTGTAAGGTAGCAGTGCTAATCACTGTGCCACCATGCCGGCAAATAACGGCCCTGGGCTTCTGCTCTACTGCCACTTTAACACGCCACCCTGTTCCCTGGCCAACATCTCTGTCTCAGGCTTGCAGCAGTGTTCCAGCAAAGCTCAGCTACAAATGGAAGAACAACGCCTCATATTCCACTTCAAAACCCCACAGCCCTCCGGTCTTCAAGATCGAGTTCCATGACTTTAGGGCCTGAAATCCCTCATGTCCTTGACCCCTACCACATACATAGGAGCCCTTGTTATCACATAGTCTGCTACGACACACTACTTATTGTAGCCACGAACGCTCTCCATTAACAGTTATTCACCCTCCCACACGGATCGTTATTCACTCCTTTATCCCTCCTATTGTTCTCTCTTTGAGCTGCCGTTAAAGAGAGCAATGTACACTGGAGACTCTGAGCCAGCTGAAACTTGCTCAGTGTGAAATACATTCCACTTTGCTCCAAGAATTGCAAGCAGCAAAGAGTTTCCAGAACATCTGCTTGTCATTCTGTTCCCGGAATGCGGTTTCTGACATGCGGATCGTCTTGTCATTCACGTCCGAAACGGCGATTTGAACCCGGATCTCTCTCAGATGACAAGCAACATGAGTTTGACTGGGACAACACTACTATTACAGGACAAGCCAAAACAGAGAACAGCCCGGGAATTCCGAGAGGCATGGCACTCATCCACAGATTCTATCAACAAGCACATCGACCTGGACCCAATATACCGGCCACTGCAGCGGACATCTGGAACTGACAACCGGAAGCGGCAGGTACAAACCACTATAAATGCCGGAGGAAACATCACAGAAGCGCTTCACAGGAGGCTCCCAAGCACTGAGGATGTCACCTAGACAGGGGACGAAACGTCTGCAACACAAATTCCCAGCTCGGCGAACAGAACCACAACAAAGTTTTTGCTTGCAGGAACTGAGTGACATAAACAGGATGCTCTCAAATTTCGACAGGAATTACACTTCCGTTCAAGATTTGCGGAAAGCTTTGTAGCTCGGCTGCCGATTGTCGTAGCTCGCCGAGTTGGGAAGTTGATTTGCAGGCGTTACATCCTCTGTCTTGTTGACATCTTCAGTGCGTTGGAGCCACCTGTGAAGCGCTGCTGTACTGTGTCTTCTGGAATGTATTTGGTTCTGTTTCTGCTGCTTTTGTTTGACGGTTCTGGTTGTTCGTTGCAGTGATTATCATGTGTCAATGTGTTTATTGGTGGAGTCCCTGGATGAGTGTCGTGTTTGTTGAATTTCTCTGGCTGACCTCTGTTTAGATGTACTATGACCGTTGTGCTGTCTCTGTCGATTTTATCGTCCTTATCATCTGTGTTTGTGTGGGTACCAGAGACAGTGTTTAATGGGTAGATGTTGTTCATGGTTACAGATTGCTAGTTGTCTGCCTGTTTGTCCTGTACTGTCGACTTTTCGTGCAGCCTTTGCATGGAATCTTGTAAACTATATTTGTTTTCCACATGATATGGTTGGGTCTTTTGTTCTGGTGAGTTGTTGTCTGAGCGTGGCTGTCGGTTTATGGGCTGTCATCAATCCGAGTGGTCGGAGATGTCTGGCTGTAAGTTCTGTGAGGTTTATTATATAAGGTAAAGTGGTGAGTGTGTTGGGTCGTGGCAGGTCCTTGTCCCGTTGTTTGTCTGCTCGGCCCTTGTGGATGAAGTTGCGGGGATCTCCGTTCCTGGTGAAGCCTCTGTAGACGTGTTCTTCTTCAGTCACAGGTCGGCAGTGCTGCAGTGTGTAGTCACCCTTTTGAACAGCGTCCTAATGCAGCTTCTCTTGTCTGTGTTTTGATGGTTATAGTTCAGGGTCTGGTCTGGGGTGTGGCTTTTCTGTACACTTTTGTAGCACATCCCCCGTTCTGTGTCCTTTCTCCCATAAACAGTCAGCTTCCAGTTTCCTGTCACTTCAACCTCCCACTGTGTTCCCATGACATTTCAGTCTCTGATTTGCTGCAGTGCTCCCACAAGGCACAGCGCGAGCTGGAAGAGCAAAACCTCATTTTCTCCTGAGAGACCGTGCTGCCTTCAGGATCCAACGCCGAGTTCAATCATTTTAGAACCTGTCCACCTTTTTCCACGGTCTTTACCCGCCCACTCATTCCATCAGTTCCGAAGACGGATCGTTGGGCTCAAAACATTATCTCTTCTTTCTCTCCATAGATGGACTAGACCTGCTGGTTTTGTTCATTTGAAAATGAACAAAATGAGCAGGGAGACAGAATGAGAAGCACTGTTCTGGAAACGCTTTTGCTGTTTGCAATTCTGAGAACAATGGCGAATGTATTTCACACTGAGCAAGTCTCAGCTGGTTCAGGAGGTGCTGGAGCCAGCGGCCTGTGGCTCGTTGATCTAGGGGTATGATTCTCGCATTGGGTCTTCTAACGGGCAGGCTTGCGAGAGATCCCGGCTTTCTTGACTTGTGCAAAAATTCCCGATTAAACTTCTCCAAAAGCACCTTCGTTAAACGAGGCTGGGCTCCCTGGAGTACGAATGGGGCAGGAAGCGGGGAAGTGAAATGATTGGAGATAGCGTTGAACAGGTTGACGTGAGTGGTCCCGTGTTTGCGGAAGGTCAGCAATGAAGGTAGTTTGGAAAACTGGGACAGCTCTCCTCGGAGAACAGAAGTTTGGAATCCGGCGTGGCAAGTTTTCCAAGTCATGAGGGGTCTAGAGATTGGAAATAATGACGTGAAAGTGTTCCGACGCCTGAAAGGATCGAGAACGATTCGGCAGCGTTTTAAATTCATGAGAAAAAGAAGTAAAAGTGACATTCAGAAGAACGTTTTCGTACAAGGAATGGTTAGGGTCAGTAAATCGCTGTCTGACAGTGACAAAGAGGCAGATTCAATGGACACAAAATTGAATTCGGTGGTCATGTTCGACCAACAGAAGGTTCATATTAACACAGCCTCCACACCTCTGCGCAGCAGTATATTACATAACAGCAGTGGAGATCTTTGATATGAGTCTGGAACGTGCATGCCAGGTGCCTGTCGAAAAGCTGAAGGGTTCTGAGAAAACGCACGGCATACTAAACACAGAGTGACGCAACGAAAGCGTGCGGGCCCCACAACCCAGAGGCCCATAGCTCGAAACCATCCTCTATTGCGATTGCTCAAACTCTCCTTGAGCAGCTTTCCTTTGTCGTGAGCCTCTGTACTATATCTTGCCTTTGCATCTGCTCCCCAAAACTTCGAGTGTCTGAGTGACATGTATCGTACTGAACGACTCGCCAAATTCACGCAGTCGAAGTGACTCGCTTCTGGAGGTCTGAGCGGCCTTCTCCTGTTCTCCGTCGAGTTCCTCTGAAGTGAATTGTAAAACCACTTTTCTGAGATGTCAATGAGCTGATAAAGTTGAAACATATGCGTTACGTTTTTGTCCATTCCCTGCAGTAATTCGCCATGCCGGTTCGGACGTGAATGATAAGACGGTCGGCATGTCAGAAACCGCATTACGACTCAAACACATTCCCCCATGATTAGGACAGATCACCGATCGTGAATAACTTCAGAGACAGACAAGTGACAGACAGTCGTCATGGACTCGATGGGCTGAACGGCTTCTGTCTCGCCGAGAATGATGCTACGTGTTTATGCCGTCCCACTGCCTGTCTCTGGGGCAGAGAGGCTGAGGGAGCAAAACTGGTTCATTTTTAACCGTCCCTTCCGTGTTGGACTGCCTGCAGTCCCTCAGCTCAGGGCCGAGGGGATGACTCTCAGTGAGTGAAGGTCACGCAATCCATAAGATTGCTGCGTGAAGACGATTTCTGAACACCAAGAAGGCTACACAACAATGTGAATTTACCTGGGCGAAGAGTCCTCGGTGTCCATTTCTTTCTGTCCTGCCAAAACAGCATCTTTCTATCTCTCCGATAACAGACCCTTGGACAAAGTTCACAATCAAAGTTGTTCATGTTCCCCGCATTAATGTAACTGACACCTCTCACCCCAAGGGTTTCAGAGAGAGAGAGAGAGAGAGGAGAAGAGCGAATGGACTCTACCCGCACCCCACCCTACACCCCGTCCCACCCCCCAGAACAACGTGCAAGTAGAAATAAAATGGTTTAATTATCCACCAGTGGAGGTAGTCCAGTTCCTGGGGATGAGACAAATATCAGCGCCCCTGGGACAGAATGACAAGCAGATGTTCTGGAAACGCTTTGCTGCTTGCAATTGTTGGAGCAATGTGGAATGTACTTCACACTGAGCAAGTTTCAGCTGGCTCAGAGTCTCCGATGTACATTGCTGTGTTTGCCGCCAGCTCAGAGAGAGAACAATAGGAAGGACGTGGGAGTGAATAACGATCCGCGTGAGAGGGCGAATAACTGTTAATGGAGACTGTTAGCGGCTAACAATACGTAGTGTGGCATAGCAGACGAGGTGAGAACAAGGAGAATTTTGTGTGGTAGGGGTCAAGGACATGGGGGAGTTCAGGCCCTAAAGTTATGGAACTCGATATTGAAGACCGGAGGGCTGTAAGGTCTCCAAGTGGAAAATGAAGTGTTGTTCTTTCATCTGGAGCTAGAACACTGCTGCAAGCCTGAGACAGAGATGTTGGCCAGGGAACAGGGTGATGTGTTAAAGTGGCAGGCAACCGCAAGGTCAGGGCCTTTTTTCCGCGGGCAGAACCACCTGATGAAGGAGCCACGCTCCGAAAGCTAAGTGTTTCTAAACAAGCCGATTGGACTGTAACCTGGTGTTGTGTGATTTTTAGCTTTGTACACCCCAGTCCAACACGGGCACCTCCAGATCATGACAAATTTCAAGTGTCCAAATGCGAATACGAGAGAAAAATGCCAACACCATTTTTTTTACCGAACTGTTTTTTTTTCCCTGTGCCTCGACATTTTATTCCTTTTGCATTTTGTCTGGCTGCTCAACGTTCCTGCCTTTACCCCAGGGTAAAGGTATTCCAAAACTAGAGGGTATAGGTTTAGGGTGAGGAGGAAAGATTTGAAGAGATTCAAAAGACTCGGCATAGAACATTCACCCTCACCTTGACCTCTTTCCACCTAGCACATTTCCGACGCCCCTCCCCCAAGTCCCTCCTCCCTACCTTTTATCTTAGCCTGCTGGACAAACTTTCCTCATTCCTGAAGAAGGGCTTATGCCCGAAACGTCGATTCTCCTGTTCCCTGGATGCTGCCTGACCTGCTGCGCTTTTCCAGCAACACGTTTTCAGCTCTGCTCCAGCATCTGCAGACCTCACTTTCTCCTCATAGAACATTCACCCCCTACAGGGCGAAAGTGACGACTGCAGATGCTGGAGATTAGGGTCGAGAGTGTGTGCTGAAAAACCACAGCAGGTCAGGCAGCGTGCGAGGTGCAGGAGAATCGACGTTTCCGGCAAAACCCTTCATCAGGAAATAGCTATGTGGAATTGCATAGCTGGAGCATAATCGAGTGGGTCTGGATGGGATGCTGTTGGGAAGGTCGGTGTGAATGGCCTGTAGGGATTATATGATTCCACTGCCTTAGCCACGCGTATATTGAGAAATGATTGCCCGAAGTCTGCTGTGGGAGGAGTGGGTTCGTTCGTTGGACACTGATACCAGTTCTGGGGAAGGTAGGATTGTGCTGTCTCTCTCTTCACACTCTGCCCCCCGTCCATTTTCTCCCCACCCACTGCCCCCTGCCCATTCTCTCTCCCCACACTGCACCCCCATTCTCTCCCCATAACCCTCTGAACACCAGTCCTTCTCTACCCCCCAACCTCTGTCCCCCTCTCCATTTCTCTCCCTTCTCCACCCCCACCAGCGCCCCTCCCCCTCCTTTCTGGTGCCTCAGCCCTCTTTGATCGCTGTATCAAACCCTTTTAAGGAGAGAGACAGAATGGGTGGTGACGATTCTACCTGGGAAACAGGGTGTGCGAGAAATGACTGATTTTTAAAATTGAGAATAGCTAAAATCATATATTCAGAAACGTTGTTAAAGTCTGGAAGAATGTTTATTTTTAAAAAAAAAACAAGCTGAAGAAATCTTTCTGAAACTTGCATTGATATATGCACAGTTAGGCCACAACCAAGGACAGGCTGTCAGAGTGAATGAGTGAATAAAAGACAAGTCCCACCTCGCCCATGAGGAGAAAGTGAGAACTGCAGATGTGGAGATCAGAGTCGAGAGTGTGGTGTTGAAAAAGCACAGCAGGTCAGGCAGCATCCAAGGAGCAGGAGAATCAACGTTTCAGACATAAGCCCTTCACCTTGCCCTCTCCAGTGTGTGTTGTGAAACTGCTTAACTGCTTAATCATTTCTAGTGGCCGAGCAGAGGCTGATAACAAGTTTGGAACACACGAGAATGAACTCAGATGAGACCTTGGATCATGTCTCACTACAGGAGACCCAGCTACACAATACACACACAAACTCTCTCTCTCTCACACACGCACAAACACACATACACACACACACACACACACACACACTCAAGTACTCACACGGTCATGCAGACCCTCTCTGATAGACAGGCTCTCTCTCAGACACACATTGATACACCCCTCACACTCACATCCATGCACACACCTTCTCACACAATTATACTCCATCACACGCACACTTTACCCAGCATGCGCACGCACACACACAGACGCTCTGTCTCATGCATGCACTCACACACAGAAGTCTTTGGGGTGAATTGCATTTGCAGGATTATATATTTGGAAATTGAACCAGTCTGACTCAGGACCTGGATACAGAAAGACTCTAACCTCACAGCTCTCATGCGTTGTCTGACCTGAGGTGTCACCTCCCTTTATAAAACATTAAGTTACCTGGAGAATGTTACTAAAAAGAAGTTCTGGGATTTACAGATTAATGAACCGAAATCTGCAACCCATTTTAAAAGATGAAAGACTTAACAGGTTTCTTCAATATATCATTTATGTTGCATGACACTATAATCTTTTGCTATACATTCTGTGTCTTACTCAACAGCTACCTGATGAAGGAACAGCGCTCCAAAACCTAGTGCTTCCAAATAAACCTGTTGGACTATACCCTGGTGTTTGTGTCATTTTAAAACTTTGTTTCCAGTGAATACAGCCCACACCTCCCACTGTTGCCAGTAAACTTTGCAATGCCAATGAAACAATAAACCTGCAGTCCTGACAAATTTACAATTTCGAACAATACTAGCTACTCATTCACTGCTCCTTCTGAGACACGACATTGGAAACTCGGTGCTGGTGGCTGAAAGAAATGAGAAGCTGTTGGATCTCACAGCTTTCAATGAGAGTTTAAGCCTGGCGGTAAGTTCAGGTAACCTTTACTGCGACCCAACTTTCTTACAGCTTCAGATCTCCACATCACAAGGCGTACAAAAAGTAGCTTTTCTTTAAAAAAAGCACCTCAAGCTCAAAGTGCACACACTCACCCCCACTCCCCCCACCACACTTTCTTTATTATTGGTCAGTTGAGTTGTCCCTTTGTAACTGGATCCTTCGTACAGCCGGGTAAAGCATGCAGCTGGGACGACTGAGTGAATCCTTTCCCGCAATGGCAGTTTCCATCATTGAAAAGGACATGAGTGAATCAGATGGGTTTTTGCCCTCTGAAAATGGTTTCATCCTTAGATTCTGAAGTCCAGATTACTGACCGAATCCCAATTCTGCCATCTGCCGCGACGGGATTCGAACCTGAGAGTCCCCAGAGCTGGGTTGTTTGCGGCGCTCGGCCATCGCTCCTTCCCTCCCCCTGCGATGGCACGTGAACGCGCTGGTGCCTCCCCAGGTGGGAGGAGCAGGTGAAGCCCTTCCGGCACTGACAGCAGGTGAACGGCCTCTCTCTGGTGTGGACCCACTGGTGGGTCAGCAGTGCAGCTGACTGAGTGAACGCCCTCCCGTACATGGGGCAGTGAATGGCTTCTCTCACTTGTGGACCCACTCGTGCGTCTCCAGATGGCTGATTCGACTGAAGCCCTTCCTGCACACCGAGCAGGTGAATGGCCTCTCCCCGGTGTGAATGCGTCTGTGGGTTTCCAACAGGGATGGGGAAGGGAATCCTTTCCCTCAGTCCCCACATTTCCACAGCTTCCCCATTGGGGGAGCTTTCCTTGTGTTGGTCTGGGTCTGAAATTACCATCAGAACGGGGACATTGTCTCTCCCCACCGTGAGGGGTGAGATTTTGATTCCCCCAGTTGAGTAAATGGTATGAAGCACTTTTCACAGTCACCGCACTGAATCTCCCTCACTCGGTGTCTCAGTATTCTTCCTGCCGCACCAGTGTCCAATATCTTTCAAGCAAACAAAAGCAACCATGTCTTCTTGATTGGAATGGCTGCTGATATTCAAGTCCCAATGAATCAAGTGGCTCTGTCAGAAGTTGATGTATCATTTGTTTTCAGATTTCTTTCGGCACGTCTTCCTGCACAAAAAATCACAAAATAAGTGATCACTGGCAGTACACTTAAACGAACATATCATAGGTGGCAGTTCCTGTAGTTTGCCAGATGCCTGCTGATCAAATAATACCCCGCACACAGAAACCTGAAATCCATCATGCAGCCAGATAGGCTGAGGTGTGTTTAGAGGAAAACTTCATTCAAATCTAATCTAATCTAATCTAATCTAAAACTAAATACGTGTACACATTTAAATCAATATGCCAATCCTTTCAATGCGGCTCAGTTCCATGAGAAACTACACTTTTAATTGTGAACATGAGGAAAAAAGCAATCATTTTCCAGGGTGCAAACTGCATACGTGCCAAACTGAGGGAATACACTAGGAAAATACCTAAAAGAGAGATAGAAAGTATTTGAGCACCTTTGCAGAACTGCTCCCTCTCTGGATTCACTCCAGTTGCTACAAGTAAACCTCCCTGGGGGTCAGGCAGCCCTGCATCGGGAAGCACTGGGATGGTCAACTACGACCAGTTTACATGGAGAACACATCTCCACATTAAACAGACTCGAGGCAAACGTCCCTTCCTTCCACTTAAAGTTCAAGACCCCTCAAAGCGAAATTCCCCAGTTAAGTTTGGAAGAATTTCTTCCAGGTGTTCACTAATCATTTCTATGAGCACTTTGTTAAAGTTTGAATATTGCGAGTTTTGAAAATTAGTGATTCTGAGCGAAATCACAGTTCGAAAAAGAGAATGTGGGAATTTAGACAGATTTTATTTTTGCACATCGACGATATGTCTGCACAACAACATATGACACGACAGCAGTGAAGATCTTTTGACGTCATTCTCAAACGTGCCTGCCACACGCCAGATGAAAAGCTGAATACTTTTCTGGAAAAACTGCCGAGCAATGCAGGAGAATGGCACAACGCGTGCGCGCGTTGGGACCATAACCCAAAAGAAAAACCATTCTCTCCTTTTCATTCAACGTCGTCTTTAGCAGCTTTAGCAGTAACGGCGCTCTGTTCTGCACCTTGCCTTCTCATCCGCTTCCCAAAAAAGCTTCGACATAAGTATTTCACAATGATATACTGGCCCAATGTGCACAGTTGAGGTGACAACCTCTGAGTGGTCTCCTGTTCTCTGTATCCGACGTTGAGGAGGGCAATACTTGTCACTGGCCACTCGGGTGTCAGAGAAAAGTTTCGAAACAACGGGACAAACAGCAGCAGGGAGACACAATGAGAAGCAGCTGTTCTGGAAACTCTTTGTCACTTGCAATTCTTAGAGCAATGTCAAATGTATTTCACACCAAGCAAGTCTCAGCTGGCTCAAGAGGTGTGTGGTGGGTGGGGCAATAGCCGCTGTTTGGCTTTTGGTCTCGGAGCATGATTTTCAGGTAGAGTCTTTAACTGTGCAGACTTGTGCACGGTCCTAGATTCAAATCCCAGACAAGGCTGCGTCTCTTAACTTGATTTGTGCAAAAATGCCCCATTATTTTTCTCAAAAAGCACCTTCGTAAAACGAGGTTGGGCTGCCTGGAGTACAAATGAGGCAGAAAACAGGGAAGTGAAATGGTTGGAGATCGCGTTGAGACAGGTTGAAGTGAGTGGTGCGGTGTTTGAGGAATGTCAGCAATAAAGGTAGATTGAAAAATTGGGCCTGCTCTCCTCGGAGAAACAAAGTTTTCCAAGTCAGTAGGGGCCTAGAAACAGGAAATAATGCTGTGAAAATGCTCCCATGCCTGAAAGGATCTATAGTGATTCGGAAGAGCTTTAAAGTCACTAGGACGAGCGAACGCAGTAGACGAGGTTGCGACAAATGTGCAGGTAAAGTGCGACTTTCCTTTGTAATGGTACTCTGTTCAGCATCTTGCCTTTCAAACGACTTCCTGAGTGTCTGAATGCCCCGTATCATACCGATACTGTCGCGAAACCGTTCAAGTAACGTGCTTTTGGAGGTCTAAATTGTCTTCTCCTGTTCTTCGTCGGTTTCCTATGAACTGAATCGCAAAACCACTTCTCTGAGATGCCAATGAGCTGATAAAGTTGAAACGCACACCTTGTGGTTTCGTGCCTTCCCTGCAGAGGTTCGCCACGCCGGTTCCGACGTGAACGACAAGACGATCCGCATGTCAGAAACCGCATCCCGGGGACAGAATGACAAGCAGATGTTCTGGAAACTCTGTGCTGCTTGCAATTCTTGGAGCAAAGTGGAATGTACTTCACACTGAGCAAGTTTCAGCTGGCTCAGAGTCTCCAGTGCACATTGCTCTCTTTCCCGCCAACTCAGAGAGAGAACAATAGGAGGGACAAAGGAGTGAACAACGATCCGTGTGGGAGGGTGAATAACTGTTAATGGAGACCGTTAGTGGCTAACAATAAGTAGTGTGTCGTAGCAGACTATATGATAACAAGAGCTCGTATGTGTGTGGTCGGGGCCAAGGACATGGGGGATTTCAGGCCCTAAAGTCATGCAACTCGAGGGCTGTGGGGTTTTGAAGTGGAATATGAGGCGTTGTTCTTCCATCTGGAGCTGAGCTTTGCTGGAACACTGCTGCAAGCCTGAGACAGAGATGTTGGCCAGGGAACAGGGTGGCGTGTTAAAGTGGCAGGAAAGCAGAAGCTCATGGCCTTTTTTTGCGGGCAGAACCGAGATGTTCTGCGAAGCAGTCACCCAGTTTATACTTCATGCTCCGTTAGGGAAACGACACTATGAGCAGCTAGCTCAGAGTCTCTAGTGTACATTGCTCTCTGAGTTTATATTTGCACATCGGCGACATGTCTGCACACCAGCACATGACGCTACAGCAGTGAAGATCTTTTGACATCATTCTCGAACAGGCAAGTCACACGCCAGATGAAAAGCTGAATACTTCTCTGGAAAAGCTACCGTGCAATGCAGGAGAATGGCACAGCGGGTGCATGCTGGGATCATAACCCAGAAGCGAAACCATTTTCTCCTATTCACTTAATGTCTTTAGCAGCTTTCCCGTATAACGGCGATCTGTTCTTTTCCTTGCCATGTCATTTGTTTCCCAAGACTTCGGGTATCTGAGCTCAATATATCACATCGATACACAAGTCAAATTTACACAGTAAAGAAACCAACGGTGCAAGAAAAGACTTCCTGCGGGAATGTTGTGTTAAGACATAATCTGAACACCAAGCAGGCTGCACAAAAATGTACTCATATCAATTTACCTGAGGGAAGAGTCTCCGGTGTCCATTTCTCTCTGTCCCAACAGCACAGCATCTTTCTATCTCTACGTTAACAGGTCCTTTGGAACACGTTCAAAGTTGCCCATTTCCTACGCATGACTGTAACTGACTTCTCCTGCCTCACGTAATAGTGTGAGAGAGCAGAAGAGTGAATGGGCTCTGCCTTCCACCAGCACAGCTTGCAAGTAGAAACGAAATGGTTCAATTATCCACCAGTGGAGAGAGCCCGGTCCCTGGGGACGGGACAAACAGCAGCGTCCTGGGAGCAGGGAGACAGAAAGAAAAGCAGATGTTCTTGAAACTCTTCCCTGCTTGCAATTCTGGGAGCAATGCACAATGTATTTCGTTCTGAGCAAGTCTCAGCTGCTTCCGGAGGTGGCTGCACCCATGGCTGGTGGCTCGTTAGTCTGGGATATGATTCTAGCTTTGGGTCTTCGAGCATATGCAGCCGCGTGAGAATTCCCGGGTTCCAATCCCAGGTGAACCATCATTCCTTAAATTGACCTGAGCAAAAATACCTGAAGAATTTTCTCAAAAAGCCGCTTCGTTAAATAAGATCGGACTGCCTGAATTAGGGACGGTGCAGAGCTGCCATTGCAGTGAACACGGCGAAGGGAAACACTTGTTCAAAGTGAAAACAGTATTGCAGATTTTTCGCCCGCGCAATCCGAGTCTGAATGAATCCTCCATCTGTATTACGCTCAATTCTGAGGGTGATACTTTAGAAAGCGGGGAAGTGAAGTAATTGCAGACAGCTCTGAACAGGTTAACGTGAATGGTGCCGTCCTCAGGGATGTCAGCAATGAAGGGAGATTGGAAAGTTTGGGGCAGCTCTCTTTGGAGAACAGTGGACTGAAAGCTTGTCTGATTGAAGTTTTCCACGTCATGAGGGTTTTAGACAGAGGAAATAATGCAGTGAAAATGCTCCCAGACCTGAAAGGATCGAGAACGATTTGGCAGAGATTTAAAGTCATCAGGAAAATAAGTAAAAGTGACATTAGGAAGACCGTTTTCGCACAGGGAGTGGGGTCAGTAAGTCGCTGTCTGACAGTGACAAAGAGGCAGATTCAATGGACACAAAAGGGAATTCGGTGGGCATGTTCAATGTAACAATGTGCAGATTTTCAGGGAGAAGGCGACAGAATGAGACACTTATTTACATATTGTGTTGAACCAGCAGAGCTCAGGTGGGCTGCGTAGCCTCAGTCTGCGCTGTCACACATTTCGTGATTCTGAGTGAAATCGGAGTTGGACCAACAGAACGTGGGAAATTTGACAACGGATATATTCTGCTCAACAGGATACTCCATCACAACAATGAAGGTGTTTTGACATCATTCTCGAAGGTACATGACACAATGCAGATTCAAAACCGAGCATTCCTTTGAATCACGGAGTAATTTGTTTACAGTTATTCAGTTGAGGTGAGCGGAGTTGCGCATTGGGAGCCACTCCAGTTGATAGGTTGAAGCCGTTTTCTCCTGTGTGACAGTCCCACCAGCACTCCAATTTGCTGTGCTTCCAGTCAGTAGATGCAGCTCACTATCCCATACTGATACACGGACCACGGTGACCCAGCTGTGGTGACAAGCTTGTGAAGGGCTGAGTGCTCTTCTCCTATCCTCTGTCTGGCTGCTATGATCCGAATCATCAAACCCCTCTTCTCCGAGATAGGAATAAACTGGTGAAGGTGAAACACATCCGTTCGCGGTGTGTCCCATGCACAGGAGGCCCTGCAGTAATTCCCCACGCTGTTTCACACAGCAGCATCCTCTCGGTGAATTACGCTTGGCAAAAAAATCGATTGAACCAAATCAGTGTCCGGCATTGGATTTTACTGACACCGTTCATCAAATTTCGGCTCACCGTTAATGTGGAGAGAGGCCGTCAGACGAGAGTGATCGAACGTTTCCGCAAAGAATATTTGGCTCAACAGATATTCGGAGGGAACGTACTCCTTTATTGATTTGAAATGTAAGAAGTTGACGTTAGTGAGCCTGACGTGATTTGAACACGCAACCTTCTGATCTGGAGTCAGACGCGCTACCGTTGCGCCACAAGCTCACGCATAGCCTGCACCCTTTATTCATGCTTAAGGGAAGTGATCGCACTGCAATGATTTTACGTTCTGAGAAACAAGGGAGATCAACAGTTCATGTCTGTTCTGTCTCTCCCTCCTCTCCTTCTGTCTCTCGAAACAATTTCCAACTCTACCTCAATAAAAAGGAGAAAGAACTGTGGATGCTGTGTATCAGAAACAAAGAACAGGAGTTGCCGGTGACCCTTCCACAGAACTGATGGTGATTGGGAAAACGTTGGTTTATATGCAGGAGATAGTGTGTGTGGAAGGGACGAGGATACTATGGATTTCAGGCCCTAGAATTATTGAATTCGAGATTGGGACCAGATGTTTGTATGGTCCCCAAGTGTAATATTCGGTGCTCTTCGTTCTGCTGGTGCTGAGCTTCGCTGGAACACTACAGCAAACTTGAGACAGAGATGTTGGCCAGGGAACAGGGTGGGGTGTGGAATTGGCAGGCAACTGGAAGCTCAGGGTCTTTTTTGCAGGTAGAACGTAGATGTTCTGTGCAGCAGTCACCCAGTTTATGCTTCGTTTTCCCCAAATGTAGATGAGACCACATTATGAGCAGCAAATGCAGTAGACTGGGTTGTGGGAAGTGCAGGTAAAGTGCTGCTTCACCTGGAAGGTAAGTTTGGGCCCTTGGATAGTGAGGAGGGAGCAAGTAAATGGGCTGGTGTCACACATTCGGCAGTTACAGGGGAAAGTGCCGTCGGACTATTGGGGTGGGAATGGGGGTAGGGTTGATGGGAATGAAGAAAGAGTGGACACAAGGTATAACTCCTGCCCATTTACCTGTCTGCCAAATATAGGAATTTGTTAAGGGTGTCCAAGGACATTTTCTAATTCACAACATGGATGTACGTACTGGCGAGGGTGCAAAACCTAAGGGCCAGCAACTATAATTCTATGAACATTAGAATAGTGATTGAAAATAATATATCAGATCTAAAAGTTGAAGTTCTAAATTGGAGGAAGACTCAGGTATTAGGCAAGATCTTTCAAAAGCTGATTGGGGGCAGATGTTCACAGGTTAAAGGACTGCTGGAAAATGGGAAGCCTTCAAATATGAGATAACAAGAGTCCAGACACAGAATATTCCTGATTCGGAGATGCTGGTGTTGGACTGGGGTGTACAAAGTTAAAAATCACACAACACAAGGTTATAGTCCAACAGATTTACTTGGAAGCACACAAGCTTTTGGAGCGATGGTCCTTCATCAGGTGATTGTCTGATGTAGACTATATTCCTGTTAGGGTGAAAGGAAAGGCTGGTAGGTTGGGGAATGCTGGATGACGAGAGAAAATGAGATATTGGTTAAGATAAAGAAGGATGCACATATCAGGTATCGGCAGAGAGATCGAGTGAATCCATAGAGAAGAAAGGCAGTATGAGCATACTTAGAGGGATATCATGAGGGCAAAAAGGGGACATGAGATAGCCTTGGCAAATAGAGTCATGGATAATCCAAAGGGATTTTATAAATACATTAAGGACAAAAGGATAACAAGGGAGAGAATACGGCCCCTCAAAGATCAGCAAGGCGGCCTTTATGTGGAGCTGCAGTAGATGGGGCGGGGGGTGCGGGATACTGAACGGACATTGTGCACCAGTGTTTACTGTGGAGAAGGGCATGCAAGATATAGAATGTGAGAAAGTAGATGGTGACATGTTGAAAAAAATGCCCATATTACAGATGAGAAATTGCTGGATATCTTGATATGCATAAAAGTGGATAAATCCCAAGGACCTGATCAGGAGTACCCTAGAACTCTGTGGAAAACTGGGGAAGTGATTGCTGGGCCTCTTACTGAGATATTTGTATCATTAATAGTCACAGGTGAGGGGCCGGAAGGCGAGAGGGTGGCTAACGTGTTGCCACTATTTAAGAAAGGTGGTAAGGAAAAGCCAGGAAACTATAGACCAGTGAACCTGACATCCGTGATGGGCAAGTTTTTGGAGAGAATCCTGAGAGGCAGGATTTACATGTATTTGGAAAGGCAAGAATTGGTAGGGATAGTCAGCATGGCTTTATGTTTGGGAAATCATGTCTCATGAACATGATTGGGTTTTTTGAAGAAGTAACAAAGTGGATTGATGAGGGCAGAGCGATGGACGTGATCTCTCTGGACTTCAGGAAGGCGTTCATCAAGGTTCCTCATGGGAGACTGGTGAGCAAGGTTTAATCTCATGGCATGCAGGGACAACTAGCCATTTGGATACAGAACTGGCTAGAAGGCAGAAGACAGAGGGTGGTGATGGAGGGTTGCTTTTCAGACTGAAGGCCTGTGACCAATGGTGTGTCATAAGGATTGATGCTGGGTCCGCTACTTTTTGTCATTTATATAAATGATTTTTATGTAAACGGAGGAGGTATAGTTAGCAAGTTTGTAGATGACACCAAAATTGGAGGCGAAGTGGACAGTAAAGAAGGTTACCTCAGATCACAACGGGACCTTGTGCAGATGGGCCAATGGGCTGAGGAATGGCAGTTGGAGGTTAATGTAGATAAATATGAGGTGCTGCATTTTGGAAAAACAAATCAGAACAGGACTTTTACACTTAATGGTAAGTTCCTTGGAAGTGTTGCTGAACAAAGAGACCTTGGAGTTCAAGTTGATAGTTCCTTAAAAGTAGAGACGCAGGCAGATTGGATAGTAAAGAAGGCGTTTGGTGTGCTTTCCTTTGTTGGTCAGAGCATCGAGGATAGATGTTGGGAGCTCATGTTGCCACTGTACAGAACAGTGGTCAGGCCACGTTTGGAATATTGCATGTAATTTTGGTCTGCTTCCTATCGGAAAGATGTTGTGAAACTAGAAAAGGTGCAGAAAATATTTACAAGGATGTTGCCAGGGTTGGAGGTTGGAGGGTAGGAAGGTTACTATGAATCTGTAATACTGCATTTCCCGCGGCCGGAGTTTTCCCACGGCACAAAGGAGGTTTTCTAAAGTATATTTAAACCCCTTGCTTTGCTTGGACTCAAACTGCATTGACTTGGAGGAGAGTGGGATTTGCAAAGTGTCCTCCACTCCACACGTGCCTCAACTGCAGGACAGCTGTCCCGCCCGCCTCCATTGTGACGTCACAATTCGGATGCAGCCCTGTCAGTTTCAGAGTGAAACTCCTTCCCTCTGGGCAACATCTGGGAGCCAAGCAATGTCTCCCCCTTTCCATATACCATCCTCCAGCAGCCAGGGGAAAGGGGATGTAGGGGTGGGTGAAACATTGTTCACTTGTCGCAAGTGGAGTGAATCCAGGGAGGGAGCAGACACTCCAAAGGTGCTCAAGTACTTTCTATCTCTCTTAAAGCTATTTTCCTTGTGTATTCCCTCAGTTTGGCACGTATACAGTTTGCACCCTAGAAAAGGATTGCTCCTTTCCTCATGTTCACAACTAAAAGGTTAAATTCACAAGGAACTGAGCAGCATTTACGGGATTGGCACATTGCTCAAAAAATATAAGAGGCCTGGGGCCTGTGGCCTGTGGCTCGTTGGTCTAGGGGTATGATTCTTGCTTCGGGCCTTCTGGTGCGTGGGCATGCGAGAGATCCTGCGTTCAAATCCCAGACGAGCCCTTGTTTCTTATACTGCCTTGTGCAAAAACGGCCAGTCAATATTCTCAAAAACCAGCTTCATTAAACGAGATCCGACTGCCTGAATCAGGGATGGGGCAGAGCTCCCGTTACAATGAACGCGGCAGGGGCAGCACATACTCAAAGCGAAAACGCGTTTTACTTCACACAGAGGGTGGTGGGCGTTTGGAACGCGTTGCCAGCAGAGGTGGTAGAGGCAGGCACGGTCGATTCATGAAAGATGCGTCTGGATAAATGCATGAGTGGTGGGGAGTAGAGGGATACAGATGCTTAGGAATTGACCGACAGGTTCAGACAGTACATTTGGATCGGCTCAGGCTTGAAGGGCCTGTTCCTGGGCTGTAAACTTTCTTTGTTCTTTGTTCTATATGGTGTATATCTGATATTGTTGGCTGTTGTAAAAGTTTCTTTGTAATTATTATTCACCTTCTAATGTAGTAATGGAGTTACGTCCTTTTTTGTCATAATTTTTTATTTAATAGGTCAGCAGGAAGTCAATCAGCAATTTTACTGCCTTTCTTTTCTCAAGCAGCCTTAACATTTCATTTTCATATCCTTGATTCAGCTCCATTTCCAGCATCTTTGTAGGCAGTTTGTTCCATGTTATTGTCACTGAAATGAACTTTTCCTCCATGCACAGCCCAGGCTATCTGGCTGCATGAGTGTTTTCAGGTTTCTGTGGCCTGGATAATATGTGATCAGCAGACATCTCGCAATCCACAGGAATTGACACCAATGTTATGTTCATTAACTGTACTGACAGTGATCACTTATTTTGTGATTTTTCTTTGTAGGGAGACGTGCAGAAAGAAATCTGAAAACAAATGATACAACAACTTCTGACAGAGCCACTTGATTCATTGGGACTTGAATATCAGCAGCCATTTCAATCAAGAAGGCATGTTTGCTTTTGTTTGTTTGAGAGATTTTGGACAGTCCTGTGGCAGGAAGAATACTGAGACACCGGGTGAGGGAGATTCAGTGCGCTGACTGTGAAAAGTGCTTCAAACCATTTACTCAGCTTGGAGGAATCAAAGTCTCACGCCTCAAGGTGGGAAAGGCTATGTACCCGTTCTGTTTGTAATTTCAATCCCAGAGCATCACAAGGAAAGCTCCCTCCAAAGGGGAAACGTTGGAAATGTGGGGTCTGTGGGAATGGATTCCCTTCCCCATCCCTGCTGGAAACCCACAGACGCATTCACACCGGGAGAGGCCATTCACCTGCTCAGTGTGTAGGAAAGGCTTCAGTCGGATCAGCCAACTGGAGACGCACGAGAGGGTCCACAAGGGAGAAGCCATTCACGTGCCCCATGAACGGGAGGGGGTTCACTCAGTCAGCTGCACTGCTGACCCACCAGCGGCTCCACCTGGAGAGAGGCCGTTCACCTGCTGTAAGCGCCGGAAGTGATTTACCTGCTCCTCCCACCTGCGGAGGCACCAGCGCGTTCACGCGCCATCACAGGGGAATCGAAGGAGCGGTGGCCGAGTGCCAAGTGCTTATGCACGAAACGTTGATTCTCCTGCTCCTTGGATGCTGTCTGACCTGCTGTGCTTTTCCAACACCACACTCTCGACTCTGATCTCCTGCATCTGCATTTTTCATTTTCTCCTCGAGGGCAAGGTTGGACTTGTCTTTTATTCACTCATTCACTCCTTACAGCCTGTCCTTTGTTGTGGCCTAACTGCACATACATCAATGCAAGTTTCAGAAAGATTTCTGCAGCTTTTTGTTTGAAAAAAAATTAAATTCTTCCCGACTTTAACGAAGTTTCTGAATATTTGGTTTTAGTTATTCTCAATTTTAAAAATCAGCTATTTCTCACATGCCGTGTTTCCCAGGTAAAGTCATCACCATCCATTCTCTCTCTTCCCTGAGAAAGACTTCATACAGCGATCAAAGAGGGCTGAGGCACGGGAAAGGACGATTGTGGGGGTGGGAGGTGAGGGGGGTCGCTGGTGGTGGTGGAGAAGGGAGGGAAATGGACAGGGGAACAGGCTGGGGTTCAGAGGGTTGGGGGAGAGAATAGAGGATGCAGTGTGAGGAGAGAGAATGGGCAGGGGGCAGTGGATGGGGAGAAAATGGACAAGGGGCAGAATGTGAAGAGAGAGACAGCACAAATGCCACCTTCTCCAGGACTGGTGTCAGTGTCCCACGAACTGGAACCCACTCCTCCCACATTTCTCAAAATACGCGTGGCCAAGGCAGTGGAACCATATCATCCCGACAGGCCATTCACACCGACCTTCCCAACAGCATCCCACTTAGACTCACTCGATTATGCTACAGCCCTGCAGTTCCCCATGGCTTTTTCCTGACGAAGGGTTTTGCCCGAAACGACGAGTCTCCTGCTCCTCGGATGCTCCCTAACCTGCTGTGCTTTTCCAGCTCCACACTCTCGACCCTAATCTCCAGCAACTGCAGTCCTCACTTTCGCCCAGTAAGTGGTGAATGTTCTATTCCTCGTCTTTTCGATCTTTTAAAATCTTTCCCCCAGACACTAAAACCTTACCCTCTAGTTTTGGAATACCTCTATCCCGGGGAAAAGACAGAAACGTTGAGCAGCCAGACAAAATGCAAAAGAAATAAAATGTGGAGGGACAGGGAAAAGAAATCGGCAAAATAAAATAGCTTCGGCATTTTTCTCTCGTATTCGCATTTGGACGCTTAATATTTGTCATGATCGGGAGGTGCCCGTGTTGGACTAAGGTGTACGAAGTTAAAAATCACACAACACCAGGTTACATAGAACATAGAACATAGAAGAATACAGCGCAGTACAGGCCCTTCGGCCCTCGATGTTGCGCCGATCCAAGCCCACCTAACCTACACTAGCCCACTATCCTCCATATGCCTATCCAATGCCCGCTTAAATGCCCATAATGAGGGAGAGTCCAACACTGCTACTGGCAGGGCATTCCATGAACTCACGACTCGCTGAGTAAAGAACCTACCCCTAACATCTGTCCTATACCTACCCCCCCCCCCCCGCCCTTAATTTAAAGCTATGCCCCCTTGTAATAGCTGACTCCATACGAGGAAAAAGATTCTCGACCCTATCTAAACCCCTAATCATCTTATACACCTCTATGAAGTCACCCCTAAACCTTCTTTTCTCCAATGAAAACAACCCCAAGTGCCTCAGCCTTTCCTCATACGATCTTTCTACCATACCAGGCAACATCCTGGTAAACCTCCTCTGCACCCGTTCCAGTGCCTCCACATCCTTCCTATAGTATGGCGACCAAAAGTGCACACAATACTCCAGATGTGGCCGCACCAGAGTCTTATACAACTGCAACATGACCTCAGTACTCCGGAACTCAATTCCTCTACCATTAAAAGCCAGTACGCCATATGCCTTCTTCACCGCACTATTTACCTGGGTGGCAACTTTCAAAGATTTGTGTACATGGACACCAAGATCCCTCTGCTCATCCACACTACCAAGTATCCGACCGTTAGCCCAGTACCCCATCTTTTTATTACTCTTACCAAAGTGAATCACCTCACACTTAGCTACATTGAACTCCATTTGCCACCTTTCTGCCCAGTTCTGCAGCTTATCTATATCCCGCTGTAACCTGCCACATCCTTCCTCACTGTCTACAACTCCTCCGACTTTCGTATCATCCGCAAACTTGCTCACCCAACTTTCTAACCCCTCCTCCAGGTCATTTATAAAAATGACAAACAGCAATGGTCCCAAAACAGATCCTTGCGGAACACCGCTAGTGACGGCACTCCAAGATGAACCTTTGCCATCAACTACTACCCTCTGTCTTCTTCCAGCCAGCCAACGCCTAATCCAAACCTCCAACTCACCCTCAATGCCATACCTCCGTATTTTTTGCAGTAGTCTACCATGGGGAACCTTATCAAACGCCTTACTAAAATCCATATACACCACATCTACTGCTTTCCCCTCGTCCACCTCCTTAGTCACCTTCTCAAAGAATTCAATAAGGTTTGTGAGGCACAACCTGCCCTTCACAAAACCATGCTGACTATCCTTGATCACATTATTCCTATCCAGATGTTCATAAATCCTATCCCTTACAATTCTCTCTAAGATTTTGCCCACAACAGAAGTGAGACTCACCGGCCTATAGTTACTAGGGTTATGCCTACTCCCCTTCTTGAACAAGGGAACCACATTTGCTAGCCTCCAATCTTCTGTCACTACTCCTGTAGACAACGAGGACATAAAAATTAAGGCCAATGGCTCTGCAATCTCCTCCCTTGCTTCCCAGAGAATCCTAGGATAAATGCCATCAGGCCCAGGGGACTTATCTATTTTCACCCTTTCCAGAATTTCCAACACCTCTTCTCTACATACCTCAAAGCCATCCATTCTACTTAATTGTGACTCAGTACTCACATTGACAACAATGTCCTGTTCCTGATTGAATACTGACGAAAAGTATTCATTCAGTGTCTCTCCAATCTCTTCAGCCTCCACACGCAACTTCCCACTACTATCCTTGACTGGACCTATTCCTACCTTAGTCATTCTTTTATTCCTGACATACCTATAGAAAGCCTTAGGGTTTTCCCTAATCCTACCAACTAAGGACCTTTCATCTCCCCTCCTTGCTGCTCTTAGCTCTCTCTTCAGGTCCTTCCTGGCTACCTTATAACTCTCAATCGCCCCAATTGAACCTTCACGCCTCATCTTTACATAGGCCGCCCTCTTCCATTTAACAAGGGATTCCAATTCCTTATTAAACCACGGCTCCCTCACACGACCCTTTCCTCCCTGCCTGACGGGCACATACTTATCAAGGACACTCAATAGTTGCTCCTTGAACAAGCTCCACATATCAATTACACCCTTGCCTTGAAGCTTACTTTTCCAGGCCACACATCCTAAGTCATGCCTCACAGCATCATAATTTCCCTGCCCCCATCTATAACTCTTGCCCTGTAGTGCACACTTATCCCTCTCCATCACTAGAGTAAAGGTCACCGAATTGTGGTCACTGTCCCCAAAGTGCTCACCTACCTCTAATTCTAACACCTAGCCTGGTTCATTACCCAGAACCAAATCCAGTATGGCCTCACCTCTTGTTGGCCTATCTACATATTGTGTCAGGAAACCCTCCTGCACACATTGGACAAACACTGACCCATCTAACGAACTTGAGCTGTAGCTTTCCCAATTAATATCAGGAAAGTTCAAGTCCCCCATAACAACCACCCTATTACTTTCTCTCTTCTCTTGAATCATCCTCGCAATCCTTTCTTCTACATTTCTAGGACTATTAGGAGGCCTGTAAAACACTCCTAACAGGGTGACCTCACCTTTCCTATTCCTAACCTCAGCCCAAACTACCTCAGATGGCGAGTCTTCATCCATCGTCCTTTCCACCGCTGTAATACTATCTTTGACAAGCAATGCCACACCTCCCCCTCTTTTACCCCCACCTCTGACCCTACTAAAACATTTAAACCCTGGAACCTGCAACAGCCAATCCTGTCCCTGTTCTACCCATGTCTCCGTAATAGCCACAACATCGAAGTCCCAGGTACCAACCCACGCTGCAAGTTCACCTACCTTATTTCGTATACTTCTTGCATTGAAGTATACACACTTCAAACCACTTTCCTGTTTACAGGCACCCTCCTTTGAAATTGATGCCATGTTCCTAACCTCCCTACACTCCAGGTCCTGCACCCTAAAGCTACAGTCTGGGTTCCCATGCCCCTGCAGAGTTAGTTTAAACCCCCCCCCCCCCCCCAAGAGCACTAGCAAACCTCCCACCAAGGATACTGGTGCCCCTCAGGTTCAGGTATGGACCATCCTGTTTATAGAGGTCCCACCTTCCCCAGAAAGAACCCCAGTTATCCAAATACCAGAATCCCTCCCTCCTGCACCATCCCTGTAGCCACGCATTTAACTGTTCTCTCTCCCTATTCCTCGACTCTCTATCATGTGGCACGGGTAACAAACCAGAGACAACAACTCTGTTCGTTCTAACTCTGAGCTTCCAACCTAGCTCCCTGAAAGCCTGTCTAACATCCTCGGCACTCCTCCTACCTATGTCATTGGTGCCAATGTGGACCACGACTTCGGGCTGCTCCCCCTCCCCCTTAAGGACCCGGAAAACACGATCAGAGACGTCACGTACCCTTGCACCTGGGAGGCAACATACCAAACGTGAGTCTCTCTCATTCCCACAAAACCTCCTATCTGTGCCCCGAACTATCGAGTCCCCAATTAGTATTGCTCTGCTCTTCTCCACCCTTCCCTTCTGAGTAACGGGGACAGGCTCCGTGCCAGAGGCCTGAGCCCCGTTACTTGCCCCTGGTAAGTCATCCCCCCCACAAGTATCCAAAACGGTATACTTGTTCTTGAGGGGAACGGCCGCAGGGGGTCCCTGCACTTCTCCTGCGCGCTTTTAAAGGGAAAAAACCTACCCGGCTGCCCCTCCGGTCTTCGTCACTTCCCCCTGCTGCTCCCGCTCTTTCTGTAAAGAGAGAAAAAAACACCGCTGCCCGCTACCGGTAAGTAATTTTAAAACAAACTGTCTTACCTTAGCTGCTGCTCGCACTCAAAAAGTTACAGTCCAATAGGTTTGTTCGTAAGCACTAGCTGTCGGAGCGCCGCTCCTTCATCAGGTGGTTGTGGAATATAAGATCGTAAGATCATAAATTCAGTGTCTTACGATGTTATACTCCACAATCAACTGATGAAGGAGCAGGGCTCCGAAAGCTAGTTCTTCCAAATAAGTCTGTTGGACTATCACCAGGTGCTTTGTGATTTTTAACTTTAAAATTTGTAACAAATTCCTGCACACTGAGCATGCTCCGCGGTGTCAGCAAGTACTGCTCATGACCGCCAGTGTCAGCAAAGCACAGCACGTACTCTTGGGAGCGCGTGAGCCCCTTTCCATGGAGCAGTGTAGAACCTTGGAGGACCGGAAGGAGTCTGGTCCTCCTGCCAATCAGAGCCGGCCATTGTCGAAATGCGGAGGTTGGACCATGAGCTCTGAAGCTGCTGCTGCTCTTTTCTCTCTGCATAAGGTTAAACTTCACCCCAGATTGTAACTTCCTTCCTCTGTCTAACATTTGTGAGTACAACAGTGTTTTTCTCACCACTTTTTCATTCTGGGGTTCAAGAGTGAACCGAGGGAGCGGCCAGACTCTGGAAAAGTTGATCTCGGTCTGTGTGTCAACTTGCAAACACATGGAAAATGCAATACCACAATGTGAAGTTCTAGCCTTTGCAGTGTAAAAAAACAGCAGAAATGAGGTGCATTGTTTAAATGGTGATATGTTGAGATGCGGTGAAAAGAGATGCTGGAGATTAGAGTTGAATATTGTGGCGCTGGAAAACTACAGTAGGTCAGGCAGCAACTGAGGAGGAGGAGAGTCGACGTTTCGGGCGCGAGCCCTTCATCAGGAGTGATGTGTGGATAGACAAAGGGCCCTCAGTGTCCTTCCACACCAGTCACTGCCAGTTGTCAGAAAGTGCAGCAAGCAATGAGCAAAGCAAGTGGTATATCAGCAAGAGGAATTGAGTTCAGAAGTGGGGATGTCTTCCTGCAGTTAGGTCGGTTATTGAATGTATTCAAGGCTGAGTTCATGTGACTTTGAAGAACAAAGAATTTATAGGAGAAGGCAAGAAAATGGTTTTAAAACCAGTACAGAACAGTTACAGAGTCATACAGCACAGAAAAAATCATTCAGTCGAACCAGTCTATGCTGGAGGTGTTCTGAAAGTAAACTGGTCCCACCTGCCAATGATTGGCCCATATTGGCCCATTGGCAATTTAATGATTTGATTTTGTATCAGAGTCAATTTCAATCACTATCTCTGGTTTATGGTGTGTCAGGGTGGGATCACTGGTACCAGAATTGCATGCAATACTCCAAACGTGGGCTAACCAATGTCTTCTACAGTCGCAACATGACCTCCCGACTCCTGCACTCAGTGCACTGACCAATAAAGGCATACATATCAAACACCTTCTTCACTATGCTGTCTATGTGCGACTCCCCTTTCAAGGAACTATGAACTTACCATCGAGTCATACAGCATGGTCATGGACCTTTGGTCCAACCAGTCCATGCCAACCATAATCCCAAACTAAATCAGTCTCTCCTGCCTGCTGTTGGCCTGTATCCCTCCAAACCTTTCCTATTCATGTACTAAAACAAATGTCTTTTTATTGTACCTGCATCCACCGCTTCCTGAGGAGGTTCATTCCACACATCAACCACCCTCTGTGTAACATTAGTATTTGAATGGCAAGGATGGAGTTAAATTGAAATGGTTCATTAAAATAAGCAGCTTCTACCAAACCCCCTACAACAGGTATGTTGGCAACTCCAACTCTGGAGTCTCTCAAATCGATATTTCCATGGAGTGGAGTGGGGAGTAAAGTGTTGGATTCACAGAGGTGGGCGTCTTCTGAGAGTGGAAAGCTAAAATTAAACCCTGTGCTTTGCTTGAACTCAAACCGCATTGATGTGGAGGAGATCTAAAGGAGTTTGCAAAGTGTCCTCCCCTCCCCATGTGCCTCAGTTGCAGGGCAGCGCAGGCGCATTGCGTCCCCACCCCCACCCCATTGTGGACATCTCAACGTGGAGGTAGCCTTGTCAATTTCAGAGTGAAACTCCCTCCCTCTGGGCAACTTCTTGGAGCAAAGCAATGTCTCCCCCTTTCCATTCCTCATCCGGGGAGAGGGAGAGAGAGAGGCGTGGGGGAGTGTGGGGTGGGGTGGAGACTGTTCACTTGTAGCAACTGGAGTGACTCCATGGAGGGAGCAGGCTCTCCAAAGGTGCTCAGATGCTCTCTGTCCCTCTCAAAGGTATTTTCCTTGTGTATTCCCTCAGTTTGGCACGTATAGAGTTTGAATCCTGGAAAAGGTTTACTTCTTTCCTCATGTTCAGAATTAGAAGGGTAGTTTCTCATGGAACTGAGCAGTATTTAAGGGATTGGCACATTGATTTCAAAGGTAGACATATGTTGCATATCTGATATTGTTGGCTATTATAAAAACTTTGATGTCATCACCCGTTTCGGGGGCATGTTTGGAGGAGTCCTCCAAGAATTCGGAGCTAAAAATCACAACACCAGGTTATAGTCCAACAGGTTTAATTGGAAGCACACTAGCTTTCGGAGCGACGCTCCTTCATCAGGTGATACTGGAGGGCTCGATCGTAACACAGAATTTGTAGCAAAACTTTACAGTGTGATGTAACTAAAATTATACATTGAAAAATTGATTGTCTGTTAAGCCTTTCATCTGTTAGAATACAGTGATCGTTTCACTTCTTTCATGTGTAAATCACAAAACCCTTTTTTTATAAAGTTGCATTCTCGGGTTAGCTATTAACAATGGTGATAGCTCGACCATATGTTGAAGGTGTTAGCCCCTTGTATTCTCTGTCTATGACCTGATGTTTAGATTGTTATCTCACGTTTTGGATTAGAATCAGAGTTTTACATAAATTCATGCAGTTTTGAGCTCAGAGTTCTCCATGAATGTATGCAGTTTTTGAGCAAAGTGCAATGTAACTCTGCAAGTACAAATTCACCCCACAAAATATATGTGTGCATGTGGGTCTTTGTGTGTGCGTCTGTGTCTGTCTGGGGTAGGGTGTGTGTGTGTGCGCGTGCGTCTGTGTCTGTCTGGGGTAGGGCGTGTGTGTGCGTCTGTGTCTGTCTGGGGTAGGGTGTGTGTGTGTGCGCGTGCGTCTGTGTCTGTCTGGGGTAGGGCGTGTGTGTGCGTCTGTGTCTGTCTGGGGTAGGGTGTGTGTGTGTGCGCGTGCGTCTGTGTCTGTCTGGGGTAGGGCGTGTGTGTGCGCGTGCGTCTGTGTCTGTCTGGGGTAGGGCGTGTGTGTGCGCGTGCGTCTGTGTCTGTCTGGGGTAGGGCGTGTGTGCGCGCGTGCGTCTGTGTCTGTCTGGGGTAGGGCGTGTGTGCGCGCGTGCGTCTGTGTCTGTCTGGGGTAGGGCGTGTGTGCGCGCGTGCGTCTGTGTCTGTCTGGGGTAGGGCGTGTGTGCGCGCGTGCGTCTGTGTCTGTCTGGGGTAGGGCGTGTGTGCGCGCGTGCGTCTGTGTCTGTCTGGGGTAGGGCGTGTGTGCGCGCGTGCGTCTGTGTCTGTCTGGGGTAGGGCGTGTGTGCGCGCGTGCGTCTGTGTCTGTCTGGGGTAGGGCGTGTGTGCGCGCGTGCGTCTGTGTCTGTCTGGGGTAGGGCGTGTGTGCGCGCGTGCGTCTGTGTCTGTCTGGGGTAGGGCGTGTGTGCGCGCGTGCGTCTGTGTCTGTCTGGGGTAGGGCGTGTGTGCGCGCGTGCGTCTGTGTCTGTCTGGGGTAGGGCGTGTGTGCGCGCGTGCGTCTGTGTCTGTCTGGGGTAGGGCGTGTGCGCGCGCGTGCGTCTGTGTCTGTCTGGGGTAGGGTGTGTGCGCGCGCGTGCGTCTGTGTCTGTCTGGGGTAGGGTGTGTGCGCGCGCGTGCGTCTGTGTCTGTCTGGGGTAGGGTGTGTGCGCGCGCGTGCGTCTGTGTCTGTCTGGGGTAGGGTGTGTGCGCGCGCGTGCGTCTGTGTCTGTCTGGGGTAGGGTGTGTGCGCGCGCGTGCGTCTGTGTCTGTCTGGGGTAGGGTGTGTGCGCGCGCGTGCGTCTGTGTCTGTCTGGGGTAGGGTGTGTGCGCGCGCGTGCGTCTGTGTCTGTCTGGGGTAGGGTGTGTGCGCGCGCGTGCGTCTGTGTCTGTCTGGGGTAGGGTGTGTGCGCGCGCGTGCGTCTGTGTCTGTCTGGGGTAGGGTGTGTGCGCGCGCGTGCGTCTGTGTCTGTCTGGGGTAGGGTGTGTGCGCGCGCGTGCGTCTGTGTCTGTCTGGGGTAGGGTGTGTGCGCGCGCGTGCGTCTGTGTCTGTCTGGGGTAGGGTGTGTGTGCGCGCGTGCGTCTGTGTCTGTCTGGGGTAGGGTGTGTGTGCGCGCGTGCGTCTGTGTCTGTCTGGGGTAGGGTGTGCGTGTGTGCATGTGCATAAAATCAAGTAGTAATCATGACTACTATCGACACCACTAACCGCCGGCTTAAAGTGGAGAGGATCTCCAAGAAGATCGCACATATCGACACAGACATCAAGTTTCTACAGGAATGCAGGCAAGATCCCGAAAGGATTACAGATCTCGAACCCACTTAGGTCAACCTACAACACAGACTACGCAGAGAGACTTTGCCACTGCACCTCTCGTAAACTTCTCAATCATCTCGTGCACCAACTCTACAGCAGTCGCCACAACCTTGAAATTCAGATGGAGTCCACACTCTCAGCCTGCACACAGGATACATCAGTACAATTACGTGACATTGCCAAACAGACAAGGTGACAAAACTACACCACGTACATGCACGCCAAGAACCAAAAACTGGAGAAGCTTGGCATTCTCACCAGTAATAGCAAAGCCCGCCCTGAAACCACAGTAGACAACATTATCACTGCGGGGAAGTCTATTGTCAACTTATCGGACCACACCCTTCGACCGGAAGAGATTGAAGTCCTGAGTTGGGGTCTCAACTTCTGTCCCCCCACCAAAATGGACTCGTTGGTTCTGGCAGCAGACACAGAGGAGTTCATCAGACGAATGAGACTCCGGGAATTCTTTCAAGGTGCCGGCAGTGATCCCACGGAGTCCACTGATGAACGAGAACAGTCATCACAGGGATCTGTAGAAGAGCGACCAAAGAAGGTGTCAACATGGACCCCACCGGAGGGCCGCTGCTCTGGGCTTGACATGTATGCTCAAACTGTCAGGAAATATCTAAATGCCAGATTCATCAGCCATACCCACAAGGTAGAGCAAAACATCACCCGTTCACAATGCAATGCCATCCAGGCTCTCAAAACCAATCACAACATTGTCATCAAACCAGCAGATAAAGGAGGAGCCATTGTCATTCAGAATAGAACAGATTACTGCAAGGAAGTGTACCGACAACTGAACAACCAGGAACACTACAGGCAACTACCAGCTGATCCGACTAAAGAACACACCCAAGAATTAAACACACTGATCAGAACTTTGGATCCAGTCCTTCTGAGTTTCCTACGCGCCCTCATCCCACATATTTCTCGTGAAGGCGACTTCTACTGCCTTCCAAAAGGTACACAAAGCCAACACACCGGGACGTCCCATCGTGTCGGGCAATGGGACCCTATGTGAGAATCTCTCTCGCTATGTGAAAGGCATCTTGAAACCTATTGTACAGGGGATCTCCAGCTTCTGTCGCGACACTATGGATTTCTTACAGAAACTCAGCACCCACGGACCAATCGAACAGGGAACATTCCACGTCACAATGGACGTTTCCGCACTCTACACCAGCATCCCCCACAATGATGGCATCGCAGCAACAGCCTCAGTACTCAACACCAACAACTGCCAGTCTCCAAACACCATCCTACAACTGATCCGCTTTATCCTCGATCACAACGTCTTCACCTTTGACAACCAATTCTTCATCCAGACACACAGAACAGCCATGGGGACCAAATTTGCACCCCAATATGCCAACATTTTTATGCACAGGTTCGAACAAGATTTCTTCTCTATGCAGGATCTCCAACCGACATTGTGCACCAGGTACATTGATGACATTTTCTTCCTCTGGACCCATGGCGATGAGTCACTGATAAAACTACACAGTGACATCAACAAGTTTCATCCCACCATCAAACTCACCATGGACTACTCTCAACTGTCTGTCTCATTCTTGGACACATGCGTCTCCATCAAGGATGGACATCTCAGCACCACACTCTACTGCAAACCCACAGACAACCTCACAATGCTACACTTCTCCAGCTTCCACCCAAAACATTAAAACAGCCATTCCCTATGGACAAGCCCTACGCATACACCAGATCTGCTCAGATGAGGAGGAACGTGACGGAGACCTGGAAGTACTCAAGGATGCCCTCACAAGATCGGGGTACGATGCTCAACCAATCAACCAACCAGTTCCAATGTGCCACAGCGAAGAACCGTAATGACCTCCTCAGGAGTCAGACACGTGCTGCAACTGACAGGGTACCCTTCGTTGTTCAGTACTTCCCAGGGCCTGAAAAATTACGCCATGTCCTTGGTGACCTGCAACACATTATCAATGAGGATGAGCACCTCACCAAGACCTTCCCCACACCTCCACTACTTGCCTTTAAACAACCGCCAAACCTCAAACAGATCATTGTTTGTAGCAAACTGCCCGGCTCTCAGGACAACTCCATGCAACCCTGTCACGGTGGACGCTGCAAGACGTGTCAGATTGTGGACATAGATACCACTATTATGCGTTGGAACACCTCCCACCTTGTACATGGCAGATACTCATGTCACTCAGCCAACGTTGTCTATCTTATACATTGCAGGCAAGGATGCCCGGAGGCATGGTACATTGGGGAAACCGAGCAAAGGCTACGACAACGGATGAATGGGCACCGCACAACAATCAACAGACAGGAGGGTTCCCTCCCAGTTGGGGAACACTTCAGTGATCCAGGACATTCAGCGTCAAACCTTCGGGTGACCGTCCTCTAAGGTGGATTTCGGGACAGGCAGCAGAGGAAAGTGGCCGAGCAGAGGCTGATAGCTAAGTTCGGTACCCATAGGGAGGGCCTCAACCGGGACCTTGGGTTCATGTCACATTACAGGTGATCACCATTGCACTACACACCCAGAGATATTCCTATACACACACACACACACACTCAGACATGCACCCCCTCACAGACTTAAGACACTCTGCACTCACTACACACACACTTTCTCAAACTTGCAAACCCCACCCCAGACAGACAGACACACACACACAGACAGACAAAGACCCACATGCACACATATATTTTGTGGGGTGAATTTTTACTTGCAGAGTTACATTGCAATTTGCTCAAAAACTGCATACATTCATGTAGAACTCTGAGCTTAAAAACTGCATGAATTTATGTAAAACTCTGTTATCTCACTTTTTAGATTAGAATCAATCTAAACATCAGGTCATAGACAGAGAACACAGGGGGCTAACTCCTTCAACATATTGTCTAGCTATCACCATTGTTAACAGCTAACCCGAGAATGCAACTTTTAAAAAAAGGGTTTTGTGATTTACACATGAAAGAAGTGAAACTATCACTGTATTCTGACAGATGAAAGGCTTAACAGACAATCAATTTTTCAATGTATAATTTCAGTTACATCACACTGCAAATTTTTGCTATAAATTCTGTGTTACGATCGAGCCCTCCACTATCACCTGATGAAGGAGCGTCGCTCCGAAAGCTAGTGTGCTTCCAATTATAGCTGTTGAACTATAACCTGGTGTTGTGTGATTTTTAACTTTGTACACCCCAGTCCAACACCAGCATCTCCAAATCATGACCCACCAAAATAAAGTCGTGATGCGTACCTTCCGTGCAGCCAGGAGCATGCACGTTTTCTTCCTGACACCGGCAGTATGCGCTCTGGCGATGCTGACAGAATTTAAGTGTCCAAATGCCAAGTGAAGTAAAAATAGGGGAGATTCACAATTTTTTTCCCCCGGTGATATTTACCTTTCCAACACGCCTCATGATTTTATAATTCGAAATAAGGTCACCCGTCAACCTGTGGTCGTCAATAAGGTGACCAGAACTGTACTCCCAATCTTAGCCACATATCCCAATCTTGAATCAGACTGGTTCTATTAACCAAAGTAGAAATTTATAAAATATTACATGGATTGACTGCCTGCAGTTTGTGTGCTTTTTGAGCAAAATTGAATATGGCTTCACCAATATTGCAAAAATCCTGTACAACCTCAACATGATGTCCCGATTCTTACACTGAACGGCTTTAACAATGACTGCAAGTGTGCTAAACGCCTCTTTCACCAACCTGTCTACCACTGATGCAACTTTCAAAGAATTATGTACCTGATTTGGCGATGCTGGTGTTGGACTGAGGTGTGCAAAGTTAAAATTCACACAACACCAGGTGATACTCCCAACAGGCTAATTTGCAAGCACAGCTTTTGGAGCCCTGCTCCTTCATCAGGCAGTTGTGTCTTATGATCCTGCTCCACAAACACCCAATGAAGAAGCTCGTGCTGCCAACCTGATGATGTGTGAATTTTAACTTTATGTACCGAACTCCTCCACCCCACCCCATGTCTCTGTTCTACAAGATGAAGCAGGGCTCTGCCATTAACTGTACAAGTCCTGTCCTTCCTTGTTTTAGTAGAATGCAACTCCTTGCCTTCATCTGTTACTCTCTCAGACACACCCAATACTCTCACCGTCTCACAGGTTTATACTCCATCCATCACACACTTCATTAGCATGCATGCATAAATTCGCATGCACACACAAGTCTCTGGAGTGAATTTGCATTTGCAGAATTATATTTGCAGATATATTCAATTTTGCTCAAAAAGCACACAAACTGCAGGCAGTGAATCCATGTAATATTTTATAAATTCCTACTTTGGTTAATAGAACCAGTCTGATTCAAGATTGGGATATAGACTCGAACCTCACATCTTTTTTGCGTATCTGAGCTGAGATGTCACCTATTTTTATAAAACCTTAAACCATTTCAAGAAGGTGAATTAAAAATAGTTCAGGGGTTTACATATTAACAAACTGAAACCTGCAACCCATGGTAAAAGATGAAATACTAATCCACAATCTAGATTTGTACAATATATCCTATCAGTTGTATGACACTGTGAGCTTTTGTTCTAAATTCGGTGCCTTATGATCCTGCTCCACAGCTACCTGATGGAGTAGCATTCTGAAACCTAGTGCTTCCAAATAAACCTGTTGGACTTTAATCTGGTGTTATGTGATTTTTAACTTTATCCACCATAGTGGACACAGCCCACACCTCCCAGCGCTGCCAGGAAACTGTACAATGCCGATGACATGATGTAGTACCTGCACTCCTGAAAAATTTACAATTTCTAACAATACTGGCTACTCATTCACTGCTGCAATCGGTACACAACATTGGAAACATAGTACAGGAGGTTATAAGAAATGAGCACAGCAGGTCAGGCAGCAACCGAGGAGCAGGAACATCAACGTTGCCCGAAATGTCGATTTTCCTGTTCCTCGGATGCTGCCTGACCTGCTGTGCTTTGCCAGCACCACTCTAATCTCCAGCATCTGAGTTCTCACTTTCACTTGTAAGAAATGAGCAGTTTTAAAACAAAAACCTGTCGCAGTTCAAAGCTCTCAGTGAGAGTCTGAGCTCGGTGGGAAGTTCAGGTAATCTTTATTGCGACCCAACTTTGTTACAGCTTCAGAAGCTCCCAGCAGAAAGATGTACAAAAAGTAGCAATTTTTAAACAACAGCTCAAGGTCAAAGTGCACACACCCACTCCAACCCCTCACTTTCTTCATTATTGGTCAGCACCAAGTTGTCCCTTTGTAATTGGATCCTTGGTACAGCCTTAACCCGGAGGAAGTATTGCCTCACTCAGCAATTTCAACCCAGTCCCTGTCTCCAAGTAAGTTGGACGGGCAGGTGTAGAGTCAACCACAATGCTGTGGGTCTGGAGTTACGTGTAGGCCAGACTGGGTAAAGGATGCAGCTGGGACGACTGAGTGAATCCTCTCCCACAATGACAGTTTCCTTCCCTAAAAAGGAACTGAGTGAATCAGATGGGGGTTTTCTTCCACCCCCAGCCCACCGTCAATGGTTTAATCGTTAAATTCCAACCTCCAGATTTCAGACCAAATTCCAATTCCACCATCTGTCACGGTGGGAATCGAACTGGGAGCCCTGGAATTGGGTTGATAGTTCAGTCGGTAATGATGGCCGTTAGTCCTTCAATCCCCCTGCAATGGCACGTGAACTCACAGGTGGGAGGAGTGGGTGAAGGCCTTCCCACACTCGGGACAGCTGAAGGGGCCTCTTCCCCCCTGTAGACCCGCTGGTGGGTCAGCAGGTTGAAGGAATTGCTCAAGGCCTTCCTACACTCAGGGCAGCTGAAGGGCCTGTCCCCCGTGTGGACCCGCTGGTGGGTCAGCAGAGCAGAGGAATGGCTGAAGGCCTTCCCGCACTGGGGGCAGATGAAGGGCCTGTCCCCCGTGTGGACCCGCCGGTGGGTCAGCAGGTTGGAAGCCTTGGTAAAGGCCTTCCCGCACTCAGGGCAGCTGAAGGGCCTCTCCCCTGTGTGGACCCGCTGGTGGGTCAGCAGGTTGGAGGAATTGATGAAGGCTTTCCCACACTTGGGACGGAAGAACGGCCTCTCCCCCGTGTGGATCCGCCGGTGGGTTAGCAAGTTGGAGGCCTGGGTAAAGGCCTTCCCACACTCAGGGCAGCTGAAGGGCCTCTCCCCTGTGTGGACCCGCTGGTGGGTCAGCAGAGCAGAGGAATGGCTGAAGGCCTTCTCGCACTTTGGGCAGCTGAAGGGCCTCTCTCCCGTGTGGATCCGCCGGTGGGTCAGTAGGTTGGAGGCCTGGGTAAAGGCCTTCCCACACTCAGGGCAGCTGAAGGGCCTCTCCCCTGTGTGGACACGCTGGTGGGTCAGCAGGGTGGCGGCCTGGGTAAAGGCCTTTCCACACTCTGGGCAGCTGAAGGGTGACACCCCTGTGTGGACCCGCAGGTGGGTCAGCAGATTGGAGGTCTTGGTAAAGGCCTTCCCGCACTCAGGGCAGCTGAAGGGCCTCTCCCCTGTGTGAACCCGCTGGTGGGTCAGCAGGTTGGAGGAATTGATAAAGGCCTTCCCACACACAGGACAGGAGAACGGCCTCTCCCCCGTGTGGATCCGCTGGTGGGTCAGCAGGTCGGAGGAACTGATAAAGGCCTTCCCACACTCGGGGCAGGAGAACGGCCTCTCCCCGGTGTGACTACGCCAATGAATCTCCAGGGCAGACGGGACACAGAAGCCTTTCCCACAGTCGTCACATTTCCACCGTTTCTCCACGGGACGGGATTCCTCAGGTTTCTCCATGGCCAAAGCTTCAGCCGCACATAAATGTGTGTACAGCCCCTCCTCGGCGTGAATTGCTCTTTCTGGGCTGTACAACTGTTTCAGGCTCCACTCTCCATGTACTGCAACGGTAGGGTCTCTCAGCCAGTCCCACTGATGCTGAAAACGTACTCAAACAGGAACCACAAAGCTTTGCTCCTTCTCACAGAATCATAGTTGAAAACAGTTGCGGTCCCGATGGATTGAGTGACTGTCAGACATTGACGTCAAAGTGAGGACTGCAGACGCTGGAGAGTCAGAGTCAAAAAGTGCAGCGCTGGTAAAGCACGGCAGCATCCGAGGAGCAGGAGAGTCAACTTTTCGGGTAGAAGGCCTTCATCTGTTAATTTTGAAACTTCCGCCATCAGATCTTCAAATACTCTGTAAAAATAGATTACAAAAGTCATCACTGTCAGTGCAGGGTAGAAATTCTGAACAAGCAATTCTACTTTCTGTGGAATATTCTTTTCTTTTGTTATTCCACAAAATTGAAAGCACCATCCCACTCTCTCTCCCCCTCCGTTCTCACACCGCTCTAACTAATTCCCCTGAAGGAGCTGATTCAGGATCTTACAGGGGCAGAAAAGCAAAAACATCAAGACTGACATCTCTCTGAATTTTGGATACCTCCACCTGAAAGTTAATATCTTTCACAACACTGGGATCCTGCTGAGAGTGAGCAGGTCTGATTTTTGGGAAGCAAAAAAAAAGTTTGTGACAATCCCTTGTCTTCAGAGAATCCCCACAGTGTGGAAGCAGGCCACTCAGCCCAAATATTCCACACTGTCCCTCCGAAGGGTAACCCAGCCACACCCATTCCCTTACCCCCTATTTCTCAGCATTTACCCCCTGATTAATGTGCCTAACGTGCATGTCCCTGGGCACTATGTAATTTAGCACAGTCAATCCATTCTAACCTGGACAAAGTTAAAAATCACACAACATCGGGTTATAGTTCAACAGGTTTATTTGGAAGCACTCGCTTTCAGAGTGCTGATCCTTCATCAGGTGACTGTGGATGAATAAGGTCATAAGGGTGGCATGGTGACACAGTGGTTAGCACTGCTACCTCACAGTGCCAGAGACCCGGGTTCAATTCCAGCCTCGGGCAACTGTCTGTGTGGAGTTTGCATTCTCCCCATGTCTGTGTGGGCACCCTCTGGGTGCTCCGGTTTCCTTCCATAGTCACAAAGATGTGCAGGTTATGTGAATTGGCCATGCTAAATTGCCTGTAGTGTTAGGTGAAGGGGTAAATGTAGGGGAATGGGTCTGGGTGGGTTGCTCTTCGGAGGGTCGGTGCGGACTTGTTGGGCTGAAGGGCCTGTTTCCATACGAAGTAATCTAATCTGAGACACAGAATTTATTGGAAAACATTATAGTGAAATGATGTATTGAACAAAACTGGATTATTAAGTCTTTCATCTTTTAGAATGGGTTGCAGTTATTATTACCATGTAAATCCCAGAAATTCTTGTAGGTCACTTTCTCAAGATAACTTGATTTTATAGCAAAATGTGACATCTCAGCTCAGACAATGCATTAAAGGTGCAAGGTCAGAGTCTGTCTATGTCCCAATCTTGAGTCAGACTGGTTCTATTTCCAAAGCAGAATTTACAAACTATTATATGGATTGACTGTCTGCAGATTGTGCATTTTTTGAGCAAAATAGAATGTATCTGCATTTATCATTCTCCAAGTTCAAATTCACCCCCATGGACTTATAAGTGCGTATGTGCATGAGAGAAAAAAAAAGTCTGTTTCTGTGCTGTATATTTCTGTGCCTGTTTGATAACAGTCTTGATTTAGAGATGCCGCTGTTGGACTGGGGTGTACAAAGTTAAAAATCACACAACACCAGGTTATAGTCCAACAGGTATAATTGGAAGCACACTAGCTTTCGGAGCGACGCTCCTTCATCAGGTGGTAGTGGAGGGCTCAATCCTAACACACAGAATTTATAGCAACAATTTACAGTGTGATGTAACTGAAATTATACATTGAAAAATTGATTGTCTGTTAAGCCTTTTATCTGTTAGAATACAGTGATAGTTTCACTTCTTTCATGTGTAAATCACAAAACCTTTTTTTGTTTAAAGTTGCATTCTCGGGTTAGCATTCTCAGGACAGGCAGCAGAGAAAAGTGGCCGAGCAGAGGCTGATAGTTAAGTTCAGTACCCATAGGGAGGGCCTCAACCGGGACCTTGGGTTCATGTCACATTACAGATGACCACCATTGCACTACACACACACACAGATACACACATACACACAGACACACATACGCGCACACAGACACCCCCATACACCCTTACAGACACACACACTCCCACATTCACCCCCTCACAGACTTAAGACACTCTGCACTCACCACACACACACACTCAACCCAGACAGACAAAGACCCACATGCACACATACGTTTATTTTACTGCTCCTCGGATGCTGCCTGAACTGCTGTGCTCTTCCAGCACCACTAATCCAGAATCTGTCATAGTGACATGTTACAGTGACTTTCCATCTGTTTTTACTGGGGTTTGTGCTTTTTACCCTCACTGTTTTTTAATTCCTGTGCTGTTTCCCCTGGCTGTTTTTTTAATCCTTGTGCTGTTCCCCCCTCACTGTTTGTTTAATCCTTGTGCTGTTTACCCTCACTGTTACTTGTGCAATTGCTGAGGGTAGTGTGTAAATACTAGTGAAGGAGATTATGCACTAACATGTATATGTTACCCAGTCACTGAAGGGGCAGGACCTGTTGAGAATGGTTAGTAAAGCATGTGATGTACCAAGCCTTGTAAACATGGATATAGTTTGTTATTAAGTCATAGAGTTGTACAGCTCGGAAACAGATCCTTTGGTCCAACCCGTTCATGCCGACCAGGTATCCTAACTCAGTGTCGAGAGTGTAGTGCTGGAAAAGCACAGCAGGTCAGGCAGCATCCGAGCAGCAGGAGAACCAACATTTCGGGCATAAGCCTTTCATCACGAGGGTTGGTGGCAGGGAGGAGTGGAAGGGAGGGGGAAGGACTGGGAAGGGAGTTGGGGATGGGAAGGGAGGTTATTTGAATTGGAGAACTCAATGTTGAGTCCTCTGGGCTGTGGACTGCTCAGGAGGAAGGTGAGGTGGTGTTCCTCCAATTTGCAGCTTGGTGTGTTGTGGCAATGGATGAGGTTAAAGATGGTCATGTCAGAAAGGGAGTGGGAACGGGAATGAAAACGGGTGGTGACTGGGAAGTCCGTACAGCCTCTGCAGACGCGGCTGCAATGCCTGGCGAACCATTCCCCAAGTTTACGCTTGGTCTTCCCAATGTAGAGAAGACCACAGTTGGCAAACACATGGCAAATGCAGTACCAGAATGTGAAGTCATAGCTTTTGTTTAAATGGAGATGTATTTGGATTTGGAGAAAGTGAGAACTGCAGATGCTAGAGATCAGAGTCAGAAAGTGTGGTGCAGGAAAAGCACAGCAGGTCAAGCAGCATCCAAGGAGGAGACTCGACATTTCGGGCACAGGCCCTTCATCAGGAATGACGTGTGGGGGTACAAAGTGGCCTCAGCGCCCTCCTACACCAGTCAATGCCAGTCATCAGACGGATGCAGCAAGCAATCAGCAAGAGGAATTGAGTTCAGAATTGGGGATATCTCCCTGCAGTTAGGGGGTCCTTGAATATATTCAAGGCTGAGTTCATCTGATTTTGGAACAACACAGAAGTGGATGTTTATGGGGGAAGGCAAGAAAATTGTTTTAAGACCAGTATAGAACAGTTACAGAGTCAGACAGCACAAAAACAGACCCTTCAGTCCAACGAGTCCATGCGGATTGTGTTCTCAAACCAAACTAGTCCCAGCTGCCTGTGTTTGGCTCATATCCCTCCAAACCTTTCCTATTCACTTACTTAGTCAAAACATTGTAACTGTACCTGCATCCACCACTTCCTCTGGACATTCATCCCACACATGAACCACTCTGAAAAAACATGGCGCCCCTGAAGACTTTTTAAAATCTTTCTCCACTCACGTTCAAAATTTGCTTTCTCATCTTGAAACCACTACCCGAAGGAAATGACACCTGCCATTCAGCTCATCTATCCCCCCCCCATGATTTTATAAACCTCGATAAGGTCACCTCTCAACCGTCTATGCTCCAGTGCAAAAGTCCCAGTCTATCCACCTCGATGTAGGTAGATCCATATCCAGTTATGATGTGTTCAATACTGGTGCAGGGTCAAAAGACCAAATGGCCATCTCCTGCTCCCATTCTCTCTCTCTATGTCCTGGACAGCAAGAGACCATAGGACATAGAAGCAGAAATGAGGCCATTCAGCCCATCAGGTCTGCTCATACCATTTAATTGTAGCCAATACGTTTCTCAACCCTATTCTCCCACTTTTAGAAAAGTGAAAACTGAGGGAGTGTGTGGGATGGAGATATTTAGCTTCTAGGGAATAAGAGAGGAAAGAGAGTTCACTATAAATTAGAATTGATTGGATTGGCCGAGCAGTGGCAGATGCAATTTAATTTAGAGAAATGTCAGGCTTGAATTTTGGTCAAGCAATCCAGGCAGGACTGACACAGTCAAGGGGGATGTTGCAGAATAAAGAGACCTTGGAGTGCAGGTTCATAGTTCCTTGAAGGCGGCATTTGGTATGCTTTCCTTTATTGGTCAGAGCATTGAATATAGGCGTTGGGACATCACGTTGTGGCTATACATTATTTTGGAATACTGCGTTCAGTTCTGGTCTCCCGGATATAGGAAAGAACTTGTGAAACTTTGAAAGGGGTTGGAAAGATTTACAAGACTGTTACCGGAGTTGGAGAGGCTGAGTAAGCCAGGGATATTTTCCCTGAAGCATCGGAGGCCGAGGGGTAAACTTGTCGACGTTTATAAGGGGCATGGATAGGGTGAATACCCAAGGTCTTCTCCCCAGGGCAGGGGAGTCCAAACTCGAGGGCATATGTTAGAGGTGAGAGGGGAAAGATTTAAAAGGGACTTAAGGGACAACGTTTTCATGCAGAGGGTGGTGCATGTATAGAATGAGCTGCCAGGGGAAGCTAACAGTAGACTTTCAAGGCCAGTAAACTACTATATCAACAGTCAAGTAATGAGAAAAACAATTCCATATATGGAAAGGAACTCTAATGTTCCAGGCTCCTGGCCTTGAGGTGTTGATAAGGAAAAGTGAATTATATTATAAAGGGAATATGGGAAAGCTATCAGGCTCCCCTTACATGAGGCGTCTTGCCAATGCATCGGGTCTCTTTGCAGAGGTTAAAAATACACATTTTCTTTGCTCTTGCTAATAGTCGAGTCGATTTAATTTGCATGATAGTAAACTTGGGGGCTCGCCCAGGACCCCGCAACTGGGGAAGATTCTGAAGATTCCCAGGAGGTGTAGGCGCCAGCGCCTTGAAGGACTTTCACTTCATCTCGAGCGCTAAATTGGCCCCTTTCGCAAGAGGGTTGGGAATCTGTGGATCATCCTGGCGCCGGGATCTGAATCGAATAGGTTCTGGGTAAGAGTCGTGGCTTAAGTAATCCTACATAGAGACTCGTTCTAAGAGAATAAATAAATCAGGAGGAGGGTCCAGTGAACTCTCGCATGGTATTAGAGTAAAACTCAAGGGAAAGGATTGCTGTCTCTAGAATGTTTAAGAGAGAGCAGGTTTAAGGGTGGTTTTAACTCTGGAACCACCACTGGCTGAGTTGGACTTGCCCGGATGCGCCCAATGAGAGGGAACCTCTGGAGATAAAAGTCATATTAGCAAAAAAAAAGATAGAGACAGACAGAGAGAGAGAGAGAGACACACACACACACAGACAGACAGACACAGAAAGAGAGAGAGACAGACAGAGAGACAGAGACATTCCCAGTATGAATGGACATGACCAAAATTGCAATGTGTAAACAACACGAAGGTGAGACAGCGTCCCAGTACCTTCCACGCCTCACTCTAATCCATAATGCCTGGAGTGGACTGACACCACCCGAGGACATAACGACGGCAGAAATCACACCATATGAGGCACACCTGAGGAACAGCTTCATCAATGGGATGAAGGACAAAATAGCAAAAAAGGTAAAAGACACATTTATTACCTGGGACACGGGAAAGCTCAATTTGATAGAACAACACGCGATACATGCTGAAAAATTGCTGACTCAAGAGAAGGATAAGCTCAGCTTGCTATGATGCAAATGGTCGCCCAGCCGTTGGAGGGAGATGCTGTGGGAAAAGGGAGAGGCAGAGGTGGAGGTCGCGGAAGAGGAAGAGGGGCTGGCAGAGGTAGATCTGGCAGGGGCTTTGTTTGCGGAGCAATGGACCACCGGGCGAGGCAGTGCCCACACAGACAGCCTCAGTCAGCCCTGGAGGCTGGACAGCAGGGTGACTGACGGGGGAAGGCTAAGGTGGAGGTGGGCAGCCCACAAGGAACAGGTAAGCCTCTTTCCTTTATGCTTGGCAATGAAGACTCGCTTATGCTAATCTCTTCTACTAACCTTACAGGCACTGAAACATGTCCCACCTCCACAGTGAGTGCTGAGATTGCGGAGCGTGGACCATACGTTCACTATAACATTGATGCGTATAAGTTGATGCCTACCTCTATGTCATACGTGGAACGTACACCAGTTACCTTTTTGGTAGGTACAGGGGCAACATATTCAGTCCTTAAAATCAAGCCAGTTCAGAGAGTCAATGCAAATAAAGATGAGTGGAAGTTTCCTGAACTCAATGGGTGCATCAGGAGTTGTGATAAGAGAGGGGTTTACCACACCCCTGTTGTGCAAAACCAGTAATGTGCTATCCTAGATACAGAGTGTAGGACAGTGTAATGTGCTATCCTAGATACAGAGTGTAGGACAGTGTAATGTGCTATCCTAGATACAGAGTGTAGGACAGTGTAATGTGCTATCCTAGATACAGAGTGTAGGACAGTGTAATGTGCTATCCTAGATACAGAGTGTAGGACAGTGTAATGTGCTATCCTGCATACAGAGTGCAGGACAGTGTAATGTGCTATCCTGGATACAGAGTGTCGATCAGTGTAATGTGCTATCGTAGATAGGGGGTGTAGGACAGTGTAATGTGCTATCCTGGATACAGAGTGTCGGTCAGTGTAATGTGCTATCCTAGATACAGAGTGTAGGACAGTGTAATGTGCTATCCTGGATACAGAGTGTCGGTCAGTGTAATGTGCTATCGTAGATAGGGAGTGTAGGACAGTGTAATGTGCTATCCTGGATACAGAGTGTAGGACAGTGTAATGTGCTATCCTGGATACAGAGTGTAGGACAGTGTAATGTGCTATCCTGGATACAGAGTGTAGGACAGTGTAATGTGCTATCCTGGATACAGAGTGTAGGACAGTGTAATGTGCTATCCTGGATACAGAGTGCAGGACAGTGTAATGTGCTATCCTGGATACAGAGTGCAGGACAGTGTAATGTGCTATCCTGGATACAGAGTGCAGGACAGTGTAATGTGCTATCCTGGATACAGAGTGCAGGACAGTG
Organism: Chiloscyllium plagiosum; assembly: GCF_037043375.1. Lineage (NCBI taxonomy): Eukaryota > Metazoa > Chordata > Chondrichthyes > Orectolobiformes > Hemiscylliidae > Chiloscyllium > Chiloscyllium plagiosum. The sequence goes on along the minus strand of NW_028270165.1, from coordinate 5,204,020 downwards.
TAATGTGCTATCCTAGATACAGAGTGTAGGACAGTGTAATGTGCTATCCTGGATACAGAGTGTCGGTCAGTGTAATGTGCTATCCTGGATACAGTGTGTAGGCCAGTGTAATGTGCTATCGTAGATAGGGAGTGTAGGACAGTGTAATGTGCTATCCTGGATACAGAGTGTAGGCCAGTGTAATGTGCTATCGTAGATAGGGAGTGTAGGACAGTGTAATGTGCTATCCTGGATACAGAGTGTAGGACAGTGTAATGTGCTATCCTGGATACAGAGTGTAGGACAGTGTAATGTGCTATCCTGGATACAGAGTGTAGGACAGTGTAATGTGCTATCCTGGATACAGAGTGTAGGACAGTGTAATGTGCTATCCTAGATACAGAGTGTAGGACAGTGTAATGTGCTATCCTAGATACAGAGTGTAGGACAGTGTAATGTGCTATCCTAGATACAGAGTGTAGGACAGTGTAATGTGCTATCCTAGATACAGAGTGTAGGACAGTGTAATGTGCTATCCTAGATACAGAGTGTAGGACAGTGTAATGTGCTATCCTAGATACAGAGTGTAGGACAGTGTAATGTGCTATCCTGCATACAGAGTGCAGGACAGTGTAATGTGCTATCCTGGATACAGAGTGTCGATCAGTGTAATGTGCTATCGTAGATAGGGGGTGTAGGACAGTGTAATGTGCTATCCTGGATACAGAGTGTCGGTCAGTGTAATGTGCTATCCTAGATACAGAGTGTAGGACAGTGTAATGTGCTATCCTGGATACAGAGTGTCGGTCAGTGTAATGTGCTATCGTAGATAGGGAGTGTAGGACAGTGTAATGTGCTATCCTGGATACAGAGTGTAGGACAGTGTAATGTGCTATCCTGGATACAGAGTGTAGGACAGTGTAATGTGCTATCCTGGATACAGAGTGTAGGACAGTGTAATGTGCTATCCTGGATACAGAGTGTAGGACAGTGTAATGTGCTATCCTGGATACAGAGTGCAGGACAGTGTAATGTGCTATCCTGGATACAGAGTGCAGGACAGTGTAATGTGCTATCCTGGATACAGAGTGCAGGACAGTGTAATGTGCTATCCTGGATACAGAGTGCAGGACAGTGTAATGTGCTATCCTAGATACAGAGTGTAGGACAGTGTAATGTGCTATCCTGGATACAGAGTGTCGGTCAGTGTAATGTGCTATCCTGGATACAGTGTGTAGGCCAGTGTAATGTGCTATCGTAGATAGGGAGTGTAGGACAGTGTAATGTGCTATCCTGGATACAGAGTGTAGGCCAGTGTAATGTGCTATCGTAGATAGGGAGTGTAGGACAGTGTAATGTGCTATCCTGGATACAGAGTGTAGGACAGTGTAATGTGCTATCCTGGATACAGAGTGTAGGACAGTGTAATGTGCTATCCTGGATACAGAGTGTAGGACAGTGTAATGTGCTATCCTGGATACAGAGTGTAGGACAGTGTAATGTGCTATCCTGGATACAGTGTAACGTGCTATCCTAGAGTAAAGGGTGCATTGTTGTTACTCTAATGGTCAAAGTCCCATTGGTCTGTTATTCCAGACCAAAAAACAGATTGTTGTTATGTTGGAAAGTACCCTGGAGTGACTGTCAGTTAATTTGTATTACAGGAATGAAAACTCTCATCACCAGTATGTCAACGTTTAAAATAGGGGAAGCCGTGGGCCAGTCGGCCCCTCAATTCTGTTGCACCATTCAGTAAGATCATGGCTATTCTGATTGTAACCTCAGTTCCGTTTTCCCACCTTCCCTCCCTCTCACTCCTCTGCTAGCGAGGGAAGGGCACAAAGCTCGTCTTGCAAAGCTACAATTTGTGCAACAACTGGTGAGGTTCTTAGGTCACTTAATATCTGAACAAGGGAAGGCCATTGGTCAAGACAGAGTTCAAGCAATCCAGCAAATTCCAAAGCCTCACACGAAGAAACAATTGCTGTCCTTTTTGGGCATGTGCTCCGACTGTGAAATGTTTATCCACATTACACAACCCTTGAGGCATCTCTAAGTGACATAGCCCATGGCAAAGGGTTGCTGAGCCAGAGTCCGTTGCAGTGGACCCCAGAGGCCAAGAGTGCCTTTGCTGAATTGAAAAAGGCGCTCCAAACTACACAGACACCGGGGATTCCGAATCCAAACAAGCCTTTTGTACAAACGGTAGATGTGAAGCATGGCTGCATGACATCTCTGCTGTTGCAGGATCATGGGGCAAAATTGAGGCCGGTAGCTAATTTTTGACTATCTGGGTATACTGGTACACTAAACTAAACCCCATAGTAACAGGATTGCCTAAATGCCTGCGAGCCGTGGCTGCAGCTGAAAAGGGTGTTGTAGCGTCCAGGGACATAGTCGGCTATAGTGAATTAACCCTACTGGCCCCACATGCAGTATCTTTACTGCTACCCACGAGGTAGTCAAAGCGGGATCACTCCCTTCTCATCTGTCAGCGCAAGTAGCAGAGCTGATCGCCAAATTACATGTCTCAGTCAAGGCAAAGGAAAGGACAGTGAATATTTACACAGACAGCAGATATGCAGTTGGGGTTGTACATGATTTTGGAACCCTATGGAAACACAGGGGCTTCTTGACCTCCTCTGGAAAGCCTATCACACACCCTGGCCTGATGTCTGACCTCCTGGAAACGGTCCTATTGCCCAAATCACTCGCTGTGTAAGTGTGAAGCCCACACAAAAAATAACGATTCCATTTCTCAAGGCAATGCGAAGGCAGACTCAGCAGCAAGGACAGCAGCCGCCAAGTGATCAGTTTGACGTGTGTATGACAAAACTTTGGGCCCCAACAACAGACATATGGGAGTTACAGTCACAGGCCACGCCAGAGGAGAAGCATGAGTGGACAAGGGCAGGCTGCAGCATGAGGGAAGGGGTGTGGTGTGGCCCCAATGGTAAACCCTGTCTACCGCGATCATTATTCCCATTCTATGACACGGTAATGACCATGTGCCAAAAAGGGGGGGGGGGGGGCGGAGATGTACAACAGTATTGCTGCACACTAAGGGATTTACTCACTACTCCTAGAAATACTGTGAATGATGTGTTATTTGTGCCACTATTAGTGTGGGGAAGGGGATACAGATGAGTCAGGCAGCACACCCCCAACCCAAAGACCCTTGGAACTTTTACGGTTGGATTTTATTGAACTAACACACAACTGAGGGAAAAGGTATTGCCTGGTAATAGTTGGTATGTTTTCCAAATGGGTGGAAGCATTCCCCACGTCTAAACAGATGACAGTGCCATAGCCAAGGCTTTGCTAACTGAAATAATTCCAAGATGGGGCATCCCTGAAAGGCTTAGTAGCGACAATGGGACACCATTTGTCAATAATGCTTTACAGCAGATCAGTGATTACTTGGGAATAAACATGAGACAACACTGTGCCTACCACCCAGCGAGCGATGGGACAGTGGAACGAGAGAATGCTACCCTAAAAAATAAATTGACAAAATGCTGTGAGGAACTCGGGGTGACATGGACAAAGGCATTTCCAATTGTGTTAGTGTATATGAGATCTAGAAGGAGAGGAAGACCCAATCTTAACCCGTTTGAGATTTTGTTTGGTAGGCCGCCCAATACAGGAGTTGGCCCAAGACCTAAAGCACGACAAATAACAGACACAGTGAGGATGAGATGTTGTGTTCCTGTATAAAACTCTAGACTTCTGTCTCAAATACAGAATCAAGTGAGAGCAGCACTACCCCAAACAGCAGGAGGGAAGCTGCACGATCTAAAACCTGGAGACTGGATAGTGATGAAAGACTTCAGGAGGAAAAGCTGGAAGGCGAAGAGGTGGCTGGGGCCGTTTCAAGTGCTCCTTACAACACAGACAGCTGTTCGGATCACTGAAAGAACCACCTGGATACACGCCAGCCATTGCAAATGTGTAGCTGGACCTGAGGAGACATCGGACAGCACCGGAACCAAATAAGTGCAAGCAGTGAAACTCCGATAACCAGATTGGACTTATATACATGGGGATTGTAAGGTTGCTAGATGCCTCATATAAATTTGGGGCTGCCCCAGCTCACATTATCAGTAAGCGCCCTGGCAGGACTATTCCCAAGGGCAGGGGCGTCTGAGATACAGCCGCAGATGGTAATCATAACCGAGGGTGCTAAGGGGACCTTTAAATGCAACCCATGGCTGTTTAGTAACCAGGATGACTATAAATGGGATGATAAATATTTATGCAGGGATCCGTGTGTCCCAGTGACTGGCACTTAATAGTGGCCACCACGGCTACAAGGACACCTGACACGGGAAATAGGTATTCTATCATCAAGGAAGGAGGTCCCAAGACACGGGTAATAATACCAAGACTCAAGAATGATGAGGGTGTCTGGTGGTGTGGAATAGATAGACCCTTCTCCAACATTTATGGAAAGGTGAATATAGTGGTACAGCTCCCACCCCCTCCCCCCAACTCGGCAGAAGGTCCGACAGAAGGTAGTAGCACCAGGGCACGGCAACTAAACAAACCAAATCATGGACATAACCCCAAGCAGGGCAAAGGGCATTAATGTCACGCCAGAACCTAAAGGGAGTCAGCCGGGGCTCAGGAGCGAGTCTAACTCGGTAGTGGAATTGGCCCTCCATGAGATAAATGGTGTAAATGCGACGCCAGTAGGTTGGGAGGTGCGAAGGGCCATCGCTAGATGTGAAGGGAACAGAGCTTGTGCCTTGGCCCAAATACAACACCGGAGATTAAAGGTTGGCTACCCTTGTTGGATATGTTTGCACACAGCCCAGTGGTGGACTGCCGAACCAATCACAGAGCCCGGCAAGAAATGCTAGCTGCCTGCTTCTGCGGGCAGCAACTACCCTGACCCTGATAGAGGGAGCAATAAGAGCAAAACTCGCGCCAGCACCCGAACACAAGGCTAACTGCAGTCTCAAGGCTCCCGACCACAGCCTTCCATATAGTGGAAGGCAGGGGAGAAACATGTATTTGCACAAATCAGGGGAGACTCCATTTGGGGATCTCCCAATGTATGACGACATTGTACTTGAACAACGATTCTTGCTCAGCAACTTACGCAAATGGTACGATCAACATTACTTGTTCCTTTAATCAGTAATCAGACCATTATGGTGGGTATAATATGGGCCTGTGGAGAGAGAGGGTACCATCACCTCCCTCCAGGATGGAAAGGGTGCTGCTACCCCATGGTACAGTGTTCGTCCCAAAAGCTAGTAATGGGCAAACCCGAAGGGGCATGCCACTGCATTGGAAGGGGAACACACTCGCAGACCCCTGGACTACACCAGGAGCGAACATTGAATGGACTATTCTCTTGGGAGCTGGGACAACATTGGCAATAAACAAGATTAATGGCGTGGCATATAGTATATTACTGTTAGCAAATGAGACGGAGGAAGGTCTAGCACTCACCATTACTGAATTAACAGCAGTAAGGGAAGCAGCGATACAAAATCGATTAGTACTAATCATACTGATGGCAGAGAGAGGGGGCGTCTGCAAATTGTTATGTACCTCCTGCTGTTTCAATATTCCCGATGAGTCCCAGAATATCACTAGTGTGATAAATCATATGAAGGCGGCAGTAAGACCGCCTCCCCTAGCATATAACTCTTGGTTCCAACAGCTTACCGCCCTTTGGCGAGCTTGGGGGTATTGGATCCTACACGCTCTACTAGTTATAGGGCTGGTCATACTGATAGTGCTTTGTATTAGGACCCTGCTTGTGTACCTGCCTATGGCGTTTGCTTATGAGTGCAGCAGGATACCAAGTGGTAAAACAACCAGAGGTTCCACCGCAGGAAGACCTGATTGCGTGGATCCCACCACACAGTAACGTTGAAGTGTGTGACGTGTGAAAATGAGCTATGTGCAGGGCAGCAGGTCAGGCAGCATCCAAGGAGCAGGAAAATCGACGTTTCGGACATGAGCCCTTCTCCAGCATCTACAGTCCTCACTTTCTCCCATGTACAGGGCACACCAGAGCAAGTGGCGATAACACCAGAAAGCTGTGTTACAGGTAGATGATGTTGGAGGAAAGGCCTGGTGCTCCCTAAGCAGTCTGATGTATAGCTATCTGGCTCGGTATATTTTCATGTCATTGTTGTCATGAAATGGAAAATTAACATCCATTGTGAAATCTATAAAGGCATAGGGGAACAGAGAAGTAAGGGTCTGACTGGAACTAAGGTATTGCAAACAAACAAAAATGTCAAGGCAAACCGACCTAACAGCAGACTTACAAGGCCAGTTAAACTACCATATCAGCAGCCAAGAAATGAGAAAATCAACTCCATATACGGAAAGGAACTTGAATGTTCCAGGCCTCTAGCCATGCAGGAGCTGATAAGGAAAAGCGAATTATAGTATAAAGGGAGTATGTGAAAGCTATCACGTGCCCCTTACATGAGGCGTCTTGCCAATGTATTGGGTCCTTTTGCAAAGGTCTGAAATAAACATTTGAATCGAGTCAATTTAATTCCCACGACAGTTGTTACTATGTCATCATGCTCAGTGTCTGACTATAAACAATGTATATAAGCTCTATACAAACTCTGGTAAAGTCAGCGGATTATTTTGGTGGTCTAGAAATACTCATCCTTCTGGGCTGATCAGAGTCTACCGACCCGGCCATACCAAAGAATAATCAATTGCTTGTGTGATTAACAAAGCGTCATTTCCAGGTGCATTTATTGACCAATCCCAGAAACCCGAAGACCCAGACAGCAGTCCAGATCATCAGAACAACCAGACAGGAAATGGTTAATGTACCCAGGATGTGGGGAGCAAAATGAGACACCAACACCAGAGAGAAACTGAACAAACAGACATGGCAAATGTTAGAGAGTTACAGCAGAGGAACAGTCCCTTCCGTCCAACTCATCTATGCCGACCAGATATCCTAAATCTATCTCGTCCCATTTGCCAGCGCTTGGCCCATGTCCCTCTAAACCCTTCCCATCCATATACCCATCCAGATACCTTTTAAATGCTGTAATTGTACCAGCCGCCACCACTTCCTCTAGCAGCTCATTTCTTGCACGCACTACCCTCTGAATATAGGTGTTGCCCCTTAGGTTCCTTTTAAATCTCACCCTCACCCTGAACCGATGACCCGTCCAGAGAAAAGATCTTGTCTATTTACCCTTTCCGTGCCCCTCATGATTTTATAAGTTTGTAGGGTCACCCCTCGGCCTCTGGCGCTCGAGAGAAAACAACCCCACCCTGTTCAGCTCAAACCCTGACAGCATCTTTGTCAATCTTTTCAGAACCCTTTCAAGTTTTGCAACATCCTTCCTCTCGCAGAGAGACGAGAAGTACACACAGCATTCCAAAAGTGGCCTAACCAATGTCTGGTGCAGCTACAACATAACTTCCCAACTCGTATAATCAGAGGATTGGGAAAGTTTTCAAAACTCACAAAAGACAAACGGGAAAGAAAGGAGGGACAAACCGAACTTTTGCGGGTCAGCTTGGACATCAGGGCGAGGGATGGGAATGAGGGAAGGAAGCTGAATGTGCTGGAGCCAAGGCGCAGGAAGAAGAGGATACAAAACCGGCGTGAAGCTGCAATGAGGAATATTGCATGTGCTGTACTTGTACCTGCTGCAGTTAGTTGTGGGAATCGGGTGCATTTTAAAAATAAAAACAGAAAAGCTATCTACCCTCCGCCTTCCCAACGTCGATCCTTCTCTTCCACCTCACCCGGATAACTAAGACACATACCTGAGTTTGCGGAGTCTGCTCCCTCCCTGGATTCACTCCAGTTGCTACAAGTGACCAATTTCCCCTCCTGCCATCTCTGGCTCCCTCCCAGGATGAAGAGCTGCCCAGAGGGAGGGGGATTCATTATGAAACTGACAGGGCCACTTCCGCGTTGTGACGTCAATAATGGAACGAGGGGCGGGGCGAAAAGTGGAGCAAAATGACGGTAAAGGCGGCGGGACGAGACCGAGAGCGGCCCACGCACTGCGCATGCGGTGCCCGGCAGCACAAGGGGAGGACAACATCCCATAAGACATAGGAGCGGAAGTAAGGCCATTCGGCCCATCGAGTCCACTCCGCCATTTAATCATGGCTGATGGGCATTTCAACTCCACTTACCCGCATTCTCCCCGTAGCCCTTAATTCCTTGTGACATCAAGAATTTATCAATTTCTGCCTTGAAGACATTTAGCGTCCCAGCCTCCACTGCACTCTGTGGCAATGAATTCCACAGGCACACCACTCTCTGGCTGAAGAAATGTCTCCGCATTTCTGTTCTGAATTTACCCCCTCTAATTCTAAGGCTGTGTCCATGGATCCTAGTCTCCACGTCTAACGGAAACAATTTCTTCGCGTCCACCCTTTCCAAGCCACGTATTATCTTGTAAGTTTCTATTAGATCTCCCCTTAACCTTCTAAACTCCAATGAATACAATCCCAGGATCCTCAGCCGTTCCTCATATGTTAGACCTGCCATTCCAGGGATCATCTGCGTGAATCTCCGCTGGACATGCTCCAGTGGAGATGTCCCTCCTGAGGCGTGGGGCCCAAAACTGGACACAGTACTCCAAATGGGGTCTAACCAGAGCTTTATAAAGGCTCAGTAGCACATCGCTGCTTTTATATTCCAACCCTCTTGAGATAAATAAACTTCAAAGAATCCCCACAGTGTGGGAAGCAGGCCACTCTGTCTGACGTGTCCACACCGACCCTCCCAAGGGTAACGCATCCACATCCATTCCCCTACCCCCACTGCTCTACATTTAACCCTGAGTAACGCATCTTAGCTGCATATCGCTGGACATTATGCATGATTTAGCATGGCCAATCCACCCTAACCTGCACTCCCTGGGCACTATGGGTAATTTAGCATGGCCAATCCACTTTAATCTGGACAAAGTTTAAATCTGAACTCCAGGCTGTAGCCCAACAGGCTTCTTTGGAAGCAGTAACGTTTGGAGTGCTGCTTCTTCATCAGGTGGTTGTGGAGAATAAGATCATAAAACACAGAATTCATAGCAAAACATTAAGGCATCCTGCCAATGAAATGGTAAATTGAACAAACCTGGATTGTTAAGTCTTTCACCTTTTAGATTGGGTTGCAGGTATCATTCCAATGTAAACCACAGAATTTCTTGTTGTCACCTTCTCGAGATAACAAGGTTTTATAGCAAAAGGTGACATCTCAGCTCAGACAATGCATTAAAGGTGTGAGGTCAGAGTCTGCCTGTATCCCAATCTTGAGTCAGACTGGTTCTATTTCCAAAGTGGAATTTACAAACTATTACATGTATTGGACTGCCTGCAGATTGTGCATTTTTTAAACAAAATGGAATGTATCTGCAAATATACCTCCCCAAACACGCACAAGTTTGTTGGGTGAATTTGTACTTGCAGAATTGCATCTTTACTCAAAACTGCATGAATCCATGTAAGATTCTGTAAATCAGTTTAACCATTGTAGCACAGACAGTATCACACAGGGGAGCTCACACCTTCAATGCATTATCTGGGCTGACACGACACCAATTGCTAAAGTTCACATGAGAATTTAACTTTTAAAAAACATTGTGATTTACATATGAAAGAACTGAAACCAACATGGTCATCCTAACAGATGAGAGACTTAACAAATCCTGGTCTTATTCAATATATAATTTCAGTTACATCACACTGTAAACTGTTGCTATAAACTCTGTGTCTTACAATCTTATACTCCATAAACATCTGATGAAAGAGCTGCACTCCGAAAGCTAGTGCTTCCAATTAAACCTGTTGGACTATAACATGGTGTGTGTGATTTTTAACTCTGCAAATATAATTCTGCAAATGCACATTTACTCCCATGGACTTATGTGTGCGCGTATGTGCATGAGAGAGAGAAAAGTCTACATCAGTGTTGGATGCCTTTATGTCTATTTGATAACAGATGCTTTATTTCTATTGGTGTAAATATTGTAGTAAATCTTAGCTGGGTACCAATAGTCAGATGTAAGAGAGAGAGAATTCTTCAAGGAGAGCATGATAAGATTCCTGGGAGACCCCTATTTCTTGTTTATTCCTAATGAACAAACATTACGCTCGATCATCTATTTATTTCTAATTTTGTTGCATTTTCATTGTTTTATTCCTTGCGATGATGTGGGAGAATTGTTAGATTTGGGTCAGCCATTTTGTCACATATTAAAGCCTGGAAACCATTTTGAATCTCATCTTAGTGCCTGCTTGCTAAAGCTCGTGTTTCCCAGGCTCAGCAGAGACGGTTGGCCTTGCAGCTGTACTGCTTCCTGATAAACAAATTCGTTCTTTGCATGGGGTTTTATTTCCATCCCCCACAGTTGGCGAGTCAGGCAGGAGATACCCTGGTCCTGCCAGGTCACTAGCTGATACCCTTTGAGAGATGAAATATAGAGGGTGGTTGCTGCTTTGTTGTGTCCAAATAAAAAGGAAAGCTGGCCAGGGACAAAAATGATGATACAATTCTCGCTACTCAGCCACAAGATACTAATGAGAGTGTCCTGATGTAATGCTGCTAAGAGCAGCTTATGCTTTAAAAAATTAGTAATAAAGAATTTGCTTGCCCCAGGGTTATGGCCGGTGAAAACCTTTTTGATAAGACCTGGACCCACACTGAGGTCTGCGGCAGGTTTCAAAATACCGCCGATCCATTCAAGTGCCCCACATTAGTTTTAATTGGCTTGTAAAATTCTGCAATAAGTATAATTGCTTGCTTCAGGACGTTCAGACTTGAATAAATTTGGCATACAGGATGCAGTGGGCAACTATTAAAGACTCTGTTGTATTTCCCCTGGGTTGTGGACTAATGCAGAGACACTAACAACTTGCCTTGAAAACAGTATTCGATTTGCAAATGGAACAGCTGACAGGTATTTAGAGTTTGAACACTTGGTTAGGCAGCTATGTGTCACAGCCAGGATTTATGAGGCTCAACTCCCGAACTTGGACTGTTCTGGAATGTGAGTGCCTCATTACCCTTGGAAGGAAGGAATAAACAAAAACTGACAAACTGAAATTCGAAGAAAGTTGGAAAATATTGCAGAGAGAGATATGTAGGCAGAGAGAGAGGAACAGGCAGGCAGAGAGAGAGAGATGCGCAGGCAGGGAGAGAAAGAGGGGCGCAGGCAGAGAGAGAGAGAGAGAGAGAGAGACGCAGACAAGCACAAAAAGAGAGAGGCACATCGCAAGGCATAGAGAGAGACAGACAGGGAGAGACTGACTCAGTGCCGACACCGAGGAGAAAGTGAGGACTGCAGATGCTGGAGACCAGAGTTGAAAAATGTGGTGCTGGAAAAACACAGCAGGCCAGGCAGCATCCCAGGAGCAGGAGAATCGACGTTTCGGGCCTGAAGAAGGGCTTATGCCCAAAACGTCAATTCTCCTGCTTCTCGGATGCTGCCTGGCTTGCTGTGTTTCTCCAGCACCACATTTTTCAACTCCGTGCCGACACCCTCCAGGTTGCATAAAGATTAACACTTTGTAATCTGGTTTGAATGCACATTTGCCTGGGTATGGTGCTGAAATCACAGGGGACACCCCTGAAGAAGAGCACAAACTATGGTCTCAAATAGAGTACTCCCTCCACACCCAAACCAAAATGTGGGTGACCCCTGCTGGACTGGTTTGTGTTCCTTCTTTGCTGCTGCCTATTTAATTTGACGAGACGCAATATTGTACACACTTGGGCAGGGAGGGAATGGGTAATACTCTGTTACAAACTTGGTGGCACCCAGATTTTCAGAAAGCAGCGAGGAAAAGAGCTGAAGAGTGTTTAATTTGTAAATAAACAATATGCATGCTGTAAGAGGGCTGCCCTGAATTTGTTCACCACTTCCTTGCCTAGTGGGCCTTTTTACCTGTCTACAACTTGCTCTTATAGAATTACGTTGCGTATGTTGTTATGAATATTGTCTAATAAGAGTAGATGTATTTAGTAGATGAATCAAAACCATCCCAATGATTGAAACAGCTGCCACTCTCGTGTTGGACAAATGCGAAATATTTGCATCAGTTAACCAAATCTCTTCAAAGTTTGCATTCACAGATACACCAAGCCTAAGAATTAGTACTGGGCATATTGGAGCCGAGATGGAAGGGCCCATTCCTCGTCCTGTTGGTCACCCATTCAGCAGTCAAGGTCAAGGGAGGCCGCATGGACACACAACAAAATGCAAAAGAGCGCCACCTCCTGGAGGAACACCAGAAGACCCCATCAGAGACAGATCTTCAGCCTTCATCCGTGAATGGCTCAGCCTGATCATTCTGCCTTTCACTGCACTCTTTCTTACCTTTCTTTCATGAACTACATTTGATTGGACCTGATAACCTCTAGTAAACGGGAATTACAGTTTAATACTTTTCTTTCTACACAGAAGGTCAACCACTCTAGCTGCTGGGTATGTGCCCATATCCCCATCCATCCCAAACTTGCAACAAGCGAGCCCTTATAGAATTTGACAGACTTGCAGCTTTCTTTTCCCCTGCCTTTGGAACTGCTCGACTGAAAATCAAAGTCACCCCACAGATAATCCTGTGGACGGCTCAGTTCACTGTTGTGGCACTCCTCTCCAGCGATCTCTCAGATGCCGAGATTTCCCCATCTTGATGATGATTCCCAACCCCTGGAGCCTTCTGCCCCTGTCCTTACTGAACCAGAGGACTATCTGTCTGATCTCCAACCACCACCCTCTGACAATCCCCCTGGCTCTGGGTATAATCCCCTTTTTGCTGACACCCCCAAACTCTTCTTTTTAATAAAAAAATGGAGGGATTGTGGGAGAATTTGACCAAAATTGACACAAAACTGCGTGGAAGTCATTTTGTCACAAAGCAATGTTTGCAGTAAAATGTAGCCTGTTAACATAATGCTGTCTGAGCCCTGGCTAAGGAATTCTGTTTTGATAGCCTGACCTTGCAGCTGCAGGTTGTCTCTGCTCCTCAGACCATTAGATTGTGCTGCTTCATAGAGTGATGTATTGTTTCTCGCTGTTCCTTATCGGTAATTCGAGCAGAGCTAAACCTGCAGTAGAAGATAACATTCAGTTTTGCAGACATTAAGAAATGTGAACCTTACAACTGCCCCTCCGTTGCATAATTAATGGACAGTAGGCTTGTGTTTTACCATAAAACTTGTAACATTCTGTATTTCATTGTTCAACACAAAGTCCAACATATTCCAAATAGGTCTTCCCAATGGCAATGAATAAAGCTAGTTAATTGCTCAAGGTCTCCTCTCCTGACTACTTTGCTTTAAATGATTTGGCACACGAGTTACTTTGCCCCAACAGTACTAACAGTTACACCTAAGGGAGACAGAATTCCTCATGTAGGGGACATAAGAATCCTGGGAGACCCCTATTTCTGGTTTACTTCCTAATGAACAAACATTAAGCATTTATTTTATTCTAATTTTGTTTCATTTTTCTTCTTTGATTCCCTGCTATGGCTACACTATGTGTCTGGATGGTTGACAGGCTGGGAGATTGTGGGTAGGCTTTCGATTGACTGAAAAGACATTTGGATAAGTACATGAACAGGCAAGGTTGAGAGGGACATGGGCCAAGCACTGGCAGGCAGGACTTGTTAGGTTCGTGAATATAGTCAGCATGGACCAGTTGGACTGAAGGGTCTGTTTCTGTGCTGTATGATTCTGTAAGTGTTCTATACTGGTTTTAAAAAATCATGCCTTCCCCCATAAACTTCCACTTCTTTGTTGTTCAAAGATCAGATGAACTCAGCCTTGAATATATTCAATGAGCCCCTAACTACAGGAAGGCATTTCTGAACCCATTTTCTCATTCCTGATGAAGGGCCCGTGTCTGAAGCATCGACTCTCCTGCTCCATGGATGCTGCTTGACCTACTGAGAGTTTCCAGGGCCACACCTTTTGACGCTGATCTCCAGTATCTGCAATTCTCACTTTCTCCACATCCCAATGTATCACTATTTAAACAATACACCTCCTTTCTGCTTTTTTTTTCCACAGCAAAGGCTATAACTTCACATTGTGGTAGCGCATTTGCCACATGTTTGCCAATTGTGGTCTTGTCTACATTGGGGAGACCGAGCATAAACTTGGGGAACAGCTCGCCGAGCATCGCAGCTAGGTCCACAGAGGCTGACCGAACCTCCCAGTCACCACCTATTTTAATTCCCCTTCCCACTCCCTTTCTGACGTGACCATCTTTGCCACCTCCATTGCCACAACGAACCAAACCACAAATTAGAGGAACACTACCTCACCTTCCGCCTGGACGCCTACAACCCAGAGGACTCAATATTGAGTTATCCAGTTTCAAATAACCTCCCTGCTCAGCACCAACCCTTCATTTCCACTGCTCCCTGCCACCATCCAGATTCCTTCTTCCTACTGACCAACCAGATCGTACCCTCAGCCTGTCTTCACCTATTCCCCTTCACCCCCCTGCCCTTTGCACCCCCTTTATCTGCATCTCCCCCTACACCCGTCCCCAGTCCCGAAGAAGGGATACACCCGAAACGTCAACTTCTCCATCTCCTGAAGCTGCCTGGTTCGCTGTGTTCTTCCAGCCTCCTGCCTGTCTATTTTGCCAATTGAGACACATCTGCACCAACGTTTCCAGAGTCTGTCCCTCCCGGATTCACTTCCTTTTCTTTCGATTGCTGCAAGTCAACAATTGCACGACACAATGAAAACGAAATGGCAAAAGGGGTGAGAAAACAGAGTGCCGTACTCACAGAAGTTGGACAGAGGAAAGAATTTTCAGTCTGGGAGAAGCTTAATCTTCATTCACAGACAGGAGCAGGAATGGCAACTTCAGAAGCTCATGGTCCAACGCCCGCATTCAGACGATGGGGTGACTCTGAATGGCAGGAGGACCAGATTCCTTCCGGTCCTCCAGGGCTCTCTATTGGCCCATCAAGAAAAGGTCGCGCTCCTTTTTCTGTGGACAGCAATGAGCATGCTCAGTGTTTTGCTGACACTGGTGGACATGCTACTGCTTTGCTGACACCGGCAAACATGCGCGGTATGCGCTACGCGGATGCTGGTGTTACTGACAGATTTTAAGTATCCAAACGCCAAAACGAAAAAAAAAGGCAGAGCCACAATTATTTTCCCATGTGGTTCGACATTTCATTGCTTTTGCATTTTGTCTCGTTGCTCAACTTTTATATGTTTTTTCCCCTTGTTGAGAGAGAGTGTGCCCCAGTGAGCTGACTGTGGGAAGGAGCTATAGCCAGTTACACAAACTAAAGAAACATTACACTATTCGTAGCAGCGGGGTGACTGTACACGTTTCCCGAGTGTGATCCCAGTTTCAATTGTTCATCGGAAACACAGAGCCAAAAAGTCACCAGAACTGCGGAGAAGTTGTGGAAATGTGGGGACTGAGGGGAGGGATACCATTCCCTGTGGGCACTGGAGATTCATCAGCTCAGTCGCAGTGCGGAGAGGCCGTTCTTCAAAAAAGTTATTACAATCAGTATTTACTGTGGAAAAGGATATGGAAGTATAGACTGTAGGGAAATAGATGGTGACATCTTGCAAAATGTCCAGATTACAGAGGAGGAAGTGATGGATGTCTTGAAACGGTTAAAGGTGGATAAATCCCCAGGAACTGATCAAGTGTACCGTAGAACTCTGTGGGAAGCTGGAGAAGTGATTGCTGGGCCTCTTGCTGAGATATTTGTATCATTGATCGTCACAGGTGAGGTGCCAGAAGACTGGAGGTTGGCAAACGTGGTGCCACTATTTAAGAAGGGTGGTAAGGACAAGCCAGGGAACTATAGACCAGTGAGCCTGACCTCGGTGGTGGGCAAGTTGTTGGAGGGAATCTTGAGGGACAGAATGTACATATATTTGGAAAGGCAAGGACTAATTCGAGATAGTCAACATGGCTTTGTGCGTGGGAAATCATGTCTCACAAACTTGTTTGAGTTTTTTGATGAAGTAACAAAGAAGATTTATGAGGGCAGAGCAGTAGATGTGATCTGTATGGACTTCAGTAAGGCGTTCGACAAGGTTCCCCATGGGAGACTGATTAGCAAGGTTAGATCTCACGGAATACAGGGAGAACTAGCCATTTGGATACAGAACTGGCTCAAAGGTAGAAGACAGAGGGTGGTGGTGGAGGGTTGTTTTTCAAACTGGAGGCCTGTGACCAGTGCAGTGCCAGAAGGATCGGTGCTGGGCCCTCTACTTTTTGTCATTTACATAAATGATTTGGATGTGAGCATAAGAGGTACAATTAGTAAGTTTGCAGATGACACCAAAATTGGAGGTGTAGTGAACTGCGAAGAGGGTTACCTCAGATTACAACAGGATCTGGACCAGATGGGCCAATGGACTTAGAAATGGCAGATGGAGTTTAATTCAGATGAATGCGAGGTGCTGCATTTTGGGAAAGCAAATCTTAGCAGGACTTATATACTTAATGGTAAGGTCCTAGAGAGTGTTGCTGAACAAAGAGACCTTGGAGTGCAGGTTCATAGCTCCTTGAAAGTGGAGTTGCAGGTAGATAGGATGGTGAACAAGGCGCTTGGTATGCTTTCCTTTATTGGTCAGAGTATTGAGTACAGGAGTTGAGAGGTCATGTTGCGGCTGTACAGGACATTGGTTAGGCCACTGTTGGAATATTACATGCAATTCTGGTCTCCTTCCTATCGGAAAGCTGTTGTGAAATTTGAAAGGGTTCAGAAAAGATTTACAAGGATGTTGCCAGGGTTGGAGGATCTGTGCTACTGGGAGAAGCTGAACAGGCTGGGGCTGTTTTCCCTGGAGCGTCAGAGGCTGAGTGGTGACCTTCTTAGAGGTTTACAAAATTATGAGGGGGATGGATAAGACAAATAGGCAAAGTTTTTTTTCCCTGGGGTCGGGGAGTCCAGAACTAGAGGGCATAGGTTTAGGGTGAGAGGGAAAAGATATAAAAGACACCTAAGGGGCAACTTTTTCATGCAGAGGGTGGTACGCGTATGGAATGAACTACCAGAGGATGTGGTGGAGGCTAGTACAATTGCAACATTTAAGAGGCATTTGGATGGGTATATGAATAGGTAGGGTTTGGAGGGATATGAGCCGGGTGCTGGCAGGTGGGACTAGACTGGGTTGGGATATCTGGCCGGCATGGACAGGTTGGACCAAAGGGTCTGTTTCCATGCTGTACATCTCTATGCCTCTATAACATTATTTCCCATTGACAAAAACACATTCACGCTGCCTGATTACCTTGAGCTTATACAAGTGCCCAGTCATAACATCTTTAATAATAGCTTTGAACATTTTCTCTATGACATATGTTAAGGTAAATGGTCTGCGGTTTCCTGTTCTCTGTCTCCCTTTTTGAAGAAAAGAGTTTACCAATCTTAAGAAACCTTCCCTGAGACTAATGAGGTTTGGAAAATTAAAACCAATGCATTAACTATTTCACTAGTTAGCTTTTCTTTAAGAGTCTTGGATGAAGTTCTTCAGATACCCGGGACTTGTCAACTCGTAGTTCCACAGTTTACTCAGTAATACTTCCCTGGTAATTGTAATTTTCTTCAGATCCTTCTTCCCTTTCAATTCCTGATTTACAGCTAGTTCTAGCGTGTTACTTGTATGTCTCTAGTGAAGACAGATTCAAGCTCTTTTCAATTCATCTGCCATCTCTTTAGCCTCTGTTATTGAATCCCCAGACTCATTTTCTGCAAAACTAACACTTAATTTGTTAACTTTTTTAAAAAAAGCTAATGAAATTTTTCTACCCGTTTTTATATTTTTTGCTAACTTTCTTACCCTAATTGCTGTGCTCCTGCCTGTATTATTTCTGATGTTTTGCCCCAGCTCTCAACTCTAGCATCAACCTGTCTGCTTATTCTATTGAACTGACCTTGGTTAAGTGTTGCAAAACACACAAGGGCAAATCTTTCCTCTCCAGAAAGTCTTAGTACTTAACACGATAACATTCACGTTGAAGTATTGTTCATTAAAACTTTACCATGCACACACTACAGATTAAAAATCCCACAATGGCACCCAGTTTTGGAATGACCTTTAATTTTGAAGAGAAATCTGAATATCCAGTGATTAACTGGAAGAACTGTTTGCGAAATTTTCACATTTTTAAACAAAAAAAAAACTGGAGTAACTTAGCAGAATAGCATGTATAGCCTTAAATTGTAAATCTAGTTTTCTTGAGTGATGGAGTAGGTCCACACCAGATGAGGATCTAAAATCTGGATTTAGGCTGTTGTCAGGAGCAACAAGTGTGTGTAAGCTTTTATGAACCACAAAATGGCATCTCAATATAAATTAAAGTGACAAAATGGCTTCAGGCTGCAAATTAACACTGTGTTTAAAATGGCTAAAAACTGCATTCCTGAGCTAACTGAATTACAGATTAACCAAACAATGCCTTCTTCATCGTATGGATCTAATTAAGCTCGAAAGGATATTACTGACCATCCTAGCTAACCTTGAAGCACAAGTATGAGGAGATAATGCATGTGAAACAACATTGTTTCCTAGGAAACATCATTGGCCTGTGGTCCATTATGTAATTTTATTACATTTTATTGGATTTACTGTAATTAAGGCTGTACTGTCTCTGAAGAAACATTTGAAACTGCTTTTTGTTCCAAGTTAATCACGCATTTTCTCCAAGGAACACACAAACTTTCAACGTCTGTGTTGCTGGACAAATCTTTGCCCGGCCGTTACAACTTAAAGTATGAAACCTTGCTGAAGCAGACCATACCCCTCATGTTCATTTGACCGATTGCAGAGCTGAGAGAGCCCTCCCAGGGGTTGAGATCTTCAACTCTCACTGTGCTTTTGGTGTGACCCATGGTTACAGATCCTTGTGGGAACATAAAGGACTTTTAACCCCCAGGGGCAGACTAATAGTAATGCCATTTTGTCCAAGCAATCTGGCAGTTATCAAGATGTTCGGCTCATGCTGAGGCAATGGATACAGCCTCCAAAGGAATGAGCAGATAGATGCTGCTGCCAAGCAGGCAGCCTTACCCCCCAAACTTCTGGTCCCATTGGGTCCCCAGCAAAACCGGATAGAGACAATATGGGGACAGGTACGCCAGGCCTGGCTATGGTACTGAAATCACAGGGGAGGCCCCCTGCTGAACAGCACAAACTATGGCCTCAAATAGGGTTCTCCCTCAATACTCAAACTGAAATGTGGGTGGCCCCTGCTGGACTGCTTTGTGTTCATTCTTTGCTGCTGCCTATTTCAGTTGATTATGAGCATTATTGTACACACTTGGGCAAGGAGGGAATGGTTAATACTCTGTTACAAACATGGAGGCACCCAGATTTTCAGAATGCAGCGAGGAAAAGAGCTGAAGCGTGTTTAATTTGTAAACAAACAAGATGCATGCTCTAAGAGGGATGCCCTGGGTTTGTTTGTTAACCACCTCCTTGCCTGGTCGGCCTTTTTACTTGTCTATAACTTGCTTTTATGGAATCACCTCGCGTATTGTTATGAATATTATCTAGTAAGAGTAGATGTATTTAGGAGATGAATCAAAACCATCTCAATGACTGAAACAGCTGACACTGTAGTGATGGACAAGTGGGAAATATTTGCATCAGTTAACCAAAACTCTTCAAAGTTTACAGTCACGGGTACGCCAAGCCTCAGCATTAGGGCTGAGGGATATTGGAGCCAAGATGGAAAGGCCCATTCCTAGTCCTGGTGGTCACCCATTCAGCAGTCACGGTCAAGGGGAGGCCGCATGGACGCACAGGACGCAATGGAAAAGAGCGCCACCCACTGCAACACCAGAAGTCCCCGTCAGAGAGACATCTTCAGCCTTCATCCATGAATGGCTCAGCCTGATCGTTCTGCTTTTCACTGCACTCTTCCTTATCTTTCTTTCACTAACTATGTTTGATTGGGACACAATGGGTAGCCTGATAACCTGTAATAAACGGGAATTACAGTTTAATACTTTTCTTTACAGGACATACCTTTATGCAGAAAAGGACAATCGCTCCAGCTGCTGGGTTTGTGCCCATATTCCCATCCATTCCAAGGGATGGATCCTCCTGAGATCCATACCTTTTAATGAATCTGACCCTGCTGAATGGGGGCTGCATCAGGGTCGTTCTGCTGCTGTCACAACTTTTCACACACCCCTGGTTTCCTTAAGTTGGTGGGCGTCCAAACACTTCCAGAGATAACTCTGGTGATCAGTGGATATAAGATGGACACATTTAAATGTTGGATCCAGCCTCAATACAATCATCCCGTACACCTCCCTCCCCGTTCCTCACCAATCTCTCGGCCACGACTCCACCTCTAGGAATATTTGCATCAAGAGCAAGCATCCCTCAGGATGGCAGGCTGGTTTCAGTAAGTGTCTGCACTCCCTGCTCATTACTTCAACAGCTTACCGGTCCATTGTGGACAGGAGCATATCTAACCTCAGGGTTCCCAACAAGACCACCATCAATTCCTCGTTTCCCACGTTTTGGACTGGAGCCCAATGCAATAATCTGTTGCCCTTCAAGGGCACTGATTTCTTTTGTGGTCATATGGCCTACTCCTGGCTGCCTACCTCCTGGACTGGCAGCTGGTATTTAGGTTATGATGTCTCTTTCCTTTAACACTCCCACACTTTGCCTTTTGAGAATTCCAAACCACAAATCAAGAGAGCGCTCAACTTTTCAGCACCTTTTCTCTATCTTCTCCCCTCCCTATGCTATCCTCCACCTTCAGTCATAGAGTCATAGAGATGTACAGCATGGAAACAGACCCTTCGGTCCAACCCGTCCATGCCGACCAGATATCCCAACCCAATCTAGTCCCACCTGCTAGCACCCGGCCCATATCCCTCCAAACCCTTCCTATTCAAATACCCAACCAAATGCCTCTTAAATGTTGTAATTGTACCAGCCTCTACCACATCCTCTGGCAGCTCATTCCACACACGTACCATGCTCTGTGTGAGAAGGTTGCCCCTGAGGTGTCTTTTATATCTTTCCCCTCTCATCCTAAATGTATGCCCTCTAGTTCTGGACTCCCTGACCCCAGGGAAAAGACTTTGTCTATTTATCCTATCCCTGCCCCTCAATCTTGTAAACCTCTATAAGGTGGTTGAGGTTTGGCGAATTGCTACCACTCTGGAAGAGATTGCCAATACCACATCTTCAGCCTTTGACCTGCTAATTGCAGGGATGGTCACTGTCTGCACCATTACTCTCCAAAATCACATTGCCCTCGACTACCTGTTAGCCGAGAATGGAGGCACTTGTACCCTTATCAGCTCTGACTGCTGTGCCTGCATCCCTGACTCCAGTGAGAACATTACTATCATGGCCGCCCACATTCACAAGGCAGCCTCCTCCCTCCATGACACTACTCCCCGTTGGGACCTTTGGACATGGATGAGTGGCTGCTTGGCTCTTGGGCTTCAGCCCTCCTCCAGGGTCTTGTGCTTCTCATTGCAGGTTTTGTTCTGCGAGCACTTATCATTATTTTCCAGAAACAGTGCTGTGCCCATTTCGGCTGCCTTCTGATACTGAATATCCCAGCATCTTCCCAACTTGTGCTGCTTCCCTTTTCTGACATTCCCCCACCAATGGATGGTTTCACTGACTCTGACTCTCTCGATCCTGGTGACCCTGACTATGACAGTTACCGAGGCGACTCTAAACCCCCACCACCAACACACACCATTGGGTCTGCTACGTCCCTCCTTTTGCCAGTTCCTCTGAACTTCCCTCCTGATTTGGTGAAAAGAAGGAAGCAATTGTGGGAGAATTATTATATTCTGGTCAGCTATTTTGTCCCATATTAAAAACCTAGAGCCATTTTCAAGCTCAGCTTAGTGCCTGCTTGCTCAAGCTTGTTCCAGGCTAAGATAGTCTTTTCCAGGCTCATCAGAGAGAGTCGGCCTTGCAGCTGTACTGCTACCTGTTAAACACATTCTTTCCTTGCATGGGAATATTCTTCTCTTTGCAAGGACCTATTATATACTTATCAGCTACTAACCAACACTGTCTAGACACTAAATCACTGGGCAAAGTGACTTAGTTTGCTAATTGTGAAATTTTTGTAACCTATATAATCATACAACTCTCTCTTTCTCGTCGGAGTGACTTGTGACCAATAGGTTGGCTTGGCTCTCCCCGTGAGCTCCTGAATGAACAGTCAATAACCCAAGGTTTTTGTGTCATGATTACATATCTAAATTGGACTACTACAAGCAAGTCACCCACAGCATAATCTACTTCCATCCCCAGCATGAATCAAGGGGCTACCCTTTTTTGCCAGACAAGTAAATGTGTCAAGCTGAGGAAACAAAGCCTGTCAAACATTATTAGACACAAATCTAGACCAACATTTTCCAGAGTCTGTCCCTTCCCCTCGATTGACTTTCTTTTTTCCCTCAGCTCCTACAAACCAACAGCTGAACCCAAGGATGAGAAAAGAAATGGAAAAGGGGGGTGAGAAAAAAGAGTGCGGTACTCCCAGATGTTAAACAGAGGAAGGAAGTTGCAGTCTGGGGTGAAGCTCAATCTTCTTTCAGAGAGAGAGGAGCAACAGCAACTTCAGCAGCTCGTAGTCCAACTTCCGCATTCAGACAATAGGGGGGGGGGGGGGGGGGGGCTCTGATAGGCAGGAGGACCAGTCTCCTTCTGGTCATCCAGGGATTCCCAAAAGTTGCTCTCCCCGTCCATCAGAACGATGAGGGGTGGGCCTCACTCATCTCACACATGCGCACCATGAACACTGCTCACGGCCGATAGTGCGGTTTCTGGATCGCCTGGGATTGTGGGGTCTACATCGGCCATTACAGAGATGAAATCAAGAGTCCCACATGCCTTCTTAATCGTCCTTTTCCATGTGTTGGTAACGTATACGTCGGTGAACCAATCTTTAATCGATTTTAAATTGATACACTGAGTGAAACGCTACAGCTGTTCAACTTTAAACTCTATTTCCAAGTCAGTGTCAGCACATCGCTCTTTATCTGTCCCCAAATAAGGACTGAATCAAAGCCCGACATCTGTCCCACCTGAACGTCGATTTCTTTTTTAATTTGCGGGTTCCAACCCTCTGTTTCAACCATTTATTAAAGGTTATTCGTGGTGCATGAGCATTGCTGGCTGGCCCGCATTTATTTCCCCTTGAGAAGGTGGTGGTGACCTGCCTTCTTCAACTGCTGTGGTCCACATGCTATACGGTGACCTGCAATGCCCTTATGGAGGGAATTCCAGGATTTAGCTCCAGCGACACTAAAGGAACATCAAGTTGCTTCCAAGTCAAGATGGTGAGTGGCTTGGAGGGGTACTTGCAAGAGGTTCTGTTCCCAACTATCTGTTGTCCTAGTCCTTTTAAATGGAAGTGGTTTGTGGTGATGAAGGTATTTTCTAAGTATCTTTGGTGAATTTCTGTGGTGCATCTTGTAGATCGGATACACCACTGCTTCTTAACAATGGGGCAGAGGGAGTGGATGTATGTGGAGATGCTTCCAATCAAGCGGGCGACTTTGTACTGGATGGTATCAAGCTGTTTGAATGCTGTTGAAGCTGCACCCATTCAAGCTGGTGGGAGAGTATTCCATTACACTGCTGACTTGTGCCTTGTAGAAGATGGACAGGTTTTGGGGAGTCAGGATGTGAGTTACTTGCCGCAGTATTCCTGACCTGATTAGATTACCTACCATTATGGAGACAGGCCCTTCAGCCCAACAAATCCACACCAACCCTCCGAAGAGCAACCCACCCACACACATTCCCCTACCCTGTATTTACCCCTGATGAATACACCCAACACTATGGGCAATTTATCATGGCCAATTCACCTAACCTGCACATCTTTGGACTGTGGGAGGAAACCGGGACACCAGGAGGAAACCCACACAAACACAGGGAGAATGTGCAAACTCCACACAGACAGTTACCCGAGGCAGCAATTGAACCTGGGCCCCTGGTGCTATGAGGCAGCAGTGCTAACCACTGAGCCACCTATAACCTGTTCTTGTTGCCATTGTGGCTGTGGTTAGTCTAGTTGAGTTTCTGGTCAATGGTAAACCCCAAGGATGTTGACAGTGGGGTGTTTAGTGATATTAACACTATTGAATATCATGGGGCAGTGGTCAGACTATCTCTTTTGGGGATGAGTCATTGTATGGCATTGGCATGGCATAAATGTTACTTCCCACTCGTCAGCCCATTGGGTATTGTTAAGGTCTTGTTGCATTTCAAACTGAAGTTTGTGAGGAGATGTGAATGGTGCTGAACATTGTACAATTATTGGCGAATATTTCGACCTCTGACCTTATGATGGAGGAAGGTCTTTGATGAAGATGGTTGAGCCTAGGACACTACCCTATGAATTCCTGCGGAGACGTCCTGGAGCTGAGATGACTGACCTCCAACAACCATAGCCATTTTTCTATGTGCCTGGTATGGCTTAACAATTAAGACACACAAACAATATTTCAAAACTAATTGAAGGAATACATACAAGACACCCCTCTTTTCGACTCTCCAGTGCAAGCTTTTCTGTTCTAGAAACAATCTGATAACTGTTGACTTTCATCAACCTTTTTGATCTTTGTCACTCACTGCGCCCCCTGTCCATTCCCCCCACCACCCACAGCTTCCCCTGTGCATTCTCTCTCCATCCCCAGCATCTTGTCCATTCTCCCTCTATACTCCGACCACCCTGTTCATTCTCTCTCACGCAACCCTCTGCACCCCTGTTGTTTTTCTCCCCACC
The DNA here is from genome assembly GCF_037043375.1 of Chiloscyllium plagiosum. Classification (NCBI taxonomy): domain Eukaryota; kingdom Metazoa; phylum Chordata; class Chondrichthyes; order Orectolobiformes; family Hemiscylliidae; genus Chiloscyllium; species Chiloscyllium plagiosum. The sequence goes on along the minus strand of NW_028270165.1, from coordinate 5,179,286 downwards.
CTCTCCCTCCTTTCCAGTCCTCCTACCCACCCTGTGTCCCCATCTATTCTTTCTCATCACACCCTCTATCCCATGTCCATTTTTCCAGCCCCCCACCACCCATTCTCTCTTTCTCCCTCACATCCCACCCCCACCATCTGCCACCCCCACCCATTCTCTCTCCCCTGTTGTGGGAAAAACAACAGAATTGGGGTTCAATGACAGAGCTTATTGCATAATGAAATACTGGAGCTCTGGGGAGAGAAAGACACCAACAACACAGTGTCAGCTGCGGGTCTTCTCTCGACCCGGAGCACATGTCAAGAAACTTTTATGCATCTTATCATACAATCGATCAGTGATGAGATTATTGTCTTTGTAACATTGAGTCATAGACATGTACAGCATGGAAACAGACCCTTCGGTTCAACCCGTCCATGCCGACCAGATATCCCAACCCAATCTAGTCCCACCTGCCAGCACCCGGCCCATATCCCTCCAAACCCTTCCTATTCATATACCCATCCAAATGCCTCTTAAATGTTGTAATTGTACCAGCCTCCACCACATCCTCTGGCAGCTCATTCCATACACGTACCACCCTCTGCGTGAAAAAGTTGCCCCTTAGGTCTCTTTTGTATCTTTCCCCTCTCACCCTAAACCTATGCCCTCTAGTTCTGGACTCCCCTACCTCAGGGAAAAGACTTTTGTCTATTTATCCTATCCATGCCCCTCATATGATTTGTTTATGGTAATCATTGCAGAATCGTTGATAGTTTCCATACAGTCTTTGTCAGTTCCAGGATAGCCCCTGTTAATTTCCGCACAGTCTTTTCAATTTCAGTGCAGACATTGTAAATTTCAATGTCTGCGTGGAAATCCATTGTTGTAGTAATGGGCGCTAATTGCTCTTCCTGAGAAGGGGGATTCCTGCAGCCCTGGCTATTAGCATTTGGTATTGAGTCTGTGTCAAGCTGTTAGCACTTCTATAATGGGTGTTGGCTAGACCCAGACACTTCAGCGGGCAGTGTTCATTACTCATGTGTATTCTCTCCCCCACCCGCCTTAAACTAATCAACTGGGTTGTGAGTCCATTGTGCTAACATTCTGGTGGCCCCAGGCAGTATCTGTTTCTGCTCTGCTGTTTCTCTCCGTATTGTGATCCACGGACATTTTTGTGTGTCAAGTTGGCCAACGGATGGCTCAGCGGCCATCTTGTCTATCCGTGTGCCTAGTGTCACCCTGCCCCGTGCCAGTTCCCACTTCTCCCCCCGCCCATTCTCTCTATCAAGCCCACTCATTCTCTCTCTCCTTGTACCATCCTCTGTACCCCCCAATCTCTCTCTACCCCCAATCCTCTGCCCCTGTCAGGATTGAAGGGCTCCTGCCCGAAACATCGATTTTCCTGCGCCTCGGTTGCTGCCTGGCCTGCTGTGCATTTCCAGGTGAACTCTAATCTTGACTGTAAAGGGGTGAATGGCCTAGTCCTAGTCTTGTGAAGTAGGTTCCGACTATCTAGAAATAGAGTCACAGAGCACAGAAACATTCCCTTCGGTCCACGCCGACCAGATATCCTAAATTAATCTAGTGACCCATTTACCAGCATTTGGCCCCTTGTCCCTCTGAATCTTTCCTATTCATGTTCCCATGCAGGTGCATTTTAAACATTATCATTGTACCAGCCTCCACCACTTCCTCTGGCAGCTCATTCCATACACGCACCGCCCTCTGTGCAAAAAGGTTGCCCCTCAGAAATCTTTCCCCTCTCACCCTCAACCTCTGCCGTCCAGTTCTGGACTCGCGCCTCTACCCTGGGGAAAAGACGCAGAAAGGTTGAGCAGCCAGACAGACTGCAAAAGCATTAAAATGTCGTATCACAGGGAAAAACAAACTGTGGCTCTACCCCTTTTTTCCCTATTGACCTTTGAACTCTGAAAACACCAGCGCCCGCAGTGAGCGGATTACGCATGTTTTCCGGTGTCAGCAAAACTGTGGGCATGCTCATCCTTTCCGAAAAAATGTGCGCGACCTTCCTCTGATGGCCCAATAGGGAACCAGGGAGGACCGGAAGGAGACTGGTCCACCTGCCAATCAGAGCCAGCCCATTGTCTGAATGCGGAAGATCGACCATGAGTTTCTGAAGCTGCTACTCCTGCTCCTCTCTTTCTGAATCAACATTGAGCTTCACCCAGACTGCAAAATCTTTCCTCTGTCCAAGATCTGTGAGGACGGCACTCTCTTTTCTCGCCCCCTTTTCCATTTCTGTTTCATTCTGGGGTTCAATTGTTGACTTGCAGCAACTGAAAGGAAAGGGAGTGAACCCAGGGAGGTGACAGACTCTGGAAACGTGGTCGAGGTCTGTGTCTCAATTGGCGAAATAGACAGACAGGAGGCTGGAAGAACACAGCAAACCAGGCAGCTTCAGGAAGTGGAGAAGTCGATGTTTCAGGTGTAATCCTTCTTCAGGACTGGGGATGGGTGCCAGGGCCGGGGGCTAAAGTGGGGATAGATGAAGACAGGGAGAGGGTACGACCTGATTATTCAATGGGAGGAAGAAATCGGGTTGGTGGCAGGAAGGAGTGGAAATGAGGTGCAAGGGGCTGAGAAGGGAGTCAGGGGATGGAAAAGGAGGTTATTTGAAATTGGAGAACTTGATGTTGAGTTCTGCAGGCCATAGGCTGCCCGGGCGGAAGATGGGGTGTTGTTCCCCCAATTTGCGGTTTGGTTCGTTGTGGCAATAGAGGAAGCCTAAAATGTTCTTGTCAGAAAGGGAGTGGGAAGGGGAATTAAAATGGGTGGTGACGGGAGGTCTGGTTGGCCTCTGTGGACCTGGCTGCGATGACCGGCGAACTATTCCACAAGTTTACGCTCTGTATCCCCGATGTAGAGAAGACCACAATTGACAAACACACAGCAAATGCAGTACCACATTGTGAAGTAATAGCCATTACTGTGAAAAAAGCAGAAAGGAGGTGTATTGTTTAAATGGTGATGTATTGGGATGTGGAGAAAGTGAGAACTGCAGATGCTGGAGATCCGAGTCAAAGTGTGGCACTGGAAAACACAGTAGGTCAGGCAGCATCCAAGGAGCAGGAGAGTTGACGTTTCGGGCACGATCCCTTCATCAAGAATGATGTATGGATGTACAAATGATCAATGTTCTTCTACACCAGTCACTGGCAGTTGTCAGACAGGTGCAGCAAGCAATCAGCAAGGCAAGTGGTATATAGCAACAGGAATAGAGTTCAGAAGTGGGGATGTCTTCTTGCAGTTAGGGGGTCAATGAATATTATTCAAGGCTGAGTTCATCTGATTTTGGAACAACAAAAAAGTGGATGTTAATGTGGGAAGGCAAGAAAATGATTTCAAGACCAATATAGAACAGTTACAGAGCCATACAGCACAGAAACAGACCCTTCAGTCCAAATAGTCCATGCCAACTATATTCACAAACTAAACTAGTCCCACCTGCCAATGTTTGACCCATATCCGTCCGAACCTTCCTTATTCATGTACTTATTCAAATGGTTTTTAAATGTTGTTACTGTACCTGCATTCACCACTTCCCCTGGACATTCATTCCACACACAAACCACTCTGTGTAAAAGAAAAGGTGCCCCTCCTGCCTTTTTAAAATCTTTCTCCTCTCACCTTCAAATTTACTGCCTAATCTTGAAACCCCCACCCTAGGGAAAGGATACCCAGCGGTCACCTCATCTATCCCCCTCATGATTTTATAAACCTCTGTAAGGTCACCTCTCAACCTCATGTGGTCCAGTGAGCAAGTCCCAGCCTATTCAGCTTGATGTCGGCAGATTCACAACCAATCTGTTGAATATTGGTGCAGGCTTGAAAGACCAAATGGCCTACTGCTGCTTCCAATTCTCTCACGCTGTGTCCAGGACAGCAAGAGAACTTAAGACATCGGAGCAGAAATTAGGCCATCCAAAGTCTGCTCTGCTATTCAATAATGGCTGATAGGTTTCTCAACCACATTCTCCCACTTTGTCTCTATAACCCTTCATCATCTTGATACTCAAGAACGTCTCTATCAGTCTTAAATATCCTCAGTGACCTGGTCTCCACAGCCTTTTGTGGCAGTGAATTCCACAGATTCACCACTCTCTGGCTGAAGAAGTTTCTCCTTACCTCCATTCTAAAAGGTCTTCCCTTTACTCTCAGGCTGTACCCACTGGTTCTAGTCCCTCCAACCAATGGAAACATCTTCCCAACTTCCACTCTGTCCAGGCCATTCAGTATTCTTTATGTTTCAATTAGAACCCCCCTTAGTGTGGGCCTGTTAATCAGCATGAACCAGACCCTTCAGGATAACGTAAGGCAGGGATTAGGTGAGCAAACTGAGAATACAGGGAGAGCGTATGGGATGGAGATTTTCAACTTCGAGGGAATAAGAGAGGAAAGCGAGTTCACTATGAATTAGAATTGATCGGATGGGCTGATGGGCCAAGGAGTGACAGTTTACTTTAGAGAAATGTATGGTTTGCATCTTGGACAAGTAATCTAGACAGGACTGACACAGTTAAGGGGAGTGTTGCAGAACAAAGAGACCTTGGAGTGCAGGTTCATAGTTCCTTGAAAGTGGAGTCACCAGTAGACAGGATAGTGAAGGAGGTGTTTGGTATGCTTTCCTTTATTAGTCAGAGTAGAGAGTACAGGAATTGGGAGGTCATGTTGTGGCTGTAGAGGCCATTGGTTAGTCCACATTTGCAAGACTGCATTCATTACTGGTCTCCCTGTTATAAGAAAGATTAGATTAGATTAGATTAGATTAGATTAGATTAGATTAGATCAGATCACTTACAGTGTGGAAAAAGGCCCTTCGGCCCAACAAGTCCACACTGACCCGCCGAAGCGCAACCCACCCAGAGCCATTCCCCTACATTCACCCCTTCACCTAACACTACGGGCAACTTAGCATGGCCAATTCACTGAACCTGCACATTTTTGGACTGTGGGAGGAAACCGGAGAACCCGGTTGTGAACATTTGAAAGGGGTCAGAAAAGATTTACGAGGCTGCTGTCAGAGTTGGAAGGTTCAGGATACAGGGAGAGGCTCAATAGGCTGGGGATATTTTGTCTAGAGCATTGGAGGCTGAGGGGTGACCTTATAGACATTCATCAGAGGCATGGATAGAGTGAATACTCAAGGTCTTTTCCCCAAGGTAGGAGAGTCCATAACTAGAAGGCACATGTTTGAGGTGAGGGGAAATTTTAAAAGGCATCTGAATTGGTACATGAATAGGAAGGGTTCAGAGGGATATGGGCCACATGCAGGCAAATTGGATTAGATTAATTTAGGATATCTGTTTGGCTGAACAAGTTGGACCAAAGGGTCTATTTCTGTTCTGTATGACTCTAATCTCCTTCGGTGAAAGCAGAAGTGTGATTGTGAAGGCTGGAGTTTCAGAGCAGCTTTCAAAGATGTTTTGCCCTTAATGGGAGCAGAAGAAGTTGAGTGAAATCTTGCATTTGTGACACAGCAACTGAGTGAGTGAGTACATCTGAGGTTTTGGTGGAAAGTGGGATTTCATTGCACTGGAGGATGAAGCCCTACCCTATCTAGTCATTTCTGCTGGTGAATGAAACCAGGCCTCAATATTAGGAAGAGTAGATTTAGGACAGAGATGAGGAGGAATTGCGTTTCCTGGAGAGTAGTGAATCTATGGAATTTTCTGCCGAACAAGCAGTAGAGGCAGCTTCATTAAGTATATTTAAGACACAGTTGGATGGGGTTTTGCAATGGTAGGGGAATGAAGGGTAGTTGGGACAATGCAGGGAGGAGGAGCTGAGACAATGGATAGATCAGCCAAGATCTTAATGAATGGCTGAGCAGGCTAGACGGGACAAATGGGCCTACTCCTGCTTCTATTACTATGAAACTCTAACCCTGCATTTCCCATGGCTCACCCACCTAACCTGCACATCCCTGGACACTATGGGCAATTTAGCATGGCCAATCCAAATCAAGGCCAGTGAGTAATGTTGTGATGTGGAAAATGAACATCAGAGAATGATAGAAAGGGACAAGGGGAGTAAATATACCAGCAATCAAAACTGGATTCTAAAGATCACAAAAATTGAAACTAAAAACAGTGTATGAATGTGTGCTGCATTGTAACAAAAGTGAATGAATCGACTGCACACATTGAAGAGAATAATTATGATTTCAGACTCCTTACAGAGACATGGCTTCAGGATGACAAGGATTGGATCCTGAATATCAAGGGGGTAGTCAAATGGGAAGCGAGGTAAAGGTAGAGGGTTGGCCCTGCTAATCAAGGCACTGATCACAGGGTCAGCTGGTGTCAGCTCGGATTTCAAGTTCGGATTTCTCTGTCCTGTGCTGATCTCCCTGTTCCCACGGAGTAAGATGTCGGTCTGTTCTCAGCTCTGCGGGATTTCTGCTGAAGCTTTGACCCCCCCTTTACACCTTCTGGAACAATAAAGCATTCAGTCAATCAAGTCCCAACCAAAATCTCCCAGTCTGTCAACCATCCAGGCACAGTGTAATCACAGCAGGGAATCAAACAAGAAAAATGAAACCAAATTTGAAAGAAATAGGTGCTCATGCTTAATGTTTGTTCATTAGGAAGTAAACCAGAAATGGGGGTCTCCCAGGATTCTTATAGTGCCCAACCTGAGGACAACTCTCTCCCTTACATCTAACTATTAGTACCCAGCTATGATTTACAACAATATTTACACCAACAGAAGTGAGGCATCTGTTCTCGAATAGATATAAAGACATTCAGGATGGAAATAGACATTTTCTCTCTCTCATGCACACACAAACATAAGTCCATGGGAGTGAATATATATTTTTGCACAGCTGAGCTGAAGTGTCACTTTTTGTTATAAAGCCTTAAGTTATCTTAAGAAGGTGCCTTATAGGAAGTTCAAGATTTACATATTAATGATGCCTGCAACCCATTCGAAAAGATGAAAGACTTAACAATCCAGGTTTGTTCAATATATCATTTCAATGTTTTTCTATAAATTCTGTGACTTATTCTCCATAACCACCTAATGAAGGCGCAGCGCTCCAAATTCTAGTGCTTCCAAATAAACCTGTTGGACCATAACCTGGTGTTGTGATTTTTAACTTTGTCCAGGTTAGGGGGGGATTTGTTAAGCTAAATTACCCATAGTGCCCAGGGATGTTCAGGTTAGGGTGGATTGGCGGTGCTAAATTACCCATAGTGCCCAGGAATGTGCAGGTTAGGTGTATTAGTCAGCGGCTAAATGTAGAGCACTAGGGGTAGGGGAATGGGTGTGGGTGGATTACCCTTGGGAGGGTCGGTGTGGCCTTGTTGGGCTGAATGGCCTGCTTCCACACTGTGGGGATTCTCTGGAGGGAAGGGAATTTCTGCAAACTGTGCAAGGCAGCGCAGGCGCAGTGTTGGGTCCCACTGCTGGCTGAGCCCTGGATCTCGCCCCTCCCCTTTCTCTGACCCATTCTCCCGTACCCTACCCCACCCCAACCCATTGATGGCGTCACAACACAGAAGTGACCCTGTCAGTTTCAGGGTGAAGCTCCTTCCCTCTGGGCAACTCCTCCTCCTGTGTGAGAGAGAGCGGGGAGGGGGGAAATCTATTCACTTGTAGCAACTGAAGTGAATCCAGGGAGGGAGCAGACTCTGTAAACTCAGGTATGTGTCTTAATTACCCGGGTGAGGAGGGACAGAAGATGGGGTAGGGCTGTTTTCCCCATCGCGCCAGAGTCTGATAGGTGACATTATGGACTTTTATAAAATGATGAGGGGCATGGATAGGGGAAGTAGACAAGACTTTTTCCTTGGGATGGGGAAGTCCAGAACTCAAGGGTAATAGGTTTCAGGTGAGGGCGGAGGAGATGTAAAGAAGATCTCAGGGGCAGCTTTTTCACGGAGAGGATGGTGCATGTATGGAATGAGCTGCTGGAGGAAGTGGTGGGGTCTGGTACAATTACAACAGTTAAAAGGCATCTGGATGGGTGCATGAATACAAATGGTTCAGACAGATAGGGACCAAGTGATAGCAAATGCGACTGGCGTCATAGAGGTGTACAGCATGGAAACGGACTCTTCGCTCCAACTCGTCCATGCCGACAAGATAGCCAATCCAATTTAGTCCCACCTGCCAGCACCCGGCCAATATAGGGGCCAAATAATGGCAAATGTGACTTGATTAATTTAGGATATCTGGTCAACTCAAATGAGGTGGGCCAAAAGGGTCTGTTTCGGTGCTGGCTGGTGCTAATTGTCTTCAGTGAAAGCAAAAGTGTGGTTGTGAAGACTGGACTTTCAGAGCAGCTTTCAAGTATGTTTTGCCCTGACTGGGAGCAGAAGAGTTTGACTGAAGTGTGTCTGTGCTAATGCCTTGATGTCTCATTTTGCTCCCACCTCCTGGGGATGTTAACCATTTCACGTCTGGTTGTTCCTCAATAAGCTGCATGGCAGGTTCACCCTGAATTGATGCACTTTTTTTTGCTTCCCAAAATCAGACCTGCTCACTCTCAGCAGTATCCCAGTGTTGTGAAAGATATTAACTTTCAGGTGGAGTTATCCAAAATTCAGAGAGATGTCAGTCTTGACATTTTTGCTTTTCCGACCCTGTAAGATCCTGAATCAGCACCTTCAGGAGAATGAGTTAGCACAGAGGGGGAAGAGAGTAAGTGGCATGGTGTTTTCAAATTTGTGGAGGGGACGGCACTGTAGCTCAGTGATTCGCACTGCTGCTCCCAGCGCCAGGAACCTGGGTTCGATTCCAGTCTTGGGCGACTGTCTGTGTGGAGTTTGCACATTCTCCCAGTGTCTGCGTGGGTTTTCCCTGGGTGCTCCGGTTTCCTCCCACAGTCCAAAGACATGCAGGTTAGGTGAATTGGCTATACTAAATTGCCCATAGTGTTAGGTCCATTCGTCAGAGGGAAATGGTTCTTGGTGGGTTACTCTTTGGAGGGTCAGTATGAACTTGTTGGGCTGAAGGGCCTGTTTCCACACTGTGTACGGAATCTAATCTAGAAACAAAATAAATGAACATTCTGCAGAAAGTAGAATTAACTGTTCTGAATTTCTACCCTGGACTGACAGTGATGACTTTTGTAATCTCTTTTTAGAGAGTATTTGAGATCTGAAGTTTCAAAATGAACAGCTGAAGGCCTTATGCCCAAAACAGACTCTCCTGCTGCTCTGATGTAGCCTGACCTGCTGTGTTCTTCCAGTGCTCCACTTCTCGACACTCACTGTCTAGCGTCTGCAGTCCTCACTTTGACGTCAATATCTGACAGTCACCCAGTCCATCAGGACTGCAACAATTTTCAACTATGATTCTGTGAGAAGGAGGAAAGCTTTTTGGTTCCTGTTTCAGTAAATTTTCAGCATCAGTGGGACTGGATGAGAGACCCTACTGTTGCAGCGCAGTGTATGTGGAGCCTGAAACAGCTATACGGCCTGGAAAGAGGAATTCACGCCAGGGAGGAGCTGTACACATGATTGTTTGCAGCTGAAGCTACGGCCATGGAGAAACCTGAGGAATCCCGCCCCATGGAGAAACCATGGAAGTGTGGTGACTGTGGGAAAGGCTTTCGTGCCCCGTCTGCCCTGTAGACTCATTGGCGCAGCCATACCGGGGAGAAGCCGTTCTCCTGCCCCATCTGTGGGAAGACCTTCAGTGATTCCTCCACCCTGCTGAGGCACCGGCTGGTCCACACAGGGGAGAGGCCCTTCAGCTGCCCTGAGTGCAGGAAGGGCTTTACTCAGGCCTCACTCGGGCCTCCACCCTGCTGACCCATCAGCGGGTCCTCACTGTGGAGAGGCCCTTCAGCTGCTCAGAGTGTGGGAAGGGTTTCACCCACTCCTGCCACCTGCAGAGGCACCAGCGGGTTCACGTGCCATTGCAGGGGGATTGAAGGAGTGATGGCCGAGTGGGGGGGGGGGGGGGGGGTGGTTACGAATCCCATCTCATTCACTCTCATCCTTTTGAGGAAAGGATTCACTCAGTCACCCTAGCTGTATCCTTTACCTGGTCTCACCGACAGGTGACTCCAGACCCACAGCAGTCTACAATGCCCCAACTCTCCAACCACCCTCCCCCAGCAGATGGGCTGGGAGAATCTTACAGGGAGACAGGGTATGGGTTGAAATTGCTGAGTGAGGCAATACTTCCTCTGGATTAAGGTTGTACCAAGGATCCAATTACAAAGGGACAACTTGGTGGTTACCAATAGTAAAGAAAGTGAGGTGGGGTGGTGTTTGCGCGCTTTGACCGAGAGTTGTTTAAAAAGCAGCTACGTTTTCCATGCCTTTTTACTGGGGGATCTGAAGCTGGAACAAGGTTGGGTCACAATAAAGGTTCCCTGAACTTACCGCCGGGCTCAAGCTCACATTAAAAGCTTTGAGCTCCAAGAGGTTTGAGTTTTAAAGCTGCTCATTTCTTTCAGCCTCCTGCACTAAGTTTCCAATGTCATGTATCAGATGGAGCAGTGAATGAGGAGCTAGTATCGTTAGAAATTGTAAACTTTTCAGGACTACAGGTACTGTGTTGTTACATCAGCATTGTAAAGTTTACTGGCAGCACCGAGAGGTGTGGGCTGTATACTAGAAACGATGTGGAGGAACCGGTGTTGGACTGGGGTGTACAAAGTTAAAATTCACACCACAACACCAGGTTATAATCCAACAGGTTTATTTGGAAGCACTTGCTTTTGGAACACTGCTCCTTCATCGGTTAGCTGTGAGAGAGGTATGAATAAAAGTGTGGGCTTGCATTTTCCTAAAACAAGGGTGGGCAGGACCATGTTGTGAAACAGAGAAACATTGAGGTGGAGGGGCATTCAGATACATAGTTCTTTGAAAGTTGCATCATTGGTGGAAAGGGTGGTTAAGAAGGTATTTAGCACCATTGCATTTATTGTTCCCCCCACTGCGTATAGGAGTTGGGACATCATGTTGAGGTTGTACAGGATGTTGGTGAGGCCACTTCTAGAGTACTGAGTACACTTCTGGTCACTCTGTTACTTGAAGAATACTGTGCTGTATATCTCTATGACTCTATAAAAGAGCCATTACAAATTTGATGGACCAAACAATTGCCTTTTGAGAGAGATAAATGGGAGCATCAATATTTAAGTAAACTTCCAATTTTTGTTCTCCTCCCAAAGTCTCTGTTTTGTCGGGGAGAGTGCAAGCCAGTAGGCCTTGCAACTCAACCTCATCTTGTCCTCGGAGGAGAAAGTGAGGACTGCAGATGCTGGAGATCAGAGCTGAAAATGTGTTGCTGGAAAAGCGCAGCAGGTCAGGCAGCATCCAAGGAGCAGGAGCAGAATCATTCCTGAAAAAGGGTTCATGCCCGAAACGTCGATTCTCCTGCTCCTTGGATGCTGCCTGACCTGCACTTTTCCAGCAACACATTTTCAGCTCATCTTGTCCCCACCCAATATTCAAGGAAAATAACGGATGATGAAAAATACTGGCTTTGCCAGTGATGCTCACAGTCCATGAACAAATAAAACAGATTAGGGTGCTGCCATCACTGCATGTGTCAGAATTAAGTGATCAGAAAAATTCTGAACTCACACTACACAGAGTTTGTGCACAATGCCATCATGTCTACTAATTCTGGTCATTTCAATTGATATTCAGTCTGTACCAAATTAAGAGCATCCACGGTTTATGTTTCATTGGCAATTCTACATGTTGACTTTCTATTATCACAATCTCTTTGACGTTGTTATATGTATTTAATCCTTAGATTGGTTGTGTCATTTAATTGTGAAACAGACTGAAAATTCACAACTTCACCAAATGCCAAAATGTTTTTTAGGATGTTTGGGCACGAGCACTGACAAACAAAATATCAAAGAAATACAAAGTTATCAGGAGAGATACATATCTTGTTTAACCAAATACATTGGCAGTGCAGAGAATTTCAGCAAAGTGCAATAAATATTCACTTTGTACCCCTTACTCAACTCATTCAAGAATTTCAAATTGAGCTTGAGGTAATTCAAGAGCAAATGGCAACATTCGTTTGTTAATACACTCACCATTAACTCTGATAAAAATAATCTTTCAAAGTCACAATGTTTAATCCCAAACAGAGCAATTAAGTGCAAAGTTACTTTCAACCATTTAATAAAACACTGCAAATTTTATTTCCTATGAAAAACAATTTTATAGTTTTGATAAGATCTTTACAAATATATTAAACAAAATAGCTTTCCTGTGTATCAATATTTACAACAGTTATGAAGCTATTATTCAGCAATTGACCAACTAATTGAAATAATTTCAGAATAAATTAGCTGCTTCATTATAATACATTAAGATATTTTAATAAAGTCATGAAAAGGAAATCTTTAACACAAAATTAAATAAAATACAAAACCATCTTACAGAATTCAATTCAAATCATATCTGTTGAATCACAAAAAGATGATGCTCAATGTACCAATGACAGACAATCACTGGTAATGAAGGAAAAACATTGTGAAGAACATATATATCTCAATTATATCTTAAATGAATATCTACTTTGTCTTGGACAACAATGACTGAAAGTTTTTTTGGCAAATTGAAAACTACAATAGCAAAGCTTTAGAAAATCCATCACTGAGCCCAACCTTCAATCAATGTTTTTTTCAGGAAATCCTTTTCAGATTTCAGGCTTCTCCAGCTACAATTAGCACGAAGGGAAAGGATGAGCAATAGCAATATCTTGGCTCTCACCCAAGTATTCTCTGAAGAAAAAAAAATGCATCTGGATGGGGACATGAATAAGGAAGGAATCAGAGGGATATGGGCCAAATGCTGGCAAATAGGTCACTAGGTTACTTTAGGATATCTGGTTGGCCTGGACTGAAGGGTTTGTTTCTATGTGCTCATTACAGATACTCCTCTTCTGTGATCCCCAGTCATCTCCCCATACCAGCTGTACTTTTCATGAAATAATTTGACAATTGTTGACTTCTATCAACCTCTTCGATCCTGAGAAATGTCTCTCTCTGCAAAATGTTGGCAAGTTCAATCCTCCTCCGTTCCTCGGGAATGCACTTTATAATGTGCAATGTTCTCAATAGCTGTTTAACATTCAATGGGGAAACTATTTTCAGTCCAACAGTTAGACAGAATTTCTCTGAAATGTTTATAGCAAATGCACTGTCCCACGAGAGCTCATGGGGCCATAGTTAAAATGCTTTTAACAGCCTTTTCTTTAAATTTCCCTGCCTTCCCAGGATAGAAATTTTCTCCCAGAAATTATTTGCCCTGAAAAAAATCCAGCAGTAAAATGATTATGGAGCTATCAGTAAAAATGTCTCAGTTGGGGTATCCAAGGTTAGAAATGGAAAAACATCTCTCTTCAAGGTTACAGTTCAATTTGCCCTTTCAGCGTTCCTTGAAATTAAGGTGTTCCATCATAGTGTTTAATTATGATCCATTAAAAGCAGTATCGACTCTCATCTGAGTGCAGAACCAACTCAACTGACTGAACAAGCAAAACAACTTTTCTATATGCACTTTAGATGTGACATCCTCTCCCTCTCTCTCTCTGTTGACCCAACAGGATGACCAGGGCTAAAGAGTAACGATTGCTGATCTACAGTTTGCTTCTGCTGGTTAACATAAGCATTTAATAACTGCCAGCTTGGTCATCCCCAAAGTCAAAGAACAGACTGTTCACCTGTGCCTGCGCAGAGGATAAATTTCACTTGGAACAGATCACAAAATGACAACTGTTACCAGTCCCACAACTCATGAGTTTCCATGGACAAAGTTAAAAATCACACAACACCAGGTTATAATCCAACAGATTTGTTTGGAAGCACTATCTTTTGGAGCACTGCTCCTTCATCAGGTGGTTGTGGAGAATGAGGTCATGGTCACGGAATGTATAGTCAAAGGAGTCAAGTATTATGGAAATGTGATACATTAAACAATTTTAGATTAAATCTTTCATCTTTTAGAATGGGTTTCTGCTCTTTGGTATGTTAATCCCAGAGTTTGGTTTTAATTACCTTCTCAAGAATGCCATTGAAATGCAGAGCTTTTCGAAGAGAGGTGTGAATTCTGTTTGTGTCCCAATGTCCAGTCAGACTGACATTTTTCTTAGAAAAGCTCTGTACTTAGATTACATTCTTGAGAAGGCAAATTATAGATTAGGGTGGATTGGCAGTGCTAAATTACCCACAGTGTCCAGAGATGTGCAGGTTCGGGTGGATTAGCCATGGAAAATATGGAGTAAGGGGGTGTGTATGGATGGGATGCAGTATGGAGGGCCAATGTGGAATAGATGGGCCGAATGGCCTGCTTTCACATTGTCAGGATTCTGTGACCCTCCCCAACAAAGGCACATTTTATCTGCATCTATCCTTTCAAACCCCTTTCAGAATTCTACTGGTTTCACTTCTGATTCAGAGAGATATACAGCACAGAAACAGACCCTTTGGTCCAAATCATCCATGGATTCTCAAAGTGAACTCGTCCCACTTGCCTGCATTTGGCCCATAATCCTCTAAACATTTCTTTTCATGTACCCATCGAAATGTAATTTAAACGCTGTAACTGTCCCTGCATCTCCCACTTCCTCAGCAAGTTCATTCCTCATGTAAACCACCCTCTGTCAAAACGTTGCTCTCCAGTTCCTTTTACACCTCTCTTTTCACCCTAAAAAAATTCCTCCTACCTTTGAGCTCCCCTACACTAAGAAGACCCTTTCTATTCACCTTACCTCCACTCCATGATTTTATAAATCTCAGTGAGCGCACCCCTCAACCTCCTGTGTTCTCATGAAAAAAGTCCCAGCCTCTCCTTGCAACGAAACCCTCCAGTCCTGGTAAATCTTTACCAAACCCTCTCTAATAGTATTCTTCCTCTTACAGGGTCACCCAGAGCTGTACTCAGTACCCGGAAAGTGGCCTCACCAACATTCTGTACCTCAACAAGATGTCCCAACTCTATGGTGTGAACAGTGGAGGCAATGCTGCTGAATGCCTTCTTAACCTCCCTGTCTAGCAATGATGCAACTTTCAAAGAACTATGTACCCTAACTCCCCCAATGTCTCTGTTTTACAACATGACCCAGGGCCCTACCATTAACTGTACAAGTCCTGCCCTTCCTTGTTTTAGCAAAACGCAACTGCTCGCTTTTATTCATACCTCTCTCATACACACGCTCCCTCTCTCAGTCACATACATGTACACACACCCCACCCCCTCGAACACTCTCTCAGGCTTATACTCCATCACACTCACACTCTACCAAATGTTCACACAGTCTTACGCACACTCGCATGCACAAACTGACATGCACACAATCACACTCTCATGCACACATATGCACAACGCTATGGGGTGAATTTGGCAGAATTATATTTGCAGATACATTCAATTTTGCTCAAAAAGCACAGAATCTTATAAATTCCTATTTTGGAAATAGAACCAGTCTGATTCAAGATTGGGATACTGATAGACTCGAAGCTCACACCTGTAATGCATTGTCTGAGCTAAGATATCACTTTTAAAAAAAAAACCATAAGTCATCTCAAGACTATGACTTAAAAGTAGTCCTGGGATTTACGTATTAACGAACTAAAACCTGCAACCCATTCTAAAAGATGAATGGCTTAACAGCACTCTAGGTTTGTTCAATATATCCTATTAGTTGCATGACACTGTGATTTTTGCAATAAAATATGTGTCTTATGATCCTGCTCCACAGCTACCTGATGAAGGAGCAGCGCTCCGAAAGTTAGTGCTTCCAAAGAAACCAGTTGGACTATAACCTGGTGTTGTGTGATTTTTAACTTTATCCACCCCAGTCCAATGCTGGCATCTCCACATCATATCTCGCGAATACAGCGCACACCTTGGTGCTGCCAGTAAACTTTACAATGCCGATGAAACGACGCACTCTACACTCCTGAAAAATTTACAATTTCTAACGATACCAGCTTCTCATTCACTGCTCCATCTGACACACGACATTGGAAACTTAGTGCAGGAGGCTGAAAGAAATGAGCAGCTTTAAAACAAAAACCTGTTGGAGCTCAAAGCTTTCAAAGTCTGAGCCCAGCAGTAAGTTCAGGTTACCTTTATTGTGACCCAACTTTGTGACAGCTCCAGATCACCTCAGCAAAAAGGTGTTGAAAAAGTAGCTGCTTTTTAACAGCTCAAGGTCAAAGCACAGCCCCCCACCCCACTTTCTTTACTATTGGTCACCACTGACTTGTCCCTTTGTAATTGGATCCTTGGTACAGCCTTAACCCGGAGGAAGTATTGCTTCACTCAGCGATTTCAACCCAGACCTTGTCTCCAAGTAAGTTTCTCCCCGCCCATGTGCCGGGAGGGAAAGAAGTGGGGCGAAGCAGGTGGACTCAACCACACTGCTGTCGGTCTGCAGCCACGTGTAGGCTAGACCAGGTAAAGGATGCAGCTGCGATGACTGAGTGAATCCTTTGCCACAACAGCAGTTTCCTTCTCTAAAAAGGACGTGACTGAATCAGAATGGGGCTTCCCCCCCACCCCACCCGATGGTTTCATTGTTAGATTCTGACCTCCAGATTTCTGACCGAATTCCAAATCCGCTATCTGCTGCGGTGGGATTCAAACCTGGGAGTTCCAGAACTGGGTTGGTAGCCCAGTCCATAATGGCATTCGACAGTCGCTCCTTCAAACCCCTGCGATGGCACGTGAACTCCTTGGTGCCTCCGCAGGGTAGCTGCCCGGGTAAAGTCCTTCCCACATTCGGGACAGCTGAAGGGCCTCTCCCCCGTGTGGACCCGCCGATGCTTCACCAGGGCGGAGGAATCGCTGAAGGCCTTCCCACATTCGGGACAGGGGAATGGCCTCTCCCCCGTGTGGACACGCTGGTGCTTCAGCAGGTCAGAGGAATTGCTAAAGGCCTTCCCACATTCAGGACAGCTGAAGGGCCTCTCCCCCGTGTGGACCCGCTGGTGTTTCAGTCGGGTGGAGGAATCGCTGAAGGCCTTCCCGCACTTGGGACAGATGAAGGGCTTCTCCCCCGTGTGGACTCGCTGGTGCTTCAGCAGGGTGGAGGAATCGCTGAAAGCCTTCCCACACTCGGGGCAGCTGAAAGGCTTCTCCCCAGTGTGGACCCGCTGGTGCGTCCGCAACTTGCCCTCCTGAGTGAATCCCTTCCTGCACTCGGAACAAGGGAATGGCCTCTCCCCAGTGTGGACCCGCCAGTGGGTCAGTCGGGTGGAGGAGGTGCTGAAGGCCTTCCCACACACAGTGCAGGAGAATCGCCTCACCCCCGTGTGGACCCGTCGGTGGGTCTGCAGGTCAGAAGAATAGCTGAAGTCCTTCCCGCAATCGAAGCAGCTGAAGGGCCTCTCCCCGGTGTGGACCCATCGGTGCCTCAGTAGGGCGGAGGAATTGCTGAAGGCCTTCCCACACCTGGGGCAGATGAATGGCTTCTCTCCGGTGTGACTGCGCCAATGAATCTCCAGGGCAGATGGAGCACAGAAGCCTTTCCCGCAGTCGCCACACTTCTACGATTCCTCCACGGGGTGGGATTCCTCAGGTTTCTCCATGGCCGAAGCTTCAGCTGTACACAAATGCGTGTAGAGCCCCTCCTCACCGTGAATTCCTCTTTCCAGGCTGTACAACTGTTTCTGGCTCCACACTCAGTGCGCTGCCAACAGTAGGGTCACTCACCCAGACCCACCGATGCTGAAAATGTACTCAAACAGGAACCAAAAAGCTTTGCTCCTTCTCACAGAATCACAGTCAAACATTGTTGCAGTCAGTCATTGAAAACAAAGTGAGGACTGTAGTTACTGGACAGTCAGTGCTGGAAAAGCACAGCTGGTCAGACAGCATCTGAGGAGCAGGAGCGTCGACGTTTCAGGCATAAGCCCTTCATCTGTTAATTTTGAAACTTCCGTCCTCAGATCGCCAAATACTCTGTAAAAAGAGATTAAAAAAGTCATCAGTGTCAGTCCAGGGTAGAAATTCAGAACAAGCATTTCTACTTTCTTTTTTTTAGTTATTCCACAAAATTGAAAGCACCATCTCACTCTCTCTCTCTCTCGGTTCTCACATTAACGTCTCTGGGAAGTGGGGGGAAAGGAGACATCAAAGCATTAACACCGACACCAGAGAGAAACTGTACATATATTAGTAGAAAGCCAGAGTCATAGAGATACACAGCACAGAAACAGACCCTTTGGTCAATCTCTTCCGTGCCAAACAGATACCCAAAATCAATCTAGTCCCATTTGTCAGTACTTGGCCCATATCCCTCGGAACCCTTCCTATTCAAACACCCATCCAGATGCCAGCATCCACCATTTCCTCTGGCAGCTCATTCCTTACACACATGACATTCTGCATGAAAACGTTGCCCCTTAGGTCCCTTTTAAATCTTCTCCCCACCTTAAACCTATTATCTTCTGGTTCTGGACTCCCCCATCCCAAGGTAAAGACCTTGTATATTTACACTATCCATGCCCCTCATGCGTTTATAAAAAGTCTATAAGGTCACCCCTAAGTCTCTGGCGCGGGAGGGAAAACAGCCCCATCCCATCCCTCCTCACCCGGGTAATTAAGACACATTCCTGAGTTTGCAGAGTCTGCCCCCCCCTGGAATCACTCCAGTTGCTCGAACTGAACAGATTTTACCCCCACTCCCTCCCAGGAAGAAGAGTTGTCCAGAGGGAGGGAGTTTCACTCTGAAACGGACAGGGCCACTTCCGCGTTATGGCGTCATAGATGATGCGAGGGGGCGGGGAAAGGCCGACAACAGCTCCGCCCACTGCGCCTGCGCTGCCCTGCAGTTTGCAATTGGGTAATCCCTTCCTTTCAGAGAATTCCCAGAGTGTGGAAGCAGGCCACTCGGCCCAAGGAGTCCATACCGATCCTCCGAAGGGTAACCCACCTACACCCATTCCCCTATTGCCCTGACTAATGCACCTAACGTGCACATCCCTGAGTACTATGGGTAATTTAGCTTGGCCAATCCAACCTAACCTGGACAAAGTTAAAAATCAAACACCCAACAGGTTGATTTGGAAGGACTGGTGTTAACAGCGCTGCTCCTTCATCAGGTGATTGTGGAGAATAAGATCATAAGGCACAGAATTCATGGAAAAACATTACAGTGCCCTGCCACTGAAATGATATATTGAACAGACCTGGATTAAGTCTTTCATCGTTTAGAATGGGTTGCAGGTATCAATAATATGTAAATCCTAGAACTTCCTGTCAGTTATGTGTGTGCATGCATGCATGAGGGAGAGAAAAAGTCTTTTTCCGTGCTGTATATCTCTATGTCTGTACGATAACAAATGCTTTATTTACGTTGGTGTAAATATTGTTGTAAATCATAGCTGGATACTAATAGTTAGATGTAAGGGAGAGAGTATTCCTCAAGTAGGGCAGTATAAGAATCCTGGGAAATCTCTATTTCTGGTTTACTTCCTAATGAACAAACATTTGGGGGTAGCATAGTGGCTCAGTGGTGAGTACTGCTACCTCACAGCACGAGGGACCTGGATTTGATTCTGTGTGGAGTTTGCACATTCTCCCCAGGTCTGAGTGGGTTTCCACCGAGTGCTCCTGTTTCCTCCCACAGTCCAAAGTTGCGCAGGTCAGGTGAATTCGTCATGCTAAATTGCCCATAATGTTAGGTGCATTAGATAGGGGTAAATATAGGGGAATGGGTCTGGGTGGGTTACTCTTCGGAGGGTCAGTGTGGACTTTTTGGGTGGAAGGGCTTGTTTCCATACTATAGGAATCCAATCTAATTAAGCACAAGCACCTATATATTTAACTTTGTTTCATTTTTCTTGTTTGATTCCATGCTATGACTACACTCTTGTGTCTGATTGGTTTGAGAGACTGGGAGATTGTGGGTTGGGTCTCAATTCACAATGTTTTATTGTTCCAGAAGGTGTAAAGGGGTGGGGGTGGGGTCAAAGCTTCAGCAGAAATCCAGCAGAGCTGAGAGCAGACCCACATTTTACTCTGTTGGAACAGGAAAATCAACAGAGGACAGAGAAACCAGGACCTGAAATCGGAGCTGACACCAGATTACCCTGTGATCAGTGCTTTCATTAGCACCTCTCGCATTGTCTTGCTTTCCATTTGACTACCCCCCTCAATTTTCAGGATCCAATCCTTGTCATTCTGAAGCCATGTCTCCATTAGGAGTCACACATCATAATTATTCTCTTCAATGTGTGCAGTCAATTCATTCGCTTTTGTTACAATGCAGCACACATTCAGACACACCCTTTTTAGTTTCCATTTTTGTGATCTTTAGAATCCAGTTTTGATTGCTGGTATATTTACTCTCCTTGTCCCTTTCTAGCATTCTCTGATGTTCATTTCCACATCACGACATTGCTCACCAGCCTTGATTTGGATTGGCCAGGCTAAATTTCCCAAAGTGTCCAGGGATGTGCAGGTTTGGTGGGTTAGCCATGAGAAATGCAGGGTTATAGTTTCATAGTAATAGAGCAGGAGTAGGCCATTGGCTCATCGAGCCTCCTCAGCCATTCATTAAGCTCATGACTGACCTATCCATCGTCTCAGCTACTCCTACCTCCATTGTCCCAACTACCCTTAATTCCCCTACCATTGCAAAAACCCATCCAACTGTGTCTTGAATATACTTAATGAAGCTGCCTCTCCTGATTCCTTGGCAGAAAATTCCATAGATTCACTACTCTCCAGGAAAAGCAGTTCCTCCTTATCTCTGTCCTAAATCTATTCCCCCTATTGAGTCCGAGTCTCATCTACCAGCAGAAATGACTGGATAGGGTAGGGCTTTATCCCCACAGTTCAATGAATTCTCACTTTCCAAGATGTATTCACTCATTCAGTTGCTGTCTCACAAATAAAAGATTTAATTGCAACTTCTTCTGTTCCCAGTCAAGGCAAAACATCTTTGAAAGCTGCTCTGAAAGTCCAGTCTTCACAACCACACTTCTGCTTTCACCGAAGATGATTAGAGTCATAAGCACAGAAACAGACCCTTCAACCCAACTCATCTGTGCCAACACGAAATCCTAAATTAATCTAAATCATTTGCCAGCATTTGGCCCATATCCCCCTAAACCCTTCCACTTCATATTCCCATCCAGATGCCTTTGAAATTTTGTAGTAATTGTATCAGACTCCATCACCCTCTTTGAAAACGCTGCTCCTCTGGTCCCTTTTAAATCATTCCCTCTCACCTCAAACATATGCCGTCTAGTTTTGGACTCCCCTACCCTGTGTACTCATCCTATCCTGCCCCTTATAAACATCTATAAGGTCACCCCTCAACCTCCAGTGCTCCACGGAAAATTTTCACCGGCCTATTTAACCTCTTCCTGTGTCTTAAACACTCCAACAGCCTTGAAAATCCTTTCTGAACCCTTTCAAAGTTTCACAACATCTTTCCTGTAGCAGGGAGACCAGAACTGAACACAGTATTCTAAAAGTGGCCTAACCAATGTCCTGTACAGCCACTCCATGACCTCCTAAAACTCACTTTCAAGGAACCATGAACCTGCACTCCAAGATCTCTCTGTTCTGTGACACTCCCCTTAACTGTGCCAGTCCTGCCTGGATTGCTTGACCAAAATGCAACACCTCATATTTCTCTAAATTAAACTCCATCTGCCACTCCTCGGTCCATTGGCCCATCTGATCAATTCTAATTTACAGCAAACTCTTTTTCCTCTCTTATTCCCTGCAAGCTGAAAATCTCCATCTCACACACTCTCCCTCCAATCTCACTTTGCTGAACCTAATCCCTGCTGTACCTCATCCTGAAGGGTCTGGTTCATGCTGATTAACAGGTGTCACAAAGGTAGTTCCGTTTTTGACTAAAAGCTTTTCCTTGGCTCAAGGAGACTCTGTCCATGACTTTTTTCAGAGAGGTAATAAACCGGCCGGGTTCTGATCAGTCTGGTTAGAACGTGGATGAAACGGATTTTGAAAGGCCTTTTGTTTTTATGTAAACAGGTGTGACTTCATGCCAAATTGGTCATGTTTTAGAAGTGACCTGTATAAAGAAAGGGGAGTGAGCTGAGCAGTTTTAGTTCAGTATTGGAACTGGTTGGCAGTTCAACAGGGAGCTATGTGGAAACTCTCTCTCTTTTCCACCCCTCAACTTCAACCTATAAGCATGTGTTCCATTTATACTGGTTTTCAAAGGGAGTTGGCTTATTGGGACTGTTGTGTATATTCAGAACAGCATAACTGAGTCTAGTTGGCAAGGTTGAGTTCTGTAGGGGTTCTTTATTCTGATCTTTATGTTTCATTGTGTTATTTTGTGAATAAATTTTTGTCTGTTTTAAAATCTAGTAGTCAACCGAGCTAACCTACTCCTGGTAATTTTCACTGTGCACTTACCAAATCAAATTGCAATGTTATGGTCTGGGGCTGCCTGCTAAAGAATGTTTTGAGTGGTCTGGCTTAGTCCATAACACAGGCCCACACTCACACTCAGGGGAGATATAATTCAGCCAGAGAGTGGTGAATCTGTGGAATTTATTGCAACATGAGGCTGTGGAGGCTAGGTCACTGAGGGTATTTAAAACTGAGATAGATAGGTTCTTGAGTATCAAGGGGATCAAGGGTTACGGGGAGGAAGTGGGAGAATGAGGTTGAGAAACTTATCAACCACGGTTGTGTGGTATGAGTAGACCTGATGTGCTGAATGATCTAATTTCTGCTCCTATGTTTTATGGTCTCTTGCTGTCTTGGACACAGTGTGAGAGAATTGGGAGCAGGAGTAGCCATTTGGTCTTTTGAGCATGCAGCAGCACTGAACATATCATAACTGGATATGAATATACCGACATCTAAGTGGATAGGCTGGGACTTGTTTCACAGGAGCACAGGAAGTTGAGAAGTTTATAAAACCAAGAGGGGTGTCAATGAGGTGAGTGGCTGATGCTGTTTCCTTCAGATGGGGGTTTCAAGATTAGGGAGCAAACTTTTAAGGAGAGAGGAGAAAGATTTTAAAAAGACATGAGGAACACCTTTTTTTTGAAAGAGAGTGGTTTGTGAGTGGAATCAATATCCTAAGGAAGTGGTGGATATAGGTACATTTAAAAGACATTTGGATAAGTACATGAGTAGGAAAGGTTCAGAGGGATATGGGCCAAACTACATGGGTCTAGTTTAGTTTGTGAATATATTCAGCATGGACTAGTTGGGCTGAAGTGTCTGTTTCTGTGCTGTATGACTCTGTAACTGTTCTGTACTGGTCTTAAAACCATTATTTTTGCCTGCCCCCATCACCATCCACTTTTTTGTTGTTCAGAAATCAGATGAACGCAGGCTTGAATATATTCAATGGCTGCCTGATCACAGAAAGCAATCCCAACTTCTGAACTCTTGCTAATATACCACTTGCCTTACTGATTGCCAGTCTGACAACTGGCAGTGACTGGTGTGGAAGGATGTTGAGGCCCCTTTGTACATCCACACATCATTCCTGACGAAGGTCTCGTGTCCAAATCACCAACAATCCTGGTCCTCGGATGCTGCCTGACCTGCTGTGCTTTTCCAGCACCACACCTTTCGACTCTAATCTCCAGCATGTGCAGTCCTCACTTTCTCCACATCCCAATATATCACCATTTAAACAATGGACCTTTTTTCTGCATTTTCTTCCACAGCAAAAGCAAAATCATCACATTGTGGTAATGCATTTGCAAAGAGGACACAGACCTGGACCAACGCTTGCAGAGTCTGTTCCCCCAACCCCCGATTCACCCCATTTCCTTTCAGTTGCTGCAAGTCAACAACTGAAGCTCAGAATTTAGAAAAGAGAGTGCCGTACTCACAGATGTTGGACAGAGGAAGGAGGTTGCAATATGGGGTGAAGTTCAATCTTTATTCAGAGAGAGAGGAGCAACAACAGCAACTTCCGAAGCTCAGACAATAGCAGCGCTCTGATTGGCAGGAGGACCAGTCTCTTTCCGGTCCTCCAGTGCCTCCTATTGGTCCATCAAAAGAAGGGCGCGAGCCGCGTGCGCGGACACCGAGCAGCTGGCGCAGTTTTCTTGCTGACTCCGAGGAGCATGCGCAGTGCTTGCTGCCACAGAGACGCTGGAGATCCTGGGAGGTGGTATTACTGACAGATTTGAAGTGTCCAATTGTCAATAGGAGAAAAAAGGCTGGAGCCACTTTCTTTTCCCCATGTGTGGCTCGACCTCTTTGCCCTTTTGCATTTGTTTGGCTGCTCAACTTTTGTATATCTTTTCCCCAGGGTTGGGGGTCCTAAACTAGAGGGCATCGGTTTAGGGTAAGTGGGGAAAATTTGAGGGACTTCGGATTAGAAAGAAAAACAGTGTGAAAGTTAATTGGCCTCAAGAAATGCCCTCTCTTACACCCCAACAAAAATAGATTGTTCACAGCCTACTGATCACTCAGTGGGAAGAATGTTGTGAAACTTGAAAGGATTCAGAAATGACTTATAAGGATGTTGTTAGGTTTGGAGCTACAGGGAGAGGCTGAAAAGGCTGGGACTGTTTTCCCTGGAATATTGGAGGCTGAGGGGGTAACCTTATAGAGGTTTATAAAATCATGAGGGGCATAGATAATGTAAATAGACAAGATATTTCCCCTGGAGTGGGGAGGTCCAGAAGTAGAAGAAGTAGAAGTAGTTTAGGGTGAGAGGGGAAAACTTAAAAGTGTCCTATGGGGCAATTTGTTTCACGCAGAGAGTGGTGTGTAAATTGAATGAGCTGCCAGAGGAAGTGATACAATTACAACATTTAAAAGGTATCTGGATGGGGACATGAACAGGAAGGTTTACAGGGATATGGGCAAAGTGCTGGCAAATGAGACGAGGTTAATTTAGGATATCTGGTCGGTCGGGACCAAAGGCTTTGTTTCTGTGCTCTACAATTCTATGATTCTTTTTCGACATAGTCTGATCCAATTTTACAAGACTAGGAATACGACATTCACCCATTACAGCCTGTCCTCAACTGTGGCCTAACTGCGCATATTTCAATGAGAGTTTCAAAAGATGTCTGCAGCTTTTTTATAAAATTAGACATGCTTTAATAATGTTTCTGAATATATCATTTTAGCTATTCTTAATTTTAAAAATAAGCTATTTCCCAGGTAGAGTCATCACCATCCATTCTCTCTCCCTTTTCTTATCGGTTCCTGAATCCTGGCACCAGGCAGACACCAATATCATCTGGCCTCCAGCTGGCAACTGCAGAGAACGGAGACAATCCCTGACCCAATCAGAAGGCTGTCCTGAGGGGAATGACCGTCTCCCAGAATAAAGTGTCCGGTTAAGATCCCCTCCCCCCCACCCACCTACCACCAGTGTCTGCAGCCTGGCTTCCAGCTGAATCTGAGCCGAAGGTCCTCCAGCGTGTGTTTACCCTGGATGATAGCATCCAGAGCCTCCCACCTTCTGCGAGACAAGTGCCACTCTGTCCTCTCCGATGTGTGTTGTGTCACTGCTTAACTGTTTCCAGTGGCTGAGCAGAGGTTGATGGCCAAGTTCATAACCCATGAGGATAACCTTGGGTGACCCCACTACACTCTTCACTCTCTCTCACTCACGCAGACCCTCTCTCACACACATGGTCTCTCTCAGACACACACAAACCCACCACTGCACACACCCTCACAGGCTCATACACCATCATACACACATGCAAAAACACACATGCACACACTACTCTCTCATGCACGCACATACATACAAGTCCATGGGACGAATTTGCGTTTGCAGTGTTATATTTGCAGATAGATTCAATGTGTGTTTTTTGTGGAAAAATCAGCAGGCAGTTAATGAAGGCAATCAATCCATGTAATATTTTATCAACTCATACTTTGGAAATAGAACCAGTCTGATTCAAGATTGCGATACAGACAGACCGAACCTCTCACCTTTCATGCATTGTCTGAGCTGAGCTGTCACCGAATTTGAGAACCTGAATTAAAAGTAGTTCTGGGATTTACATATTAATGAACAGAAACCTGCAAGCCATTCTAAAAGTTGGAAGACTTAACAGCAATCAAGGTTTGTTCAATATATCCTATCAGTTGCATGAAACTGTGATCTTTTGCTATAAAAGATGTGTCTTCTGATCCTGCTCCACTGCAGTTCCCACATCAGCAGTTTCCTTCCCATAAAAGGTTGTGAGTGAATCAGATGGGGGTTCCCCCTCCCCTCCCTGACAATTGTTTCGTTGTTAGAAATCTGGAGTTCAGAATCTAACCGAATTCCAATTCCGCCATCAGCCTTGGCAGCTCCCGGAACTGGGTTGATAGTCCAGTCGATAAAGGCACTCATCCGTCGCTGCTTTAAACCCCCTGCGATGGCATGTGAACTCTCTGGTGCCTCCGCAGGTGGGAGGAGCGGCTAAAGCTCTTTCCGCACTGAGAGCAGGTGAACAGCCTCTCCCCTATGTGGACCCGCTGGTGCCTCAGCAGGTCAGAGGCCTGGGTAAAGCCCTTCCTGCACTCTGTGCAGGGGAATGGCCTCTCCCCTGTGTGGACCCGCTGGTGGGTCAGCAGGGCGAAGGAATTGCTGAAGCCCTTCCCGCACTCGGTGCAGAGGAACAACCTCTCCCCAGTGCCTCTCCCCAGTGTGGACCTGACGGTGGGCCAACAGGGTGGAGGCCTGGGTAAAGCCCTTCCCTCATGTGGAGCACCTGAAGGGCCGCTCCCCCGTGTGGACCCGCCGGTGCCTCAACAGGTCAGAGCAATTGCTGAAGGCCTTCCTACACTCGGGGCAGCTGAAGGGCCTCTCCCTGGTGTGGACCCGCCGGTGCCTCACTAAGTCGGAGGAATTGCTGAAGGCCTTCCCGCACTCTGTGCAGGGGAATGGCCTTTCCCCGGTGTGACTGCGACGATGAATCGCCAGAGAAGATGGGAAACGGAAGCCTTTCCCACAGTCGCCACACTTCCACAGTTTCTCCACGGGGCGGGATTCCTCTGGTTTCTCCATAGCGAAAGCTTCAGCTGCACACAACACGTGTAGAGCTCCACCCCTCTGTGAATTCCTCTTCCCAGGCCGTACAACTGTTTCAGGCTCCACACTCCGTGCACTCCAACAGTAGGGTCTCTCGTCCAGTCCCACTGATGCCGAGAACGGACTGAAACAGGAACCAAAACGTTTTGCTCCTTCTCACAGAATCAGTCAAAAATGGTTGTGGTCCCGATGGATTGAGTGACTGTCAGACATTGACGTCAAAGTGAGGACTGCAGACACTGGAGAGTCAGTATCGAAAAGTGCGGCACTGGAAAAGCACAGCAAGTCAGGCAGCACCTGAGGAGCAGGAGGGTCGACATTTTGGGCATAAGTTCTTCATCTGTTGATTTTGAAACTTCCGTCTTCAGATCTTCAAATACTCTGTCAAAAGAGATTACAAAATTCATTACTGTCAGTCCAGAATAAAAATTCAGAACAAGCAATTTGTTTGTGTTGTTATTCCACAAAATTGAAAGCACTATCCCACACTCTCTCTCTCCCGCCCTCCACTCTAACTCATTCTCCTGAAGGTGTTGATTCAGGATCTTATAGGGGCAGAAAAGCAAAGACGTCAAGACTGACATCTCTGAGTTTTGGATAACTCCACCTGAAATTTAATATCTTTCACAACATTGGGATATTGCTGAGAGTGAGCAGGTCGGATTTTGGGAAGCAAAAAAATCTCAATTCAGGGTAAATCTGCAATGCAGCTTTTTGAAGAACAACCAGACAAAATGGTTAACATTCCCAGGAAGTCGGGGGGTAAGCAAAATGAGACATCAAGGCATTGACACTGCCACCAGAGAGAAACTGAACATACAGACATGACAAACATTTGTGGAAAGCCAGAGTCATCGAGATGTACAGCACAGAAACAGACACTTCAGTCAAATTCCTCTGTGCCCAACCAGATATCCAAAATTAATCTCGTCCCATTTGCCAGCGCTTTGTCCATAACCCTTTGAACCCTTCCTTTTCATACACTCATGCTGATGACTTTTAAATATTGTCATTGTACCAAACTTCACCACTTCCTTTGGCAGCTCATTCCATACATGCACCATCCTCTGCGTGAAAATGTTGCCCCTTAGGTCTCTTTGCAGTCTCCCTCCCCCTGCCCTCACCTTAAATCTATTACCCTCGAGTTCTGGACTCCCCATCCCAAGGAAAAGACCTCGTCTATTTACCCAATCCATGCCCCTCATGATTTTAAAAAAGTCTATCAGATTGCTCCTCACACTCTGATGCACTAGGGAAACAGCAGCACCCTATCCTTCCAACCCTCCTTACCCGGGTAATTAAGACACATATCTGAGTTTGCAGAGTCTGCTCCCTCCCTGTGTTCACTCCAGTTGCTACAAGTGAACACATTTCTTTCTCCCCGCACTCCACCCACCGCTTCCCAACTACCCCCCTTCCTGAACAGTTAACAAAAATCCCTTCTCTTCAGAGAACCCTCACTGTTCTAAGAAGTCCACACCAACCTCCAAATGGCAACCTCACCACACCCATTCCCCTACTCCTATTGCTCTACATTTACCCATTGACAAATACATCTAACCTGCACATCCCTGGGCACTGTGGGTAATTTAGCACCGCCAATCCACCCTAACCTCCACATCCCTGGGCACTATGGGTAATTTGGCCTGGCCAATCAAACCATACCTGGACAAAGTTAAAAATCATAACACCAGGTTATCATCCAATGGGTTTATTTGGAAGCACTAGCATTTGGAGCGCTGCTCCTTCATCAGGTGGCTGTGGAGTGTAAGATCATAAGACACAGAATTTCTGGAAAAGCATTACAGTATCCTGGCATTGAAATGATAGATTGAACAAATCTGGATCGTTAAGTCTTTCATCTTTTACAATGGATTGCAGATATCATTAATATGTAAATCCCAGAACTTCCTGTAAGGCACCTTCCCAGGATAACTTTAAGGCTTTATAACAAAAGGAGACACCTCTGCTCAAACAATGCATTAAAGGTGTAAGGTCAGAATTTGTCTGTATCCTAGTGTAGAGTCCGACTGGTTCTATTTCCAATGTGGAATTTACAAAATATTACATATATTAACCGCCTGTAGATTGTACATTTTTTGAGGAAAATAGAATGCATATGCAAATATCATTCTGCAAACACAAATTCACCCCCATGGACTTGTGCATGTGTGTGCATGAGAGAGAGAAAAAGTCTGTTTCCATGCTGTATATCTCTATGTCAATTTGACAACAGATACTTTTTTTTCTGTTGGTATAAATATTGTTGTAAATCATAGTGGGTACTAATAGCTCGATGTAAGGGTGAGAGAATTCCTCAAATAAGGCACTGTAGGAATCCTGGGAGAATAGTATTTCTGGTTTACTTCCTATTGAACAATATTTAGCACAAGCACCTACTTATTTCTAATTTTGGTTCACATTTCTTGTTTTATTCCTTGCTATGACTACACTCGGTGTCTGGATGGTTAACAGGCTGGGAGATTGTGGGTCTGGATTGACTTATTGTTCCGGAAGGTGTTAAAAAAAAAAGGGGGTCAAAGCATCAGCAGAAATCCAGGAAGAGTGAGAAATCAGGACCTGAAATCTGAGCTGACACCAGATTACCCTGTGATCAGTGCTTTGATTACCTGTGCACCCTCTACCTTTATCACCTCCTCAATATTGAGGATCCAATCCTTGTCATCCTGGAGCCATATCTCTGTAAGGAGTCCCATATTTTAATTGAAGGAGTTCCCTTCAACGTGTGCAGTCAATTCATTCGCTTTTGCTGCAATGCAACACACATTCAGACAAACCATTTTTAGTTTCAGTTTTTGTGATCTTTAGAATCCAGTTTCGATTGCTGGGACATTTACTCTCCATGTCTTTCTGTCGTTCTCGGATGTTCATTTTTCACATCACTGTATTGCTCACTGGCCTGGATTTGGATTGGCCATGCTAAATTGTCCATAGTATCCAGAGATGTGCAGGTTAGGTGGGTTAGCCATGGGAAATGCAGGGTTAGAGTTTCATAGTAATAGAAGCAGGAGTAGGTCATTTGTCCTGTCGAGCCTGCTTCGCCATTCATTTAGATCATGACTGATCTCTCCATTGTCTCAGCTTCTCCTCCCTGCATTGTCCCAACTACCCTTAATACCTTTACCATGCAAAAACCCATCTAACTATGTCCTGAATATACTCAATTAAGCTGCCTCTACTGCTTCCCTGGGCAGAGAGTTACATAGATTCACGATTCTCTGGGAAAAGCAGTTCCTCCTCATCTCTATCCTAAATTTACTCCAACTAATCTTGAGGTCTGGTCTCACCTACCAGCAGAAATGACTGGATAGGGTAGGGTTTCATCCCCACAGTGCAATGAAATCCCACTTTCCACAAAATCTCAGATGTACTCACTCACTCAGGTGCTGTCTCATAAATGAAAGATTTCATTGTAACTTCTTCTGCTCCCAGTAAGGACAAAACATCTTTTAAGGCTGCTCTGAAAGTCCAGTCTTCACAATGACACTTCTGGTTTCACCAAAGACCCAGACAGTCATACAGCACAGAAACAGACCCTTCAGTCCAACTCATATGTGCCGCCCAGATATCCTAACTTAATCTCGTCCCATTTACCAGCACTTGGCCCATAGCCCTCTAAATGCTTCCTATTCTTGTACCCATCCAGATGCCTTTTAAATGCTGTAATTGTATCAGGCTCCACCCCTTCCTGTGACAGCTCATTCAATACATACACCACCTTCCGCGTGAAACAAGTTGCCCTTCATGTCCCTTTTAAATCACTCCCCTCTCCCCTCAAACATTTGCTCTCTAGTTTTGCATTCACCCTATCCATGCCCCTTATAAATATTTATAAGGTCTCCCCTGAACGTCCGATGCTCCAGGAAAATATCCCTGACCGGTTCAGCCTCTCTCTGTAGATCAAACCCTCCAACTCTGACAATAGCCTTTCAAGTCTTTTCTGACCCCTTTCAAAGTTTCACACCATCTTTCCTGTAGCAGGGAGACCAGAACTGAATGCAGTATTTTAAAACTGGCCTAACCAATGTCCTGTACAGCCACAACACTTTCAAGGAACAATGAACCTGCACTCCAAGGTCTCTTTGTTCTGAAACACTCCCTTAACTGTGTTGCCTGGATTGCCTTACCATAATGCAAACATCACATTTCCCTAAATTAATCTCCATCTGCCACTCCCTGGCCCATTGCCCCATCCAATCAATTTTAATTTATAGCAAACTCTCTGTAATTCTTATTCCCTGGAAGTACAAAATCTCTATCCCACACACTCCCTCCATTCTGACTTTGCTGAACCTAATCCTGCTGTACCTCATCCTGAAGGGTCTGGTTCATGCTGATTAACAGGGTCACACTCAGGGGAATCTAATTGAAACAAACAGAATACTCAATGGCTTGGACGAGTTGATGTTGGGAAGATGTTTCCATTGGAAGGAGAGACTAGCAGCCGAGGGCACAGCCTTAGAGTAAAGGGAAGACCTTTCAGAATGGAGATTAGGAGAAATTTCTTTCGCCAGAGAGTGGTGAACGGATGGAATTCATTGCCACAGAAGGCTGTGGAGGCCAGGTAACTGAGGATATTTAACACTGAGACAGAAACAGTTCTTGAGTATCAAGGGGATCGAGGGTTACAGGGAGAAAACAGGAGATTGGGGCTGAGACACTTATCAGCCGCAGACCCAGTGGGCTGAATGGCTTAATTTCTGCTCTTATGAATAGGAAAGGTTCAGAGATATATAGGCCAAACCAGGTAGGACTAGTTTAATTTATGAATGGAGTCAGCATGAAATCAAGTATCTGTTTCTGTGCTGTATGATTCTGTAACTGTTCTTAAAACCGTTTTTTCTGTTCCCTCATAACCATCCAGTTCATTGTTGTTCAAAAATCAGATGAACTCAGCCTTGAATATATTCAATGACCTCCTAACCGCAGGAATGCCCCACCCCACTTCTGAACTCAATTCCTCTTGCTAATACACCACTTGCCCTGCTGACTGCTTAGTGCACCTGTCTGACAACGGGTGTTGACTGGTGTAGAAAGACACTGAAACCTCTGTACATCCACATAACATTCTTGATGAACGGCTCGTGTCCAAAACGTCAACTCTCCTGGTCCTCGGATGCTGTCTGACCCGCTGTTCTTTTCCAGAGTCACACTTGTCCAGCTCGGCGAACAGAACCACAGCAAGCTATTCTACTTTCTGTGGAGCATTCTTTTCTTTTGTTATTCCACAAAATTGAAAGCAACATCCTTCTCTCTCTCTCTCTCTCTCTCTCTCTCCCCCCCCCCCCCCCCCTCTCTCTGTTCTCACTCCGATCTAAGTAATTCTCCTGAAGGTGCTGATTCAGGATCAGAACAGCAAAAACGTCAAGACTTACATATTGGATAACTCCACCTGAAAGTTAATATCTTTCCCAACATTGGAATACTGCTGAGACTGAACAGGTCTGATTTTGGGAAACAAACACTGTGTCAATTCAGGGTGAACCTGCAATGCAGCTTCTTGACGAACAATGAGACACGAAATGGTTAACATCCCCAGGAAGGGGGAGAAAAGGAGACATCAAGGTATTGACACCGACATCAGAGAGAAAGTTAACATGCCGATCAGGTATCCAGAAACAATCTAGGCCCGTTTGCCAGCACTTGGCCCATTTTCCTTTAACCCCTTCCTGTTCATATACCCATCCAGATACCTTTTAAATGTTGTGATTGCACCAGCCTCCACCACTTCCACTGGCAGCTCATTCCTTACACACACCGCCCTCTGAATGAAAAAGTTGCCCCTTACGTCCTTTTTAAACCTTCCCATCCCCACCCCACCTGCCCACCCTGAACCTATTACCCTTACATTCTGGAGTATCCCATCTCAAGGAAACGACCTTGACTATTCATGCCTCTCATGATTTTATCAACTTCAGCCTCCAGCGCGCAAGGGGAAACAGCCCAGTCTGCTTGGCCTCTCCCTATCACTCAAACCCCCCAACCCTGGCAACATCCTTGTAAATCTTTTCTGAACCCTTTCAAGTTTCACAACATCCTTCTGATAGGAGGGAGACCAGAACAGCACACAACATTCCAAAAGTGGCTATGGTTTTGCTGAACAATGGCAATTTAATTCCAAAATATTAATTTCTTCATGAGAAGGGAATAATTGGCAATGCAGCTGTAAGAGGCCTCTTGCGGAAGAGTGAAGAACTGAGTGAGAGAACATTCCATTAAAATGGAGAGGAACAGAGGTGATTCTGAGACTGGGGACTTAAATCTAAAGCAAGGAAATTACAATGGCAGCGGCACAAACAGGCCACAACAAATGAGGGAATATTATTGAAACAAATGACAAACATTTAAAGAGCACTTGGAGGAACTGCAACAGTTGTCCATTCCTGTCTGAAAAAATAAAACACAGAAGGTGGCACAGCCACGGCTAACAAGGGACATGATGGATAGGACTAGATCCAAAGGAGTGGTGTACAAATTGGCTAAAAATAAAGTAGCAGATCTGAAGTCTGGGAGCAGTTCAGGTTTCAACAAAAGGATTGGTCAAAAGGGGAAAATGGGGAATGTGAAGAGGAAAAAAAATTAGAGAAAACAATAACAATGAGAACAGGCAAAGTTCTCATGTGGAACAAAGAGATGGCAGACCAATTAACCACATATGTTGCTTCTATCACCACAAAATACAGGTAACATTTCATGCTAGGGTTGAGGGATTTGAGTTATAGGGAGAAGTTAAACAAGCTGGCGGTTTTCCGTGGAGAATTAGACGCTAAGGGGCGACCTTATAAAGGTTTATAAAATGATGAGGTGCACGGATAGAATAAATAGACAAAGTCTTCTCCCTGGGGTGGGGTAGTTGATAACTCTAGAATATAGGTTTAGGGTGAGAGGGGAAAGATTTAAAGGAGATGTTAGCGGCAACATTTTCATGCAGAGAGTGGTAAGTGTATAGAATGAGCTGCTGGAGGAAGTGGAGGAGGCTAGTGCAATTGCAACATTTAAAAGGCATCTGGATGGGTATATGAATAGGAAGGGATCGGAGGGATATGGGCCGGATGCTGGCTCAAGTTATCCCTTCTCCTGCATTGAATTTCAAATCCATCTTCATCACGTCTTTCCTCCACTCCTGGCGTTCTCTTTTCTCCTGTCTACAAACTGAAAATAACATCAACACATCAATGCTCTCCTGGTCAATGCGATCTTGGAAGTACCCACTTTCTGTTCCAGTGCCAGAAATGATCAGATTCATTCACCTCAAATTCACAGTCCACCTTCGTGTCATTCTAGATCTCTCTCTCTCTCTCCCACTCCCTTTTCCTGTTTTGAGGCCACACAGACCAAGCTCAGGCCCAGGTCTCTCAGAGTGAAATGAGGAAATTCTAGTTGAATGACACCAACGGTCACTTCTCTCCCGGAAATGACAGCTGATGGTGCCCTCACCAAGATGGCCGCCCACGCTCCCCGCCCCAAGCCAACATGCGCCTTATCCTTACAAAGATGGCGCCCTGTTACCCGGGCAACACGAGAGCACCTTCGGTGGTGAAGTGGGCCTGGGGAGGTTTTATTCACGGCCTCAGGCCTCCCCCTCGGAGTTTATAAACTCCCCAGTCTCCCTCCTCTCGCGGTTCCCAATCCTACCCTGTCTCCTCTCCCCGGGATGTTCCTGAAACTTGGTCCTGTTCTGAAGAAGGATCACCGGACCCGAAACACCTCCTCGATTTCTCTCGACAGGCGCTGCCGGACCTGCTCAGCTTTTCCAGCGGCTCTTGTTCCTTCAGCCGCCGGCGCCATTCCTCTCCCACACTCAGTAACTTTGCCTCACCGCACGCATGCGCACAGCCAGGGGCCCATAGAGAGGTTTCTCGATCGCATGGGATCGTGGGAATTGAAGGCGCCATGAATGTCGTGAAATCCAGTATCCCATATGTCTTCTTAACTGTCCTATTCACGTGTTAATGAAGTTAATGAAGAAGGGCTCATGCCCAAAACGTCGATTCTCCTGCTCCTTCGATGCTGCCTGACCTGCTGCGCTTTTCCAGCAACACATTTTCAGCTCTGATCTCCAGCATCTGCAGTCCTCACTTTCTCCTCCTTAATGAAGTACACGTCAGGGGTAAATCATTCATCGATTTTAGATTTATACATTGAGTGGAACACTACAGGTGTTTAACTCTAAACTCTAGTTCCAATTCAGTGTCAGTATAATCGCTTTTTATCTGCTCTAAAATAAGCACCGAATCAATGCTCTCCATCTGACCCTTCTTAACGTTGATTTTCTTTAGTTTGCAGATTCCAACACTCTGTTTCAATAATTTATTAAAATCTACTTCTGGTACATGGGCATCACTGGCTGGCGAGCATTTGGTTCTCCTTGAGAATGTGGTGGTGAGCTGCCTTCTTGAACCGTTGCAATCCACATCCTGTACGGTGACCCACAACGTGTTGAGGGAAGGAATTCCAGGATTTGGACCAGTGACACTGAAGGAACATTTCCAAGTGAAGATGGTGAGTGGCTTGGAGGGGTACTTGCAAGAGGTTGTATTCCCATGTATCTGTTTTCCTGGTCCTTCCAGATGGAAGTGGTTGTTAGTTTGAAAGGCAATTTGTAAGGTGCTTTGGTAAATTTTTGCAGTGCATCTTGTAGATACTCCACACAACTGCTTCTGAACAGTGGATATGGTACCAATCAAGCAGGCAACATTGACCTGGATGGTATGAAGCGTTTCAAATACAGTTGAAGCTGCAACCCCATCCAAGCTAGTGGGGAGTATTCCATTACACTGCTGACTTGTGGCATGTAGAAGTTGGAACAGGTTTTGGAGAGTCAGGAGGTGAGTTACTCACTACAGTATTTCTGGCGTCTGACCTGCTCTTGTTGCCACTGTGTATATATGGTTCATCTAGTTGAGTTTCTGTTCAATGGTAAACCCAAGGATGTTGATCGTGGGGTATTTAGTGACAGTAACATTGTTGATATCACAGGTCAGTGGTCAGATTATCTCTTTTGTGGATGAGTCATTCTGTGACATTTGCATGGCATTCATGTTACTTGCCACTCATCAGCCCATTGGATATGGTTAAGATCTTGTAGCATTTCAAACTGAACTGCTTCAGTTTGTGGGGAGTTGTTTATAGTGCTGAACATCTGCAATTATTGCGACATCTCCACTTCTGAACTGATGATGGAGGAAGGTCATTGATGAAGATGGTTCAGCCCATGAACTCCTGCAGAGTTGTCCTGAAGTCGAGATGACTGACCTCCACAAATCATAGCCATCTTTCTATGTGCTAGGTATGACTTAACCATTAAGACATATAAAACTAATTGAAGGAATAGGTATGAGACAACCCTCTTCAGGGTGTCTCCAGTGCAGGTTTTTCTGTTCTCGAAACAATCTGATAAATGTTGACATTCATCAGCCTTTTGATCTTGGCAGTTTCCTTTCTCTCCAACATTTGTTTCACGTTAGCAAGTTGAATTCTTCTGCATTTTTCAGGAAAATGTTTTACAGAAGGTAACATTCTTAATACCTGTGTAATATTCCGTGGGAAAACTGTCTATAGTCCACCAGTTGGAGAAAATTTCTCTGAAAAGGTTTGCCAAATGCCCTGCTTCCACAAGACCCAGTGTTCCCAAAGTTGAAGTACTTTTAACAGCCCCTTTATATTTTCCAGAATTCCCAT
Source organism: Chiloscyllium plagiosum (assembly GCF_037043375.1). Taxonomy (NCBI): domain Eukaryota; kingdom Metazoa; phylum Chordata; class Chondrichthyes; order Orectolobiformes; family Hemiscylliidae; genus Chiloscyllium; species Chiloscyllium plagiosum. The sequence continues at coordinate 5,142,641 of NW_028270165.1, read as the reverse complement.
GATAGGAGACATGTGCCACTTGTACCCACCACAAATCTCCTGAAACTGGGTGCTACAAAAGTCCAGCAGGAAGATTATCAGTAAAATGGTCTGGTTTCAATCACAGAGTTATAGACATCTAGAGACATACTGCACGGAAACAGATCCTTTGATTCAACTCATCCATGCTGACCAGATGTCCCAAGCTGACCCAGTCCCAAGTTCCAGCCTTTGGCCCATGTATTTCCCAGATGCCTTTTAAATATTGTAATTGTACCCATCTCCACCACATCCCTGGCAGCTTGTTCCACACACACACACACACCACCGTCTGCATAAACAAATTGTCCTTGAGGTCACTTATTCCTTTCTTGCTATCCACAGCACCTCTTCTCTGTTCCCCACCACCCTCAGCATCCCCTGTCCATCCACAGCGCCTCCTGTCCATTCCCACCCTGCCACCCACAGGGCCCCATGTCCATTTCCTTCTCCCCACCCTCTGCCCACCCATCCATCCTCTCTCTCTTCCCTCACCATCCACTCTCCATCTCTCTCTGTTCCCTGTCTATTCTCTCTCTCCACCAATTTTCTGCTGCCCATTCTTCCACTGCCCCCACCCTCTCCTTGCCACTCATTCTCTCTCTCCACCTACGCTCTGTCCCCGCCCATTCTCTGTCTCTCTTCACCTTCTGCACCCCACACCATTCTCTTTCCTGTCCCCCCCCCAACACTCTACCCCCACATTCTCCCTCTCAGACCCTTCCCCCCATTTTCTGTGTCCCCCACGCTCTGCCCTGCAGGCCTTTCTCTCCCCCCCCAAGTCCTTCTCCTCTCCCTCACCCTCTGCTCCCCTGTCCATTCTCTCTCTCTGTTCTCCAGAGCTCCACCCAGCCCCCATCCTCTCTCTATTCTCCCCAGCCCCTGTCCATCCTCTTTCTGTTCTCCCTAGCCCCACCCTCTAGCCCCCATCAATGAGAGGAAGAAATCTGGTTGGTGGCTGGGAGGAGGAGGAGGAGCTAGAAAGATAGGGAGCTTATTTGAAATTGAGTTCCCCAATGTTGAGTCCTCCCAACTCTACGCAGCCCGGGCGGAAGATGGGATGTTGTTCCTCCAATTTGCAGTTTGATTCATTGTGGTAAGGGAGGAGGCCAAAGATGGTTATGTCAGAAAGGGAGTGGGAAGGGGAATTAAAATGGCTGGTGACTGGGAGGTCCGGTCAGCCTCTGCGGGCCCAGGTACGATGCTCGGCGAACTGTTCCCCCACTCTCCCCGATGTAGAGAAGTCTACAATTGGCAAACACATGGCAAATGCAGTACCACAATGTAAAATTATAGCCTCTGCTGTGAAAAAAAAAGCAGAAAGGAGGTATATTATTTAAATGGTGATGTATTGGGATGTGGAGCAAGTGAGGATTGCAGATGCTGGAGATCAGAGTCGAAAAGTGTGGCACTGGAATTGCACAGCAGGTCGGGCAGCATTCAAGGAGTAGGAGAGTTGATGTTTTGGGCATGAGCTCTTCATCAGGAATGATGTGTGAATGTACAAAGGGGGCTCAGCGTCATTCCACACCAGTCAGTACCAGTTGTCAGACAGGTGCAGCAAGCAATCAGCAAGGCAAGTGGTATGTTAACAAGACGAATTGAGTTCAGAAGTGGGGATGTCTTCCTGCAGTCCGGGGGTCATTGAATGTATTCAAGGCTGAGTTCGTCTGATTTTTGAACAACAAAGAAGTGGATGTTTATGGGGGAAGGCAAGGAAATGGTTTTAGAACAGTTTCAGTCCAACTAGTCCATGCTGACTATGTTCTCTATCTAAATTAGTCCCAATTGCCTGTGTTTGGCCCATATCCCTCCAAACAGTTCCTATTCATGTACTTGTCCAAATTTCTTTGAAACGTTGTTACGGTACCTGCATCCTTCCTCTGGACATTTATTCCACACACAAACCACGCTCTGTGTTTTTTTTTTAAGAAAACTGGTGCCCCTCATGTCTTTTTAAAATCTTTCTCCACTCACCGTCAAACTTTGCTCCCTAATCTTGAAACCACCCTAGAGAAAGAAGACCCGCTGTTCACCTCATCTATATCCTTCATGATTTTATAAACCTCTATAAGGTCACCTCGCAACCTGCTGTGCTCCAGTGAAAAAGTCCCAGCCTATCCACTTCGATGTAGTTAGATTCATATCCAGTTATGATCTGTTCAATGCTGGTGCAGGCTCGAAAGACCAAATGGCCGACTTCTGTTCCCAGTTCTCTTACTGTGTCCAGGACAGCAAGAGACTATAAGACATAGGAGCAGAAAGTAGGCCATTCAGCCCATCAAGTCTGCTCATACCATTCAATTGTGACTCATAGGTTTCTCAGTCCCATTCTATTGCTTTCTCTCCATAACCCTCGATCCCCTTGGTACTCAAAAACATATGTCTCAGTCTTAAATATACTCAGTGACCTAGCCTCTCCATCCTACTGTGGCAATGAATTCCATAGATTCACCACTATCTAGCTGAAGAGTTTTATGTTTATCTATGTTCTAAAAGGCCTTCTTTTTACTCTGAGGCTGTGCCCTCGGGTCTGAGTCTCTCCTACCAACGGTAACATCTTCCCAACGTCCACTGTGTCCAGGCCATTCAGTATTCTGTGTGTTTCAATTAGATCTCTCCTGAGAGTGGGCCTGTTAATCAGCATGAAGCAGACCCTTCAGGATGAGGTACAACAGGGATTAGGTTCGGCAAATGGAAAGAGAGTAGTGGGATGGAGATTTTCAGCTTCGAGGGAATAAGAAGGGAAAGAGAGTTCATTATAAATTAGAATTGTTCAGGTGGGCCAATGGGCCAAGGAGTGGCAGATGGAGTTTTATTTAGAGAAATGAGAGGTGTTGCATTTTGCAGCTGTATAAGACATTGTTTAGGCCACTTTTGGAATACTGTGTTCAGTTCTGGTCTCCCTGCTATAGCAAAGAGGTTGTGAAACTTTGGAAGTGGTTGGAGAAGATTTACAAGGCTGTTGCCATGCTTGTGACCTACAGTGAGAGGCTGAAGAGGCCAGGGATATTTTCCCTGGAGAATTGGAGGCTATGGGGGTGATCTTATAGATGTTTATGAGGGCCATGGATAGGGTAAATACCCAAGCACTTTTTGCCAGGGTAGGGGAGTCCAAAACTAGAGGGCATATGTTTGAGGTGAGAGGGGAATGATTTAAAAGGGACGTGACCAGCAAGGTTTTCATGCAGAGGATGGTACATGTGTGTAACAAACTACCAGATAATGACAACATTTAAAAGGAATCTGGATAGGTACATGAATAGGAAGGATTTAGAGGGATATGGGCCAAATGCGACTAGGTTAATTTAGGATATTTGGTTGGCATGAGAAGCTGGGCCGAAAGGTCTGTTTCCATGCTTCAAAACTCTAATCAGCTTTGCTGAAAGCAGAAGAGTCAGAGCACTTTCAGAGCAGCTTTCAAAGATGTTTTGCCCTTACTGGGAGCAATAGACAATAGGTGCAGGAGTAGGTCATTCTGCCCTTCGAGCCTGCACCACCATTCAATATGATCATGGCTGATCATCCTTAATCAGTATCCTGTTCCTGCCTTATCTCCATAACCCTTGATTCCATTATCCTTGAGAGATCTATCCAACTCTTTCTTAAATGAATCCAGAGACTGGGCCTCCACTGCCCTCTGGGGCAGAGCATTCCACACAGCCACCACTCTCTGGGTGAAGATGTTTCTCCTCATCGCTGTCCGAAATGGTCTACCCCGTATTTTTAAGCTGTGTCCTCTGGTTCAGCACTCACCCATCAGCGGAAACATGTTTCCTGCCTCCAGAGTGTCCAATCCTTTCATAATCTTATATGTTTCAATCAGATCCCCTCTCAGTCTTCTAAACTCAAGGGTATACAAGCCCAGTCGCTCCAGTCTTTCAGCGTAAGGTAGTCCCGCCATTCCAGGAATTGACCCGTGAACATACGCAGCACTCCCTCAATAGCCAGAATGTCTTTCCTCAAATTTGGAGACCAGAACTGCACACAATACTCCAGGTATGGTCTCACCAGGGCCCTGTACAGCTGCAGAAGAACCTCTTTGCTTCTATACTCAATCCCTCTTGTTATGAAGGCCAGCATGCTATTAGCCTTCTTCACTACCTGCTGTACCTGCATGCTTACCTTCATTGACTGGTGTACAAGAACACCCAGATCTCTTTGTACTGCCCCTTTACCTAAATTGATTCCATTTAAGTAGTAATATGCCTTCCTGTTCTTGCCACCAAAGTGGATAACCATACATTTATCCACATTAAACTGCATCTGCCATGCATCTGACCACTCACCTCACCTGTTCAGGTCACCTGTAATCTCCTAACATCCTCCTCACATTTCACCCTGCCACCCAGCTTAGTTTCATCAGCAAATTTGCTAATGTTATTACTAATACCATCTTCTATATCATTAATATATATTGTAAAAAGCTGCGGTCCCAGCACTGATCCCTGCGGTACCCCACTGGTCACTGCCTGCCATTCCAAAATGGAGCTGTTTATCACTACTCTTTGTTTCCTATCAGCCAACCAACTTTCAATCCAAGTTAGTACTTTGCCCCCAATACCATGCGCCCTAATTTTGCTCACTAACCTCCTATGTCGGACTTTATGAAAAGCTTTTTGAAAGTCCAGGTACACTTCATCTACTGGATGTCCCTCGTCCATCTTCAGAGGTACATCCTCAAAAAAATTCCAGATTATTAGTCAAGCATGATTTCCCCTTCATAAATCCATGCTGACTCTGACCTATCCTGTTACTACTATCCAGATGTGTCGTAATTTCATCCTTTATAATAGACTCCAGCATCTTTTCCACCACTGAGGTCAGACTAACTGGTCTATAATTTACTGCTTTCTCTCTCCCACCTTTCTTAAAAAGTGGTACAACATTAGCCACCCTCCAATCCGCAGGAACTGATCCCGAGTCTATCGAACTCTGGAAAATAATCACCAACGCATCCACGATTTCTCGAGCCACCTCCTTCAGTACCCTGGGATGTAGACCACCAGGCCCCGGGAACTTATCGACCTTCAGACCTAACAGTCTCTCCAACACCAAATTATGGCAAATATAAATTCCCTTAAGTTCAGGTCCTTCAGCCACTGTTACCTCAGGGAGACAGTTTGTGTCTTCCCCAGTGAAAACAGATCTGAAGTACCAATTCAATTCTTCTGCCATTTTTTTGTTCCCCCTAATATATTCCCCTGTTTCTGTCTTCAAGGGCCCAATTTTAGTCTTAACCATTTTTTTGCCTTTCACATACCTAAAAAAGCTTTTACTATCCTCCTTTATGTTTTTGGCCAGTTTACCTTTGTACCTCATTTTTTCTCTGTGTATTTCCTTCTTAGTTATCCTCTGTTGTTCTTTAAAAGCTTCCCAGTCCTCCATTTTCCCACTTATCTTTGCTATGTTATACTTTTTCTCTTTTAACTTTATATGTTTCTTAACTTCCCTCGTCAGCCATGGCCACCCATGTCTCCTCCTAGGATCTGTCTTCCTTTTTGGAATGAACTGATCCTGCATCTTCTGCATTATACACAGAAATATCTGCCATTGTTCCTCCACTGTCATCCCTGCTAAGGTATTGCACCATTGAACTTTGGCCAGCTCCTCCCTCATAGCTCCATAGTTCCCTTTATTCAACAGAAATATTGTCACTTCCGATTGTACCCTCTCCTTCTCAAATTGCAGATTGAAGCTTATTGTATTATGGTCACTACTTCCCAATGGCTCCTTCACTTCGAGGTCCCTGATCAATTCTGGTTCATTGCACAGAACAAGTTACAGTGAAATCTTTAATTTGTGGGACAGCAACTGAGTGAATGAGTATATCCAGAATTTTAGTGGAAAGTGGGAATTCATTGCACTGTGGGGATGAAGTGCTTTAAGGTTTACCGGCAGTAAGTACAGGTGTGCTGAGTGAATGGTTAGGTGGGTTCATGTTTTAAACTGCTCATTTCTTTCAGCCTCCAGCATTGTATTTCCACTGCTGTACATCAGAAGAAGTGAATCAGTCACTGTTATCATTAGAAACCTTACGGTTTTCAATACCTCATTGTTTCCTGAGCATTTTAAAGTTTACTGACAGCAGCGGGGTTTGGGCCGTATTCACTGGAAACGATTAAGCAGACAAATAACACACATACGAGAGGGCAGGGTGGGACTTGTCTTTTGATTTGGTGGAAGGTGGGAGGTTCTGCGCGCTGTGATCCGGGGCAAACACGACTGCAGTAAATCATTCAATCTCTACAGTGTGGAAGTAGGCCATTCAACCCCTCTGAAGAGCATGCCATCCCGACCCACGCCCACCAGCTCCCTGCCCTGTCTAGTAGTTCCTGCTGGGGGATGAGACTCGGCCATAAAATTAGGGGGATCAGAGCTGGAAGCATCTCCAGCCCTCACTTTCTCCTCATAAAATTAGGGGGAGTAGATTTAAGGTAGAGATGAGGAGGAGCTGTTTTTTCCGGAGAGTAGTTAATCTGTGAAGGGTGAGGGTGAATTGGCCATGCTACATTGCCCCACATGGTCCAGGGATGTGCAGATTAGGGTGGATTCGCCATGTTAAATTACCCATAGTGCCCAGGTATGTGCAGGTGAGGTCTATTCGGGGGTAAATATCGGGCAGGAGGGGAAGGGGAATGGATGTGGGTGGGTTACCCTTCGGAGGGTCGGTGTGGTCTCATTGGGCCGGGTGACCTGCTTCTACATTGTGCGGATTCTCTGAAGGGAAAGGATTTTTACAAACTGAGCAGGGCAGTGCGGGCCGTTAATCCGGAGCAGGCGCAGTGCGGAGCCGCCATTCGCCTCGCCCCGCCCCTTCGTCTCGTCACGCCCCGTCTCACAGGCCGTCGCTCGACACTTGCTCCTCCCACTGTCCCGGCAGCGCTCCGTCTCTGTACCCGCCTCTCGCTCCACCCAGTCGCCCCGCCCCTGACCGCGATCGTCACTCCGACCCCCTCCCCGCTGCTCGCCCCTCCCCTTCCTGTCTCTCCCACCGCCGCCTCGATCCATCGATGACGTCACAACGCGGAAGTGGTTCTGCTCGGTTCAGAGGAAAACCCTTTCGCTGGGCAACACTTCAATCTGAGAGGGAGAAAATCCATTCACTGGTAGCAACTGGAGTGGATCCAAGGAGGGCGCAGACTCTGCAAACTCAGGTATGTGTCTTAATTGCCCGGGTGAGGAGGGACAGAGGGATAGGGTGGGGCTGTTTCCTCAGCCCGCGCCAGATTCTTAGGGGTAACCTTATAGACTTTTATAAAATCATAAGGAGCATGGATAGGGTAAATAGACATGGTCTTTTCCTTGGGGTGGGGGAATCCAGAACGAGAGGGTGATTGGTTTAGGGTGAGGGCGGCGGGGGAGGGGGCGTGGAGATTTAAAAGAGACCTAAGGAGGCAACTATTTCACGAGGTTTGGGCGGGTGTGAATGTGTGTACGGAATGACCTGCCAGAGAAAGTAGTGGAGGCTGGTACAATCACAGCATTTAAAAGGCATTTGGACGGGTGTATCAATACGGACGGTTCAGAGGGACAGGGAGCACGTGCTGGCAAAGGTGACTAGATTAATTTAGGATATCTGGTCAGCACAGAAGAGTTTGACTGAAGTGCCTGTGCCTGTTTCTGTGTGTATATGACTCTGGCTTTCCACTAACGTTTGCCACGTCTGTATGTTCAGTTTCTCTCTCTGGTGTCGGTGTTAATACCTTGGTGTCACATTATGCTCCCCTTCCCGGGGACATTAACCATTTCTTGAGGTTGTTCCTCAAGAAGGTGCATTGCAGGTTCATCCTGAATTGGCACACTTTATTTTGTTTTCCAAATCAGACCTGCTCACTCTCAGCATTATGCCAATGACGTGAAAGATATTAACTTTCAGGTGGAATTTCAGAGAGATAAGTCTTGACGTTTTTGCTTTTCTGCTCCTATAAGATCCTGAATCAGCACCTTCAGGAGAATTAGTTAAAGTGGAGTGAGAACAGAAGGGGAGAGAGAGAATGGGATGGCACTTTCAATTTTGTGGAATAATAAAAGAAAAGAGTGTTCTCCAGAAAGCAGAATTGCTTGTTCTGAATTTCTCCCCTGGACTGACAGTGATGACTTTTACATTCTCTTTTTACAGCGTTTGAAGATCTGAAGACAGAAGTTTCAAAATCAACTGTAACGTCAACTCTCCTGTTCCTCGATGCTACTTGATGTGCTGTGAATTTTCAAGTGCTGTGCTTTTTGACAGTGACTCTCCAGAGTCAGCAGTCCTCACTTTGGTGTCAATGTCTGACGGTCACTCAATCCATCAGGACCACAACGATTTTTGACTGCGATTCTGAGAGAAGGAGCAAAGCTTTTTGGTTCCTGTTCGAGTACATTTCCAGTATCAGTGGGACTGGATGAGAGACCTACTGTTGCAGTGCACTGAGTGTGGAGCGTGTAACAGCTATATCGCCTGTTAAGAGGAAATCACGGTGCGAAGGGGCTCTACATGCGTTTGTGTGCGGCTGAAGCTTCGGCCATGGAAAAACCTGAGGAATCCCGCCCTGCAGAGAAACCATGGAAGTGTGGTGACTGCGGGAAAGGCTTCTATGTCCCATCTGCCCTGGAAACTCATCTGCGCAGTCTCACCAGAGAGAGGCCCTTCAGCTGCCCTGAGTGTGGGAAGGGCTTTACCCAGGCCTCTGCCCTGCGGACTCACCAGCGGGTCCACACAGGGGAGAGGCCGTTCCCGTGTCCTGAGTGCGGGAAAGCCTTCAGCAATTCCTTCAACCTCCAGACACACAGGCGACTCCACACTGGTGAGAGTGCAAGAAGGCATTCAGACATTCCTCTGACCTGCTGACCCACTGGCGGGTCCACACGGGGGAGAGGGCCTACAGCTGCCCCGAGTGTGGGAAGGCCTTCAGGAATTCCTCCCATCTGCTGACTCACCAGCGGGTCCACACGGGGGAGAGGCCGTTCACCTGCCCCAAGTGCGGGAAGAGATTTAGTCAGGTGAGCAACTTGTGGAAGCACCAGCGTCTCCACACTGGGGAGAAGCCCTTCAGCTGCCCCGAGTGCAGGAAGGCCTTCAGCAGTTCCACCACTCTGCTGACCCACCGGCGGATCCATATGGGGGAGAGGCCATTCCCCTGCACAGAGTGCGGGAAGGCCTTCAGTAATTCCTCCATCCTGCTGAGACACCAGAGGGTTCACACAGGAGAGTGGCCCTTCAGCTGCCCTGAGTGCAGGAAGGGGTTCAGCGATTCCTCCAATCTCCAGGCCCACCAGCGGATCCACACTGGGGAGAAGCCCTTCGGCTGCACAGAGTTGTGGTGTAAAATTATGTCCCAATACATGTGTGAATCATAATGTAACACAAGTATTGGGCCAAGCAGTGGAATGTGGTGAAAGGGTTAAAATTGTGTCCCAATACATGTGTGAATCTAACCGAAAATGGAAGGTGTCGCTTAGTCCCCTGTGAATCTTATTACACACCTTCCCGTGTGAATCTTCTTATCTGTATGTGACCAGAATGGAATGTGTTTTTCAGCCTTGCTCTGCTGTTCACATGAATGTTTAGATCTCGAAAAGAGTATATCAGCTGGAAAAGTCTCCAGTTCGGTAGAGTCTGCTCCGGGGTTGCGTTTAACCGCCGAGCGTGGGTTGTTGGCAACCGCTCTGCGAGAACTGACGGCTCCCAGTTCCGGTAACACGTAGAGTGAGTATAAACCAGACCCGTTGTAAGTACGAGACCTGGTTGTGGCGACGCTGCGGGGAATAAAACACTTATATTCTAGCAGACTCGCCTCTTGGCTGTTTGTTCTGTGTCAGACTACTTTCCTGCGAGCCTGGTCCTTGACCTTGAGAATTTTTTTAAAACAAGAGTGTGGGAAGGCCTTCATCCGCTCCTCCCACCTGCGGAGGCACCAACGAGTTCACGTGCCATCGCAGGATGATTGAAGGAGTAACAACCGAGTGCCATTAGGGACTGGACTATCAACCCAGTTCCTGGGACTCCTGAGTTTGAATCCAGCCGCGGCAGATCACGGAATTGGAATTCGGTCAGAAATCTGGATTTCAGAATCTGATGATGAAACCGTTTTTAGGGTGGGGTGAAATTGCTGAGTGAGGCAATACTTCCTCCAGGTTACGGCTGTACCAAGGATCCAATTACAAAGGACAACTTGGTGATGACCAACAGTAAAGAAAGTGAGGTAGGATAGGGGGTGTGAGAAGTATGCGCGCTTTGACCTTGAGCTGTTTAAAAAGCAGCTACTTTTTCTACACCTTTTTGCTGGGGGGATCTGAAGCTTTAACAAAGTTGGGTCACAATAAAGATTACCTGAACTTACCGCGGGCTCAGACTCTCATTGAAAGCTTTGAGCTCCAAGAGGTTTTTTGTTTTAAAGCTGTTCATTTCTTTCAGCCTCCTGCACTAAGTTTTCAATGTTGTGTATCGGGTGGAGCAGTGAATGGGTAGCTAGTATCATTAGAAATTGTAAATTTTTCATGAGTGCAGGTACTGTGTTGTTTCATTGGCATTGTAAAGTTTACTGGCAGCACTGGGAGGTATGGGCTGTGTTCACTAGAAACGATGTGGCAGTGCCAGTATTGGACTGGGGTGGATAAAGTTAAAAATCACACAAGACCAGGTTATAGTCCAACAGATTTATTCGGAAGCACGAGCTTTCGGAGCGCCGGTCCTTCCACAGGTAGCTGTGGAGCAGGATCATAAGACACAAATCTTATAGCAAAATTCATAGTGTCATGCAACTGATGCCTTTTAGAATGGGTTGCAGGTTTCAGTTCATTAATATGTAAATCCAAGAACAACATCTAAGTCCTGTTCTTGAGATGACTTATGGTTTTATTTTTTTTTTAAAAAGTGACATCTCAGCTCACACAATACATTAAAGTTGTGAGGTTCGAGTCTGTCAGTATCCCAATCTTGAATCAGACTAGTTCTGTTTTTTAAAGTAGGAATATATAAAATATTACATGGATTGACTGTCTGTAGATTGTGAGCAAAATTGAAAGTATCTGCAAATATAATTCTGCCAATACAAATTTACTCCATAGAGTTGCGTGTGTGTGCATGTGAGTTTGTGTGTGAGAGTGCATGTAACAGTGTGTGCATGCTTGGTAAAGTGAGTGCGATGGAGTATAAGTCTGTGTGTGTGTGAGCATGTTAGAGCTGAAAATGTGTTGCTGGAAAAGTGCAGCAGGTCAGGCAGCATCCAGGGAACAGGAGAATCGACGTTTCGGGCATAAGCCCTTCTTCAGGAATGAGCAAAGTTTGTCCAGCAGGCTAAGATAAAAGGTAGGGAGGAGGGACTTGGGGGAGGGGCGTCGGAAATGCGATAGGTGGAAAGAGGTCAGGGTGAGGGTGATAGGTCAGACTGGGGTGGGGGCGGAGAGGTCAGGAAGAAGATTACCGGTTAGGATTTGACTGAGACGAGGTGGGGGGAGGGGAAATGAGGAAACTGGTGAAATCCGAGTTCATCCCTTGTGGTTGGAGGGTTCCTAGGCGGAAGATGAGGCGCTCTTCCTCCAACCGTCGCGTTGTTGTGGTCTGGCGATGGAGGAGTCCAAAGATCTGCATATCCTTGGTGGAGTGGGAGGGGGAGTTGAAGCGTTGAGCCACAGGGTAGTTGGGTTGGTTGGTCCAGGTGTCCCAGAGGTGTTCTCTGAAACGCTCCGCAAGTAGGCGGCCTGTCTCCCCAACATAGAGGAGGCCACATCGGGTGCAGAGGATGCAAGAGATGATGTGTGTGGAGGTGCAGGTGAATCTGTGGCGGATATGGAAGTTTCCTTTGGGGACTTGGAGGGAGGTGAGGGGGGAGGTGTGGGCGCAAGTCTTGCACCTACTGCGGTTGCAGGGGAAGGTGCCGGGAGTGGAGGTTGGGTTGGTGGGGGGTGTGGATCAGACGAGGGAGTCACGGAGGGAGTGGTCTTTACGGAATGCTGATAGGGGAGGGGAGGGGAATATATCCTTGGTGGTGGGGTCCATTTGGAGGTGGCGGAAATGATGGCGGATGATGCGCTGTACATGGAGATTGGTGGGGTGGTAGGTGAGGACCAGTGGGGTTCTGTCCTGGTGGCGGTTGGAGGGGCGGGGCTCAAGGGCGGAGGAGCGGGAAGTGGAAGAGATGTGGTGGAGGGCATTGTCGACCACGTCGGGGGGGAAATTGCGGTTCTTGAAGAAGGAGGCCATCTGGGTTGTACGTTTTTGGAACTGGTCCTCCTGGGAGCAGATGCGGCGGAGACGAAGGAATTGGGAGAATGGGATGGTGTTTTTACAGGGGGCAGGGTGGGAGGAGGTGTAGTCCAGGTAGCTCTGGGAGTCGGTCGGTTTGTAGTAGATGTCCGTGTTGATTCGGTCGCCTGAGATAGAAATAGAAAGGTCGAGGAAGGGGAGGGAGGAATCTGAGACTGTCCAGGTGAATTTGAGGTCGGGGTGGGAGGTGTTGGTGAAGTGGATGAACTGTTCAACCTCCTCGTGGGAGCATGAGGCAGTGCCGATACAGTCATCGATGTAGCAGAGGAAAAGGTGGGGCCAGTGTAGTTAAGGAAGAGGGACTGTTCCACATATCCTACGAAGAGGCAGGCATAGCTGGGGCCCATGCGGGTGCCCATGGCTACTCCTTTTGTTTGGAGAAAGTGGGAGGATTGGAAAGAAAAGTTGTTCAGGCTGAGGACCAGTTCAGTCAGTCGAAGGAGGGTGTCAGTGGAAGGGTACTGGTTGGGACGGCGGGAAAGGAAGAAGCGGAGGGCTTTGAGTCCTTCGTGATGGGGGATGGAGGTGTACAGGGACTGGATGTCCATGGTGAAGATAAGGCGTTGGGGACCGGGGAAGCGAAAATCGTGGAGGGCATGGGTGGTGTCCCGAACGTAAGTGGGGAGTTCTTGGACTAAGGGGGACAGGACCGTGTCAAGGTATGCGGAGATGAGTTCGGTGGGGCAGGAGCAGGCTGAGACAATGGGTCGGCCGGGGCAGTCAGGTTTGTGGATTTTGGGCAGGAGGTAGAAGCGGGCGGTGCGGGGTTGTGGGACTATGAGGTTGGAGGCGGTGGATCGGAGATCCCCCGAGGTGATGAGGTTATGGATGGTCTGGGAGATGATGGTTTGGTGGTGGGGGGTGGGGTCATGGTCAAGGGGGCAGTAGGAGGAGGTATCTGCGAGCTGGCATTGGGCCTCAGCGGTGTAAAGGTCGGTGCGCCAAACTACCGTGCCTCCCTTGTCTACTGGTTTGATAGTGAGGTTGGGGTTGCAACGGAGGGAGTGGAGGGCTGCGCGTTCCGAGGGTGAGAGGGGTGGGGGAGTTCAGGTGGCGGTTAATATCGCGGCGGCAGTTGGCTATGAAGAGGTCGAGGGCAGATAGGAGGCCAGCACGGGGTGTCCAGGTGGATGGGGTGTGTTGGAGGCGTGAGAAGGGGTCGTCAGAGGGTGGGCGAGAGTCTTGGTTGAAGAAGTAGGCGCGGAGGCGAAGGCGGCGGAAGAATTGTTCGATGTCACGCCGTGTGTTGAACTCATTAATCCGAGAGCGTAGGGGAATGAAGGTGAGGCCTCTGCTGAGGACTGATCCTGTGAGCATGTTCGGGTGTGCGTATATGAGAGAGGTATGAATAAAAGCAAGGGATTGCATTTTTACTAAAACAAGGAAGGACAGGACTTGTTGTGGTGTAAAATTCCAAGCAGTGGAATGTGGTGAAACGGTTAAAAATTATGTCCCAATACATGTGTGAATCTAACCGGAATGGAGGTGTTGCTTAGTCCCGTGTGAATCTTCTTGTCTGTGTGTAGCCAGAGTGGAATGTGTTTTTTAGCCTTGCTCTGCTGTTATTATCTGTATGTAACCAGAATGGAATGTGTTTTTCTGCTGTTCACATGAATGTTTATATCTGGAAAAGAGTATATCAGCCGGAAAAGTCTCCAGTTCGGTGAGTCTGCTCCGGGGTTACGTTTAACCGCCGAGCGTGGGTTGTTGGCAGCCGCTCTACGAGAACTGACGGCTCCCAGTTTTTGTAACATGTAGAGTGAGTATGAGCCAGACCCGTTGTGCGACGCTGCGGGGAATAAAATGCCCATATTCTAGCAGTCTCGCCTCTTGGTCGTTTGTTCTGTGTCAGACTACTCTCCTACGAACCTGACCTTGAGAATTTTTTTAAAACACTTGTATAGTTAAAACAGAGACCTGGGAGGGTTCAGATACATAGTTATGCAACCTGCAAAGAACTGGTAGACTGGATGGTTAAGAAGGCATTTAGCACCATTGCTACCCAGACCCACCCCCTTACTTCATATTTCTCATAGCTAATCCACCCTACCTTGCATATCCTGAACAATAAGGGTAAATTAGCATGGCCAATCCAGCCTAACCTACACCCTAATCTAAAAACAATACCTTCTCAAGAATGTAATTTAAATGCACAACATTTCTAAGAAAAATGTCCACCTGACTCAACACTGGGACCCAGACAGAATTCACACCTATTGTTAGAAAAGCTGTGCATTTGAATGATTTTCTTGAGAAGGTAATTAAAAACAAGTTCGGGAATTAACATGCCAAAGAGCAGAAACCCATTCTAAAAGATGAAAGATTTAATCTAAAATTGTTTAATATATCACATCTCCATGACACTGGACTCCTTTGGCTATAAATGCCATGATCATGATCTCATTCTCCACAACCAACCTGATAAAAGAGCGGTGCTCCAAATGTTAGTGTTTCCAAATAAATCTGTTGGTTTATAACCTGGTGTTGTGAGATTTTTAACTTTGATAAGGAAACACGTGTTGTGGGACTGGTAACAGTTGTTATTTTGTGATCTGTTCCTCCTGAAATTTCTCCTCTGCGCAGGCACGGTTGAACAGTCTGTTTTTGTGCTTTGTGCGAGATCAGGCTAGCAGCTTTTAAATCCTTATGTTTAGCAGCAAAAGAAAACTGTAGGTCAGCAATCGTATTTCGAGAATGATACTTCCAGCTCTGGTAGTCCTGTTGGGTAACCAGAGAGGGACGGAGAGAAGATGTCACATCTAAAAAGCAAACCGAAAAGTTGTTTTGTTTGTTCCGTCAGTTGAGTTGGTTCTGCACTCCGATGAGACTGGAAACTGATTTTAATGGATCAGAATTGAACCCGACAATGGAACACCTTAAATTTCAAGAACGTTGAAAGGGCAAATCAAACTGTAACCTTGAAGAGAGATGCTTCCATTTCTAACCTTGGGTGATCCAAATGAGACATTGTTACTGATCACTCCATTTCAGAGTGCTGCTCTTTCATCAGCTGGTCGTGGACAGTAAGGTCATGATCACAGAATTTATAGCCAAAGGAGTCCACGGTCATGGAGATGTCCTTCACTAAACAATTTTAGATTAAATCTTTCATATTTTAGAATGGGCTTCTGTTCTTTGGTATGTTAATCCCAGAACTTGTTTCAAAATGACTTCAAGAATGTCATTTAAATGCAGAGCTTTTCGAACAACAATGTCAGTCTGACTCGATATTGGGACACAGAATTCACACCTATTGTTAGAAAAGCTCTACGTTTAAATGACGTTCTGAAATGGCTGATCTTTAACATTGAGAATAGTTACATTGATATATTCAGAAACATTGTTAAAGTCTGAAAGCATGTTCACTTTTTGAAAAGAGGTGCTGAAATCTTTCTGAAACTTGCATTGAAACATGCGTAGTTAGGCCACAACCCAAGACAGGCTGTAAAGGATGAATGGCCTAATCCTAGTTTTGTGAAATTGATTCTGACTATGTATAAATAGAGTCATAGAGTTGTAGAGCACAGAAGCAAACCCTTCAGTCCAGACAACCAAATATCCTAAATTAATCTAGTGACCCATTTGCCAGCATTTGGTGCATAGCCCTCTGATTCTTTTCTATTCATGTCTCCAACCAGATGCATTTTTTCCTTCTTCAGCTAATTGAAGCTGGAGAAGCCTGAAATCTCTAAAGGATTTCCTGAAAAGAAACTTTTATTCAAGATTTGGCTCAGTGGAGGATTTTCTAAAGCTTTGCTATTGTAGTTTTCAATTTGTCAAAAAAACTTTTCAGTTGTTGTTGTCCAAGGCAGAGTAAATATTCATTTAAGATATAATTGAGATATATACATTCTTTACAATGTTTTTCCATCATTACCAGTGATTGTCCATCATTTGGTACATGGAGCATCATCTTTTTGTGATTCAACAGATATGATTTGAAGTGAATTCTGCAAGATACTTTTGTATTTTATCTAACTTTGCTTTATGTTAAAGATTTCCTTTGTGACATTTTAACTAAAATATCTCAATGTATAATAATGAAACAGCTAATTTATTCTGAAATTATTTCAATTAGTTGGTCGATTGCCAAATAATAGCTGCATAACTTGTAAATATTGACACCCAGGAAAGCTATTTTGTTTAATATATTTCCTTTGTAAAGATTTTATAAAATGATTGCAAATTTTATTTCATATGAAAATAGTGTTTTATTGAATGGTTGCACTTAAGTGCTCCATTTGGGATTAAACAGATTATTTTTATCAAAATCATATTCACAATTTATGGTGAGTGTATTAACAAACAAATGTTGCCATTTGCCATTGAATTGCCTCAAACACAATTTGAAATTCTTGAATGAGTTGATTAAGGGGTACACTGTGAATATTTATTGCGCATTTCTGAAATTCTCTGCACTGCCATTGCATTTGGTTAAACAAGATATGTAACCCTCCTCATAACTTTGTATTTCTTTGATATTTCATTTGCTATTGCTATTGCCCAAATAACTTCATCAAATGCCAAAATGTTTTTTAAGCTGTGAATTTTCGGTCTGTTAATGTCATTCAGTTGTGAACAATCTGAAGATTAATTTAAATACATATGAGAATGTCAAAGAGATATTGATAATAGAAAGTCAACATGGAGAATTGCCAATGAAACGTAAACCAAGGCTGCTCTTAATTTGGTACAGACTAAATCGCAATCAAAATGATAAGAATAAGTAGAAATAACAGCATTGTGCACAAACTGTTTGTAGTGAGTTCAGAATTTTTCTGATCATTTAATTCTGACACGTGCAGTGTGCAGCACTTATTTGTTCATGGAATGTGAGCATCACTGGCAGAGCCACTATTTTTCATCATCCCCTCTTTCCCTTGAAAACTTGACTGCTAAGCACCCATATGAATATTGGGTGAGGACACAATGAGGTTGAGTTGCAAGGCCTACTGTGGCATAACAAATTGTACTGGCTTACACTGCACCCTGACAAGACAGATTTTTGGGAGGAGAACAAAAATTGGAATTCCTACTTAAAAATTGATGCTCCCATTTATATCTCTCAAAAAGATATTGTTTGCTCCGTAAATTTGTAATGGCTCTTTTGTTGAATTATTTTCCTGCATCCGCATATATCTGGAATCATTTTCTTTTCAAGAATTTTGTATTAACGTTTGCCACTTACTGCTGCCATCACCCCTTCAAGATCATTCCAAATCGTAATAACTTGCTTATTTTCTTAATTAAATCTTACCCCCCGCCCCTTCTCCCCCGCGCCCCAGCCCAAATCCCTTTTCTTATAAAGTGGCTGCACTATTTTGAATATGGTCACGCTTTCTAAATATTACCATGTACTTTTAATTATGAGATTTCAATGTGTCTTTTTAAATATAAAAATGCCCCTTCAAATATAGTTATGCCCCTTAAATGTGTTATGTTCCTCGAAGCGCAATCTTGTCCCTCGATAATGTATCTTTACCCCTTTAGTTATGACTGTCTCTTAAAGCATCATTTCTACTTATAAATAGGGCAACGTCTCTTCGAAATGTAGATTAATTTAGATATGACTGCGTCATTTTGCATATTAAGATATCCCTTTGAATGTGCCTACATCCCTTTGAATGTAATTTTGTCCATTTCGATTTATTTGCAGAAATAGCCCGTTAAATGTCCATGTCCCTTTTAAAATGCAGATTTCCCGCTTCAGGCAGCAGCAGTTGTAGCGCGAGGTGGCTGTTGCTTGGTGATGGTGACGCTCCCCGGCCCCGCCCATCCCCCCGTGCAGACGTCACGCGGGGGCGAAGGCGGTTGGGAGGAGAAGTCGCTCAAGCGGGGAAGCGGCGGGAGGGCGGTCGTTAGGAAAATCGCGCGGCTCGGGGCAGACACCCGTCACTGGGCACCGCCGCCTTCCTGGCGCAGCTGCTGTGTCACGGCCACACCGGCCGGCTGTACAGCAGGCAGGAGCCGGTGAGCATTCTGGAGGCGGATGTTCCTCAGTCATTGAAGGGGTAGGACCTGTTGAGAATGGTTAGTGAAGTGTGTGATGTACTGAGCCTTATTAACATGGATATAGTTTGTAATTTGTCAAAGTATACATTTTATTATTTAGAATGGTAGAGATGTACAGCACGGAAACAGACCCTTCGGTCCAACCCGTCCTTCCAACCAGATATCCTAAATTAATCCGGTCCCACTTGCCAGCACTTGCTCATGCCTCTAAGCCCTTCCTATACGTATACCCATCCAGAGACCTTTTAAGTGCTTTAATTGTAGCAGCCTCCACCACTTCCTCGGGCAGCTCATTCCATTCACGCACCACCCTCTGCATGGAAACGTTGCCCCTTAAATACTTTTTATATCGTTCTGCTCTCACCCTGAACCTAGGCCCTCTAGTGCAGACCTTCACCCCCTACACTAGGGAAAAGACATAAGAAAGTTGAGCAGCCAGACAAGACGGAAAAGCCACAAAATATCGAGCCAGATGGGGAAAAAAGTTGTGGTTCTACCTTTTTTTTCCTCCTATTGGCATTTGGACACTTCACAATCTGTCAATAATGCCAGCATCACCACTGAGCATATTGCATACGTTCCTCTGTGTCAACAAGCATTGTGCATGTTCCTTGCTTTGGGTGTCACCCTTGTTCAGGACTGGGGGTGGGTGTTGGAAGAGCTGCAGAACAAGGGTGTGCTGGGAACAGGGTGGTGAATTGGGGATAGGTGGAGACAAGTAGCGGGTACAAACTGGTTGGTCACTGGGAGGAAGGAATCTGGTTGGGGGCAGGGAGGGGTGGGGAGGACCCTGGGAAGGGATTTGAGGAGTGGGGAAGGAGGTTATTTGAAATTGGAGAACTCAGTGTTGAGTCCTCCAGGCTGTAGGCTGCCCAGGTGGAAGATGTTGTGGTGTTCCTCCAATTTGTAGTTTGGTTTGTTGTGGCAATGGAGGCGGCCTAAGATGGTCATGTCAGAAAGGGAGTGGGAAGGGGAATTAAAATGGGGGGTGATTGGGAGGTCCGGTCGGCCTCTGCAGACTCAGCTGTGACGCTCGGCGAACCGTTCCCCACGTTTACCCTCTGTCTCCCGAAGACCACAATTGGCAAACACATGGCAAATACAGTACCCCAATGTGAAGTTAGAGCCTTTGCTGTGTTTAAAAAAAAAGCAGAAAAGAGATGCATTGTTTAAATGGTGACATATTGGGATATGGAGAAAGTGAGGACAGCAGATGCTGGAGATCAGAGTCAAAGTGTGGTGCTGGAAATGCTCAGTCAACATTCGATGAGCAGGAGAGTTGACGCTTCAGGCACGGGCCCTTCATCAGGAATGACGTGTGGATGTACAAAGGGGCCTCTGCGTCCTTCTACAACAGTCAATGCCAGTTGTCAGGTGCAGCGAGCAATGCAAGTGGTATATTAGCAAGTGGAAATGAGTTCAGAAGTGGGGATGCCTGCCTGCAGTTAGGGGATCATTGAATATATTCAAGGCTGGGTTCATCTGATTTTTGAACAACAAAGAGGAGGATGTTTATGGGGGAAGGTGAGAAAATGGCTTTTAAGACCAGTACAGAACAGTTACAGAGTCATACAGCATAGAAACAGACCCTTCAGTCCAACTCATCCATGCTGACTATGTTCTCAAACTGAACTAGTCATACCTGCCTGTGTTTGGCCCATATCCCTCTGAACCTTTCCTATTCATGTACTTATCCAAATGTCTTTTAAATGTTGTTACTGTACCTGCATCCACCACTGTGTCGGGATGTTCATTCCACATACAAACCACTCTTTAAAAAAATAATGCTGCCCCTCAAGTCTTTTTAAAATCTTTCTCCTCTCACCTTCAAAGTTTGCTCTCTAATCATAAAATCCCCTCCCGTGGGGATTGACACCCACCATTCACCTCATCTACCTCCCTCATGATTTTATAAATCTCTAAGGTTACCTCAACCTCCTGTGCTCCAGTGAGAAAAGTCCCAGCCTATCCACCTCTATGTAGGTAGATTAATATCCAGTTATGTATGGGACTTTGGTGGAAAGTGGGAATTCACTGCACTGTAGGGATGAAACCCTACCCTATCCAGACATTTCTGCTGGTGGATGAGACTAGGCCACATAATTTGGAGGACTGGATTTCGGACAAAGATGAGGAGGAACTATTTTTCATGGATAGTAGTCCATCTATGGAATTCTCTGCCCAAGGAAGCAGTAGAGACAGTCTCATTAAGTATATTGAAGACACAGTTGGTTAGGTTTTTGCAGGTAGGTTAATTAAGGATAGTTGGGATAATGCAGGGAGGAGGAGCTGAGACGATAGACAGTTTTACCATTATTTTAATGAATGGTGGAGCAGGCTGGATGGGCCAAATGGCCTATTCCTGCTTCTATTACTATGAAACAATAACCCTGCATTTCCCATGGCTAACCCACCTAACCTGCACATCCCTGGACATGATCAGCAATTTTGCCTGGTCAATCCAAATCAAGGCTGGTGAGCAATGTAGTGATGTGGGAAATTAACATCAGAGAATGATAGAAAGGGACAAGGAGAGTAAATATACCAGCAATCAAAACTGGATTCTGAAGATCACAAAAATGGAAACAAAAAGTGGTGTGTCTGCATGTGTGCTGCACTGTAACAAAAGTAAATGAATTGTCTGCACACATTGACGAGAATAATAATGATCGGAGACGCCTCACAGAAACATGGCTTCAGGATGACAAGGATTGTATCCTGAATATCGAGGTGTAGTCAAATGGGAAGCTAGGTAAAGGTAGAGGGTTGCCACTGCTAATCGAAGCACTGACCACAGGGTAGTCTGGTGTCCGCTCTGATTTCAGGTCCTCATTTCTCTGTCCTCTGATCTCCCTGTTCCCACTGAATAAGATGTCAGTCTGTTCTCAGCTCTACTGGATTTCAGCTGAAGCTTTGACCCCCCACCCCCTCTTTTTACACCTTCTGGAATAATAAAATATTCAGTCAGTCAATCAAAGCCCAATGCACAATCTCCCAGTCTCCCAACCAACCAGACACAAAAGTGTAGTCATAGCAGGGAATCAAACAAGAAAAATGAAACGACATGAGAAACAAATAGGTGCTAGTGCTTAATGTCTGTTCATTAGGAAGAAAACCAGAAATAGGACTCTCCCAGGATTCTGATTGTGTCCAACTTGAGGATCCTCTCACCCTTACATCTAACTGTTAGTACCCAGCTATGATTTACAATATTTACATCAGAAATGAAGCATCTTATCAAATAGAGATAGACACGTACAGCATGGAAGTAGACTTTCTCTCGCGCGCGTACACACAAGTCCATGGGGGTGAATTTTTATTTGCAGATACATCCTATTTTGCTTAAAAATGCACAATCTGCAGGCAGTCAATACATATAATATTTTGTAAATTTGACTTTGGAAATAGAACCAGTTTGATTCAAGGTTTGGACTCTGACCTCACACATTTAATGCATTGTCTGAGCTGAGATGTCATCTTTTGTTACAAAACCTTAAGTTATGTTGAGAAGTGCCTTACAGGAAGTTGTAAGTTTACATATTAACGATGCCTGCAACCCATTTGAAAAGATGAAAGACTTAACAATCCAGGTTTGCTCAATATATCATTTCAGTGGCAGGACACTGCAATGTTTTTCCATAAATTCTGTCCCTTATGATCTTATTCTCCACAACCACCTGATGAAAGAGTTTTGTGCCGAAAGCCAGTGCTTCTAAATAGCTTGGTGTTGTGTGATTTTTAACTTTGTCCAGGTTAGGGTGGATTGGCCATGCTCAAATTACCCATAGTGCCCAGGGATGTCCAGGTTAGGTGCATTAGTTAGGGGTGAATGTAGAGAAATGGGGATAGGGGAGTTACTTTCTGGAAGGTCGGGTGGACTCATTTGGTCGAGTAACCTGCTTCCACACTGTGGGGACTCTCTGAAGAGAAGAGATTTCTGCAAACTATGCAGGGCAGCACAGGTGTCTCCATGTGAGTTTGTGCGTGAGTGTGTTTTTGCATGTGTGCTTGCTTGGTGAAGTGAGTGTTATGGAGTATCAGCCTGTGTGAGGGTGAGTATTGGGGATGTGTGTGTGTCAGAGAGTATGTGCATAAGAGAGGTGTGGATAAAAGCCAGGGGTTGCATTTTGCTAAAACAAGGAAGGGCAAGAGGGTCTGCAGAGGCTGACCAGATGTCCCAGTCACCGCCCATTTTAATTCCTCTTCCCTCTCCCTTTCTGACATGACCAGCTTTGGCCTCCTGCATTGCCACAACGATCCAATCTGCATTGCCACAACGATCCAATCCACAAATTGGAGTTTTCCACCTGGAGTTGTCTAATTTCTCCCCTCCCATCCCCCAACTCCCTTCACAGCCTCTGCCCCTCCCATTCACTCTTCCCTGCCACCAACCAGATTCCTTCCTCCCATCGATCATCAGGTTGTACCCTCTGTCTTCACCAATCCCCACTTCAACACCTTGTCCCCGGCACCCCTTTATCTGCATCTTGTTCTACACCCATCCCCCATCCGGAAGAAGGATTACACCTGAAACGTCGACTTCTCCACCTCCTGATGCTGCCTGGCTTGCTGTGTTCTTCCAGCCTCCTGACTGTCTATATTGTCAATCGAGACACAGACCTGGACCAACTGTTCCAGAGTCTGTCCCCTCCCTGGATTCACTCCCTTTCCATTCAGTTGCTGCAAGTCAACAATTGAACCCCAGAATGAAAAATAAATTGAAAAAGTGGGTGAGAAAAGAGAGAATTGTACTCACAGATGTTGGACAGAGGAAGAAAGTTGCAGTCTGGGGTGAAGCTCAATCTTCATTCAGAGAAAGGAGCAACATCTGTAATCAAATAGACAGAGTCATAGATGTATAGCATAGAAACAGACCCTTCACTCGAACCTGTCCATGCGGAGCAGATATCCTAACCCAATCTCGTCCCACTTGCCAGCACCTGACCCATATCCCTCCAAACCCTTCCTATTCATAAACCCATCCAGATGCCTTTTAAATGTTGCAATTGTATGAGTGTCCACCACTTCCTCTGGCAGCTTACTCCTTAAATGCACCACACTCTGCATGGAAAAGTTGCCCCTCAGAATTCTTATATCTTTCCCCTCTCACTGAAAACCTATGTCTCTAGTCCCCCCCCCCCCCCCCCCCCCCACCCCCCCCCCCCCCCTCACCCCTCCGCTACTGACTCCAGGGAAACGACCTTGTCTATTTATCCTATCCTTGCTCTTCATAATTTTATAAACCTCTATAAGCCTCTGACCCTCCATATAAAATATCCCTGGCTTACTCAGCCTCTCCTTGTAGCTGAAACCCTCCAACTCTGGCAACAGCCTTGTAAATCTTTTCTGATCCTTTTCAAAGTTTCACATCACCTTTCCGATAGAAACGAGACAAGAGGTGGATGCAGCATTCCAAATGTGGCTTAACCAATGTCCTGCACAGCCACAACGTGACCTCCCAACTCCCATACTCCATGCTGTGACCAATAATGGAAAGTATACCAAACACTGCCTTCACTATTCTGTCTACCCGACACTACATTTTCAATGAAGTATGAACCTGCACTTCAAGGTCTCTTTATTCTGCAACACTCCCCAGTCAGTCCTGCCTGGATTGCTTGACCAAAATGTATTTCTCTAAATTAAACTCCATCTCCCATTGGCCTATCTGATCAATTCTAATTTATAGTGAACTCTTTTTCTTTCATTCCACAGAAGCTGAAAGTCTCCATTCCTTCATACCCTCCCTTGATGCTGCCTGACCTGTTGTGCTTTTCCAACACCACACTCTCGACTCTGATCTTCAGCATCTGCAGTAGTCATTTCTCCAACATTTCCAGAGCCTGCCCCACCTCCCCCACCCCGATTCACTCTCTTCCGTTTCAGTTGCTGCAAGTCAACAACTGAAGCTCCGAATGAAAAATAAATGGAAAAAGAGGGTGAGAAAAGAGTGCCATACTCACAGATGTTGGACAAAGGAAGGAAGTTAGTCTGGGGTGAAGCTCAATCTTCATTTAGAGAGAGAGGAACAGCAGCAGCTTCAGAAGGACATGGTCCACCTTCCACATTCAGACAGTAGGGGTGCTCTGATTGCCAGGAGGATAAGTTTCCTTCCAGTCCGCCAAATGCTCTCCATTGGTCAATGAAGGTCGCGAACCGTTTCCGGGGACAGCGATGAGCATGCAGTTTTTGCTGACACTGGCTAACCCGCACAGACCTTGCTAACACCGAGGAGCATGTGCAGTATGCTCTGGAGATGCTGCTGTTACTGACAGATTTTAAGTGGTCAAATGCCAACAGAGAAAAAAAAGAGTAGAGCCACAATTGTGTTCTCCTGTAGCTTGACGTAACCGTACATGCTTGTCGCTATTTTTGCTATTTGTCTTACCGACACCACTCATGATTTTCTAAGTCTCAATAAGGTCACCCCTCAACCTCCTGCACTCCACTGAAAAAAGTCCCAGTCTCTCCTTATAACTCAATCCCTCCAGTCCTGGCAACATCCTGTAAAATGTTTTCCAAACCCCCTCCAATAGTATTCTTCCTATTACAGGGCGACCAGAACTGTACTCAGTACTCAAAGTGGCTTCACCAATATCCTGGACATCCTCAACATGATGTCCCAACTCCTATCTCAACGGTGTGAACAATGAAGGCAATGCTGCTAAATGCCGCCTTAACCATCCTGTGTCCCAGCAATGCACCTTTCAAGAATAATGTACCTGAAAGCCACCATGTCTCTCTGTTCTACAACACGACCCAGTGCCCTACCATTACCTGTACAAGTCCTGCCCTTGTTTTAGCAAAATGCAACCCCTCGCTTTTATCCACAACTCTGTCATAAACATGCTGTCTCTCAGACACACACACATATGCACCACTCACTGCAACCAAAATACTCACCCTCTTACAGACTTATACTCCAGTCACACTCACACTTTACCAAGCATGCACACACGCAAACACACACACACTCACACACAGATAATAGTCTATGGGGTGAATTTGCATTTGCAGATACATTCAATTTTGCTCAAAAAGTGCACAATCTGCAGGCAGTTATTCCATGTAATATTTTATAAATTCCTACTTTGGAAATAGAACCAGTCTGATTCAAGCAAGAGTGGGATACAGACAGACTTGAACCTCACACCTTTCATGCATTATATGAGCTGAGAGGTCACCTATTTTTATAAAACATTTGAGAATGGGGACTTAAAAGTAGTTCTGGGGTTTACATATGAATGAACTGAAACCTGCAACCCGTTCTAAAAGATGAAAGACTTACTATCATTCTCGGTTTGTTCAATATATCCCTTCAGTTGCATGACACTGATCTTTTGCTATAAATTGTGTCTTATGATCCTGTTCTACAGCTACCCGATGAAGAGCAGCGCTCTGAAAGCGAGTGCTTCCAAATAAACCTATTGGACTATAACTGGTGTTGTGTTTTTAACTTTGTCTACCCCAGTCCAACACTGGCTCCTCCACATCATTTCTAGTGGAGACAGCCCATACCTCCCGGTGCTGTCTGTAAACATTACGATGCCGATGAAATGACGCAGTAACCGCACTCCTGAAAAATTTACAATTTCAATGATATTAGCTTGTCATTCACTGCTCCATCTGATACATGACATTGGAAACTTAGTGCAGGAGGCTGAAAGAAATGAGCAGCTTTAACACAAAAACCTCTTGGAGGTCAAAGCTTTCAACTGTACCATTCAAAATCAGAAACAATTACAGAGTGGTGAACTTAGCCCGGACAATCACAAAGGTCAACCTCCCATCTATATAATCCATCTATCAGGCCCACTGTCAAGGAAAGGCCGCCAGCATTCTTAAAGACCCATCACAGCCTGGCAATGTTTTTCTTCAACCTCTACCATCGGGGTGGATAGTACAGAAACCTGAACACATGCACCAGCCGGTTTTGAAACAGTTCCTACCACACTTTTGTTAGAATACCGAATGGACTCTCAAACTCTTAACATTCACCTGGACCTGTGTTTTTGTTTTTGTAGCTGTTTATTTATTATTTACATATCTTTGCTACTTAACTCTGATCTGCCTGTACTGCTCACAAGACAAAGCTTTTCACTGTATCGCGGCGCACGTGACAATAAATCAATTCAATGAAAGTCTGAACCCTTCAGTAAATTCAGGTAACCTTTACTGCGACCCAACTTTGTTACAACTGCAGATTCCCCCCCCAGCAAAAAGGTGTTGAGAATGTAGCTTTTTCTTTTAAACAGCTCAAGGTCCAAGTGCTCACACTCCTCCCACCCCCCCACTTTCTTTACTATTGGTCAGCACCAAGCTGTCCCTTTGTAATTAGATCCTTGGTACAGCCTTAACCTGTATTGCCTCACTCAGCAATTTCAACCCACACCCTCTATCCAAGTACATTGCTCCCCACTCATTTGCTGGGGATGGCAGTGTAGAGTCAACCACACTGCTATGGGTCTGGAGTCACGCAAAGGCCAGACCGGGTAAAGGATGCAGCTGGTTTTCAGTATCAGTGGGACTGGATGAGAGACCCTACTGTTGCAGCGCACTGAGTGTGGAGTCTAAAACAGATATACGGGCCTGGAAAGAGGAATTCACAGCAGGGAGGGCCTGTACACAATTTTGTGTGCAGCCGAAGCTTTAGCCATGAAGAAACCCGAGGAATCCCGCCCTGTGGTGAAACCGTGGAAGTGTGGCAACTGCGGGAAAGGCTTCTGTTTCCCGTCTGTGTTGGAGACTCATCGGCACAGTCACACCGGGGAGAGGCCGTTCTCCTGCCCTGACTGAGTGAATCCTTTCCCACAATGGCAGTTTCCTTCCCTAAAGAGGACATGAGTGAATCAGATGGGGGTTTTCTCCAGCTCCCCCCACCCATGAAAACAGTTTCATCATTAGATTCTGAACCCAGATTTCTGACCAAATTCCAATTCTGCCATCTGACTCAGCGGGATTCAAACCCAGGAGTCTCAAGAACTGGGTTGATAATCCAGTCAATAACGGTACTCTGTCATCGCTCCTTCAATCCCCTTGCGATGGCACATGAACTCTCTGGTGCCTCCGCAGGTGGGAGGAGCGGGTGAAGCCCTTCCCACAGTGAGAGCAGTTGAACGGCCTCTCCCTGGTGTGGACCCACCGGTGTCTCAGCAGGTTGGAGGAATCGCTGAAGGCCTTCCCACACTCGGGGCAACTGAAGGGCCTCTCCCCAGTGTGGACCTGCTTGTGTTTCAGCCTGTCTGAGGAATGGCTGAAGGCCTTCCTGCACTTGGTGCAGGGGAAGGGCCTCTCCCCTGTGTGGACCCGCTGGTGGGTCAGTAGGTTGGAAGCCCAGATAAAGCCCTTCCTACACATGGGGCAACTGAAGGGCCTCTCCCGTGTAGACCCACTGGTGCCTCAGCAGGGCAGAGGCCTGGGTAAAGCCCTTTCTGCACGCGGGGCAGGTGAACGGCCTCTCCCCCGTGTGGACCCGCTGGTGGGTCAGTAGGTTGGAGGAATTGACGAAGCCCTTCTCACACTCAGGGCAGGAGAACGGCCTCTCCCCAGTGTGACTGCGCCGATGAGTCTCCAACACAGACAGGAAACAGAAGCCTTTCCCGCAGTTGCCACACTTCCACGGTTTCTCCACAGGGCAGGATTCCTCGGGTTTCTTCATGGCTAAAGCTTCAGCTGCACACAAAATTGTGTACAGGCCCTTCCTGCTGTGAATTCCACTTTCCAGGCCCGTATATCTGTTTCAGGCTGCACACTCAGTGCGCTGCAACAGTAGGGTCTCTTATCCAGTCCCACTGATACTGAAAACGCACTCAAGCAGGAACCAAAAGCTTTGCTCATTCTCATAGATCCATAGTTGAAAATTGTTGCGGTCTCAATGGATTGAATGACTGTCAGACATTGACATCAAAGTGAGGATTGAAGACACTGGATAGTCAGAGTCGGAAAGTGCGGCACTGGCAAAACACAGCAGGTCAGGCAGCATCTGAGGAGCAGAAAAGTCTGTTTCGGGCATAAGCCCTTCATCTGCTGATGTTGAAACTTCCGTCTTCAGATCTTCAAATACTCTGTTAAAAGAGATTACAAAAGTCGTCACTATCAGTCCAGGGTAGAAATTCAGAACAAGGAATTTTACTTGCCGTTGAACATTCTTTTCTTTTGTTATTTCATAAATTTGAAAGCACCATCCCACTCTCTCTCCCCCTCTGCTCTCACTCTGCTCTAACTAATTCTCCTGAAGGTGCTGATTCAGTATCTTATAGGGGCAGAAAAGCAAAAACGTCAGGACTGACATCACTGAATTTTGGATAACTCCACCTGAAAGTTAATATCTTTCACAACAACATTGGGATATTGCCGAGAGCGAGCAGGTCTGATTCTGGGGAGTAAAACAAGTGTAAATTCAGGTTGAACTTGCAATACAGCTTCTGGAGAAAAAAACAGACACGAAATGGTTAACATCCCGGGAGGTGGGAGTGGAATGAGATATTAAGGCTTTGACACCGACACCAGAGAGAGACTGAACATACAGACGTGGCAAATATCTAGTGGATAGCCAGAGTCAGAGATATACAGCACAGAAACTCTCAGTCCAACTTGTCCACGCCAACCAGATATCCCAAATTAATATCGCCCTGTTTGCTGGCACCTGGCTTCTATTCCTCTGTACCCTTCCAATTCATATACCCATCCAGATGCCTTTTAAATGCTGTAATTGTACCAGCCTCCACCACTTTCTCTGGGAGCTCATTCGTTGCAAGCACCACCCTCTGAATGAAAAAGATGCCCGAGGTCCCTTTTAAATCTGCACCCCCATCCCACAGCCCTCACCCTGAACCTGTTACCCTCTAGCTCTGGACTCTCCCATCCCTAGGAAAAGGCCTTGTCTATTTACCCTATCCATGCCTCTCATGATTTTATAAACGTCTATAAGGTCACCTCTCAGCCTCCGGCGTGCAAGGGGAAATAGCCCCAGTCTGTTTGGCCTCTCGCTATCACTCAAACCCCCTGGCTACATCATTGTAAATCTTTTCTGAACCCTTTCCAGCTTCACAACATCTTTCCAATAGGAGGGAGACCCGAATTGCACACAATCTCCCAAAAATTGCAATGGTTCTGTTGGCCAATGGCAATTTAATTCCAAAATGTTAATTCCTTCATGAGAAGGGAATAATTGGCAATGTAGCTGTGAGAAGTCCCTTGCAGAAGAGTGAAGAACTGAGTGAGAACTTTCCATTACGTTGGAGAGCAACAGAATTGATACTGAGACTGGGGACTTAAATCTAAAGCAAGGAAATTACAGGCACAAACAGGCTGCAACAAACGAGGGCACATTATTGAAAGAAATGACAGACATTTAGATAGCACCTGGAGTAACTGCAATAGTTGTTCCATCCTGTCTGAAAAATAAAACAAAAGGTGGCCCAGCCACAGCGAACAAAGAATATTATGAACAGGACTGGATCCAAAGAAGTGGCACACAAATTAGCTAAAAAAAAGCAGCTAGTCTGAAGACTGGGAGCAGTTCAGGTTTCAACAAAAGGATTGATTAAAAGGGGAAAATGGGGTATGTGAAAAGGGAAAAAAAGGATTGGTGAAAACAATTACAATTAGAAACCGGCAAAGTTCTCATGTGGAACAAAGATGGCAGACCAATTAACCACATATGTTGCTGATATAATCACAAAAGGAGGGCACAAGTAACGTCCCCAAAATGTTGGGGAACACATGGTCCATTGAGAGCAGAACTGAAGGAACTGAGTAGTCGTAGGGAAATGGTGTTGGAGAAATTGATGGGATTAAAAGTTTACAAATCCCCAGCACCTGGTAATCCACACCCCAGACTATGGCCCGAGATGCATCATGCAGTTGTCGAATTTAGGCTAATCTTAGCAGGACTTCAACACATAATGATAAGGTCTTTGGGAGTATTGCTTAACAAAGAGACCTTGGAGTCTAGGTTCATAGCTTCTTAAAAATACATTAGGAAGTGCAGTGGAGATGGTGGATTCATTAGTTATAATATTCCAAAGTTCTCTAGATGTGAGAAAGATTCATTGAGTTTATTTAAGACTGAGATAGGTAGGTTGTTGATTGTCAAGGCGATCAAAGGTTATGGGGAGAAAGTGGGAGAATGGGGTTGATAAACCAGTCAACCATGGTGGAGCAGACTCGATGGGCTGAATGGTCTCATTTCTACTCCTATATCTTATGGTCTTATGGTTCCAGTGGATTTGAAAAATGCTAATGTAACACCTGTATTCAAAAAGGGAGGGAGGCAATATGTGGGAAATTGCAGACCAGTTAGTTTAACACCTGCTGGTAGAATCAATTATCAAGGAAGCAATATCAGAACGTTTAGAAAGTCAAAACTCCATCCATCAGAGTCAGCATGGTTTTATGAAGGGCAAATCAGATTTGACTAAATTCTTCAAAGATGTAACAAGCAAAGTGGATAATGGTGATCCTGTAGATGTAATATATCTGGCCTTTCAGAAGGCATTTGCTGAAGTGCCACACAAAAAGTTAATTCACAGGTGGGATCATATGGGATTAGGAGTAATTTATCAGCTTCAATAGGTGACTAGCTGATCGGCAGAAGACAGACAGTCCGAATCTATGGCTTTTTTTCTGGATGGCAAGATGTAACTAGTGAGGTGCCACAGGGTTGGGTCCTTGGACCTCAGCTATTTACAATCCACATTAGTGACTTGGATACAGGGATAAAAGGCTCTTTTGCCAAATTTGTGAATGACACAAAAATAGGTGGGACGGTAAATTGCAATGAGGAAATAAGAACCTTACAAATAGATATAGATAGGTTAGGAGAGTGGGCCCAAATGTGGCAGATGGAGTTTCAGGTGGATAAGTGTGAGGTCATGCATTTTGGTCAAAACAAAAGGGAGGTGACCTACTGTCTAAATGGGGAGAGACTTTGGGGTGCTCTGGTGCAGAGGGAATCTGGGTATCCTCATTAAGGAGTCACAGAAAACTAGCATGCAGGTACAGGAGATCAGAAAGAAAGTGAATGCAACGTTGGCTTTGATAGCTAAAGGAATAGAAGACAAAAGGTAAGGAAATGTTGCTGCAACTATACATGGCATTGCTGAGGCCGGACCTGGAGGATTGTGCCCAGTTTTAGACCCTTTTTTCCCCTTATATGGTTATGGTAGGGGATTTAACTGTCCAAACATAGACCGGGACTGCCATAGGTTTAAGGATTTCGTTGGAGAGGAATTTAAGTGTGTACAAGAAAATTTCTGATTCAGTATGTGGATGCACCTACTAGAGAAGGTGCAAAACCTGACTTACTCTTGGGAAATAAGGCAGGACACGTGACAGAGGTGTCAGTGGGGGAGCACATTGGGTCGGCGCCCATAATTCTATTAGTTTTAAAATAGTGATGGAAAAGGATAGACCAGATCTAAAAGTTGAAGTTCTAAATTGGAGGAATCCTAAGTCTGACAGTATTAGGCAAGACCTTTCAAAAGCTAATTGGGGCGGATGTTCGCAGGTAAAGGGACGGCTGGAAAATGGGAAGCCTTCAGAAATGAGATAATGAGGAGACCAGAGATGGTATATTCCTGTTGGGGTGAAAGGAAAGTCTGATAGATGTCGGGAATGCTGGATGACTAGAGAAATTGAGGGTTTGATTCAAAAAAAAAAGGAAGCATATGTCAGGTATAGACAAGATAAATCGAGTGAATTCTTAGAAGAGTATAAGGTACAAAGTATAAACAAGTATACTTAAGAGGGAAATCAGGAGGTCAAAAAGGGGACATGAGATAGCTTTGGAAAATAGGGTGAAGGAGAATCAAAAGGGTTTTTACAAATACATTAAGGACAAGAGGGTAACTAGGGAGAGAATGGGGCACCTCGAAGATCAGCACGGTGGATTGTGTGTGGAACCGCAGAAAATGGGGGAGATACTAAATGAGTATTTTGCATCAGTATTTCCTGTGGAAAAGGTTATGGAAGATATAGACTGTAGGGAAATAGATGGTGACATCTTGAAAAATATCCATATTACAGAGGTGGTGATGCTGGATGTCTCGAAACACAAAGGTGGATAAATACCTGGGACCTTATCAGGTACCTCTAGAACTCTGTGGGAATCTAGGGAAGTGATTGCTGGGCCCCTTGCTGAGATATCTGTAAATCAATAGTCACAGGAGAGGTACCAGAAGTCCAGAGGTTGGTTAACTTCTGAACTCAATTTTTCTTGCTAATGTACCATTGCCTTGCTGATTGCTTGTTGCTCCTGTCTGACAACTGGCATTGATTGGTGTCGAAGGACGCTGAGGCCCCTTTGTACGTCCATTCCTGATGAAAGACCCATGCCCAAAACAGCGACTCTCCTGCTCCTCCGTTGCTGTCTGACCTGCTGTTTTTCCAGCACCACATTTTTCGACTCTGATCTCCAGTTCTCACTTTATCCACACCCCAATATATCACCATTTAAATAATGCACCTCCTTTCTGCTTTTTTTTTTTACAACAAATGCTATAACTTCACATTGTGGTCCTGTATTTGCCATGTGTTTGTCAACTGTGGACTTCTCTACATCGGGGAGACCAAGAGTAAACTTGAGGAACGGTTCGCCGAGCATCGCAGCCGGGTCCGCAGAGACTGACTGGTCGTCCCAGTCACCACCCATTTTAATGCCCCATCTACAGTTCCCCCTGCACTCTCCCCCACCGCCCACTCCCCCACGAAGAAGGTTTACACCCAAAACATCGCCTTGTCCACCTCCTTGTGCTGCCTGGCTTAGTGTGTTCTTGCAGTCTCCTGCCGATGTATTTTGCCAATTGAGACACAGACCTGGACCAATTTTTCCAGTGTTTGTCTCGGCCTGGATTCACTCCTTTTCCTTTCAGTTGCCGCAAGCCAACAACCGAACCCCAAATTGAAAAAAAGTGAAATGGAAAACGTGGGTGAGAAAAGAGACTACCATACTCACAGATGTTGGACGGAGAAAGGAAGTTGGAGTCTGGGGTGAAGCTCAATCCACATTCCAAAGAGAGGAGCACGAGCAGCAGCTTCAGAAGCTCGTGGTCCAACTTCCGCATTCAGACAATGCGGTTGCTCTGATTGGCAGGAAGACCAATCTCCTTCTGGTCCTCCAGGGCTTCCGATTGGTCCATCAAAAACAGGTCGCGCGCCTTTCGTTTGGGCAGCGATGAGCATGCGCACTGCGTTGCTGACACCGGCAAATATCAGCAATATACTCTTGTGGGGATGCTAGTTTTACGGACAGATTTTAAGTCTCCAAATGCAAATAGGAAAACAAAGGTAGAGCAACAATTTTGTTCCCCCGTGGCTCGACATTTTATTGCTTTTGCATTTTGTCTGGCTGATCAACTTTTGTATGTCTTTTCCGCATGTTTGGGGGGAGGGGAGCCCAGAACTGGAGGGCATAGGTTGAGGATGAGAGGGGAAAGATTTCTGAGGATCTTAAAGGCCAACCTTTTTGCACAAAGGGTGGTATGTGTATGCAATGAAGTGGTGGAGGCTGGCACAGTTACAATATTTAAAATGCATTCTCATAGGGCTATGAATAGGAAAGATTCAGAGGGAAATGGGCCAAATGCTGGGAAATGGGCCAAATGCTGGCAAATGGGTCACTAGATTAATTTAGTTTGTTTCTGTGCTATACAAATCTATAACTCTATTTTGACATAGTCAGAACCAATTTCATGAGACTAAGAATAGGCCATTCACCCCTTACAGCCTGTCCTGAGCTGTGGCCTAACTGCGCCTATTTCAATGCAAGTTTCAGAAGATTTCAGCAGCTCTTAAAAATTGAACATGCTTTCAGACTTTAATGATGTTTCTGAATGTATCATTTTAGCTATTCTCAATTTTAAAGATCAGCCATTTGTCACCCGTCCTGACTCCCAGTTGAGTCATCTATTCTCTCTCTCTTCTGAAAAGGCCTTGATACAGTGATCAAAGAGGGCTCGAGGCATGAGAAAGGATGTGGAGAAAAGAGAGAGAATGGATGAAAGGGCAGAGGGTGGTGTGTAGAGAAACAGAAAATGGACAGGAACAGAGGGTTTGGTCTAGAGAAAGATTGGGGGGCAGAGGTTAGTGGGGGGGGGGAGGGAAGAGAAAGACCTGCAGGGCAAAGGGTAGGGGGCAAAGTGAGAGAATGGGGCAGCAGTAAATGGTGGAGGGGGACAAGAGAGAATGGGGTACAGAGCATTGTGGGGTAGAGAAAGAGTGGAGTGCAGAGTGTGAGGGGAGAGAGAATAGATGGGAGTCAGTGGATGGCAGGAGAATGGACAGAGGGCAGACCGTGGGTGGAGAAAGAAAATATATGGGGGAACAGAGGGATGGAGAGCAGAGGATTTGGGGGAGAGAGAAAATGCATGGGGAGTCAGAAGATGGGAAGGGGGACTGGACAGGGGCACAGAGGGTGGGGGTGAGAGAAAGAAAGAGAGAGAGAGAATGATATGAAGATAGGTGGAGTTGTGGACAGTGAGGAGGGCTGTTGTCGGCTGCAGAGGGACTTAGATATGATGCAGAGCTGGGCTGAGGAGTGGCAGATGGAGTTCAACCCTGCCAAGTGTGAGGTTGTCCATTTTGGAAGAACAAATAAGAATGCGGAATACAGGGTTAATGGTAGGGTTCTTAGTCAGGTGGAGGAACAGAGGGATCTTGGGGTCTATGTACATAGATCTTTGAACGTTGCCACTCAGGTGGATAGAGTTTGTAAGAAGGCCTATGGAGTATTATCGTTCATTAGCAGAGGGATTGAATTCAAGAGTCGTGAAGTGATGTTGCAGCTGTACAGGACCTTGGTTAGGCCACAGTTGGAGTACTGTGTGCAGTTCTGGTCGCCTCACTTTAGGAAAGATGTGGAAGCTTTGGAGAGGGTGCAGAGAAGATTTACCAGGATGTTGCCTGGAATGGAGAGGAAGTCGTACGAGGATAGGTTGAGAGTTCTCGGCCTTTTCTCGTTGGAACGGCGAAGGATGAGGGGTGACTTGATAGAGGTTTATAAGATGATCAGAGGAATAGATAGAGTAGACAGTCAGAAACTTTTTCCCCGGGTACAACAGAGTGTTACAAGGGGACATAAATTTAAGGTGAAGGGTGGAAGGTATAGGGGAGATGTCAGGGGTGGGTTCTTTACCCAGAGAGTGGTGGGGGCATGGAATGCGCTGCCCGTGGGAGTGGTAGAGTCGGAATCATTGGCGACCTTTAAGCGGCATTTGGATAGGTACATGGATAGGTACTTAATCTAGGTTAGAAGTTCGGCACAACATCGTGGGCCGAAGGGCCTGTTCTGTGCTGTATTGTTCTATGTTCTATGTTCTAATGGACGGTGTGCCGGGAGTGGCGAGGGAATGGACAGGGGTGCCGTGCGTGGCACGGGGGAATGGAGAGGGGGGAGCCATGAATGGCGGGGGAGAATGGATGGGGGTGCTGTGGGTGGCAGGGAGAATGGTCAGGGGATGCTGTGGGTGGCAGGGAGAATGGACAGTGGCACTGTGGTTGGCAGGGGGTAAGGCCGGAGGCACTGTGGTGGTGGAGGAATGGACAGGTGGTGCTGTGGGGATGTTTGTGTCTTGGAGAGAGATGGTGGTGGTGAAAGCATCCCACTCACTCCAAGCATCCCCTTCTCTGCACACATGTGGTGCACATTTTTGTTAGTCTGGATGGGATGCTGTTTGGAGGGTCAGTGTTGACTCGATGGGCCAAATGGCCTGCTCCCACACTGTAGGGATTCTATGATTAGGAGAGCTGTCAAACCAACAACTTCTAATTGGTGAAGTAAAAGACCAGGAGCCAATCTTTAAGCAGTTTTCCATTTATTCACTCAAACTGCCCTTTCAATTGAATTCCTTGAATTTAATGTGTTCCGTTGTAGTTTAATTATGATCCATGAAAAGCAACATCCAGTCACATCTGAGGGCAGAACCAACTCAACTGACTGAACAAGTGTAACAACTCTTCTGTATGCACTTTAGATGTGACATGCTCTCCCTCTCTCTCTGTTGACCCAACGGGATTACCAGGGTTAGAATTACCACTCTCAAAATACAATTGCTGATCTACTGTTTGCTTCTGCTGCTTAACATAAGGATTTAAAAGCTGCTAGCCTGATCTCGCAGAAAGCACAAAAACAGGCTGTTCACTTGTGCCTGCGCAGAGATAAAATTTCATTTGGAATAGATCACAAAATAACAACAGGTGCCAATCCCACAACTCTGTGTTACACATGGAGGGAGGGGAGGGGAAGGAAAGTGTTTTACTCTCAGACCTTAGAGGGGAGGACAAAGTTTCAGCCAGTGGGAAGTTAAAATTA
Source organism: Chiloscyllium plagiosum (assembly GCF_037043375.1). Taxonomy (NCBI): domain Eukaryota; kingdom Metazoa; phylum Chordata; class Chondrichthyes; order Orectolobiformes; family Hemiscylliidae; genus Chiloscyllium; species Chiloscyllium plagiosum. Next base: position 5,106,051 of record NW_028270165.1, on the reverse strand, counting down.
AACCCTGTGCTGTTTTCTGTTATAAAAACTCAAACCACATGGATTTGGTGGGATTAAAAAATTAAGGAAAAGGAGCTTGCAAAGTTTCCAAGCCCCCACAACACACACACACATTTCCCACTGCTCAGCCGGATACAGTGCTGCTCCCCTCTGTTTAGGAGTAAACTCTGGAAAGGTGGTGGTATTGATAGTGAGGAGGATGGTCTCCGGCTACACTTTGATACCAATCAGCTGGTAAATGGGGCAGAGAGATGGAATTTAATCTCCAGGCATTCTGGGAAATGTAATAATGGAAGAAAGTAATCAATAAATAGTAGGTCCCTACAGAGTGCTGAGGAACAAGGGAACCTTGCTGTCCAAGTCCAGAGATCCCCGAAGGTATCAGTACAGATAAAACGAGGGAGTGGGGAAGGCATAGATTTGTATTTTTTTCATACAGAGGGTGGTACGTGTGTGCAATGGGCTGCCAGAGGAAGTGATGGGAGCTGGTACCATTATAACATTTAAAAGGCATCTGGTTGGGTAAATGTATTGGAAGGGTCGAGAGAGATATGGGTCAAATACTGGCAAATGGGTCACGAGATTAATTTAGGATATCCAGTCAGCATGGGTGAGCTCGACTGCAGAGTTTGTTCCTGTGCTGTATGACTCTACCCGCCTAGTTCAATGCAAGTTTCAGAAACATGTCTGCAGCTTTCTGCTTTTCGACATTAACAATGTTTCTGAATATGTCATTTCAGCTGCTCTCAATTTTAAAGATCAGCCATTTCTTGTGCTCCCCTGTCTTCCAGGTTGAGTCATCACCATCCATTCTCTCTCTTTCCCGAGAAGGGCTTGATACAGCAATCAAAGAGGGTTCGAGGTACGAGAAAAGATGGGGGGAAGGTAGAAGGGAGAGAGAATGAACAGGGGTGCAGAGGGTGGGGGGGAAGAGGGGGAGAGAGAGAGAGAGAATGGATAGGGGAGCAGAGGGTAGGGGGAGAGTGAGAGAAAATGGATAGGGGACAGAGGGTGGAGGGGAGGAGAAAGACTTGGGAACAAAGAATGGGGGGCAGAAAATGAGGGGGAGAGAGAGAGAATGGCTGGGCAGAGAGATTTGGTGAGTGCAGACTGTAAGGAGAGAGAGAAAATGCATGGGGACAGTGGGCTGGGATAGTGACAGCTCAAATCCCACCTTACCCAGGAATGGTGTCAGTGTTCCATGAACTGGAACCCACTCCATCCACAGCAGACTTGGGTGCAGTCGTTTCTCAATAGACAGTAGATTCATATAATCCATACGGGCCATTCGGCCCATAAAATTCAGACTGACCTTCCAAACAGCATCCCACCCACTTTCCCTGCAGTTCCCCATAGTGAACCCACCCTAGGTTGCAGATGCCTGGACACTTCAGCATGGCCAATCCACCCTAAACTTCAGATGGTTAGACTGTCAGAGGAAACTGGAGCACCCAGAGTTCACCCACGCAGACACAAAGGTGAGAACATGCCAAAGTCCACACAGAGAGCTGCATGAGAGTGGAATTGAACCCAAGTCCGTGGTACTGTGAGGCAGTGGTGCTAACCACTGAGCCACCGTGCCACCTAGAGGTTTGAAGTTCTGCTTTGTCTTTGTAGCTTCTGACTTCTCATGAGCCTTCAGCAGCGGCTCTCTCCTCCTGACATTGTTAGACCACGCCTTTTCCATTTCTCCAGCCCTGAGCACACCGGTTCCCAAATCCTGGCGCCAGGCAGACACTGATGCAACCTGGTCTTCTGCTGCCAACTGCAGAGAATGGTGACAATCCCTGCCACTATTCTCTCCCTGACCACCACTGCCCCCTCCCCAACATTGTTCGTACTCCAACCACGCAGCCAGTTAGCTCCTCACTCGTGCAGACCTCTCTCAGATCCCCTTTATTAGATTAGATTACTTACAGTTTGGAAACAGGCCCTTCGGCCCAACAAGTCCACACCGCCCCGCCGAAGTGCAACCCACCCATACATCTACCCCTTACCTAACACTACGGGCAATTTAGCATGGCTAATACACCCGACCTGCACATCTTGGGACTGTGGGAGGAAACCGGAGCACCCGGAGGAAACCCACACAGACACGGGGAGAATGTGCAAACTCCATACAGTCAGTCGCCTGAGGTGGGAATTGAACCCGGGTCTCTGGTGCTGTGAGGCAGCAGTGCTAACCACTGTGCCACCGTGCCACCCGTTCTGTCTGACTTGTGCTGACATCCTCCTGACCCTGTCCACTGACCCAGTCAGAAGGCTTTGTCCGTAGAGGAAAGACCATCTCCCAGAATAAAGTGTCCAGTTAACTTTCCCCTTTTCCCCCAACGTGTCTGCAACCCGGCTTCCAGCTGCATCTTTCTGAGCCGAAGGTCCACCAGCCTGTGTTTGCCCTGGATCACAGCATCCAGAGCGTCTCAACTTCCGCAAATCGAAAGACAAGGCCCACCCTGCCCTCTCCAATGTGTATTGTGTAACTGCTTAATCATTTCTGGTGGCTGAGCGGAGGCTGATAGCCAAATTTGGAACCCCATGAGGGTGGCCTCAACTGGGACATTGGGTTCATGTCACACGACAGGTGACCCCACTACACTATACACTCTCTCTCTCTCACTCTCATACTCGCACTCAGACACACACACATGCACACACCCTCTCACAGGCTTATACTCCATTATTCACACACTTTACTAAGCACGCACATACACAGACACACACATCAGTCTATGGTGTGAATTTGCAATTGCAGGATTTTAATTGCAAGTACATTCTATTTTGCTCAAAAAACGCACAATCTTCAGACAGTCTATCCATGTAATATGTTATAAATTCTACGATGGAAATAGAACCAGTCTGACTCAAAATTGGGATACAGACAGACTCTGACATGAGTGAATCTCATGGGATATTTTTTTCCCAGAATATGGTTTCATCATTAGATTCTGAACTCCAGATTTCTGACTGAATTCGAATTCTGCCATCTGCCACAGTGTGATTCGAATCCAGGAGTCCCCAGAGCTGGGTTGATAGTCCAGTCGATAATGGCACTCGGCTGTCATTCCTTCAATCACCCTGCATTGGCCTCCACAGGTGGGAGGAGGGGGTTAAGCCCTTCCCACACTGACAGCAGATGAGCAGGCTGTCTCTGGTGTGGGACCCGCTGGTGCGTCTGCAGGCTGGAAGAATCAATGAATTTCTTCCTGCATTCAGAGCAGGTGATTGGCCGCTCCCTGTTGTGGACCCGCTGGTGAGCTTCTAAAATCTCAAAACAAATAATCAAGAAAGAACCCACTCTATTCACTACCGCAAACTTACAGCAAGGCTACACATTAAAAACTATGCACTTCTCTGTTCCTGTGCTGTGAGCTCTCCCACACAGATTCCACCAAGACCAGTTGTGAATTTTGCTGTTTGTTAATTTTTCCTAGACGCACTCCAATGTTCAGAGATACATGATTTCAAACAACAAAGGCAGTAACTACATAGATTCACTGCTGTGTCAGCTAGCAGTGTAGGATTTTCTCTCTCTCTCTCTTTCAGACCATGTGCTCGCTGCCTTTAGCTGTCTTTCTCTCTTTTAAAAGTGCTGTTGACTTGATTTTTTTACTCCAAAGCTCCAAAACAATGCAACAGTATATAAAACAGTAAGTGCTGCTCCTGGAATTCAAGGAAATCGCCTCCAACACTGAAAATATCTTTAAAAAAGAGCAGCTCTTACAGCCACAAATTTTCCGGTCCTCCATCTTGGATTAGTTCTTGGTGAACATTCCCATCTCCCAGGTTACAGTTATTCAAATAATCTGCTTTTGTATTTTTGCTACCAAAGTGGATAACCTCACATTGATCCACACTAAACTGCTCCTGCCATACATTTACCCACTCACTCAGCCTGTCCAAATAACGCTGCATCCTCCTCACAGCTCACCCTTCCACCCAGCTTTGTGTCATCTGCAATTTGTGATATATTCCAATTAGTTTTCTCATCTAAATCACTGACATATTCTGTGAATACCTGGGGTCCTAGTCCCAATCCCTGCAGTTCCCCAATCATGAATCATTATACAACATTGATCTGACGGATCCTCCCTGACTGACCGTACAAATAGCAGATGTTAGCCTGATGTTCATAATTGACAGAGACCTGATAAGCAATTATGAACCACTGAAATACTAAATCACAGAAGCAGGCCATTCAGCCCATTGCGTCCATGCAATTCTCTAAATGAGCTTTCTGACCTTGTGCCATTTTCCTGACATTTCCTTGGAAACTGGTACATTGCTTGTCATCAAATAATTGTCCAATGCCCTTAATTGAACCTGCTTCAACCACTTCTCCATGCAATGTCTTCCAGATCTATTTACTTACTATGTGAAATTTCTTTCTCACATCACATTTTCTTTCTTGTCATCAACTTCAAATTTGCGTTCTTATTCTCAATGCTTTTACCATGGTGAACAGTTTTTCACTGTCTTTTCTGGGTATGATTTTCGTCATGATTTTCAAACCTTCTTTTAAATCTGGCTTCAGAGAGCAGTCCATGAGGCCAAGCCCATCAACAATTCCAGCCTCGGGCGACTGTCTGTGTGGAGTTTGCACATTCTCCCCGTGTCTGCGTGGGTTTCCTCCAGGTGCTCCGGTTTCCTCCCACAGTCCAAAGATCTGCAGGTCAGGTGAATTGGCCATGTTAAAATGCCCATTGTGCTAGGTGCTTAGTCAGAGGGCAATGTGGACTTCAGAGAGTCAGTGTGGACTTGTTTGGCTGAAGGGCCTGTTTCTACACTGTGGGGAATCTAATCTAATAAAACAATACAGAAACAACCGAGCATCTAAAAGGACGGCCCCTCAGTCATCACTGTGAGCCCCACAGCAACCATTGTTACCTGGTCGGTAATATTGACCCACAGTTTGGAAAACTGTGATTTTCGCTACGACTACAAAGATTGAATGTTTTTTTTAAGGCAGTTGTTGCTGAGAAGTTTAATCCTTTCTGTCCAGTAGGAAGTCAATGATGTATTTGGGTTTGAATGACATGTGGAGCAAGTGGATCACCGCTCCCTGGTATGCATGAGAGCATTACATTCCAGATTAAGCAGGGAATTGGATCTCTTCCTACAGCCCATACATACCTCTGGAAACTTCCCAGGGGACTGTGCTTGTGTGGCACAGGTCAGATCATTGGCTGGCTTAGAATGTTTTAGAATGTTACAGTACATAAGGAGGCCATTCAGACTATGATGTCAATAATCGTTCCTGAAACACCCACCCACTCTCCATCTCTATCTCCACCATCTTGCAACTGTCCAGCATCCTCGGTAGTATAGTGGTTAGTATCCCCACCTGTGACTCAGGAGACTGGAGGATTTGATATTTTTATGGATGTCTTGTAGCACAGAGGTAGTGACCCTAACTCTAGATCGGGTTCAAGTCCTGGCTGCTCCAGAGTTCAAAAGTTCACAAATATAAGAGCAGAATTAGGTCATTTAGCCCATCAAGTCTGCTCCGCCATTCAATCAAGACCTCTCATCAACCCTTTTTCCTGCTTTTTCCCCAAACCCTTGAAAGGGTTCAGAAAAGATTTACATGGATGTTTCCAGGGTTCGAGAATTTGGGAGAAGCTTAATGGTCCAGGACTGTTTTCCCTGGAGCTTCAGAGGGTAAGGGGTGACTGTATGAAGGTTTATTAAAAAATGAGGGGCATGGATAGGATAAACACAAAAGGTGTTCAAAGTCTGTGAGAAGATTTGTAGCTCAGGTGCTCGTTGTTGTGGTTCTGTTCGCCGAGCTGGGAATTTGTGTTGCAGACGTTTCGTCCCCTGTCTAGGTGACATCCTCAGTGCTTGGGAGCCTCCTGTGAAGCGTTTCTGTGATCTTTCCTCCAGCATTTGTAATGGTTTGAATCTGCCGCTTCCGGTTGTCAGTTCCAGCTGTCCGTTGCAGTGGTCAGTATATTGGGTCCAGGTTGATGTGCTTATTGATTGAATCTGTGGATGAGCGCCATGCCTTTAGGAATTCCCTGGCTGTTCTCTGTTTTGGCTTGTCCTATAATAGTAGTAACAGTCTTAAATAAACTCAATGAATCTTTTCCATGTTCAGAGATCTTCAGAATATTGTAACTAATGAATTCACTATCTCCGCTGCCACTTCCTTCAGGACCCTAGGATGTAGACCATCAGGCCCAGGGGACCTGTCTGTCCTCAATCCTACTAGTTTGCTGTGTACCTTTTCCCTATCGATGTTAGTTGTTTAAGTTCTCCCCTTTCTATAGCCTCTGACTTGTCCATTTCAATAGGAATTGTTCTGTTGTCCTCCAACGTGAAAACTGAGGACAAGTATTGATTTAGCATCTCTGCCATTTCAGTATTCTCCCATTAACTCACCGTTTTCATTTTCCAAGGTATCAATACTTACCTTAGCGACTCTGTTCCCTTTACCGTACCAACAGAAGCTTTTGCTGTTCTCTTTGATTTTTAGTGCAAGGTTTCTTTTGTAATTTATCTCATCTATTTTAATTGATTTTTTTTAGTATCCCTTTGTTTATGTTTGAAAGTTCAATGTTTCACCCATCCAGAGGTCTGGAATACTATTTCTGAGCAGGCTGAAACGATTTTTAAAAAGTCAAAACTTTTTTCAAACCCCTTCATGTGGCTGGGGGCCGGCAAAACGATCGCCCCGCCCCCATCGTCTCCGATTGTTTGGAGGACTCCTCCAACCACGCCCCCTCCGGTGAAGACGTCATGCACCGGAACCCCGCCCCTTGAGAGCTGGCGCATGTGCAGTGTAGGTCCTGCAGCGGGACAAAGACAGTGTTACTGTTTGTGGGAGAGGAATGGCGCTGGCGGCTTAAGGAACAAGAACAGAGACCGCTGGAAAAGCTGAGCATCCCTGGCTGCATGTGTGGGGAGAAATCCGAGGAGGTGTTTCGGGTCCGGGGATCCTCCTTCAGAACAGGACCAGGTTTCAGGAACATCCCGGGGAGGTCGCCAGGCCCGAGCGCCAAGACCTGGCTCCTGCCCCCGGGGAGAGGAGACAGTGAGACAGGGTAGGATTGGGACCCGCGGGAGGAGGGAGACTGGGGAGTTTATAAACTCCTAGGGGGAGGCCTGAGGCCTCGAATAAAATCCTCACAGGCCCAGTGTTTACTTCACTCGGGAAGGACCTCGCGGGTTGCCCGGCAACGGCCGCCATCTTTGTGAGGGTAAGGCGCATGTTGTCTTGGGGCGGGGAGCGTGGGCGGCCATCTTGGTGAGGGCACCATCAACTGTTATTTCTGGGAATGACTTCCGGCCGTGTGGCAGCCCCGGCCTTGGCTGAGCTTAATTCCCCACACTGTCCAGCGACGTGCAGGTTAGGGTGGATCGGCCGTGCTAAATTACTGCTAATGCCCAAGGAAGTTCTGGTTAGTGTTTATCGGCCACACTAACTTACTCTGATGAAGGGCTCCTGCCCGAAACGTCAATTTTCCTGCTCCTCGGATGCTGCCTGACCTGCTGCGCTTTTCCAGCAACACTTTTTCAGTTCTTTCCGTCTGTTGTAGGGTTCCGCTGTCGGGCTAGCTCCGCCCCATTATGACGTCACAACACGGAAGTGGCCCTATCAGTTTCAATGTGAAACACCCTCCTCTAGGCAACTCCTCATCCTGGGAGGGAGAGAGGGAAGGGGGAATCAACTGGAGTGAATCTAGGGAGGGAGCAGCCTCTGCAAACTCGGGTATCTGGCTTAATTACCCGGGCGAGGAGGGACGGATGATAGCGATTCCCGCAAATAAATGCATCGGGTACAAGTACAGCGCATGCAATAATCCACATTGCAGCTTCAAGCCAGCTGCAATAGTTTTACATCCTCTGTTCTTCCTCTGTCTTGGCTCCTGCATTTCGGCTTTCTTCCCCCATTCCCACCCTGGACCCGAGACATTGGTGCTTCCAAGCTGACACTCATAAGTTCGGGTTGTCCCTCCATTCTTTCTCAATTTTCAAAACCCACAAAAGATAACTTTCCCAATCTTCTGGGCATTGGAGATGGGAGGTTACATTGAGACTGGTTAGGCCGCTTTTGGAATATTGTGTGCAGTTCTGGTCACCCTCCTATCGGAAGGATGTTGTGAAAAAAGATGACAAGGATGCTGCCAGAATTGGAGCGTTTGAGCTTAATTGGTTGGTGCTGTTTTCACGAGTGTGCCGAAGGCATTTGTACACATTTATAAAATCATGTAAGGCATGGATTGGTTAAATAGACAAGGTCTTTTCCCTGGGTTTGCGGGAGTCCAGAACTAAAGGGTAATAGCTTTAGGGTGAGGCGGATGAGCCAAGAATTAAAAGAAACCTAAGGGCAACTTTTTAATTCACAGTGTAGTGAATGTAAAGAATGAGCTGCCAGAGGAAATGGTGGAGGCTGGTACAATTACAATATGTGAAAGTCCTTGCGAGATCAAGAATTTATCAATCTCTGCCTTGAAGACATTTAACATCCTGGCCTCCACTGTCCTCTGTGGCAATGAATTCCACAGGCCCACACTATATGGCTGAAGAAATGTCTCCTCATTTTTGTTCTAAGTTGACCCCCTCTAATGCTCAGGTTGTGCCCATAGGTCCTAGTCTCCCTGCCTAATGGAAACACCTTCCCAGCATCCACCCTTTCTAAGCCATGCATTATCTTATAAGTTTCTATTAGATCTCCCCTCAACCTTCTAAACTCTAATGAATACAATTCCAGGATCCTCAGCCATTCATCGTATGTTAGACGTACCATTCAGTGATTCTTCTACCCTGCTGGCCCACCGGGGGCTCCACTCTGGGGAGAGGTCCTTCAGCTGCCCAAAGTGAGGGAAGGCCTTCAGCAATTCCTCTGTCCTACTGAGGCACCAGCGGATCCACACGGGCGAGAGGCCCTTCAGCTGCCCTGAGTGCGGGAAGTGCTTTACCCAGGCTTCCCACCTGCTGACCCACCAGCGGGTTCACATGGGTGAACGGCTGTTTACCCGCTCTGAGTGCGGGAAGGCCATCGGTGACTCGTCAGACCTGAGGAGGCACCAATGTGTCCACACCAGAGAGAGGCCGTTCCCCTGCCCTGAGTGCAGGCAGAGGTTCACGTTGTCCTGCAACTTGCAGGGGCACCAATTCTCCCAACAATCGGATTCTGCCAGTGATGCTGCTGTGGATCACCACTAGTCTTGATTCCTCGGCATTATGATCTGCCTTCAAATTGGTCAATTGGTTCACTCAGCTGTTATTGGTATGATGTGAATTCTGTCCTGAGATTGAGTCAACTTTACAGTGGTCTCCTAAAAAGCTGGAAATAAAATTCTAGGACCTTTGCAGTTGTAGAGTCATTGAGTCCAACAGGAAGGAAACAGACCTTTCGGTCCAACCAGTCTATGCTGAACATAAGCTGAAAATGTGTTGCTGGAAGAAGGATTCCTGAAGAAGGGCTTATGTCTGAAACGTCGATTCTCCTGTTCCCTGGATGCTGCCTGACCTGCTGCGCTTTTCCAGCAACACATTTTCAGCTCTGATCTCCAGCATCTGCAGACCTCACTTTCTCCTATGCTGAACATAACCCAAACTGAACTCGTCCCACCTGCCTGCTCCCAGCCCATATCCCTCTAAGCCTTTTTTATTCATGTACTTATACAAATCATTACAAATACCAAAGGAATTCACTCCTCTTAATCCTTTATTTCCAAAAGCAATTCGGAGTCTAACTGCTTCCTCCCCCACCTCACCCTAAGCCTTTGCCCTCTAGTTCTGGACTCTCCCAACCCAGGGAAAAGACCTTGTCTCTTTATCCTTTCAACGTCCCACATGATTTGATAAACCTCTATAAGGTCACCCCTCAGTCTCCAATGTTCCAGGAAAAACAGCCCCAGCCTATTCAGACCCTCCCTGTAGCTCAAACCCTGGCAACCTCCTTGTGAATCTTGAAACAGTTCAGAAAAGATCTACAACATCCCTTCTATAGCAAGGAGATTGGTTAGACCACTTTTGGAATACTGTGTGTGTAATGTCCTGTACAGTTGCAACATGACCTCCTAAGTCCAATACTCGATGCTCTGACCAATAAAGGAGAGTGTGCCAAACGCCTTCTTCACTATTCTACCTACAACTCAATTTTCAAAGAACTATGAACCTGCACCCCAAGATCTTTGTTCAGCAATACTCCCCAGGATCTTACCATTAAGTGTATAAGTCCTGCCCTGATTTGGCTTTCCCAAAATGCAACACTTAAGTAAACTACATCTGCAGAAAAAAACACATGGTCTTTTAAAGGGATCACGCAATGCTTTCCCCATTTTGCAATTTTACACATACCACCAAATTCGAAATTCTTGCCACCCAACCTACAATTACAGAGGAACCACGATTATCCAAACGAGATGGGCGGGCACTATTTCATTCAGATAACTGATTGTTTGGTTAATTGATTCAATGCCTGTCCTGTGGGGCTCAGTTTTCTGAAGTTTCCTTCTTCCTCGCTCTGCCTGCCTTGCTCCCTCTGTCTGTCTCAGGGTTTGTTTCTGAGCAGACACACACTTCTATGTGTAAGGGACCTGCAGCATTTCTGAAGCCCCAGGCGCCCCCCCATCCCCCCGCCCCCATCAGCTCCCATGAGTATCCTGCCGGCCCCCTATCCCCTCTCTGGGGCAGCCGGACTGGACACCAACAGTAAGAATGCTGCTGCCCTTGGGGATGTTGGTGGGGGGGGTTAAGTCTCAAATAGTGCACACACTACTTTTATTTGCAACAGGTTCCACCTTTGCCCTGTACAGGATAATGCAAGCGGGCATCAGAGCTGCCCTGCTTTTGCCACGGGACTATGCCTACATCAGGAAACTATAAGAATTCATTTTGTGTTTTAAACAGCAGTCGCAGCTTTAAACCCACAGAACTCAGCAGCTGCCGGTCCGCCCACGTGACCGGGAGATGGGAGACAGAGGACAGATAAAATCCACACTATACCAACACTACCCATGACTCATAGACCAAAACTCAGGAATTAATTAATATGGAAACCCATCTCCTAATCACATCAAGAGACTGACTGAAACACACCCATATCCATTGATACGGACCCACCCTGACACAAAGGACAGGTATCCACCAGACAGGAACGGACAGACCAATACACACCAACACCCCAAGGGAACAAAGGGGGCTGCTAGCCCCTGCCCTCACAGAGAGAGACAAGCAGATAATACCCAGACCCGTTTTACATAAACCAATTAGCACCCTATTGTGCGTGCCCTGCAACTCTCCTGGGATGGCAGGAAACATTCTATTTGCACCTACTCCAGTGATGATGGGGTACTATCAACCCATTCATCCTCAAAATCCACACATCCTGACAACTAAAAGTATATAATATGTAGCAGCGTGCAGGAACAGGAGAGCGGCTGAGATTCGGACCTCTGTTGGTCTCCACCGGCGTTACTGTAGCAATAAACGTTACCGATTGTTGAACCGCACTCTGGGCTCGGACTGATATCATTTCATCCGCGCTAACAATAATATTGGAGAGATTATCTGGGAAAGGGAAGTTGAGGGTACTCGTCTGTATAGAACTTCAGGGGAAGTGTGGGAGAGAGAGAAGCCAAGCAGTCAGTCATTGGGAGATGGTGCCTGGGCTCCCATAGATATCTAGGATTGTTGACAGCATTTCAGTAAGCTGAGTGCATTTTTAATCATTATAAACAAAAGGCGCAATCAGTATTGAAACACCTCTTTGATGTAATGTTTCTATCGGGACCTTGAGATCTTCTTCGGATAATCCAATATTCGGATAATTGAGTTTCCTCTGTACTCTATCCAACTTCACAACACATCACTTCTGGAAGATGACATTTCAAATCTGCTATTAAATTAAGAAAGAGAGGGTTTCGGGTCCTTTCTCAAAATTTTTAGAAGGAGCTGGGCATGGGTCTGGTCTGGTCCATAACAGCTGTCAGTAACTTGTTACCCACCAGCACTGCCATCAGCTTATAGTACCCAATAGCTGCCAATTATGGCCACATTGATGTGGTTTCTTGGCTCAAACACCACAGAGTAGGATATGGTCTGAATACTTCCCTGCAACACAGACCTTTATGGATCAGACAAGAACCCCTCAAAAAATGTGAAGAATGTAGGCCACACCCTAACTTGTTAATTTATTTTTTTAGGCAATTTCACAAAATTTATTTAGTGAAGTGGATATTCCAGGACTGATGCAGCTGGTCAAACCACTCAGTTTCAGACAAAACAATTTATTTACACACTACAGATGAAACACAAACAAAAGAAAATAGAATTGAGAATAACTTATATGAAAACTCAACTGACTATTGCAACTTAACAAAGCTGTTCCAATTTCGCAACATCCTGTGAATACACCTTTTCCATGTTCAGAGATCTTCAGAATATTGTAACTAATGAATTCACTATCTCCGCTGCCACTTCCTTCAGGACCCTAGGATGTAGGCCATCAGGCCCAGGGGACCTGTCTGTCCTCAATCCTACTAGTTTGCTGTGTACCTTTTCCCTATCGATGTTAGTTGTTTAAGTTCTCCCCTTTCTATAGCCTCTGACTTGTCCATTTCAATAGGAATTGTTCTGTTGTCCTCCAACGTGAAAACTGAGGACAAGTATTGATTTAGCATCTCTGCCATTTCAGTATTCTCCCATTAACTCACCGTTTTCATTTTCCAAGGTATCAATACTTACCTTAGCGACTCTGTTCCCTTTACCGTACCAACAGAAGCTTTTGCTGTTCTCTTTGATTTTTAGTGCAAGGTTTCTTTTGTAATTTATCTCATCTATTTTAATTGATTTTTTTTTAGTATCCCTTTGTTTATGTTTGAAATTTCAATGTTTCACCCATCCAGAGGTCTGGAATACTATTTCTGAGCAGGCTGAAACGATTTTTAAAAAGTCAAAACTTTTTTCAAACCCCTTCATGTGGCTGGGGGCCGGCAAAACGATCGCCCCGCCCCCATCGTCTCCGATTGTTTGGAGGACTCCTCCAACCACGCCCCCTCCGGTGAAGACGTCATGCACCGGAACCCCGCCCCTTGAGAGCTGGCGCATGTGCAGTGTAGGTCCTGCAGCGGGACAAAGACAGTGTTACTGTTTGTGGGAGAGGAATGGCGCTGGCGGCTTAAGGAACAAGAACAGAGACCGCTGGAAAAGCTGAGCATCCCTGGCTGCATGTGTGGGGAGAAATCCGAGGAGGTGTTTCGGGTCCGGTGATCCTCCTTCAGAACAGGACCAGGTTTCAGGAACATCCCGGGGAGGTCGCCAGGCCCGAGCGCCAAGACCTGGCTCCTGCCCCCGGGGAGAGGAGACAGTGAGACAGGGTAGGATTGGGACCCGCGGGAGGAGGGAGACTGGGGAGTTTATAAACTCCTAGGGGGAGGCCTGAGGCCTCGAATAAAATCCTCACAGGCCCAGTGTTTACTTCACTCGGGAAGGACCTCGCGGGTTGCCCGGCAACGGCCGCCATCTTTGTGAGGGTAAGGCGCATGTTGTCTTGGGGCGGGGAGCGTGGGCGGCCATCTTGGTGAGGGCACCATCAACTGTTATTTCTGGGAATGACTTCCGGCCGTGTGGCAGCCCCGGCCTTGGCTGAGCTTAATTCCCCACACTGTCCAGCGACGTGCAGGTTAGGGTGGATCGGCCGTGCTAAATTACTGCTAATGCCCAAGGAAGTTCTGGTTAGTGTTTATCGGCCACACTAACTTACTCTGATGAAGGGCTCCTGCCCGAAACGTCAATTTTCCTGCTCCTCGGATGCTGCCTGACCTGCTGCGCTTTTCCAGCAACACTTTTTCAGTTCTTTCCGTCTGTTGTAGGGTTCCGCTGTCGGGCTAGCTCCGCCCCATTATGACGTCACAACACGGAAGTGGCCCTATCAGTTTCAATGTGAAACACCCTCCTCTAGGCAACTCCTCATCCTGGGAGGGAGAGAGGGAAGGGGGAATCAACTGGAGTGAATCTAGGGAGGGAGCAGCCTCTGCAAACTCGGGTATCTGGCTTAATTACCCGGGCGAGGAGGGACGGATGATAGCGATTCCCGCAAATAAATGCATCGGGTACAAGTACAGCGCATGCAATAATCCACATTGCAGCTTCAAGCCAGCTGCAATAGTTTTACATCCTCTGTTCTTCCTCTGTCTTGGCTCCTGCATTTCGGCTTTCTTCCCCCATTCCCACCCTGGACCCGAGACATTGGTGCTTCCAAGCTGACACTCATAAGTTCGGGTTGTCCCTCCATTCTTTCTCAATTTTCAAAACCCACAAAAGATAACTTTCCCAATCTTCTGGGCATTGGAGATGGGAGGTTACATTGAGACTGGTTAGGCCGCTTTTGGAATATTGTGTGCAGTTCTGGTCACCCTCCTATCGGAAGGATGTTGTGAAAAAAGATGACAAGGATGCTGCCAGAATTGGAGCGTTTGAGCTTAATTGGTTGGTGCTGTTTTCACGAGTGTGCCGAAGGCATTTGTACACATTTATAAAATCATGTAAGGCATGGATTGGTTAAATAGACAAGGTCTTTTCCCTGGGTTTGCGGGAGTCCAGAACTAAAGGGTAATAGCTTTAGGGTGAGGCGGATGAGCCAAGAATTAAAAGAAACCTAAGGGCAACTTTTTAATTCACAGTGTAGTGAATGTAAAGAATGAGCTGCCAGAGGAAATGGTGGAGGCTGGTACAATTACAATATGTGAAAGTCCTTGCGAGATCAAGAATTTATCAATCTCTGCCTTGAAGACATTTAACATCCTGGCCTCCACTGTCCTCTGTGGCAATGAATTCCACAGGCCCACACTATATGGCTGAAGAAATGTCTCCTCATTTTTGTTCTAAGTTGACCCCCTCTAATGCTCAGGTTGTGCCCATGGGTCCTAGTCTCCCTGCCTAATGGAAACACCTTCCCAGCATCCACCCTTTCTAAGCCATGCATTATCTTATAAGTTTCTATTAGATCTCCCCTCAACCTTCTAAACTCTAATGAATACAATTCCAGGATCCTCAGCCATTCATCGTATGTTAGACGTACCATTCAGTGATTCTTCTACCCTGCTGGCCCACCGGGGGCTCCACTCTGGGGAGAGGTCCTTCAGCTGCCCAAAGTGAGGGAAGGCCTTCAGCAATTCCTCTGTCCTACTGAGGCACCAGCGGATCCACACGGGCGAGAGGCCCTTCAGCTGCCCTGAGTGCGGGAAGTGCTTTACCCAGGCTTCCCACCTGCTGACCCACCAGCGGGTTCACATGGGTGAACGGCTGTTTACCCGCTCTGAGTGCGGGAAGGCCATCGGTGACTCGTCAGACCTGAGGAGGCACCAATGTGTCCACACCAGAGAGAGGCCGTTCCCCTGCCCTGAGTGCAGGCAGAGGTTCACGTTGTCCTGCAACTTGCAGGGGCACCAATTCTCCCAACAATCGGATTCTGCCAGTGATGCTGCTGTGGATCACCACTAGTCTTGATTCCTCGGCATTATGATCTGCCTTCCAATTGGTCAATTGGTTCACTCAGCTGTTATTGGTATGATGTGAATTCTGTCCTGAGATTGAGTCAACTTTACAGTGGTCTCCTAAAAAGCTGGAAATAAAATTCTAGGACCTTTGCAGTTGTAGAGTCATTGAGTCCAACAGGAAGGAAACAGACCTTTCGGTCCAACCAGTCTATGCTGAACATAAGCTGAAAATGTGTTGCTGGAAGAAGGATTCCTGAAGAAGGGCTTATGTCCGAAACGTCGATTCTCCTGTTCCCTGGATGCTGCCTGACCTGCTGCGCTTTTCCAGCAACACATTTTCAGCTCTGATCTCCAGCATCTGCAGACCTCACTTTCTCCTATGCTGAACATAACCCAAACTGAACTCGTCCCACCTGCCTGCTCCCAGCCCATATCCCTCTAAGCCTTTTTTATTCATGTACTTATACAAATCATTACAAATACCAAAGGAATTCACTCCTCTTAATCCTTTATTTCCAAAAGCAATTCGGAGTCTAACTGCTTCCTCCCCCACCTCACCCTAAGCCTTTGCCCTCTAGTTCTGGACTCTCCCAACCCAGGGAAAAGACCTTGTCTCTTTATCCTTTCAACGTCCCACATGATTTGATAAACCTCTATAAGGTCACCCCTCAGTCTCCAATGTTCCAGGAAAAACAGCCCCAGCCTATTCAGACCCTCCCTGTAGCTCAAACCCTGGCAACCTCCTTGTGAATCTTGAAACAGTTCAGAAAAGATCTACAACATCCCTTCTATAGCAAGGAGATTGGTTAGACCACTTTTGGAATACTGTGTGTGTAATGTCCTGTACAGTTGCAACATGACCTCCTAAGTCCAATACTCGATGCTCTGACCAATAAAGGAGAGTGTGCCAAACGCCTTCTTCACTATTCTACCTACAACTCAATTTTCAAAGAACTATGAACCTGCACCCCAAGATCTTTGTTCAGCAATACTCCCCAGGATCTTACCATTAAGTGTATAAGTCCTGCCCTGATTTGGCTTTCCCAAAATGCAACACTTAAGTAAACTACATCTGCAGAAAAAAACACATGGTCTTTTAAAGGGATCACGCAATGCTTTCCCCATTTTGCAATTTTACACATACCACCAAATTCGAAATTCTTGCCACCCAACCTACAATTACAGAGGAACCACGATTATCCAAACGAGATGGGCGGGCACTATTTCATTCAGATAACTGATTGTTTGGTTAATTGATTCAATGCCTGTCCTGTGGGGCTCAGTTTTCTGAAGTTTCCTTCTTCCTCGCTCTGCCTGCCTTGCTCCCTCTGTCTGTCTCAGGGTTTGTTTCTGAGCAGACACACACTTCTATGTGTAAGGGACCTGCAGCATTTCTGAAGCCCCAGGCGCCCCCCCATCCCCCCGCCCCCATCAACTCCCATGAGTATCCTGCCGGCCCCCTATCCCCTCTCTGGGGCAGCCGGACTGGACACCAACAGTAAGAATGCTGCTGCCCTTGGGGATGTTGGTGGGGGGGGTTAAGTCTCAAATAGTGCACACACTACTTTTATTTGCAACAGGTTCCACCTTTGCCCTGTACAGGATAATGCAAGCGGGCATCAGAGCTGCCCTGCTTTTGCCACGGGACTATGCCTACATCAGGAAACTATAAGAATTCATTTTGTGTTTTAAACAGCAGTCGCAGCTTTAAACCCACAGAACTCAGCAGCTGCCGGTCCGCCCACGTGACCGGGAGATGGGAGACAGAGGACAGATAAAATCCACACTATACCAACACTACCCATGACTCATAGACCAAAACTCAGGAATTAATTAATATGGAAACCCATCTCCTAATCACATCAAGAGACTGACTGAAACACACCCATATCCATTGATACGGACCCACCCTGACACAAAGGACAGGTATCCACCAGACAGGAACGGACAGACCAATACACACCAACACCCCAAGGGAACAAAGGGGGCTGCTAGCCCCTGCCCTCACAGAGAGAGACAAGCAGATAATACCCAGACCCGTTTTACATAAACCAATTAGCACCCTATTGTGCGTGCCCTGCAACTCTCCTGGGATGGCAGGAAACATTCTATTTGCACCTACTCCAGTGATGATGGGGTACTATCAACCCATTCATCCTCAAAATCCACACATCCTGACAACTAAAAGTATATAATATGTAGCAGCGTGCAGGAACAGGAGAGCGGCTGAGATTCGGACCTCTGTTGGTCTCCACCGGCGTTACTGTAGCAATAAACGTTACCGATTGTTGAACCGCACTCTGGGCTCGGACTGATATCATTTCATCCGCGCTAACAATAATATTGGAGAGATTATCTGGGAAAGGGAAGTTGAGGGTACTCGTCTGTATAGAACTTCAGGGGAAGTGTGGGAGAGAGAGAAGCCAAGCAGTCAGTCATTGGGAGATGGTGCCTGGGCTCCCATAGATATCTAGGATTGTTGACAGCATTTCAGTAAGCTGAGTGCATTTTTAATCATTATAAACAAAAGGCGCAATCAGTATTGAAACACCTCTTTGATGTAATGTTTCTATCGGGACCTTGAGATCTTCTTCGGATAATCCAATATTCGGATAATTGAGTTTCCTCTGTACTCTATCCAACTTCACAACACATCACTTCTGGAAGATGACATTTCAAATCTGCTATTAAATTAAGAAAGAGAGGGTTTCGGGTCCTTTCTCAAAATTTTTAGAAGGAGCTGGGCATGGGTCTGGTCTGGTCCATAACAGCTGTCAGTAACTTGTTACCCACCAGCACTGCCATCAGCTTATAGTACCCAATAGCTGCCAATTATGGCCACATTGATGTGGTTTCTTGGCTCAAACACCACAGAGTAGGATATGGTCTGAATACTTCCCTGCAACACAGACCTTTATGGATCAGACAAGAACCCCTCAAAAAATGTGAAGAATGTAGGCCACACCCTAACTTGTTAATTTATTTTTTTAGGCAATTTCACAAAATTTATTTAGTGAAGTGGATATTCCAGGACTGATGCAGCTGGTCAAACCACTCAGTTTCAGACAAAACAATTTATTTACACACTACAGATGAAACACAAACAAAAGAAAATAGAATTGAGAATAACTTATATGAAAACTCAACTGACTATTGCAACTTAACAAAGCTGTTCCAATTTCGCAACATCCTGTGAATACACCTTTTCCATGTTCAGAGATCTTCAGAATATTGTAACTAATGAATTCACTATCTCCGCTGCCACTTCCTTCAGGACCCTAGGATGTAGGCCATCAGGCCCAGGGGACCTGTCTGTCCTCAATCCTCCTAGTTTGCTGTGTACCTTTTCCCTATCGATGTTAGTTGTTTAAGTTCTCCCCTTTCTATAGCCTCTGACTTGTCCATTTCAATAGGAATTGTTCTGTTGTCCTCCAACGTGAAAACTGAGGACAAGTATTGATTTAGCATCTCTGCCATTTCAGTATTCTCCCATTAACTCACCGTTTTCATTTTCCAAGGTATCAATACTTACCTTAGCGACTCTGTTCCCTTTACCGTACCAACAGAAGCTTTTGCTGTTCTCTTTGATTTTTAGTGCAAGGTTTCTTTTGTAATTTATCTCATCTATTTTAATTGATTTTTTTTTAGTATCCCTTTGTTTATGTTTGAAATTTCAATGTTTCACCCATCCAGAGGTCTGGAATACTATTTCTGAGCAGGCTGAAACGATTTTTAAAAAGTCAAAACTTTTTTCAAACCCCTTCATGTGGCTGGGGGCCGGCAAAACGATCGCCCCGCCCCCATCGTCTCCGATTGTTTGGAGGACTCCTCCAACCACGCCCCCTCCGGTGAAGACGTCATGCACCGGAACCCCGCCCCTTGAGAGCTGGCGCATGTGCAGTGTAGGTCCTGCAGCGGGACAAAGACAGTGTTACTGTTTGTGGGAGAGGAATGGCGCTGGCGGCTTAAGGAACAAGAACAGAGACCGCTGGAAAAGCTGAGCATCCCTGGCTGCATGTGTGGGGAGAAATCCGAGGAGGTGTTTCGGGTCCGGTGATCCTCCTTCAGAACAGGACCAGGTTTCAGGAACATCCCGGGGAGGTCGCCAGGCCCGAGCGCCAAGACCTGGCTCCTGCCCCCGGGGAGAGGAGACAGTGAGACAGGGTAGGATTGGGACCCGCGGGAGGAGGGAGACTGGGGAGTTTATAAACTCCTAGGGGGAGGCCTGAGGCCTCGAATAAAATCCTCACAGGCCCAGTGTTTACTTCACTCGGGAAGGACCTCGCGGGTTGCCCGGCAACGGCCGCCATCTTTGTGAGGGTAAGGCGCATGTTGTCTTGGGGCGGGGAGCGTGGGCGGCCATCTTGGTGAGGGCACCATCAACTGTTATTTCTGGGAATGACTTCCGGCCGTGTGGCAGCCCCGGCCTTGGCTGAGCTTAATTCCCCACACTGTCCAGCGACGTGCAGGTTAGGGTGGATCGGCCGTGCTAAATTACTGCTAATGCCCAAGGAAGTTCTGGTTAGTGTTTATCGGCCACACTAACTTACTCTGATGAAGGGCTCCTGCCCGAAACGTCAATTTTCCTGCTCCTCGGATGCTGCCTGACCTGCTGCGCTTTTCCAGCAACACTTTTTCAGTTCTTTCCGTCTGTTGTAGGGTTCCGCTGTCGGGCTAGCTCCGCCCCATTATGACGTCACAACACGGAAGTGGCCCTATCAGTTTCAATGTGAAACACCCTCCTCTAGGCAACTCCTCATCCTGGGAGGGAGAGAGGGAAGGGGGAATCAACTGGAGTGAATCTAGGGAGGGAGCAGCCTCTGCAAACTCGGGTATCTGGCTTAATTACCCGGGCGAGGAGGGACGGATGATAGCGATTCCCGCAAATAAATGCATCGGGTACAAGTACAGCGCATGCAATAATCCACATTGCAGCTTCAAGCCAGCTGCAATAGTTTTACATCCTCTGTTCTTCCTCTGTCTTGGCTCCTGCATTTCGGCTTTCTTCCCCCATTCCCACCCTGGACCCGAGACA
Source organism: Chiloscyllium plagiosum (assembly GCF_037043375.1). NCBI lineage: Eukaryota > Metazoa > Chordata > Chondrichthyes > Orectolobiformes > Hemiscylliidae > Chiloscyllium > Chiloscyllium plagiosum. The sequence goes on along the minus strand of NW_028270165.1, from coordinate 5,085,567 downwards.
TTGGTGCTTCCAAGCTGACACTCATAAGTTCGGGTTGTCCCTCCATTCTTTCTCAATTTTCAAAACCCACAAAAGATAACTTTCCCAATCTTCTGGGCATTGGAGATGGGAGGTTACATTGAGACTGGTTAGGCCGCTTTTGGAATATTGTGTGCAGTTCTGGTCACCCTCCTATCGGAAGGATGTTGTGAAAAAAGATGACAAGGATGCTGCCAGAATTGGAGCGTTTGAGCTTAATTGGTTGGTGCTGTTTTCACGAGTGTGCCGAAGGCATTTGTACACATTTATAAAATCATGTAAGGCATGGATTGGTTAAATAGACAAGGTCTTTTCCCTGGGTTTGCGGGAGTCCAGAACTAAAGGGTAATAGCTTTAGGGTGAGGCGGATGAGCCAAGAATTAAAAGAAACCTAAGGGCAACTTTTTAATTCACAGTGTAGTGAATGTAAAGAATGAGCTGCCAGAGGAAATGGTGGAGGCTGGTACAATTACAATATGTGAAAGTCCTTGCGAGATCAAGAATTTATCAATCTCTGCCTTGAAGACATTTAACATCCTGGCCTCCACTGTCCTCTGTGGCAATGAATTCCACAGGCCCACACTATATGGCTGAAGAAATGTCTCCTCATTTTTGTTCTAAGTTGACCCCCTCTAATGCTCAGGTTGTGCCCATGGGTCCTAGTCTCCCTGCCTAATGGAAACACCTTCCCAGCATCCACCCTTTCTAAGCCATGCATTATCTTATAAGTTTCTATTAGATCTCCCCTCAACCTTCTAAACTCTAATGAATACAATTCCAGGATCCTCAGCCATTCATCGTATGTTAGACGTACCATTCAGTGATTCTTCTACCCTGCTGGCCCACCGGGGGCTCCACTCTGGGGAGAGGTCCTTCAGCTGCCCAAAGTGAGGGAAGGCCTTCAGCAATTCCTCTGTCCTACTGAGGCACCAGCGGATCCACACGGGCGAGAGGCCCTTCAGCTGCCCTGAGTGCGGGAAGTGCTTTACCCAGGCTTCCCACCTGCTGACCCACCAGCGGGTTCACATGGGTGAACGGCTGTTTACCCGCTCTGAGTGCGGGAAGGCCATCGGTGACTCGTCAGACCTGAGGAGGCACCAATGTGTCCACACCAGAGAGAGGCCGTTCCCCTGCCCTGAGTGCAGGCAGAGGTTCACGTTGTCCTGCAACTTGCAGGGGCACCAATTCTCCCAACAATCGGATTCTGCCAGTGATGCTGCTGTGGATCACCACTAGTCTTGATTCCTCGGCATTATGATCTGCCTTCCAATTGGTCAATTGGTTCACTCAGCTGTTATTGGTATGATGTGAATTCTGTCCTGAGATTGAGTCAACTTTACAGTGGTCTCCTAAAAAGCTGGAAATAAAATTCTAGGACCTTTGCAGTTGTAGAGTCATTGAGTCCAACAGGAAGGAAACAGACCTTTCGGTCCAACCAGTCTATGCTGAACATAAGCTGAAAATGTGTTGCTGGAAGAAGGATTCCTGAAGAAGGGCTTATGTCCGAAACGTCGATTCTCCTGTTCCCTGGATGCTGCCTGACCTGCTGCGCTTTTCCAGCAACACATTTTCAGCTCTGATCTCCAGCATCTGCAGACCTCACTTTCTCCTATGCTGAACATAACCCAAACTGAACTCGTCCCACCTGCCTGCTCCCAGCCCATATCCCTCTAAGCCTTTTTTATTCATGTACTTATACAAATCATTACAAATACCAAAGGAATTCACTCCTCTTAATCCTTTATTTCCAAAAGCAATTCGGAGTCTAACTGCTTCCTCCCCCACCTCACCCTAAGCCTTTGCCCTCTAGTTCTGGACTCTCCCAACCCAGGGAAAAGACCTTGTCTCTTTATCCTTTCAATGTCCCACATGATTTGATAAACCTCTATAAGGTCACCCCTCAGTCTCCAATGTTCCAGGAAAAACAGCCCCAGCCTATTCAGACCCTCCCTGTAGCTCAAACCCTGGCAACCTCCTTGTGAATCTTGAAACAGTTCAGAAAAGATCTACAACATCCCTTCTATAGCAATGAGATTGGTTAGACCACTTTTGGAATACTGTGTGTGTAATGTCCTGTACAGTTGCAACATGACCTCCTAAGTCCAATACTCGATGCTCTGACCAATAAAGGAGAGTGTGCCAAACGCCTTCTTCACTATTCTACCTACAACTCAATTTTCAAAGAACTATGAACCTGCACCCCAAGATCTTTGTTCAGCAATACTCCCCAGGATCTTACCATTAAGTGTATAAGTCCTGCCCTGATTTGGCTTTCCCAAAATGCAACACTTAAGTAAACTACATCTGCAGAAAAAAACACATGGTCTTTTAAAGGGATCACGCAATGCTTTCCCCATTTTGCAATTTTACACATACCACCAAATTCGAAATTCTTGCCACCCAACCTACAATTACAGAGGAACCACGATTATCCAAACGAGATGGGCGGGCACTATTTCATTCAGATAACTGATTGTTTGGTTAATTGATTCAATGCCTGTCCTGTGGGGCTCAGTTTTCTGAAGTTTCCTTCTTCCTCGCTCTGCCTGCCTTGCTCCCTCTGTCTGTCTCAGGGTTTGTTTCTGAGCAGACACACACTTCTATGTGTAAGGGACCTGCAGCATTTCTGAAGCCCCAGGCGCCCCCCCATCCCCCCGCCCCCATCAGCTCCCATGAGTATCCTGCCGGCCCCCTATCCCCTCTCTGGGGCAGCCGGACTGGACACCAACAGTAAGAATGCTGCTGCCCTTGGGGATGTTGGTGGGGGGGGTTAAGTCTCAAATAGTGCACACACTACTTTTATTTGCAACAGGTTCCACCTTTGCCCTGTACAGGATAATGCAAGCGGGCATCAGAGCTGCCCTGCTTTTGCCACGGGACTATGCCTACATCAGGAAACTATAAGAATTCATTTTGTGTTTTAAACAGCAGTCGCAGCTTTAAACCCACAGAACTCAGCAGCTGCCGGTCCACCCACGTGACCGGGAGATGGGAGACAGAGGACAGATAAAATCCACACTATACCAACACTACCCATGACTCATAGACCAAAACTCAGGAATTAATTAATATGGAAACCCATCTCCTAATCACATCAAGAGACTGACTGAAACACACCCATATCCATTGATACGGACCCACCCTGACACAAAGGACAGGTATCCACCAGACAGGAACGGACAGACCAATACACACCAACACCCCAAGGGAACAAAGGGGGCTGCTAGCCCCTGCCCTCACAGAGAGAGACAAGCAGATAATACCCAGACCCGTTTTACATAAACCAATTAGCACCCTATTGTGCGTGCCCTGCAACTCTCCTGGGATGGCAGGAAACATTCTATTTGCACCTACTCCAGTGATGATGGGGTACTATCAACCCATTCATCCTCAAAATCCACACATCCTGACAACTAAAAGTATATAATATGTAGCAGCGTGCAGGAACAGGAGAGCGGCTGAGATTCGGACCTCTGTTGGTCTCCACCGGCGTTACTGTAGCAATAAACGTTACCGATTGTTGAACCGCACTCTGGGCTCGGACTGATATCATTTCATCCGCGCTAACAATAATATTGGAGAGATTATCTGGGAAAGGGAAGTTGAGGGTACTCGTCTGTATAGAACTTCAGGGGAAGTGTGGGAGAGAGAGAAGCCAAGCAGTCAGTCATTGGGAGATGGTGCCTGGGCTCCCATAGATATCTAGGATTGTTGACAGCATTTCAGTAAGCTGAGTGCATTTTTAATCATTATAAACAAAAGGCGCAATCAGTATTGAAACACCTCTTTGATGTAATGTTTCTATCGGGACCTTGAGATCTTCTTCGGATAATCCAATATTCGGATAATTGAGTTTCCTCTGTACTCTATCCAACTTCACAACACATCACTTCTGGAAGATGACATTTCAAATCTGCTATTAAATTAAGAAAGAGAGGGTTTCGGGTCCTTTCTCAAAATTTTTAGAAGGAGCTGGGCATGGGTCTGGTCTGGTCCATAACAGCTGTCAGTAACTTGTTACCCACCAGCACTGCCATCAGCTTATAGTACCCAATAGCTGCCAATTATGGCCACATTGATGTGGTTTCTTGGCTCAAACACCACAGAGTAGGATATGGTCTGAATACTTCCCTGCAACACAGACCTTTATGGATCAGACAAGAACCCCTCAAAAAATGTGAAGAATGTAGGCCACACCCTAACTTGTTAATTTATTTTTTTAGGCAATTTCACAAAATTTATTTAGTGAAGTGGATATTCCAGGACTGATGCAGCTGGTCAAACCACTCAGTTTCAGACAAAACAATTTATTTACACACTACAGATGAAACACAAACAAAAGAAAATAGAATTGAGAATAACTTATATGAAAACTCAACTGACTATTGCAACTTAACAAAGCTGTTCCAATTTCGCAACATCCTTTATTGCGACTGTACAGGACATTGGTTAGACCACTGTTGGAATATTGCGTGCAATTCTGGTCTCCTTCCTATCGGAATGATGTTGTGAAACTTGAAAGGGTTCAGAAAAGATTTACAAGGATGTTGTAAGGGTTGGAGGATTTGAGATATAGGGAGAGGCTGAACAGGCTGGGACTGTTTTCCCTGGAATGTTGGAGGCTGAGAGGTGACCTTATAGAGGTTTACAAAATTATGAGGGGCATGGTTAGGGTAAATAGGCAAAGTCTTTTCCCTGGGGTCGGAAGTCCAGAACTAGAGGGCATAGGTTTAGAGTGAGAGGAGAAAGATATAAAAGAGACCGAACGGGCAACTTTTTCACACAGCGGGTGGTACGGGTATGGAATGAGTTGCCAGAGGAAGTGGTGGAACGTGGAACAATTGCAATATTTAAGAGGCGTTTGGATGGGTATATGAATAGGTAGAGTTTGGAGGGATATGGGCCGGGTGCTGCCAGGTGGGACTAGATTGGGTTGGGGTATCTGGTCGGCATGGACGGTTGGACCGAAGGGTCTGTTTCCATGCTGTACATCTCTGTGACTCTATGAATGTAGAGGCTGCTTGGTTTAACATTAGTCACAGGGAGAAATGCTGCAATCAGTTAATAAGGAAAATAAATTGTGACATTTATAATCTTGTTGCAATCAAGCAGAGTTAACAAAGGATTGTGAAAGGGACTCACTCATTGGGAAATCTATTTTAAGAAAGTAACAAGCAATGTGGTTCATTCAATTTGATTTGCTTTGCTTTATTATTGTCGCATGTACCTAAGTACAGTGAAAGGTTTTGTTTTGTGTGCAGATATACTACACAAGGTGCATCAGAGTAATAGAACAAAGCAAGGAATGCAATGCAACGGCTGCAGAGAAGGTGCACAAAGAGTGACATCAACATTAAATTTGAAATTTGAAGTGTCCAGTCAACGGTCTAATCCAGGGTCGGAGGGGTCTTTGATGTTGGCTGAGTTCCTGAGGCAGCAGGAAGTACACATGGAGTCAATGGTTGGAAGGTTGTCTTGTGTGATGGACTGGGCTATGTTTGCAACTGTATGTAGTTTCTTTCGGTCGTAGGCACAGCAGTTGCCGTACCAAGCCGCAATGCATCCAGAAAGAATGCTTTCAATGGTGCAGCCATAAACATCGCTAAGAGTCTTTACAGATATGCTGAATTGCCTTAGCTTCCTGATATATGTTAAGTGAGTGCACAAAAGTTTGGCAGTTGGAGTAAAATGTTAATAAATGTGAAGTCATCCATTTTGGTTGGCATAACAGTAAAAAGGATTATTACTTGAATGCTTAAAATAATTGCAATATGCTGCTGCGCAGAGGGACCTGGGCGTCCTTGTGCATGAATTACAGAAGGTTGGTCTGCAGGTACAGTAGGTATTTAAGAAGGCAAATGGAATTTTGTCTTTCATCACTAAAGGGATCGAGTTTAAAAGCAGGAAGGTTATGTTGCAGCTGTTTCGGGTGCTGGTGAGGCTACACCTGGAGTACTGTGTGCAGTAATATGCTCCTCATTTAAGAAAGGATGTACTGGCACAGGAGGTTCACTAGGTTAATTCCAGAGGTGAGGATATTGGTTTATGAGGAGAAACTGAGTAAGCTGGGATTATGTTATTGGAATTTAGACAAATGAGGTGGAATCTTATAGAAACATGTAAAATTATGAAAGGAATAGATAAGACAGACTTAGAGAGGATGTTTCCACTGGCAGGTGAAACCAGGATAAGAAGGCAGAACCGCAAAATTAGGGGGGAGCCGATTTAGGACTGAGTTGAGCAGCACTTTCTTCACACAGAAGTGGCTGTGAACTTGTGGAATTCCCTGCCCAGTGAAGTAGTTGAGGCTACTTCAGTAAATGTTTTTAAAGCTAAGATAAATAATGTTTTGAGCAGTGAAGGAATTAAGGGATACGGTGAGAGGGTGGGTACGTGGAGCTGAGGCCACGAAAAGATCAGCCTTGATGTTACTGAATGTTGAAGTGGACTCGAAGGGCCAGTTGGCCGACTCCTGCTCCTAGTTCTTATGAAGTAGAGGAACCCATGGATGTACTGATATTCCAGAAGTCTTTTGGTATGGTGCCACATCGAAAGTCATTATTCAAAATAAGAGCTCATCTTGTCCAAATCATTTAACAGCGTGGATAGAGCATTGGTGAGTGAACAGGCAACAGTCATCAAAATGTTTCGGGTTGTCAAGGGGTGATGAGTGGAACACAGTGCAAGGGCTTCCATTTTTTTCACAATGTCTTTTTACAGCTTTGATGATGGAAGTATCTGCAAAGGTGTTCAGCTTGGTGATGGACCAAACCTAGGTAGCAAACTCATGTACAAACAGGGAATAAGACAACTGTAAAGTGTGGTTGACAGGTTGGGACCAGGCAAGATTGGAGTTTAATGCAGGAAAACCTGTCCAACTTAAATGAAATGTTCTCATTTCTGGTAAGGGGGTAGAATATAAAGTCAGGGTGTTTTGCTCCATTTGTCGGTGGGTATTGGGAAGAGCACCATATTTGGTTTCTTTACTTAGTAAATGCATTCAAAGCAGTTCATAACTGAATTTACTCAACTTATAATCAGAGTCAAGGGGTTGTCGGGTTGCGATGTTATCAGTTATCAGTTATAAAAATCAGATGATCTGATGGAGATGTATAACATCCTGTGAGGACTTAACAATGTGAATGGATGAATGCCATTGTGCCAGAGACTAGAAATGAGTGGACCTAGTTAACAAATAGGTGGCCACTCATTTAAGAGAGGAGAGTTATGTTTTTCTCTGAAGGCTTCCTGAGTCTTTAAAATTCACTTCTTTAGAGAGCAGAATGAGATAGAACAGAGGTTAGCACCGCTACCTCACAGCATCGGGGACCTGAGTTTGATTCCACCCTTGGACGACTGTCTGGGCTGAGTTTGCACATTCTCCCCCGGTGTCTGTTTGGATCTCCTCTGGGTGCTTCAGCTTCCTTCTTCCAGGAGGGAGAACAGCATGGGATTACACTCGGAATAAAGCTTCCTCTACTCTTAAATTGAAAGTGAAGCTACCGCGACACTGTCCCAAACAAATACTGCCATGACAGGCACAGCATTGGCTTGGATACAGAGTAAAACTCCCTCTACGCTTTCCTATTTAAACACTCCCAGGACAATGACAGCAGAGGATTAAATAAACAGCAGAACTTCTTCCATTCTGACTGACACTTGGTATGTTCTACACCAATCCTCACGGATAATTCAGAAGTGAGACTATTATCTGGCACTGAATTCACACTTCCTAATGGGAAATGACCAGGTCCAGAAAATCACCTAGTGAAACATAGATAAAGCGCACACAATGCACAACAGAACCAGAATTTTATTGGGATCAAAGACTTTTAAATGAGAGGAGACACGGTCCTTGCAACAATCCAAATGTGAGCTGGACAATTTTCTCACTCTCATCAGTTTCTCTGGGGATGCAGTGTCCACCTCACTGCTGTCTGGTCAGTTCATCTGTTCTCATTCAGAGTGAGTTGTGGCTGACCACATGGTGGCCTGGGGTCAAGAGGTTAGAGGATAAAGGTCAACTTGGATAGAGGGGATCTTGTGTCATGCTAGTGAGGTCGGGTGTTGCTGGTTTACTCAACTTATAATAATCAGGGACAAGGGAATGTCAGACTGGGCTTGTATTAGTTCAAGCTTAGAAGAACCAGATGATCTGATGGAAGTGTATGACATCTGAAGAGGACTTTACATTCACATTGTTATGTCCACTCATTTCTAGCCAGACACTAGCCTCTCATTTAAGATAAGAGAGTTTTGTTTTTCTCTCAAAGATTCCCGAATCTTTGAAATTCACTTTTTTAGGGAAACATGGAATGGTGGTACAGTGGTTAGCACTGCTGCCTCACGGCATCAGTGACCCTAGTGTGGTTCTACCCTCGGACCAACTGTCTGCGTGGAGTTTGCACATTCTGCCCCTGTGTCTGCCCGGGTTTCCTCTGATGCTCTGGCCTCCTCCCACAAGATGTGAAGGTGAGGGTGGATTGGCCATGGGAAATGCACAGTTCCGGGGATAGGATAGCAGAGTGGGTCTGGGTGGGATAGTCAGTACTGATTCGATCGGATGATTGGCCTGCTTGCACACTAAGGATTCTAGAACCGCCTGGAGCCTGTAACTGACCAGATGACACGTGGACACTTTTCTTACACTGCTTTTATTCAAGCCTGCAGAGCCATTTCCACAAGATGGCAACAAACTCCCCAAATACTAAAATACATCCGTTTTATATACTGTTGTGTTATTTTAAGAGCAGTTTACATATACCAAATCAATAGTATACAGTTGTTTTATGGTTATCGTTATCCAGTTACAATTAGTGGTTCTGGTTATTTCATCTGCCTTACCTTATTGTATTCAACCAACTACAGCATCTTGGCACTTGCCGAATTACAAAATCCAATGTTCGCACAGTATTTTTCTTTTTGTCGTGACCGTTACCTTGAATACTGACTTGTGACCTCCTTATTGCTCTCAAAGTTCCTCATTTGTCCATACATTGTCAAGGTTTTACTTTAGTCGAATGTGTTCCTGGCTTTTTGCAGTTAGCACCCGATCTTCTGCCCTGGTCAACGTTTTCCCTTTCCAGGTCTATACTGAGGATTTCATGAGAAACCTCAGAATGTGGTGTGACTGTGGAACTCACTACCATCGCAACAGGTTGGCATGAAAAGCATTACAACCAAGGGTAAGCCAGCCAATACAAATGAGTGTCACTGTCACCAGATTCACAACACAATGAAATTAAAACATGCAAAGTCCCTCAAAATTTCTCAACTGTTCCTAACCAGACTTGATGAACAGATCTTGCACACCAAAATTATAATTTAAACAAAAACCAACAATTATAAATACTGAAACTTTGCTAGGGCAAAGTTAAACACGATAATCTAATTAATAGCAATGATCATTTCCCTACCATCTCAGAAACAGAGACTGAAGAAAGAAAATTTTAAAATTACCAATTCAAAAATGGAGTGCCAAGCATTTGTGCAATCCTTAGACAATGGATTGTTCACAGGCACGTAACTGTAAATCTAAATTCAAAGTCACTGCTGAATACGAATGGACACCCCAAAGTATTTAGCTATTTATTGTAGACTCGTTCCCAGAAAGAGCCAACAAATCTTTATGTGGGCAGAAAAAACTAGAAAGAACACTCCCGGGCACAATGAGCAGCAATGCCCACTGGAAGCAAAGTTGGGGATGGGGGTGGGGGGGGGGGCACGCTGACTCTCCCACTGCACTCACTGTCAGAATGGGAAGGATTCAGTCCTGGGAGTGACCCACAGCAGTGTCACCGGCAGAATCAGATTGTTGAGAGCACTGGTGCTTCCGCAAGTTGCAGGATGATGAGAACCTCCGCCCACACTAGGGACAGGACAACGGCCTGTCCCCAGTGTGGATCCGCTGGTGCCTCAGCAGGTTGGAGGAATTGCTGAAGGCTTTCCCGCACTTGGGGCAGGGGAAGGGCCTCTCCCCCGTGTGGACCCGCTGATGGGCCAGTAGGTGGGATGTCTGGGTAAAGCCCTTCCCACACTCGGGGCAGGAAAATGCCCTCTCCCTGGTGTGGACCTGCTGGTGCCTCAGCCAGGCAGAGGTATCCTTGAAGGCCTTCCTGCACTTGGGGCAAGTGAAGGGCTTCTCCCCTGTGTGGACCCCCTGGTGCCTCTTCAGGTGGGAGGAACTGCTGAAAGTCTTCCCGCACTCTAGGCAGGCAAACGGCTTATCTCCAGTGTGGACTCGCTGGTGCCTCTGCAAGTGGGAGCTATTACTGAAGGCATTCCCGCACTCGGGGCAGCTGAAAGGCCTCTCTCCGGTGTGGATCCGCTGGTGCATCAGCCGGGCAGAGGAATTGCTGAAGCCCTTCCCGCACTCGGGGCAGCTGAAGGGCCTCTCCCCTGTGTGGACCCGGTGGTGCCTCAGCCGGGCGGAGGAATTGCTGAATGTCTTCCCGCATTCAGGGCAGCTGAAGGGTTTCTCCCCCGTGTGGACCCGGTGGTGGGTCAGGAAGGCAGAGGAATAGCTGAAGGCCTTCCTGCACTCAGGGCAAGTGAATGGCTTATCAGCTGTGTGGACCAGCTGGTGCCTTTGCAGGTGGGAGGAACTGCTAAAGGTCTTCCCACAGTCGGGGCAGCTGTAGGGTCTCTCCCCTGTGTGGACCTGCCGGTGCCTCAGCAGGTGGGAGGAATTGCTAAAGCCTTTTCCGCACTCATGACAGGAGAACGGCCTCTCCCCGGTGTGACTGCGCCGATGAGTGTCTAGGTCAGACGGGAAATGGAAGCCTTTCCCACAGTTGTCACACTTCCACGGTTTCTCCACAGGGCGGGATTCCTTGGGTTTCTCCATGACCGAAGCTTCATCCGCACACAAAAGCACGTACAGCTCTTCCTAGGCGTGAATTCCTCTTCCAAGGCCGTATAACTTTTTCAGGCTCCACACTCAGAGCGATGCAATAATAGGGTCTCTCATCTCGTCCCACTGATGCTGAAAACGTATTGAAACAGGAACGAAAAAGCTTGGTTCCTTCTCACAGAATCATAGTCGAAAATTGTTGCAGTCCTGATGAATTGAGTGACTGTCAGTCATTGACATGAAAGTGAGGACTGCAAATGCTGAAGAGTCAGAGTTGAAAAGTGCGATGCTGGAAAAAGCACAGCAGGTCAGGCAGCATCCGAGGAGCAGGAGAGTTGATGTTTTGGGCATAAGCCCTTGATCTGTTGATTTTGAAACTTCTGTCTTCAGATCTTCAAATACTCTTAAAAAAAATTACAAAAATCATCACTATCAGTCCAGGGTAGAAATTCAGAACAAGCAACTCTACTCTCTGCAGAACATTCTTTTCTTTTTCCACAAAATTGAAAGCACCATCTCTCTCTCTCTCTTTTTCTCGAGTTTTATCTTTCACGATGTTGGGATACTGCTGAGAGTGAGCAGGTCTGATTTGGGAAGCAAAAAGTGTCAATTCAGGATGAACCTACAGCTTCTGGAGAAATAACCAGACACAAAATGGTTAATGTCCGGGGAGGTGGTGAAGAAGAAATGAGACATCAAGGCATTGGCACCAACACCAGAGAAAAACTGAACATACAGACGTAGTAAATATTAGTGGCAAGCTAGAGTCATAGGGATATACAGCACAGAAACAGGTCCTTTGGTCCAACTCGTCCATGCTGACCAGATATCCTAAACTAATCTAGTCCCATTTGATAGCACTTGACTCATATCCCTCTAAACCCGTCCTATTCATATAACCATTCAGATGCCTTTTAAAATGTTGTAATCACACCAGCCTCCACCACTTCCTCTGGCAGCCCATTCCTTGCACGCACCACCTTCTGCATGAAAAAGTTGCACGATGGGTCCCCTTTAAATCTCCCCTATCCTCACTCTAACCCTATTATCCTCTAATTCTGGACTCCCCCAATTCCCTACCTTGTCATCTATCATACCCTATCTATGCCCCTCATGATTTTATAAATGTGTATAAGGTCACACCTCAGCCTCCCTTGGGTAAACCTTACCCTTGGGTAAACAACCCCAGCCTATTCAGCTCAAACCCTGGCAACATTCTTGTAAATATTTTCTGAACCCTTTCAGGTTTCACAACATCCTTCCGATAGGAGGGAGACCAGAATTGCACACAATATTCCAAAAGTGGCCTAACCAATGTCCTATACATCCACAACATAACTGCCCAACTCCTCTACTCAGAGGATTGGGAATATTTTCAAAATGCACAAAAACACGACCAGGAAAGAATGCAGGGACAAACTGAACTTTTGATGGTCAGCTTGGAAGCACCAATGCCTCAGGGCAAAGATCCTTTTGTTACACAATGATTGTTCAATTTTGTGACCAAAATGATTGGATTTGTAATTACTTATATCAGATATTGTCATCATCTCAGGCAAGAACACAACCAATTTTTTTCAGACAGTACATTTACATGATTCGATACATTTCCCTATTCCTTACTTTACCAGAATATTACCAGGAATGGAGGGTTTGAATTATAAGGAGAGGCGAGATAGGCTAGAACGTTTTTCCGCTGGAGCCTAGAGAGTTGAGAGGTGACGTTGTAGAGGTTTAGAAAATCGTAAGAGTATAGATAAGGTGTCTTTTCCCTAGGGTTGGCAGAAAAGAAGCTCATAAAGTCAGTACCGTATGGAAACAGGCCCTGCAGCCCAACAAGTCCACACCGACTCCGGAAGAGTAACCCACCTAGACATATTACCCAACATTTACCCCCTGACCAATGCACCTGACCTGCACATACACCCTCACCCCCACGCTGTATTTCTTACCAGGTGCCACCTCCATGTTGCCTCCTCCTCCAGGCCCCACCCCCACGCTGTATTCCATACCAGGCACCGTCACCACCTCCTCCAGGCCACGCCCCCACGCTGTATTCCATACCAGGTGCCACCTCCATGTCTTCTTCAAAGACCACCAGGGATATATTTCCCTCCCCTCCCCTATCAGCATTCCGAAAAGACCACTCCCTCCGTGACTCACTCGTCAGGTCCACACCCCCCACGAACCCAACCTCCACTCCCGACACCTTCCCCTGCAACCGCAAGAAATGCAAAACTTGCGCCCACACCTCCCCCCTTACTTCCCTCCAAGGCCCCAAGGTATCCTTCCATATCCACCACAAATTCACCTGAACTTCCACACACATCATTTATTGCATACGCTGCACCCAATTGGGAGACAGGCCGTCTACTTGCGGAACGTTTCAGAGAACACGTCTGGGACACCCGAACCAACCAACCCAACCACCCCGTGGCTCAACACTTCAACTCCCCCTCCCACTCCACCAAGGACATGCAGATCCTTGGACTCCTCCATCGCCAGACCATAGCAACATGACGGTTAGAGGAAGAGCGCCTCATCTTCTGCCAAGGAACCCTCCAACCACAAGGGATGAACTCAGATTTCTCCAGTTTCCTCATTTCCCTTCCACCCACCTTGTCTCAGTCAAATCCCTCGAACTCAGCACCGCCTTCCTAACCTGCAATCTTCTTCCTGACCTCTCCGCCCCCACCCCCATTCCAGCCTATCACCCTCACCCTGACCTCCTTCCACCTATCGCATTTTCAACGCCCCTCCCCCAAGTCACTCCTCCCTGCCTTTTATCTTAGCCTGCTGGACACACTTTCCTCATTCCTGAAAAAGGGCTCATGCCCGAAAGGTTGGTTGTCCTGCTCCTTGGATGCTGCCTGACCTGCTGCGCTTTTCCAGCAACACATTTTCAGCCACCTTCATGTTGCCGCCTCCTCCTCCAGGCCCCGCCCCCACGCTGCCACCGTCTCCCAGGCCCCGCCCCCACGCTGCGTTCTATCCCAGGCCCCGCCCACACTGCCGTGTTGCCCACGTGGAGACTCTAGCTGAAAATGTGGCTTCTTCAGGGCTCATCCCCGAAACGTCGATTCTCCTGCTCCTTGGATGCTGCCTGACCTGCTGCTCCTTTCCAGCATCACATTTTCAGCTCTGATCTCCAGCATCTGCAGTCCTCACTTTCTCCACGTGGAGACTCTATCGAGCACCGGGCCTCTCCAGTCCAATGTGAGTTCCGGGTCGGTACTGTAAGAGGTAATTTCGGTTTAAACTTTAAGATGTGCCTGGACCACAGACTGATCTATAATAAAAGACAAAACCTTTGTTTCTTTTCTAACAACCATTTTATATACTCAAAAGTAGAGTAGTTTAAATTGTGCAGAATGCTGACAATTTGTGAGCTATAGTAAAAGCATGCAGGCTCTTGATTAATGAAGCCATTCACACAGCAGAGAAGGATGAGTCCTTCGCTGATAAGACTCCAGGATGGGAGTACGACTTGAGACATCTGTTTCAAGATTAAAGCTTTTGACTGATAAGACTACAGGGTGAGAAAAACAACAAACTTTGGAGACTCTGGAGCCTTTTGTTGCAGACTTTGTGATAAAAATAATGATGTTTTTAAGAATGTGAACCTCATGGCTTGTTGGAGCCAAGGAGAGGAGGGACTTGTCCTATAAATAATGGAGACTTTGTAAGCCTCGGCGCGCCTTTTCTTTAAGGGTGCCCGACTCTGCAGACTTGACTTGTTAATAAAACTTTGTTTTCCTGAATTTGTCTAGAGCGATTATTGAGAAGCGATTTTCGTTTCTAACAACTTGGGGGCTCGTCATCCGGGATCAACACTCCGGCCGCAAGGGGAGTTGAGGAAGGATATCGGAGAAGGTGCACCCTGCTGAGTTCAGCAGTCCCTGATTCCTTGCTTGTCGCCCCGCGCGGCTTGAGCGAGTGATATCCGGGAGGCTCAGGAAAACAAAGGAGGGGTGTACCCGAGGCAGTGGGGACGGTTAACGATCGAGTAATTTCGGTGCACCGAACCCAGGTAAGACAAAACTTGCGGGGACCGTGTTTCCGGAGGACTGGGTACCTACGGGGTGCCTGTGGATTTTTTTTCTACAGAGACGTGGGACTCAGGAATCTGGAGACCGGGGCTCGCCTGTGAGGGATTTTGCAGAGACCGTGTTTGAGGAGGAACGTGTACCTACGGGGTGCCTGTGATTTGTGTCACAGAGACGTAGGACACAGGAATCCAAAGACCGGGGGTGCCTGCAAAGGAACCTGGGCGATCACGGGACTGAAGGTCCGGGAATTGGCTACATTGTGATAGATTATCACGGGAAAAATACGAAGTCCTCGGAAATGGGAAATAAGGGATCTAAGGTGATTAAGGGAAAGGTAGGCTTAAACAGGGACAATGACACATACCCCGGGGTACCTGACGATAGTCCGTTAGGGAGAATGCTAAATAATTGGGATCAGGCTGGAAGAAAGGGAAAATCTAAAAGGAAGATGGTAAAATACTGTCAAAAGTGGTCCCAGAAACCTATTCAGGGCGACTCAGTGTGGTGGCCTAGATTCGGTACTGATGAAGACTGGGTCCGGCAAGCCCTCATTTTATATGTCAATTCAAAACCTGATGTTAATCTGGAAGAAAGTGATTATGCCCTTTGTTGGCTGCCGGTTACGATATCTTGTCAAATGCAGGTAACTAATAAAGACTCGAAAAGGCAGAAAGAATGGGACCCTTTAGATCACTTACCGCCGCCCTACGTGACCCCGTCTGCCCCACAGAATGTTCCTTCGGGTGACGACGATTCAGGGGAAGGGGAAGAAGATGGGGAGGAATCACAAACTACCTCAGGGGTACAGACCAGATCTCAAGCTGAAAAGGGTCACAGACAAAACCCTGTCTCGATTGCAAGAATGAATCCACTCCGGGAAGTGCCCATGGGGGGCGAGGAAGGAAGGACGGGATATGTGAACGTTCCCTTGACGAGTACTGAAGTACGGAATTTCAGGAGGGAGATGAAGGGTCTACTAGAGGACCCCATGGGACTTGCTGAACAATTGGATCAGTTCCTGGGTCCGAATACTTACACGTGGGAAGAGATGTGTTCCATCATGAAAACATTGTTCTCTAGCCAGGAGCGTCAGATGATACGACAAGCTGCGCTCTTGGTCTGGGAGAGAGAGGGGGGAGAAGGAGGGGAGCAGAAGTTTCCCCTCACCGACCCCGAGTGGGATAAGAACACGGAGGGAGGACGGCGCAACATGAGAGACATGCGGGAATATTGGATAAAAGGAATAAGACACGCAGCCCCAAAGGGGCACAATTTTACCAAGGCCTTTGGTAATCATCAAAACCCGGAGGAAACCCCTACGGACTTCCTAGACAGGATTAGGAAGAATGGGCAGCAGTTTGCTGGGGTGGACCCTGAGACGGACGTGGGGCAACAACTCATACGGGTAGAGTTTGTATCAAAGGCCTGGCCGGACATACGAAAGAAGTTAGAGAAAATGGATGATTGGGATAGTAAATCTTTAAGTGAATTACTACGAGAGGCGCAAAAGGTGTTTGTGAGAAGGGACGATGAGAAGCAAAGGAAGGCGACAAAGATAATGATGCAAACGGTGCAACAAATGACAGCTGGAAGAAAGGAAAAGGGAGAGCCGTGGCAGAAACAGGAAAGGGGAGAGTCGTGGCAAGAGCAGAGGAAAAGAGAACCATGGCCGGAACAAAGGAAGAGTGGAGGAACGCGAGACCGCGACAGGGAAACGAAGAGGACACTCAGATGTTACTATTGTAATGAAGAGGGACATTTTAAACGGGAGTGCTCCCGCTACAAGCGGGAGGTGAGGTCGTACGCCCTGATGGAGGAAGATTAGGGAGGTCGGGGGTTCCTACCCTTGGGGCAAAAGGACTATCGACAGGAACCCCTGGTAAACTTGAAAGTAGGGCCCCAAGGATCGGAGATCACATTTATGGTGGACTCGGGAGCCGAAAGATCAAGTATAATCCAAATACCCCCCGGCACCCGAGCAGGAGGAAAAGTTATGGGGGTATCTGGAATTGGAGGACAGAAATTACAAGTCCCAGTGGTAGAGGACGTGGAAATTGGATATGAAAACAGAACTACTAAACGAGACCTCCTTCTACTGCCATCGGCGGGATTTAATTTGTTAGGAAGAGACTTGCAGGTCAAACTAGGGATCGGAACGGTACCAAGTAACGGGGAAATGGTGGTAAGGTTGTTCGCCCTCACCGAAGATGATGATCAACAAATAGACCCGGAAGTTTGGTACCGAGAGGGGAACAGAGGGGGTCTAAACATCAAACCTCTCCAAATCACCATGTTACCAGGAAGAGGCCCGGTAAGAAGGAAACAATACCCGATTGCTATGGAAAGACGGGAGGGGTTACAACCTGTGATAGAAAGATTAATCACAGATGGACTACTGGAGGAATGCATGTCCCCTTTCAATACTCCAATACTCCCTGTGAGGAAGCCGGACGGGACATATAGGCTGGTGCAAGACCTGCGGGGGTTGAATGAAGTAGTCCAGGCTAGATACCCGGTGGTACCTAATCCCTACACGTTAATGAGTAAAATTCCCCCCGAACATGAATGGTTCAGCGTAATAGATCTGAAGGATGCTTTTTGGAGTTGCCCCCTTGACGAAGAAAGTCGGAACCTTTTTGCCTTTGAATGGGAGAATCCCTTCACAGGACGAAAGCGACAGTTAAGATGGACGGTCTTGCCGCAGGGATTCACGGAGTCACCCAATTTGTTTGGACAAATACTGGAGCAGATCTTAGAAGGATTTCAGTGTAACGCGGAGAATCAATTGCTCCAATATGTCGATGATCTCTTACTCTCAGGACCAAGAGAAGAGGAGGTACGAGCAGACACCGTTGCCCTGTTGAACTTCCTGGGGAAACAGGGTCTACTCGTCTCCAGGACAAAACTCCAGTTTGTGGAGCGAGAAGTAAGATATCTGGGCCATCAAGTCAGTAAGGGGCACCGCCGTACCACGCCAGAACGAATATCAGGAATTACGGGTATGCCAATACCCAGGACGAAGAAGGAAGTCAGACAATTCCTGGGACTAGTAGGGTATTGCCGGATATGGATTGAAAGTTACACCACTTTAGTAAAATTTTTGTACGACAAACTGGGACAAGAAGGACAAAAGGTGGACTGGTCAGATGAGGAGGAGCAGCGATTTAATATTATTAAAAATAAACTGATTCGAGCTCCGGTATTGGCTTTACCCACCCTGAAGGAACCATTCCAGTTATATGTTAATAGCGCCGGCGGAATTGCCCAGGGTGTGCTCACTCAGCTGCGGGCAGGGAAACGTCAGCCGGTTGCATTTTTGTCAAAAATGTTAGACCCTGTGTCACGTGGATGGCCGACCTGTATACAGGCAGTGGCAGCTACGGCAATGTTAGTAGAAGAGGCCCGAAAACTTACCTTTGGAGGAAGGATCACAGTATACTCCCCACATTCGGTTAGTGCCATACTGGCTCAGAAGGCTCACCGCTGGTTAACAGACTCTCGCATCCTAAAGTATGAGACGATTTTGATGACCGGGAACGATCTCAATTTTGCAAAAGATCTCAGTTGCAACCCAGCCCAGTTTCTGTACAGACGTCCTGCAGACGGGGAACAGGAGCATGATTGTGTGGACTTGCAGACCAAAAGCCGAGAGGACCTGCAAGAAGCCCCGCTGGGTGAGGGACAGGAACTGTATATCGACGGGTCCTCCCGGTGCATCAGTGGAGTACGATACAGTGGCTATGCTGTTATAGATGGTGCAACGAAACGGACGATTGAGTCTGGACGACTGCCCGGGAAGTGGTCAGCCCAATCCTGTGAGTTGTACGCCCTCCAGAGGGCCCTGAAGCTGTTGGAAGGGAAAGTGGGGACCATATATACTGACTCAAAGTATGCATACGGAGTCGTTCATACTTTCGGGAAAATCTGGAAAGAGCGAGGATTGATAACTTCCCGGGGAAAGGAATTAGCTCACGAACAAATGATCAGCCTAACGTTGGAAGCCCTGGCGTTACCGACGGAACTTGCAGTAGTCCATGTACCCGGTCACCAGAAGGGGTCGACACCGGAAGCGGTGGGAAACCGGCTGGCAGACGAGGAAGCCAAGCGGGCAGCGGTCGAAAAATCCGTCCAATTGTTAACGTTAATACCGTTGAGGGAGGGCCTCGCTAAGCAACCCGTCTTCACCCAGGGGGAGATTGATAAAATGAATCAATTGGGTGCCCGGCTAGATACTAACGGGAAGTGGACGGTTCCTGATGGGAGACAAGTACTGAACAAACAGATCACCCGGGGTATTCTGCACCGATTACACCATCAGACCCACTGGGGGGTTCAAGCCATGTGTGACACAATCCTGAGAGACTATGTATGCAGGGGGATATACACATTAGCCCAACAAGAGGTAGTCGGATGCCCCACTTGCCGGCGTATTAATCAGAAAACCATGCGTTCTATGCCAGCTGGTGGTCAGCCCCTAGCGATTAGGCCATTTCAGAGGATCCAAGTTGACTTTACAGAATTACCCCCAGTACAGAGATGGAAATATCTGCTAGTAATAATAGACCATTTCACTCACTGGGTAGAGGCTTTCCCAACTGCCAAAGACGATGCACCAACCGTGGCCCGACTGTTGTTCGAGAACATAATCCCGAGATATGGCATAATGGAATCTATTGACTCCGATTGCGGGACGCATTTTATTTCTAAGCTACACCATTTGATCTGTAATGCCCTGGGCATCCAATGGAAATTCCACACACCCTGGCATCCTCAGAGTTCGGGTCGAGTTGAGAGAATGAATGGCACGCTCAAGACCCAATTGACTAAGCTGATGTTAGAAACTAAGTTACCCTGGCCAAAGTGCCTGCCCATTGCCCTAATGAGGATACGTACGGCACCTCGCCGAGATGTCGGGGTTTCCCCCTATGAAATGCTCTTCGGATTACCGTATTGGAGTAAGGTTGATGGATGTCCCACTCTACAAGGGGGGGATGTATTTATCCGAACCTATTTACTGGCCTTATCCCGTTCTTTTGCAGAACTCCGAAGGAAAGGTCTCCTGGCTCAGACTCCGCCGCTCGACTTCCTCCTGCATAAGGTGGAGCCCGGAGATTGGATACTTGTTAAGACCTGGAAGGCCGAAAAGCTCCAGCCGCGGTGGGAAGGACCGTTCCTGGTTCTGTTAACAACTGAGGCAGCTGTTCGAACGAAAGAAAAAGGGTGGGTCCACGCATCAAGGTTAAAGGGGCCCGTTCCGCCTGAAGAAGAAAGCACCTGGACATGCGAACAAGGGGACAAGCCGTTGTCGGTAAAACTGAAAAGACAGCAATAATGAACTCTACTTGGACTGTATTGGTGGGGATATTGATCAGTTTACTCCTGTATGTGGGGGAGGGTGAGGGGAGATGTGACAAATGTCGAACTACAGTAAGACTTGGGATTCGAATCTATTCGGGATCATTTGTGTCCCATTCCTATGTGGACGATAGGTGTTACGATGTGAGTGCACGCCACGAATGTTGGGAGGATGGGAGACCCTATTATCAGGTATATAATAAAGGATACGGTGGCAAAATCCATGGATGCCCTATAAATGACCGCTGGGTGTGTATTAGCAAAACTGGGAGGCGGGACCTATCCTCCGTGTTGCTCAGGGAGCAGGTTGACAGAGTCAAGGAGACCAAGATACAGATCCCTGATCGGGGGTTGGGGAAAGAGCAAGACCGACAGGGAACGGTCGTGCTCCCTAAAGTGCCATCTGTATACGAAGAGGTAGAAGGACAGATTAAACTCCCTGATGTTACACAAAACCTGTTTATTGATCTCACCTCTAGAATAGCCACTGTTTTAAATGTTAGCAATTGCTGGGTCTGTGGGGGGCCGCATATGTCGGAACAATGGCCGTGGACTGGTCAAAGCTTAGACATAGTGGAATTGCTGCAAACCACTTGGACTCGTGACAACGACAGAAAAAGCCAGGGGTGGAGACTGACAAACAGCCCTGAGGGCCAGTTCTGTATTGAAGGCAAGGGGACCGTGAAGGTAGGGATTAGCCCCTGTCAGAATATATTGGATGCAACCACGCGAGTATGGTGGCCTGAGAATATTGCTTGGTACATTGCAAACCGAGATCATCAAAATTGCATTCGGTTACGTTCTGATTCCTCCTCTTACGAGCTCAGTGCTGACCCTTCCAATGGCATGAAAAGAGTGTGGAGCGGTGGTTGTCAGGGGAATCAATGCTGGAATAATCCTGTCCAGACTCTGCCACGGGGTCAACAATCCGAATACTGGAATTGCAGTGGTCCTGGTCCTTATGAGGGCGTCCCTGGGGTAAAGGAGTTGTGGGATGACGTTGTGAGGCAGGGAGGGCCTGCTCCAGATGGCCTATTTTGGATATGCGGTAATCAAGCATACTCCAAACTGCCCATGGGATGGGCTGGGGTATGCTTCCTGGGTCTAATACGACCTGCGTTCTTCCTATTACCCCGGGAGGAAGGCGATGATTTGGGAGTTAAACTCTTTGACTCCCTGCGTAGGTCGCCAAGGGATATCCAAGTCGGTGATTGGGGGATGAGTGGCCACCGGCCCGGATTATTGAATACTATGGGCCGGCTACTTGGGCACAGGACGGATCATGGGGATATCGTACTCCTATCTATATGCTAAATCGAATTATCAGGCTCCAAGCAGTCGTAGAGGTCATTACTAACCGGACTGCCCTGGCCCTAGAGCTGTTGGCTCAGCAGCAGGATCAGATGAGGGCTGCTATATATCAAAACCGACTTGCCTTGGATTATCTGTTGGCCTCGGAGGGGGGTGTGTGCGGGAAATTTAACCTGACAAACTGCTGTCTAGAAATTGACGATAATGGTAAAGCGGTTTTGAAAATTTCCGATGAAATTCGGAGATTGGCCCATGTGCCAGTACAATCTTGGCGTCCTCTTAGTGGCATCGGATGGTGGGATGGTCTCCTAGGTGGTAGCTGGTGGCGCACGGCGTTGCTGGTGGTTGGGGGCGGCATGATTCTTCTTCTCGTATTACCCTGCCTAACTCCCTGTATTCAGTTTTTAATTCAGAAAAATATTTCCCGACTCCAGGCAGTGGTGGTTCCACAACATGGGACACGGGAACTTAAAGTGATGTTGCTGCGAAAGACCAAGGATTTCCCGGGCCCTTGAGGGAAGGGGGGGGGGGGGGGCTTATCTTGGTCAGGCACATCTTAAAGAAAGAAAAGGGTGGAATTGTAAGAGGTAATTTCGGTTTAAACTTTAAGATGTGCCTGGGCCACAGACTGATCTATAATAAAAGACAAAACCTTTGTTTCTTTTCTAACAACCATTTTATATACTCAAAAGTAGAGTAGTTTAAATTGTGCAGAATGCTGACAATTTGTGAGCTATAGTAAAAGCATGCAGGCTCTTGATTAATGAAGCCATTCACACAGCAGAGAAGGATGAATCCTTCGCTGATAAGACTCCAGGATGGGAGTACGACTTGAGACATCTGTTTCAAGATTAAAGCTTTTGACTGATAAGACTACAGGGTGAGAAAAACAACAAACTTTGGAGACTCTGGAGCCTTTTGTTGCAGACTTTGTGATAAAAATAATGATGTTTTTAAGAATGTGAACCTCATGGCTTGTTGGAGCCAAGGAGAGGAGGGACTTGTCCTATAAATAATGGAGACTTTGTAAGCCTCGGCGCGCCTTTTCTTTAAGGGTGCCCGACTCTGCAGACTTGACTTGTTAATAAAACTTTGTTTTTCCTGAATTTGTCTAGAGCGATTATTGAGAAGCGATTTTCGTTTCTAACAATACCCAGGCCATCGCGACCGCCCCAGTACTCACCCGCAACCTCGGTCTCCGGTAACGCTGCCCCGGAATTTGCCGATAACAAAACTCGGACCGACCTCGACTTCATTCCAGCTTCTGACTCAAAGTAGACAGGCAGGAGGCTGAAAGAACACAGCGAGCCAGGCAGCAGCAGGAGGGGAAGAAGTCGACGTTTCTGGTGTAACTCTTCCTCAGGTTTGGGGGTGGGTGTCGGGGGAGCTGCAGATAAAGGGGGTTGTGGGGGCAGGGTGGCGGAGTGGGGATTGGTGTAGACAGGTAGAGGGTTTGACGTGGTTGGCCAATTGGAGAAACGAATCCGGTTGGGGGTCGGAGGGAGGGGAGGAGAGGGACGGTATTTGAAATTGGAGAACTCAATGGTGAGTCCTCCAGGCTGAAGGCTGCCCAAGCGGAAGTTGAGGTGTGGTTTGTCATGGCAATAGAGGAGGCCGAGGATGGTCATGTTGGAAAGGGAATTAAAATTGGCGGATCTGGGAGGTCCTGTCGGCCCGACTGAGATGGTTGGTGAACTTTCCCTCAGTTTATGTTTTGTCTCCCCGATGTAAAAAAGACCACATCAGGCGCATCTGATATTGTAAACTAGGTTGGAAGAGGTGCAGGTTAACCTCTGTCTCAGCTGGAAGGACTAGTTGGGGCTCTGGATTGAGGTGAGGGGGTGGTACCTGCTTGGAGCATTTCTATCTATACACTGTATCACCTTTCATAGAACAAACAATCCTAAGGAGCACCATAAAACATAAGATCACTATCTTGGTCATAGAATCATACAGCATGGAAACAGACCCTTCGGTCCAACTAGTCCATGCTGACCCTGTTCCCAAACTAAACTAGTCCCCCTGCCTGTGTTTGGCTCATATCCCTTCAAACCTTTCCTATTCATGTAGCTATCCAAATGGAGATTTGGCCGAGCAGGGGAGTGCAGCTACATCATATACCCTAGACCGGCGGAGCAATTCTCTTCTAGGGGGTCATCCTCCGCGACAGAGCGTTGAGCTTCAGGAGGGACGCACATGGAACTGTGAGGGAAGAGGGACAACCACCTACCCAGCCAGATCAGCCAAATCAACCCTGAAAATCAATGGGGTGACAGATGTCGTACCCAGATCGCACCATGGGTTGGGGGAGTCCAGAACTATAGGGCATATGTTTAGGGTTGTGGGGGGTGATATTTAGAGGAGATCGAAGGGGCAACTTTTTCACATAGAGGGTGGTACGTGTTGAGTTGCCAGAGGGAGTGGTGGAGGATAGTACAATTGCAACCATTAAAAGCCATCTGGATGGGTACATGAATAGGAAGGGTTTGGAGGGATAGGAGCTGGGTGCTGGCAAGTGGGTTGGGATATCTGGTCAGCATGGAGAGTTGGACCAAAGGGTCTGTTTCTGTGCTGTTCATCGCTTTGGCTCTATGACGTTTAAACATTCAGCACTTCCTCTAACAGTTCACTTCACACACAAACCTCCCTGTGTAAAAACAGTTGCCCCTCTAGTCCTTTTTCAGTCTTTTTCCTCTCACTTTAAAAATATATGCCCTAGTTTTGAACTCCCCTACCCTTAGAGAAAAGACATTTGCTATTCACCTTATCTTTGCCCCTCATGACTTTATAAACCTCCATAAGGTGGCCCCCCTATCTCCTACACTCCAGTGAAAAAACATCCCAGCCTATCCAGTCTATAAATCATTCCAGCAACATCCTGGTCAAAAAGGGTGAGTTTTAACAATTGACCATAAGGGCAATGAAGACTCAACCAGCTTACAGTGGGTTTGGAATCACATGTAGGCCAGACCAGGTTCAGACAGCAGAAAACCAGATGAGTTTTTTTTAAAAAAAGATTAGAGTAGATTCCTTACAGATTCTTTACAGTGTGGAAACCGGGCCTTCGGCCCAACCAGTCCACACCAACCCTCCAAAAAGTAACCCACCAAACCCAATTCCCTCTGACTAATGCACCTAACACAATGGGCAATTTAGCATGGCTAATTCACCTAACCTGCACATCTTTGGACTGTGGGAGGAAACCGAAGCACCCGGAGGTAACCCACGCAGACACAGGGAGAATGTGCAAACTCCACACAGTCGCCCAAGGTTAAACACTGAGCCACCGTGCCGCCCATTTTTACAACAATACACAACAGTTTTGTAATTAGACTCTTCATTCCAGATTTATATTGAATTTACATTCCACCATCTGTCTTAGTAGGTTTTGAACCCAGGGAATGTTTACCTCTGTCACCATTGCAAAGAATGTCAAACATGACCTTGACAAGAACTGTTTCAGGGGCAGAAACCAGACTCGAGGGCTTTAAATGTGGAAGTCTGGAAAAGATGGGAATGGTTATTTCAACGTTACATCCAAACCAACACTTCCATTGATGCATAGTAACAGGAACTTTTATTTTAGTTAGAAGATTTTCAGCAACAATGAGTAAGAAGGAACAAAATTGATATAAGAAACACAGCAATTGCTACAATGTGCCCACTCCCAATATAAGGTCATCTGGTATTCAATTAACTGTCTGGTATTCAATTAAGTCCAGAACAGCTGTGAAGAAGGGTCAAAATTCCAATATTGGAAAGGAATGACCCAGTTCAAGGATATAAGAGGAGAGACACAGACAAAGGGACAGGAGTAGGCCACTTGGCCCTTCGAGCCTGCTGCAACATTCAATAAGATCATGGCTGATCTGAATACAACCTCAGCTCTACATTCCTCCACATCCCCGACAATCTGTCACCCACTTGGTTAGCAAGAACCTATCTATCTCTGCCTTAAAGATACTGAATCCACTGCCTTTTGTGGAGAAGACACAACCCTCAGAGAGAAAAGAAATCTCATTTCTGTCTTAAATGTGCAACCTCACACTTTTAACATATGACTCCCTAGTTCCAGATGTTAAGATAGGGATACAAGCTGCAATCAAATAACATCTGTGGTATAGTCAACTGCCTCAAAGTGCTTCATGTGAAAATAAGAAGAATTATTTTCTAAAATTACAATACCGGAGCACAGATAACGACAGGTGTCGAAAGACTTGGTCAAAGGGGCAGGTTTAGGGCAGCTCTTTAAACAGGTTCATTTCCCAAACATCAGAGGCCAAAGACAGAAACAGTAAATGCAAAATAGTAAAGTACAGGAAACAACAGCGTAGTCGTAATGTCACTGGGTGAGTAATCCAGGGACATCGGATCAAATCCCATCACAGCAAGTGGTGAAATTTGAATAAACCAACTAATAAATGTGGAAAACAAAGTTAGTCTCAGCATGGTGTCGATGGCACTGATGTCAATCGTCATAAAAAACCATGTCCTTTCAGGAAGGAAACTGCCATCTTTACCTGGTCTGGCTTACATGTGATTGCAGACCCACAGCAATGTGGATGACTCTTAAACTGCTCTCTGAAATGGCACAAGCAAGACACCTTGCAATTAAGGATGGGCAACAAACATCAACGTTGTGAAAGAGTCAAAAACAAAAATTGCTGGAGAAACTCAGCCAGCCAGTCAGGCAACACTGGTGGAGAGTGAGAAAGAAACTGAGTCAATATCCTGTCCTAAGTCCAGAACAGCTGTGAAGAAGGGTCAAAATGCACTCAAAATGCTAACTCTGATTCTTTCTCAATACGTGCTGCTAATCCTGCTGAGTTTCTCCAGCAATTTCTGCCTTTGTGTATTTCAGATCTCCAGTATCTGCAGTTCTTCATTACACTGACTTAGGGAAGCTCAAATCCCATAAAAGGGTAAAGCAGAAGGGCTGGAATTACTCAGCAAGTCTGGCAGCAGCTATGGAGATAAAAACAGTTAGCTCTTCAAGTCATTGAATGATCTTACATCAGGGACATATTTTTGGGGAAGTTGTAACTGCAACATCTGGGTGAACTCTCTCAGCCATGGGTCAGACTGACTCAGCATTCTGGTCCAAATTACCATCCTGCTCATTACCTGTTACCTGCTCAATTTGTTGCTCGTTATATTTCTACGGTTGCCACATTCCTATGTTTTAAAATGATATTGCAATCAAATATGAATTTTCAGATGTAAGTAAGCAGAGGGTTTGGAATATAAGTGTAACTTTTAAACAAAAAGTATTTATTCGTTCTTGGGGTGTAGGCATCGCTGGCAATGCCAGCATTTTTACCCATCCTTAACCATCCTGTGGTTGGTTGGAAAAGAGAATGAAGGTGTCTGAGATGATCTTGATCAGCAGAGCAAAGCCCAAGACGGGTGTGTTCAAGTAAAAGTACCCTCCACTCCCACAGCCAAGTCTGCATTCATTGCAATTACAGAGGTCTTCATGACAGATAGGACAGCTCTCTCCATCAGCACTCTGTCCCATCTAAAACTCCCAGGACAGGGACAGCATAGGAATACAATCAGGATACAGCCTCCTCTACTCTTTTCAGTTGAAAGTGAAGCAACCATGACAATGTCCCAAACAAACAGTGCCAAGAAAAACACATCATTGGGTTAGATACAGAGTAAAACTCCCTCTAACGTTCCCATTCAAACACTCCCAGGACGGAGACAGCAGAGGGTTAAATAAAGAGTACAGCTCCTTCCATTCTGACCGACACTTGGTATGTTCTACACCAATCCTCAATGATAATTCAGAAGTGAGACTATTATCTGGTACTGAATTCACACTTCCTAATGGGAATGACAGGAACAGAAAATCGAGTGAAACACAGATTGATAAAACACACAAAGTGCAACAGAACCAGAACTTTATTGGGATCAAAGACTTTTAAATGACAGGAGATATTGTCCCTGCAATAATCCGAATGTGAGCTGAACAACTTTCACACTCGAATAGGTTTCTCTGGGGATGCAGTGTCCACCTCACCGCTGTCTGGTCAGTTCATCTGTTCCCGTCAGAGCTGAGTTGTAGCTGACCACATGCTGGCCTGGGGTCAAGATGTTAGAAGGTAAAGGTCAACTTGGATTGAAGGCATCCTGTGTCATGTCAGTGAGGTCAAGGGTCGCTGCATTACTTAGCTTCTCGGGGTCAAGGGGATATTGGGCTAGGCTTGTATCAGTTTGAGCTTCGAAGAATTAGATGATCTGATGGAGATGTATAACATCCTGAGAGGACTTAATGTGAATGTATGAATCCCTTTGTGGCAGAGACTAGAAATGAGTGGACATAGTTAACAAATAAGTGGCCTCTCATTTAAGATGGAAAAGTTTTGCTTTTCTCTAAAAGGTTCCCGAGTCTTTGAAATTCACTCCCTCAGAGCTGCACAGGGTGGTGGCTCAATGGTTAGCACTGCTGCCTCACAGCATCAGGGCCCCAGGTTTGATTCCACCCTCAGCCAACTGTTTGTGTGGTGTTTGCACATTCTCCCTGTGTCTGTGTGGGCTTCCTCCCACAGTCCAAATGATATCCGGATTAGGGTGGATTGGCCATGGGAAATGAAGGGTTACCAGATTAGGGTAGTTGAAATGGATGGTCAGTGTCAACTTGATGGGCTGAACGGCCTATTGCACGCTGGTCGGGATTCTAGAACTGCCTGGAGCCTGTAACTTACCAGATGATACGTGGACACTTTTCGTACACTGCTTTTATTCAAGCCTGCAGAGCCACTTCCATAAGTTGGCAACAAACCCCCCCAGATGATCAAGTACATCTGTTTGATATACTGTTCAATTATTTTAAGAGCAGCTTACCTATACCAAATCAACAGTATACACTTGTCTTAGGGAAATCCACAGTCGATAAATGTCATGCTGGAAAAACACAGCAGGCCAGGCTGCATCCAAGGAGCAGGAGAATCGACGTTTCAGGCATAAGCCCTTCTTCAGGAAGGGCTTAAGCCCTTCTCCTGCTCCTCGGATGCTGCCTGGTCTGCTGTGTTTTTCCAGCATGACATTTTTCGACTCTGGTACTCCAGCATCTGCAGTCCTCACTTTCTCCGTAGGGAAATCCACATCCAATTACGATTAGTAGTTCTGGTTATTTTATTTGTCTTACCTTATTGGATTTAACCAACGACAGCATCTCGACATTTGCCTAATTACAATATCCAATGTCTAGAGAGTACATTTTTTTGTCATGACTGTTACCTTGAACACTGACTTGTGATCTCTGCATTGTTGTCAAAGTTCCTTATTTGTCTCTTCATTGTCAAAGTTTTACTTTGCCGAATTCTTCCTGGCTTTTTGCAGATAGCACCTTATATTCTGCTCGTCAACATTTTCCTTTCCAAGTCTGTACTGAGGATTTCATGAGAAACTTCAAGATTGTGGTGAGACTGTGGAACTCACTACTACAGTGAGTAGTTAGGGTGAAGGCAAGGGTAAGCAAGCCAATACAAACGATTGTCATTATCACCAGATTCACAGCACAATTAAATTAAAACACACAATGTCCCTCAGAATTTCTCAGCTCTTCCTAGTCAGACTTGAAGAACAGATTTTGCACACCAAAACTATAATTTAAATAAAAATTAACAATTATAAATACTGCAACTTTACTCAGGCAAATTTAAACAAGATAATTTAATTAATAGCAATGATCATGCCCCCACCATCTCACAGACAGAGACTTAAGGGGTAAATTAAAAAAGAAAATAAAGAAATTACCAATTCAACCAGTTTCCAACAATTGATTTCCAAGCTTTTGTGCAATTTTTGGACGATGAGTCGTTCACACGCACATAACCGTATATCTAATTTCAAAGTCACTGCTGAATGTGAATGGTTGTCCCGATGCATTCAACTACTTCTTACAGACTGCGACTCATTCCCAGAAAAAGCCAACAGTTCTTTAACTGGACAGAAAAAAAAGAAAGAGTAGCTTCTGGGCTCAACATGCTGCAGCTCCCACTGGAAGCAAAGTTGGACGGAGGGAAGTCCAGCAGGAAACAAAAATAGCTCACTGACTCTACACTGCCAGAACAGGCGGGAGTTTCAGTCCTGGGGGTGACCCACAACAGCTTCACCGGTGTAATCCGATTGGTTGGGAGCACTGGTGCCCCCGCAAGTTGCAGGTCAACAAAAACCTCCACCCACACTAGGGGCTGGCAAATGGCCTCTCAACATTGTGGATCCGCCAGTGCCTCAGCAGATGGGAAGAATTGCTGAAGGCCTTCCTGCACTCGGGGCAGGGGAAGGGCCTCTCCCCGTGTGGACCCACCGGTGTGTCAGATTGGAGGAATGGCTGAAGCCCTTCCCGCACTCAGGACAGCTAAAGGGCCTCTCCCCCGTGTGGACTTGTTGGTGGATCTGAAGGGTGGAGGCCTGTGTGGATGCACCGATGGGTCTCCAAGGCAGAGGGGACACAGAAACCTTTCCCGCAGTCGCCACACCTCCACAGTTTCTCCACAGGGCAGGATTCCCCGGGTTTCTCCATGGCCGAAGCTTCAGCCGCACACAAATGTGTGTAGAGCTTCTACCCGCCGTGATATCCTCTTTCCAAGCCGTATTATTGTTTCAGGCTCCACAGTCCACTGCAACAGTACAGTAGCTCATCCAGTCCCACTTCTGCTGAAAACGTACTGAAACAACAATGAAAATACTTTGCTCCTTTTCACAGAATCATAGTTGAAAATCATTGTGGTCCAGATGGACTGAGTGACTGTCAGACATTGACGTCAAAGTGAGGACTGCAGACACTGGAGAGTCAGTGTCGGAAAGTGCAGCGCTGGAAAAGCACAGGTCAGGCAGCATCTGAGGAGCAGGAGAGTCAATATTTCAGGCACGAGCCCTTCATCTGTTGATTTTGAAACTTCCGTCTTCAGATCTCCAATATTCTAAAAAGAGATCACAAACATCAATGTCAGTCCAGGGTAGAATTGGTTGTTCTGAATTTCTACTCTGTGGAATATTCTTTTCTTTTGTTATTCCACAAAATTGAAAGCACTATCCCACTCTCTCTCCCCCTCTGTTCTCACTCCACTCTAATTCTCCTGAAGGTGCTGATTCAGGATCTCACAGGGCAGAAAAGCAAAAACGTCAGGACTGACATCCCTCTGAATTTTGGATACCTCCACCTGAGTTAATATCTATCACAATATTGGGATAGTGCCGAGAGTGAGCAGGTCTGATTTTGGGAAGAATTTTTTTAAAAAGTGCCTCAATTCAGGGTGAACCTGCAAAGCAGCTTCTTGAGGAACAGCCAGACACAAAATGGTTAACGTACCCAGGAACGGGGGAGAAAGTGAGGCATCAAGGTATTAAGACCAACACCAGAGAGAAACCAAACAAAGACGTGGCAAATGTTTGTGGAAAGTCAGATTCACAGAGATATACAGCACAGAAACAGATACTTAGAGCAAACTCTTCCGTGCTGATCAGACATTCTAAATTAAGGTAGTCACATTTGCCAGCACTTGGCCCACATCCATCTGAACCCTTCCTATTCATATACCATCCAAATGCCTTTTCAATGTTACAATTGTACCAGCCTGCATCACTTCCTCTGGCACCTCATTCCATACACGCACCACCCTCTGAGTGAAAACAATACCCCTTAGGTCTCTAAAATCTTCACCACTCCCATCCCCGTCCTCAGCCTAAACTTATTAACCTCCAGTTCTGGACTCCCCCATCCCAAGGAAACCACCTTGTCTATTTACTCTATCCCCGCCCCTCGATTTTATAAGTAATCTTTCTGGTTGACCCGCCCCCCCAGTCTCTGGCACGCTGGGGAAAACAGCACCTCCCACCCTCCATCCGGCTCTCCTCACCTTGAATTTGCAGTATCTGCTCCCTCCCTGGGTTCACTCCAGTTGCTACAAGTGAACAGATCCCCTCCAGAATGAAGAGTTGCTTAGAGGGAGGAAGTGAGTTTCACTCAAACGGACATGGCCACTTCCGTGTTGTGACGTCACCAGTGCCGCACTGCGCTTGCTCCGGATGGCGGCCGCCTGGATCGCACTGCCCTACGCAGTTTGCAAAATTCCTTCCTTTCAGAGAATACCCAGAGTGTGGAAGCAGGTCATTTGGCCCAAGGAGTCCACACCGACCCTGCGAATGGTAACCCACCCACACCCATTTCCCAAACCCTATTGCTTTACATTGAACCCTTACTAATGCACTTAACCTGCCCATCCCTAAACACCATGGCTAATCCACCCTAACCTGCACATCCCTGAACCTGACGGAACAATTTAACATGGCTAATCCACCCTAACCTAGACAGATGCCGGCCAGAGATCCTAAATTAATGTAGTTCCACTTGCCAGCATTTGGCCCATATCCCTCTAAACCCATGCTATTCATGTACCCAGATGTCTTTTAAATTGTGTCATTTTTCCTCCGGCAGCAGGTTCCAAACATCCGCCAACCTCTTCGTGAAAAAGTTTCACCTCACGTCCCTTTCTCCATTCACCTTAAACCTAAACTCCTCTAGTTCTGGACCCCCCCCCCCCCCCCCCCCCCCCCCACCATGGGGAAAAGACCTTGGGTATTCACCCTATCCATGCCCTTATAAACTTCTGTGAAGTCAGCCTTCAGCCTCTGATACTCCAGGGAAAATATACCGGAGGTATTCAGCCTCTCCCTGTAGCTCAAACCCTCCAACTCTGACATCAGCCTTATAAATCTTTTCCACCCCTTTCAAAGTTTCACAACATGGTCTCTTTGTTCTGCAACATTCCCCTTAACTGTGCCAGTCCTGCATCGATTGCTTGACCAAAATGCAAACCACACATTTCTCTAAATTAAACACCATCTGCCATTCCTCAGCACATCTGATCAATTCTAATTTATATTTATTTCCTCTTATTCCAGAGAAGCTGAAAATCTCCAATCCACACACTCTCCCTCCATTCCCACTTTGCTGAATCTAATCCCTGCTATATCTCATCCTAAAGGGTCTGATTCATGCTGATTAACAGGCCCACACTCAGAGGTGATCCAATTGAAACATACAGAATACTGAACGGCCTGGACAGAATGGATGTTGGGAAGCTGTTTCCAATGGCAGGAGAGACTGGATCCAGAGGGCACAGTCTTAAAGAAAAGAGAAGACCTTTTAGAACGGATTCAAGGAGAAACATCTTCAGCCAGAGAGCAGTGAATCTATGGAATTCCTTGACACACAAGGCTGTGGAGGCCAAGTCAATGAGGATATTTAAGACTGAGACAAATAGATTCTGGAGTATCGAGGGGTCCCGGGAGAAAGTGGGAGAATAGGGTTAACAAACTTATCAGACACATTTGAATGGTAACAGCAGACCTGATGGGCTGACTGACCTAATTTCTGCTCCTGTCTTCCAGTTTCTTACTGTCCTGGACACAGAATTGGGGGCAGGAGTATGCCATTTGGTCTTTCAAACCTGCACCAGCATCGAACAGATCATAACTGGATATGGATCTACCTACATCTAGGTGGATAAGTTGGGAATTTTTCACTGGAGCACAGGAGGTTGAGAGGTGACCTTTTTAGAGGATTATAAAATCATGAGGGGTATAGATGAGTTGAATGGCAAGTGTCGTTTCAAAATGAGGAGCAAATTTTTAAGGTGAGTGGAGAAAGATTTTAAAAAGACATGAGGAAAACCTTTTTCTTTTAAGAGAGTGGTTTGTGTGTGGAATGAAGAAATGGTGGATGCAGGTAGAGTAACAACATTTAAAAGACATTTTGATAAGTACATGAATAGGAAAAGTTTGGAGGAATATGGATGAAACCAGGTGGGACTAGTTTAGTTTGTGAATATAGTCAGCATGGACTCATTGGACTCAAGGGTCTGTTTCTGTGCTGTTTGACTCTAACTGTTCTGTACTGGTCTTAAACCATTTTATTTCCTTCCCCCACAACCATCCACTTCTTTGTTGTTCAAAAGTCAGATAAACTCAGCTTTGAATATATTTAATGACCTCCTATCTGCACAAAGACATCCCCACTTCTGAACTGAATTCCTCTTGCTGATATACCACTTGCCTTGCTGATTGCTTACTACACCTGTCTGACAACTGGCATTGACTGGCATAGAAGGATGCTGATGCCCCTTTGTACATCCACACATCATTCCTGACGAAAGACTCGTACCCATAAAATCGACTCTCCTGCTCCTTGGAAGCTGCCTGGCCTGCTGTGCTTTTCCAGTGTCACTTTTTGATTCTGATCTTCAACACCTGCAGTCCTCACCTTCATCCACATCCCAATATCACCATTTAAACAATGCCCCTTCTTTGTTTTTTTCTTCCCCCACAGCAAAGGATATAACTTCACATTGAAGTATTGGATTTGCCATGTGTTTGCCAATTCAGACAGTCCTGGACCAACATTTCCTGAGTCTGCTCCTTCCTGGATTCAATCCGTTTCCTTTCAGTTGCTACAAGTCAGCAATTTAAGCCCACAATGAAGAAAAGGGCATGAGAAACGTGGACAGAGGAAGGAAGTTGCAGTCTGGGGTGAAACTTAATCTTCATTCAGAGAGAGAGGTGCAGGACAACTTCCACATTCAGACAATAGGGGATGTTCTGATTGGCAGGATGACTACCAAGCTTCTGGTCCTCCAGGAATGCCCCAATGGCTAAAAGTCGCGCCCCATTTCAGCAGAAACTAGGAGCATGCGCATTTTTTAGCTGACAAAAATAACAAGCGCCGTTCTTGCTGACACCGAGGAGCCTGTGCAGTATGCTCTGTGAAAATGCTGCTATTACTGACAAATTTTAAGGGTCCAAATGCCAATAGATAAAAAAAAAAGGGTAGACCCACAATTTATTTTCCTCCGTGGCTCCTCACTATTTTTGCTAGTTACCGTACCTATACCCCTCATGATTTTACAAGTTTCAATAAGGTCACCCCTCAACCTCCTATGCTCCAGTGAAAAACGTCCCTGGCTCTCCTAACTCAAACCATCCATTCCTGACAACGTCCTGGTACATCTTTTCCAAACCCTATCTAACAGTGTTCTTCCTATAACAGGGCGAACAGAACTGTACTCAGCATTCTAAAAGTTGCCTCACCAATATCCTATACAACCTCAACGTGATATCCCAACTCCAATATTCAATGATGTGAACAGTGAAGGCAAGTGTGCTAAATGCCTTAACCACCCTGTCTACCAGTGATGCAACTTTCAAAGAACTATGTACTTAAACCACGCCCCATGTCTCTGTTCTACAACATGATCCAGGGCCCTACCAGTAACTGTACAAGTCCTGCCCTTTGTTTTTGTAGCAAAATGCACTCCTCGCTTTTATCTATACCTCTCTCATACGCATGATCTCTCTCAGAGACACACTCCCACCACCCAATATTCACACCTTCACAAGCTTATACTCCATCACACTCTTGCATTACCAAACATGCACACAGGCAAACGCTCTTATGCAAACTCTCAGACACACACACACACTCGTCTA
This sequence comes from Chiloscyllium plagiosum, assembly GCF_037043375.1. NCBI lineage: Eukaryota > Metazoa > Chordata > Chondrichthyes > Orectolobiformes > Hemiscylliidae > Chiloscyllium > Chiloscyllium plagiosum. The sequence continues at coordinate 5,050,485 of NW_028270165.1, read as the reverse complement.
TGGGATAAATTTGCATTTGCTGATACATTCAATTTTGATCAAAAAGCACAATCTGTAGGTAGTCAATATTTTAATAATTTTTAAAATTGTAATATTTTAAAACTTCCTACTTTGGAAATGGAACCAGTCTGATTGGGATACAGACAATCTTCAGACTCTAACCTCACACCGTTCATGTACTGAGCTGTGATGTCACCGATTTTTATAAAACCTTAAGTCATCTCGAGAACCTGACTTAAAAGTACTTCTGAGCTTTACATATTAATGAACCAAAACCCATTCTAAAAGATTAAAGACTAAACCGCAATCTAGGGTTGTACAATATAGCCCGGTTGTACGACACTGATCTTTTCTATAAAATCTGTGTCTTATGATCCTGCTCCACAGCTACCTGAAGGAGCAGCACTCCAAAAGCTAGTGCTTCCCAATAAACCTGTTAGACTATAACCTGGTTTTGTGTGATTTTTAACTGTATCCACCCCAGTCCAACATCGACTCCTCCACATTGTTTCCAGTGAACACAGCCCACACCTGGTGCGGTCTATAAACCTTACAATGCTGACGACATAACGCAGTACCTGCACTCCTGGAAAATTTCTAACCATACTGGCTACTTATTCACTGCTGCAACTGATACACAACATTGGAAACTTAGTGCAGGAGGCTGAAGGAAATGAGCAGTTTTAAAACAAAAACCTGTTGCAGCTCAAAGCTTCCATGAGTCTGAGACTGGTGGTAAGTTCAGGTAATCTTTATTGCAACCCAACTTTACTACAGCTTCAGATCCTCCCAGCAAAAAGGCATAGAAAAAGTAGCTGCTTTTTATACAGCACAAGGTCAGAGCATTGTCAGTCCAGGGTAGAAATTCAGAATATGCAATTCTACTTTGAGGAACATTTTTTGCTTTTGTTATTCCACAAAATTGAAAGCACTATCCCACTCTCCCACTCCCTGTGTTCTCACTCTGCTTGAACTAATTCTCCTGAAGATGCTGATTCAGGATCTCAGACAGAAAAAGCAAAAAACGTCAAAACTGGCATCTCTGAATTTGGATAACCCCATCCAACAGTTAATATATTTCACAACACCATGGTACTGCTGAGAATGATCAGGTCTGATTTTGGGAAGCAAACACAAAAGGGTGTGTCAATTCGGGGTGAACCAGCAATGCAGCTTCTTGATGAAGAACCAGACATTAAATTGTTAACATCCCCAGTAAAAAAAAAAAGGGTGGGTGTGGAGGAGGTGAGACATCAAGGCAATAACACCAACACTCGAGAGAAACTAAACATACAGACATGGCGAGCATTGTTGGAAAGCCAGGGTCATGGAGATATACAGCACAGAAACAGACCCTTCAGACCAACTCATCCGTACAGAAAATATATCCTAAATCAATTAGTCCCATTTGCCAGCACCTCAGCCGATAACCCTTTAAGCCCTTCTTATTCGTTTTCCTCATTCAGATGCCTTTTCAATATTGTAATTGTACCAGCCTGCATCACTTCCTCTGACAGCTCATTCCTTTCATGCACCACCCTCTGAATGAAAAAGTTGCCCTTCTGCTCCCTTTTAATCTCGCTACCCCCCCCCACCCACCATCCCCCTCCACATCCCCCAATGGTGAACCGATGACCCTCTCACTTCGGACTCCCCTATCCCCAGGAAAAGAGATGGTCTATTTACCTTATCCATGCCCCTCATGATTTTATAAACATCTATAAGGCCACCCCTCAGCCTTTCACACTCCAAGGAAAACAGCCCTAACCTATTCAACCTCTCCCTATAGCTCAAATCTCTCAACCCTGGCAATATTCTTGTAAATCTTTTCTGAACCCTTTCAAGTTTCACAACATCTTTCCAATAGGAAGGAGACCAGAATTGCATGCAACATTCCAAAAGTGGCTGTTGGGCAATGGTAATTTAGTTCCAAAATGCTAATTCCTTCACCGAGAAGGAAATAATTTGCAACGTAGCTGAGAGAGGCCCCTTACGGAAGAGTGAAAAACAGAGAGAGAACTTTCCATTAAGGTGGAGAGGAACAGAGTTGATTCTGTGATTGGGGACTTAAATCTAAAGCGAGAAAATTACAATGGCAAATGCACAAACAGGCCACAACAAATGAGGGAACATTATTAAAAAAAAAAATGACAAACATTTAAATAGCACCTGGAGGAACTGCAATAGTTGTCCCTTCCTGTCTGGCAAAATAAAATACAAAAGGTGGTCCAGCCACGGCTAACAAGGGACATCATGGATCGTACTGGATCCAAAGAAATGGCGTACAAATTGGCCAAGGAAAAGCAGATCTGAAGACTGGGAGCACTTCTGGTTTCAGCAAAAAGATTGATTAAAAAGGGGAAAATGGGGTATGTAAAGACAAAAAAAAAGGATTAGTGAAAATAATTACAAATGAGAACAGGCAAAGTTCTCATGTGGATCAAAGAGATGGCAGACCAATTAACCACACATGTTGCTTGTATCATCAAAGCAGGACACAAGTAACATCCCCAAAATTTTGGGGAACACATGGTCCATCGAGAGCAGAACTGAGTAGTTGTTGGGGAAATTGATGGGATTAAAAGTTTACAAAGCCCCAGCACCTGATAATCCGAACTCCAGGGTATGGACTGAGATAAGTCATCCAATTGTCAAACCTTGGGCTTATCTTAGCAGGGCTTACACACTTAACAGGAAGGTCCTGGGGAGTGTTACTGAACAACCAGACCATGGAGTGCAGGTTCATAGCTCCTTGGAAGTAAAGTCACAGGTATTTAGGATAGTGAAGGTGGCATTTGGTATTCTTTCCTTTATTGGTCAGAGCATTGAGTACAGGAGTTGGGAAGTCATTTTGCAGCTGTTCAGGACATTGTTTAGGCCACTTTTGGAATATTGCATGCAATTCTAGTCTCTTTACTATCAGAAGGATGTTGCTAGGATTGGAGGATTTAAGCCACAGGGAGAAGTCAAACAGACTGGTGCTGTTTTCTTGGAGAGTCGGAGTCTGAGCAGTGACCTTATAGAAGTTTAGAAAATCATGAGGGTCATGGATAGGATAAATAGATAAAGTCTTTTCCCGGAGGTGAAGGCATACGTTTAGGGTGAGCGGGAAAAGATATAAAAGAGTCCCAAGGGGTAACTTTTTCGAACAGAGGGTGTTGCATGTATGGAATGAGCTTCCAGAGGAAGTAGTGGTGGCTGGTGAAATTGCAACACTTAGAAGGCATCTGGATAGGTATATGAATACGAAGGGTTAGGAGATATATGGGCTGGGTGCTGGCAAGTGGGACAAGATTAGGTTGGAATATCTGGTTGGCATGGACGGGTTGGATTGAATGGTCTGTTTCTGTGCTGTACATCTCTATGACTCTATGATGTTTGTCTTGAGTTTCCCATCTGAAACTTGTGACATCCACTAAACTAAATCTACAAAAGACGTCACTGTGAGTACAAGATTAAAAGCTCAGGGGACAGTTCTACTTTCCACAGAACACATCTTCTCTACTAGCTGGAAGTATTAAAAATTTCAATCCTACACATTGTCTCTCCTCCTGCATTGAAATTCACATCCACTTCCTCATGTCTTTCTTCCACTCCTGGTGTTCTCCCTTTTCTCCAGTCTCCAAACTGAAAACATCAACACGTCAATACTCTTGTCCAGCGCCACAAGTTATCACATTCAACTCAAATTCAGGATCTCTCTCTCACTCCCTTTTCCTGTGTTAAGGGCAGATATACCCTCAGCGCCTGGTCTCTCAAAGTGAAATGAGGAAATTCTAGTTGACACAAAGGCTGTCACGAGATTGGAGTTCTCTCCCGGAAATGACCGCGGATGGTGCCTTCACCAAGATGGCCACCCACCCCAAGACAACATGCGCCTTACCCTCACAAAGATGGCGGCCGGTTACCCGGGCAACCCGAGATCTCCTTCTCCAATAAATACTTGACCTGTGGGGCTTTTATTCGCGGCCTGAGGCCTCCCCCTCGGAGTTTATAAACTCCCCAGTCTCCCTCCTCCCGCGGGTCCCAATCCTACCCTGTCTCACTGTCTCCTCTCCCCGGGGGCAGGAGCCAGGTCTTGGCGCTCGGGCCTGGCGACCTCCCCGGGATGTTCCTGAAACCTGGTCCTGTTCTGAAGGATCACTGGACCCGAGACGCGTTTTCTTGGGGGGGGGGGGGGGGTGATGTCATCACCAGCTGAAGGGACGTGATTGGACGAGTCTTCCAAGAATTTGAAAACAATGGGAGCGGGGCGATAGGTTTGCCCGCCCCCAGCCACCTGATAGATGGGTTTATTTTCAGTTTGAACAAAAGTATGTTTTCAATTTTCAGCCTGTACAGAAATGGTATTCCAGACGTCTGGAAAGCTGAAACATTGGGAAACTTTCAGACATAAACAATGGGATACTAATAAAATGAATAAAAGTAGGTAAAGTAAATTACCAAAGAAACCTAGCACAAAATATCAAAAAGAAAAGCAAACGCTTCTAGTCGTATGCTAAAGGGAACAGAGTAAATGTTGGTCCCTTGGAAGATGAAACTGGTGAGTTAATCAGGGGAATACTGAAATGGCAGAGCTTCTAAATTAATACATTTCCTCAGTTTTCACCTTGGAGGACAGCAGTACCAGTCCTATTGGAACAGCCAAGGCAGAAGCCATAGAAAGCGTAGCACTTAAACAATCAACGTGGATAGGTGTACTATGAGGATTAAGGGTAGACACGTTCACTGGGCCTGATGGCCTACATTTTAGGGTACTAAAGGAAGTAATGGCGGAAATAGTGGAAACATTCGTCACAATATTCCAAAATTCCCTGGACAGGAGAAAGACTAATTGAGTGTATTTAAGACTGAGATAGGTCGATTCTTGGTTGACAATGTGAACAAAGGTTACGGAGAGAAAGCGGGAGAATGGAGTGGAGAAACTTATCAGCCATGGCTGAATGGTGGAGCAGACTCGATAGGCTGAATGGCCTGATTTCTGCTCCTATATCTTATGATGTTATGTTTCCAGTTGATTGGAAAAATGTTAATGTAACATCTGTATTTAAAAAGGAAGGGAGGCAATATATAGGAAATTGCAGACCAGTTAGTATAGTATCTGATGTTGGGAAGGTATTCGTATCAATTATAAAGGAAGCAATATCAGGACGTTTGGAAATTCAAAACTCCATCCAGCAGAGTCAGCATGGTTTAATGAAGGGCAAATCAGGTTTGACTAAGTTCTTTGAAGATATAACAAGCGAATTGGATAATGGGGATCCTGTAGATGTAATATATCTGGCCTTCCAGAAGGCATTTGTGAAAGTGCCACTCAAAAGGTCAATTCACAGGTGGGATCATATGAGATTAGGGGTGATTTATCTGCTTGAATAGGTGACAAGCTGATGGGGAGGAGACAGACAGTCTGAATCGATGGCTTTTTTATTCTGGATGGCAAGATGTAACTGTTGACGTGCCACAGGGTTGGGTCCTTGGAGCCCAACTATTTACAATCTATTTCCAGGGATTAAAGGCTTGGATTCAGGGATAAAAGGCATTATAGCCTAATTTGCAGATGACACAAAATAGGCATGATGGTAAATTGCATTGAGGAAATAAGAACCTTACCACTAGATATAGAGAGGTTAGGAGAGTGAGCCAAAATTTGGCAGATAGAGTTCGGTAGATAAGTGCAAGGTCATGCATTTTGGTCACAAAAACAGGAAGGAGACCTATTATCTAAGTGGTGAGAGGCTTTGGCGTGATCTGATGCACAGGGATCTGGGTATCCTCGTTCATGTGTCACAGAAAACTAGCATGCAGGTACAGCAGATAATAAAGATAGCAAATGGAATGTTGGGTTTTACAGGTAAAGGAATAGGATATAAGGTTAAGGAAGTGTTGCTGCAACTGTAAATGGTATTGCTGAAACCACACCTGAAGGATTTGGCTAGTTCTAAAACTCTTATTTCAGAAAAGATGTAGTTCACAGGATGTCCACTAGATTGATCCCACAGATTTTTTAAATATAGATTAGATTACATTACAGTGTGGAAATAGGCCCTTCGGCCCAACAAGTCCACACCGACCCGCCGAAGCGTAACCCACCCATACCCCTAACCTAACACTACGGGCAATTTATTATGGCCAATTCACCTGACCTGCACATCTTTGGACTGTGGGAGGAAACCGGAGCACCCGGAGGAAACCCACGCAGACACGGGGAGAACATGCAAACTCCACACAGTCAGTCGCCTGAGGCGGGAATTGAACCCAGGTCTCTGGCGCACCGTGCCACCCACAAAGGTTGTCCAATGAAGAGAAATTGAAAAGTTTAGACCGATACTTTTGAGAATTTAGAAGAATGAGAGCAGATCAAATTGAGGTACTCAAGATGATAAAAGATATGGATAAAGTAGACATGGAATGGATGCACCCTCTTGTGGGGCATTCTAGGAGAGGTCACAGACTAGGACAAGGGGGAGCAAATTTAAAACAGAGTTGCATGAAACTACTTCTCCCAAAGGGTTGTGAATCTGTGGAATTCGCTCCCCCAAAGTGGTCGAAGCTGGGACAGTGAATAAATTTGAAGATGTGTGAAATAGGTTTTTAATTGGTGATGGGTTGAAGAGTTATGGGGAGAATGCAGGAAAATGGGGGTGAGGAGCGTACCGGCCATGATTGAATGGTGAAGCAGTAAAATTTACAGGGATGTTGCTGGGACTGGTGGTTTTGAGTTGTAGGGAGAGGCTGGGGCTTTTTAAAACCTGGAGCGTCATAGTCCGAGTAGTAACATTATTAAAGGTTTCTAAAATCATGAGCGTCACAGATAGGACGAATAGCCAAGGTCTTATTTCCCAGGATGAGGGAGTCAAAAACTAGAAGGCATAGGTTGAAGGTGAGAGGGCGAAAGATTAAAAAAGGACTGAAAGGGCAATGTTTGGACACAGAGGGTGGTGCTTGTATGGGATGAGCTGCCAGACGAAGTGATGGTGGTTGGTCCAATTACAATATTTAAAAGGCGAATGGATGAATAGTTTGGGTGTAGAGCGATTTGGGCCAAATGCAGTAACTTGGGACTGGGTCAGTTTGGGACATCTGGTCAGCATGAATGAGTTGATCCAAAGAGTCTGTTTCTGTGCAGTGTGACTCTATGTCTCTCACTCTATGACTGAAAGCAGGCCTTTTTGCTGATAATCTTCCTGTTGGATTTTTTTAGTGCACTCAGCTTCAGGAGATTTGTGGTGAGTGAAATTGGCACATGTCCTGTATCCTGGAAATTCTGGAAAATAAAAATAAATAATTCTCTGTGAACGGTACAATCCACATCCCCCAACGAGAATGGTACAATCCTCTCCTTCCCCTCTGCACCTCAACCCCCCCCCCCCCCACCACCCCGAATGGTACAATCATCCTATCCTTTCTACCCCTCCCCATGAATGATGCAATCCTTCCCTCTCAATGGTACAATCCTTTCCTCCCTCACCCATGTAGGGTGCAATTCTCCCGTCTCCGAATGGTACAATCCTTCCAACTGTCAATGGTAAAGTTCTCCCCTACCCACATCCGCCATGAATGAAACAACCCTCCCTGTCTGGACTGTACAATTCTCCTTTTCCCATGTCCATGGGATGATTCTTCCTCACCTCCACCCCCACCCCCATGAGTGACAGCATCCTTTTCATCCCCATTCGCCACCCCGCACCACCACCCCGACCAGGAATGGAACAATCCTCCGTCGGGGAGTCCAAAACTAGAGGGCACAGGCTTAGGGTGAGAGGGGAAAGATATAAAAGAGACCTAAGGGGCAACTTTTTCACACAGAGGGTGGTACGTGTATGGAATGAGCTGCCAGAGGAAGTGGTGGAAGCTGGTACAATTGCAACATTTAAGCGCCTTTTGGATGGCTATATGAATAGAAAGGGCCTGGTGCTAGCAGGTGGTGCTAGATTGGGTTGGGATATTTGGTCGGCATAGATGGGTTGGACCGAAGGGTCTGTTTCCATGCTATACATCTCTATGACTCTATAAGTTTAAAGACTTCATATTATGTATGTACACTATCTTTGCCGCTTGTAATATTTCATCCTCCTGAAGAAATCCTTCAAAAAAATATTAGCACCAGGTATGAAACTGACTGTGTGATTACTTCAAGTGAAGGAGTTAATAAGAATGAGAAAGGAGCGGCTGAATATCCAAACCTACCCATGTAACAGTCAAAAAGGCACAACAATGCATTTTCTTCCACATGAGGCTCAAAAATTCAGCATGTCCATAAGGATCCTCACCAACATTTACAGATGCACCACAGAAAGCATTGTGTCTGGGTGCATCACGGCCTGCAACGGCAACTGTTCTGCCCAGGACCAGAAGAAACTACAGAAGGTTGTGTGCACAGTACAGTCCATCCTGGAAGCTAACCTTCCATCCATGGAATTCATCTTCACTTCTCATTGTCGTGGAAAGGCTGCCAACATTATTCCTGCAGCCACCCCCGCCCTGGCACCCAGGAATGATCTCCTACACCCTCTTCTGTCAGGCAGAAGATACAGAAGCTTGAACATACGAACCAAAAGTTTGAGAATAGCTTCGTCCCTGCCATTATTAGACTGTTGAATGTAACTCATGAATTTGAAATCTGATGTTGACCTTGCTTTTGTGCACCTTCTGTGCAGCCATAATCCTACACACCTCGCTCTGTCTAAGCACAGTATGACCTGCACGTCCTTGTTTGCTAGGATCTGACTGTACTGATCACAAATCAAAACTTTTGACTGTACTTAGGTACATAGAACAATACAACACAGTATAGGCCCTTTGGCCCTTGACGTAGTGCCGACCCTTTATCCTACTCTTAGATCAAACTAACCTACATATCCTTCATTGTACTAACTTCCACGTGCCTAAACCAGAGTTGGTTAAATGTCCCTAATGTATCTGATTGTACTATAACCGCTGGCAGTGTATTCCATGCATCCACCATTCACTGAGTAAAGAACCTTCTCTAACATCTCCCCTGAACCTTCCTCCAATAACATGAAACTTATTCCCTCTTGTAAGGGCATTTCTGCCAAGGCTATCCACTTTATCTATGCCTCTCAACATCTTGTACACCTCTATCAAGTCACCTCCATCCTTTTTCGCTCCAGTGAGAAAAGCGTTAGCTCCCTCAACCTTTTTTCATAAGACATGCCCTCCAGTGCAGTCAGCATCCTGGTAAATCTCCTCTGCATCCTCTCTAAACATCCACATCTTTCCGACAATGAGCCAACCAGAACTGAACACAATATTGCAAGTGTGGTCTACGGAGCTGCAGGATTCTACGGAGCTGCAGAATAGCCTCATAGCATTTACACGAAGTCCTCCTGCTAATGAAAGCCAACATACCATACGCCTTCATAACAGCCCTATCAATCTGCATGGCAACTTTGAGGGATCAGTGGACATGGACCCCAAGATCTCTCTGTTCCTCTACACTGCCAAGAATCTTGCCTTTAACCCTGTATTCTGCATTCAAATACGACCTTCCAAAGTGAATAGCTTCACATTTTCCCACGTTGAACTCCATCTGCCATTTATCAGCCCAGTTCTGCATCTTGTCAATGTCTAATTGCAAACTAGATCAGCCCTCCACACTACCCACAACTCCACCAACTCAATGTGGGACATATGGCAATAAATCAAGTCAAAAAGCTCTCACAAAGAACTCTCAGAGGGAATCTCACCCCTGACCAGTGCCGTTTCTCATGTAGATCCAATATTCTTGTATCTATGTTAGAGTGGTGCTGGAAAAGCAAAGCAGGTCAGGCAGCATCCGAGGAGCAGGTAAATCGACATTTTGGGTAAAAGCTCTTGATCAGGAATAACGTTGATTTTCCTGCTCCTCGGATGCTGCCTGACCTGCTGTGCTTTTCCAGCACCACTCTAATCTGGACTCTGGTTTCCAGCATCTGCAGTCATAGTTTTTACCTACATTCTTGTATCTTTTCTGACTGCAAATCAAGAGGCCATCCTTTTTACGAGACAAATAAATGTGTCAAGTTGAGGAAACAAAGCCTGTCAATGTCTTTAATAGACACAGATCAAGACCAAAATTTTCCAGAGACTGTCCCCTCCTCTGGATTGACTTGCTTTCCCTCCAGCTGCAACAAACCAACAGTTGAACCCGAGGATGACAAATAGAAAAGGAGGGGAGGGTGAGAAAAGAGGGTGTTGTGCTCACAGATAGAACAAAGAAATTTTATAGTCCAGGAATATGCCCTTCAGCTGTCCAAGCCTGAGCAAATCCAAATCTTCTGTCTGTCTAAACCTGTTGCCCAATTCCTAAGCATCTGTATCACTCTGTTCCCCACCTACTCATGCATCTGTCCAGGTGCATTTTAAATGAATTTACCGTGCCTGCCTCTACTACCTCTGCTGGCAATGCATTCCAGACACCCACCACCCTTAAAAACTTTTCACCTCTCGTTATTGAATCTTTCATCCTGGGAAAGAAAGCTCATCTCTATCTACCCTGTCTATATCCTTCGTCATTTTGTAAACCTCAATCAGGTCCCCCCTCAATCTCCTTTTTTCTAATGAAAATAAACTTAACCTACTCAACCTTTCTTCATAGCTAGCACCTTCCATACAAGGCAACATCCTCATAAACCTTCTCTGCACCCTCTCCAAATTGTCCACATCATTTTGATAATGTGGCGACCAGAACTGTACACAATATTCTCAAAGCAGTCGAACCAACATCATTTAAACTTTTAACATGACCTGCCAGCTCTTATATTCAACACCCTGTCTGATGAAGGCAAGCATATCATATGCCTTCTTGACCACTCTATCCACCTGTGCAGCAACCTTCAGGGGACAATGGACCTGCACTCCCAGATCTCTCTGCTCATCAACTTTTCCCTAGGCTCTTCTGTTCACTGTATAATTTGCTCTAGAATTAGACTAGCCAAAATGCATCACCTCATATTTGCCTGGATTGAACTCCATCTGCCACTTCTCTGCCTAACTCTCTAGTCTATCTATATTCTCCTGTATTCTTTGACAATCCCTTATGCTTTCTGCTACTCCACCAATCGTTGTGTCATCTGCAAATGTGCTAATCAAACCAGCAGTGCTCTCTTCCAGAGCCCTGATCCCTGTGGAACTGGTCACCTTTCTCTATTTCAAGAAACTCCCTTCAACTACTACTGTCTGTCTCTTGTTGCTCAACCAGTTCTTTATCCTCCTAGCTAGAACACTCTTTGATTGGTAGGAGGACCAGACTCTGATTGACAGGAGGACCAGACTCTGATTGGCAGGAGGACCAGACTCTGATTGGCAGGAGGACCAGACTCTTCCCGGTCCTCCAGGGTTTCCCAAAGGTTGGCGAAGGCGAAAGTGAGGACAGTAGATGCTGGAGATCAGAGTCTAGATTAGAATGGTGCTAGAAAAGCACAGCAGATCAGGCAGCTTCCGAGGAGGAGGAAAATCGACATTTTGAGCAGAAGCCCTTCATCAGGATCAAAGGTTGGTCTGCCGTCCATCAGAACAATGTGGGCGGGCCCCATTCCGATTTCACACATGCGCACTGCCTGCGACCGACAGAGCGGGTTCTGCAGCGCACGGGATTGTGGGAGATATAGCCGCCAGTAACGAGGTGAAATGAAGTGTCCCACATGCTGTCTTAATCATACTATTCACGTGATATTGAAGTACACGTTAGGAGCCAACATTTAATCGATTTTAAATGATACACTGAATGAAATACTATAGGTGTTTAACTCTAAACTCTATTTCCAATTCAGTGCCAGTATATTGCTCCTTATCTGTCCTCAAATAAGGACCGAATCAATGCCCTCCATCTGTCCCTCCTTAACGTTAATTTTTCTTTAGTTTGCACAATTCAACGCTCTGTTTCAACGATTTATTAAAAGTTACTCGTGGTAAATGGGCGTTGCTGGCTGGCCAGCATTTTATTCCCCTTGTGGTGGTGGTGGTGGGCTGCCTTCTTCAACTGCTGAGGTCGATATGTTGTATGATGACCCACAATGCCCTTAGGAAGGGAATTCCAGGATTCATACCTAGCAACACTGAAAGAATAGCGGTACGTTTCCAAGTCAAGATGGTGAGTGGCTTGGAGGGGTACTTGCAAGAGGTTGTGTTCCCAAGTATCTGTTGTCCTGGTCCTTCTAGATGGAAGTAGTTGTTGGTTTGGAAGCTATTTTCGAAGGATCTTTGGTGAATTTCTGCAGTGCATCTTATAGATAGTACACACTACTGCTTCTGAACAGTGGGGCAGAGGAAATGAATGTATGTGGATATCGCGCCAATCGAGCAGGTTATTTTGTCCTGGATGGTATCAAGTCTTTGCTTGAAAACTGTTGAAGCTGCAGCCATCCAAGCTGATGGGAGAGTATTCCATTACATTGCTGACTTGTGCCTTGTAGAAGATGGATAGATGAAAATATTTGACAAATAGACTATTTCCACAAGACCTAGTATTCCCAAAGTTAAAGTATTTTTAATAACCATTTATATTTTCCAGAATTTCCAGGATTGGGGACTTGCACCACTTTTACCCACCACAAATCTCATGAAACTGGGTGCAGTAAAAAAAAAATCCAGCAGGACGATTTTCAGTAAAAAAAAGGTCTGGTTTTGATCATAAAAAGAATCAATTTATAGAGTGACACTGCATGGAAACAGACCCTTCAGTTCAACACATCCACGCTGACCAATTGTCCAAGATCTGACCCAATCCGAATTTCCAGTATTTGGCCCAGATCCTTCTCAACCCAATTTATTCATCCAGGCACCTTTTAAATGTTGTAATTGTACCCAACTCCACAACTTCCCCTGGCAGCTTGTTCTACACCTACACAACCGTCTGCATGAAAAGCTTGCCCTTTAAGTCTCTTAATCCACATCCCTGCCACTCTGTGACAGCACCACCTGTCTATTCAAGACTGTCACCCGCAGTGCCGCCTGTCTCTTCCCCCCTGCCACACACAGCGTCCCCTGTCCATTCCACAACGCCACCCACAACACCTCCTGTCCCTTCCATCCCGCCACACACAGCGCCGCCGGCCATTCCCTCTGGCGCCCACTGCAGCCCCGTCCATTCTCCATGCCACCTACAGCGCCTCCATCCATTCCCTATGCCACCCAAAGCACCCTCTGTCTAGTTCCCCCCGTCAATCACCCACGGCACCCAAAGCTCTCCCAGTCCATTGCCCCCCACGCCACCTACAGCGCCTCCTATCTATTCTGCTCTGCCACAAACAGCATCCCCTGTCCTTTCTGCCACGTCACCTCAGCGCCCCCTGTCTATTTCCCCAACAACCCCCGGCACTCTCTGTCCATTGACCCCCACATTCCACAGCATCCCCTGTCCAGTCCCACCTGCCACCCAATGCACTCCAAGTCCATTCTGTCTCTATCCCCAGCTTCTTGTCCATTATCCCTCTCTACGCCGAACACCCGGTCCATTCTATCTCCCCATCTTCTGCCCCTGTCCTTTCTCTCCCCACCCAGTGCACCCCATCCATTCTCTCTCTCCCCACGCTCTGCAACCCCAACCATTCGCTCTCTCCTCACACTCTGCACCCCACACTATTCTCTCTCATTCCTTCCCAACACTCTGCCTCCCCCATTCTCCCTCTGTGGCCCCTCTCACATTCTCTGTCCTGCCATCCTCTGTCCCACCCCCTCACCGTATTTCTCTACCCCACCCTCTGCTCCCCTGTCCATTCTGCCTCTTTTCTCCCCAGCCCACAAACCCACCCCCCGTCCTTTCTCGTGCCTTGAGCCCTCTTTGGTCGCTGTATCAAGCCCTTCTAAGAAGAGAGTGAGAGAGAGAGAGACAAAATATATGTGATGACTCTACCTGGGAGACCGGAGGGACGAGAAATGGTTAATCTTTAAAAGTGAGAATAGCTAAAATGTTATATTTAGAAACATCGTTAAAGTCTGAAAGCACGTACATTTTTTTAAAAAGAGCTCCTGAAATCGTTCTGAAACTTGCAGTGAAATATGCGCAGTTAAGCTATAGCTCAGGACAGGCCGTAAGGGGTGAATGGCCTACACCTAGTCACGTGAAATTGGTCCCCCTTGTGAATTAGAGTTGTAAAGCATGGAAACAAAACCTTCAGTGCAGGCCGACCAGATATCCTAATTTGGCCGATATCCCTCTAAACCCTTCCATCCAGATGCCTTTTGAATGTTGTAATTGTACCAGCTACCACGACTTCCTTCGGCAGCTCATTCCAAACACACACCACCCTCTGTGTGAAAAGTCGCCCCTTTGGTCCCTCATAAATCTTCCCCCCCTCACCCTAAACCTATGCTTCTAGTTCTGGATTCGCCCCTTCCCCTACCCTGAGGAATAGGCATAAAAATGTTGAGCAGCCAGACAGAATGCAAAAGGAAAAAAATTGTGGATCGACCCTCTTTTTCTCCTATTGACATTTGGACACAACTGTCAGTAACAGCAGCATCTCTACGGAGCATACTGCGCATGCTTTACGGTGTCAGTAAGGCACTACGCATGTTTATCAGTGTCAAAAATCACTGCGTATGTTCCTTGCTGTCCGCGGAAAAGGCGCGCGACCTACTTTTGATGAACCAATAGGAAACCAAGAAGACCGGAAGATGACTGGTCCTCCCGTCAATCAGAGCCCCCATTGTCTAAATGCGGAAGTTGGACAATGAGCTTCTGAAGTTGCTGCTGCTTCTCTCAATGAAGATTGTGCTTCACTCCGGACTGCAACTTCCTTCCTCTGTCCAACTTCTGTGAGCACATAATCCTCTTTTCCGACTCCGTTTTTCCATTTATTTTTCATTCTTAAATTAAGGGGCGTGGGTTTCCTCCAAGTGCTCCGTAGTCATCCCACAATCCAAAGACGGAGAGATCAGGTGAACTGGCCATGCTAAATTGCCCATAGTAATCAGGGATGTGTCGGTTAGGTGCATTAGTCAGGGTAAATTGAGAGTAATAGAGTAAGGCAATGGATCTGGATGGGTTGCTCTTTGGAGGGTTGGTGTGGACTTGTTGGGCTGAAAGGCCTCTTTCCACACTGCAGGGATTCTATAAATTGTTGACTTGTAGCAACTGAAAGGTAAGGAGGGGACAGACTCGGGAAATATTGGTCCAGATCAATATCTGAATTGGCAAAGTACACAGACAGGATGCTGGAAGAACACAGCAAGCCAGGCAGCGTCAGGAGGTGGACAAGTTGATGTTTTGGGTGTAAACCTTCTTCAGGACTGAGCTTGGGAGCTGCAGAACAAGTGGGTGCTGGGGGCAGGGTGGGGAAATGGGGACAGGTGAACACCTGGTTGGTCAATGGGAGGAAGGAATCTGGTTGGTGGCAGGGTGGGAGAGGGGATCGGGATGGGAAAGGAGGTTACTTGAAATTGGAGAACTCAATGTTGAGGTGTTGTTCCTCCATTTTGCAGTTTTGTTTGTTGTGGCAATGGAGGAGGCCAAAGATGATCATGTCAGAAAGGAAATGGGAAGGGGAATTAAAATGGGTGGTGACTGGGAGGTCCGGCCGGCCTCTGCGGACCCAGCTGCGATGCTCTGTGAAGTGTTCCCCAAGTTTACACTTGGTCTCCCTGATTGTAGAGAAGGCCACAATTAGCAAACACATGGCAAATACAGTACCACAATGTGAAGTTATAGCCTTTGCTGTGAAAAAAGTAGAAAGGAGGTGTATTGTTTAAGTGGTGATCTATTGGGATGTGGTGAAAGTGAGAACTGCAGATGCTGGAGATCAGAGTCGGAAAGTGTGGCACTGGAAAAGCACAGCAGGTCAGGTAGAATCCGAGGAACAAGAGCCCTTCATCAGGAATGATGTGTGGATTTACAAAAGGGCCTCAGCGTCCTTCTACACCAGTCACTGCCAGTTGTCAGTCAGGTGCAGCAAACCATCAGCAAGGCAAGTGGTATATTACCAAGAGGAATTGAGTTCAGAAGTGGGGATGTCTTCCTGCAGTTGGGGTGTCATTGAATATATTCAAGGCTGAGTTAATCTGATTTTTGAACAAGAAAGAAGGGGATGTTTATCGGGGAAGGCAAGAAAATCCTTTTAAGACCAGTACAGACCAGTACAGAACAGTTAGAGTCATACAGCATAGAAACAGATCCTTCAGTCCAAATAGACCATGCTGACTGTGTTCTCAAACTAAAGGAATCCCACCTGCCTGTGTTTGCCCCATATCTCTCTGAACCTTTCCTATTCATGTACCTATCCATATGTCTTTTAAACATTGTAACAGTACCTGCATCCACCACTTCCTCTGGACATTCATTCCACACACAAATCACTCTCTTAAAAGAAAAAAAGGTGCAACTCAAGTCTTTTTAACATTTTTCTTGTCTCACCTTCATAATTTGCTCATGAAGTTTGAAGCCCCACCTGTCGGAAAGGATACCTGCTGTTCACCTCCTCTATCACCCTCATGATTTTAAAAACCTCTCCTGTGCTCCAGTGAAAAAGTCCCAGCCTATTAAACTAAATGTAGGGATATTCATATCCAGTTATGATCTGTTCAATGCTGGTGCAGGCTTCAAAGACCAAATGGCCGACAACTGCTCCCAATTCTGTGTCCAGGACAGAAATAGACCATAAGACTTAGGAGCAGAAATTAGGCTATTCAGCCCATCAGGTCTGCACATACCATTCAACCATGACTGATGAGGTTTCTCACCCCCATTCTCCCACTTTCTCCCCGTAACCCACAGTCCCCTTGATACTCAAGAACCTATTTATCCCCGTCTTAAATATCCTCAGTGACGTGGCCTCCAGAGCCTTCTGTGGCAAAGAATTCCATAGATTCACCGGTCTCTGGCTGAAGGAGTTTCTTCTTATCTCCATTCCAAAAGGTCTTCCCTTTACTCTAAAGCTGTGCCCTCAGGTCCTAGTCTGTCCTCCCAATGGAAACATTTTCCCAACATCCACTCTGTCCAGGCCATTCAGTATTCTTTATGTTTCAATTAGATCGCCCCTGAGTGTAGGCCTGTTAATCAGCATGAACCAGGCCCTTCAAGATGAGGTGCAGCAGGGATTAGATTTCGCGAAGTGAGAATGGAGGGAGAGTGGGTGGGATGGACATTTTCAGCTTTGAGGGAATAAGAGAGGAAAAAGAGTTCCCTATGAATTATAATTGATCGATGGATCATGGATTGGCAGATGGAGTTTAATTTGGAGAAATTAGTCAATCCAGGCAGGACAGACACAGTTAAGGGGAGTGTTTTAGAACAAAGAAACCGTAGAGTGCAGGTTCAAATTTCCTTGAAAGTGGAGTCTCAGGCAGACAGGATAGTGAAGAGGGCATTTCATGTGCTTTCCTTTATTGGTCAGAGCATTGAGTATAGGAGTTGGGAGGTCATATTGCAGCTGTACAGGACATTGGTTAGGCCACTTTTGGAATACTGCATTCTGTTCTGGTCTCCCTGCTACAGGAAAGATGTTGTGAAACTTTGAATGGCGTCAGAAAAGATTTACAAGGCTTTTGCTAGATTTGGAGAGTTTGAACTACTGGGAGAGACTGAATAGGCCAGGGATATTTTCCCTGGAGCATCGGAGGCTGAGGGGTGATCTTACAGATGTTTGTCAGGGGCATGAATAGGGTGAATATCCAAGGTGTTTTCCCCAGGGTAGAGAAGCCCAAAACTAGAAGGCATACGTTTGAGGTAAGAGGACAATGATTTAAAAGGGACCTGAGGGGCAACCTTTTCACTCAGAGGGTGTTGCATGTATGGAACGAACTGGCAGAGGAAGTGTGGAGACTGGTACAATTACAACATTTAAAGGCATCTGGATGTCTATCTGTTCTCAGCTTTGCTAGATTTCTGCTCAAGCTTTGACCCCCCTTTTACACCTTTTGGAACAGTAAAACAAGACCCAACCCACAATCTCCCAGCCTGTCAACCATCCAGACACAGAGTGTAGTCATAGGGAATAAAACAAGAAAAATGAAACAAAATTACAAATTAATAGGTGATCATGCTTAATGCTTTGTTCATGAGGAAGTAAACCAGAAATAGGGCTCTCTCAGGATTCTTCTGGTGCCCGACTTAAGGAATTCTGTCTCCCTTACATCTAACTATTAGTACCCAGCTGTGATTTACAATATTGACACCAACAGAAATAAGGCATCTGTTATCAAACAGACATAGAAATATACAGCACAGAAATAGACCTTTTTTCTCTATCATGCACATTCACATGTATAAATCCATGGGGGAGAATTTGTACTTGCAGAATGGTATTTGCAGATCCATTCTATTTTGCTCAAAAAAAATGTACAGCCTGCAGGCAGTTGATCCATGTACTATTTCGTAAATTCCACTTTGAAAATAGAATCAGTCTGACTCAAGATTGAGATACAGGCCGATTCTGACCTCACACCTTAAATACATTGTCTGAGCTGAGATGTCACCTTTTGCTATAAAACCTTAAGTGCTCTTGAGAAGGTGACACACAAGAAGTTATGGGATTTACATAGTAATGATACCTGCAACCCATTCTAAAAGTTGAAAGACTTAACAATTCAGGTTTGTTCAATATATCATTTCAGTGGCAGGTCACTGTAATGATTTTCCATAAATTCTGTCTTATGATCTTATTCTCTACAACTACCTTATGAAGGAGCAGCGCTCCAAATGCTAGTCCTTCCAAAAAATCCTATTGGACTCTAACCTGGTGTTGTGTGATTTTTAACTTTGTCCAAGTTAGGGTGGATTGGCTATGCTAAATTAGCTATAGTGCCCAGAGATGTGCAGGTTAGGTGCTTGAGTCAGAGATAAATATAGAGCAACTGCAGGGAGGGGAATGGGTGTGAGTGGGTTACCCTTCGGAGGGCCAGCGAGAACTCATGGGGGTTCTCTGAAGGGAAGGAATTTTGACAAACTCATTTTTTGCTTCCCAAAATCAGACCTGCTCACTCTCAGCAGTATCCCAATGTTGTGGAAGATATTAACTTTCAGGTGGAGTTATCCAAAATTCAGAGAGATGTCCGTCTTGATGTTTTTGCTTTTCTGTAAGATCCTGGATCAGTACCCTCAGGAGAATTAGTTAGAGTGGAGTGAGAACAGCAGGGGGGAAGAGAGAGAGAGAGAGAGAGAGAGAGAGAGAGAGAGAGAGAGAGAGAGAGAGAGAGAGATTTTTGTAGAGTAACAAATCTGAATTTCTACCCTGGACTGACAGTGATGACTTTTGTAATCTCTCTTTACAGAGCATCTGAAGAGCTGAAGATGCAATATTCAAAATCAGCAGTGAAGGGCTTATGCCTGAAGCGTTGACTGCCCTGCTGCTCGGATGTTGCCTAACCTGCTGTGCTTTTCCAGAGCCACACGTTTTGACTCTCCAGTGTCTGCAGTCCTCACTTTGACATCAAAGTCTGACATTCATTCAATCCATTCGGATTGCAATGATTTTTGACTGTGATTTTGTGAGGTGCAAAGCTTCTTGGTTCCTGTGGAGTATGTTTTCAGCATCACTAGGACTGGATGAGACCCTACTGTTGCAGCACATTGTGTGGAGTCTGAAACAGTCAAACGGCCTAGATAGAGGAATTCACGGTGGGGAGAGGCTCCACACATGTTTGTGTGCGGTACGAGCTTTGGCTATGGAGAATCCCGAGGAATCCTGCCCATTGGAGAAACGATGGAAGTGTGGTGACTGTGGGAAAGGTTTCCGTTTCCCATCTTGCCCTGGAGACGCATCGGCGCAGTCACACAGGGGAGAGGCCGTTCCCCTCCAGTGAGTGCAGGAAAGCCTTCAGCCATTACTCCGACCTGCTGAGACACCAGCTGGTCCACCCCGGGGGAGAGGCCCTTCAGCTGCCCCGAGTGTGGGAAGGCCTTTAACAATACCTCCCACTTGCTGACCCGCTGGCGGGTCCAAACAGGGGAGAGGCCCTTCAGCTGCCCTGTATGTCGGAAAGCCTTCAGTAATTCTTCCTCCCTGCTGAGGCACAGGCGGGTCCACTCGGGGGAGAGACCCTTAAGCTGCCCCGAGTGCGGGAAGGCCTTCAGCAATTCCTCTGACGAGCTGAAGCAAAAGTGGGTCCACGAGGAGGAGAGGCCCTTCTGCTGCCCTGAGTGCGGGAAGGAATTCATTCAGGTGGGCAACGTGCAGAGGCACCAGCAGGTCCATACCAGGGAGACGCCCTTCAGTTGCCCTGAGTGCAGGAAGGGCTTCACCCGTTCCTCCCACCTGCGGAGGCACCAGCGAGTTCACATGCTGTCGCAGGGTGATTGAAGGAGCGACGGCTGAGTGTCATTAACCAAGTTCCGGGGATTCCCAGGTTCAAATCCTGCCGCTGCAGATGGCGGAATTAGAATTCGGTTAGAAATCTGGAGTTCCGAATCTAACGATGAAACAATTTTCAGGGGGATGGGCCTAGAGAAACTCCTATCTGATTCACTTACATCATTTTTGGGGAAGGATGCTGCCGTTGTGGGAATGGATTCACTCAGTTGTCCCAGCTGCATCCTTTACTCATCTGGCCTACACGTGACTCCAACCCAAAGTAATGTGGTTGACACTGCACTGCCCCAACCTGGCAAATGAGCAGGGAGAAACTTACTTGGATACAGGATATGGGTTGAAATTGCTGTGTGAGGAAATACTTCCTATAGGTTGAGGCTGTACAAAGGATCCAATTACAAAGGGACAACTCAGTGGTGAGCAATATTAAAGAAAGGTGCGGTGAGTACGTAGTGGAGTGTGTGTGCTTTGACCTTGAGCTGTTTTTTTTAAAAATAAGTACTTTTTGTACACGATTTTCCTGGGGGGGATCTGAAGCTGTAACAAAGTTGGGTCACAATAAAGGTCACCTGAACTTACAGCTGGGTTCAGGTTCTCATTGAAAGCTTTGAGCTCCAAGAGGTTTTTGTTTTAAAGCTGCTCATTTCTTTCAGCCTCCTGCACTAAGTTTCCAATGTCGTGTATCAGAAGGAGCAGTGAATGAGTAGCTAGTATCGTTAGAAATGGTAAATTTTTCAAGAGCGCAGGCATTGCATCATGCCATTGTAACGTTTACAGGAAGTCTGGGCTGGGTTCACTAGAAATGATGTGGAGGAGATGGTGTTGGACTGGGGTGGATAAAGTTAAAAATCACACAAAACCAGGTTAAAGTCCAACAGGTTTATTTGGAAGCACTAGCTTTTGAAGCGCTGCTCCTTCATCAGGTAGCTGCGGAGCAGAATCATCAGACACAGATTTTATAGCAAATTATCACAGTGTCATGCAACTGATACGGCGTATTGATCAAAACTAGATTGCGGATTAGTCTTATAAATTAATCTTATGTAAATCTACAAGGTCACCCCTCAGACGCTATTCTTCCGTCTCTCCTCACCCAGGTAATTAAGAGACATACCAGAGTTTGGTCCCTTCCTGAATTCAATCCAGTTGCGACAAGTGAACAGATCTCTTCTCTCCCCCCTCCCCCCCCCCCGCCCCCGGATTCAGTCCAGTTGCTACAACTGAACAAATTCCCCTCCGCCCCCCCCCCCACCACTCCCCCATCCCCCGCTGGATTCAATCCAGTTGCTACAAGTGAACAGATTTTCCCCCTTCTCTTCTCGCAGGATGAAGAGTTAGCTAGAGGGAGGGTCTGGGTTTGGAAGCTATTTTCTAAGGATCTTTGGTGAATTTCTGCAGTGCATCTTATAGATAATACACACTACTGCTTCTGAACAGTGGAGCAGAGGAAGTGAATGTACGTGGACATCGCGCCAATCGAGCAGGTTATTTTGTCCTGGATGGGATCAAGTCTTTGCTTGAAAACTGTTGAAGCTGCAGCCATCCAAGCTGATGGGAGAGTATTCCATTACATTGCTGACTTGTGCCTTGTAGAAGATGGACAGATGAAAATATTTGACAAATAGACTATTTCCACAAGACCTAGTATTCCCAAAGTTAAAGTATTTTTAATAACCATTTATATTTTCCAGAATTTCCAGGATTGGGGACTTGCACCACTTTTACCCACCACAAATCTCCTGAAACTTGGTGCACTAAAAAAAAATCCAGCAGGACGATTTTCAGTAAAAAAAAAAGGTCTGGTTTTGATCATAACAATAATCAATTTATAGAGTGACACTGCATGGAAACAGACCCTTCAGTTCAACACATCCACGCTGACCAATTGTCCAAGATCTGACCCAATCCGAATTTCCAGTATTTGGCCCAGATCCTTCTCAACCCAATTTATTCATCCAGGCACCTTTTAAATGTTGTAATTGTACCCTATTCCACAACTTCCCCGGCAGCTTGTTCTACACCTACACAACCGTCTGCATGAAAAGCTTGCCCTTTAAGTCCCTTAATCCACATGCCTGCCACTCTGTGATAGCACCACCTGTCCATTGAAGACTGTCACCCGCAGTGCCCCCTGTCTCTTTCCCCCCGCCACACACAGCATCCCCTGTCCATTCCCCAACGCCACACACACCGCTGCCGGCCATTCCCTCTGGCACCCACTGCAGCCCCGTCCATTCCCCTTGCCACCTAGTGCGCCCCCATCCATTCCCTATGCCACCCAAAGCACCTTCTGTCTAGTTCCCCCCGTCAATCGCCCACGGCAACCAAAGCTCTCCCGGTCCATTGCCCCTCACACCACCTACAGCGCCTCCTATCTATTCTGCTCTGCCACAAACAGCATCCCCTGTCCTTTCTGCCCCGCCACCCACAGTGCCCCGTCCATTCATCCACGTGACCTATAGCACCACCTGTCAATTTCCCGTCACCTCAGTGCCCCCTGTCTGTTTCCCCAACAACACCCAGCGCTCTCCGTCCATTGACCCCCACATTCCACAGCATCCCCTGTCCAGTCCCACCTGCCACCCAATGCATATTGCAGCTGTACAGGACATTGGGTAGGCCACTTTTGAAATACTGCATTCTCTTCTGGTCTCCCTGCTACAGGAAAGATGTTGTGAAACTTTGAATGGCGTCAGAAAAGATTTACAAGGCTTTTGCTAGATTTGGAGAGTTTGAACTACTGGGAGAGACTGAATAGGCCAGGGATATTTTCCCTGGAGCATCGGAGGCTGAGGGGTGATCTTACAGATGTTTGTCAGGGGCATGAATAGGGTGAATATCCAAGGTGTTTTCCCCAGGGTAGAGAAGCCCAAAACTAGAAGGCATACGTTTGAGGTAAGAGGACAATGATTTAAAAGGGACCTGAGGGGCAACCTTTTCACTCAGAGGGTGTTGCATGTATGGAACGAACTGGCAGAGGAAGTGTGGAGACTGGTACAATTACAACATTTAAAGGCATCTGGATGTCTATCTGTTCTCAGCTTTGCTAGATTTCTGCTCAAGCCTTGACCCCCCTTTTACACCTTTTGGAACAGTAAAACAAGACCCAACCCACAATCTCCCAGCCTGTCAACCATCCAGACACAGAGTGTAGTCATAGCAGGGAATAAAACAAGAAAAATGAAACAAAATTACAAATTAATAGGTGATCATGCTTAATGATTTGTTCATGAGGAAGTAAACCAGAAATAGGGCTCTCTCAGGATTCTTCTGGTGCCCGACTTAAGGAATTCTGTCTCCCTTACATCTAACTATTAGTACCCAGCTGTGATTTACAATATTGACACCAACAGAAATAAGGCATCTGTTATCAAACAGACATAGAAATATACAGCACAGAAATAGACCTTTTTTCTCTATCATGCACATTCACATGTATAAGTCCATGGGGGAGAATTTGTACTTGCAGAATGGTATTTGCAGATCCATTCTATTTTGCGCAATAAAAATGTGCAGTCTGCAGGCAGTTGATCCATGTACTATTTCGTAAATTCCACTTTTAAAATAGAATCAGTCTGACTCAAGATTGAGATACAGGCCGATTCTGACCTCACACCTTAAATACATTGTCTGAGCTGAGATGTCACCTTTTGCTATAAAACCTTAAGTGCTCTTGAGAAGGTGACACACAAGAAGTTATGGGATTTACATAGTAATGATACCTGCAACCCATTCTTTAAGTTGAAAGACTTAACAATTCAGGTTTGTTCAATATATCATTTCAGTGGCAGGTCACTGTAATGATTTTCCATAAATTCTGTCTTATGATCTTATTCTCTACAACCACCCGATGAAGGAGCAGCGCTCCAAATGCTAGTCCTTCCAAAAAATCCTATTGGACTCTAACCTGGTGTTGTGTGATTTTTAACTTTGTCCAAGTTAGGGTGGATTGGCTATGCTAAATTAGCTATAGTGCCCAGAGATGTGCAGGTTAGGTGCTTGAGTCAGAGGTAAATATAGAGCAAATGCAGGGAGGAGAATGGGTGTGAGTGGGTTACCCTTCGGAGGGCCAGCGAGAACTCATGGGGGTTCTCTGAAGGGAAGGAATTTTGACAAACTCATTTTTTGCTTCCCACAATCAGACCTGCTCACTCTCAGCAGTATCCCAATGTTGTGGAAGATATTAACTTTCAGGTGGAGTTATCCAAAATTCAGAGAGATGTCCGTCTTGATGTTTTTGCTTTTCTGTAAGATCCTGGATCAGTACCCTCAGGAGAATTAGTTAGAGTGGAGTGAGAACAGCAGGGGAGGGAAGAGAGAGAGAGAGAGAGATTTTTGTAGAATAACAAATCTGAATTTCTACCCTGGACTGACAGTGATGACTTTTGTAATCTCTCTTTACAGAGCATCTGAAGAGCTGAAGATGCAATATTCAAAATCAGCAGTGAAGGGCTTATGCCTGAAGCGTTGACTGTCCTGCTGCTCGGATGTTGCCTGACCTGCTGTGCTTTTCCAGAGCCACACGTTTTGACTCTCCAGTGTCTGCAGTCCTCACTTTGACATCAAAGTCTGACATTCATTCAATCCATCAGGACTGCAATGATTTTTGACTGTAATTTTGTGAGGTGTAAAGCTTCTTGCTTCCTGTGGAGTATGTTTTCAGCATCACTAGGACTGGATGAGACCCTACTGTTGCAGCACATTGTGTGGAGTCTGAAACAGTCAAACGGCCTAGATAGAGGAATTCACGGTGGGGAGAGGCTCCACACATGTTTGTGTGCGGTACGAGCTTTGGCTATGGAGAATCCCGAGGAATCCTGCCCATTGGAGAAACGATGGAAGTGTGGTCATTGTGCGAAAGGTTTCCGTTTCCCATCTTGCCCTGGAGACGCATCGGCGCAGTCACACAGGGGAGAGGCCGTTCCCCGGCAGTGAGTGCAGGAAAGCCTTCAGCCATTACTCCGACCTGCTGAGACACCAGCTGGACCACCCTTGGGGGAGAGGCCCTTCAGCTGCCCCGAGTGTGGGAAGGCCTTTAACAATACCTCCCACTTGCTGACCCGCTGGCGGGTCCAAACAGGGGAAAGGCCCTTCAGCTGCCCTGTATGTCGGAAAGCCTTCAGTAATTCTTCCTCCCTGCTGAGGCACAGGCGGGTCCACTCGGGGGAGAGACCCTTAAGCTGCCCCGAGTGCGGGAAGGCCTTCAGCAATTCCTCTGACGAGCTGAAGCAAAAGTGGGTCCACGAGGAGGAGAGGCCCTTCTGCTGCCCTGAGTGCGGGAAGGAATTCATTCAGGTGGGCAACGTGCAGAGGCACCAGCAGGTCCATACCAGGGAGACGCCCTTCAGTTGCCCTGTGTGCAGGAAGGGCTTCACCCGTTCCTCCCACCTGCGGAGGCACCAGCGAGTTCACATGCTGTCGCAGGGTGATTGAAGGAGCGACGGCTGAGTGTCATTAACCAAGTTCTGGGGATTCCCAGGATCAAATCCTGCCGCTGCAGATGGCGGAATTAGAATTCAGTTAGAAATCTGGAGTTCCGAATCTAACGATGAAACAATTTTCAGGGGGATGGGCCTAGAGAAACTCCTATCTGATTCACTTACATCATTTTTGGGGAAGGATGCTGCCGTTGTGGGAATGGATTCACTCAGTTGTCCCAGCTGCATCCTTTACTCATCTGGCCTACACGTGACTCCAACCCAAAGTAATGTGGTTGACTCTATACTGCCCCAACCTGGCAAATGAGCAGGGAGAAACTTACTTGGATACAGGATATGGGTTGAAATTGCTGTGTGAGGAAATACTTCCTATAGGTTGAGGCTGTACAAAGGATCCAATTACAAAGGGACAACTCAGTGGTGAGCAATATTAAAGAAAGGTGGGGTGAGTACGTAGTGGAGTGTGTGCGCTTTGACCTTGAGCTTTTTTTTTAAAATAACTATTTTTTGTACGCGATTTTCCTGGAGGGGATCTGAAGCTGTAACAAAGTTGGGTCACAATAGAGGTCACCTGAACTTACAGCTGGGTTCAGGTTCTCATTGAAAGCTTTGAGCTCCAAGAGGTTTTTGTTTTAAAGCTGCTCATTTCTTTCAGCCTCCTGCACTAAGTTTCCAATGTCGTATATCAGAAGGAGCAGTGAATGAGTAGCTGGTATCGTTAGAAATGGTAAATTTTTCAAGAGCGCAGGCATTGCATCATGCCATTGTAACGTTTACTGGCAGCACCAGGAAGTCTGGGCTGGGTTCACTAGAAATGATGTGGAGGAGCTGGTGTTGGACTGGGGTGGATAAAGTTAAAAATCACACAAAACCAGGTTAAAGTCCAACAGGTTTATTTGGAAGCACTAGCTTTTGAAGCGCTGCTCCTTCATCAGGTAGCTGCGGAGCAGAATCATCAGACACAGATTTTATAGCAAATTATCACAGTGTCATGCAACTGATACGGCGTATTGATCAAAACTAGATTACGGATTAGTCTTATAAATTAATCTTATGTAAGTCTACAAGGTCACCCCTCAGACACTATTCTTCCGTCTCTCCTCACCCAGGTAATTAAGAGACGTACCAGAGTTTGGTCCCTTCCTGAATTCAATCCAGTTGCGACAAGTGAACAGATCTCTTCTCTCCCCCCCCGCCCCCATCCCCGGATTAAGTTCTGTTGCTGCAACTGAACAAATTTCCCTCCGCCCCCCCATCCCCCGCTGGATTCAATCCAGTTGCTACAAGTGAACAGATTTTCCCCCGTCTCTTTTCGCAAGATGAAGAGTTAGCTAGAGGGAGGGTCTGCGTTGTGATGTCATTAATGGATCGGCAGGCAGAGGCAGGCCGAAGGTTTGGGAGATGGAGCGAGACAAAGGGTTTGGGCCTAGACAGTGGGCGGGGCGAGGCAGGCAGCAGAAACCCCCACCGCACCTGCTACGGACGGCTGGCCTGCACTTCCCTGCACAGTTTGCAAAATTACCAACCTATCAGAGAATACCCACAGTGTGGAATAGGCCACTCAGCCCAAAGACTCCACATCAACTCTCCCAAGGGTAATCCACCCACACTCATTTCCCTATTGCTCTACATTTACCCCTGACTAATGCACCTAACCTGCACATCCCTGGACACTATTGTGTCTGAATTACCGGTAGCGGGCAGCAGTGTTTTTTTCTCTCTTTACAGAAAGAACGGGAGCAGCAGGGGGAAGTGACGAAGACCGGAGGGGCAGCCGGGAAGGAAAGCAGTGAGTATAAATACTCACCCTTCGACGCCAACGGTCACTTTGAGTGCGAGCAGCAGCTAAGGTAAGACAGTTTGTTTTAAAATTACTTACCGGTAGCGGGCAGCGGTGTTTTTTTCTCTCTTTACAGAAAGAGCGGGAGCAGCAGGGGGAAGTGACGAAGACCGGAGAGGCAGCCGGGTAGGTTTTTTTCCCTTTAAAAGCGCGCAGGAGCTAGGTTGGAAGGTCAGAGTTAGAACGAATAGAGTTGTTGTCTTTGGTTTGTTACCCGTGCCACGTGATAGAGAGTTGAGGAATAGGGAGAGAGAACAGTTAAATGCGTGGCTACAGGGATGGTGCAGGAGGGAGGGATTCCGGTATTTGGATAACTGGGGTTCTTTCAGGGGAAGGTGGGTCCTCTATAAACAGGATGGTCTGCACCTGAACCTGAGGGGCACCAGTATCCTTGGTGGGAGGTTTGCTAGTGCTCTTGGGGGGGGTTTAAACTAACTCTGCAGGGGCATGGGAACCCAGACTGTAGCTTTAGGGTGCAGGACCTGGAGTGTAGGGAGGTTAGGAACATGGCATCAATTTCAAAGGAGGGTGCCTGTAAACAGGAAAGTGGATTGAAGTGTGTATACTTCAATGCAAGAAGTATACGAAATAAGGTAGGTGAACTTGCAGCGTGGGTTGGTACCTGGGATTTCGATGTTGTGGCTATTACGGAGACATGGCTAGAACAGGGACAGGATTGGCTGTTGCAGGTTCCAGGGTTTAAATGTTTTATTAGGGTCAGAGGTGGGGGTAAAAGAGGGGGAGGTGTGGCATTGCTTGTCAAAGATAGTATTACAGCTGTGGAAAGGACGATGGATGAAGACTCGCCATCTGAGGTAGTTTGGGCTGAGGTTAGGAATTGGAAAGGTGAGCTCACCCTGTTAGGAGTTTTTTTACAGGCCTCCTAATAGTCCTAGAAATGTAGAAGAAAGGATTGCGAGGATGATTCAAGAGAAGAGTGAAAGTAATAGGGTGGTTGTTATGGGGGACTTTAACTTTCCTGATATTGATTGGGAAAACTATAGCTCAAGTTCGTTAGATGGGGCAGTGTTTGTCCAATGTGTGCAGGAGGGTTTCCTGACACAATATGTAGATAGGCCAACAAGAGGTGAGGCCATACTGTATTTGGTTCTGGGTAATGAACCAGGCCAGGTGTTAGAATTAGAGGTAGGTGAGCACTTTGGGGACAGTGACCACAATTCGGTGACTTTTACTCTAGTGATGGAGAGGGATAAGTGTGCACTACAGGGCAAGAGTTATAGCTGGGGGCAGGGAAATTATGATGCTGTGAGGCATGACTTAGGATGTGTGGCCTGGAAAAGTGAGCTTCAAGGCAAGGGTGTAATTGATATGTGGAGCTTGTTCAAGGAGCAACTATTGAGTGTCCTTGATAAGTATGTACCCGTCAGGCAGGGAGGAAAGGGTCGTGTGAGGGAGCCGTGGTTTAATAAGGAATTGGAATCCCTTGTTAAATGGAAGAGGGCGGCCTATGTAAAGATGAGGCGTGAAGGTTCAATTGGGGCGATTGAGAGTTATAAGGTAGCCAGGAAGGACCTGAAGAGAGAGCTAAGAGCAGCAAGGAGGGGACATGAAAGGTCCTTAGTTGGTAGGATTAGGGAAAACCCTAAGGCTTTCTATAGGTATGTCAGGAATAAAAGAATGACTAGGGTAGGAATAGGTCCAGTCAAGGATAGTAGTGGGAAGTTGCGTGTGGAGGCTGAAGAGATTTGGGAGACACTGAATGAATACTTTTCGTCAGTATTCAATCAGGAACAGGACATTGTTGTCAATGTGAGTCACAATTAAGTATAATGGATGGCTTTGAGGTATGTAGAGAAGAGGTGTTGGAAATTCTGGAAAGGGTGAAAATAGATAAGTCCCCTGGGCCTGATGGCATTTATCCTAGGATTCTCTGGGGAGCAAGCGAGGAGATTGCAGAGCCATTGGCCTTGATTTCTATGTCCTCGTTGTCTACAGGAGTAGTGCCAGAAGATTGGAGGCTAGCAAATGTGGTTCCCTTGTTCAAGAAGGGGAGTAGGGATAACCCTAGTAACTATAGGCCGGTGAGTCTCACTTCTGTTGTGGGCAAAATCTTAGAGAGAATTGTAAGGGATAGGACTTATGAACATCTGGATAGGAATAATGTGATCAAGGATAGTCAGCATGGTTTTGTGAAGGGCAGGTCGTGCCTCACAAACCTTATTGAATTCTTTGAGAAGGTGACTAAGGAGGTGGACGAGGGGAAAGCAGTAGATGTGGTGTATATGGATTTTAGTAAGGCGTTTGATAAGGTTCCCCATGGTAGACTACTGCAAAAAATACGGAGGTATGGCATTGAGGGTGAGTTGGAGGTTTGGATTAGGAGTTGGCTGGCTGGAAGAAGACAGAGGGTAGTAGTTGATGGCAAAGGTTCATCTTGGAGTGCCGTCACTAGCGGTGTTCCGCAAGGATCTGTTTTGGGACCATTGCTGTTTGTCATTTTTATAAATGACCTGGAGGAGGGGTTAGAAGGTTGGGTGAGCAAGTTTGCGGATGATACGAAAGTCGGAGGAGTTGTAGACAGTGAGGAAGGATGTGGCAGGTTACAGCGGGATATAGATAAGCTGCAGAACTGGGCAGAAAGGTGGCAAATGGAGTTCAATGTAGCTAAGTGTGAGGTGATTCACTTTGGTAAGAGTAATAAAAAGATGGGGTACTGGGCTAACGGTCGGATACTTGGTAGTGTGGATGAGCAGAGGGATCTTGGTGTCCATGTACACAAATCTTTGAAAGTTGCCACCCAGGTAAATAGTGCAGTGAAGAAGGCATATGGCGTACTGGCTTTTATTGGTAGAGGAATTGAGTTCCGGAGTCCTGAGGTCATGTTGCAGTTGTATAAGACTCTGGTGCGGCTGCATCTGGAGTATTGTGTGCAGTTTTGGTCGCCATTCTATAGGAAGGATGTGGAGGCACTGGAACAGGTGCAGAGGAGGTTTACCAGGATGTTGCCTGGTATGGTAGAAAGATCGTATGAGGAAAGGCTGAGGCACTTGGGGTTGTTTTCATTGGAGAAAAGAAGGTTTAGGGGTGACTTGATAGAGGTGTACAAGATGATTAGGGGTTTAGATAGGGTCGACAGTGAGAATCCTTTTCCACGTATGGAGTCAGCTGTTACAAGGGGGCATAGCTTTAAATTAAGGGGGGGTAGGTATAGGACAGATGTTAGGGGTAGGTTCTTTACTCAGCGAGTCGTGAGTTCATGGCATGCCCTGCCAGTAGCAGTGGTGGACTCCCTCATTATGGGCATTTAAGCGGGCATTGGATAGGCATATGGAGGATAGTGGGCTAGTGTAGGTTAGGTGGGCTTGGATCGGCGCAACATCGAGGGACGAAGGGCCTGTCCTGCGCTGTATTCTTTTATGTTCTATGTTCTTCAAAGAATTCTAACAGGTTTGTCAGGCACGACCTCCACTGACTAAATCCATGCTGACTTATTTTAATCCAACCATGCAATTCCAAGAATTTAGAAATTTCATCCTTTACGATGGATTCTAGAATTTTATCTACAACTGAGGTTAGGCTAATCGGTGTATCATTTTCCATCTTTTGTCTTGATCCTTTCTTGAACAAAGGACTTACAACAGTGATTTTTCAATTGCCTGGGACTTTCCCTGACTCCAGTGACTTTTGAAAGATTACAACCAACGCCTCTGCGAATTCTTCAGCCACCTCCCGCAGAACGCCAGGATGTAGCCATCAGAACCAGGAGATTTCTCAATCTTTAGACCTTTTAGCTTTTCTAGCACTTTCTCTTTTGTAATGGCTACCATACTCAACTCTGCCCTTAACTCTCCTTAATTGTTAGGATATTACTCATGTCTTCCACTGTGAAAACTGATACAAAGTATTTATTAAGTTCTTCAGCTATTTCCTTATTGCCCATCACTATCTTCCTGCATCAATTTGGAGCAGCCCAATTTCTACTTTTGCCTCTGGTTTGTTTCTTATGTATTGCAAAAAAACTTTTACTATCATTTCTAACATTACTGGTCCGCTTACCTTCACATTTGATCCTCTCATTCCTTATTTCTCTCTGTTATCTTCTGTTTGTTTTTGTAGTCTTCCCAGGCATCTGATTTCCCAGTGGTCTTGGCCACTTTGTAGGTTCTCTTTTTTTCATTGATACATTTCCTGACTTCCTTTGTCAGCCATAGCTATCTTCTTCACTGCCCTCCCCCCGATAATCTTTCTTTTTTGGGGAGGATGAACCTCTGTACTGTGTCCTCAATTACACCCAGAAATTCCTGCCATTGTTACTCTACTGTCTTCCCCACTAGACTCTACTTCCAATAAATTTTTGTCCGTTCCTCTCTCATTGCCCTTGTAATTACCTTTATTGAAGTGTAACATCCAATTTTGCCTTCTCTCTTTCAAACTGCATACTGAACTCTACCATATTATAACTCCTAAGTGTTCCTTTGCTTTAAGATATTTTTATAAAGTCTGGCTCATTACATAGCACTACGAATTGAAATATGCTCAGTTAGGCCACAGTTGAGGACAGTGTGTAAGGGGCGAATGGTCTATTCCTAGTCTTGTGAAATTGGTTCTGGCTCTGTAGAAATAGAACCATTGAGTTGTACAGCACAAAAACAATCCTTCAGTATGTGCTGACCAGATAGCCAAATTAATCTAGTCCTGTTTGCTAGGACTTTGTCCATATCCCTCTAAAACTTCCTATTCATATACTTATCCAGATTTCTTTTAAATGTTGTATTTGTACCAGTCTTCACCATTTTCTCTGGCAGCTCATTCAGTTCACACACCAACCTATATGTGAAAAAGTTGCCCCTTGGGGCCCTTTTAAATCTTTCCCCTCTCACCCAAAAACTAATGCCCACTTGTACTGGACTCCTCCACCCCAGGAAAAAAACCTTATCTTTTTGACCTATCCATGCCTATCGTGATCTTATAATCCTCCATAAGATCACCCCTCAGCTTCCGGTGCTCCAGTGAAAACGGCCCCAGCCAATTCAGCCTCTCCCTGTAGCTCAAACCCTCCAACCCTAGCAACATTCTTATAAATAATTTCTGAACTCTTTTAAGTTTCACAACATCCTTCTTGTTTAGTGAGTAATAGGCTGTGAACAATCTAATTTGTTTAGGTCGTAAGAGGGGGCTTTTCTTGAGGTGAACTAACTTTCACACTTTTTTTTCTAATCCATGGGACCCTTTTAAATTTTTCCCCTCTCACCCTAAACCTGTGCCCTCTAGTTTGGGATTCCTCTCCCCTGGGGAGGAGAAAAGCAAGGAGAATGAGAAGTGCAACCACAGGGAAAAGAAATTGTGACTCCCGTCTTTTTATCCCAAATTGGCAATTGGACACAAACTCTGTCAATAACAACCAGCGCCGACCGCCATTGGTCAGGTGGAGTAAGGTGCGCTCTGATTGGGCGGGGCGCGGATGACGCGCGTGACTGAAGGAGGAGATGGAAAGAAGAAAAACAAAGATGGCGGCGCGAGGCTGCGGTTTTCTCATCGACTCAGCGGGCGGTTTCTGACGGAGGGAGGGGGGCAGACAGGCATCGTTTACCTCAGAAAATACCTTTAAAATACATTTCAAATTAAAGCCGGAACTTTTCAAACAAAAGTTGTGAAGAAAATGTGAGAAGTGATTTTGGTTTGAACTTTAAGATGTGCCTGAACCACAGAAAAGACAAAGCTTGTGTTTCCTTTAGAAACCACAGAAAAGACAAAGCTTGTGTTTCCTTTAGAACATTTTATATACTCAAAAGTAGATGTGCAAAGCTTGTGTTTCCTTTAGAACATTTTAACATTTTATATATTTAAAAGTAGAATAGTGTCTAACAATTCAAGCTGCAAAGTAAGAACAAACAGGCCCTTGATTGATGAACACAGACAGGGAAGAATGAGACCTTGGCTGATAAGACTGAGGATAGCGAAACGACTCGAGAAGAAATCAGTTACAAATTAATGCAGAAAACATCTGCTGATAAGACCCTAGACAGACAAAGAAGAATAGGTCTTTGACTAATGAGACTACGGGGTGAGAAAAACAACAACTCTAGAGACTCTGAAGACATTTGTTGCGGACTTTGAGATAAGGGTGAAAATTGGAGTATCGTGACAGTTTAGGAATGTGAACCTTATAGCTCATTAGAGCCAGGGAGGGGAGGGTCTGGAGACATTTGTTACAGACTTTAAAATAATGATTTCTTTTAAAATGTGAACCTCGTGGCTCTTTGGAGCTATAGAGGGGAGGAGCTTATACTGTATTTAAACGAGAACTTTGTAAGCCTCTGCGCTCTCTTTCTCTTGAAGGAGTGCCCAACTCTGCAGACTTGTAATAAAACTTTGTTTTCCTGAATTTGTCTTAGAGCGATTATTGAGAGGCGATTTTCGTTTCTAACAAAAAGGAGACAGTGCCCGGTGGGGTTTATTGTTTATTTGTGTATAATTCCCGGGGCCCGGGAAGGGGGAGGTGACGGTTACCGGGTGAACGAGAAAACAAATTAAAAATGTCGGCGGTGGAGGAGAGAGAGCCGGCGCCCGCGGCTTCTTCGGCGGCGGGAGGTGGAGGAGCGGCGGCGGGGGGTAAAGTCCGGCGGAACACAAGCTGGAGGAGAGGCTGCACTCGGTGTTGTGCTGGACCGTGAGCCTGGAGCTACCCGCGGCTTCACTCTACCAGGTACCGGGCTGGGCTGAGGGGGAACCCGGGGGATAAGGCGGATCGCCATTAGCCTGGAGCCACAATCACTCCCATTCCTAAAACAAACATAATTTCTATTAGAATCACCATCTAATCCTCCATACACCTTCTATAATCCATGTAGGAGGGCAGGCTGTACCATCTGACTGAACTGTTCCGATGTTAAATTGTGTATAATATATAGATATCTTTTTTTAATAAAATATACAATGTTATTTAACACATTGGTTATGAAATACTGTCATCATGGGATTTACAGCACTTTACAGCGCTGTAGAAGGTCACAGACAATATTGTGTACGAGAGCCTGTGTAAACCCCTATGGTTATGTTTTATAAATGTGATTTGAGGTAATTGCACGTAAAATGGGTAGGATTGTGTGTGTGTGTGTATGTAGGTATGTTATTTAGATCCTGGGGTTTTGTCTTGCCCAGTGATGATTTGGCTGTGGAGGGAGGGGAGTGAGGGTACTAATTAATCTTTCTACCAAATCCAGCATTTTGTTGAAGAGCTTCATTTCTTTGCGATTGTCATCTTCCAAAGAATCAACCTACCCAGTATTTAAATGGACATGTGCACATGTATAGTTGTGTATGAATGCTGGAAATCTCTTTTTTTTTTAATTCTTTACTTTATTTCCTGTTCTCCATGCATGGCGAATTGGACGTGTTTGATTTCTTTTTCTTGCAAGTGTTGTGAAAAGTAGTCTGATCATGTAAAAGTCGACCCTAGTTCTTCATAGACAACAGACCCATGTTTGTGAGTCAGTGTGATGGCCGTCATGTTCCACTCCAGCTCTGCAGTCTGTCGGTTGTTCGGCTCTGTTCCTGTCTTCCAGTCCGTTGTCTGTATGTTCCACTCAGTTTTCAGAATTACCATAATTTTTTTTGCTTTGTTCATCAGTTGAGCTTCTGCTTATGATACGGTATGAATCTTGACAGGCATGAATTTCAGCCCCTCAAGTAGTATCCAAGTAACAGTCGACCCCCTAAATTTAACCTTAAAAAGTAGTCAAAAATTTGACTATTACTTGAATATATACGATATAAATGAATTAATGTTCATTGCTTCTTCGCTTTACGCTATTTTGCCTTATGAAAGGTTTCATAGGAACGCTCCACTTTTGCATAGTGGGGAAAACCTGTATCAGTACAACACAGTCACAAGCCATTCTTATTTGGTTTAGGCACCCCTGTCAAGCCTGTGCCAATTCTTAATCCTCACTTGGACCTGCTATTTATTGCTCATGTGCGGTTTCTATCCTTCTGTTCATCTCGCGTTCATGTGTCTATCAAGATACACCTTAAACGTTGCTAAGGTGCCTCCTTCCACCACCCATCACCCCTCTGTGTGAAAAACCTTCCCCTCCACTTCTCCCGTAGACTGCCCTCCTCTTGCCTTGAACCTGTGCCCTTTTGTTGTTGTTCTTTTCACCCTGGGGAATAAAAAAACCTCTGAGTAACATAGAATCCCGAGTGTGGAAAAGACCATTCGGCGCAACATGTGCACACTGACCCTCTGAAGAGTAACTGACACAGACTTATTCACCTACTCCTATTACGCAACATTAGCCCTTGACTATAGCACCCTCTCCCAGAGCATCCACGTCCTTCTGATAGCGTGGTGACCAGAACTGCATACAATATTCCGAAAGTGGTTGAAATAAATAGCTGTAATGTAACTTGCCAACTCTCACACCCAGGAAAGGCAAGCGTCCTATGTGCCTTCTTGACCACCATACCCACCTCTGTTTCCACTTCCAGATCCCTCTGCATGCCAGTGCTCCTAAGAGTTCTGTCATTTATTGTACAGTTCTTGTATTTCTTTCTCCCTTGTGGCTGTATCCAGCTTCCCCTTAATTCTACTCCCCCTTCATCTCTTTGCCCACTCATCACCCCTCCACACATCAGCATATCATAAGACAATAGGAGCTGAAATTAGGCCATTCATCCCATTGAGTCGACTCCACCATTCAATCGTGGCTGTTAACTTTCTCAAGCCCATTCGTCCCGGAACCCTTGATCCCCTTGATACTCAAGAACATTTCTGTCTCCATCTTAAATCTGCTCAATGACCTGGCCTCCACAGCCTTCTGTGGCTGTGAATTCCATAGATACACCACTCTCTGGCTGAAGAAGGTTTTCCTTATCTCCCAACTAAAGGGTCTTCCTTTTCTTCTTAAGGCTGTACTCTCGGGTCCTACTTTGTCCTAACAATGGAAACATCTTCCCAACATCCACTCTGTCCAGGCCGTTCAATATCCTGTAGGTTTCAATTGTAACCCCCCTCATCCTTCTAAACTTCATATAGTCCCAGAGTCCTCAAAAGTTCCTCATATGTTAAACGTTTCATTCCTGGGACCATTCTCGTGAACCTCCTCTGCACATTCTCCTGGGGCACATCCTTGCGAATAGGAGGCCCAAAACTGCTCTCAATGCTGCAAATGTGGCCTGACTAGAGCCTTATAGAGTCTCAGAAGTACATCCCTGCTTTTGTATTCAAGTCCTGTCAAAATAAATGCGATTATTGCATTTGCCTTCCTAACTACTGACTCAACCTGCAAGTTTACTTTGAGAAAATCCTGGACTTGAACTCCCAAGTCTCTTTGCACTTCGGATTTCTGTATTTTCTTCCCATAATCCTTCTGTTCCAACAGTGACTGTCTGGTGTCAGGGCAGCACTAGTGATTTCCTGACATGTGGATTGTATTTGGGGATACCAAGGAATGTCAGGAATTGCGAATATCTCAGGAACAGTCGTTATTCCTGGAAGAGGCAGACAGGAATGTGGTGTGGTCCTGTAAACTCCAGAACTTTGATAACTTCATGAGTCAGCAATAACGCTTTCTGGACCAAGAAACGAAAGGGCCAATGAGAAACTGCTACAAGGGAGTTAACAAATAACATACATTAACTATCGCTGGGAAGGAGGAGGCAAAACAATGAGCTGTTTCTTTGGACAGATGAGATAATGGTGTTTAATAACTGTGACAAAAGGACAATTAATTCTGCTTGTAGAAGGAAGGCCTTGGTGTAAAGGGCATACAAGGAGCAGGAAAATCAACATTTCGGGCAAAAGCCCTTCATCAGGAATCCTGTATTCCTGATGAAGGGCTTTTGCCGGAAACGTCAATTTTTCCTGCTCCTTGAATGCTGTCTGAACTGCTGTGCTTTACCAGCACCACTCTAATCTCGACTCTGGTTTCCAGCATCTGCAGTCATTGTTTTTACCTTGGCGTAAAGAGGTTAATTGCAGGACAGGCTGTTTCAAACAGGTGGAAAACCCTCAAGGATAAGAAGGTAAGCTACAGACCTGAAGTCTCCAGAAGTGTGGGGAGATGGTGTTAGAATCTAAAGAAACGTTACACCACAAATCTGAAAGTGACGGAACTCCACCAGAATTCAACTCCAGAACGTTTCAGCTGCAGTGCTTGGAAGAACAACCCTGCATCAGACCCCTGTAAACTTCCGGAGATGGGCACTGTTGGTAGAAACAATGTTAAATTCCGCCAACATTTGGGTGATAGCCAAGATTTGGGTGGTGAGGGTGAACTTGCTTACTTGAGGGGTTTTATATTTTGGTTCCTACTTACAATAAAGTGTAAATTATGATTCAACAGTTGGTTGTCTGTGCAGTTTCTGAGTCAGTATTCAAATTAAAGCGATTCACCCACAATCAGAGTGAGAGGCTAGGATTAATAATGACTCCTTTGCATTCAGCAGGACGGCACGTCAATACTGTTATAAAACGAATGCTGAATCCCCTCCCCTCTCTGAGATCTCAAACCGAAACACCAATAGAGGAGTGCATTGCCCTATAATCGGAAAATTAGTGTGAAAAGTAGTGTCATCTGCTCTAGTCTTAAACAAAAATAAATCCCTGACACTTTAAAAATCAACAAAAAACAATTTACATATCCAACTTGAATGGTGAACAACTGAACTAAACTATTAACAAACCTAATAAATCCCTTCGAACTACTGACGATTCTGGCATGAAACAGGATTTTTGTCATATGCTGTTCCAATAAATACAAGACCCACTAAAACAACAAGAAATAGAATTTAGTCTCTCAGATTACATCTTCCAGAATATTCTAAGCATCCTTCTATTGAATCTTTTGTCAGGAATGCCTCCTGCAATTCCTGCTCTTCTGGTTTTTTTGTAAATGATGCTGTCTCATTCACAGCTGACTGTCAGAGCTGATGTCTCTCTCTAGTGCTGAGGACTCTTAGCTCTAGCAATGGGGAGTTAGCTCTGGGGTTCTGTCCAACTGTCCCCTTCTTTTATACCCTTGATGCCATATTGAGTTTTTACAATAGGATCGGTCCTCTGTTGTCAAAACCATCACATTTAAATTTAATAGATATTGGTAGCCAAAGGACCGGATTTAAATTGATTGGCTAAATTGAAAAGTCATTATCTTGGCCTGTTAACTGTACAACCTTGTGATAGAAATGTTTCTGTTTGTGTGCTCTCTGTTGTGATGATGTTACTCCTTTAAGAAGATGTCATCTTGATTTTTTTTCCCAAGAGAGGTTGTAAAAGGCAGAGGGTCCGATTCGACTGGGCTAAGGGACTTCACTCATGGCCAGATGTTGGCAAAGGCAACAATCGGAAAAAGGTTTGAGATTTTTTTTTTCTGAAACACTTCTACAGCGAAACAGTCTGTAAGGTCACCCCCCAGCCTCTGACCCTCCAGGGAAAATAGACTGGGGCTATTTCAGCCTCTTGCAACAGCTCAAACCCTCCAACCCTGGCAGTATCTTTGTAAATCTTTTCAGAACCCTTTCATGTTTCACAACTTGTTACAAACATGTCAACTAATTCAGAGAAGCCTCTCAATTACAGCTGTAAATGGAGAAAGTGTGTTTAATCATGAGTCATGAATAAAGGCTGTATTAATCTTTTATTGTGAAGTTTTACTCCTACATCTCCAAACAGATAATACAAACCTGGTCAGAGGGGAGTGATTGAAAAAATATGTGGGGCAAAAATTTTAGAGTGTGGCTTGTGTATGGAATGAGCTGCCAGTGGAAGTGGTTGAGGTCGGTACATTAACAACATTTAAAAGACATTTGGTCAAACACATGGAGAGGAAAGGCTGAGAAGGATAGTGGCCAAGTGCAGGGAAATGGGGTTACTGTTGATGGACATTTTGGTCGGCATGGACCAGTTTGGGCCGATGGGCCTGTCTCCGTGCTGTAGCACTGACTCGTGTCTCTTTGTCTCTCCAACAGTTTTGAGTTTTCAGATGAGCATCTCACTTAATCACACTGAATAAAATCCAATCTCATTAGTCAACTCTGATGTGGAAGTGCTGGTGTTGGATTGGGCTGGACAAGGTCAGAAGTCAAATGGCACCAGGTTAGAGTCCAACAGGTTTATTTGAACTCAAGATTTCAGAGCACTGCTCCTTTGTCGGTGAAGTGATGAAGCAGCAGCATTGAAGAAGGAGCAATGCTTCTAAAGCTTGTAATTTCAAATAAACCTGTTGGTCTCTAAGCTGGTGTTGTGTGATTTCTGATATCTTCAGCTGTGGGTTTGTGTCGAACTTAATGGGATATTTTGTCCAATTCGGCATTTTAAAACAGTATCACTTGGAGGGATTCACTTGAAACCTTTCAAGAGGTGAGTTCAACAAGACTGAACTATTCAAAGTTACTTGGACTCAATTTTAAAACTTACATCAGGACCGGTAGACATAGATGTACAGCACGGAAACAGACCCTTCAGTCCAACTCATCAACGCTGACAAGACATCCTAAATTAATTTGATTCCATTTGTCAGTATTTGGCCCATTATCTTTCTGAACCGTTCCTGTTCATGTCCGAAACCAGATGCCCTCTCAGTGGTATAATTGTACCAGCCTCCACTTTCTCTGGAAACTCATTCCATACATGCACTACCCTCTGCGTGAAAACATTGCCCCTTACGTCCCTTTTAAATCTCTCACCCAGCCAAATAGCCTCTCCCTGCAGCTCAAACCCTCCAACCCCCGGCAACATCCTGGTAAATTGTTTCTGATACAGAAGTCAATGTTTTCGGAAGAACCCTTCTTCAGTCCTGAACGAGGGTTAATACCCGAAATGCTAACTTCACCTCCTAATGCTACCTGGCTTGCTGCGTTCTCCCAGCCTCCTGCTTGCCAACTTTGGATTCCAGCAACCGCAATTATTTTTTGTTTCTAACAAATGGTGGAGCAGACTCAATGGGCTGAATGGCCTCATGTCTGCTCCAGTGCTCTTGTGGTCTAAGGTTTCTGCGGATTCTTAGCAACGTGCAGTCCCAGACTCCGAGTAATATCGCCCACTGGAAGCAAAGTTTATGGAATCACAGAATCCCTACAGAATGTAAACAGACCTTTGGGACCAAAAAGGCAACATCAACCCTCCGTATAGTTACCCACCCAGACCTATTCTCTTAACCCTGTTACTTTACATTTACTTGGAGAAAGTGAGGACTGCAGATGCTGGAGATCAGAGTCAAGAATGTGGTGCTGGAAAAGCACAGCAGATCAGGCAGCATCCGAAGACCAGGAGAATCCTGATGAAGGACTTATGCCCAAAACGTCGATCCTCCTGCGCCTCAGATGCTGCCTGACCTGCTATGCTTTTCCAGCACCACACTTTTGACCAGTCTACATTTACCCCTGACTACTGCACCACACTTACACATCCCTGAACACTATGGACAATTTAGCTCGGCTAACTCACCCTAACTTGTACATCTTTGTATTGTGGGAGCAAAAGCGGAACACCCGGAGGAAACCCATGCAGACACGGGAGAATCAAACACTAGATTCAAACCCGAATCCATGGCTCTATGAGGCAGCTGTGCTAACCACTGAGCCACCATGTCGCCCCGAGCCACTTTAGAGTTGCACTTGGGGGTGTGAGGCAGTGTGCAGTCCAGACATTTTTTTAAAAGCCCACCAACTTTCCCACTGCACCCATTGTCAGAGTGGGGCACAAGGTTTAATCCACAGTAGCGTCACTTGCAGTATCCGATTGTTGGGAGCACTGGTGCCCCTGCTGGTGTCTTCGCAAGTTCCTGGAAAATGTGAACCTCTTGCCACACTCAGGGCAGCTGAATGGCCTCTCTCCTCTATGGACCCGCTGGTGGGTCATCAGAGCAGAAGAATTGCTGAAGCCCTTCCTGCACTCAGGACAGTAGAACGGCCACTCTCCCATGTGGACCCGCTGGTGGGTCAGAAGGTGGGAGGAGCGGTTAAAGCGTTTCTCGCACTCTGGGCAGGAGAACGGCTTCTCCCCTGTGTGGACCCGCTGATGCCTCAGCAGGTGGGAGGAATTGCTGAAAGCCTTCCCGCACTCGCGACAGCTGAAGGGCCTTTCCCCCGTGTGGAACTGCTGGTGGGCCACGAAGTTAGAGGAGACCGCAAAGCCCTTCCCGCACACTGAGCAGGAGAATGGCTTCTCCCCGGTATGGACCCGCCGGTGGGTCAGCAGTTGGGAGGGTTGGGGAAAATTCTTCCCACACTCAGGGCAGGCAAATGGCCTCTCCCCAGTGTGGACCCGCTGGTGTGTCAGCAGGGAGGAGGAACTGCTGAAGCCCTTCCCACATTCAGGGCAGGGGAACGGCTTCTTGCCTGTGTGGACCCACTGGTGCCTCAGCAGGGCAGAGGAATCGCTAAAGGCCATCCCGCACTCGGGGCAACTGAATGGCCTCTCCCCTGTGTGGACCCGCTGGTGCTTCAGCAGGTCAGAGGATTTGCTGAAGGCCTTCCCACAATCAGAGCAGGGGAAGGGCCTCTCCCCGGTGTGGACACGCTGATGCGCCAGCAAGTGGGAGGAGTGGGTGAAGCTGTTCCCGCACTCGGGGCAGGTGAATGGTCTCTCCCCAGTGTGGACTCGGCGGTGGTCCAGCAGGTGGCAAGAGCGGATAAATCCCTTCCCACACTCTGGGCAGGAGAACGGCCTCTCCCTGGTGTGACTGCGCTGATGAATTTCCAGGGCAGATGGGACACTGAAGCCTTTCCCGCAGTCACCACACTT
The DNA here is from genome assembly GCF_037043375.1 of Chiloscyllium plagiosum. Lineage (NCBI taxonomy): Eukaryota > Metazoa > Chordata > Chondrichthyes > Orectolobiformes > Hemiscylliidae > Chiloscyllium > Chiloscyllium plagiosum. The sequence goes on along the minus strand of NW_028270165.1, from coordinate 5,008,260 downwards.
CCACGGTTTCTCCATGGGGCGAGATTCCTCTGGTTTCTCCATGGCCAAAGCTTCAGCTGCACACAAACGCATGTACAAACCCTCCCTGCCGTGAATTCCTCTTTCCAGGCTGTATAATTGTGACAGGCTGCACATTCAATGCGCTGCCACAGTAGCGTCTCTCATCCAGCTCCACTGATGCTGAAAGCGTACTGAAACAGAAACCAAAGAATTTTGCTCCTTCTCGCAGAATCATAGTCAAAAATCGTTACAGTCCCAATGGATTGATCGACTGTCTGTCATTGACATGAAAATGACGACTGCAGATGCTGGAGAGTCAGTCAAAATGTGTGGTGCTGGAAATACACAGTAGGTCAGGCAGCATCCAGGGAGCAGGAGAGTTGCTGTTTCGGGCATAAGCCCTTCAACTACTGAATTTGAAACTTCAGTCTTCAAATCTTCAAATGCACTGGAAAAAACAGATTATGAAAGTTATCACTGTCAGTCAGGGTAGAAATTCAGAACAAGCAATTCTCCTTTATACGGAACATTCTTTTCTTTTGTAATTCCATGAAATTGAAAGCACCATTACCCTACTCTGATTGCTCTACATTTACACCTGATTAATGCATCTAACCTACACATCCTGGACATTATGGACAATTTAACATGGCTAATTCACCCAAACCTGCACATCTTTGGATAGTGGGAAGAAACAGGTGCACTGGAAGAAATCCGCAGCAAACACCAGACGGAGAATGTGCAATATCCACACAGACAACGGCCCCGAGGCTGGAATTGTATCTGGCTCTCTGGTGCCGTGAGGCAGCATCACTAACCACAGACACCGTACCTTCCTTTTCCAGTCCTGCCACCAAGTCACTCAGCTTGAGCTCAAGCAAAGCACTACGTTTAATTTTCACTTCACACACACTGAACTTTCGGCCCGTCCCCACTTCCCCTACAGGAAATGCAAACAGCTGGTGGGTTGCCACATCGAATCCCTACAGTGCGGAATGAGGCAATTTGGCCCAACAACTCTCCATTTACCTCTGACTAATATACCTAATCCACACATCCCTGAACTCTATGAGGCAATTTAGCATAGCCAATTCATCCTAACCTGTACATCTTTGGACTGTGGGAGGAAACCGGAGCATCTCGATGAAACCCACACAGCTACGGGGGGGGGGGGGGGGGGAGGGGCGAGACAATATTCAAACTCCACACAGACAGACAGTCACCTGAAGCTGGAGTCAAATCCTTGTCCCTGGTGCTGTGAGGCAGCAGTGTAACCACTGAGCCACGTGCTGAAAGAGATGCAATGTGGAACTTTATTGACTGTACTGCACAGTGGATTGTTGAGTAAGGTTGAGTCTCGAAGGATCTGGAAAGAGGTAGCTAACATTTAGGAGCGCATTGCGACAGATGCTGGAATCATTCCTGAAAACAACAAATGCTGTAGATCACAGCTGGTCAGGCAGTGTCCACATAGAGAGCAAGCTAACATTTCAGGTCTTCTTTGAGATTTATAAAATCTTGCTGGATACAGAGAAGATGAATGCCAGGAGTCATTTCCCTGGAATGAGGGATTTCAAGACGAGCGGACATATTTTTAAGGTGAGAACAGAAGGATTTAAAAACAAAATAAGGGGCAACATTTTTACACAGAGTGCTTCACGTGTGGAATGAATTTCCAGAGAAAGTGATGGATGCGCTTATAGTCCCAACATTTAAATGACATTTGGATAAGTACATGAATAAGAAATGTTCAGAGGGATATTGGGCCAAGCACATGTAGGTGGGACTAGTTTAGTTTGGGATTATAGTCAACATGGACTGGTTGGACCGAAGGATCTGTTTCCGTGCTGCGTGACTCTGACTGGATACAGTGGATGTGGGGAAGATGTTTCCACCAGTAGGAGAAACGAGGACCAGAGGATACAGGCTCAGGGTGAAGGAATGCCTTCAGAACTGAGCTGAGGAGGAAATTCTGCAGCCAGAGGATGGTGAATCTGTGGATCTCATTGCTGCAGAGCGCTGTGGAGGCCAAGTCATTGAGGGCATTTAAGACAGGGATAGATAGGTCTTTGATAAGTAAGGGGATCAAGGGTTACGAGGAGAAGGCAACAGAATGGGGTTGAGAAACATATCGGCCATGATCGACTGGTGGAGCAGACTCAATGGGCCAAATGGCCTCATTCTGCTCCTGTATATTGTCGTCTTAAAACTGGGCAGATTACTGAAGTGGTTTTCATGAACAATTTCAGAGTCCTGAATTAAAGCCGTAGAGGTGTTCAGCACAGAAACAGACCTTTTAGTCCAACTCATTCATGCCGACCAGTTATCCCAACCGAATCTCGTCCCATTTGCCAGGACTTGGCCACTATCGCTCTAAACCTTTCCTATTCATATACCCATCCAGATGCCTTTTAAATGCCGTAATTGTACCATCCTCCATCACTTCCTCTGACACTCGTTCCATACATGCACCACCCTCTGCATGAAACACTTGTCCCTGAGGTCCCTTTTAAAATCTTTCCCCTCTCACTCTAAACCTATGCCCTCTAGTTCTGGACTCCACAACCCAGGGAAAAGACCTTGTCTGTTTATAAAATCATGAGGATTATGGATAGAATAAACGTGTCGAAGGTCACCCCCACCCCCACCCACAAAAGCTTCTGACGCTCCAGGAAAACAGCCCGAGTCTATTCTGCCTCTCCAGATAGCTAAAATCCTCCAAACCTGGCAACATTCTTGTAAATCTTTTCTGAACCCTTTCAAGTTTCACAGCATCCTCCTGTTAGGAAGGAGACCAGAATTGCACACAATATTCCGAAAAGGCCTAACCAGTGTCCTATACAGCTGCAACGTGACCTCTCAACTTTCCTACCCAATGTTCTGACCGATAAAGGAAGGCATACCAAATGCCTTCCTCACTGTTCTATCTACCTGCGACTCTACTGTCAAGAAGCTATGAATCTGCACTCCAAGGTTTCTTTGATCAGCAACACTCCCTCGGACCTTTCCTGATTTGCTTTTCCAAATGTAGTACCTCACATTTATCTAAATTAAACTCCATCTGCCATTCCTTAGCCCATTGGCCCATCGGATCAAGATCCCATTGTCATCTGAGGTAACCTTATTTGCTGTCCACTACATCTCCAATTTTGGTGTCATCTGCAAACTTACTAACTATACCTCTTATGCTCACATCCAAATCATTCATATGAATGATGAAAAGTAGTGGGACCAGCACCAATCCTTGTGGCACAACACTGGTCACAGGCCTCCAGGCTGAAAATCAACCCTTCACCACCACTCTCCGTCTACTACCTTCAAGCCAGTTCTGTATCCAAATGGCTAGTTCTCCCTGTATTTCTCGAGATCTAACCTTGCTAACCAGTCTCTTATGAGGAACCTTGTTGAATGCCTTTCTGAAGTCCATGGAGATTATGTCGACTGCTCTGCTCTCGTCAATCCCTTGTTGCTTCTTCAAAAAATTCGATCAAGTTCGTGAGGCATGATTTCTCACGCACAAAGCCATGCTGACTATCCCTAATCAATCCTTGCCTTTCCAAAGACATGTAAATCCTGTCCCTCAGGATTACCTCCAACCACTTGCCCTCCGGCAATGTCAGGCTCACTGGTTGATAGTTCCCTGGCTTTTCCTTGCAATCTTTCTTAAATATTGGTACCACGTTAGACAACCTCCAGTCTTTCATCACCTCACTTGTGACTATCGATGGTACAAATACCTCAGCAAGGGACCCAGCAATCACTTCTCTCGCTTCCCATAGAGTTCTAGGGTACAACTGTTCAGGTTCTGGGGATTTATCCACTTGCATGCATTTCAAGACATCCAGCACCACCTCCTTTGTAGTATGGACATTTTTACATTTTTCAAGATATCATCATCTGTTTCCACACATTCTATTTCTTCCATGTCCTTCCCTACAGTTAACACTGATGTAAAATACTTGTTTATTATCTCCCCCAACTCCTGCAGCTCCACACATAGGCCGTCTTGCTGATCTTTGAGGGGCCCTGTTCTCTCCCTAGTTACCCTTTTCTCCTTAATATATTTATAAAAATCCTTTGGATTCTCCTTAACTCTACTTGTCGAAGCTATCTCATGTTCCCTTTTTGCCCTCCTGAGTTTATTCTTAAGTATACTCCAACTGCCTTTGTACTGTCAGGATTCACTCGATCTCTCCTGTCTATACTTGTCATATGCTTCCTTCTTTTTCTGAACCAAAAGCTCAATTCCTCTAGTCATTCAGCATTCAGTACACCTACCAACCTCCCCTTTCACCCTGGGTTCTAGATGAGAGTGGTGCTGGAAAAACACAGCAGTTCAGGCAGCATCCGAGGAGCAGGAAAATCGATGTTTTGGGCAAAAGCCCTTCATCTAATCTAGAATCTGGTTTCCAGCATCTGCAGTCCTTGTTTTTACCTAGATTTTCCCCTTTCACCCTAACAGGAATATACTGTCTCTGGACTCTCAGTTTCTTATTTTTGAAGGCTTCCCATTTTCTAGCCATCCCTTTACCTGCGAACATCTGCTCCCAGTTAGCTTTTGAAACATCTTGCCTAATACCAAGTTAGCCATCCTACAATTTAGATCTGGTCTATACTTTATCTTCACTCTTTTATAGCTCATAGAATTATGGTCACTGGCCCAAAAGTGCTCCTCCACTGACAGCTCAGTCACCTGCCCTGCCTTATTTCCCAAGAGTAGGTCACGGTTTGCACCTTCACTAGTCAGAACATCCACTTACTGAATCAGAAAATTTTCTTGTACACATTTAAATTCCTCCTTAACTCTACTTGTCGAAGCTATCTCATGTTCCCTTTTTGCCCTCCTGAGTTTACTCTTAAGTATACTCCAACTGCCTTTGTACTGCCTTTAAACACTATGGCAGTCCCAGTCTATGTTTGGAAAGTTAAAATCCCTGACCATAACCACCCTATTATTATTAAAGATAACTGAAATCTCCTTAAGTTTTTTCTCAATTTCCCTCTGACTATGAGGGAGTCTGTAATAAAATCCCAATAAGGTGATCATCCCTTTTCTTATTTCTCAGTTCCATCCAAATAAGCTTCCTGCATGTATTCCCAGGAATATCCTCCCTAAGCACAGTAATATATCCCTTATCAAAAAAGCCACTCTCCCTCCTCTCCTGCCCCTCTTTCTATCCTTCCAATACCATGTGTGTTCTTGAACATTAAGCTGCCAGTGCTGTCCATCCTTGAGCCATGTTTCTGTAACTGCCATGATATCTCAGTCCCAAGTTCCTAACCATCATCTGCCTTCCCTGTTCGGCCTCTTGCAATTGAAATAAATGCAGTTTAATTTACCAGTCCTACCTTGTTCTCTGCTTTGTTACTTCCTGCTCTGATTGTTTAACTCAGTCCCTTTCCCAACTGGACCAGTCACAGACTGATCTCTTTCCTCACTATTTCTCTGGGTCCCAGCAATCCCTGCCCCCCACCCACCCCTACCTTACTAGTTTAAATCCTCCTGGATTGCTGGGAGATTTGCTCTCGCAAATCTCCCAGCAATATATTAGTCCCCTTCCAATTCGGGTGCGATCCATCCTTCTTGTCCAGGTCTTTTCTACCCCAGAAGAGATTCCAATATTCACATTTTTGGATCCTTTCTCCCATGCACCAGTTCCTCAGCCACTGATTCATCTGCCCTGTCCACTTATTCTCACCCTCACTAGCAACATTCCCCATTAACTGGTTAAGTCCTGGATTGCTTTCCGAAAATGCAACACCTCACGTTCGTCTAAATTAAACTCCATCTGCCAATCCTCGGTCCATTATTCCATCCGATCGATTATAATTTATAGCAAACTCTCTTTCCTCCCTTATTCCCTAAAAGCTGAAAATCTCCATCCCACACACTCTCCTTTCATTCTCATTTTACTGAACGTATTCCCTGCTCTGCCTCATCCTGAAAAGTCTGGTTCATGCTGATTAACAGGCCTACACTCAGGGGGGATTTAATTGAAACATAAGAATGCTGAATGGCTTGGACAGAGTGCATGTTGGGGGAGATGTTTCCAGTGGTAGGAGAGATGGGGACTCGAGGGCACAGCTTTCGAGTAAACGGAAGATCTTTTCGAACAGAGATAAGGAGAAACTTCTTCAGCCAGACAGTGGCGAATCTATGAAATTTACTGCCACAGAAAGCTGCGGTAGCCAAGTCACTGAGTATATTTAAGACTGAAACAGATGATAGGTTCTTGAGTCTCAAGGGGAGAAAGCTGGAGAATGGGGTTGAGAAACTTATCAGCCATGATTGAATGGTGGAGCAGATCCAGTGGGCTGATTGGCCAAATTCCCGCTCCTGTGTCTTATGGTCTCTTGCTGTTCTGGACACAGTGAGAGAAACTTGGGAGCAGGAGTAGGCCATTTGGTCTTTCAAGCCTGCACCAGCATTCCACAGATCATGACTGGATATTAATCTACCTACATCTAGGTGGATACACTGGGATTTTTTTTCACTGGAGCACAGAGGTGACCTCACAGAGGATTAGAAAATCACGAAGGATAGCGATGTCCTTTCGCTCAGATGTGAGCATCAAGATTAGGGAGCACATTTTTAAGGCGAGAGGAGAAAGATTTTAAAAAGACATCAGAAGCACCCTTTTTTAAGAGAGTAGTTTGTGTGTGGAATGAATGTCCAGAGAAAGCCCAGAGGTCAGATCAGTTTTCCTTCATGTGAATCCAAGGAAAGCGATGGGATCAGACGTAGGACCAGGCCGTGCACTCAGAGCATGGGCAGGTCAACTGACAGAGGTCTTCTCGCACATCTTCAACCTCTTCCTGCAGCAGGCCATTCTCCCTGCCTGTTTCACGAGGGCCAACATCATCCCTGTGCCTCAGAAGACTCATGCAGCACGTGTCGATGACTACCACCCAGTTGCCCTAACTTTGGTGGTCATGAATTGCTTTGAAAAGCTGGTCATGGCATTAATCAACTCCAGCCTTCCCACTACTCTTGCCCCACTCCAATTTGCCTATTGGCAAATTGGGATCCACGTCAGATGCCATATCATTTGCCCTTCCCTCCTCCCTAGAACATCTTGACACCAAGAACAGGTACGTAAGAATCCTACTTGACTGCAGTTCAGCCTTCAACACTGTTATCCCCTCGAGACTGATTACTAAACTTAGTGATCTCGGACTAAGCCCCACTCTCTGTAACTGGATCCTCAGTTTCCTGACCCACAGGCCACAATCAGTGAAGACTGGGGACAACATTTGATCCTCACTAACACTCAACACTGGAGCCCTCCAGGGGTGCATACTCAGCCCCCAACTGTACTCACTGTATACCCATGACTGCGTCACCAAATACAAGACTAATGCCATTTACAAGTTCACTGGCACCACTATAGTCAGTCAAATCTCAGATGGCAACAAAACAGACTGCAGACGGGAGATGGAAGACCTGGAAAAATGATGCACTGAAAACAAACCAGATCTCAATGCTAGCAAAACCCAGAAACTCGTTATTGACTTTTGGCGGGATGTTACTCATGCCCCCATACACATTAACAGCACAGAGGTGGAATGAGAGGAGGGTGTCAAGCTCCTGGGAGTGGTCATCCACAACAAGCTGTCTTGGATGTATCACTACCTGGTATGGCAACTGTACCATTCAAGATTGGAGACGGTTACAGAGAGTGGTGAACTCAGCCCGGACAATCACAAAGGCCTACCTCCCATCTATAAAATCCATCTACCAGGCCTGCTGTCAAGGGAAGCTGCCAGCATTCTTAAAGATCCATCCCACTCTGGCAATGTTTGTCTACGACCTCTACCATCAAGGAGAAGGTACAGAAGCCTGAACAAACACACCAGCCAGTTTTGTAACAGTTTCTACCCTACTATTGTTAGAATACTGAATGGACTCTCAAACTCTCAGGATTTGCCTGAACCTTTATTTTTGTTTTTGCCGCTGTTTACCTATTATTTACTATGCGACTTAACTATGTGATCGCAAGACAACGCTTTTCACTGTGCCTCAGTACATGTGACAATAAATAAATTCAATTCAGTTCAAGTGGTGGATGTAGTCCAGTTAAAAGGGTTAAAAAGCATTTGGATCAGCACATGAATAGGAATGGTTCAGAGGGATATGGGCCAAACACTGGTAGGTGCAACTAGTTTAGTTTGAGAACATAGTCAGCATGGACTAGTTGGACAGAACAGTCTGTTTCTGCACTGTCTGACTGTCTAACTGTTCTATACTGGTCTTAAACCCATTTTCTTGCCTCCCCCCATAACCATCCACTTCCGTGTTGTCGAACATTCAAATGAACTCAGCCTTGAATATATTCAATGAACCCCACCCCCAACTGCAGGAAGACATCACCACCTAGGAACTCAATTCCTCTTGCTAATGTATCATTTGCCTTGCTCATTGCTTGCTGATATAGAAGGACGCTGAGGCCTGTTTGTACATCAACACATCATTCCTGATGAAGGGCTCGTGCCTGAAATGTCGAATCTCCTGCTTCTCAGATGCTGCCTGAACCTGCTATGCTTTACCAGCCCTACACTTTTCGACTCTGATCTCCAGCATATGCAGTCCTCACTTTCTTCACATCCCAATATATCACTATTTAAGGAATGCGTCTCCTTTCTGCTTTTTTTTAAAACAGCAAATGCGATAACTTCACATTGTGCTACTACATTTGCCGTATGTTTGCTAACTAAGACACAATCTTGGACCAACTTTTCCAGACTCTCTCCCCTCGCCGGGATTCACTCCTTTTCCTTTCAATTGCTGCAAAACAAAAATTGAACCCCAGAATGAAAACAAATGGAAAAGGGGGTGAGAAAAGAAAGTGCCGTACTCACAGATGTTGGACAGAGGAAGGAAGTTGCAGTCTGGGGTGAAGCTCAATCTTCATTCAGAGAGGAACAACAGCAATAGCAGCTTCAGAAGCTCATGGTCAAACTTCCGTATTCAGACAATAGCAAGGCTCTGATTGACAAAGGAACCAGGCTCCTTCCGGTCATCCCGAGCTCCCCATTGGTCCATCAAAGAAAGTCGCGTCCGTAATTGCGGACAGCGTGGGGCATGCGCAGTTCTTGTTAACGCCGCTGAACATGCGCAGTACTTACTGACACCGAGGAGTATGCGCAGTGTGGTCTGTGGCGATGCTGGTGTTGCTGACAAGATTTTGTACCCAAATGTCAAATGTCAACAGGAGTTTAAAAAAAAGCTGAAGCCACATTTTTTTTAAATCTGTAGCTCGACATTTTATTGCGTTTGCATTTTGTGTGACTCCTCAACTTTTGAATGTCTTTTCCTCAGGGTAGGGGAGTCCCAAACTAGAGGGACTCCCCTTCCCTGAGGATTGAGAGGGAAAAGATTTAAAGGGACCTCAGGGTCAGAAAAAAACAGTTTGAAAGTTAATTCCCCTCAACAAATGCCCCCTCTTATGCCCTGAACAAGATAGATTGTTCACAGCCTATTAATCATGAGTAGCAATGATGTTGTGAAACTTAGAAGGGTTCAAAAACGATTTACAAATATGTTGCAAAGGTTGGAGAGGTTCAGCTGCAGGGAGAGGCTGAATAGACTGGGCTGATTTTCATACAGCGTTGGATGCTGAGGGTTTATAAAACCTTATAGAGATTTATAAAATCATGAGGGGCATTGATAGGTTAAATAAACAAGGTCTTTTCGCTGGGGTGGGAGAGTCCAGAACTAGAGGGCATTCATTTTGGGTGAGAGGGGAAAGATATAAAAAGGACCTGAGGGGCACATTTTTCACGCAAAGGGTGGTGCATGTATTGAATTAGCTGCCAGAAGAAGTGGTGGAGGCTGGTACAATTACAAAATTTAAAAGACATTTGGATGGGTACATGGGCCAAGATTAATTTCGGATACCTGGTCAGCATGGACCGACGGGTTTGTACAACTCTATGGTTCTATTTCTGCATAGTCAGAATCAATTTCACAAGACTAGGAATAGGCCGTCCACAAATTATACCCTGTCCTCAACTGTGGACTAACTGGACATATTTGAATGCAAGTTTCAGAAAGATGTCTGCAGCTTTTCTATAAAGTTGAACATGCTTTCATGATATTTCTGAATATATCATTTTAGCTATTCTCAATTTTAAAGATCAGTCATTTCTCGTGAAGCCGTGTCTACCAGGTATAGTCATCAACATCCATTCTCTTTCTATCTTCCTAGAAGGGTTTGATACAGCGATCGAAGAGGGTTTGAGGCATCTGCAAGGAGAGGGAGTGGGTGGAAGAGAAGGAGAGAGAATGGACGGATGGGCAGAGTGTCAGGGGGTGAGAGAGATAATTGACAGGGGGACAGAGGGTGGGAGGATGAGAACACTGGGGGGAACAGAGGGTGATGGGATGGAGAAGATTGTGGGTACCGATGGTTAGGGAAAGAGAAAGACTGGTGGGCAGAAGTGGGGAGGAAGAGAATGCAGGGCAGAGGGTCGGGGTTGAGAGAGAATGGACGGGGACAGTGGGTGGGGAGAGATTGGACAGGGGGGCAGAGGGTGGGGGTGAGAGACTGCCCAAATCCCACCTTCCCCAGGACTGGTGTTGATATCTCACGAACTGGAACCCACTCCTCCCACAGCAGACTTGTGTCAATCATTTCTCAATATATACGTGGCAAAAGCAGTAGAATCATAATTCTGACAGGCCATTCGGCCCATCGAATTCACACTGACATTCCAAATAGCATCCCATCCAGACCCATCTGCTGACCCTACAGCCCTGCAGTTCCTCATGGCTAACCCACTCTAATCTGCACGCTTCAGCATGGCCAATCCACCTTAAACTGCAGATCTTTGGACTGTGGGAGAAAACCAGAGCACTCGCAGGTAACCTACACAGACACAAGGAGGAGGACGTGCCAAGGTCCACACAGACAGTTGCCCAAGGATGGAATCAAACATGGACCCCTGGCACTGTGAGGCTGTGGTACTAACCACTGAGCCACTGTGCCGTCCAGAGTTAGCTTCTAACTTTTCACGTACCCTCAGCAGAGGCTCTCTCCTGACATTTGTGGACCACACCTGCTGTAACCTCCCTTTCCCACATCTTCAGCCCTGAGCACAATGGTTCCCGAATCCTGGCACCAGATAGACACCGATGTCATCTGGCCTCCTGCTTACAATTGCGGAGACCGGAGACAATCCGTCACTATTCTGTCTCTTACCACCACCTCCCCAATGTTGTTCGTATTCCCAGCACCCAGCCAGTTCGCTCCTCCACTCCCTTGCAGCCCTCTCTCAGATTCCCTTTACCTGCCTGATCCACGCTCACACCTCCTGACCCTGTCCACTGACTCAATCAGAAGGGTCTGTCCGGAGAGGAATGACTAACTCCTGGAATAAAATGTCTGGTTATCTTTTACATCAAAGGTCTGCAGCCTGGCTTTCAGCTCCATCTCTCTGAGCTGAATGTCCACCAGCATGTGTTTGCCCTGGATCACAGCATCCAGAGCCTCCCACCTTCTGCAAATCAGAAGACAAGTCCCACCCTACACTCTCCAATGTGTGTTGTGTAACTGCTTCATCATTTCTGGTGGCCGAGCAGAGGCTAAGTTCAACTTGGATTCCAAACTTGGGTATCAATAGCCATGAGGATGGCTTCAAATGGACCTTGGGTTGATGTCACACTACATGTGACTCCACTACACTATACAGTCTCTCTCTCTCTCACACATACACAGACACACACACTCTCATACACACACACATGCATGTAAGTCAATAGGGTGAATTTGCGGAATTATATTTCCAAATACATTGTATTTTGCTCAAAAAGTTCACAATCTGCAGGCAGTCAATGCATGTAATAATTTTATAAATTCCTACTTTGGAAATAGAACCAGTCTGACTCAAGATTGGGATACTGACAGACTTGAACCTCACACCTTCCATGCATTGTCTGAGCTGTCACTTCTTTTTATAAAATAGAGTCATAGAGTCAAAGAGATGTACAGCATGGAAACAGACCCTTCGGTCCAATCCGTCTACACCGACCAGACATCCCAACCCAATCTAATCCCACCTGCCAGCACCCAGCCCATATCCCTCCAAACCCTTCCTATTCATATACCCATCCAAATGCCTCTTAAATGTTACAATTGTACCAGCCTCCATGACATCCTCTGGCAGCTCATTCCATACACGTACCACCCTCTGCGTGAAAAACCTGCCCCTTAGGTCTCTTTTATATCTTTCCCCTCTCACCAAAAGGAATGCCGTCTAGTTCTAGACTCCCCGATCCCAGGGAAAATACTTTGTCTATTTATCGTATCCATGCCCCTCATAATTTTGTAAACCTCTATAAGGTCATCCCTCAGCCTCCGACGCTCCAGGGAAAACAGCCCCAGCCTGTTCAGCCTCTCCCTATAACTCAAATCCTCCAGCCCTGGCAACATCCTTGTAAATCTTTTCTGAACCCTTTCAAGTTTCGCAACATCTTATGGGTGGCGCAGTGGTTAGCACTGCTGCCTCACAGCGCCAGAGACCTGGGTTCAATTCCTGCCTCCGGCGACTGACTGTGTGGAGTTTGCACATTCTCCCCGTGTCTGCGTGGGTTTCCTCCGGGTGCTCCGGTTTCCTCCCACAGTCATAAAGATGTGCAGGTCAGGTGAATTGGTCATGCTAAATTGCCCGTAGTGTTAGGTAAGGGGTAAATGTAGGGGTATGGGTGGGTTGTGCTTCAGCGGGTCGGTGTGGATTTGTTGGGCCGAAGGGCCTGTTTCCACACTGTAATGTAATCTGTAATCTTTCCGATAGGAAGGAGACCACAATTGCATGCAATATTCCAACAGTGGCCTAACCAATGTTTTGAACAGCTGCAGCATGATCTCCCAATTCCTGTACTCAATGCTCTGACCAATAAAGGAAAGCATACCAAATGCCTTCTTCACTATCCTATCTACCTTAAGTTATCACGAGCATATGACTTAAAAGAAGTTCTAGGATTTGCATATTAATGAACTGAAACCTGCAACCCATTCTAAAAAATGAAAGACTTAACAGCAATCTTGGTTTGTTCAATATATCATTTCAGTTGCATGACACTGATCTTTTGCTATAAATTCTGTGTCTTATGATCCTGCTCCACAGCTACCTGATGAAGGAGCAGCGCGCCGAAAGCTAGTGCTCCCAAATAAACCTGTTGGACTATATCCTGGTGTTATGTGATTTTTAACGTTGTTTCTCATGAACACAGCCACAACACTTCCTGCTGCTGCCAGGAAACATTACAATGCTGATGAAACGATGCAGTACCTGCAGAGATGAAAATCTTAACAGTTTCTAAGGATACTTGCTACTGATTCACTGCTTCTTCTGATACACGACTTTGGTAACATAGTGCTGGAAGCTGAGTGAGCAGCTTTAAAACAGAAACTTGTTGGATTTTAAATCTTTCAATGTCTGAGTCTGAATTTAGGTAACCTTTATTGCGACCCAACTTTGTTACAGCTTCATGATCTCCCCAGCAAAAAAATTACAAAAAGTAGCTTTCCTTTTCTTCAACAGCTGAAGCTCAAAGCACGCACACACACCCCTGACCTCCCCTGCCACCCCAGTTGCTTTATTATTGGTAAGCACTGAGGTGTCCCTTTGTAACTGAATCCTTGATACAGTCTTAACCCGGAGGAAGTAATGCCTCACTCAGCAATTTCAGCCCATATACTGTATCCAAGTAAGTTTCTCCCCACTCATTTTCCGGGGGCAGGGGTGGGGACAGGGGCTTAAAGTCGACCATATTGCTGAGAGTCTGGAGTCATGTGTAGGCCAGACCGGGTAAAGGATGCATCTGGGACGACTGAGTGAATCCTTTCCCACAACAGCAGTTTCCTTCCCTAAAAAAATCATGAGTGAATTAGATGAGGATGTTTTCCCCCTGAAAATGGTTTCACCATTAGATTCTGAACTCCAGATTTCTGACCAAATTCCAATCTGCCATGGCGGGATTCAAACCCGGGGGAGTTCCCAGAGTTGATGTAGTAATCCAGTTGATAATACCACTCGGCCATTGCTTCTTCGATCCCAGTGATGGCACATGAACTCACTAGTGCCTCCGGAAGTTGTCCACCCAACCAAATCCCTTCCTGCACTCAGCAGGAGAACAGCCTCTCCCAGTGTGGACCCACTGGTATGTCTGCAGGGTGGATGAACTCATGAACCCCTTCCTGCAGTGACAGTAGGTGAACGGCCTCTCCCCAGTGCGGACCCAAGGATGTTTCAGCAGGCCAGGAGAATTGACGAATGTATTCCTGTACTTGGAGCAAGTGAATGGCTTCTCCCCGGTGTGAACATGCCAGTGCATCAGCTGGTTGCACAGCCAACTGAATCCCTTCCCACACACAGAGCAGGAGAATGGCCTCTCCCCTGTGTGAATGCTTCTATGAGTCTCCAGCACTGACGGGGAAGGGAACCCTTTCCCACAGTCCCCACATTTCCACAGTTTCCCCATGGGGAGAGCTTTCCTTGTGTCCCTCTGGGTTTGAAATTACCAACAGAATGGGTACACAGTCTCTCTCCACCGTGAGGGATGAAACTTTGATTCCCCAAACTGAGTAACTGGTTTCAAGCACTTTTCACAGTCAGTGCACTGAATCTCCCTCACTTGGGTGTCTCTGTATTCAAAAAGTGTCCAAAATCTCTCAAGCAGACAAAAGCAAACATTTCTTCTCAATTGGAATGGTTGCTGATATTCAAGTCCCAATGAATCAAGTGGCTCTGTCAGAAGTTGATGTATCATTTGCTTTCAGATTTCTTTCTACATGTCTTCCTGCAAAATTAAATTCACAAAATACGTGATCACAGTCAATACTGTTAAATGAACACAACATAGGTGACAATTCCTGTCGTTTGCCAGATGCCTGATCACATCTTATCCAGGACACAGAAACCTGAAAACCCTCATGCAACCAGATAGCCTTAAGTGTGTATGGAGGAAATCTTCATTTCGGTGACAATAACCTGGAACAAGCTGCCGACAAAGGCACTGGAAATGGAGCTGAATCAAGGACAATGAAAATGAAATGTCAAGGCTACTTGAGAAAAACAAACCAGTAAAGTTGCTGAATGACTTTCTACTGTCCTATTCAATAAAAAAGATAACAAGAAATACAGAATATAACTTCAGTGCTAGATTAGAATGTGAAAAATAATAGCCACAAGGCTTTTATAACAGCGAATAATATCAGATATACACCATATGAAGCAACATATGTCTACATTTTATATCAACGTGCCAATCCCTTAGATTCTGCTCCGTCCCATGAGTAACTACCATTTTAATTCTGAACATGAGGAAAGAAGCGATCTTTTTCCGCAATGCAAATTGTATTTAAATAAACGTATCAAACTGAGGGGAAAAATTTAGTATACCGTTAAGAAGGACAGAGAGCATCTGATACCTTTGCAGAGTCTGCTCCCTCCCTGGATTCACTTCAGTTGCTACATGTGAATAGTGTTTCCTCCCTCTCTTTCTCCCTCCAAGGATGAGAAATGGAAAGGGCAAAGATATTGCTTTGCTTCCACAATTTCTCCATGATGTGGGAATCCTTGTCTCTCTCCAGCTTTGACAATCGGTTGAAAGACCACTCATGTATGGAACATGTTCCATCTATTGCTGCTGCGAATGGGGTCTTGCTATTTTAGGCTGTGTACCCGCTTAAAGCTCTTCCCACGGTCAGTTCATTGGAACACTCTCACTCAGGTATGCATACCTCAGTCTCACTGATGTTTGAAACCTTGTGAAGCAGACAGGACAGGAGGGAAATTAAAAAATGCTACTAGATTCAAAGGCCGATGATATTCCCGTGCCAATGAATTGATTGTCTCTATCAGATCTTGTTTTGAGATTTCTGGCTGTAAATCCTCCCTTTCTCGTATACTGTAAAAGGAGATTACAGAAGACATTGCTGTCTACACAGTATAGAAATTCAATACA
The DNA here is from genome assembly GCF_037043375.1 of Chiloscyllium plagiosum. Lineage (NCBI taxonomy): Eukaryota > Metazoa > Chordata > Chondrichthyes > Orectolobiformes > Hemiscylliidae > Chiloscyllium > Chiloscyllium plagiosum. Next base: position 4,992,293 of record NW_028270165.1, on the reverse strand, counting down.
GACAATTCTGGTTTCTGAGGAACATTCTTTCTTTTCTCCTTCCCTCAAAAATGTGAATCGTAATGCTACAGTCTCCCTCCATTCTTACTCTACTGTGGCTATTATCACCCTCATTTCCGTTCTCCTAAAAATGCTGAAAAATGTTGACTGACAGATCTTGTGGAACCCTAGGTCTGAATATCATACAGAAGTTGAAGCATTTTATCTTGTCAAGGTCCCACAGGATGTTTATAAGCCCTTCGACCAAAATAATCCATTCACCCCATCAAATCTGCTCCACCATTTATTCCCATAATGATTAATATTATAATCCAAAAATCCACATTCATGCCTTATTATTGATTCCCCTATTGATTAAAATTCTGCCCAACATCTGCCTTGACTGTACTTAGTGATTGAACTTCAATAGCCCTGTCATTCATTACCCTCTGAGAGAAGACATCCACCTCATCTCCATCATAAATATGCAAACACTTAAGATTAGAGGCTATTCCTTCTGGTCTGAAACTCTCCCACAAATGAACACTACCTTTTTGGCAACTAACCTATCAGGCCCACTAAAATTCTGATACTTATTCATTCAGATCTCCTCTCATTCTTCCAAACTCGAACGAATGCTCAGCTAAGCTACTCAACATTTCCTCATTAGCAAACACGTCAATTCCCGGGATTAATTTTGTGAACGCTCTCTCACCAGCTTCCAATATTTCTGTCTTCTCCTCTACTTCGAGGGACCAGAGTGCAAAACACGCAAGTTACAGCATAATAAAGAATGCTGAATAATAGACATTTTTCCAGCAGAAAATCGAAAATGTGCAAAAATAGTCAGATGGAAAAGAGTCCAATCATGTAGTGGTAAGGAGCCTGATGGCTTGGGGGAAGAAACTGTTGCCTAATCTGGTCGTGATAGATTGAATTGGGAGGTGGGTGTGAGGATCTAAAGTTGGAATTAAGGCAACAAAATATGTACATTTTTATTTCAACAAAATGGCTTCTCGATTTAAAAGAATACTACAAAATGGCCTGTGAACCATACTGCTGAACAAACTGCTGATTTGCAGAATTAACTTGCAGTTCAAAGATAAGAGGACAATAGAATTTTCATAAGATGAATACTGACACATTATTTGACCATTTGAACTAACCTTGAACTAATACATGGCATGACAATTTATGTAAATTAGATATCCTTCTTAAAGAAAATATCATTGGATTAACTTGCTGTAAATCATGTCACCTTATTATATGTGATTGGTCTTTCTCGTAATTAAGACTACTATTTCTTAAAAAAATGTAAATAATGTATAATTTTTAAGTGTAATTGCGCAACTTCATCACGGAACACAGAAGCTTCAATCTCTGTGTTGCTGTTTAAAAAGGGGAGAGATTAATTGAAGTTGAGGGTGCTTTGGTACTTGCGGACAGTGGTCTTCGAAAATTGCTGAACTCTGAGGGGAGGGTTGAAATCTGAATTCCCAAGCTTTATTAACTTTTGTTTTTTTTTAAAAAATTCTTTCTCCCGAGCTTCGTTGCTTTCAGAAATAAAACAATATCAATCTCCAGAGATTGGTTATTTTCTGGTGTTATCTTTTTAATAGAAAAAAAATCGATCGCTCAAAATTCATTTATTTTCGGTTTGGGTTGTGTTAACTTCGTTACTTTTCGGTTTAAAAAAAACTCCGATTGCCTTAAATTCGTTTATTTTCGGGTTCGCTTAATTTGAAATTCGTTATTTTTCGGGTTTATGTTTCATGCTCAATTGGGAAAACGACACTGCAGTGGACTAGGTTGTGGCAAAAGTGCTGCTTCACCTGGCAGGTATGTTAGAGCCCTTGGATATTCAGGAGGGAGCAGGTAAATGGGCAGATGTTACACATTCGGCGGTTGCAGGGGAAAGTGCCTTGGCACTATGGGAGGTGGGTGTGGGGTGTTGCGAGTGAAGGAAGAGTGGAACCGAGGTGGAACCCCTGGCACAACGGGTGCGTGTTGGGACCATAACCCAGCTGAGAAAGCATTCTCTCCTATTCACTCAATGTCGTCTTTAGCAGCTTTCCGGTATAACAGCGCTCTGTTCTGCACCTCGCCTTCTCATCTGGTGCCGAAAAAAGCTTGGACATAAATATTTCCCAGTGATATACTGGCCCAATGTGCACAGTCGCGTTGATACACTCGTAGAGGTCTGCGTGGACTTCTCCTGTTCTCTGTATCCTATGTTAAGGAGGGCAATGCTTGTCACTGGCCACTCGGGCGTCAGAGAAAAGTTTCGAAACAAAATGGTTGAATTATCTGCCAGTGGAGAGAGCCCGGTTCCCGGGGACGGGACAAACAGCAGCAGGGAGACTGAATGAGAAGCAGCTGTTCGGGAAACTCTTTGCCGTTTGCAATTCTCAGAGCAATCTCAAATGTATTTCATACTGAGCAAGTCTCAGGTCGCGCAAGCGGTGTGGGGGGTTAGTAGTATTCCGGCCCTCTGGCTCGTTGGTCTAGGCGTATGATTCTCGCTTTGGGTCCTTTACTGTACCGAGTTGCGAGAGGTCCCGGGTTCAAATCCCTGAAGTTGGCATGTTCTCTCCCCCTTGTGTCTGTGTTGGTTACCTCTGGGTGTTCTGGCTTCCTCCCACAGTCCAAAGATCTGCAACCAGTTCTTCATCCAGACACCCCCTCTGGACAAGCCCTTCGCATACATAGGATCTGTTCAGGTGAGGAGGAACACTACGCAATGTTCTTCACAGCTTGCAGCACATTATTGATGAGGATGAGCACCTCACCAAGACCTTCCCCACGCCTCCACTTACCCCCTTCAAACAACCGCCAAACTTTAAACAGATAATTGTTCGCAGTAAACTGCCTGGCCTTCAGGACAACATGATACAACTCTGTCACGGCAGATAATGAAAGACGTATCAGAATGTTGACACGATTACCACTATTACACGTGGGGACACCACCCACCATGAGGGCAGCAGGTACTCATGTGACTCAGCCAACATTGTTTATCTCATATGCTGTAGGCAATGATGCAAACAAGTCTTGGTATATTGGTGAGACCGAGCAGAGGCTACAGCAACAGATGAATGGACACTGCACAACAATCACCAGCCAGGAGTGTTCCCTCCCAGTCGGGGAACAGTACAGCGGTCTGGGACATTCAGCCTTGGACCTTCGGGTGACTATCCTTCAAAGTAGACTTCAGGATGGGCAACAACGGAAAGTGGCTGGGCAGAGGCTGATAGCCAAGTTCAATACCCTTTGAGACGGCCTCAACCGGGACCTTGGGTTCATGTCACACTACACTATACATTCTCTCTCTCTCTCATACACACGCGCGCGCATGTATTCACACACACCCTCTCGCAGACTTATACTCCATTATACACTCTCTCTCTCACACACACACCCACACCCTCTCAGACTTATTCCCCATTACACTCTCTCACACACACATGATCACTTGGTTTCTCCTGCACACACACACACATACATAAAAGTTTGTGGGTTGAATTTGTACTTGCAGAATCGCATTTTATTTTGCTCAAAAACTCATACACGTAAGATTCTGTAATACAACGATAGAAATAGAATGCGTCTGAACTAACATTGGGACACAGACAGACTTTAACTTAACACCTTCAATGCATCATCTGATTGAGATGACACCTATTGTTAAAAGCTAGCTTGACAACGTAACTTTTGAAAAGTTTTAGGATTTACATGTGAAGGAACCGAAACTAACATGGTCATTCTAAAAAATGGTCGAGGTAAGCTAAAGTTGTTTAATATTCCATCCCATGCCACTGCAATCCTGGTGCTATAAAGTCTGTGTGTTATGATTCTGCTCCACAACCAACGATGAAGGAGCAGCGCTTCGAAAACTAGTGATTCCAAATAAACCTGTCGGGCTATAACCTGGCATTGTGTGATTTTTAACTTTGAAAATATGTAGTAATGCCAACATCTCCATACTGCGCATGTTCCACGGTGTCAGCAAACTATTACGCATGCTCACGCAACAAGCGGAAACACTCCGTGACCTTGTTTTGATGGACCAATGAGAAGCTCTGGAGGACCGGATGTAGACCGGTCCTCCTGCCAATCACAGCAAACCCATCGTCTGGATGCGGACGTAGGACCATGTGCTTCTGAGGTGGTTGTTGCTGCTCCTCTCTCTCTGAATGAAGATTGAGCTTCACCCCAGACTGCAACTTCCTTCCTCTCTCCAACATCTGTGAGTTCAACACACCCTTTTCTCAACCCCTTTTCCATTCCGGGGTTGAGCTGTTGACTTGCAGGAACTGAAGGGAAACGGAGTGAATCAGGGAGGGGACAGAATCTGGGAAAGTTAGTCCAGGTCTTTTTTTCAATGGCAAATACAGGAGAATTGACATTTCAGGCTCGAGCGTTTCATCAGCAATGATGTGTGGATGAACAAAGGGGCCTCTGCGTCCTTCTAATCCAGTCAATGCAAGTTGTCAGACAGGTGCAGCAAGTAGTGAGCAAGGCAAGTGGTATATTAGCAAGAGGAATTGAGATCAGAAGTGGGGACGCCTTCCTGCAGTTTGGGCGTAATTGAATATATCCAAGGCTGAGTTCATCTGATTTTTGAACAACAAAGAAGTGATGATTATGGGGGAGGCAAGACCAGTGCAGATCACTTACTATGCTGACTATGTTCTCAAACTAAACTGGACCCACCTGCCTGTGTTTAACCTATATCCCTCTGAACCTTTTATATTGGAGTCATAGAGATGTACAGCACAGAAACAGACCCTTTGGTCCAATTTGTCCATGACTATCAGTTATCCTAATCTAGTCTATTTGACAGCCCTGGACCATATCCCTCGAACCCCTTCTATGAGACTGTGAGAAACAAAAGCTCACTGACTTTAATAATTTCAGTCCGAGACAAATATCTGAATAACAGCTTCTTTTTTATTTATACACCTATAGGTGGGTGCCTTGTCTAATTACCAGGTAAGGTAATTACAGAATGCACACTATATCCAAAAACACCTCACAATTTATACCATATTTTTTTCCTTATTCCATTGTCTGTTCCCTGCTTCGCTTACGTCACTCATTTCCTTAAGACTTATCCCACAACTTCTGTTTATCCTGTTTTGTCCGTGACAAACTCTTATCTCTGACTCCCATAAGGGTGTTTGACGTCAGTCTATTATAGATTATTGATTAGGCATATCTTTTCTTCTGTCAGCATCTATTTCCATCCAGAGGCCACTTTGACCTCTTTGATTAGGGTTAGTTCCTGTGTCTTCAGGAAGGGAAACAGATGCTTTCCTGTTTGCCCATATATCCACCATTGTTCTGTATTAATGTTTCATGCTCACATATCCTTTGTTTTTGCTGAATATGTATTTTCTCATTCCTATTCTGTATCAGAATTTATACTTGCAGAAATAACATTAATTCATTTATATCCCACAATTTCCCCTTTTTCTTTTCATTACTATCTGTTATCTTCTGCATTTTTGTCTCCCTCTTTTTTTTTTAAACATTGTTCCCAAAATTCGCAAGCATCATTTCAGAGATTTCATCCATCTTAGTCTCACTCATCTCCTTATTATTTAGTTGATAAAGTCCCTCTGTCAAATTTCCCCTCAGGGGCATTCGTTTCATCAAGGCTGTTTCAATCAGCCTCTGGGTGAGCCCTCGTATACAGGGTATGATACAACAGCCAATGGCCACCAATACCCCGACTACTACTATCAGGGAAGTAAGGATAGAAACCACGACCCCCTTCCATTTTCCAAACCAGGATTCAAGCCACCCTGTGAGAGATGTGTCTACTCCTGAATTCTCAGCCAGTTCCTCTGCTAAGGTAGTCAATCCCCTTAAGGCCCGAGTAATTGAACCATCAGGCGCAGTATTATTAGGAATAAAGGTACAACAGCTTCCTCCTAACATCACACATACACCCCCTTTCTCTGCTAAAATCATATCAAGGGCTATTCTATTTTCCCATGCCATCCTACTCGTCGCATCAAGCTGTTCTGATATTCCTTTAACCGCCTCTCTTGTATAATTTATAAATCGCTGTTGATTATAGAAAATGTAATTTATCCAATCTACATTTTTATTAATTGTTACCCACCAAAAGAGAGCTGACTCAAAGCCTGCTGCAATCTGGTTACGAGCCTTGAATTCATCAGGTACTCCCCTAGGAACTCCTACCGAATCAAGATAAATCCTGTCATCAAAAGAAGTATCTAACAGTAATCTCTTACCCCTTCCCCTTTTTCTTACTATCTTCTCCTTCTCAAATGCCAAGGTAAATGGAATTGCCAATTGTACAATTGCGCATATCCCTTTCCAATCCGGAGGTCGTGTGGGTCTCAATATTTTTCCTCCACAGTACCACCACAGATCCGCTCGGGGAACCTTTAATGCCGAGTAGTTCCCTCCCTTCTCCGTTTCGGTAACATTCTTAATCTCTGTACACAATTTCAGCTCCCCCAAATCTCTCGACCGGCTTGTACCTCGCCTGTGCACACATGACGTGTGATTTCCAACTGCGGCAGAAAATGTGGGGGGAACTTTTGCACCTTTCTCCTCCAAGGGAGGGAACATCAGAGATAGGGAGGTATAATTCCTATCATTCCATGCAGTCTCATCCTGATACAGGGCTATCATACATTTCATGCCCTTCCTGTCTCGCTTCCATCCGAGCGGAAAGGGAACCACCTGGGCCACTGGCCTACCGGAGGCACATGCATAGCAATTGCTTTTGTTCAGACTTTTTACAGTATACTTTACCCATTCAACCCAGGCATTTGTATCCCCGTACCCAGTCTCTATCTCGATGGTCTGTTTCAAATCCTTTACCTCTATAATTTTTACTACTTTAGGATCATCGGGAGGGGTGAAAGGTTGTATCTCATTACCCAGTAATTCTACCCGTTTTCCCTGTCCTACGCTAATTCGAAAACAACAGCCCACAAATTCCTTCCCATTTGCTTTCATTTCAATCCCAAATGTTTCATTTAATTGTATCTCATAAGTGCCACCTCCCAAAACTGCTTCGTGCCATGTGGTTTTCCTTATCGTTAAATATATGGGGTTACACTTTTTATTGGGACAATCGCGTGCTGGTCGGAAGGGGGCCCGGTGTATTGTGACAAGACCATTATACCAGGTACCATCCCCGAGGCCATCCCCATAGGACTTAAGATGTATCTCTGAGTTGCGGTATTGTCTCTGATTAGCTACATTCCCACAATTTACTAAGCTACATACATCAGTGTCTATTACTTGTGGATTATCAGACTCAGGAACCATTAATTATACATATGAAAATGATATTTGACAAAATCCTAATACCAAGAGGGCTAGCATCATAACTCTAAGCATTCCCAGTATTCTAATCGCTATGCTAAAACACAAAAAGGCTTAATATACAATCTTACAGAAATAATCCCGTGCCCGCGTCGCCACTGTATAGTCAATTACTCAAAGTCTCTTTAGTCTGAGTTTCAGCGGGTCTTGCGTTGATTCGGCTGTCCAGACTTCTTCCTCAACTGGAGGGTCCACTGGCCCTTTGATCCGAGTATAATGAGTCCAGCCTTTTTCCGCCGTCCTTATTGCCGTTTCGGTAGTCAAAAGAGCCTGGTACGGCCCTTCCCAGTCTGGCTGCAGCTTAGTCTCTGTCCATGATTTTATTAAGACCCAATCTCCTGGCCGGATGGGATGAACAGCAAATTCAAGGGGCGGAGTCTGTGCCAATAGACCCTGTTTTCTGAGGAAAGATAAAGAGGAGGACAAGCCCAGTATATACTTCTTTAAAAACAAATCTTTAGTTTCAGGAATTGGCAATTCTCCCTGCGTTCCCAAATAAGGTAATCCAAATAAAATTTCATAGGGGGATAGTCCCAAATCTTTCCTCGGGGCTGTTCGTACTCGCAAGAGAGCTATAGGTAAACATTTGGTCCAAGGGAGTCTGGTTTCTCTGATCAATTTAGAGAGCTGTCGTTTGAGTGTTTGGTTCATTCTCTCGAATCTTCCTGATGATGGTGGATGCCATGGAGTATGGAATTCCCAGGAAATCCCCAACCCCTTCATTACCCCCTGTAACACTTTAGAGGTAAAATGAGTTCCTTTGTCGGAATCTATACGGTTCACTAACCCATATCGGGGAATTATGTGCTCTAATATTGTTTTAGACACCCCATTTGCAGTGGCGGTAGCCAGGGGGTATGCTTCAACCCAACCAGATAAATGATCTACTATGACCAACATATATTTTAATCTTCCAACTCTAGGTAGTTCAGTCTAATCTACTTGTATACTCTGAAAGGGTCTCAATCCTGGGTCTCTTCCTCCCTGGGCCTGTTTTCTCAGAACTTTTTTATTTACCTTTCTGCATATTATGCATCCCTCACATATTTGTTTAGCAATGGTATATATCCCTTTACATCCATATTCCCTGAGAACTAAATCACACATTGCTTGTACTCCCCAGTGACTGCCTTGGTGGAGGATAGCCATAATCTCTCGCATCATCATTTTGTTTAACATTTCCCTTCCATCAGATAACTTCCAATGCCCGTCAGCTGTCTTTGTAGCCCCTAAATCTCTCAATTCTCTTTCTTCCTTTTCAGTAAATATAGGAGCTTCCCTAGGACCTGGAACAGTAGGTATTAGGGAATGAATCACCACTTCTTGTGGGTTCAGGGCGGCTTCCCTAGCCACTTCATCAGCTAATCTATTTCCCCTAACCTCTGGTTCATTTCCTTTCTGATGACCATTTACGTGCACTACGGCTATCTCTTGGGGGAGTAATAAAGATTCCAAGACCCGTTTAATCAATTCTTCATGAACTAATTCCTTCCCCCGGCTATTGATCAATCCTCTTTCCTGCCATATCTTTCCGAACGTATGCACAACACCAAATGCATATTTAGAATCAGTGTATACTGTTCCCTCTTTATTTTCTAATGTCCTAAGGGCTCTCTCCAACGCATAGAGTTCGCAGGTCTGAGCTGACCACCCATTTGGCAACCTTCCTGCCTCCACCACACGACTTTCTGTCCCGTCTACGACTGCATACCCATTATGCCTTTTCCCTTCAATCACCCGGGATGACCCGTCTATAAAAAGTCTAGCCCCTGCATGAAGTGGAACATCTCTCAGGTCCATACGGACCTTAGTTTGGTATTCAATAATGTCAAGGCAGTCGTGCCCTGGATTCTGAGGAGAGTCTCCTTCCCCTTTCCAAAGAAAAGCAGCTGGATTTAAACAATTGTCGGTGACCAACACTAAATCATCCTTTTCTATCAGTATCGCCTCATATTTCAAAATCCGCGAGTCTGTCAACCATCGCCCAGCTTATTGGTTTAGGATTGTTCTCACTTGATGTGGAGTGCTTACTATTAGGGCTCCCCCAAATGTAAGCTTTCTGCTTTCCTCCACCAACAGTGCAGTGGCAGCCACAGCCTGCACACACTCAGGCCACCCTAGGGATACTGGATCCAATAGCTTTGAAAGATATGCTACTGGCTGTTTCATCCCTCCCCACCTCTGGGTTAATACTCCTAAAGCCGCTCCCTTATCTACGGTGACAAAGAGGTGGAAGGGTTTATCTAGGGAGGGTAAGGCTAACACGGGGGCATAAATCAAATCTCTTTTGAGTTTCTCGACTAGTTCTTTTTCCTCATTATTCCAATTTAGATGTTCTGGCTCCCCCTCTATTAGTTTGAGATATAATTTCCTAGTCTTCTGAGCATAGGAATCTATCCACAATCTGCAATATCCCGTTAGACCCAAACATTTGCGTAACTCTCGTTTAGTGCTGGGCAGTGGCATCCCCACTATTCCCTCTATCCGCTCCGGGCTTATCTTTCGCTTACCCTCACTCACTAAATGTCCCAAGTATTTTACTTCTTGCTCCACATATTGTAATTTGTTTTTAGATACTCGCAGGCCCTGCTGGCCCAGAAAATTCAATAATTTGTTAGTGGCTTCTACTACTCTGTCTCTTCTTATTCCTGATACTAAGAGGTCGTCTACATACTGCAACAGGGTAGTCCCCTTGGGGCTGCTAAATTTCTCCAATATTTGTTCTAACTTCTGTCCAAATAAATTCGGGGATTCCGTAAACCCCTGGGGGAGCACAGTCCATCGGTATTGCTGTTTCCGCCCTGTCTTGGGATCCTCCCATTCAAAGGCAAACAAATTCCTACTTTCCTCCGCCAAGGGACAAGCCCAAAAGGCATCCTTTAAATCTATCACACTAAACCATTTGTGGTCATGAGGGATCTTACTTAATAACGTATAGGGGTTTGGCACCACTGGGTGCCTGAACTGCACTATCCGATTTAATGTTCTCAAATCTTGCACCAATCGATAAGTTCCATCAGATTTCCATACTGGTAGAATTGGGGTATTATAAGGAGACATACATGGTTCCAACAGTCCATCTCTAATCAGTCCCTCAATTACTGGCTGCAGTTCCCGTTTACCTTCTATGGAAATAGGATATTGTCGTTCACAGACAACGTCCCCTTTCCGTTTTAAATTTATTAAAAGGGGAGGGATCTGTAGTTTTCCACGATTCGCTTCTCTAGCCCATACTATAGGGTCTATCTCTCTCTCTCTGCATCCTCTGTCAATATTGCCAGTTGTACAACTAATTCTTTTTCCTGAATTCCAATCTCCAGTCCTAAAAGAATAATTAGGTCTCTCCCCAGTAAGTTACTTCCTATATCAGGGATATACAGCAGTTCCCCTGTAACCCTACCTTTAGGACCTTCTATCATCAGAGGTTCAAATAGTGGAACAGTAAATCCTTCTCCTTTCACCCCCGAAACAGTAATTGACCGTGTTAACATTTCTACTTTCTTTGGTTAAAATTTAGCGATGACCGTGCTGCCCCCGTATCTACTAGGAAGACTACCTCTTCCCTACAGGGTCCCACCTTCAAGTTTATCAAGGGTTACTGGTGGGCCCCCGAGGGCAGGAACCCCTGACACCCCTATTCTTCATCATAATTCATAAGCGGAATTGCCTTTTCTTCCCTTTGTAGATCAGGACACTCCCGCTTAAAATGCCCTATCTTTCCACAATAATAGCATCCTGCCTGTAGCGACTTCCATCTCTGCCCCTGTCGCTCAAACCCTCTATCAAATGTTCCCCCTTGTCCTCTCCCTCTCCCTCTCCCTCTCTGTCCTACATGCTGCCTCCTGCCACTCCGGTTGCTCACTATTGGTTCCATTCTCCTCTTAATTACCTCATCAACCGTAGCTACCATCATTCTCGCCTTCTGTTTTTGTCTCTCATCCTCCCTCTTTACAAACACTTTCTGTGCCTCTCTCAACAATTCATCTAATGGTTTTTCGCTCCATCCTTCTATCTTCTGTATCTTTCTCTGTATGCCTGGCCATGCTTTTGTCACAAAATGTACTTTCAAAAGACCCTGTGCCACTGGGTCCTCAGGGTTCATTCCAGAGTATTTCCGCATTGAGTCCCTTAATCTTTGCAAGAAAGCTGAGGGAGTCTCAACTTTCTCCTGTCTAATTTCATAGGCTTTAATCAAATTCTGTGACTTCGGAACTGCCTCCCTTATCCCTTTTAGAATCAGGTCTTTCAATTCCCTCATTTCTTCTCTATGCTCCGGGTTTTGGTTTTCCCACTGGGGGTCTCTGAGGGGAAACTTCACCTCTCCCTGTCCAGCATCCCCATCTCCAATCGGGTGTTCCCTGTCCCATATTTTAATGGCAGCTCCTCGTATAAGTCCCCTCTCCTCCCCAGTAAATAGTATATTCAAAATAGACATTAATTCAGCCCAGGTATACAGACTGGGCCCCAAAAATTGATCAATTTGTTCAGATAACCCCACCGGATCCTCAACCAGGACCTTCATTTCCTTTTTAAATGTTCTGACCTCCCCACTGGTGAGGGGGGCACTTACAAACCCAATCTCTTTGTCCCCTATGGGTACCTCCCGAAGGGGATAAGTCGTTACGTTTTTCCCCTTTTTCTTTTGTTTTCCCCCCTTAGACTTTGATTTAGATTCTCCGGAGGCCTCCTCTACATCTACTGTAGCTTCCCTTTCTTTTGCTGAGAATTGAGGGTCAGGAACAACAACATCCCCAGCCCCTGTCCCTTCGTCCTCCTCTTGTGAATCATCTGTTCCCTGTCTGTCTGTCTGTCCTCCTTCCCCTTGTTCACCTAACCTGATTTTATGGTACGGGGGGGGGGGGCAAACAGTTAAGAGGATCCCAGGGACTGGGTGGGGCAGAGGGGGAATCCTTTGTCTTTACTAACATCATTCCCAAACTGCCCTTCCAACAGAACGCATAATCCGCCTCCTCTTGACTAAAAGGTTGTTTTTTTATTCACATACAACCCTAAATACTGACAGACCCAATCCTCGTCCGAACCATACTTTGGCCAGAAGACAGCCGGACGAAGGATTGGTTCTTTGGTCCATATTAAACAACAATATTTAATCATTTTCTTTTTATCTTTTGCCCTTGTACAAGTATTACTTGTCCAATCCCGCAACATCCTCCCCAACGGACTTTCAGGAGGAATGTTACCAGGGACTTTTTCATCCCTTACTCCGTGACAGTTACTCTGCCTACCCCCCATTTTCCCGGGGCCCTCGCTAGTCCCCCAGCGAGTAAATTCCTCTTTTCCCGCCCACCAAGGCAATACTTAAAAGTCAATTTTCTTACCTTGGTCTGTGCACAGAATTGTCTGGCCCCTTTTGTCACCGTATCTTCTATCGAGCTCCTATCACTGTCTGATTCAGATGTCTCTCTTGTGGGATTCACATCAGTCACCCAAGGGAGCATACCAAACCGGGACACGAGACCGCTCCTCAATGGGGAACGGGACGCGTCTTCCCAGTGTCCAAGGCCAGCCACTCCCCCCGGTGATGGAAGAAAATCCCGGACGAGCCCCCAATTGTGAGAAACAAAAGCTCACTCACTTTAATAATTTCAGTCCGAGACAAATATCTGAATAACAGCTTCTTTTTTATTTATACACCTATAGGTGGGTGCCTTGTCTAATTACCAGGTAAGGTAATTACAGAATGCACACTATATCCAAAAAACCCTCGAAATTTATACTATATGTTTTTCCTTATTCCATTGTCTGTTCCCTGCTTCGCTTACGTCACTCATTTCCTTAAGACTTATCCCACAACTTCTGTTTATCCTGTTTTGTCCGTGACAAACTCTTATCTCTGACTCCCATAAGGGTGTTTGACGTCAGTCTATTATAGATTATTGATTAGGCATATCTTTTCTTCTATCAGCATCTATTTCCATCCAGAGGCCACTTTGACCTCTTTGATTAGGGTTAGTTCCTGTGTCTTCAGGAAGGGAAACAGATGCTTTCCTGTTTGCCCATATATCCACCATTGTTCTGTATTAATGTTTCATGCTCACATATCCTTTGTTTTTGCTGAATATGTATTTTCTCATTCCTATTCTGTATTAGAATTTATACTTGCAGAAATAACATTAATTCATTTATATCCCACACCAGTGTTGGACAGGGATGTACAAAGTTAAAAATCACACAACACCAGGTTATAGTCCAACAGGTTTAATCAGCTGATGAAGTAGCATCGCTCCGAAAGCTAGTGTGCTTCCAATTAAACCTGTTGGACTATAACCTGGTGTTGTGTGATTTTTAACTGGGTATAGTTTGTTACTTGGAAAATATACTTTTTATTATTTAAAGTCAAAGAGATGTACAGCACGGAAACAGACCCATTTGGTCCAACCTGTCCATGCCAGCCAAATATCCTAAATTAATCTAGTCACATTTGTCAGCACTTGGCTCATACCCCTCTAAACCCTTCCAATTCATAGACCCATCCAGATGCCTTTTAAATACTGTAATTATACCGGCTTCCACTACTTCCTCTGGCAGTTCATTCCATACATGCACCACCCTCTGCATGGAAACATTGCCCCTTCGGTACCTTTTATATCTTTCTGCTCTCGCCCTAAACCTGTGCCCTCTAGTTGTGAACTTCACTCCAACACTGAGGAAAAGACATAAAAACATTGAGCAGCCAGACAAATGCAAAAGCAATAAAATATCGAGACACATAGTGTAAAACAAATTATGGCTCTAATCCTTTTTGTTCTCTGAGGCATATGGACACTTAATCTGTCAATAACATCAGCATTGCTACAGAGCATATTGTGTACACTCCTCAGTGTCAACAAGCAGGGCACATGTTTGCCGGTGTCACCAAAACATTGGGCATGTTCCTCGCTGTTGGCAGAAAAGGGGCGAGACCTACTTTTGATGGACAAATAAGGAGCACTGGAGGACCAGAAGGAGAGTTGTCCTCATGCCAATTGGAGCTCCCCTATTGTCTGAATGCGGAAGGTGGACCATGAGCTTCTTAAGGTCCTGCTCCTCCTCTCACACTGAATGAAGATCGAGCTTCACCTCAGACTGCAACTTCCTTCCTCTGTCCAACATCTGTGAGTACAGCACTCTCTTTTCTCACCCCCTTTTCCATTTACGTTTCATTCTGGGGTTCAATTGTTGACTTGGAGCAACTGAAAGGAATGGGAATGAATCCAGCGAGTTAGTCCATGCCTGTGTCTCAATTGGCAATACAGACAGGCAGGAGTCTGTAAGAATGCAGCAAGCCAGGCAGTATCAGGAGGTGGAGAAGTCGACGTTTCGGGTGTAACCCTTGTTCAGGACTGGGGGTGAGTATAGGGAGAGCTGCAGAACAAGGGTATGCTGAGGGCAGGGTGATGAACTGGGGATAGGTGTAAATAGGTAGAGGGTACGACCTGGTTGGTGAATGTGAGGAAGGAACCTAGTTGGTGGCAGGGAGGTGGAGGGGCAGGGGCTCGGAAGGGAGGTTATTTGAAATTGGAGAACTCACTGTTGAGTCCTTCGGGCTGTGGACTGCTCAGGTGGAAGATGAGATGTTGTTCCTCCAATTTGCACTGTGGTTTGTTGTGGCAATGGATGGGGCCAAAAATGGTCATGTCAGAAAGGGAGTGGGAAGGGGAATGAAAATGGGTGGTGACTGGGAGGTCCGGTCGGCCTCTGCAGACCTTGCTGCGATGCTCGGCGAACCGTTCCCCAAGTTTATGCTCGTGCTCCCCGACGTAGAGAAGGCCACAGTTGGCAAATACAGTACCCCAACATAAAGTTACAGCCTTTGCTGTGAAAAAAAGTAGAAAGGTATATTGTTTAAATGGTGATATATTGGGATGTGGAGAAAGTGAGGACTAGAAATGCTGGAGATTAGAGTCAAAAAGTGTGGTGCTGGAAAAGCACAATAGGTCAAGCAGCATCCGAGCAGTAGGACAGTCAAGGTTTTGGGCGCAAGCCCTTCATCAAGAATGATGCGTGGATGTTCAGAGGGGCATCAGTGTCCTTCTGTGCCAGTTGTCAGACAGGTGCAGCAGGCAATGAGCAAGGCAAGTGGTGTATTAGCAAGAGGAATTAAGTTCAGAAGCGGGGATGTATTCCTGCAGTTGGGGGGTCATTGAATATTCGAGGAGAAAGTGAGGTCTGACGATGCTGGAGATCAGAGCTGAAAATGTGTTGCTGGAACAGCGCAGCAGGTCAGGCAGCATCCAGGGAACAGGAGAATTGACGTTTGATTCCTAAAGAAGGGCTTATGCCCGAAACGTCGATTCTCCTGTTCCCAGGATGCTGCCTGACCTGCTGCGCTGTTCCAGCAACACATTTTCAGGTCATTGAATATATTCAAGGTTGAGTTCATCTGATTTTTATGTGGATGTTTATGGGGAAGGCAAGAAAATGGTCTTGAGGCAATTACAGAACCGAGTTACAGAACCATACAGCACAGAAACAGACCCTTCAGTCCAACTAGTCCATGCTGACTATGTTCACCAGCTAAACCAGTCCCACCTGCCAGTGTTTTAGCCCATAACCTTCTGAACATTTCCTAATCATGTAATTATCCAAATGTCTTTTAAACCTTGTAACTGTACCTGCACCCACCACTTCCTCTGGACATTCAGTCCACACGTGAACCACACTCTGTATAGAAAAAATATTGTGCCCTTCAAGTCTTTTTAAAATCTCTTTCTCCTCTCACATTCAAAATTTGCTCCCTCATCTTGAAACCCCCAGCCTAGGGGAAGGACACCTGTCATTCACCTCATCTCTCCCCTCATGATTTTATAAACCTTGATAAGGTCACATCTCCACCTCCTATGCTCCAGTGAAAAAAGTCCCAGCCCATCCACCAAGATGCAGGTAGATCCACATCCAGTCATGATCGGTTCAATGCTGGTCCCAATTCTCTCTCACGGTGTCCAGGACAGCAAGAGACCACAAGACATAGGAGCAGAAATTAGACCACCAGGTCTGCTCATTCCATTCAATCATCGCTGATCAGTTTCTCAATCCCATTCTTCCACTTTCAACAAAGTGAAAACGGACGGATAGAGCGTGGGATGGAGATTTTCCGCTTCTAGGGAATAATAGAGGAAAGAGAGTTCACTATAAATTAGAATTTTTGGGATCGGCTGATGAGCCAAGGAGTGTCAGTTGGAGTTTAATTTAGAGAAGTCTGAGGTTTGCATTTTGGTCAAGCAATCCAGGCAGGACTGATGCAGTTAGGGGAATGTTGCAAAATAAAGAGACCTTGGAGTGCAGGTTCATAGTTCCTTGAAAGTGGAGTCTCAGGTGGATAGAATAATGAAGAAGGCGTTTGGTTTGCTTTCCTTCATTGCTCAGAGCATTCAGTATAGGAGTTGGGAGGTCATGTAATACACCCTTCCCCCTCAAATGTGTGGTATCTAACTGCTTCATTGTTTCTAGTGAATACAGCCCACACCTCCCGCTACTGCCATAACATGAAAGCACTAGCTTTTGGAGTTCTGCTCTTTTATCAGGTGGTTGTGGAGAATAAGATCATGATCACAGAATTTATAGCCAAAGGAGTCCAGTGTCATGGAGATGTGATACATTAAACAATTTAGATTAAATCTTCCATCTTTTAGAATGGGGTTCTGTTCTTTGGTATGTTAATCCCAGAACCTGTTTTCAGTAACTTTCTCAAGAACGTAATTTAAATGCAGAGCTTTTCTATCCAAAATGTCAGGCTGACTCGGCATTGGGACCCAGACAGAATTCACACCGATTGAAGGATAGGCTGGGACTTTTTTCATTGGAGCACAGGAGGTTGAAAGGTGAAGGTGTCGGGTGCCTCGTTAGCAAGTTTGCAGATGACATTCAGATTGATGGAATATCAGATAGTGAAGGGGACTGTCAGATGATACAGTAGAATATAGATTGGAGAGTTGGGAAGAGAAATGGAGTTTAATCCAGACAAATGCGAGGTGATGCATTTTGGAAGGTGCAATTCGAGAGCAAACTATACATTAAATGGGAAGGTCCTGGGGGAAATTGATGTACAGAGAGATCTGGGTGTTCAGATCTATTGCCATCTTCAGAGAACAATGTCTGTCAGTAGAGTGGTTAAGGCAGCATACAACATGCTTTCCATCATCGGACGGAGTATTGAGTACAAGAGCTGGCAGGCCATGTTGAAGTTATATAAGATTTTGGTTCGGCCACATTTGGAATACTGCTGTACAATTCCGGTCGCCAGATTTCCCAAAGGATGTGGATGCTTTGGAGAGGGTGCAGAGGAGGTTCACCAGGATGTTGCCTGTTATGGAGAGCGCTAACTATGAGGAGAGGTTGAGTAGATTAGGAGTATTTTCATTGGAAATAAGGAGGTTGAGGAGGGGTCTTGATTGAGGCCTATAAAACCATGAGGCATGTAGACAGGGGTGGATAGGAAGAATTTTTTTCCCCCCATAGGGGAAGACTTAATTACTAGGAGTCACGAGTTCAAAGTGAGAGGGGAAAGGTTTGAGGGAGATCTACATGGAAAGTTCTTTACGCAGAGGGTGGTGGGTGCCTCATGCAGTGGAGGCAGTAGGGCTGGGATCGATAGCGTCATTTAAGATGTATCTAGACAGATACATGAATCGGCAGGGAGCAAAGGGATACAGATCCTTAGAAAATAGGCGGCAGGTTTAGATAGAGAATCTCGATCAGCATAGCCTTGGAGGGCTGAAGGGCCTGTTCCTGTGCTGTAAGGTTCTTTGTTCTCTTTATAGAGGTTTCCAAAACCATGAGGGGCATAGATAAGGTGAACGGCATGTGTCATTTCAAGATTAGGCCGCAAATTAAGGTGAGAGGAGAAAGATTTTAATAAGAGATGAGGAGCACCTTTTTTGTAAACAGAGTGGTTTGTGTGTGGAATAAATGTCCAGAGGAAATAGTGGATGCTGGTTGTGTAACAACGTTTAAAAGACATTTGCATAAGTACATGAATAGGAAAGGTTCAGGGGGATATGGGCCAAATACAGGTAGGTGGGACTAGTTTAGTTTGTGAATATAGTCAGCATGGACTAGTTGGGCTGAAGGGTCTGTTCCTGTGCTGTATGACCCTTTAACTGTTCTGTACTGGTCTTAAAATCATTTTACTTGCCTTCCCCCAGAAACATCCACTTCTTTCTTGTCCTAAAATCAGACGAACTCAGCCTTGAATATATTCAATGACCCCCTAACTGCAGAGACTTCTGAACTCATTTCCTCTTGCTAATATACCACTTGCCTTGCTGATTGCTTGCTGCACCTGTCTGACAACTGGCAGTGACTGGTGTGGAAGGATGCTGAGGCCACTTTTTACATCCACACATCATTCCTGAGGAAGGGCTCATGCCTGAAACGTTGATTCTCCTGCTTCTCGGATGCTGTCTGATCTGCTGTGCTTTTCCAGTGCCACACTTTTCAACTGTCATCTCCAGCATCTGCAGTCCTCACTTTCTCCGCATCCCAATATGTCACAATTTAAACAACGCACCTCCTTTCAGCAGTTATTTGTTCGTAACTGAGGCTAGAACTTCACGCTGTGGGACTGCATTTGCCATGTGTTTGCCAATTGAGATACAGACCTGGACTAACATTTCCCGACTCTGTCCCCTCCCTGGATTCACTCACTTTCTTCAGTTGCTGCAAGTCAACAATTGGCTTCTCATTGGTCCATTTGAAGAAGGATTTGCGCCATTTTTGCAGACAGCAAAGAGCGTGAATGGCTTTTGCTGAACCAGCATGGAAACAGACCCTTCGGTCCAACCCGTCCATGCCGACCAGATATCCCATCCCAATCTAGTCCCACCTGCCAGAATTTGGCCCATATCCCTCCACACCCTTCCTATTCATGTACCCATCCAAATGCCTCTTAAATGTTACAATTGTACCAGCCTCCACCACTTCCTCTGTCAGCTCATTCCATACACGTACCACTTTCTGTGTGAAAAAGTTTCCCAGTAGGTCTCTTTTATATCTTTCCCCTCTCACCCTAAACCTATACCCTTGACTTCTGGACTCCCCCACCCCAGGGAAAAGACTTTGTCTATCTATCCTATCCATGCCCCTTTTGTGAACCTCAGCTTCCGACGCTCCAGGGAAAATAGCCCCAACCTGTTTAGCCTCTCCCTATACCTCAAATCCTCCAACCCTGGCAACATCCTTGTGAATCTTTTCTGAACTCTTTCAAGTTTCACAAAATCTTTCCAATAGGAAGGAGACCAGAATTACACACAATATTGCAACAGTGGCCTAACCAATCTCCTGTACAACAGCCACATGACCTCCCAACTTCTGTACTCAATCCTCTGACCAATAAAGGAAAGCATACCAAACACCACCTTTACAGTTCTATCTATCTGCGACGCCAGTTTCAAGGAGATATGAACCTGCACTCTGAGGTGTCTTCGTTCAGCCACACTCCCTAAGACCTTACCATTAAGTGTATAAGTCCTGCTAAGATTTGCTTTCCCAAAATGCAGCACCTCACATTTATCTGAATTAAACTCCATCTGCCACTTCTCAGCCCATTGGCCAATCTGGTCAAGATCCTGTTGTAATCTGAGGTAACCCTCTTCACTGTCCACTGCACCTCTAATTTTGGTATCATCTGCAAACTTACTAACTGTACCTCTTTTACTCGCATCCAAATCATTAATGTAAATGACAAAATGTAGAGGGCCCAGCACCGATCCTTCTGGCACTCCACTGGTCACAGGCCTCCAGTCTGAAAAACAACCCTCCATCACCACCCTCTGTCTTCTACCTTTCAGCCAGTTCTGTATCCAAATGGCTAGTTCTCCCTGTATTCCATGAGATCTAATCTTGCTAATCAGTCTCCCATGGGGAACCTTGTCGAACGCCGTACTGAAGTCCATATGGATCACATCTACCGCTCTGCCCTCCTCAATCCTCTTTACTTCCTCAAAAACTCAAAATTTGAGATATTATTTCCCACACAAAAAGCCATGTTGACTATCCCTAATCAGTCCTTGCCTTTCCAAACACATGTACATCCTGTCCCTCAGGACTCCCTCCAACAATGTGCCCGCCACCGATGTCAGGCTCACTGGTCTATAGTTCCCTGGCTTGTCCTTACCACCCTTCTTAAACAGTGGCACCACATTAGCCAACCTCCAGTCTTCCGGCATGCGCAGTGTTCTCTCCTAGCAGATTTAAAGTGTCCAAATGCCACAATTTCTTCCCCAGTCACCCGACATAACCGCGCATGCTCCTTTCTGTGTTTGATGTTCATCTTCCCTATAACCCTCATGATTTTATAAATCTCAAATGAGGTCACCCCTCAACCTCCTGTGCTCCAGTGAAGAGTGTCTCAGCCTCTCCTTACAACTCAAACCCTCCAGTCCTGGCAACATCCTGGGAAATCTTTACTGAACCCTTTCTAATAGAATTCTTCCTATTACAGGGCCACCAGAAGCGTTCTCAGTACTCTACAAGTGGCTTCACCAACATCCTGTACAACTTCAACATTATGTCCCAGCTCCTTTATTCAATGGTGTGAACAATTAAGGTAAGTGTGTTGAATGCCTTCTGAAGCTTCCTTCCAGCCAGTGATGCAACTTTCAAAGAAGTATATATCTGAACCCCCGCCGCCCCCCACCATATCCCTCTGTACAAGCCCTGCCCTTCCTTATTTTGGCAAAATGCAACCCCTCACCTTTTATCTATACACATGTTCTCTCTCAGACATACACACATACACGCCCCCCCCAACACACACACCCTTTCACAGGCTTCTCCTCCATCACACTCACTTTACCAAGCATGTGCACACATACTCTCTTACACGCACACTCATGCTGCACACATACATATAACAATGTGGTGCATTTGCAGAATTATATTTGCAGATATATTCAATTTTGCACAAAACGCACAATATGCAGGTAGTCAATCCATGGAATATTTTATAAATTCCTAGTTTGGAAATAGAACCAGTCCGATTTAAGATTGGGATACTCTCACACCTTTCATGCATTGTCTGGACTGAGATGTCACCTGTTTTTTAAAAAGACCTTAAGTGATCTTGAGAATATGACTTAATAGTAGTACTGCGATGTACACATTAATGAACTAAAACCTGCAACCCATTCTAAAAGATGAAAGATTTAACAACAATCTATGTTTGTCAATATATCATCAGTTGCATGACATTGATCTTTTGCTCTTAACTCTGTGTCTTATGATCCTGCTCCACAGTTACCCGATGAAGGAGCAGCACTCCGAAAGCTGGTGCTTCCGAATAAACCTGTTGGACTATAACCTGGTGTTGTGATTTTTAAACCGTGTCCAACCTAGTCCAACAGCAGCACCTCCACCTCGTTTCTAGTGAACACAGCCCATACTTCCCAGTGCTGCCAGTAAACTGCCGATGAAACGATGCACTCCTGAAAAATTTATAGTATCTAACGAAACCAGCTACTCATTCACTGCTCCATCTAATACACAACATTGGAAACTTAGTGCAGAAGGCTGCAAGAAATGAGCAGCTTTAAAACAAAAACCGCTTGGAGCTTTCAATGAGAGCCTGGCCCAGCAGTACGTTCTGGTTACCTTTTATTTTGTGTCCCAACATGGTTACAGCTTCAGATCCCCCCCCCCCCCCCCCCCCCAGCAAAAAGGGCAGAGAAAGAGTAGCTGTTTTTTAGACAACTCCACAACAGGGGAGAGGAGCAAAGGGCGGGGCAAGGCCATCAGCAGGCCCCCACACTACGCCTGCATTGCCTTGCACAGTTTACAAAAATGACTTCCCCTTCAGAGACTCCCCACAGTGTGGGAGCAGGCCAACTGGCCCAAAGGCTACACACCGATCCTCCGAAAGGTAACCCACCCACACAATTCCCCTATTGCTCAACATTTACCCTTGACTAATGCACCTAACCTGCACATCCCTGGGCACTATCTGAACCTGGACAAAGTTAAAAATCTCACAACACCAGGCTAAGTCCGACAGTTTATTTGGAAACACGAGCTTCGGAGCACTGCTTCTTCATCAGGTGATTGTGGACAATAAGATCATATGGCACAGAATTTATAGGAAAACATTACAGTGCCCTGCCACTGAACTGATATATTGAACAAACCTGGATTGTTAAGTCTTTCATATTTTAGAATAGGTTGCAGCAATCATTAATTAGATTACTTACAGTGTGGAAACAGGCCCTTCAGTCCAACAAGTCCACACCGCCCCGAAGAAGCGCAACCCACCCATACCCCCTACACTTACCCTTTACCTAACACTACGGGCAATTTAGCATGGCCAATTCACCTGACCTGCACATCTTTGGACTGTGGGAGGAAAGCAGAGCACCCGGAGGAAACCCACGCAGACACGGGGAGAACGTGCAAACTCCACACAGTCAGTCGCCTGAGGCAGGAATTGAACCCAGGTCTCTGGAGCTGTGAGGCAGCAGTGCTAACCACTGTGCCACCGTGCCGCCCACTAAACAAAAATAAACATTGCATAGGGCTTTCTGATAGGAAGGAAACCAGAATTGCATGCAATATTCCAACTGTACAGCTGTAACATGACCTCCCAACTCCTGTACTCAATACTCTGACCAATAAAGGAAAGCATACCAAATGCCATCTGCACTATCCTATTGACCTGCGACTCCACTTTCATAGAGCTGTGAACCTGCACTCCAAGGTCTTTTTGTTCAGCAACACTCCCTCGGACCTTACCATTAAGTGTACAAGTCCTTCTAAGATTTGCTTTCCCAAAATGCAGCACCTCACATTTACCTAAATTAGATTCCACTTGCCACTTCTCAGCCCATTGGCCCATCTGATCAAGATCCCATTGTAATCTGAGGTAACCTCCTTCGTTGTCCACTACACCTCCAATTTTGGTGTCATCAGCAAACTTACTATACCACTTATGCTCGCATCCAAAAGGTAGTGGGCCCATTATCTATTTTCAAAGTGGAATTTACAATATATTACATGTATTGACTGCCTGCAGATTGTGCAGTCTTTGAGCAAAGTAGAATGTATTTGCAAACATCATGCTACAAAGACAAACTCCCACCATGGATGATCTATCATGTGTGCATGAGATAGAGAAAAAGTCCATGTCCGTGCTGTATATCTCTGTCTATTTGATAACAGATGCTTTATTCCTGTTGGTGTAAATGTTGTTGTAATTCATAGCTGGGTACTAATAGATGTAAGGGTGACAGAATTCCTCAAGTAGGGCACTGTAAGATTCCTGAGAGACCCCTATTCCTGGTTTACTTCCTCATGAACAAACATTAAGCACGTGCGCCTATTTATGATTTTTGTTTCATTTTTTCTTGTTTTATTCCCTGCTATGACTGCACCTTGTATCAGGATGGTTGACGGGCTGGGAGATTGTGGGTTGGGTCTTGATTGAATATTTTATCGTTCCAGAAGTTATAAAAGGCGGGGTCAAAGCTTTCACAGTAATCCAGCAGAGCTGAGAACAGACCGACATCTTAGTCTGTGGGAACAGGAGGATCAACACGGGACAGAGAAATCAGGGCCTGAAATCTGAGCTGACACCAGACCATCCTGTGATCCAGTGCTTTGATTAGCAGCATCCTTCTACATCAGTCAATGCCAGTTGTCAGACAGGTGCAGCAAGGCAAGTGGTATATTAGCAAGCTGAACTGAGATTAGAAGTAGGGATGTCTTCCTGTAGTTAGGGGGTCATTGAATATATTCAAGGCTGAGTTCATCTGATTTTTGAACAATAAAGTGTGGATTTCTTTGTGCGCAGGAGGTTTTTTTTTATTTTCAATGGTTTATGTGTTGGATGCAGGTACAGTATCCACGTTGACGGTGGAAGGCAAGGAAATGGTTTTAAGACCATGACAGAACAGTTACGTTAGACAGCACAGAAACGGACCCTTCAGTCCAACTATTCCATGCTGCCTACGTTCTCAAACTAAACTGGTGCCACTTGCCAGTGTTTGGCCCATATCCCTCCGCACCGTGCCTCTTCATATACTTATCCAAATGTCTTTTAAACGTTGCATCTGAATGTGCATCCACCACTTCCTCTTTACATTCACTCCACACGTGAAACACACTGTTTATAAACAAACTTTTCCTGATTCTGTCCACTCCGTGAATTCATTCCCTTTCCTTTCGGTTGCTGCAAGTCGTAAATTGAAGCCCAGAATAAAAAACATGGAAAAGGAGTTGTGAAGAGAGTACCATACACTCAGATGGTTGACAGAATAAGGAGGTTACAGTCTGGAGCAAACTCAATCTTCATTCAGTGAGAGCAGCAGCAGCTTCCGAAGCTCATGTTCCAACGTCTGCATTCAGACAATAGGAAGGCTCTGATTGGCAGAAGGACCAGTCACCTTCCGGTCCTCCAGGGCTCCTGACTGGCCTCTTTCACTACCCTGTCTCCCAATGATGCAACTTTCAAAGAACTATGTACCTGATTTGGAGATGCCGCTGTTGGACTGGGGTGTGCGAAGTTAAATTTCACACAATACGAGGTGATACTCTGACAGGCTCATTTGTAAGCACTAGCATTTGGAGCACTGCTCTTTCATCAGGTGGTTGTGTCTTATGATTCTGTTCCACAAACACCCAATGAAGAAGCTCGTGCTTCCAAATAAGCCAGTTGGACGATAACCTGGTGTTGAGTTTTAACTTTATCCACCCCAGTCCAACACCAGCACCTCCACATCATGTCTAGTGAACCAAGCACACACTTCTCAGTGCTGCCAGGAAACTACAATGCTGATGACATTGCACTCCTGAAAATTTTACAATTTCTAACAATGCTGGCTACTCATTCACTGCTGCAACCGATACACAACATTGGAAACATAGTACAGGAGACTGTCAGAAATGAGCACAGCAGGTCAGGCAGCATCTGAGGAGCAGGAACATCAACGTTTCTGGCAAAAACCTGAGGAAGGGCTTTTGCCCGAAATGTCAATTTCCCTGGTCCTCGCACGCTGCCTGACCTGCAGTGCTTTGCCAGCACCACTCTAATCTTGACTCTGATCTCCAGCATCAGCAGTTCTCACTTTCACATGTAAAATGAGCAGTTTTAAAACAAAAACCTGTTGCAGTTTAAAGCTCTCAGTGAGAGTCTGAGCTCAGTGTGAAGTTCAGGTAATCTTTATTGTGACCCAACTTTGTTACAGCTTCAGAATCTCCCAGCAGAAAGGCGTAGAAAAAGTAGCAATTTTTTAAAAATAGCTCAAGGTCAAAGTGCAACCCCTCACTTTCTTCATTATTGGTCACCACTGAGTCGTCCCTTTGTAACTGCATCCTTGGTACAGCCTTAACCTGGAGGAAGTATTGCCTCACTCAGCAATTTCAACCTGTATTCCAATCAAGTTGGATGAGCAGCGTAGAGTCCACCAGACTGTTGTGGGGCTGGAGTCACATGTAGGCCAGACCGGGTAAAGGATGTAGCTGGGACGACTGCTCTAATAACTGCTCAAGTCTTCCCTAAAAAAGAACTGAGTGAATCAGATGGGGGTTTTCTTCCACCCCCACCCCACCGACAATGGTTTCACCGTTAGATTCTGAACTCCAGATTTCTGACCAAATTCGAATTCCACCATCTGTGTGGACCCGTTGGTGCCTCAACAGGTTGGAGGATTCACGGAATGTCCTTCTGCACTCGGGGCAGCTGAAGGGTCTCTCCCCCGTGTGGACCCACCGGTGCCTCAGCAGGGCAGAGGCCTGGGTAAAGGCCTTCCTGTACTCAGGGCAGCTGATTCCCTGCTGTGACTACACTGTGCCTGGATTGTTGACTGGCTGGGAGATTGTGGATTGAGGCTTGATTGACTAAATGTTTGTCCGAGAAGGTGTAGAAGGGGGGGTTCAGAGCTTCAACAGACATCCAGCAGAGCTGAGAACAGACAGACATCCACATGCCTTTTAAATGTTGTAATTGTGCCAGCCTCCACCACTTCCTCTGGCAGTTCGTTCCATACATGCACCACCCTCTGAAGTGGTTGCCCCTCCAATCTCTTAAATCATTCCACTCTCACCTCAAACATATGCCTTCTAGTTTTGGACTGCCATACCCTGGGGAAAAGACCTTAGGGTTTCCCCTCTATCCATGGCCCTTACAAAGGTCTATAAGTTTATCCCTCAGTCTCTGATGCTCCATGGAAAATGCCCCTGGCCTATTCTTTTCTGACCCCTTTCAAAGTTTCATAACATCTTTCCTACAGCAGGGAGACCAGAACTAACTGCAGGATTCCAAAAGTGGCTTAACCAACATCCTGGACAGCCACAACATGACCTCCCAACTCATCTACTCAATGCTCTGACCAACAAAGGCTATCCTGTCTACCTGAGAACTATGGAACCTGCACTCCAAGGACTCTTTGTTCTGCAACACTCCTCTTAACTGTGTCAGTCCTGCCTGGATTGCTTGACCAAAATGCAACAACTCACATTTCTCCAAATTAAATTCCATCTACCACTCTTTGGCCCATCCGATCAATTCTAATTTATAGCGAACTCACTTTTCTCTCTCATTCCCTAGAAGCTGAAAATCTCCATCCCACACACACTCCCTTCATTCTCACTTTGCTGACCCTAATCCCTGCTGTACCTCATCCTGAAGGGTCTGGTTCATGCTGATTAACAGGCGCACACTCAGGGGGGGGGGGAGGAGTAGGGGGGGGGGTCTAATTGAAACATACATAATCTTCAAAGCCTGGACAGAGTGGACATTGCAAAGATGTTTCCATTGGTAGGACAGACTCGGGCCAGAGGGCACAGCCTTAGAGTAAAGGGAAGACCTTTTAGAACGGAGAAACTTCTTCAGCCAGAGAGCGGTGAATCTGTGGAATCTATTTCCACAGAAGGCTGTGCAGGCCAGGTCACTGAGGATATTTAAAACTGAGACAGATAGGTTCTTGAGTATCAAGGGGATCAAAGGTTACGGGGAGAATGGGGCAGGTGGGACTAGTTTAGTTTGTGAACACAGTCAGCATGGTCTAGTTGGATTGAAGGGTCTGTTTGTGCTCTCTGGCTCTGTAACTGTTCTAAACTGGTCTTGAAACCATTTTCATGCCTTCCTCTTGTTCAAAAATCCAATTAAGATCATGGCTAATCTATTCACCATCTGAGATCCTCCTCCCTGCATTGTCCCAACTACCCTTAATTCCCCTACCATTGCAAAAACCCATCCAATTGTGTCTTGAATATACTTAATGAAGCTGCCTCTACTGCTTCCTGGGGCAGAGAATTCCATAGATACACTACACTCCATGAAAAGCAGTTCCTCCTCATCTTTG
This sequence comes from Chiloscyllium plagiosum, assembly GCF_037043375.1. Classification (NCBI taxonomy): domain Eukaryota; kingdom Metazoa; phylum Chordata; class Chondrichthyes; order Orectolobiformes; family Hemiscylliidae; genus Chiloscyllium; species Chiloscyllium plagiosum. The sequence continues at coordinate 4,964,655 of NW_028270165.1, read as the reverse complement.
TCCTAAATTTACTCCTCCTAATCTTGAGCCTGGTTTCATTCACCAGCAGAAATGACTCAATAAGTAGAGTTTCATCCTCACAGTGCAATGAATTCCCACTTTGCACCAAAACCTCGGATTTACTCACTCACTCAGTTGCTGTCTCACAAATGCAAGATTTCATTGTACCTTCTACTCCCATTAAGGGCAAAACATCTTTGAAAAGTCCTCAGAAACACTTCTGCTCTCACCGAAGATGATTAGAGTCATACAGCACAGAAACAGACCCTTTGTCCATCCACATTAAGGGCAAAGCATCTTTGAAAGCTGCTCTGAAACTCCAGCCTTCACAATCACACTTCTGCTCTCACTGAAGATGATGAGAGTTATATAGAACCGAATCAGACCCTTTGTCCATCCACACATCATTCCTGATGAAGTGCTCGGGACCAAAATGTCGACTCTCCTGGTCCTCAGATGCTGCCTGACTTACCACCTTTTTCAGCACCACACTTTGACTCTCATCTCCAACATCTGCAGTTCTCACTTTCTCCACATCCCACAGTATCACCATTTAAACAATACATCTCCTTGCTGCTTTTTGTTTCATAGCAAAGACTATAACTTCACATTGAGATACTGCATTTGCCACGTGTTTGTAAATTGTGGTCTTCTCGACTTCGGGGAGACTGAGCATAAACTTGGGGAACGGATTGGCGAGCATCACAGCTGGGTCCGCAGAGGCTGACCAGACCTCCCAGTCACCATCGATTTTAATTCCCCTTCCCACTCCCTTTCTGACAAGAACATCATAGGCTTCCTCTATTGCCATAACGAACCAAACCGCAAATTAGGGAACAACACCCCATCTTCCGCCCGGGCAGACTACAGCCTGCAGGACCCAACATCGAGTTCTCCAATTTCAAATAACTTCCCTTTCCATCACCCGACTCCCTTCTCAGCCCCATGCCCCTCACTACCACTCCTTCCTGCCACCAACCTGATTTCTTCCACCCAATGATTAATCTGACCGATTCTTCACCTATCCCCAGTCCTGAAGAAGGGTTACACCCGAAATATCGACTTCTACACCTCGTGATGCTGCCTGATTTGCTGTGTCCTTCCAGCCTCCTGTCTGTCTATTTTGCCAATTGAGACACAGACCTCGATCACTTTTCCATAGTCCGTCCCCTCCCTGGGTTCAATCCCTTTCCTTTCAGTTGCTGTAAGTCAACAATTGAACTCCGGAAAGACATAGAAATGGCAAAGGGGGCGAGAAAAGAGAGTGCTGTACACACAGATCTTAGACAGAGAAAAGAATTTGTAGTCTGGGTGAAGCTCAATGTTGATTCAGAAAGAGGAGCAGGAGTAGCAGCTTCAGAAATTCATGGTCCAACTTCCGCATTCAGACAATGGGGTGGCTCTGATTGGCAGGAGGACCAGTTTTGTTTTGGCCCTCCACGGTTCCCTATTGGACCATCAAAGGAAGGTCGCGCGCCATTTTTTGCGGAAAGCGATGAGCATGCCCAGTGTTCAGCTTATACCGGTGGGCATGTGCACTGCGTTACTGACACCGGGAAACATGCGCAGTATGCTCACTAGGGATGCTGGTGTTCCTGTCAGATTTTAAGAGTCCAAATGCCAATATGACAAAAAAGGGGTCGAGCTACAATTTGTTTTTCCCTGTGATTCGACATTGTATTGTTTTTGCATTCTGTCTGGCTGCTCAACTTTTGTATGTCTTTTCCCCACGTTGCGCGAGTCCAGAAGTGGAGGGCATGGGTTTAGGGTGAGAGGGGTAAGATTTCTGAGGGGCAACCTTTTTGCACACAACGCTGGTGCGTGTCAGCCAGAGGAAGTGGTGGAGGCCAGTACAATGATAATATTTAAAATGCATCTGGATGGGGATATGAATAGGACAGATTCAGAGGGATAAGGGGCCAAATGCTGGCAAATGGGTCACTAGATTAATTTAGGATATCTGGTCGGCATAGACCGAAGGGTATGTTTCTGTGCTCTGTGACGCTATTTCTAGATAGTTGGAACCAACTTCACAAGACTAGGACTAGGCCATTCACCCCTTACATTCAAGATCAGAGTGGTGTCGGAAATCACAGCAGGTCAGGCAGCATCCAAGGAGCAGGAAAATCGATGTTTCAGGCAAAAGCCTCGAATGCTGCTTGACCGGCTGTGCTTTTCCAGCACCACTCTAATCTTAATCTTGACTCTAATCTCCTGCATCTGCAGTGCTCATTTTCGCCCATTCACCCCTTCCAGCCTGTCCTGAGCGGTGGCCTGACTGCGTTTATTTCAGTGAAAGAATCAGATAGATTTCAGCAGCTCTTTTAAAAAACTTGAAAACGCTTTCTGGCTTTAACGATGTTTCTGAAGATATCATTTTAGGTTTAGGGTGTAGGTTTGATATCCAGACGTTTCATCATCTGGCTAGGTAACATCTTCAGTGGCGACGCCAAGTGAAGCGAAGCTGTTGTCTCCTGCTTTCTATTTATATCTTTCTCCTGGATGGGGTTCCTGGGGTTTGTGGTGATGTCATTTCCTGTTCGTTTTCTGAGAGGCTGATAGATGGTATCTCGGTCTATGTGTTTGTTTATGGCGTTGAGGTTGGAGTGCCAGGCCTCTAGGAATTCTCTGGCAAGTCTTTGCTTAGCCTGCCCCAGGATAGATGTGTTGTCCCAGTCGAAATGGTGTTTTTTTTCATCCATGTGTAGGGCTACGAGGCCTGGCACTCCAAGCACAACACCATAAACAAATACATAGATCTAGTTGCCATCTATCAACCCCTCAGAAAACGAACAGGAAATGACATCACCACAAACCCCAGGAACCCCATCCAGGAGAAAGATATAAATAGAAAGCAGGAGACACAGCTTCGCTTCACTGGGAGGTCGCCACTGAAGATGTTACCTAGCCAGGTGATGAAACGTCTGGATATCAAACCTACAGCCCAGCGAGCAAACCTACACCCTAAACCTCAACCTGAGCTACAAACCTTGCAAAAATCATTTAAAGTATTCTCAATTTTGAAGATCAGCCATTTATCACCCCTCCCAACTCCCAGGTAGAGTCATTACTATCCATTATCTCTCTCTCTCTCTCTCTCTCTCTGTCCTTTGAAGGGCTTGATACAGCGGTCAAAGATGGTTCGAGGCTTGAGAAAGGACGGATGTGGTGGGGACTGGGGAGAATAGAGACCAAAAGGATGGGGGACAGAGAGAGAGAGAAAATGGCGGTCCAGAGGGTGGGGGTAGAGAGAGAGAATGAGTGGGGTTGACAGAGAGATTGAGTGGGGAAGAGAAAGTGGGCATGGCGGAGAGGTGGGGAAGGGCAGGGTGTTACTAGGCACACAGATACACAAGATGGCTACTGAGCCATCAGTTGGCCAACTTGACACACAAGATGGCCGCTGGATCACAATATGGAGAGAAACAGCAGAGCAGATACAGACACTGCCTGGGGCCACCAGAATGCCAGCACAATCGACTCACAACCCAGGTGATTAGTTTAAGGCGGGTGGGGGAGAGAATACACATGAGTAATGAACACTGCCCGCCGAAGTGTCTGCGTCCAGCCAACACCTCTTATAGAAGTGTCAGCGGAGCAGGTAAGGGCTGTTTGGCAGAGGCTGCTTGAAGGCTCGGTGACGTTTGTTTAACGGTTTAAATTTGAAAGTTTTTTTTTAAAAAGCGCGAAGCGGATCTGGAAGTTGGTGTAGCGTAAGCTTACCTGGGTAGGTTTCTTTCCCTATAAAAGCACGCAGGAGAGGAACCCGAGGCACTGCAGAGGTGCCTAACCTAATAATAAGAACCGTTGTGGTAAGTAGGTAAGTGCTGCATTTTGCTTGTTCTATTCTTGGACCCAGTTTGTTTTTAAAAGGTTACTTTTAGAGGGATGGCAGTGAAGGCAGTGCAATGTTCCTCTTGCAACATGTTTGAGGTGAGGGATGCCATGGTCGTGCAGGAAGTACACCCATCGTCAGCTCCTCCAAGACCATGTTAGGGAACTGGAGCTGGAGTTGGATGAACTTAGGATCATTCGGGAGGCAGAGGGGGTCATAGATCGGAGCTTTAGGGAAGTAGTAACTCCAAAGATGGCAGATAGATGGGTGACAGTGAGGGGGACTGGGAAGAAGCAGCCAGTGCAGGGACCCCTGCGGCCGTTCCCCTCAAGAACAAGTATACCATTTTGGATACTTGTGGGGGGGACGACTTACCAGGGGTAAGCAATGGGGTTCAGGCCTCTGGCACGGAGCCTGTCACCGTTGCTCAGAAGGGAAGGGTGGAGAAGAGCAGAGCAATAGTTCGGGGCACAGATAGGCGGTTCTGTGGGGGCGAGAGAGACTCACGTTTGCTATGTTGCCTCCCAGGTGCAAGGGTACGTGACGTCTCTGATCGTGTTTTCCTGATCCTTAAGGGGGAAGGGGAGCAGCCTGAAGTCGTGGTCCACATTGGCACAAACGACATAGGTAGGAAGAGGGTTGAGGATGTTAGGCAGGCTTTCAGGGAGCTAGGTTGGAAGCTCAGAGTTAGAACAAACAGAGTTGTTGTTTCTGGTTTGTTACCCGTGCCACGTGATAGAGAGTCGAGGAATAAGGAGAGAGAACAGTTAAATGCGTGGCTACAGGGATGGTGCAGGAGGGAGGGATTCCGGTATCTGGATAACTGGGGTTCTTTCTGGGGAAGGTGGGACCTCTATAAACAGGATGGTCTACACCTGGACCTGAGGGGCACCAGTATCCTTGGGGGAAAGGTTTGCTAGTGCTCTTCGGGGGGATTTAAACTAATTCTACAGGGGAATGGGAACCTAGACTGTAGCTTTAGGGTGCAGGACCTGGAGTGTAGGGAGGTTAGGAACATGGCATCAATCTCAAAGGAGGGTGCCTGTAAACAGGAAAATGGCTTGAAGTGTGTATACTTCAATGCAAGAAGTATATGAAATAAGGTAGGTGAACTTGCAGCATGGATTGGTACCTGGGATTTCGATGTTGTGGCTATTACGGAGACATGGGTAGAACAGGGACAGGATTGGCTGTTGCAGGTTCCAGGGTTTAAATGTTTTAGTAGGGTCAGAGGTGGGGGTAAAAGAGGGGGAGGTGTGGCATTGCTTGTCAAATATAGTATTACAGTGGTGGAAAGGACGATGGATGAAGACTCGCCATCTGAGGTAGTTTGGGCTGAGGTTAGGAATAGGAAAGGTGAGGTCACCCTGTTAGGAGTTTTCTACAGGCCTCCTAATAGTCCTAGATACGTAGAAGAAAGGATTGATTCAGGAGAAGAGTGAAAGTAATAGGGTGGTTGTTATGGGGGACTTTAACTTTCCAGATATTGACTGGGAAAGCTATAGCTCGAGTTCGTTAGATGGGTCGGTGTTTGTCCAATGTGTGCAGGAGGGTTTCCTGACACAATATGTAGACAGGCCAACAAGAGGTGAGGCCATACTGGATTTGGTTCTGGGTAACGAACCAGGCCAGGTGTTAGAATTGGAGGTAGGTGAGCACTTTGGGGACAGTGACCACAATTCGGTGACATTTACTCTAGTGATGGAGAGGGATAAGTGTGCACTGCAGGGCAAGAGTTATGGCTGAGGACAGGGAAATTATGATATGGTGAGGCACGACTTAGGATGCGTGGCTTGGAAAAGTAGGCTTCAAGGGAAGGGCGCAATTGATATGTGGAGCTTGTTCAAGGAGCAACTATTGAGTGTTCTTGATAAGTATGTACCTGTCAGGCAGGGAGGAAAGGGTCGTGTGAGGGAACCGTGGTTTAATAAGGAATTGGAATCCCTTGTTAAAGGGGAGAGGGCGGCCTATGTAAAGATGAGGTGTGAAGGTTCAATTGGGGCGATTGATAGTTATAAGGTAGCCAGGAAGGATCTGAAGAGAGAGCTAAAAGCAGCAAGGAGAGGACATGAAAAGTTCTTAGTTGGTAGGATTAGGGAAAACCCAAAGGCTTTCTATAGGGTATGTCAGGAATACAAGAATGACTAGGGTAGGAATAGGTCCAGTCAAGGATAGTAGTGGGAAGTTGCGTGTGGAGGCTGAAGAGATTGGGGAAGACACTGAATGAATACTTTTCGTCAGTATTCACTCAGGAATAGGACATTATTGCCGATGTGAATACTGAGTCACAATTAATTAGAATGAATGGCTTTGAGGTATGTAGGGAAGAGGTGTTGGAAATCCTGGAAAGGGTGAAAATAGATAAGTCCCCTGGGCCTGATGGCATTTATCCTAGGATTCTCTGGGAAGCAAGGGACGAGGTTGCAGAGCCATTGGCCTTGATTTTTATGTCCTCAGTGTCTACAGGAATAGTGCCAGAAGACTGGAGGATAGCAAATGTGGTTCCCTTGTTCAAAAAGGGGAGTAGGGATAACCCTAGTAACTATAGGCCGGCGAGTCTCACTTCTGTTGTGGGCAAAAGTCTTAGAGAGGATTGTAAGGGATAGGATTTATGAACATCTGGATAGGAATAATGTGATCAAGGATAGTCAGCATGGTTTTGTGAAGGGTAGGTCGTGCCTCACAAACCTTATTGAATTCTTTGAGAAGGTGAATAAGGAGGTGGACGAGGCTAAAGCGGTAGATGTGGTGTATATGGATTTTAGTAAGGCGTTTGATAAGGTTCCCCATGCTAGGCTACTGCAAAAAATACGGAGGTATGGCATTGAGGGTGAGTTGGAGGTTTGGATTAGGAATTGGTTGGCTGGAAGAAGACAGAGGGTAGTAGTTGATGGAAAAGGTTCATCTTGGAGTGCAGTTACTAGCGGTGTTCCGCAAGGATCTGTTTTGGGACCATTGTTGTTTGTCATTTTTATAAATGACCTGGAGGAGGGGCTAGAAGGTTGGGTGAGCAAGTTTGCGGATGATACGAAAGTCGGTGGAGTTGTTGACAGTGAGGAAGGATGTGGCAGGTTACAGCGGGATATCGATAAGCTGCAGAGCTGGGAAGAAAAGTGGCAAATGGAGTTCAATGTAGGTAATTGTGAAGTGATTCACTTTGGTAAGAGTAACAAGAAGATGGGGTACTGGGCTAATGGTTGGATACTTGGTAGTGTGGATGAGCAGAGGGATCTTGGTGTCCATGTACACAGATCTCTGAAAGTTGCCATCCAGGTAAATAGTGCTGTGAAGAAGGCATATGGCGTACTGGCTTTTATTGGTCGAGGAATTGAGTTCCGGAGTCCTGAGGTCATGTTGCAGATGTATAAGACTCTGGTGCGGCCGCATCTGGAGTATTGTGTGCAGTTTTGGTCGCCATACTATAGGAAGGATGTGGAGGCACTGGAACGGGTGCAAAGGAGGTTTACCAGGATGTTGCCTGGTATGGTAGGAAGTTCGTATGAGGAAAGGCTGAGGCACTTGGGGCTGTTTTCATTGGAGAAAAGAAGGTTTAGGGGTGACTTGATAGAGGTGTACAAGATGATTCGGGGTTTAGATAGGGTTGACCATGAGAACCTTTTTCCACGTATGGAGTCAGCTATTACGAGGGAGCATAGCTTTAGATTAAGGGGTGGTAGGTATAGGACAGATGTTAGGATAGACTCTTTACTCAGCGAGTCGTGAGTTCATGGAATGCCCTGCCAATACTCTCCCCCTTTATGGGCATTTAAATGGGCATTGGATAGGCATATGGAGGATAGCGGGCGAGTGTAGGTTAGGTGGGCTTGGATCGGCGCAACATCGAGGGCCAAAGGGCCTGTACTGCGCTGTATTTTTCTATGTTCAATGTCTTTGGGATGGATCCAAAACTTACTTCATTCATGATTGAAAATACTTTGACCTCTGGAACTGTCTGCCAGAGAGTGTGTTGGAGTCAGATTCAATTATGGATCATTAAACTGAAAAGGAAAGCAAGGTACTGTAGTGGATGTCAGAATATGATTGGGGCTGTTCACTTGCTCCTGTTACCATTTCAGGTTGCTAACTTTTCGTTAGCATCCTGCACATGTTGGGAATTTTTCTCCTTTCTAGTATCTCAGTGACAAATCTAGTTTATGAATTGTTCCAATGATATCTCATGAGCGGGTTTATGATATTCACAGTGTTGTGGGTCACAGTGTGTCCAAGTGAGGAAAAACAAACTGTTCATCTTAAATATTTGATTTTAAACAATGGAAATAAAATTAATGTTTGGAAAACACAACATAAGAACTAGGAGCAAGAGTCGGCCTTCCGGCCCGCTCCACCACTCAATAAGATCATGACTAATCTTTTCGTGGACTATGCTGCACTTACCTGCATTTTCACCGTATCCTTAATTCTTTTATTTTTCAAAAACGTATCTACTGCTTCTAGTGATTGCTGAAGTAATGTCAAATCCTTCCCTGGGCAAGGAATTCCATAGATTAACAACCCTCTGGGTGAAGAAGTTTCTTCTCAGTTCAGTTTTAAACCTGCTTCTTCTAATCTTGAGACCATGTGCTCTTATCCTCGTCTCACCTACCAATGCAACATCCTACTTCTATTTCTTTCATAATTTAATATATTTCTGTAAGATCCCCTCCAAACAAACTTGCTGGATTATAACCTGGTGTCATGTGACTTATGACTAAAAAATTTGTTATTACGCATCCTCATAGCAGTGGGATTTCAGGGCTCGAAGATAGGGATACTACCACTGCGCCTGAAAAAAAACCTCTGCAGCAAATAGGTCCTCTTCTATTGAATGAATGGGGAGAGGTTTCTTCTCAACATGGGATACAAATATTATACCCTCAGAGCCCTTTACACTAAATTGAGCCCTCTTCAGTTGAATGAATGGATGTGGAGGTGCCACAGTTGAATTGGTTGATAACGTTAAAAATCACATCTTCTCCCTGAATATGTGACACTACCGCTATAGCTGCAGAGCCCGTTGCAGTAAATTGGGTTAGCTGCTGTTGAATGAATGAACGGGAATGAAAAGGGCGGATACACTGACGTGATTGTGAAATTCCCAACCAATCCCAAAGCTTGTGGTCGGTACCGACTAATCGGAGAGAGATGTTGCAGACGGTGGGACCAACACGACACTGAATGCCAGCTGCCATTGGTCAGGTGGAGTAAGGTGCGCTCTGATTGGAGGAGGCGCGGATGACGCGCGTCACAGAAGGAGGAGACGGAAAGAAGAAGAAAAACAAAGATGGCGGCGCGAGGCTGCGGTTTTCTCATCGACTCAGCCGGCGGTTTCTGACGGAGGGAGGGGGGCAGACAGGCATCGTTTACCTCAGAAAATACCTTTAAAATACATTTCAAATTAAAGCCGGAACTTTTCAAACAAAAGTTGTGAAGAAAAGGAGACAGTCCCTGGTGGGGTTTATTGTTTATTTGTGTATAATTCCCGGGGCCCGGGAAGGGGGAGGTGACGGTTACCGGGTGAACGAGAAAACAAATTAAAAATGTCGGCGGTGGAGGAGAGAGAGCCGGCGCCCGCGGCTTCTTCGGCGGCGGCCGGAGCCCAGGAGCTCAACAACCCCCCGGAGCTGGAGGAAGGTCCGAGCTCCAAGAAGCGGGGGGTCCGGCTGGAGGCTGGATTTGCTCAAGGCTTGTATCTATTAACTTATTTAAATGGTACCTACTGTATGGGGCTATGGTTTACATTAAAACCGGAGGGTCATGTCAGAGTGTTTGTTTATATTGAGCAGTTGTAGTTGGTAAAATACACTCCCTGGAGGAGCACCTTCTATGATGCTGCATTTCTTGCCTTCTGCCCTTCCCCCATTTGTTATCTCCCATTTGATTTTACATTTTATTTGGTCAAATTTAATTTCATATTAATGAGACTTGGTATTCACTGTGTTATTAATTTGTTTGTTGGAGTATTGTAAGAAAAAATTAATGATGTCATGTCATTTCTGATGTCAGAGTTTGACATTGAATGTGCAGATGTGAATACCAATAAGTTGTGAAAATAAATCAAGAACTTGTGGTTCGAACAAAAAAAACAGTTCACTGATATTTATGGCATTGTCTCATTTGAGGAGGATGACCAACAAATCGTTTCATGTATCACCCAATTTAATTAAAATTTTCTTTAACTTAATTAAAGAAAATAACTCGAGCAGGCTAAGATTTGTACAATTTGTTTATAAGATTTATAAGTCCATTGCTCTCGATGTGGTCTCTGCCATATTGGGGAGACTGGACGCCAACTTGCAGAACATTTCAGGGAATAGTTCTGAGACGCCAAAACTAAACGACCCCACCACCTTGTGGCTGAACACTTTAACTCCCCCCTCCCAATCCGTCAAGGACATGCAAGTCCTCGGCTGCCTCTCCCTCCAAGCTCTAGCTCCCTGCCGCTTGTAGGAAGAACATTTCATCTTCTGCTTTGGGACCCACTAACTACATAGGATCAATGTAGATTTCACCAGTTTCTTTATTTCCCATCCCCCCACCCCCACACCACACACCTTGTCCCAGATCCAGAGTTGAAAAATGTGGCGCTGTAAAAATGCCTAGAGGCCATGCCTTTAGGAATTCCCTGGCCGTTCTCTGGCATGGCACTCATCCACAGATTCTATCAACAAACACATTGACCTGGACCCAATATACCGGCCAATGCAGCGGACAGTTGGAACTGACAACCGGAAGCGGCAGAGACAAACCACTATAAATGCTGGAGGAAACATCACAGAAGCGCTTCACAAGAGGCTCCCAAGCACTAAGGATGTCACCTAGACAGGGGATGAAATGTCTGCAACAAAAATTCCCAGCTCGGCGAACAGAACCACAACGAGCACCCGAGCTACAAACCTTCTCACAAATTTTGAATTGAGCATAGGAGTTGGGACATCCTGTTGCAACTGTCACACATGCCACATAACACAAGGCGTGGCCCGTCTCTGACTTACCGTCCTTTGAATATCAGGGGGAAGACACCCCTTTAATTGTAACATTCAGGAAAGATGCCTTACTTCAACAAAAATGTGCTGTGCTCACAGATGTTTGGACAGAGGAAGGGAGTTGCAGTCTGGGGTGAAGCTCAATCTTCATTCAGAGAAAGAGAGGAGCAGCAGTAGCTTCAGAAGCTCAAGGTCCAACTTGCGCATTCAGACAATAGGGGGGCTCTTCTGGGTAAAATCTGGGAGTGAAGCAATGTCTCCTCCTTTCCATTCCTTATCCTGGGAGGGAGAGAGAAGGGGGGAAGCACTGTTCACTTGCAGCAACGGGAGGCAGAGAGTATGAATCCAAGCAGGGAGCAAACTCTGCAAAAGTCAGTTTCAGTCGGCTTCTTCTGGAATATTGTGTGCAATTCTGGTCTCCCTTCTATAGGAAGGATGTTGTGATACTTGAAAGGATTCAGAAAAGATTCACAAGGCTGTTGCCAGATTAGGAGGGTTTGAACCACAAGGAGAGGCTGAATAGGATGGGGCTGTTTTCCCTAGAGCATCTCAGGCTGAGTGTGTGTTTTTTAAAGAGGTTTATAAAAACTTGAAGGGTGTGGATAGGGTGAATAGACAAGGTCTTTTCCCTGGGATAGGGGGAGTGAGAACTAGAGGGCATAGGTTTAGGGCGAGAGGGGAAAAATTTAAAAGGGACCTTGCAGTCAACCATTTTTTGCAGAGGGTGATGCGTGTATGGAATGAGCTGCCAGAGGAAGTGGTGGAGGCATCTGGATGGATATATGAAAAGGAAGGGTTTAGAGGGATATGGACCAAGTGATGGCAAATGGAACTAGACTAATTTTGGATATCCGATTGGCATGGACAAGTTAGATTGAAGGATCTGTTTCTGTGCTTTATGTCTCTGACTGTATGACTGGTGAAAAGCGTTGGCATTCGTCGAAACATTTATGTGACAGAAAATTATAAGAGGGTAAAGATTAGCCTCACGTCATTGATCCATGAATCCTGGTGTAGTATGGATGTATTTCCAGTAATAGAGTCAGTATGGCATGGAAGGAGTCCAAAATGATGGCTTCTTTTACAAAAAGTCACACTTAAAACTTACATTTCCAGAAGACTCAGATTTAAGACAACCGTGCGTTAATATAAGACAGATAAGTCTGGGGTATATGTTACATATTTGATGGAATGTTTATAGCTCTCAAAACCTGATTTGCAGTTGTTGCTGGGCTCGTAATATTGTACAGCAGAATATTGTGTATCTTCAGTAGGAACGTCAATACCGCATGATAGATGTCCATTCAGCAACTTGAGTGGACTCTTCAAGGAGTATGCAATCCACCACATTACCCTGCTGTATACATTTACATAAAGATCAGCACAAAGATCTTGGGTATTAAGAGAGGAAAGAATGTTCCACAGAAACTAGAATTGTGTGTTTTGATTTTCTATTGTGGACTGACAGCGATGACCTTTGCAACCTCTTTCCACAGGAATATTACAAGAGAAGAATTTGGAGGCAGAAATCTCAGACCAAACATCACATCGAAGTCTGACAGTCGCTTGATTCACCAGGACTTGGATATTGATGGCCTTGAAAACAAAGGGGAGAAGGTCTGTCTGCTTAGTTAGGTTTTAAACGTCAGTGTGACTGGAAACTCAGAGTCTCACATACCCACACACCAGAGTAGTGACTGGAACATGCTTTACAGACTGAATGCGAGTCCTCCAATTACCAGTTCACCAGTAACACCACACCTGTGCTGTAAGTGTGAGCGAGTTTCAACTGATTGTTGAACCTGGAGAAATACGAGTACACCTGCACCATGGAGAAATCATGAAAATGCAGGGAGTGTAGGAACGGTTTCCCTTCCCCGCCTGCCCGAAATTCATCAGCATTTATATACCGGGCAGCGGCCAATCACCTGCATTCAGCACAGGAAAGGCTTCACTCAGTCGCATCACCTCCTGGTCCACATTGTGGAGAAACTGCTCATCTGCCCTGTATGGTGAAGCAGATGAAGGACATTTTTTTTTATCCTGGATGGAGCATACTGCAGGTATACCTGAAATAGATACATTTGTCTCTGTCCCATTGAGTCTCCAGCACAGGGCCAGGCACAATTGGTCTCGGTGTTTATTCTCCACATGAGCCTCCATCCACCCCTCTTCATTGCTCCCCCATCTCCCCTCCATCAGCATAAGGGTATCCCCCACTTTTCGAAAGTTCACTTTACACTACTTCACTTTTACAAAAGACCTACATTAATATCTGTTCTCACAAACCGAAAGAAATCCGAAGAGGATTGTCGCTTTTACAAAGAAAGGCATAATATAAATTAATTCATGGTAATTGCTTCTTCGCTTTAGGCCCATTTCAGCTTATGAAAGGAACACTCTACTTTCAAATAGTGGGGGAAAGCTGTATCAATACAGCACAGTCACAGGCTCTTCTCACTTGGTTTAGGCACACACACCCCCTCAAGCCTGTGCTAATACTTAATCCTTACTTAGACCTGCTATTTATTGCCCATGTGTGGTTTCTGTTCCTCTGTTCACCTCCCCTTCATGTGTCTATCAAGATACACCTTAAACATTGTTAAGATGCCTGCTTCCACTACCTCCACTGGCAGTGCGTTCCAGAAACCCACCACCTCTCTGTGTAAATTCCCCACCCCCACCCCACCACTTCTCCCCCAAACAGTCCCCCTTTCACCTTGAACCTGTGCCCTCTTTTAGTTGATTTTTCCACCCTGGAGGGAAAAAACGCCTCTGACTATCACAGAATCCCTCCAGCGTGGAAACAGACCATTCAGCCCAACAAGTCAACACCGGCCCTCCAAAGATTAACACATCGAGACCCATTCCCTTACCCCTATTATCTACATTTACTCCTGACTAATGCACCAAACTTACACATCCCTGAACATTGGGGCAATTTACATACAGACAATCCAACTTAACCTGCCTCTCCCTGGACACTATGGGTAATTTAGCTTCGCTCTTCCACCCTAACCTATACAAGTTTGGATTGTAGGAGGAAGCCGGAGCACCCGGAGGAAGCCCACACAGACACGGGAGGTGGGGTGCAGGGACAATGTGCCAACTCCACACAGATAGTTGCCTGAGACTAAAATCGAATGCAGGGCTCTGGCACTGTGAGGCGTCAGTGCGAACCACTGAGCTACCCTGCCACCCCTGTCCAGCCAATCTGTGTGTCTCATCATTTTGTCGAGGTCTCCTCTCAGCCTCTGTTTTTCCAAAGAAAACAATCCAGGTTTATGCCTCCTCTGCTCGTAATGAGAGCCCTCGAGACTAGGCAATGTCCTGGTGAACCTTGTCTGTACCCTCTGCCAGAGCACCCACAACCTTCCTGTAGCATAGTGACCAGAACTGCACACAATATTCCGAATGTGGTCAGAATAAAGAGCTGTAACGTAACTCTTACATTCAAGGAACCGTGCTGTGTGCCTTCTTGACCACCATGCCCACCTGCATTACCACTTCCACGGATCTATATGCCCAGATCCCTCTGTATGCCAGTGCTCCTATGTGTTCTGCCATTTTTCATACAATTCTTATATTTCCTTCATCACTATCGAGGTTCACTTTAACTGTCTTTCTCTCTTCATCTCTTTTTCCCCCCTCCTCACCCCTCCACACATCAGCATATCATAAGACCATAGGAGCAGAAATTAGGCCATTCAGCCCATTGAGTCTGCTTCGCCATTCAATCATGGCTGATACGTTTCTCAACCCCAATCTCCACGTAACCCTTAATCCCCTTGATACTCAAGAACCTATCTATCTCAGTCTTAAATATACTCAGTAACTTGGCCTCCGCAGCCTTCTGTGGCGGTGAATTCCATAGATTCACCACACTCTGGTTTAAGAAGTTTCTCTCCCCTCTGTTCTAAATGGTCTTCCCTTGACACGAAAGCTGAGCACTCAGGTTCTAGTCTGTCCTACCAATGGAAACATCTTCCCAACATCCACGCCGTTTATTATTCTGTAGGTTTCAATTAGATCCCCTCTCATCCTTCTGAACTCCATGAAGTATAAACCTAGAGTCCTCTAATGTTCTTCATATGTTAAATTTTTCATTCCTGGACCATTCTTGTGAACCTCCTCTGAACATGTTCCAGGGCCAGTACATCCTTCTTGAGATATGGGGCCCAAATCTACATACAGTACTCCAATTGTGGCCTGACCGGAGTCTCAGAAGTACATCCCTGCTTTTATATTCAAGTCTGATCAAAATAAATGCCTGCATTGCATTTGCCTTCCTAACTACTGACACAACCTGTAAGTTTACCTTGAGAGAATCCTGGAGTAGAACTCCATAGTCTGTCCCCATAATCTTTCTGTTCCTGAGTAGCAGCAGAGATTTACAGATACCTCGATTGTTTTCAGGGATACCAAGGGATCTTGGGAATTGCCAGTATCTCGGGAGGAGGCAGAGAGGAATGTGGTGTGGTCCTGTAAACTCCAGAAGTTTCCAAACTCCCTGAGTCAGCAGTAACTCTTTCTGGACCAAGAAACAAAAGGGCCACTGAGAAACTGCTACATCAGAAGACCTCAAAAGCAGAAATGAGGCCATTCAGCTCATTAAGTCTGCTCCACCATTCAATCATTCTTACCTATCAAGGGTTACGGGGAGAATTGGGTTGAGAAACATATCAGCCATGATTGAAGAGTGGAGCAGACTCAATGGGCTGAATGGCCTAATTTCTGGTAGTTAGTCATCCCTGGGTAGAAGGACGCAAAACAACAAGTTGTTTCCTGGGACCGATGAGCTAAGTGTTTAATAACCTCATGACAAAAGGACAATTAAGTTTGTCTGTGGAAGGAAGGCACTGACGTAAAGGGGTTTTTTTGCAGGAAAGGCTGTATCAAACAAACCACTAACCCTCGAGGATAAGAAGGTAAGCTACAGACCGGAGATCTCCAGAAGTGTGGGGAGATGGTGTTAGAATCTAAAGAAGCATCACACCACAGATTTGAAAGCGAGGAATCTCCACCAGAATGCAACTCCAGAAAGATGCAGCAGCAGTACTTGGAAGAAGAATGCTGCACTGAATCCCTGGATACTTCCAGAGACAAACTGTTGGTGGAAACTCAGTTAAATTCTGCCATCAATTGGGTGATAGCCAAGTTGTGAGTGAGGTTGAACATGGTTACTTGAGTTTTATTTTTGGTTTCTGCATACAATCAAGTGTAAATCATTGTTTCAGCAGTTAATTGTGTGCAGTTTCTGAGTTAAGAACCAAATTAAGGCGATTCACCCACAACCACAGTGAGAGGCTGGGATTCATGTTGACTCCATTGCATTCAGCAGTACATCACGTCAATACTCTTATAAAGCGAAGGCTGACAGCACCACCTTTCTCAAACAGAGAGTGTCGCCCAATAATCTATAAAATTAGCATGAAAAGTGGTGTAACCTGCTCTAGTGAGAAGAATAAATCCCCAACACTTTAAAATCAACAATCAGCAATTTATTTATCCAACTCTCATGGTGAACAAATGAACAAAACTATTAACAAACTGGATACAGGCCAGGAGCAGATGGGTGGCACTAGTTTAGTTAGGGATCATGGACTGGTTGGTCTGAAGGGTCTGTTTCCAGGCTGCATGACTCCATCGCACGGAATGAATGGGGATCCATCCCAAAGATGATAAAGGTTTCAAGCACCACCTTAGGCAAATGTGTGGACACCCCTCCAGATAACTGAGGGCAGTGGGACACTGTGAGGGTCAGTAGATCAGTCAGCCAGCCAGTTCTCTCCAGGAGACTTCTCTCTTAAGAAAGGAAGTGGTTTCCTGCCCCATCAGCCAGATTATCCAGTTTGGATTAGGTCCTATATTTCCAACAAAATAGGTAGACAGGGCAGTGTCTATAACAAATATGTTATTAAACTTGGAAGCGTGCTGAAGACATATACAAGGATGTTGCCAGGACTCAAGGGTCTGTGTAAAAGGGAGAGGTTGGACAAGCTAAGATATTTTTATTTAGAGCATTAGAGACTGACAGGGGCCCTTAGAGAAGTGAAGTGATCGTGAGAGGCATGGAGAGGGTGAATGCACTCAGACGTTTACCCCGGGGTTGGGGAAGTGAGAGCTAGAGGGCATCAGTTTAAGGTTAGAGGAAAAAGAATAAAAGGGAATGTGAGGGGCAACTTTTATTTTTATGCAGATGGTGGTACACATATGGAATGAAATGCCAGCGGAAGTGGTTGAGGTGGGTACATTAACAATATTTATAAGGCATTTGGACAAATAAGTGGATAGGAAAGGTATGGAAGGAAATGGGCCAAGTGCAAGGAAATGGGCTTAGTGTTGATGGACAGTTTGGTTGGCATGGACCATGTTGGGCCGAAGGGCCTGTCTCCTGCTGTGGGACTCTATGATTCATGTCTCTTTGTCGGTCTGACAGTTTTGAGTTTCCAAATGAACATCTTACTAAATCAGGCCGAATAAACTCCAATCTCATTCATCAACTCTGATGCGGAGGTGCTGGTATTGAATTGGGGTGGACAAGGTCAGAAGTCACATGGCACCAGATGAAGTGATGAAGGAGCAGCACTCATAAAAGAGCAATGCTCTTAAAGTTTGTGATTTCAAATAAACTTATTGCACTGTAACATGCTGTTGTGTGACTTCCGACTTCTTCAACTCTGGGTTTGTCTCAAACTTGACGGGATACTTTGTCCAACTCGGCATGTTTTATCAGTATCGCTTGGAGGAATTCTTTTTTTTAAAGATTAGATTCCCAACAGTATGGAAACAGGTCCTTTAGCCCAACAAGTCCACACTGGCCCTCCGCAGAGTAACCCAGCCAGACCCATTCCCCTATTCCTATTCCTCTACATTTACCCCTGACTAATGCACCACACCTACACATCCCAGAACACTATGGGACAATTTAGATGGGCCAATCCATCCTAACCTGTACACCTTTAGACCAGGGGAAGGAAACCGGAGCACTCAGAAGTAACCCATAGAGATGTGGGGGGGACATCGTGAAAGATACAGACAGACTGTCATCCCGAGGGTGGAATTGAACCCAGGTCAGCATCGTGAGGCAGTGGTACTAACCACTGAGTCACCATACCACCCCTGAGCCACGTAGGTGGGCTTGGGGGGGGTTGGGGCGGGGAGGGGATGGTGAGTCCAGCACAAAACAAAAAAAGCCCACTGCACCCACTGTCAGAATGGGCAAGAAGTTCAGCCTTGGGGGTGACCCACTGCAGCGTCACTGGTGGAATCTGATTGTTGGGTGCACTGGTGCCCCCGCTGGTGCCTCCGCAAGTTGCAGGACAATGTGAACCTCTGCCCACAGTCGGGGCAGGCAAACGGTCTCTCCCCGGTGTGGACCCATTGATGGGCCAGCAGTTTGGAGGAGCGGGTGAACCCCTTTCCACACTCGGGGCAGCTGAATGGCCTTTCCCTGGTGTGGACCCGCCGGTGGGACAACAGGTCAGAGGAAATGCTGAAGGCCTTACCACACTCAGAGCAGGCGAAAGGCCTCTCCCCCGTGTGGATTCTCCGGTGTCTCAGTAGGTCGGAGGAATTGCTGAAGGCCTTCCCGCACTCTGGGCAGCTGAAGGGCCTCTCCCCCGTGTGGACCCGCTGATGGGCCAGCAGGTTGGAGGATTTACTGAAGGCCTTCCCGCACTCTGGGCAGCTGAAGGGCCTCTCCCCCATGTGGACCTGCTGATGGGCCAGCAGGTTGGAGGAATTGCTGAAGGCCTTCCTGCACTCTGGGCAGCTGAAGGGCCTCTCCCCTGTGTGGACCCGCCGGTGCCTCAGCAGGTTGGAGGAGTCGCTGAAGGCCTTCCCGCACTCTGGGCAGCTGAATGGCCTCTCCCCCGTGTGGACTCGCCGGTGCTTCAGCAGGTCGGAGGAATTGCCAAAGGCTTTCCCGCACTCGTGGCAACTGAAAAGCCTCTCTCCTGCATGGATTCGCTGGTGGGTCTGGAGGTTGTCCACACAAGTGAACCCTTTCCCGCACACGGAGCAGTAAAACGTCCTCTCACCAGTCTGTATATGCTGGTGGGCCAGCAGGACACAGGAGCAAGTAAAGCCCTTCACCCGCTTGGGGCAGGAGAACGGCCTCTTCCCAGTGTGATTGCACTGATGAGCCGCCAGGACAGATGGGACATGGAAGCCCTTCCCGCAGTTGCCACACTTCCATGGTTTCTCAACGGGGAGTGTTGCCTCAGGTTTCTCCATGGCCGAAGCTTCAGCTGCACACACACACACACACGTGTACAACCCCGCCGTGAATTCTTCTTTCCAGGCAGTAGAGTTATTTCAGGCTCCACACTCAGTGCGCTGCAACAGGAGCGTCTTTCAACCAGTCCCCCCGTACTCAAACAGGAAGCAAAAAGAAAGCTTTGCTCCTTCTCACAGAATCATAGTTGAAAATTGTTGCGGTCCTGGTGGACTGAGTGACTGTCAGACATTGACGTGAAAGTGAGGAATGGAGACGCTGGAGAGTCAGATTCAAAAAATGCGTTGCTGGAAAAGCGCAGCATGGCAAGCAGCATCAGATAAGCAGGAAAATCAACATTTTGGACTTGAGCCCTTTATCTGTTGACTTTGAAACTTCTGTCTTCAGATAGTCTGTAAGAAAAGATTACAAAAATCATCACTGCCAGCCCGGTTAAGAATGAGACATCAAGGCATTGACACTGACACCAGAGAGAAACTGTACATATAGATGTGGCAAATGTTAGTGGCAAGCCAGAGTGATAAAGATATGTTGCACAGAAACAGACCCTTTGGTCTAATTCATCCGTGCCAACTAGATAACCTAACCTAATCTCGGCTGATTTGCCAGCATCTGGCCCATATCGTCTAAACCCTTCCTAATCGTATACCCATCCAGATGCCTTTTAATGTCATAATTGTGCCAGCACCCACCACTTCTTCTGACAGCTCTTTCCTTAAACACGCCACTTTCTGCATGAAAGACTTATCCCTTAGGTTCCTTTGTTAAGTTCTTTTGCTTGAGCTTCTTACACTGCAATACGCCAACTTCTGTGAACAACCAAACTTTATTAAGTACAGTACAAGTTGTGGAGAAACTCTTAACACTCTTCGCAATGCTTGAACACAACAGTACCAAAAAAACAAACCCCTTAAACAAAGTAAAACTGAAACAGAGGCTTACAGTTGAAGTTAGAAGGGCAGAAGGAGACAGTATTAGCAGCCTTTCTCCACACAGCCCACTGCTTAACTCACCCAAACAAGACTTCAGCTTTCAGGACTGACCACTCCCCTTTCATTGTACAGGTCACTTCTAAAACAAAAAAGCTTTGGCCTCAAGTCTCATCTGTTCACACATTACCAAAAATGCCTCCCAATACCGTTTTTCATCTCTGTACTAAACCAGTTGCTTCGGAGCTTGGGTCTTTTTACCACCCCTCTGAAAAAAAACCAAGGACAGAGCATCCTTGAGAAGAAGGACCAGCTTTTAGAAAAAAGGACCAGCTTTGTGACAGAGGGATATAGGCCAAACACTGGCAGATGGGATTAGATTAGTTTCAGAACATAGCATGGAGTAGTTGGACTGAAGGGACTGTTTCTGTGCTGTTTGACTCGGTAACTGTTCTGCAATGGTGTGAAAACCATTTTCTTGCCTTCCCGCATAAACATCCACTTCTTTGTTGTTCCAAAATCAGATGAACTCAGCCTTGAATATATTCAATGATCCCATAACTGCAGGAAGACATCCCCACTTCTGAACTCAATTCCTCTTGCTAAGATAACACCTGCTTTGCTCATTGCTTGCTGCATCTATCTGACAACTGGCATTAACTGGTATGGAAGGACGCTGAGGCCCCTTTATACACATTCCTGATGAAGAGCTCGGGCCTGTAACGCTGACTCTCCTGCTCCTCGGATGCTGCCTCATCTGCTGTGCTTTTCGAGCACCACACTTTTTGACTCTGATCTCCAACATTTGCAGTCCTCACTTTCTCCACATCCCAATATATCACCATTTAAACAATGCATCTCCTTTCTGCTTTTCCTCCCCACCCCCCACAGGGAATGCTATCACTTCACATCGTGGTACTGCATTTTCCATGAGTTTGCCAACTGAGACACAGACCTGGCCCAACTTTCCAGAATCTCTCCCCTCCATAAATTGAGATTGAGAGAGAGAGACACAGTAGGGGCGTCTCTGATTAGCAGGAGGACCACGCTCCTTCCGGTCCTGCAGGGCTTCCTATTGGCCCAACAAAAGAAGATCACGCGCAGTTTCCGCGGACAGCCAGGAGCACGCGCAGGTTTTGCTGACACCGGCGAACATGCGCAGTCTTTGTTGTCACCGAGGAGCATGCGCAAGATGCTCTGTGACGTTGCTGGTGTTACCGACAGGTTTTGTGCCCAAATGAGACTCGGAGACAAGAAAGGCTGGAGCGACGTTTTATATTTATCCTGCGGCTCCACATTTTATTCCTTTTGCATTTTATTTGACTACTCATCTTTTCCTCAGGGTAGGGGACTCCCAAACTGGAGGGCATAGGTTGAGGGTGAGAGGGGAAAGATTTAAAAGGGACCTAAGGAGTAGAAAAAAAGTGTGAAAGTTAATTCCCCTCAAGTGCCCTCTCCAAACCTGCACATCCTTGGATTGTGGGGAGAAACCGGAGCATCCAAAGGAATCCCACGCAGACATGGGGAGAAGGTGCAAACTCCACTCAGACAGTTGCCCGAGACTGGGATCAAACCCGGGTCCCCAGCGCTATAAGGCAGCAGTGCCAGCCACTGAGCCTGTTCAGAAAAAGCAGCAATTGATTTATATGAGGGTGAGAGGGGAAAGGACTAAAAGGGACCTAAAGGGCAACTATTTTACGCAGCGGATGGTGCGTGGATTGAATGAGCTCCCAGAGGAAGTGGTGGAGGCTGGTACAATTACAATATTCAAAAGGCATCTGGATGGGTATATGAACAGGAAGGTTTGGAGGGATATGGGCCAGGAGCTGGCAAATGGGCCTAGATTAATTTAGGATATCCGACTGGCACGGAACAAACAGTTTGTTTCCACGCTCCACTACTGTTTCTATATAGTCAGAATTGTTATGACACGGACTGCACCCCCCCACCCAACTAATTTAAACCCAAAAAAGATTTACCCCATGTGGTAATGTGAAAATTCAAGCGGTAAGGAACTGTTTCTAAAAGTCACTATTTAAAGTTTTATTTAATGATCTAGGACACTAACTTGCAAGTGTTTAAATCTGCTGGGATTTTTCGTACCGCCAAATCTATTCAAATCTGTCTAAACCAGTTCAAAACTCGGACGAAAGCCCTCAAATTTTAAAACATTGGGTGCAACCTCCCCTACCTAATTTAAACCAGCAACATAGAGAAGGTTTAACCCATGCAGTAATCTGAAAATTCAAGAACCAAGAAACTATTCCCAAAGGTCAGTATTTAAAGTAAAAATTAACAACTTTATTTATTAAAGTCTAACGGAGAATAATTAATTAACAACTATTTACAACTCCTGTCTCTAACCTATCTTCTACCTTCCCCTGTACGATACCAGTCCAATAAAAACCCCTGATTAAGATTTACCGAAAGATTCAAACTTCAAGACCAGCCAGCTGTTAAATCTTCTTTTTGTACCTTCCTCTGTAGATTTGCTCTCCAGGTCGGTGTCGATGTTTTTTCTCTGTGCAGACTCCTTTGGACAGGTACCTCTCAAGAGTTCTCATAAGCAGCCTACATTTGTTGGTCTTTTGGCAGTTCTCCTGTAACTGTTCAACTTTTTGTTTTGATTTTGTACTCCAAAGCATCAAATCGTTTCATTGGTGTTAATATTAGATTGGATTAAATTCCCTACAGTGCAGAACCAGGCCCTTCGGTCCAACTAGTCCACAGTGAGCCTCCGAAGAGTAACCCCACAGACCCATTTCCCTCTGACGAATGCACCTAACACTACGGGCAATATAGCATAGCCACTTCACATGACCTGCACATCTTTGGACTGTGGGAGGAAACTGGAGCACCCAGAGCAAACCCACGCAGACACGGGGAGAATGTGCAAACTCCACACAGTCAGTCACCCAAGGCTGGAATCGACCCTGGTGGTGTGAGGCACCAGTGCTAACCAATATTCTCAAAATACTAAATTCAAACTTGAATGGAATTCAGTATTTTGGGGCAAGATTTTAAATCGATTGGCCAAAATGGAGTATGTTTTTGTCTCCAGGCAACCCAGCTACTGAGCTGTTCGACCAAATGTTAAATTGTTACCTTGTTCAGAACGCTTGGTGCTACGTCAGGTGGTTCTGCTCGCTTTTCAACTCTCTTGAAGGTAGAATACACCTCTACACCTTCTAACAGAACCAATTTTTCAAGACGAGGGTTCGGCCATTCACCCCTAACAGGAGAAAGTGAGTACTGCAGATGCTGGAGATTAGAGTCAAGAATGTGGTGCTGGAAAAGCACAGCAGGTCAGGCAACATCCGAGGAGCAGGAAAATTGACATTTCGAACAAAAGCCTCATTCACCCCGAACAGCCTGTCCTCAACTGCACATAGTTCAAAGCAAGTTTGAGAAAGATGGCTGCAGCTTTGTCTTAATATAAAATTGAACATGCATTCAAACTTTAATGCTGTTTCTGAATATATTATTTTAGCTATTCTCAATTTGAAAGATCAGCCATTTCTCGTGCACCCCCATCTCCCAGGCAGTTTCATCACCAACCATTCTCTCTCTCTTCTAAGCGATCAAAGAGAGCTCGAGGCATGAGAAAGTTCAGTGGGAGTTGGAAGAGAGACAGAATGGACAGGGTGACAGAGTGTGGGGGCCATTGAGAGACTGGGGGGAACAGAGGGTGGTGGGGGCTGAAAGGAAAGACTCGGGGGTCAAAGGGTGGAGACAGCACAATTCCCACCTTCCCCAGGACTGGGGCAGTGTCCCATGAACTGGAGCCTACTCCTCCCACAGCAGGTCATTTCTCAATCCACATATGGCTAAAGGAGAAGAATTATATAATCCCTGCAGGCCATTTCACCTATCAAATTCACACCGACCTTCCACACAGCATCCCACCAAGACTCATCAACTTACTCTACAGCCCTGCAGTTCCCCATGGCTAACCCACTCTAACCTGCACATCCCTGGACACTTTAGCACAGCCGATCCATCCGAAACTGCAGATCCTTGGACTGTGGAAGGAAACCAGAGCACCCAGAGGTAACCCGCGCAGACAGAAGGGGGAGAACATACCAAAGTTCACACAGACAGTCATGAGAAGGTGGAATCAAATCGCTTCTAACAATTCTCCCACACCTGCAAAACCCTGAGCACCATGGGTAATTTAGCAGGGCCAATCCACCCGAACCTTGGCAAAGCTAAAAATCACATGACGCCCGTCCAACAGGTTTATTTGGAAGCACTAGCTTTCGGAGCACTGCTCCTTCATCAGGTTGTTGTGGAGTATAAGATCATAAGACACTGAGTTTACAGCAAAACATTACAGAGTCATGCCACTGAAATGATACATTGAAGAAACCTGGATTGTAAAGTCTTTCATCTTTAGAATGAATTGCTGGTGTCATTAATATGTAAACCCCAGAACTTCTTATAAGACACCTACTCGAGATAACTTAAGGTTTTATAAGAAAAGATGACAACTTAGCTCAGACAATGCATTAAAGGTGTGAGGCCAGAGTCTGTCTGTATCCCAGTTTTTGAGTCAGACTGGTTCTATTTCCAAAGTGGAATTTATAAAATATTCCATGTATTATCTGCCTGCAGATTGTGCATTTTTTGAGCAAAATAGATGGTATCTGCAAATACAAATTCACCCCATAGACCTCGGTGTGTGTGTGCACGCGCGCGCACACACGAGAGAGAGTAAAAGTCTAGTTCCATACTGTATATCTCTATGTCTATTGCATAACTGATGCTTTATTTCTGTTGATGTAAATATTGTTATAAATCATAGCTGGGTACTAATACTTAGATGTAAGGGAGAGAGAATTCTTCAATCAGGGCACTATAAGAATCCTGGTAGACCCTTATTTCTAGTTTACTTGCCAATGAACAGACACAAGCACCTGTTTAATTCTAACTTTTCGCCTTTTTTGTTATATTTTCTGGTATGATACTGTGTGTCTGGATGGTTGACAGGCTGGGAGATTGTGGGTTGGACTTTGATTGACTTTTATTGTTCCGGAAGGTGTCAAAGGAGGTTAAAGCTTCAGCAGAAATGAAGCAGAGCTGAGAACGGACAACAACTGTGTGGGAACAGGGAGATCAATAGAGGACAACGAAACCAGGACCTGAAATCCGAGCTGACACCAGACTGCCCTGTGATCAGTGCTTTGATTAGCAGCGTCAACCCGCTACCTTTACCTAGCTTCTCATTCGACTTGCATGCCACATCTCCCCTCAATATTTATGATCCAATCCTTGTCATCCTGAAGCTATGTCTCTGTAAGGAGTCCCAGATCATAATTATTCTCTTCAATGTGTGCAGTCAATTCATTCACTTTTGTTACGTTGCAGCGCTATTACGACACAGAGTAACCCCCTCTGCTAAATTAAACCAGAAACACAGAAATGATTCACCCCACGCAGTAATATGTAAAAGTTTGAGAGGCAAAGTACTATCCCAGAGGTAAATATTTAAAGTAAGAATTAACAACTTTACTCTTTATGTCCAACACAGAGTATTAAAACTCACAAAAATGCCGGGTTTTATAGTCCAAAACATCGGATCATTTTATTGGTATCAATATTATCAAAATACTTAATTCAAACTTGATTGGACTTTGGGGCAAAATTTAAACTGATTGGCCAAATTTGAATTTGTTTGTGCCTCATGGCAACCCAGTTGCTCTATTTGTGTTGACCAAATATTACATTCTCATCTTGTTTAGAACACTTTGTTCTGCTCAGCTATCTAACTCCCTTAAAGGTACAGTACCTCTACCCCTTCAAGGTACAGTACCTCTACCCTTTCATAACAAGCACAAATTCAGATACTGAGCTTTTAGTTTTATTGTTTGTAATCTTTTGAATCCAGTATTAATTGCTGGTACTTTTATTCCCCTTGTTCCTTTCTATTTTTCTCTGACGTCCATTTTCCACATCACTACATTGCTGACCAACCTTGATTTGGATTGGCCATGCTAAATTGCCGATAGTGCCCAGGGATGTACAGGTTAGGTGGGTTAGCCAATGGGAAATGCAGGGTTATTGTTTCATAGTAATAGAAGTAGGAGTAGGCCGTTTGGCCTGTTGAGCCTGCTTCACCATTTATTAAGATCGTGGCTGATCTATCCATCATCTCAGCTCTTCTTACTTGTGTTATCTCAAACTCTTGATTCCCTAAGGGGTGGGGGCGCGAGGGGTGTATGAGCAGGATGGTCTTCGGAGGGGTCAGAATGGACTTGATGGGCTGAATAGCCAGCTTCCACACTGCAGGGCTTCTATGATTTACCGCAGTTGTGTTTGCCTCAGATCACAGCTCCCAGAATCTCCCACCTTCTGCAAATCGAAAGACAAATCCCACCCTGCCCTCTCGTATGTACGTTATCTAAATGCTTAATTGTTTCTAGTAAATACAGCCCACACCTCCCTCTGCTGCCAGTAACGTTTACAATGCTGATGAAACAATGCCATTCCTGCAGTACTGAAAATCATAAGGCTTCTAACAATACCAGTTACTGATTCACCGCTCCTCCTGATGGACAACATTGGAAATACAATGTTGGAGGCTGGCAGAAATGAGCAGTTTAACTCAAAATTCCACCTAACCCTTCACTGGGCACGCCAATCAGCACACCGTCCTTACTGCTGGTAAGCCTTAAAGCACTTCACCCCCACAGTGCAATGATTCCCAATTTCCACCAAAATCCTAGATGTACTCAGTTGCTATCTCACCAATGAAATATTTCATTGTCACTTCTTCTGCTTCCAGTAAAGGCAAAACACCTTTGAAAGCTGCTCTGAAAGTCCAATCTTCACAACACTTCTGCTTTCACACAAGATGATTAAAGTCATACAGCACAGAAACAGAGCCTTCGATCCAACTCATCCATGCCGACCAGATATCCTAAACTCATCTAATTCCATTTGCCAGCATTTGGCCTGTATCCCTCTAAATCCTTCTTATTCACATACCCATCCAGATGCCTTTTAAATGTTGTAATTGTAGCAGCCTCCACCATTTCCTCTGGCAGCTCATTCCAAACATGCACTACCCTCTGTGTGAAAAAGTTGCCCCTCAGGTCCGTTTTAAATCTTTCCCTTTTCACGCGAATCCTATGCCCTCTAGGTTTGAAGTTGCCTACCATGGGGAAAGGATTTTGTCTATCCAACCTATCCATACCCCTTATAAACTTCTGCAAGGTCACCCATCAGCCTCTAATGCTACAGGGAAATTATCCCTGGCGTATTCAGCATCTTCCTATTGCTCAAACCCTCCAACTCTGCCTACATCTTTGTAAATCTTTTCTGAACCATTTTAAGTTTCACAACGTTCTTCTAGAGGAGGGCAACTGGAATTGCACACAGTTTTCCAAAAGTGGCCTAACATGACCTCCCAACCCCTGTACTCAATGCCCTGACCAATAAAGGAAAGCGTACCAAATGCCTTCTTCACAATCCTGTCTCCCTGCAATTCAACTTTCAAGGAATTATGAACCTGCAAGGACACTGTTTAGCAACACTCCCCATTAACTATGTAAGTCGTGCCCTGATTTGCCTTTCAAAATGTAACACCTCACATTTATCTAAATTAAATTCATGTTGCCATTCCTCGGCCCATCAGCCCATCCGATCAATTCTAATTTATATTGAACTTTATTTCCTCTCTCATCCCCTAAAAGCTGAGAATCTCCATCCCACACACACTCCCCCCGTTCTGACTTTGCTGAACCTAATTCCTGCTGTAACTCATCCTGAAGGGTCTGGTTCATGCTGATTAACAGACCCACACTCGGGGGAAGTGGAGATCTAATTGAAAGAGACAGAATTCTGAATGGCCTGGACAAAGTGCACATGGGGAAGATGTTCCTATTGGTAGGAGAGTCTAGGACCCGAGGGCACAGCATCAGAGTAAAAGGAATATCTTTTAGAACAAAGATAAGGCGAAACATTTTCAGCCGGTGAGTGGTGAATATGTGGAATTCATTGCTACAGAAGGCTGTGGAGGCCAGGTCACTGAGTAGATTTAAGATGGAAATAGATAGGTTCTTGAGTATCAAGGGGATCGAGGGTTACAGGGAGAAAGTGGGAGAATGGGATTGAGAAACTTATCAGCTAAACTTAATAGTGCAGCACCCCTGATGGGCTCAGAAGCCTAATTTCTGCTCCTGTGTTTTATGGTCTCTTGCTGTTCTGGACTAGGAGCGTGCAAATTGGGAGCAGGAATAGGGCATTTAGCCTGTCGAGCTTGCACCAGCATTGAACAGATCATAAGTAGATCTGAGTATACCGACGTAAAAGGCTAAAACAAGGACTGCAGATGCTGGAAACCAGAGTCTAGATTAGAGTGGTGCTGGAAAAGCACAGCAGATCAGGTAGCTCCTCGGATGCTGCCTGACCTGCCATGAATATACCTACATTCAGGTTAATAAGCTGGAAATTTTTCCACTGGAGCAGAGGAGGATTATAACATCGTGAGGGGTATAGATCAGGTGAACGGCCAAAATCCTCTCTCTAAATGGGGGTCAAGATTACGGAGCAAATTTTGAAAGAGAGAGAGGATAAAGATTTTAAAAGGACATGAGGGTCGCCATTTTCGTCCCCCCAGAGAGTGGTTTGTGTGTGGTATGAATTTCCAGACAAAGGGGTGGATGCAGATAGTTAGAACATTTAAAAGACATTTGGATTAGTATATGAATGATGAAGTTTAATTTAAATAAATGTGAAGTGCTGGATTTTGGGAAAGCAAATCAAAGTAGGACTTAGCATAAAGTGTATAAGGTCCTGGGGAGTGTTGCTGAATAAAGAGACCTAGGAGTGCAGGTTCATAGTTCCTTGAAGGTCGAGTCCCAGGTAGAGAGGATAGTGAAGGCAGCATTTGGCATGCTTTCCTTTATCGGGTACAGCACTGAGTAAAGGAGTTGGGAGGTAGTGATGTTGAAGCTCTACAGGACATTGGTGAGACCACATTTGGAATATTGCGTGCTTGGAATATTGCATGCAACTCTGGTCTCCTGCCCATCAGAAGGACGGTGTGAAACTTGAAAGGGTTCAGAAAAGATTTACCAGCATGTTGCCAGATTTGAAAAAAATAGCTCTCGGGAGAGGCTGAATAGGCTGCGGCTATTTCCCTGGAGCGTCGGAGGCTGAGGGATGACCTTAGAGGTTTATAAAGTCATGAGAGGCATGGATAGGGTAAATAGACAAAGTCTTCTCCCTGGGGTGGGGTAGTGCAGAACTAAAGGTTTTGGGCGAACGGGGAAAGACATAAAAGAGCTCAAAGGGGAGCCTTTTCACACAGTAGTGCATATATGTAATGACCAGCCAGAGGAAGTGGTGGAGACTGGTATAATTACAGAATTTAAGAGGCATTTGGATTGGTCTATAATAGAAGGGGTTCGAGGGATATGGCCCAGGGCCGGCAAATAGACTAGATTAGGATAACTGATAGGCATGGACAAATTGGACCAAAGGGTCTGTTTCTGTGCTGTACATCTCTATGACTCCAATATAAAAGGTTCAGAGGGATATAGGTTAAACACAGGCAGGTGGGTCCAGTTTAGTTTGAGAACATAGTCAGCATAGTAAGTGATCTGCACTGGTCTTGCCTCCCCCATAATCATCACTTCTTTGTTGTTCAAAAATCAGATGAACTCAGCCTTGGATATATTCAATTACGCCCAAACTGCAGGAAGGCGTCCCCACTTCTGATCTCAATTCCTCTTGCTAATATACCACTTGCCTTGCTCACTACTTGCTGCACCTGTCTGACAACTTGCATTGACTGGATTAGAAGGACGCAGAGGCCCCTTTGTTCATCCACACATCATTGCTGATGAAAGGTTCGAGCCTGAAATGTCAATTCTCCTGTATTTGCCATTGAAAAAAGACCTTGACTAACTTTCCCAGATTCTGTCCCCTCCCTGGATTCACTCCGTTTCCCTTCAGTTCCTGCAAGTCAACAGCTCAACCCCGGAATGGAAAAGGGGGTGAGAAAAGAGTGTGTTGAACTCACAGATGTTGGAGAGAGGAAGGACGTTGCAGTCTGGGGTGAAGCTCAATCTTCATTCAGAGAGAGAGGAGCAGCAACAACCACCTCAGAAGCACATGGTGCTACTTCCGCATCCAGACGATGGGTTTGCTGTGATTGGCAGGAGAACCAGTCGACATCCGGTCCTCCAGAGCTTCTCATTGGTCCATCAAAACAAGGTCACGGAGTGTTTCCGCTTGTTGCGTGAGCATGCGTAATAGTTTGCTGACACCGTGGAACATGCGCAGTGCGTTGCTGACACCGAGTAGCATGCGCAGTATGGCGATGTTGGCATTACTGCAGATTTTCAAAATTAAAAATCACACAATGCCAGGTTATAGCCCGACAGGTTTATTTGGAATCACTAGTTTTCGAAGCGCTGCTCCTTCATCGTTGGTTGTGGAGCAGAATCATAACACACAGACTTTATAGCACCAGGATTGCAGTGACATGGGATGGAATATTAAACAACTTTAGCTTACCTCTACCATTTTTTTAGAATGACCATGTTAGTTTCGATTCCTTCACATGTAAATCCTAAAACTTTTCAAAAGTTACGTTGTCAAGCTAACTTTTAACAATAGGTGTCATCTCAATCAGATGATGCATTGAAGGTGTTAAGTTCAAGTCTGTCTGTGTCCCAATGTTAGGTCAGACGGATTCTATTTCTATCGTTGTATTACAGAATCTTACGTGTATGAGTTTTTGAGCAAAATAAAATGCGATTCTGCAAGTACAAATTCAACCCACAAACTTTTATGTATGTGTGTGTGTGTGCAGGAGAAACCAAGTGATCATGTGTGTGTGAGAGTGTGTAATGGGGAATACGCCTGAGAGGGTGTGGGTGTGTGTGTGTGAGAGAGAGAGTGTGTGTGTGAATGCATGCGCACGCGCGTGTGTATGAGAGAGAGAGAATGTATAGTGTAGTGTGACATGAACCCAAGGTCCCGTTTGAGGCCGTCTCAAAGGGTATTGAACTTGGCTATCAGCCTCTGCCCAGCCACTTTCCGTTGTTGCCCATCCTGAAGTCTACTTTGAAGGATAGTCACCCGAAGGTCCAAGGCTGAATGTTCCAGACCACTGTACTGTTCCCTGACTGGGAGGAAACACTCCTGGCTGGTGATTGTTGTGCAGTGTCCATTCATCTGTTGCTGTAGCCTCTGCTCGGTCTCACCAATATACCAAGACTCAGGGCATCATTGCCTGCAGCATATGAGATGAACAATGTTGGCTGAGTCACATGAGTACCTGCTGCACTCATGGTGGGTGGTGTCCCCACGTGTAATAGTGGTAATCGTGTCAACATTCTGATACGTCTTTCATTATCTGCCGTGACAGAGTTGTATCATGTTGTCCTGAAGGCCAGGCAGTTTACTGCGAACAATTATCTGTTTAAAGTTTGGCGGTTGTTTGAAGGGGGTAAGTGGAGGCGTGGGGAAGGTCTTGGTGAGGTGCTCATCCTCATCAATAATGTGCTGCAGGCTGTGAAGAACATTGCGTAGTGTTCCTCCTCACCTGAACAGATCCTATGTATGCGAAGGGCTTGTCCAGAGGGGGTGTCTGGATGAAGAACTGGTTGCAGATCTTTGGACTGTGGGAGGAAGCCAGAACACCCAGAGGTAACCAACACAGACACAAGGGGGAGAGAACATGCCAACTTCACACAGTCACCCAAGGGTGGAATCAAACCCAGACTCCTGGCGTTATTAAGCAGCATTGCTAACCACTGAGCCACCATCCCACCCAGTGCTTTGAGGTTCTGCTTTGTCTTTGCAGCTTTTACCTTCTCATGCGCCCTCAGCAGAGGCTGTCTCCTGCTGACATCGTTGGACCACACCCATTGCACCTCCCTTTCCCACTTCTCCAGCCCAGAGCACAGCGGTTCCTGAATCCTGGCACCAGATTCTGATGCCATCTGTGCTTCTGCTGCCAACTGCAGACAACGGAGGCAATCCGCATCACTATTCTGTCCCTTATCTCCCCCTCCCTCACGTTGTTCTTACTCCCACCACCCCACAGTTAGTTCCCCCCCACCCAGCCCTCTCTCAGATCCCCTTTACCTGCCTGACCCGGGCTCACACCCTCCTGACCCTGTCCACTGACCCCATCGGAAGGCTCTCTATGGAGGGAAAG
Source organism: Chiloscyllium plagiosum (assembly GCF_037043375.1). Classification (NCBI taxonomy): domain Eukaryota; kingdom Metazoa; phylum Chordata; class Chondrichthyes; order Orectolobiformes; family Hemiscylliidae; genus Chiloscyllium; species Chiloscyllium plagiosum. The sequence goes on along the minus strand of NW_028270165.1, from coordinate 4,932,494 downwards.
ACCATCTTCCGGAATAAAAAACATCTGATTAACTTTCCGCCTTGCCCTCCCAGCGTGTCAGCAGCCTGGCTTCCAGCTCCACCTCTGAGCCGAAGGTCCTCCAAGTTGTGTTTCCCATGGATCACATCATCCAGAGCCTACCACCTTTTGCAAATTGAAAGACAAGTCTCACCCTGCCCTCTCCAGTGTCTATTGTGTAACTGCTTAATCATTTCTAGTGGCCGGACAGAGACTGATAGCCAAGTTTGGAACCCATGAGGATGGCCTTCACCAGGATCTTGGGTTCATGTTATATTACAGGTGATCTCACTACACTGTACACATTCTGTCTCTCTGTCTCTCACACACAGCCATACATTCTCAAATACTCACGCAGCCACTCTCTCAGATATACGCGCTCTCTCAGATGCACACACATGTACCCACCCACACTCTCACCCACACACACATCCTCTCACAGACTTATACTCCTGCACACTCTCACTTTACCAAGCATGCACACACTCAAACACACACTCTCTCACCAGACTCACGTATATGCACACACTCACTCACTCTCATGCATGCACACATAGATAAGACTATGGGGTGAATTTGCATTTGCAGAATTATGTTTGTAGATACATTCTATTTTGCTCAAAAAGTGCACAATCTGCAGACAGTCAATCCATGTAATATTTTATAAATTCCTACTTTGGCTCAAGACAGACTCGAACCTCACATCTTTCATGCATTGTCTGAGCTGAGATGGCACCTCTTTGTAAAACCTGAAGTTATCTCGAGACTGTGACTTAAAAGAAGTTTTGGGATTTACATACTAATGAACTGAAACCTGCAACCCATTCTAAAGATGAAACACTTAAAAGCAGTCGAGATTTGTTCAATGTATCAATTTGCTACAAATTCTATGTCTTATGATCCTGCTGTACAGTTACCTGACGAAGGAGCAACACTCCGAAAGCTAGTACTTCCAAATAAACCTGTTGGACTATAACTGGATTTTTAACTATGTTTCCAGTGAAAACAGCCCACCTCTCCCACTGCTGCCAGTAAACTTTACAATGCTGAGGAAACAATGAACCATCAGTCCTGAAAAACGTACAATTCTAATAATACGAGCTACACATTGACTGCTCCTTCTGATATAAGACATTGGAAACCTTGCGCCGGAGATTGAAAGAAGGTAGGAGCTTTAGAAGAAACACCTGTTGGATCTCATAGCCTTCAATGTCCGAGTCCGACGGTACGTTCAGGTAACTTTTGTTGGGACCCAATTGTGTTGCTGCTTCAGATAACTAACACACACACACACATACGCATGCACGCACGCACGCACACACACACACACACCCCTGCATCCCACTTTCTTCACTATTGGTCAGCTGAGTTGTCCCTTTGTAATTCGATCCTTGGTGCAGCCTTAGCCTGGAGGAAGTATTGCTTCACTCAGCAATTGCAACCCATAGCCTGTATGCAAGTAAGATTCCCCCCGCACATTTGCAGATGGGCTGTCAAGAATCAACCACACTGCTGTGGTCTGGAGTCACATATAGGCCAAACCAGGGAAAGGATGCAGCTGGGACGACTGAGTGAATCCTTTCCCACAACGGCAGGTTCCTCCCCTAAAGCATAAGTGAATCAGATTGGGGTGTTTGTTCCCCGAAAATGGTTACATAATGAGATTCTGAACTCCAGATTTCTGACTGAACTCCAAATCCGCCATCTGCTATGGTGAGATTCAAACCCGGGAGTCCCCAGAACTGGGTTATTAATGCAGTCGATAATGGCACTCGGCCGAAGCTCCTTCAATGCCCCTGCGATGGGAGGTTAACTCACTGATGTCTCTGCAGGTGGGAGGAGCAGGTGAAGCCCTTCCCGCACAGAGAGCAAGTGAACGGCCTCTTTGATCCTCCAAGCTGAGTAAATGGTGTGAAGTCCTGTACTTTTCAAGGTCACCGCACTGAATCTCCCTCATTCGGGTGTATCAGTATTCTTCCTGCCACACCAGTGTCCAAGCAGACAGAAGCAAACATTTCTTCTCGACTGGAATAGCTGCTGATATTCAAGTCCCAATGAATCAAATGACTGTCAAAAGCTGATGTATCTTTTGGTTTCAGATTTCTTTCCCCATGTCTTCCTGCAAAGAAAACCATGAAATAAGTCACGGTCAGTACAGTCAAATGAACATAACATCGGTGACAATTCCTTAGATTGCCAGATACTTGCTGATCATATATTATTCATGACACAGAAACCTGAAAACCCTCATTCAGCCAGATAGCATTAAGTATATAAAGAGGAAAACTTCATTTAGGTGACAATGACCTGGAACAACCTTCCTACAAAGGTGCTGGGAATGGAGCTGAATGAAGGATATGAAAATGAAATGTCAAGGCTGCTTTAGGAAAGAAAGCCAGTAAAGTTGCTGAAAGACTTCCTGCTGACCTGTTAAAATAAAAATGAATACAAGAAATACAGGATGTAATTCCATTACTATATTAGAAGGTGAAAAATCATAGCCATGCAGCTTGTACAACAGCGAATATCAGATACACACCATATGAAGTACTCATAAAATCCCTGCAGTGCAGAAAGAGGCCATTTGGCCCATCGAGCCTACTCCGCCATTCTTTAAGATTATGGCTGATCCATCCATCATCTCAGCTCCTCTTACCTGCATTATCCTGACTACCATAAATTCACCTACAATCCAAAATCCCATCGAACTGTGTCTTGAATATGCCTGCTTCTATTGCTTCCTTGGGCAAAGAATTCCATAGATTCACCACTCTCCAGGAAATGTAGTCCCTCCTCCTCTGCCTTAAACCTACCCCTAATCTTGTTACCTAGTCTAACCCACCAGCAGAAACGACGAGATAGGGTGAGTCTGGGTGGGAAGCTGTTTGATGGGTCAGTGTGGATTGATGGGTAAAATGGCCTCCTTCCACACTGTAGGGCTTCTATGATTTACTGCAGGTGTGTTTGCCCAGAACCACAACTCCCAGAATCTCCCAACTTCTGCAAATTGAAAGACAAGTCCCACCCTGCCCTCTCATATGTGTGTTATCTAACTGCTTCATCGCTTTCAGTGAATACAGCCCACACCTCCCACTGCTGCCGATAACCTTTACAATGCTGATGCAACAATGCAATACCTGCAGTACTGAAAACCGTAAGGCTTCTGATGATACCAGTTACTGATTCACCGCTCCTTCTGATGCACAGCATTGGAAGTACATTGTTGGGGGCTGAAAGAAATGAGCAGTTTAAAACAAAAATCCACCGAAACACTTCACTAGGCTTCCCACTCAGGACACTTTACTTAAAACACTTCAACCCCACATTGCAACAAATTCCCACATTCCGTCAAAATCCTGGATATCCTCACTTACTCAGTTGCCGTCTCTCAAATGAAAGATTTCATTGTAGTTCTACTCCCAGCGTCAGGACAAAATATCTTTGGAAGCTGCTTTGAAAGTCCAGTCTTCACAACAATACTTCTGCTTTCCTTCAGTCCAAATTGTCTGTGCTGACCAGATATCCCAAATTAACATAGTCACATTTGTCAGCACTTAGCCTATATCCCTCTCAATTCACCCTGTTACCAGATGCCATTTAAAATGCTGTAATTATACCAGCCTCCACCACGTCCTCTGGCAGCTCATTCCATGCTTGCATCACTCTCTGTGTGAGAAAGTTGTCCATATGGTTCCATTTAAATCTTTCCCCTCTCACCTCAAATCTATGCCCTCTAGTTTTGGACTTCCCTACTATGTGGAAATGTTTTTGGCTATTCACCCTATCCATGTTCCATATGAACTTCTATAAAGTCACCCCTCAGCCTTCAATGCTCCAGGGAAAACAGCCCCGGCCTATTCAGCCTCTCCCTATAGATCAAACCTCCAACCTTGTTAATCTTTGCCAAACCCTTTTAAAGGTTCACAACACTTTTCCTGTAGCAGGGTAACAAGAACTGAATGCAGTATTCCAAAAGTGGCTGAATCAATGTCCAGTACAGGGGCAACATGACCTCCCAAAATCTGTACTGAAATGCACTGACCTATAAAGGCAAGCATACCAAACACCTCCTTCACTATCCTGTCTACCTGTGACTCCACTTTCAAGAAACTATGAACCGGCACTCCAAGGTATCTTTGGTCAACAACACTCCCCATTAACTTCGCAGACCCTTCCCTGATCTGCCTTTCCAAAATCAAAATTTCAAAATGGGGTTGAGAAACGTATCAGTTGTGATTGAATGGTGGAGTAGATCTGATGGGCTGAATGGCCTAATTTCTGCACCTATGTCATATGGTCTCTTGCTGTCCTGGACACAGGGTGAGAGAATTGGGAGCAGGAATAGGTCATTTGGTCTTTCCAGTTGGCACCAGCATTGAACAGTTCATAACTGGATATAAATATACCGGCATCTAGGTGGACAGGGTGGGATTTTTTTCACTGCAGCATCGGAGGTTGAGAGATGACCTTAGAGAGGATTATAAAATCTTCAGGGGTATCGATGAGGTGAATAGCAGGCATTCTTTCCCTGGGATGGGTGTTTCAAGGTTAGGGAGCAAACTTTGAAGATGAGAGGAGAAATATTTTAAAAAGACATGAGGGGCACCTTTTTATTTTAAGACAGAGAATAGTTCTCATGTGGTATTAATGTCAAGAGGAGGTGATGGATGCAGGTACAGTTACAGTGTTTAAAAGACATTTGGATAAGTAATAGAAATGTAGAGCATGGAAATAGACCCTTCGGTCCAACCCGTCCATGCTGACCAGATATCCCAAACCAATCTAGTCCCACCTGCCAGCACCCGGCCCATATCCCTCCAAACCCTTCCTATTCATATACCCATCCAAATGCCTCTTAAATGTTCCAATTGTAATAGGAAAGGTTCAGAGAGTCTGGGCCAAACACTGGCAGGTGGGACTAGTTTAGTTTCAGAACACAGTCAGCATGGACTACTTGGACTTAACGGTCTGTTTCTGTGCTGTATGACTGTAACTGTTCTATACTGGTCTTAAAACCATTTTCTTACCTTCCCCCACTTCTTTGTTCTTCAAAGTCAAATGAACTCAGCCTTGAATACATTCAATGATTGACCTAACTGCAGGAAGACATCCCCACTTCTGAACTCAACTTCTCTTGCTAATAGGATAAAAACAATGACTGCAGATGCTGGAAACCAGATTCTGGATCAGTGGTGCTGGAAGAGCACAGCAATTCAGGCAGCTTCCGAGGAGCTTCGAAATCGACATTTCGGGCAAAGGCCCTTCATCAGGAATAAAGGCAGAGAGCCTGAAGCGTGGAGAGATAAGCTAGAGGAGGGTGGGGGTGGGGATAGAGTAGCATAGAGTACAATAGGTCAATGGGGGAGGAGATGAAAGTGATAGGTCAGGGAGGAGAGGGTGGAGTGGATAGGTGGAAAAGGAGCTAGGCAGGTCGGACAAGTCCGGACAAGTCAAGGGGACAGTGTTGCTGGAGGTTAGAAACTAGGATGAGGTGGGGGAAGGGGAAATGAGGATTTCGAAGCTTCTCTTGCTAATATACCACTTGCCTTGCTGATTGCTTGCTGCTCCTGTCTGACAACTGGCAGTGACTGGTGTAGAAGGACGCTGAGGCCCCTTTGTCTATCCACACATCATTCCTGATGAAGGGCTCGTGCCCAAAACATTGACTCTCCTCCTCCTCAGTTGCTGCCTAACCTGCTGTGCTTTTTCAGCTCCACAATATTCAACTCTGATCTCCATCATCTCACTTTCATCACATCTCAACATATCACCATTTAAACAATGCGCCTCCTCTCTGCGTTTTTTTTTAAACATCAAAGGCTATAGATTGTGTCACTGCATTTGCCATGTGTTTGCAAACTGAGACACATACCTGGATCAACTTTTCCAGAGTCTGTCCCCCCGCCGCCCCCCGATTCACTCTTTCCTTTCAGTTGCTGCAAGTTAACAATTGAACCCCAGAATGAAACAAAAAATGGAAAAAGAGGTGAGAAACAGACTGTTGTACTCACGAAAGTTAGACAGAGGAAGGAAGTTACAGTCTGGGGTGAAGTTCACAGAGAAAGGAGCAGCAGCAGCTTCAGAGCTCACGGTCCAACCTCCACATTTCGACAATGGCCGGCTCTGGTTGGCAGGAGGACCAGTCTCCTTCCGGTCCTCCAAGGTTCTCCATTGGTCCATGCAAAGGAGCTGACACGCAGTTTCTGCGGACACCAAGGAATATGCGCAGTGCTTTGCTGACACTGGCCGTCATGCGCAGTACTTGCTGACACCGTGGAGCATGCTCAGTGTGCAGGAATTTGTTACAAATTTTAAGGTTAAAAATCACACAACACCAGGTTACAGTCCAATCTGCTTGCTTGGAAGCACTAGCTTTCAGAGCGCTGCTCCTCCATCAGGTGGTTGTGGAGTATAAGATCGTAAGACACAGAATATATGATCGTATACTCCACAACCGCCTGATGAAGGAGCAGCGCTCCGAAAGCTAGTGCTTCCAAACAAGCCGATTGGACTGTAACCTGGTGTTGTGTGATTTTTAACTTCGTACACCCCAGTCCAACACGGGCACCTCCACATCATGACAAATTTTAAGTGTCCAAATGCGAATACGAGAGAAAAATACCAAAGCAAATTTTGTCGAAATGTTTTTCCCCTGTGCCCAGACATGTTATTCCTTTTGCATTTTGTCTGGCTCTACCCTGTCGTTTCCCCAGGGTAGAGGTATTGCAAAACTACAGGGTATAGGTTTAGGGTGAGGGGGAAAAGATTTTAAAAGATTTAAAAGACTCGGAATATAATATTCACCCCTTACAGGGCGAAAGTGAGGACTGCAGATGCTGGATATTAGGGTCGAGAGTGTGTGCTGGAAAAGCACAGCAGGTCAGGCAGCATCTGAGGAGCAGGAGAATCGAAGTTTTGGGCAAAACCCTTCATCAGAAAATAGCCATGGGGAACTGCAGGGCTGCAGCGTCTGGGTGGGTCTGGGTGGGATGCTGCTGGGAAGGTCGGTGTGAATGGCCTGCAGGGATGATATGCCTTAGCCATGCTTATATTGAGAAATGGTTACCCCAAATCTGCTGTGGGATGAGTGGGTTCCAGTTCGTGGGACACTGACACCAGTCCTGGGGAAGGTGGGATTTGTGCTGTCTCTCGCTTCCCATTCTGCCCCTTGTCCATTTTCTCCCCACCCACTGCCCCGCCCTTTCTCCCTTCTTCACACTGCACCCCGATTCTCTCCCCAACCCTCTGAACCCCAGTCATTCTCTACTCCCCAACCTCTGTCTCCTCTCCATATCTCTCCCTTCTTCACCACCACCAGTGCCCCCGCCCGTCCTTTCTTGTGCCTCAGCCCTCTTTGATCTAGTGGCCGAGCAGAGGTTGATAGCCAAGTTTAGAACACATGAGGATGGCCTCAGCCGAGACCCTGGGTTCACATCACACTACAGGAGACCCAGCAACACAATACACTCTCACACACACAAGCACACTCTCTTACATACTCACACGCTCGTGCAGATCCTCTCTGATAGACATGCTCTCTCTCAGACACACAGTAATACATCCCCACACTCAAACCTACGCACACACCATCTCACATGCTTATATTCCATCTCTCTCTCTCTCTCTCTCTCTCTCTCTCACACACACACACACACATACACACTGTACCCAGCATGCACACGCACACACACGCTCTCTCTCATGCATGCACTCACATACAGAAGTCTTTGGGGTGAATCTGCGTTTGCAGGATTATATATTTGGAAATAGAACCAGTCTCACTCAAGATTAGGATACAGATAGACCCTACCCTCACAGCTTTCATGCATTGTCTGACCTGAGGTGTCACCTCCTTTTATAGAACCTTAAATTACCTGGAGAATGTGATTTTTAAAAAGTTCTGGGATTTACAGATTAATGAACTGAAATCTACAACCCGTTTTAAAAGATGAAAGACTCAACAGCAATCTAGGTTTCTTCAATATATCATTTATGTTACATGACACTATAATCTTTTATTCTATATTCTGTGTCTTATGATCCTCCTCCACAGCAACTACAGGTCCAAGGAGATCTGTCCAAACTTTCCAATCTACCTTCAGAACTGACACTCCTCAGGCACGGCACCATTCACGTCAACCTGTTCATAACCTGAGACCAACGAGCCACATGCCATGGGCGCAACCAGCTCCAGAAGCCGCTGAGACTTGCTCAGTACGAAATACATTGTACATTGCTCCCAGAATTTCAAGCCGCAACGAGTTTCAAGAACATCTGCTTCTCAGTCTGTCTCCTGCTCCCTGAACACTGCTGTTTGTCCCTTCCCCAGGGACCGGGCTCTCTCCACTCGCGGATAATTGAACCATTTTGTTTCTATTTGCAAGCTGTGCTGGTGGAAGGCAGAGCCCATTCGCTCTTCTGCTCTCTCTCACTATCACTTGGGGTAGGAGACGTCATTGACACGAATGCATCAAATGGCAACTTTGAACTTGTTCCAAAGGTCTGTTATCGAAGAAATGGCAAGGTGATGTGCTATCGGGACAGACAGAAACGGACACCGGAGACTCTTCCCTCAGGTAAATTGATATGAGTGCCTGCTTGTGCAGCCTGTTTGGTGTTCAGAATTTGCCTTGACACAGCAATCCTGCAGAAAGTCTTTTGTTACACGGGCGTCTGTTTCTTTACCGCAGGAAATGGACAAAGAAAAGCAAGTCATGTGTTTCGACTTCACCATCTGAGGGAAGAGGTTTCACACTTGAGATCAGATCACACCGACAGAACAGGACAAGACAACTCAGAGCTCCACATGGTGCCAGCGCAACTGTGTAAATCTGACCCTAACTACTCTCTGCACGAAAACGTTCTTCAAAATGTTATTTTTACTTCCTCTCCTCGAGACTCTGCCTAATTGTTAGCGATCCTTTCAGGCGTGGTACCATTTTCACTATATTATTTTCTCTGTCTAAACCCCTCATGTCTTGTAAAACGTCAACTGGGCCAGATTTCAAACTTCTGTCTCCAAGGAGAGCTGTCCAAACTTTCCAATCTGCCTTCATTATTGACATTCCTCATACACGGCACAATTCACGACAACCTGTTCAGCGCTGAATCCAATCACCTGCTCTTCTGCTGTCTCCCTCTCTCTGAATCACTTGGGTAAGAGGTGTCAGTTTCACTAAAAAGGCCCTGACCATGCGGTTGCCTGACACTTTTATACATCACCCTGTTCCCTGGCCAACATCTCTGTTTCAGGCTTGGAGCAGTGTTCGAGCTCCAGATGAAAGAACAACACCTCATTTTCCACTTGCCGAATCGTTGAGGATCCTTTCAGGTGTGGGAGCATTTTCACAACATTATTTCCTGTTTCTGGGTCCCTCATGACTTGGAAAAGTTCGGTTCTCCGAGGAGAGCTGTCCCAATTTTCCAATCTACCTTGATTGCTGACATTCCTCAAACACTGCACCACTCACGTCAATCTGTTGAACACTATCTCCAACCATTTCACTTCCCTGTTTTCCGCCTCATTCGTACTCAAGACAGCCCAACCTCGTTTCACGAAGGCGTCTTTTGAGAAAATTAATCAGGCAGTTTTGCACAAGTCAAGTTAAAAAACGCGGACTCGCCCGCGATTTGAACCCGGGACCTCTCGCAATTCGGCATAGTAAAGGACTCTAAGCGAGAAACATATGCCTAGACCAACGAGCCAAAGAGCCGGCACGCTGCTATCGCCCCACACCGCTTGCGCGACCTTAGACTTGCTCAGTATGAAATACATTTGAGATTGCTCTGAGAATTGCAAGCGGCAAAGAGTTTCCTGAACAACTGCTTCTCATTCAGTCTCCCTGCTGCTGTTTGTCCCGTCCCCAGGAACCGGGCTCTCTCCACTGGCAGATAATTCAACATTGGGCCAGTATATCGCTGGGAAATATTTATGTCCAAGCTTTTTTCGGAAGCATATTAGAAGGCGAGGTGCAGAACAGAGCGCTGTTATACCGGAAAGCTGCTAAAGACGACATTGAGTGAATAGGAGAGAATGCTTTCTCCGCTGGGTTATGGTCCCAACACGCACCCGTTGTGCCAGGGGTTCCACCTCGGTTCCACTCTTCCTTCACTCGCAACACCCCACACCCACCTCCCGTGATGCCAAGGCACTTTCCCCTGCAACCGCCGAATGTGTAACACCTGCCCATTTACCTGCTCCCTCCTGAATATCCAAGGGCTCAAACATACCTGCCAGGTGAAGCAGCACTTTTGCCACAACCGAGTCCACTGCATTCGCTGCTCACAGTGTTGTTTCCCCAATGTAGCATGAAGCATAAACTGGGTGACTGCTTCGCAGAACATCCCGGTTCTGCCCGCGGAAAAAAGGCCCTGACCTTGCGGTTGCCTGCCACTTTAACACATCACCCTGTTCCCTGGCCAACATCTCTGTCTCAGGCTTGCAGCTGTGCTCTAGCTCCAGATGAAAGAACAACACCTCATGTTCCACTTGGTGACCGTACAGCCCTCCGGTCTTCAATATCGAGTTCCATCACTTTAGGGCCTGAACTCCCCCATGTCCTTGACCCCTACCACACAAACGACTCCTTGTTATCACCTCGTCTGCTATGACACACTACGTATTGTTAGCCGCCAACAGTCTCCATTAACAGTTATTCGCCCTCTCACGCGGATCGTTATTCACTCCTACGTCCTTCCTATTGTTCTCTCTCTGAGCTGGCGGCAAACACAGCAATGTACATCGGAGACTCTGAGCCAGCTGAAACTTGCTCAGTGTGAAGTACATTCCACATTGCTCCAAGAATTGCAAGCAGCAAAGCGTTTCCAGAACATCTGCTTGTCATTCTGTCCCCGGGGCAGAATGGCCACTTTGTCTCATCCCCAGGAACTGGACTATCTCCACTGGTGGATAATTAAACCATTTTATTTCTACTTGCACGTTGTTCTGGGGGGTGGGACGGGGTGTAGGGTGGGGGGCGGGTAGAGTCCATTCGCTCTTCTGCTCTCTCTCTCTCTCTCTCTCTCTGAAACCCTTGGGGTGAGAGGTGTCAGTTACATTAATGCGGGGAACATGAACAATTTTGATTGTGAACTTTCTCCAAGGGTCTCTTATCGGAGAGATAGAAAGATGCTGTGCTGGCAGGACAGAAAGAAATGGACACCGAGGACTCTTCGCTCAGGTAAATTCACATTGTTGTGCAGCCTTCTTGGTGTTCAGAAATCGTCTTCACGCAGTAATCTTACGGAAAGTCTATTGCAAAGTGGGCATCGCTTTCTTTGCTGCGACCGCGCAGCAGTTAACATCTGAGCCCCAAGTGTCCCAGATGAAGAGAATCCGAGTGAAACCTTCACTCACTGAGAGTCATCCCCACGGCCCTGAGCTGAGGGACTGCAGGCAGTCCAACACAGAAGGGACGGTTAAAAATGAAGCAGTTTTGCTCCCTCAGCCTCTCTGTCCCAGAGACAGGCAGTGGGACGGCATAAACACGTAGCATCATTCTCGCGCAGACAGAAGCCGTTCAGCCCATCGCGTCCACGGCGACTGTCTGTCACTTCTCTCTCTCTCTGAGGTTATTCACAATCGGTGGTATCCGTCCTAATAGTAGGGGGCTATGTCTGAGTCGTGATGCGGTTTCTGACATGCTTGTCATTCTCGTCTGAACCAGGGTGGCGAATTGCTGCAAGGAATGGACAAAACCGCAAGGCATGTGTTTCAACTTTAACAGCTGATTGGCATCGCAGAGAACTGGGTTTGCGATTCGGTTCAGAGGAAACAGACGAATACCAGAATACCACTGAGACCTCTAAAATCAGGCCACTTGATTTGACGAGTGCATCGATATGCAACATTTGATAAGTGAATGCAACTGGCAGAAGAGAGCACTGATCTTAAGGTGATATTACTCGAGGTGATGTAGAACAATAGCAGAGAATGGTTTCGATCCATCGACCTCTGGGTTATGGGCCCAGCACGCTCCCGCTGCGCCACTCTGCTGCCGTACGCGGCGCACCTTCCACAGAACACTTCAGGTTTTCGTCTGGCACGCGGCAGGCACCTTCGAGCCTGATGTCAAAGACCTCCACTGCTGCCGTGTAATGTGCTGTTTCGCGGACGTATGGAGGCTGTGTAAATATAAACTTATTTCTAAATTCCCACATTCTGTTGGTTGAACTGTGATTTCACACTGAATCACAACATGTGTCACAGCGCAGACGGAGGCCATGCGGCCCGCCTTCGCTCTGCTGGTTCTACACTTAAGGAAACGTGTGTCTCTGTTCGTTTCATTCTCTCGCCTACTCAGCGTAAATCTGCACATCTGAACGTGACCACCGAATTCCCTTTTGTGCCCATTGAATCTTACTCTTTGTCAATGACAGACAGGGACTTACTGACCCTAACCACTCCCTGTACGAAAACGTTCTTCCTAATGTCACTTTTACTTCTTTTCATTGTGACTTTAAAATTCTGCCGAATTTTTGAGGTAGAGGTAAACAGCCAAAGATAATCACCGTCACTGCTTCCCTTCCATCGACTCAACTTTGTGAAACAGTATCTTTCACTGGCAAATAAAACACCTTTGTCCTCAGGTGCCTGCTTCAGTTTGACCACGACTTCACGCCTCTCACTGTTCGAGTCTCATTTCCAAACACTTGGCTCATCGCCTCAAAAGCAGCTCTGCGGGTATCTCTTGTTCGACCCTGACAGGCAGTGGGTTGCAGATTCCCGACCAGTCCCAATGTGATTGAAATATTTCAACCCCTCCACTGGTTTGCATCTTTAAAAAAGCCGTGGAACAATCTCCCTTTCCTTTTGACGACAGTTCTCAACTGTAGTCGGCAGGGTTCACACCTGCGTGGGGAAACCGCAATGGATTTCATGTCTATCGCATTCACCTCTCGGCCCACCAATACAGAACCACACTGACAGCTTCATTTCCCAGATCTCTCTGCCTGTGGAGCTGAGAAAGAGTGAATCATTGCAGAGTTTGTTTGAATCCAATCATTTCACAGGTTTCGAAAGGGTTAAATATCTGCACATGGCGAGACTGAAAGATGAAATGGACGTTCAGTTAAAAAGAAATACAGAAATTGCAGGAGCAACTTAGCAGGTCAGGCAGCATCTGTAGAAAGAGAATCAGAGACAACATTTCAGAACTTTTTTTTTTCCTCATCCAGGTGCAGCCAAACCCACTGAGTTGCTCCAGTAGTTTCGCTTTCTGTCTCGGACTGTTAGCATCCGCAGTCATTTACTTTAGAAATTCAATCAATTCAGAAACCCCTTTGTGCTTCCTCAGTGGAAAAGATTTCCGTTTGGGAAAGATTTTCCTGACACCATTAAAAACGCGCATCTTCGCAGCCAAGAAAGCAGCAGGAGCGTGAACAAAAAACACGCCGGCCCTGCGTAGTCTCGAACCATGAACCATCCGTTACGAGCCGAATGCGCTGACCAATTGCGCAACAGAGACAGGCCCGAGCATCACGAGCACAGTCTCGTTGAGGAAGCTACTATTCAATTCATAATTCAACCTGCCCCGCCCAGAATTACCATTGTCTTCTATCAGTTCAAACACAGCGAATACTGCAGAAAGCCAACGGGTCGAGCTGCATCTGTGGAAAGGTAAACAGAGCCGACGTTTTGAGTGTGTTACGGTTTTTGTTCAGAACTCAGTGTTTTGCCTCTTCCCGAAGTTGGTCCAGGTCTGTATCTCAATTGGCAAACACATGGCAAGTGCAGTGCCGCAATGTGAAGTTATCGCCTTGGCTGTTTAAAAAAAAGCAGTGCATTGTTTAAATGGTGATATATTGGAATGTGGAGAAAGTGAGGACTAGAGGTGAAAGTCGAAAAATGTGGCACTGGAAAAGCAGAACAGGTCAGGTAGCATCTGAGGAGCAGGACAGTGAACGTTTCGGACACAAGCCCTTCATCAGGAATGATGTATGGATGTACAAAGGGGTCTCAGAGTCTCTCCACACCAGTCAATGCCAGTTGTCGGGCAGATGCAGCAGGCAATGAGCGAGGAAAGTGGTATATTACGAAGAGGAATTCAGTTCAGAAGTGGGGTCATTAAACATATTCAAGGCTAAATTCATCTGAGTTTTGAACAACAAAGAAGTGGATGGTTATGGGGTGGAGGTAAGAAAATGGTTTTAAGACCAGTACAGGTCAGTCACAGAGTCAGACAGCACTGAACAGACCCTTCATCCAACTCGTCCATGCTGAGTATGTTCTCAAACTAAACTCGTCCCACCTACCAGTGTTTGGCCCATAAACCTTCGAACCTTTCATATTCATGTACTTATCCAAACGTTGTAACTCTGCGTGTATAAAATCATGAGGGGTATCGATAGGATAAATAGACAAAGTCTTTTTCCCTGGGGTGGGGGAGTCCAGTACGAGAGGGCATGGGTTTAGCATTAGAGGGGAAAGATACAAAAGAGATCTAAGGGGCAACGTTTTCACGCAGAGGATTGTACGTTTATTGACTGAACTGCCAGAGAAAGTGGTGAAGTCTAGTACGATTGCAACATTTAAAAGGCATTTGGTTAGGTGTATGAATAGGAAGGGTTTGGAGGGATATGGGGCCGTGCGCTGTCAGGTGGGACTAGATTGTTTTGGGATAGTTGGTCGGCATGGACAAGTTGGACCAAACAGTCTGTTTCTGTGCTGTACATCTCTATGACTCTATGACTTCTTCTGGACATTCATTCTGCACTCAGACCACTCTCTTAAAAAACGATCCTTGTCCTGTCTTTAAAAAATCTTTCTCTACTCACCTCAAAATATTTGCTCCCTGATCCTGAAAACCCCAGCTGAGGGAAAGGACACCTGCTGTTCACCTCATCCGTATCCCTCATGATTTTATAATCCTCTATATGCATTGTGTAGTGGCTCATTGAAATAATGTCCTGATGCAGCTTCGTTTGTGGGTGTTGGGATGATTGCTTCTGTGGTTAAGCACTTGGTTTGCGTGTGTTGTTTTTCTGTAGACGCTAGTTTGAAGTTCACTGTTGACTGTTCGCTCAACTGTGACATCTAAGAATGGCACTTTGTTGTTGTTCTCCTCCTCTTCAAACCAGGAGCCCCCCTCAGGCCATAGTCTCACTACTTGGAACACCAATATACAGACTAGTCAAAGGCCTCCACTGAAGACTTAAACACCAAGTCGAAGATTCACGCCACTCCATTTATTCCATCCAAGAATTCCTGAACACCAAAGACACTAAGTTAGAAGAGGATGGAATAATGATGTCCTTTGACATAACAGCCCTGTTCACATCCATTAACATCAACGTGGCCAAAGAAAACTGGAGACACTACTCGAAGAACCAAAGACACAAATACAGCACCAACTTCATCAGCAAAGATAGCACTATCCAGCTCGTGGAACTGTGCCTTAACCACCCACTTCATATTCAGTAACAAGCCTCAAACAAATCAACGAAACACCCATGAAATCAGAAGCAATAATGCAGTCTCAAACCAACAGCCCTTCAAACGATCCAACCCAAACTTTGTGTCCGCCACAGTGATGACACTTTTGTCATCAAAAAATGAAGTAAATTAGAGGAAACCTACAACACCATCGACAATATCCTTACTGGCATAAAATTCACAAAAGAGGAGAACAACAACAAAGTGCCATTTCTAGATGTCACAGTAGAGCGAACAGTCAATGGTAAATTCAAAACAGCGTCTACAGGAAAACAACACACACGAATCAAGTACTTTGCTTCAGAAGCAATGATCCCTACACATACAAACAAGCCTGAATCAGGACACGATTTCAACGAGGCACGACACACTGCAGGAGCCAGTAACGACGAAGGCCAATAAGGAACCGTACAGCGCATTTAAGGAGAATGGGTAGGCAAACGATTCACAGAGAAACACTTCCCTGACCGGGAATCGAACCCGGGCTGCAGCGGTGAAAGCGCCGAATCCTAACCACTAGACCACCAGGGAGACAGCAGTGCCACCTCACAGCTCTAATGTAAATTGCTTCCCTGCCCGGAAATCGAACCTGGGCCACGATCGTGAGAAGGCTTCCACCAATGTCATTGCTTGTATCCATTGCTCCCGATGCGGTCTCCTCTACATTGGGGAGACTGGAGACTCCTCGCAGTGTCAAGTCACAGCGCTTGAGGGAACATCTCCACGACACCCGCAGCAATCAACCCCATCACCCTCTGGCCCAACATTTCAACCCCCCTCCCACTCTGCCGAGAACATGCAGGTCCAGGGCCTCCTCCATCGCCGCTCACTCCCCACCCGATGCCTGAAGGAAGAACGCCCACCTTTCGCCTCGGATAAATTCAACTCCAGGACATCAATGTGGACTTCACCAGTTTCTTCATTTCCCCTCCCCCCACCTTACCTCAGTTCCAACCTTACAGCTCAGCGCTGTCCTCATGACCTGTCCTACCTGCCAATCTCCCTTCTCAACTGTTCGCTCCACCCTCCTCTCTGACCTGTCACCTCCATCCCCACCCCCATTCACCTATTGTACTCTTTGCTACCTTCGGCCCAGCACCCCCCAATTTATCTCGCCATCCCTGGAAGCGTCCTGCCTCTATTCCTGATGAAGGGCTTAAGCCCGAAATGTCGATTTTCCTGCTCCTCGGAAGCTGTCTGACCTGCTGTGCCTTTCCAGTACCACTCTGATCAAAACTCTGGTTTCCAGCATCTGCAGTCCCCACTTTTGCCTACCCAATAAACCCAGTGTGACGATTTCACATCAACAAACTGACACTAGCAGACACAACGTCTGCAGAAACCCTAGCCACATTACTTTACATTAAAGACATCTGTGAAATGATTTCCAGATAACTCAACCCTCTCAGCATTAAACAACGGCTAGTGAACCTTAAAGACCCGAAACAAACAACCCGCAAACGAATGTTATTTACAAAATACCATACAAGGAAATACATGAATTCTGCCGCACAGTTCTCTGTGGCAAGAAATGCTGGGATGAGATAA
Source organism: Chiloscyllium plagiosum (assembly GCF_037043375.1). Lineage (NCBI taxonomy): Eukaryota > Metazoa > Chordata > Chondrichthyes > Orectolobiformes > Hemiscylliidae > Chiloscyllium > Chiloscyllium plagiosum. The sequence continues at coordinate 4,915,495 of NW_028270165.1, read as the reverse complement.
GGAAGATTTTTTCAGCCAAAACGAATCGGCACTAACTGGACAGCCATTTAAAATCAACGCTGTCAGGCCAGGATGGAAGACCGGAAGGGATAATCAGTTTTCTTATTTCCTGAAGATTTACAAAGCTGAGACTGGGTTTTGGCGTTTCTTCCCTTTCCACTCCCAGAAGCCGCAGTGGTTGGGGCGGTGAGTTGGGGACATCTTAGAATGGCACTTTGTTGTTGTTCTCCTCCTCTTCAAACCAGGAGCCCCCCTCAGGCCTTAGTCTCACTACTTGGAACACCAACATACAGACTCATCAAAGGCCTCCACTGAAGTCTAAAACACCAAGTCGAAGATTCACGCCACTCCATTTATTCCATCCAAGAATTCCTGAACACCAAAGAACTAAGTTAGAAGAGGATGGAATAATGATGTCCTTTGACATAACAGCCCTGTTCACATCCATTAACATCAACGTGGCCAAAGAAAACTGGAGGTTGAAACTTTATTGCTGGAACAGCACAGCAGGTCAGGCAGCATCCAGGGAAAAGGAGATTCGACGTTTCGGGCACAGGCCCTTCTTCAGGAATGATTCCTGAAGAAGGGTCTGTGCCCAAAACGTCGAATCTCCTGTTCCCTGGATGCTGCCTGACCTGCTGTGCTGTTCCAGCAATAAAGTTTCAACTTTGATCTCCAGCATCTGCAGACCTCACTTTCTCCTCAAAGAAAACTGGAACACTACTCGAAGAACCAAAGACATAAACACAGCACCAACTTCATCAGCAAAGATAGCACTATCCAGCTTGTGGAACTGTGCCTTAACCACCCACTTCATATTCAGTAACAAGCCTCAAACAAATCAACGAAACACCCATGAAACCACCAGTATCAGGATTCCTAGCAGAAGCTATAATGCAGAGTCTCAAACCAACAGCCCTTCCAACGATCCAAACCAAACTTTGTTGTCCGCCACAGTGATGACACTTTTGTCATCAAAAAATGAAGTAAATTAGAGGAAACCTACAACACCATCAACAATATCCTTACTGGCATCAAATTCACAAAAGAGGAGAACAACAACAAAGTGCCATTTCGAGATGTCACAGTAGAGCGAGCAGTCAATGGTAAATTCAAAACAGCGTCGACAGGAAAACAACACACACGAATCAAGTACTTAGCTACAGAAGCAATGATCCCTACACATGCAAACAAGCCTGAATCAGGACACTATTTCAACGAGGCACGACACACTGCAGGATCCAGGAACGACGAAGACCAATAAGGAACTGTACAGCGCATTTAAGGAGAATGGGAAGGCAAAAGATTCACAGAGAAATACTTCCCTGACCGGGAATCGAACCCGGGCCGCAGCGGTGAAAGCGCCGAATCCTAACCACTAGACCACCAGGGAGACAGCAGTGCCACCTCACAGCTCTAATGTAAATTGCTTCCCTGCCCGGAAATCGAACCTGGGCCACGATCGTGAGAAGGCTTCCACCAATGTCATTGCTTGTATCCATTGCTCCCGATGCGGTCTCCTCTACATTGGGGAGACTGGAGACTCCTCGCAGTGTCAAGTCACAGCGCTTGAGGGAACATCTCCACGACACCCGCAGCAATCAACCCCATCACCCTCTGGCCCAACATTTCAACCCCCCTCCCACTCTGCCGAGAACATGCAGGTCCAGGGCCTCCTCCATCGCCGCTCACTCCCCACCCGATGCCTGAAGGAAGAACGCCCACCTTTCGCCTCGGATAAATTCAACCCCAGGACATCAATGTGGACTTCACCAGTTTCCTCATTTCCCCTCCCCCCACCTTACCTCAGTTCCAACCTTACAGCTCAGCGCTGTCCTCATGACCTGTCCTACCTGCCAATCTCCCTTCTCAACTGTTCGCTCCACCCTCCTCTCTGACCTGTCACCTCCATCCCCACCCCCATTCACCTATTGTACTCTTTGCTACCTTCGGCCCAGCACCCCCCAATTTATCTCGCCATCCCTGGAAGCGTCCTGCCTCTATTCCTGATGAAGGGCTTAAGCCCGAAATGTCGATTTTCCTGCTCCTCGGAAGCTGTCTGACCTGCTGTGCCTTTCCAGTACCACTCTGATCAAAACTCTGGTTTCCAGCATCTGCAGTCCCCACTTTTGCCTACCCAATAAACCCAGTGTGACGATTTCACATCAACAAACTGACACTAGCAGACACAACGTCTGCAGAAACCCTAGCCACATTACTTTACATTAAAGACATCTGTGAAATGATTTCCAGATAACTCAACCCTCTCAGCATTAAACAACGGCTAGTGAACCTTAAAGACCCGAAACAAACAACCCGCAAACGAATGTTATTTACAAAATACCATACAAGGAAATACATGAATTCTGCCGCACAGTTCTCTGTGGCAAGAAATGCTGGGATGAGATAAGGAAGATTTTTTCAGCCAAAACGAATCGGCACTAACTGGACAGCCATTTAAAATCAACGCTGTCAGGCCAGGATGGAAGACCGGAAGGGATAATCAGTTTTCTTATTTCCTGAAGATTTACAAAGCTGAGACTGGGTTTTGGCGTTTCTTCCCTTTCCACTCCCAGAAGCCGCAGTGGTTGGGGCGGTGAGTTGGGGACATCTTAGAATGGCACTTTGTTGTTGTTCTCCTCCTCTTCAAACCAGGAGCCCCCCTCAGGCCTTAGTCTCACTACTTGGAACACCAACATACAGACTCATCAAAGGCCTCCACTGAAGTCTAAAACACCAAGTCGAAGATTCACGCCACTCCATTTATTCCATCCAAGAATTCCTGAACACCAAAGAACTAAGTTAGAAGAGGATGGAATAATGATGTCCTTTGACATAACAGCCCTGTTCACATCCATTAACATCAACGTGGCCAAAGAAAACTGGAGGTTGAAACTTTATTGCTGGAACAGCACAGCAGGTCAGGCAGCATCCAGGGAAAAGGAGATTCGACGTTTCGGGCACAGGCCCTTCTTCAGGAATGATTCCTGAAGAAGGGTCTGTGCCCAAAACGTCGAATCTCCTGTTCCCTGGATGCTGCCTGACCTGCTGTGCTGTTCCAGCAATAAAGTTTCAACTTTGATCTCCAGCATCTGCAGACCTCACTTTCTCCTCAAAGAAAACTGGAACACTACTCGAAGAACCAAAGACATAAACACAGCACCAACTTCATCAGCAAAGATAGCACTATCCAGCTTGTGGAACTGTGCCTTAACCACCCACTTCATATTCAGTAACAAGCCTCAAACAAATCAACGAAACACCCATGAAACCACCAGTATCAGGATTCCTAGCAGAAGCTATAATGCAGAGTCTCAAACCAACAGCCCTTCCAACGATCCAAACCAAACTTTGTTGTCCGCCACAGTGATGACACTTTTGTCATCAAAAAATGAAGTAAATTAGAGGAAACCTACAACACCATCAACAATATCCTTACTGGCATCAAATTCACAAAAGAGGAGAACAACAACAAAGTGCCATTTCGAGATGTCACAGTAGAGCGAACAGTCAATGGTAAATTCAAAACAGCGTCGACAGGAAAACAACACACACGAATCAAGTACTTAGCTACAGAAGCAATGATCCCTACACATGCAAACAAGCCTGAATCAGGACACTATTTCAACGAGGCACGACACACTGCAGGATCCAGGAACGACGAAGACCAATAAGGAACTGTACAGCGCATTTAAGGAGAATGGGAAGGCAAAAGATTCACAGAGAAATACTTCCCTGACCGGGAATCGAACCCGGGCCGCAGCGGTGAAAGCGCCGAATCCTAACCACTAGACCACCAGGGAGACACAAGCGCTCCCTCACAGCCCTATTGTATATTGCTTCCCTGCCCGGAAATCGAACCTGGGCCACGATCGTGAGAAGGCTTCCACCAATGTCATTGCTTGTATCCATTGCTCCCGATGCGGTCTCCTCGACATTGGGGAGACTGGAGACTCCTCGCAGAGTCAAGTCACAGCGCTTGAGGGAACATCTCCACGACACCAGCAGCAATCAACCCCATCACCGTCTGGCCCAACATTTCAACTCCCCCTCCCACGCTGCCGAGAACATGCAGGTCCTGGGCCTCCTCCATCGCCGCTCACTCCCCACCCGATGCCTGAAGGAAGAACGCCCCATCTTTCACCTCGGATAAATTCAACCCCAGGACATCAATGTGGACTTCACCAGTTTCCTCATTTCCCCTCCCCCCACCTTACCTCAGTTCCAACCTTCCAGCTCAGCGCTGCCCTCATGACCTGTCCTCCCTGCCAATCTCCCTTCTCAACTGTCCGCTCCACCCTCCTCTCTGACCTGTCACCTCCATCCCCACCCCCATTCACCTATTGTACTCTTTGCTACCTTCGGCCCAGCACCAACCCCCCCCCCCCCAATTTATCTCGTCATCCCTGGAAGCGTCCTGCCTCTATTCCTGATGAAGGGCTTTTGTCCAAAACGTCGGTTTTCCTGCTCCTCGGAAGCTGTCTGACCTGCTGTGCTTTTCCAGCACCACTCTGATCAAAACTTTGGTTTCCAGCATCTGCAGTCCTCACTTTTGCTACCCAATAAACCCAGTGTGACGATTTCACATCAACAAACTGACACTAGCAGACACAACGTCTGCAGAAACCCTAGCCACATTACTTTACATTAAAGACATCTGTGAAATGATTTCCAGATAACTCAACCCTCTCAGCATTAAACAACGGCTAGTGAACCTTAAATACCCTATACAAACAACCCGCGAACGAATGTTATTTACAAAATACCATACAAGGAAATATATACATGAACTCTGCCGCACAGTTCTCTGTGGCAAGAAATGCTGGGATGAGATAAGGAATATTTTTTTCAGCCAAAACGAATCGGCACTAACTGGACAGCCATTTAAAATCAACGCTGTCAGGTCAGGATGGAAGACCGGAAGGGATAATCAGTTTTCTTATTTCCTGAAGGTTTACAAAGCTGAGACTGGGTTTTGGTGTTTGTTCCCTTTCCACTCCCAGGAGCCGCAGTGGTTGGGGCGGTGAGTTGGGGAAAGTGAAATGTGCCCGTGAGCATTGTGTGGGGCTCTTTCAGCTTCCCCTCCTCTGACAGCGCTGTGACGTGCCTTTGATGTTCTCAGGGACACTGACTGACGCGAGACAGTGAAAAGAGTCTCGTTCCCGCAGATCAGGAATTCAAACCGTATGCCGGCTTCAGGACAATGAGAAAGATTAATTGGGGTGTGTGAAGAAGCTGTGAGCTGCATTTCATGTAGGTGGAGTCACATACGTCATCCATTGCGCCCCTGGCACTGTGCGGACCTGACGCCGCCATGCTGCAGAGTTCTGACGTTATACAGACATGCGCAGCAATGGGAACATTCACAAGGTGAACAGCCAAAGATAATCACCGTCACTGCTTCCCTTCCATTGTACCAAATTTGTGAAGCAGTATCTTTCACTGGCAAATAAAACACCTTTGTCCTCAGGTGCCTGCCTCATTTCGACCACGACTTCACGCCCCTCACTGTTCGAGTCTCATTTCCAAACACTTGGCTCATATCCTCAAAAGCAGCTCTGCCCTGACAGGCAGTGGGCTGCAGATTCCCGACCAGTCCCAATGTGATTAAAATATTTCAACCCCTCCACTGATTTGCATCTTTAAAAAAACGTGAAGCAATCTCCCTTTCTTTTTGACGACAGTTCTCAACTGTAGTCGGCAGGGTTCACACCTGCGTGGGGAACCCGCAATGGATTTCATGTCTATCGCATTCATCTCTCGGCCCACCAATACAGAACCACACTGACAGCTTCATTTCCCAGGTCTCTCTGCCTGTGGAGCTGAGAAAGAGTGAATCATTGCAGAGTTTGTTTGAATCCAATCACTTCACAGGTTTCGAAAGGGTTAAATATCTGCAAATGGCGGGTCTGGGTGTTTCATCCCGAAAGATGAAATGGACGTTCAGTTAAAAACAAAACCAGAAATTGCAGGAGCAACTCAGCAGGTCAGGCAGCATCTGTAGAAAGAGAATCAGAGACAACATTTCAGAACTTTTTTTTCCTCATCCAGGTACTGAGTTGCTCCAGCAGTTTCGCTTTCTGTCTCGGACTGTAAGCATCCGCAGTCCTTTACGTTAGAAATTCAATCAATTCAGAAACCCCTTTGTGCTTCCTCAGTGGAAAAGATTTCCGTTTGGGAAACATTTTCCTGACACCATGAAAAACGCGCATCTTTGCAGCCAAGAAAGCGGTTGGAGCGTGAACAACAAACGCGCCGCCTCGGGGTGGTCTTGAACCAACAACCTCCCGGTTACCAGCCGAACGCGCTGACCAGTTGCGCCACAGAGACAAGCCCGGGCCTTCCTGCACAGTCTCCTTGAGGAAGTTACTATTCAATTCATAATTCAACCTGCCCTGCACAGAAGTACCATTGTCAAAGCACTGATAACATGGTAGTCTGGTGTCAGCTCGATTTCAGGTCCTGATTTCTCTGTCCTCTGGTCCCCCTGTTCCCACAGAGTAAAATGTTGTCTGTTCTCAGCTCTACTCGATTTCTGCTGAATCTTTGACCCCCTTTTACACCTTCTGGAGCAATAAAATATTCTGAGCCTCCAGGAAATGACACCTTATGTTGTCCCCCTCCTGATTTTAAAAATCTCGATAAAGTTATCTGTCAACTTGCTCGGCTTCGTTGGAAAAATGTCCCAGCTTCTTCTTAACACAAACCCTCCATTCCCAGCAGCACGCTGGTAAAGTAGGGAATAGGGATTTGTATCAAATCACATAAATGTACTGTCTGAAAAAATCTGGCTGTGTTCTTGCCTGAGATATTGAGAGTCCCTGTTGTAAGTAATTACGAATGCAATTATTTTGGTCACAGAATTGAACAATCATTTTGCTACAAAGGGGTCTACTCTGATAAGGAGGTAGTGGTCATTTCTAGGGTAACTGAACAGTTTGTAGATCAGGGAGATGAAGTTCCAGACACTTGGGAAAGGCAAGAAATGACTGTGATAAATAAGACAAAGAACTGTGGATGCTGGAAAACTGAAACAAAAACTGACAACACTGGAAAAGCTCAGCAGGACTGGAAGCATATGTGGAGAAAAAGCAGAGTTAAGGTTTCCAATCCAACAACTCCTCTTCAGGATTCTGAAATAGTTTGTGAGAACCTCTTAAGACTACTGCTCCGCTTTAAGACCATAATACACAGGAGCAGGATGAGGCCATTTGGCCCATCGAGTCTACTCCACCAGTCGATCATGGCTGATATATTTCTCCATCCCATTCTGCTGCCCTCTCCTCATAACCCTTGACCCCCTTACTAATCAAGAACCTATCTCTGTCTTAAATGCCCTCAATGACTTGGCATCCTCAACCCTTCTCCTCGTGGAAACATCATCTCCACATCCACACTATCCGGTCATAGAGTAGCACAGCGCTGCCTGACCCACTGTGATCTTCAGCATTTGTTGTTTTCAGGAAGGATTCCAGCACCTACAACAACGCGCTTCTAAATTTTGTACCCAGTTGGTTAGCTCTCCCTGGATCCTGTGAGATTTAACCTGGCTCAACAATCCACTGTGTGGTACAATTAACAAAGTTCCCAGGCCCCACCTCCTTTTGCACACGTAAGTCGCACGATGGATCAGTGGTGAGCACTGCTGCCTTACCGCACCACGGACCCGTGTTCGATTCCAGACTTGGGGCGACTATCTGTGTGGAGTTTGCACATTCTCCCTGCCGTGTCTGCGTGGGTTTCCTCCGGCTGCTCTGGTTTCCTCCCAAAGTCTAACGATGTGCGGTTTCGGGAGAAGTGACCATACTAAATGGGCCCAGAGTGTGCAGTCAGTGTAGTATAATGGGATAGGGGAAATTGTCTGCATGGGTTCCACTTTGGATGGTCTGTGTGGACTTGTTTGGCTGAATGGCGTGTTTCCACATTGTAGGAATTCTACGTGGCATTCCCCCAACTCCAGAGTCTCAGCACTCTTGGCTTTTCCCATGGGCAGTGTTGGGGAGGGAAACAATGTTTTACACGGGAGGAAGGTTCAGCGAGTGTGAAGCTAAAAGTACACGCAGTGCATTACTTGAGCTGTTTTCCCCGGTAGACCAGAGGCCGAGGGGTGACCTTACAGACGTTTATAGAGTCATGCGAGGCATGGATAGGTTAAATAGACAAGGTCATGTCCCAGGGATGGGAGAAGTCCAGAACAGGAGGGTAGTATGTTTGGCGTGAGAGAGGCAAGTGTAAGGCATGATCTGCCGGAGGAAGTAGTGGATGTAGGTCCAATTATAGCATTTAAAAGGCATCTGGATGGATATATGAATAGGAAGAGTTCAGAGGGATATGGGCCAAGTGCTGGTAAATGAGACGAGATTAATTTAAGCTATCTGGTCGGCACGGATGAGTTGGACTGAAGGACCTGTTTTTGTGCTGTGTATCTCAATGACTCTGGCTTGCCCGTAATGTTTGCCATGCCTGTATGTTCAGTTTCTGTCTGGTGTCGGTGCCAATGCCTTGATATCTCATTTCCTCCACCTCCCCAGATGTTAACCATTCGGTGTCTGGTTGTTTCTCAAGAAGCTGCATTGAAGGTTCATCCTGAATTGATACTTTTTTTGCTTCCCAAAATCAGACTTACTCACTCCTACATATCGTGAAAGATACTAACTTTCAGGTGGAGGTATCCAAAATTCAGAGGTGTCTGTCTTGATGTTTTCACTTTTCGGTCTCTGTAAGATCCTGAATCAGTACCATGGGGAGAATTAGTTTGAGCGGAGTGAGAATAGAGGGGTGAGAGAGGGTGGGATGGTGCTTTCAATTTTGTGGAAAAAGAAAATAATGTTCTGCGTAAAGTAGAATTGCTTGTTTGGAATTTCTAACCTGGACTGACAGTGATGATGTTTGTAATCACTTTTTACAGATTATTTGAAGATCTGAAGACGTAAGTGTCAATATCAATATCTGAAGGGCTTTGCCTGAAACATTGACTCGACTGCTCCTCGGATGCTGCCTGATCTGTTGTGATTTTCCAGCATTGCACTTTGACTCTGACTCTCCAGCATTTGCTGTCCTCAATTTCACGTCAATGTCTGACAGTCACTGAATCCATCGGGACTATAACAATTTTCGACCATGATTCTGTGAGAAGGAACCAAGCGTTTTAGTTCCTGTTTCAGTACGTTTTCAGCATCAGTGAGACTGGAAGAGAGACCCTACTGTTGCAGCACTTTGGTTGTGGAGCCAGTAAATGTTATACAGACTGGGAAGAGGAATTCACGGCAGAGAGGTGCTGTACACGCGTTTGTGTGCAGGTGAAGCTTCGGTCATGGAGAAACCTAAGGAATCCCGTCCCGTGGAGAAACCGTGGAAGTATGGCGACTGTGGGAAAGGCTTCCGTTTCCCATCTGACCTGGAGACTCATGGGCGCAGTCACACCGGGGAGAGACTGTTCTCCTACTCTGAGTGCGGAAAGGGCTTCAGCAATTCCACCCGCCAGATGAGCCATCAGCGGGTCCACATTAGGGAGAGACCCTTCAGCTGCCCTGAGTGCGGGAAGACCTTCAGCATTTCCTCTGTCCTGCAGAGGTACCAGCGGGTCACACAAGCGAGAGACCATTCTCCTGTCCCGAATGCGGGAAGGCCTTCAGCTATTCCTCCGTCCTGCTGACCCACTGCCGGGTCCACATATTGGAGAAGCCCTTCAGCTGCTCCAAGTGCGGGAAGGCCTTCAACGATACCTCCGCCCTCTGAGGCACCAGCGGGTCCACACCGGGGAGAGCCCGTTCTCCTGCCTCAAGTGCGGGAAGGGCTTTAAACAGGCATCCCACCTTCGGGTCCATACCGGGGAGAGGCCCTTCCCCTGCCCAGAGTGCGGGCAGGCCTTCAGCAATTCCTCCCACCTGCTGAGGCACAGTCGGGGACCATACCGGGGAGAGGCCGTTCACCTGCCCCGAGTGCAGGCGGAGGTTCTCATCATTCTGCACCTTGCAGAAGCACCAGCGGGCACACCAGTGCTCCCAACAATCTGATTCTGCTGGTGAAACTGCTGTGGGTCACTGCCAGGACTGAACCCCTGCCCATTCTGACAGTGATTATAGCGGGAGAGTCGGTCGGATTTTTTTGTTTTATGCCGTCGTGCTCCCCACCCCCGCAACTTTGCTTCCAGTGGGCACTGCTGCTCGTTGAGACCAGGAGCTGTTCTCTCGAGATTCTACTGTCCAGTTAAAGAATTGTTGGTTCTTTCTGGGAATGAGTCCCAGCCTGTAAGAAATGACTGAATACTTTGGGGTGTCTCGTCACATTCAGCAGTGACTTTTAAATTGGATTTACAGTTACGTGTCTGTGAAAAACTCATAGTCCAAGTATTGCACAAAGGCTTGGCAATACATTGTTGGAAACTGTTTGTTTGAATTGGTAAGATTTTTTAAAAAATTCTTTCTTAATTTGCCGCTGAAATTTCTATTTCTGAGATGATGGGGGACTTGATCAAAGGGTTTAATTCATTGCTATTAATTAGATTATCTACTTAACTTTGGCCTAGAAAAGTTGCCGTATTTATAATTGTTGGTTTTTGTTTAAATTATAATGTTGATGTGCAAGATCTCTTCTTCATCAAGTCTGGTTAGGAACAGTTGAGAAATTGAGGGACATTGCATGTTTTAATTTCACTGTGTTGTGAATCTGGTGAGAGTGACATTCATTTGTATTTGGTTGCTTACCCTTAGTTGTAATGTCTTTCACCCCAACTATTCACTGTGGGAGTGAGTTCCACAGTTTCACCACACTCTGAGGTTTTTCATGAAATCTTTAGTACAGAATTGGAAGGGAAAGTGTTGACGAGGGCAGAATATAGGGTCTTAAATGCAAAAGCCAGGTAGTCATTCGACAAAGTAAAACCATGACAATGTAGGGACAAATAAGGAACTTTGACAGCAATGAAGATGTCACACGTCAGATTTCAAGATAATGGTCGTGACAAAAAGAAAAAGTACTCTGCTGATATTGGATATTGTAATTAAGCAAGTTTCGAGATGCTGCAGTTGGTTGAATATGATGACATAAGAGATGAAATAACCAAAACCACGAATGTAATTTGATGCCGGTAACCATAAAGCAAGAGTATACTGTTGATTGATAGAGGTCAATTGCGTGCAAGGAGGCTATTCAGCCCATCGAGTCAACATTGACTGACCGTCCCACCCAGACCCAGTTCGTTACTCTATCTCTGTAACTCTGCATCTCCCATGGTCAATCTACACTCACCTGCACATCCTTTGGACTGTGGGAGGAGGCCAGAGCACCAGAGGAAACCAACGCAGACACAAGGGGAGAATGTGCAAACTCCTCACAAAGAGTCGGCCCGAGGGTGGGTTCAAACTCAGATCACTGATGCCGTGAGGCAGCAGTGCTATCCACCGTGCCACCACCACATGCTGCTCTCTAAAGAAGTGAATTTCAAAGACTTGGGAACACTTGAGAGAAAAACAAAACTCTCCTATCTTAAATGAGAGGCTAGTCTCTGGCTAGAAATGAGTGGACATTACATTTACATTAAGTCCTCTCCAGATGTTATACAGCTTCATCAGATCATCTGTTTCTTCTAAACGCAAATTGATACAAGCCCAGCCTGACATCCCCTTGTCCCCGATTATAAGTTGAGTAAATCAGCGACCCTCGACCTCACTGGCATGACACAGGATGCCCTCAATCCAAGTTGTCCTTAATTGTCTAATCTCTTGACGCCCACGCCACCATGTGGTCAGCCGCAACTCAGCCCTGAACGAGAGCAGAGGAATTGATTAGACAGCAGTGAGGTGGACATTGCATTCCCAGAGAATATTATTCAAGTGAGAAAGTTGTTCAGCTCACATTCAGATCATTGCAGGGATCATATCTCCTCTCATTTAAATATCTTAGATCCCAATAACGGTCTAGTTTTGTTGTACATTGTGTGTGTTTTACCTGATTTTCTGTTGCTGTCATTCCCATTAGGGTGCGTGAATTCAGTACCAGATAATAGGCTCAGTTCTGAATTATCCTTGAGGATTGGTGTAGAACGTACTAAGTGTCAGTCATAATGGAAGAAGCTCTACTGTTTATTTAACCCTTTGCTGTCATTGTCCAGGGACTGAATGAATGGGGAAGTGTAGAGGGAGTTTTACTCTGTATCTAACCCAATGCTCTCTCTGTCTTGTCAGTGTTTGTTGGGGACAGTGTTGAGGTAGCTTCACTTTCAATTTAAGAGTAGAGGAAGCTTTATTCTGATTGTAATCCCATGCTGTCCTTGTCCTGGGAGTGTGAGATGGCATCTGTAATTGAAGTGAATGCAGACTTGCTGTGGGAGTGGAGGGTACTTCTACCTGAGCACACCCATCTTTGAGATTGCTGTGCTGATCAAGACACTCTCAGACACCTTCATTCACTTTTCCAACCAACCACAGGGTGGTTAAGGATGGTATAAATGCAAGCATTGCCAGCGATGCCCACACACCATGCATGAATAAATACTTTTTGTTTAAATGTTACATTCACGTTCCAAACCCTCTAATGTATGATTACTTACATGGAAAATTCCAGTCAGTTTGGAATATCATTTTAAAACATAGGAATGTGTCAACCATGTAGAAATATAACAAGTACAATAAATGGAGAAGTTAACAGGTAATGAGCAGGACCAGAATGCTGAGTCAGTCTGACCTCCATGGCTGAGAGAGTTCTCCCAGATGTTGAAGTTACACCAATGCCTTTTACTCTTGCAGCTTCCCCAAAAGTTTGTCCCGATGTAAGTTCATTCAATGACCCGAAGAACTAACTATTTTTATCTCCATAGCTGCTGCCAGACTTGCTGAGTAATTCCAGCCCTTCTGCTTTATTCTTTTATAGGATTTGAGCTTCCCTAAGTCAGTGTAATGAAGAACTGCAATGCTGGAGATCTGAAACACAAAAATGCACCAATTGCTGGAGAAACTCAATAGGACTGGAAGCACAAGTGGAGAGAGAAGCAGAGTTAGCATTTCAAGTGCTGTGACCCTTCTTCACAACTTTCTGGACGAAGGTCAGGATATTGACTTTGTTTCTTTCTCTCTCTCTATCCAGCGGTGTTGCCAGACTGGCTGAGTTTCTCCAGCAATTTCTGTTCTGACACTTTCACAAGATTGATGTTTGTTATCCACCCCTAAGTGCAAGGTGTCTTGCTTATGCCAATTCAGAGGGCAATTTAAGAGTCAACCACATTGCTGTGGGTCTGGAGTCTCATGTAAGCCAGACCGGGTAAGGATGGCAGTTTCCCTCCTGAAAGGACATTGGTGAACATGGGTTTTTATGACAATTGACGTCAGTGCCATCGATATCATACTGAGACTAATTTTGTGTTCCCCATTTATGATTTGAATTATTCACATCTCACCTCTTGCTGTGGTGGGATTTGATCTCATGTTCCCTGGATTACTCATCCTGTGACATTATGTTCACAGTGTTGCTTCCCATCGTTTGCTATTTTGTGTTTGCCCTTTACGTCTTTGTCCTCTGATGTTTGGGAAATTGAACCTGTTTAAAAGATTGCCCTAAACCTGCCCCATTGACCAAGATTTTGGTCACTTGTCCTAATCTGTGCTCCACTCTTGTGATTTTAAAGGAATTCTCATTATGTTCACGTGAAGCACTTTGAGATAGTTAACTGTACCACAGAAGTTATTTGAATGCAGTTTGTATCCCTATCTTAATATCTGAAAGTAGAGGGTCATATTTTAAAAGTAGAAGACAAAAATGAGGATGATTTTTTTTTTCTTTCTGATGGTTGTGTGTCTTCCTCAAAAGGCAGTGAATTCAAAATCTTTAAGGCAGATGTAGATAGGTTCTTGATAACCAAGTGGATGACAGATTGTCGGGGATGTGTAGGAATGTCGAGTTGAGGTTGAATTCAGATCAGCCATGATCTTATTGAATGTTGCAGCAGGCTCGAAGGGCCGAGTGGCCTACTCCCGCCCATTGTATGTTTGTATCAAGCAGTCTGTGTCTCCCTTCTTATAGCTATGAACTGGGTCATTCCTTTCCAATATTGCGTCTTGTAGACAGTTAAGTGAACACCAGGTGGCCTCCTATTGGGAGCAGGCATATTGTCGGAATTGCAGTATTTCTTGTGTTAATTTTGTTGCTTCTCGCTCAGTGTTGCTGAGAATCATCTAAATAAAAACCAAAACACTTCTATTATTATCGCACCAATGGAAGTGTTGGTTTGGATGTAACATTGTTGAATAAGCCATTCCCAGCTTTTCCAGAATTCTGTGTTTAAAGCCCTCGAGTCTGGTTTCTACCCCTGAAACAGTTCTTATCAAGGTCATATTTGGCATCCTTTGTAACGGTGATAGGGATGAACATTGCCTCGTCGACCTGCGGACAGCCTCGATCAGAGTTAACGACAGTACTGACCCTCTCCAATATCGCTGTATGCTCTGGGAGGGTCTGCTTTTAGCGTCTTCCGTTCTTATTTATTTAACCGTAGCTGCTGGTGTTGGCATCTATACTGATGATATCCAAGTGTGCCTGAACACCACTTCTCTCCCGACTCCTCTGTCATTTATAATTTACCAATAATTTCATCTGAATGCCTGCCCAATTTCCAGCATTGGATAACCATAAACATTCCCTTAGTTAAATATTGTGAAGGGTGAAGCCATTGTTTTAATCCCCAAGTTCGACCTGACACCCCCTCCAACCCCGGTAACTCTGTTGACAGCCTTCTTGTCACATTTAAAACAAGGATCGATAGATTCGTGAACAGCCGGGGGATGAACAGTTACAGGAAAAGGGCAGGGAAGTGGATGTGGGGAATGTCAGATCAGCCACGATCCTACTGAATGGAGGAGCAGGCTCAAGGGGCTGAATGGCGTATTCCTGTTCCTATTTTTTATGGTTCCCGAGCCCTTACCTCTGATACAGGGCCATGGCTTCAGTATGTGCCATTACTGAGCGTGCTGATGTTCCCTTGTGTAATATCAACAACTTAGCAGCTGCTGCAACCTCTCGCTCCTTTGTTACCTCTAAACACAATATGCCAATGTGTCCGGGGAGGCGATGGCCGACTTTATTGTCACCAGACTATTCAGCCAGTTAATGTTCTGGGGACTTGGGTTCAAAACCTGCCACGGCAGATGGTGGAATCTGAATTCAATATAAATCTGGAATTAAGAGTCTAATGGTGAAATCGTTGTGGTTTGTTTTAAAAACTTATCTGGTTTCCTGCTGTCCGAAACTGGTCTGATCTACATGTGATTCAGATCCACTGTCAGCTGGTTGAATCTTCACTGCACTTTCAATCAAAACCTCCAGGCGGAGGTTCACAATAACCTCCCTACTTTTATACTCTATTTAAAGGCCAATCTCCCTTTTGCCTTCCCTATTACTCACTGAACTTAGATGAAGAGTTCATAGATGCTTCCAAATCCTCCTATTCAGCAACTTTCTCCATTTAACATTCAGCACATTTCCTGCTGGCAAAGTGCACAACCTCATTTTCCCACATTCTATTCCATCTGCCAAGGGTTTGCTCATTTGCTTAACCTGTCGATATCCCTCTCCATGTCATCCTCACCACCTGCATTCCAATCAACTATCTCTACTGCAGTCTTGGCAATAGTACATTCACTTCATGTTTCCAAGTAATTCATATCCATATTGTAAATAATTTTGGCCCCAGCCCTGATCCCTGTGGCACATTGCTCGTTACAAGTTGCGATCCTGAACATGCCCCTTATCCCTACTGCATCATTGGTTAGCCAATCATCTATCCATACGATTAGACTGTCCTCGATATCGTGCGAATATCATTGGCTCTGCCAGCAAATCTTTCCAAACTGTCCTTTGAAAAAGTGGTGGTGAGCTGCCTCTTAAATTGCTTCACAAATATGATGTGGTCTATAATAAATGTTCAGGAGCGAGTTCCAGGATTTTGATCAATAACATCGAAGTAATGCGTATATGTCACAGTTGGAATGTTGTGTTTACACTTATCTCCTCTTGCTGGTTGAAGTGATGGAGTGGAAGTTGCTCTTGAACAGTCGCCACTCATATAATCAAGCCAGACAGATCGATTGTGGCCAGAGACTCTGCCATTTCGACTTCTCATCAATCTACATTCTTTCCATCCAAGTTTTAGTCACATCAAACTGCCACAGAACGCTGTTATGGCCTCAGTAAACTATAATAACGTGAAGATCGCTGGGATGACTTTCTACATCCTAATATAAACACAGATCATTGTTTCCAGTTTTGGTGGAACAAAATACATCATATTGGTGGATAATTACAGTTAGTGCAAACACAGCTAGCCATCGATAAATATTAATCCTGTTCACTTCAACGACCAAATTTCAATTCAGAAACCAAGTGCACTCGGCTGCTTGTAACAGAGACAACATGACAAAATGGCTCATAGGAGGTGAAATGGGACATTGAGGAGGAGTGAAATGTTTGCTTTTGGTCACCTCCACAATTGTTAGAAAAACAGGTTGAAATGATTCTTTAAAGCTGGCTGAAGTAATGGTGAAAAAAGACATTTCTTATTTCTGAAAGAATGGGGAAACAGAAGAGGGAATGAAATCTGACTTGGGAGCTATTTCCTATTTGTTGAGGATGTTGCTTCATCACAGTCTTGGTTTAGAGCATAAGCTCTTCATCAGGAATAAAGGGTGGCCCAAGGGGGCTGAGAGATAACTGGGAAGGAAGTGGGGCTGGAGGGAAGGCAGCTGGGAGTGCAATAGATAGATAGAGGTAGGGATTGATGGTGATAGGTCAGAGATGAGGGTGGAGCAAATAGGTGAGAAGCAAGGTGGACAGGTATGACAGGTCAAGAGGTTGGTGTCGAATTGGAAGGTTGGATCTTGGACAAGGTGGGGGAGAGGGAATTAGGAAACTGATGAGATCGATACTGATCCCATGTGGTTGGAGGGTCCCAAGGCAGATGATGAGGCGTTTTTCCTACAAGCGTCGGGTTGCAAGAGTTTGGCAGTGTAGGAGATCCAGGGCTTGCATGTCCTTGGTGGAATGGGAGGGGGAGTTAAATTGTTCAGACACAGGGCCGTCGGTCGTTTGGTTTTATTGTCCCAGAGTTGTTCCCTGAAACGTTCCGCTAGTTGGCGTCCAGTTTCCCCAATCTGGATGAGACCATATTGCGCGCAGTGGAAATAATCTTATAAATAGATTGCATAAATCTTAGCCTGCCAGAGTTATTCTCTTTAATTAAATTAAAGAATATTTTAATTAAATTGGGTCACTGCATGAAACGGTTTGTTGGTCAGATTTGAATCATCACTCCCAAATGAGACAATGCCATGAATATCAGTGAACTGCTGTTTTTGTTAAAATCCACAAGTTCTTGATGTATTTTCACAACTTACTGGTATTCACACCTGCACATTCAATGTCAAACTCTGACATCAGAAATGAAATTACAGCATTAACTTTGACTTACAATATTCGAAGAAACAAATTAATAGCACTCACTGAATACCAAGTCTGATTAATATGAAATTAAATTTGACCAAAAAAATATAAAATCAAGATGGGAGATAAGAAATGGGAGAAGTGCATTAAGGCAAGAAATGCAGCATCATAGAAGGTGCTCCTCCAGAGAGTGTATTTTACCAACTAGCACTGCTAAATATAAACACTCTGATATGATCCTCTGGTTTTAATGTAAACCATAACCCCATACAGTAGATACCATTTAAATGAGTTAAAAATACAATCCTTGATCAAACCCAGCCTGCAGCCTTACCGCCCGCTTCTTGGAGCTTGGACCTTCCTTGGGGGGGGGGGGGGGGGGGGGGGGTCGTTGAACTCCTGGGCTCCAGCTGCCACTCCTCCACTGAAGAAGCTTTGGGAAGCAGATGCAAAGGCAAGATACAGAACATGAAAGCAGCTTACGGAGACATTGAGCAATAGGGTCACATGGTTTTGACCCATCGATCTCTGGTTCATCTGCCCAGCACACTCACGCAGCACTACTCTGCTTCTGTGCTCCCAGAAACTGGATTGTGGATCAGTTTAAAGTAGGTCCTATATCTCTGATAACATCGATACACAAGGCAATGAAGAAAGTTTTCAGCACACTGGCCTTCATCAATTAGGGAATTGAGTATAGATGTTGGCAAGTTATGTTGTAGTTATACAGGACGTTGATGAGGCTGCACTTGGAATATTGTGATCAGTTTTGTCCCCTTGGTGTTCTGACTTCTGACGTCTTCAACTCTGGGTTTGTTTTGAACCTTGATGGGATACTTTGTGCAACTCAGCATGTTTAAACAGTATCTCTCAGAGGGATTCATTTGAAACTTTTCAGGAGGTGAGCTCAACAAGATTGAACTATTCACATTTACTTGGACTCTCTTTTAAACTTACTTCAGGACCAGTAGTCAGAGACACGTACAGCATGGAAACAGACCCTTCTGTCCAACTTGTCCATGCTGAGCTGATATCCTAAATTAATCGAGTCCCATTTGACAGCACCTGACCCATATACGCTGGCAGCTTATTTCATATATATACCACCCTCTGCATGAAGACGTTGTCCCTTTAATATATTTCACCTCTTACTCTAAACCTATGCCCTCTAGTTCTGGACTCCCCCATCCCAGGGAAAAGACCTTGTCTATTACCCTGTCAATATCCCTCATAATTTTGTAACTTCTATTGGGTCACTCCTCTGCCTCCGATGCTCCAGTGAAAACAGCCCCATCCTATTCAGCCTCTCCCTGTAGCTCAAACCCTCCAACCCTCAGCAATATTCCCGTAAATCGTTTCTCATAGAGAAGTTAGCGTTTCAGTCCTGAAGAAGGGTTAATACCCAAAACGCTGACTACTCCACATCCTGGTGCTACCTGGCTTGCTGTATTCTCCCAACCTCCTGCTTGCCTGCTACGGGTTGCAACATGTAGTGGCTCAGTGTTACCACTGCAGCCTCATAGTGCCGTGGACCCAGGTTTGATTCCAGCCTTGGGTGGTTGTCTGTGAGGAGTTTGCACATTCTCCCAGTGTCTGCGTGGGTTTTCTCTGGATGATCCTGCTTTCTTCCATAAACCAAAGATGTGCAGGTCATGTGGATTGGCAATGCTTAATTGCCCATGGAGTTAGGTACATTAGTCAAAGGGAAACGGGTCTGGATGGGTTACTCTTCGGAGGGTCGGTGTGGACTTGTTGGGACAAATGGCCTGCTTCCACACTGTAGCTAATCTCATCTGCACTACTTTTGTCACTAAAGAATGGCAGAGAAGACTTGACGGGCCGAATGGACTAACTTCTGCTCCGATGGTCTTGCGGTCTTAGGTTTCTCTGGAACATTTCATTGGCAATGTGCAGTCCCTGGCTCAATGAGCAGCAGTGTCCATTGAAAGCAAAGCTCATAGTATCGTAGAACTCCTACAATGTGGAACCAGGACCTTCAGCCCAACACATCTGCACTGATCTTCCGAAGAGTAACCTACTCAGATCCATTTTTCTACCCTCCGTATATTGCACACAGACCCCCTAGGGTGGAATTGATCCTGGGTTCCGGTGCCATGAGGCAGCAGTGCTAACCCTGAGGCACCATGGGGTTGTGGTTGTGGGGTGTAGGGGAGGCACTTGCAGTCCAGCAGAAAACAAAAACAGCTCACCTACTCTCCCACTGCACCCACTGTCAGAACTGGCAGAGGTTCAGTCCTGGGGTGTGACCGAAGGCAGCGTCACCAGTGGGATCTGATTGCTGGGAGCGCTGGTGCCCCCGCTGGTGCTTCCGCAAGTTGCAGGAAAACATGAACCTCTTCCCACAGTCGTGCCAGCTGAAGGGCCTCTCCACGGTGTGGACGGACTGGTGCCTCAGCAGGGCTGAGGAATTGCTGAAGGCCTTCCTGCACTTAGGGCAACTGAACGACCTCTCCCCAATGTGGACCCACCAATGGGCCAGCAGGTCGGAGGAAAGAGCAAAGCCCTTCCTGCACTGTGACATCTGGGCAGAAGAATGGCCTCTCCTCGGTGTGGACCCACTGGTGTCTCAGCAGGTGGGAAGAACTGCTGAAGGCCATCTCGCACTTGGGGCCGGAGAACGGCCTTCCCCGGTGTGGACCAACTGGTGCGTCAGCAGGGCAGAGGAATCACTGAAGGCCTTCCCGCACTCAGGGCAGCAGAAGGGCCTCTTCCCCTCTGCGGAACCATTGTGCTTCAGAACCCTTTCAAATTTCACAATATGCTTCTGATAGGAGGGAGACCAGAATTGCACACAATATTCCAAAGGTGGTCTAACCAATGTCCTGTACAGCCACAACATAACTTCCCAACTCCAATACTCAGTCAGAGGATGGTGAAAACTTACAAACCCTACAAAAAACAAGCAGGAAAGAATGGAGGGACAAACCGAATTTTTGAAAGTCAGCTTGGAAGCATCAATGAGAAATTGGCGCACTGGGTTTATTGGGTACCCGTTCTCCTTAAATACACTATATACGTATTCCTCTTCTGCTCTTCGTAGTTTCTCTGTGCTGCAGTGTGTAGTGGCTCGTTGAAATAATGTCCTGATGCAGCTTAGTTTGTGGGTGTTGGGATGATTGTTTCTATGGTTTCGCACTTGGTTTGTGTGTGTTGTTTTTCTGTCAACGTTAGTTTGAAGTTCCCCATTGACTGTTCGCTCTACTGTGACATCTAAGAATGGCACTTTGTTGTTGTTCTCCTCCTCTTCAAACCAGGAGCCCCCTTCAGGCCATAGTCTCACTACTTGGAACACCAATATACAGACTAGTCAAAGGCCTCCATTGAAGACTAAATCACCAAGTCGAAGATTCACACCACTCCATTTACTCCATCCAAGAATTGCTGAACACCAAAGACACCAAGATCGAAGATGATGGAATAATGTTGTGCTTTGGCATAACAGCCCTGTTCACATCCATTAACATCAACGTGACCAAAGAAAACTGAAGACACTACTCGAAGAACCAAAGTCACAAACACAGCACCAACTTCATCAGCAAAGATAGCACTATCCAGCTCGTGGAACTGTGCCTTACCACCCACTTCATATTCAGTAACAAGCCCTACAAACAAATCAACGGAACACCCATGAAACCACCAGTGTCAGGATTCCTAGCAGAAGCAATAATGCAGAGGCTCAAACCAACAGCCCTTCCAACGATCCAACCCAAACTTTGGGTCCGCTACAGTGATGACACTTTTGTCATCAAAAAATGAAACAAATTAGAGGAAACCTACAACACCATCAACAATCTCCTTACTGGCATAAAATTCACAAAAGAGGAGAACAACAACAAAGTGCCATTTCTCGATGTCACAGCAGAGCGAACAGTCAATGGTAAATTCAAAACAGCGTCTACAGGAAAACAACGCACGCGAACCAAGAACTTAACTACAGAAGCAATCATCCCTACACATACAAACAAATCTGAATCAGGACACTATTTCAACGAGACACGACACACTGGAGCACCCAGGAACTTCGAAGACCAATCAATAACTGTACAGCGCATTTAAGAAGAACGGGTAGCCAATAAACCCCACAGAAAATTGCTTCCCTGACCGGGAATCGAACCCGGGCCGCGGCGGTGAGAGCGCCGAATCCTAACCACTAGACCACCAGGGAGATGTCGATGCATGGTGTCAGATCTGCTAGAAATGACTTACCTGCCCGAAAATCGAACCTGAGCCGCGGTATTTCGAAGGCTTTCACCTGTGCATCCACCAATATCATTTCTTGTATCCATTGCTCCCGATGCGGTCTCCTCTACATTGGGGAGACTGGAGACTCCTCGCAGAGTCAAGTCACAGCGCTGAGGGAACATCTCCAGGACACCCGCACCAATCAACCCCATCGCCCTCTGGCCCAACATTTCAACACCCCCCCCCACCCCCCCCCCCCCTCACCACTCTGCCGAGGACATGCAGGTCCTGGGCCTTCTCCATCGCCGCTCCCTCCCCACCCGATGCATGGAGGAAGAACGCCGCATCTTCCGCCTCGGATACATTCAACCCCCAGGACATCAAGGTGGACTTCATCAGTTTCCTCATTTCCCCTCCCCCCACCTTACCTCAGTTCCAACCTTACAGCTGACCTGTCCTACCTGCCAATCTCCCTGACCACCTATCCGCTCCACCCCCCTCTCTGACCTGCCACCTCCATCCCCACCCCCATTCACCTATTGTACTCTTTGCTACCTTCTGCTCAGCTCCCCACCCCCCCCCCCCCCCCCCCCCCCCCCACCAATTTATCTCTCCACCCTGGAGGCGTCCTGCCTCTATTCCTGATGAAGGGCTTTTGCCCGAAACGGCGATTTTCCTGCTCCTCGGAAGCTGTTTGACCTGCTGTGCTTTTCCAGCACCACTCTGATCTAAACTCTGGTTTCCAGCATCTGCAGTCCTCACTTTTGCCGAACCAATAAACCCAGTGTGCCGATTTCACATCAACAAATTGACACAAGCAGACACAACGTGTGCAGAAACCCTAGCCACATTACTTTACATTAAAGACATCTGTGAAATGATGTCCAGACAACTCAACCCTCTCAGCATCATGGTAGCCCACAAACCTACCAACACACTTAAACAGCGGCTAATGAACCTGAAATACCCGATACAAACAACCCGCAAACGAATGTTATTTACAAAATACCATACAAGGAAATATATACATGAACTCTGCCGCACAGTTCTCTGTGGCAAGAAATGCTGGGATGAGATAAGGAATATTTTTTTCAGCCAAAACGAATCGGCACTAACTGGACAGCCATTTAAAATCAACGCTGTCAGGCCAGGATGGAAGATCCAAAGGGATGAACAGCTTTCTTATTTCCTGAAGATTTACAAAACTGAGACTGGGTTTTGGTGTTTGTTCCCTTTCCACTCCCAGAAGCCGCAGTGGTTGGGGCGGTGAGTTGGGGAAAGTGAAATGTGTCCATGAGCAGCGTGTGGGGCTCTTTCAGCTTCCCCTCCTCTGACAGCGCTGTGACGTGCCTTTGATGTTCTCAGGGACACTTACTGACGCGAGACAGTGAAAAGATTCCCATTCCTGCAGATCAGGAATTCAAACCGTATGCCGGCTTCAGGACAATGAGAAAGATTAATTGGGGTGTGTGAAGAAGCAGTGAGCTGCATTTCAAACAGGTAGGTGGAGTCACATACGTCATCCATTGCGCCCCCATGCTGCAGAGTTCTGACGTTAACACGGACATGCGCAGCAATGGGAACATTCACAAGGTGAACAGCCAAAGATAATCACCATCATTGCTTCTTCCATTGTCCCAACTTTGTGAAGCAGTATCTTGCATTGGGAAATAAAACACATTAATCCTCAGGTGCCTGCTTCATTTCGATCACGATTTAAAGCCCCTCACTGTTCTAGTCTCATTTCCAAACTCTTGGCTCATCGCCTCAAAAGCAGCTCTGTGGATATCTGCTTGTTCCACCCTAGCTGTATCCTTTACCTGGTCTCACCAACAGGTGACTCCAAACCCACAGCAGTCTTGTTGACTCTCTACTGCCCCAACTCTCCAACCACCCTCCCCCAGCAGATGGGCTGGGAGAATCTTACATGGAGACAGGGTCTGGGTTGAAATTGCTGACTGAGGCAACACTTCCTCTGGATTAAGGTTGTACCAAGGATCCAATTACAAAGGGACAACTTGGTGGTTACCAATAGTAAAGGAAGTGAGGTGGGATGGTGTTTGCGCGCATTGACCCAGAGTTGTTTAAAAAGCAGCTACGTTTTCCATGCCTTTTTACTGGGGGGAATCTGAAGCTGTAACAAAGTTGTCACAATAAAGGTTACCTGAACTTATCGTCGGGCTCAAGCTCTCATTAAAAGCTTTGAGCTCCAAGAGGTTTTTGTTTTAAAGCTGCTCATTTCTTTCAGCCTTCTGCACGAAGTTTCCAATGTCGTGTATCAGATGGAGCAGTGAATGAGGAGCTAGTATTGTTAGAAATTGTAAACTTTTCAGGACTGCAGGTAATGTGTTGTTACATCAGCATTTTAAAGTTTACTGGCAGCACTGGGCGATGTGGGCTGTATTCACGAGAAACAATGTGGAGTAGCTGGTATTGGACTGGGGTGTACAAAGTTAAAATTCACACAACACCAGGTTATAATCCAACAGGTTTATTTGGAAGCACTTGCTTTCGGAACGCTGCTCCTTCGTCGGTTAGCTGAGAGGTATGAATAAAAGTGACGGCTTGCATTTTCTTAAAACAAGGAAGGGCAGGACTTGTACAGTTAATGGTAGGGCCCTGCATCATGTTGTGAAACAGAGAAACATTGAGGTGGAGGGGCATTCAGATACATAGTTCTTTGAAAGTTGCATCATTGGTGGACAGGGTGGTTAAGAAGGCATTTAGCACCATTGCATTTATTGTTCCCCCCACTGCGTATAGGAGTTGGCCCATCATGTTGAGGTTGTACAGGATGTTGGTGAGGCCACTTCTAGAGTACTGAGTACACTTCTGGTCACTCTGTTACTGGAAGAATACTGTGCTGTACATCTCTATGACTCTATAAAAGATCCATTACAAATTTGATGGACCAAACAATTGCCTTTTGAGAGAGATAAACGAGAGGATCAATATTTAAGTAAACTTCCAATTTTTGTTCTCCTGCCAAAGTCTCTGTTTTGTCGGGGACAGGGTAAGCCAATAGACCTTGCAACTCAACCTCATCTTGTCCTCACCCAATATTTAAGGAAAATAAGGGATGATGAAAAATACTGGCTTTGCCAGTGATGCTCACAGTCCATGAACAAATAAAACAGATTAGGGTGCTGCCATCACTGCATGTGTCAGAATTAAGTGATCAGAAAAATTCTGAACTCACACTACACACAGTTTGCGCACAATGCCATCATGTCTACTAATTCTGATCATTTCAATTGATATTCAGTCTGTACCAAATTCAGAGCAGCCACGGTTTATGTTTCATTGGCAATTCTACATGTTGACTTTCTATTATCACAATCTCTTTGACGTTGTTATATGTATTTAATCTTTAGGTTGGTTGTGTCTTTAATTGTGAAACAGACTGAAAATTCACAACTTCACCAAATGCCAAAACGTTTTTATTTAGGATGTTTGGGCACTAGCACTGACAAATAAAATATCAAAGAAATACAAAGTTATCAAGAGAGATACATATCTTGTTTAATCAAATACATTGGCAGTGCAGAGAATTTCAGCAAAGTGCAATAAATATTCACTTTGTACCCCTTATTCAACTCATTCAAGATTTTCAAATTGAGCTTGAGGTAATTCAAGAGAAAATGGCAACATTCGTTTGTTAATACACTCACCATAAACTCTGATAAAAATAATCTTTCAAAGTCACAATGTTTAATCCCAAACAGAGCAATTAAGTGCAAAGTTACTTTCAACCATTTAATAAAACACTGCAAATTTTATTTCCTATGAAAGACAATTTTATAGTTTTGATAAGATCTTTACAAATATATTAAACAAAATAGCTTTCCTGTGTATCAATATTTACAACAGTTATGCAGCTATTATTCAGCAATTGACCAACTAATTGAAATAATTTCAGAATAAATTAGCTGCTTCATTATAATACATTAAGATATTTCAATAAAGTCATGAAAAGGAAATCTTTAACACAAAATTAAATAAAATACAAAACCATCTTACAGAATTCAATTCAAATCATATCTGTTGAATCACAAAAAGATGATGCTCAATGTACCAATGACAGACAATCACTGGTAATGAAGGAAAAACATTGTGAAGAACACATATATCTCAATTATATCTTAAATGAATATCTACTTTGTCTTGGACAACAATGACTGAAAGTTTTTTTGGCAAATTGAAAACTACAATAGCAAAGCTTTAGAAAATCCATCACTGAGCCCAACCTTCAATCAATGTTTTTTTCAGGAAATCCTTTTCAGATTTCAGGCTTCTCCAGCTACAATTAGCACGAAGGGAAAGGATGAGCAATAGCAATATCTTGGCTCTCACCCAAGTATTCTCTGAAGAAAAAAAAATGCATCTGGATGGGGACATGAATAAGGAAGGAATCAGAGGGATATGGGCCAAATGCTGGCAAATAGGTCACTAGGTTACTTTAGGATATCTGGTTGGCCTGGACTGAAGGGTTTGTTTCTATGTGCTCATTACAGATACTCCTCTTCTGTGATCCCCAATCATCTCCCCATACCAGCTGTACTTTTCATGAAATAATTTGACAATTGTTGACTTCTATCAACCTCTTCGATCCTGAGAAATGTCCTCTCTCTGCAAAATGTGGTTCACGTTGGCAAGTTCAATCCTCCTCCGTTCCTTAGGAATGCACTTTATAATGTGCAATGTTCTCAATAGCTGTTTAACATTCAATGGGGAAACTACTTTCAGTCCAACAGTTAGACAGAATTTCTCTGAAATGTTTATAGCAAATGCACTGTCCCACGAGAGCTCGTGAGGCCACAGTTAAAATGCTTTTAACAGCCTTTTCTTTAAATTTCCCTGTCTTCCCAGGATAGAAATTTTCTCCCAGAAATTATTTGCCCTGAAAAAAATCCAGCAGTAAAATGATTATGGAGCTATCAGTAAAAATGTCTCAGTTGGGGTATCCAAGGTTAGAAATGGAAAAACATCTCTCTTCAAGGTTACAGCTCAATTTGCCCTTTCAGCGTTCCTTGAAATTAAGGTGTTCCATCATAGTGTTTAATTATGATCCATTAAAAGCAGTATCTACTCTCATCTGAGTGCAGAACCAACTCAACTGACTGAACAAGCAAAACAACTTTTCTATATGCACTTTAGATGTGACATCCTCTCCCTCTCTCTCTCTGTTGACCCAACAGGATGACCAGGGCTAAAGAGTAACGATTGCTGATCTACAGTTTGCTTCTGCTGGTTAACATAAGCATTTAATAACTGCCAGCCTGGTCATCCCCAAAGTCAAAGAACAGACTGTTCACCTGTACCTGAGCAGAGGATAAATTTCACTTGGAACAGATCACAAAATGACAACTGTTACCAGTCCCACAACTCATGAGTTTCCATGGACAAAGTTAAAAATCACACAACACCAGGTTATAATCCAACAGATTTGTTTGGAAGCACTAGCTTTTGGAGCACTGCTCCTTCATCAGGTGGTTATGGAGAATGAGATCATGGTCACGGAATTTATAGTCAAAGGAGTCAAGTATTATGGAAATGTGATATATTAAACAATTTTAGATTAAATCTTTCATCTTTTAGAATGGGTTTCTGCTCTTTGGTATGTTAATCCCAGAGTTTGGTTTTAATTACCTTCTCAAGAATGCCATTGAAATGCAGAGCTTTTCGAAGAGAGGTGTGAATTCTGTTTGTGTCCCAATGTCCAGTCAGACTGACATTTTTCTTAGAAAAGCTCTGTACTTAGATTACATTCTTGAGAAGGTAAATTATAGATTAGGGTGGATTGGCAGTGCTAAATTACCCACAGTGTCCAGAGATGTGCAGGTTCGGGTGGATTAGCCATGGAAAATATGGAGTAAGGGGGTGTGTATGGATGGGATGCAGTATGGAGGGCCAATGTGGAATAGATGGGCCGAATGGCCTGCTTTCACATTGTCAGGATTCTGTGACCCTCCCCAACAAAGGCACATTTTATCTGCATCTATCCTTTCAAACCCCTTTCAGAATTCTACTGGTTTCACTTCTGATTCAGAGAGATATACAGCACAGAAACAGACCCTTTGGTCCAAATCATCCATGGATTCTCAAAGTGAACTCGTCCCACTTGCCTGTATTTGGCCCATAATCCTCTAAACCTTTCTTTTCATGTACCCATCGAAATGTAATTTAAACGCTGTAACTGTCCCTGCATCTCCCACTTCCTCAGCAAGTTCATTCCTCATGTAAACCACCCTCTGTCAAAACGTTGCTCTCCAGTTCCTTTTGCACCTCTCTTTTCACCCTAAAAAAATTCCTCCTACCTTTGAGCTCCCCTACACTAAGAAGACCCTTTCTATTCACCTTACCTCCACTCCATGATTTTATAAATCTCAGTGAGCGCACCCCTCAACCTCCTGTGTTCTCATGAAAAAAGTCCCAGCCTCTCCTTGCAACTGAAACCCTCCAGTTCTGGTAAATCTTTACCAAACCCTCTCTAATAGTATTCTTCCTCTTACAGGGTCACCCAGAGCTGTACTCAGTACCCGGAAAGTGGCCTCACCAACATTCTGTACCTCAACAAGATGTCCCAACTCAACGGTGTGAACAGTGGAGGCAATGCTGCTGAATGCCTTCTTAACCTCCCTGTCTAGCAATGATGCAACTTTCAAAGAACTATGTACCCTAACTCCCCCAATGTCTCTGTTTTACAACATGACCCAGGGCCCTACCATTAACTGTACAAGTCCTGCCCTTCCTTGTTTTAGCAAAACGCAACTGCTCGCTTTTATTCATACCTCTCTCATACACACGCTCCCTCTCTCAGTCACAAACATGTACACACACCCCACCCCCTCGAACACTCTCTCAGGCTTATACTCCATCACACTCACACTCTACCAAATGTTCACACAGTCTTACGCACATTCGCATGCACAAACTGACATGCACACAATCACACTCTCATGCACACATATGCACAACGCTATGGGGTGAATTTGGCAGAATTATATTTGCAGATACATTCAATTTTGCTCAAAAAGCACAGAATCTTATAAATTTCTATTTTGGAAATAGAACCAGTCTGATTCAAGATTGGGATACTGATAGACTCGAAGCTCACACCTGTAATGCATTGTCTGAGCTAAGATATCACTTTTTAAAAAAAAACCATAAGTCATCTCAAGACTATGACTTAAAAGTAGTTCTGGGATTTACGTATTAACGAACTAAAACCTGCAACCCATTCTAAAAGATGAATGGCTTAACAGCACTCTAGGTTTGTTCAATATATCCTATTAGTTGCATGACACTGTGATTTTTGCAATAAAATATGTGTCTTATGATCCTGCTCCACAGCTACCTGATGAAGGAGCAGCGCTCCGAAAGTTAGTGCTTCCAAAGAAACCAGTTGGACTATAACCTGGTGTTGTGTGATTTTTAACTTTATCCACCCCAGTCCAATGCTGGCATCTCCACATCATATCTCGCGAACACAGCGCACACCTTGGTGCTGCCAGTAAACTTTACAATGCCGATGAAATGACGCACTCTACACTCCTGAAAAATTTACAATTTCTAACGATACCAGCTACTCATTCACTGCTCCATCTGACACACGACATTGGAAACTTAGTGCAGGAGGCTGAAAGAAATGAGCAGCTTTAAAACAAAAACCTGTTGGAGCTCAAAGCTTTCAAAGTCTGAGCCCAGCAGTAAGTTCAGGTAACCTTTATTGTGACCCAACTTTGTGACAGCTCCAGATCACCTCAGCAAAAAGGTGTTGAAAAAGTAGCTGCTTTTTAACAGCTCAAGGTCAAAGCACAGCCCCCCCACCCCACTTTCTTTACTATTGGTCACCACTGACTTGTCCCTTTGTAATTGGATCCTTGGTACAGCCTTAACCCGGAGGAAGTATTGCTTCACTCAGCGATTTCAACCCAGACCTTGTCTCCAAGTAAGTTTTTCCCCGCCCATGTGCCGGGAGGGAAAGAAGTGGGGCGAAGCAGGTGGACTCAACCACACTGCTGTCGGTCTGCAGCCACGTGTAGGCTAGACCAGGTAAAGGATGCAGCTGCGATGACTGAGTGAATCCTTCCACAACAGCAGTTTCCTTCCCTAAAAAGGACGTGACTGAATCAGAATGGGGCTTCCCCCCCACCCCACCCAATGGTTTCATTGTTAAATTCTGACCTCCAGATTTCTGACCGAATTCCAAATCCGCCATCTGCTGCGGTGGGATTCAAACCTGGGAGTTCCAGAACTGGGTTGGTAGCCCAGTCCATATTGGTACTCGATAGTCGCTCCTTCAATCCCCCTGCAATGGCACGTGAACTCCTTGGTGCCTCCGCAGGGTGGCTGCCCGGGTAAAGCCCTTCCCACATTCGGGACAGCTGAAGGGCCTCTCCCCCGTGTGGACCCGCCGATGCTTCACCAGGGCGGAGGAATCGCTGAAGGCCTTCCAACATTCGGGACAGGGGAATGGCCTCTCCCCCGTGTGGACACGCTGGTGTTTCAGTAGGGTGGAGGAATCGCTGAAGGCCTTCCCACACTTGGGACAGATGAAGGGCTTCTCCCCCGTGTGGACCCGCTGGTGCGTGCGCAAGTTGCCCATCTGAGTGAATCCCTTCCCACACTCAGGGCAGCAGAAAGGCTTCTCACCTATGTGGATCCGCTGGTGGATCAGCAGGACCGACGCCTGGGTAAAGCCCTTCCCACACTCGGGGCAGCTGAAGGGCCTCTCCCCTGTGTGGACCCGCTGGTGCTTCAGCAGGGAGGAGGAATTGCTGAAGATCTTGCCGCACTCTGTGCAGGGGAAAGGCCTCTCCTGTGTGTAGACCCACTTGTGGGTCTGAAGGGCAGAGGAATCGTTGAAGGCCTTCCCACACTCGGGGCAGCTGAAAGGCTTCTCCCCAGTGTGGACCCGCTGGTGCGTCCGCAACTTGCCCTCCTGAGTGAATCCCTTCCTGCACTCGGAACAAGGGAATGGCCTCTCCCCAGTGTGGACCCGCCAATGGGTCAGTAGGGTGGAGGAGGTGCTGAAGGCCTTCCCACACACAGTGCAGGAGAACGGCCTCTCCCCCGTGTGGACCTGTCGGTGGGTCTTTAGGTCAGAAGAATAGCTGAAGTCCTTCCCGCAATCGGAGCAGCTGAAGGGCCTCTCCCCGGTGTGGACCCATCGGTGCCTCAGTAGGGCGGAGGAATTGCTGAAGGCCTTCCCACACCTGGGGCAGATGAATGGCCTCTCTCTGGTGTGACTGCGCCGATGTATCTCCAGGGCAGATGGAGCACGGAAGCCTTTCCCGCAGTCGACACACTTCCACGATTCCTCCACGGGGTGGGATTCCTCAGGTTTCTCCATGGCCGAAGCTTCAGCTGTACACAAATGCGTGTAGAGCCCCTCCTCACCGTGAATTCCTCTTTCCAGGCTGTACAACTGTTTCTGGCTCCACACTCAGTGCGCTGCCAACAGTAGGGTCACTCACCCAGACCCACCGATGCTGAAAATGTACTCAAACAGGAACCAAAAAGCTTTGCTCCTTCTCACAGAATAACAGTCAAACATTGTTGCAGTCAGACATTGACAACAAAGTGAGGACTGTAGTTACTGGACAGTCAGTGCTGGAAAAGCACAGCTGGTCAGACAGCATCTGAGAAGCAGGAGCGTCGACGTTTCAGGCATAAGCCCTTCATCTGTTAATTTTGAAACTTCCGTCCTCAGATCGCCAAATACTCTGTAAAAAGAGATTACAAAAGTCATCAGTGTCAGTCCAGGGTAGAAATTCAGAACAAGCATTTCTACTTTCTTTTCTTTAGTTATTCCACAAAATTGAAAGCACCATCTCACTCTCTCTCTCTCGGTTCTCACATTAACGTCTCTGGGAAGTGGGGGGAAAGGAGACATCAAAGCATTAACACCGACACCAGAGAGAAACTGTACATATATTAGTAGAAAGCCAGAGTCATAGAGATACACAGCACAGAAACAGACCCTTCGGTCAATCTCTTCCGTGCCAACCTGATACCCAAAATCAATCTAGTCCCATTTGTCAGTACTTGGCCCATATCCCTCTGAACCCTTCCTATTCAAACACCCATCCAGATGCCAGCATCCACCATTTCCTCTGGCAGCTCATTCCTTACACACATCACATTCTGCATGAAAACGTTGCCCCTTAGGTCCCTTTTAAATCTTCCCCCCACCTTAAACCTATTATCTTCTGGTTCTGGACTCCCCCATCCCAAGGTAAAGACCTTGTATATTTACACTATCCATGCCCCTCATACGTTTATAAAAAGTCTGTAAGGTCACCCCTAAGTCTCTGGCGCGGGAGGGAAAACAGCCCCATCCCATCCCTCCTCACCCGGGTAATTAAGACACATTCCTGAGTTTGCAGAGTCTGCCCCCTCCCTGGAATCACTCCAGTTGCTCGAACTGAACAGATTTTACCCCCACTCCCTCCCAGGATGAAGGGTTGCCCAGAGGGAGGGAGTTTCACTCTGAAACGGACAGGGCCACTTCCGCGTTATGACGTCATAGATGAAGCGAGGGGGCGGGGAAAGGCCGACAACAGCTCCGCGCACTGCGCCTGCGCAGCCCTGCAGTTTGCAATTGGGTAATCCCTTCCTTTCAGAGAATTCCCAGAGTGTGGAAACAGGCCACTCGGCCCAAGGAGTCCATACCGACCCTCCGAAGGATAACCCACCTACACCCATTCCCCTAGTGCTCTGACTAATGCACATCCCTGAGCACTATGAGTAATTTAGCTTGGCCAATCCAACCTAAACTGGACAAAGTTAAAAATCAAACACCCAACAGGTTGATTTGGAAGGACTGGTGTTAACAGCGGTGCTCCTTCATCAGGTGATTGTGGAGAATAAGATCATAAGGCACAGAATTCATGGAAAAAACATTACAGTGTCCTGCCACTGAAATGATATATTGAACAGACCTGGATTAAGTCTTTCATCGTTTAGAATGGGTTGCAGGTATCAATAATATGTAAATCCTAGAACTTCCTGTCAGTTATGTGTGTGCATGCATGCATGAGGGAGAGAAAAAGTCTCTTTCCGTGCTGTATATCTCTGTGTCTGTACGATAACAAATGCTTTATTTACGTTGGTGTAAATATTGTTGTAAATCATAGCTGGGTGCTCATAGTTAGATGTAAGGGAGAGAGTATTCCTCAAGTAGGGCAGTATAAGAATCCTGGGAAATCTCTATTTCTGGTTTAGTTCCTAATGAACAAACATTTGGGGGTAGCATGGTGGCTCAGTGGTTAGTACTGCTACCTCACAGCACTAGGGACCTGGGTTTGATTCTGTGTGGAGTTTGCACATTCTCCCCGGATCTGAGTGGGTTTCCACCGAGTGCTCCTGTTTCCTCCCACAGTCCAAAATTGCGCAGGTCAGGTGAATTCGTCATGCTAAATTGCCCATAATGTTAGGTGCATTAGATAGGGGTAAATGTAGGGGAATGGGTCTGGGTGGGTTACTCTTTGGAGGGTCAGTGTGGACTTTTTGGGTGGAAGGGCTTGTTTCCATACTATAGGAATCTAATCTAATTAAGCACGAGCACCTATATATTTAACTTTGTTTCATTTTTCTTGTTTGATTCCATGCTATGACTACACTCTTGTGTCTGATTGGTTTGAGAGTCTGGGAGATTGTGGGTTGGGTCTCAATTCACAATGTTTTATTGTTCCAGAAGGTGTAAAGGGGTGGGGGTGGGGTCAAAGCTTCAGCAGAAATCCAGCAGAGCTGAGAGCAGACCCACATTTTACTCTGTTGGAACAGGAAAATCAACAGAGGACAGAGAAACCAGGACCTGAAATCCGAGCTGACACCAGATTACCCTGTGATCAGTGCTTTCATTAGCACCTCTCCCATTGTCTTACTTTCCATTTGACTACCCCCCTCAATTTTCAGGATCCAATCCTTGTCATTCTGAAGCCATGTCTCCATTAGGAGTCACAGATCATAATTATTCTCTTCAATGTGTGCAGTCAATTCATTCGCTTTTGTTACTATGCAGCACACATTCAGACACACCGTTTTTAGTTTCCATTTTTGTGATCTTTAGAATCCAGTTTTGATTGCTGGTATATTTACTCTCCTTGTCCCTTTCTCGCATTCTCTGATGTTCATTTCCACATCACGACATTGCTCACCAGCCTTGATTTGGATTGGCCAGGCTAAATTTCCCAAAGTGTCCAGGGATGTGCAGGTTCGGTGGGTTAGCCATGGGAAATGCAGAGTTATAGTTCCATAGTAATAGAAGCAGGAGTAGGCCATTGGCTCATCGAGCCTCCTCAGCCATTCATTAAGCTCATGACTGACCTATCCATCGTCTCAGCTACTCCTACCTCCATTGTCCCAACTCCCCTTAATTCCCCTACCATTGCAAAAACCCATCCAACTGTGTCTTGAATATACTTAATGAAGCTGCCTCTCCTGATTCCTTGGCAGAAAATTCCATAGATTCACTACTCTCCAGGAAAAGCAGTTCCTCCTCATCTCTGTCCTAAATCTATTCCCCCTATTGAGTCTGAGTCTCATCTACCAGCAGAAATGACTGGATAGGGTAGGGCTTCATCCCCACAGTTCAATGAATTCTCACTTTCCAAGATGTATTCACTCATTCAGTTGCTGTCTCACAAATAAAAGTTTTAATTACAACTTCTTCTGTTCCCAGTCAAAGCAAAACATCTTTGAAAGCTGCTCTGAAAATCCAGTCTTCACAACCACACATCTGCTTTCACCGAAGATGATTAGAGTCATACAGCACAGAAACAGACCCTTCAACCCAACTCATCTGTGCCAACAAGAAATCCTAAATTAATCTAAATCATTTGTCAGCATTTGGGCTATATCCCCCTAAACTCTTCCACTTCATATTCCCATCCAGATGCCTTTGAAATTTTGTAGTAATTGTATCAGACTCCATCACCCTCTTTGAAAACGTTGCTCCTCTGGTCCTTTTTAAATCATTCCCTCTCACCGCAAACATATGCCGTCTAGTTTTGGACTCCCTTACCCTGGGTACCCATCCTATCCTGCCCCTTATAAACATCTATAAGGTCACCCCTCAACCTCCAGTGCTCCACGGAAAATTTTCACCGGCCTATTTAACCTCTTTCTGTGTCTTAAACACTCCAACTCTGGCAACAGCCTTGAAAAACCTTTCTGAACCCTTTCAAAGTTTCACAACATCTTTCCTGTAGCAGGGAGACCAGAACTGAACACAGTATTCTAAAAGTGGCCTAACCAATGTCCTGTACAGCCACTCCATGACCTCCTAAGACTCACTTTTAAGGAACAATGACCTGCACTCCAAGATCCCTCTGTTTTGTGACACTCCCCTTAACTGTGCCAGTCCTGCCTGGATTGCTTGACCAAAATGCAACACCTCATATTTCTCTAAATTAAACTCCATCTGCCACTCCTCGGTCCATTGGCCCATCCGATCAATTCTAATTTACAGCAAACTCTTTTTTCTCTCTTATTCCCTGGAAGCTGAAAATCTCCATCTCACACACTCTCCCTCCAATCTCACTTTGCTGAACCTAATCCCTGCTGTACCTCATCCTGAAGGGTCTGGTTCATGCTGATTAACAGGTGGCACAAAGCTAGTTCCGTTTTTGACTAAAAGCTTTTCCCTGGCTCAAGGGGACTCTGTCCATGACTTTTTTCAGAGAGGTAATAAACCGGCCGGGTTCTGATCAGTCTGGTTTGAACGTGGATGAAACGGATTTTGAAAGGCCTTTTGTTGATATGTAAACAGGTGTGACTTCAGGCCAAATTGGTCATGTTTTAGAAGTGACCTGTATAAAGAAAGGGGAGTGAGCTGAGCAGTTTTAGTTCAGTATTGAACTGGTTGGCAGTTCAACAGGGAGCTATGTGGAAACTCTCTCTCTTTTCCACCCCTCAACTTCAACCTATAAGCATGTGTTCCATTTATACTGGTTTTCAAAGGGAGTTGGCTTATTGGGACTGTTGTGTATATTCAGAACAGCATAACTGAGTCTAGTTGGCAAGGTTGAGTTCTGTAGGGGTTCTTTATTCTGATCTTTATGTTTCATTGTGTTATTTTGTGAATAAATTTTTGTCTGTTTTAAAATCTAGTAGTCAACCGAGCCAACTCACTCCAGGTAATTTTCACTGTCCACTTACCAAATCAAATTGCAAAGTTATGGTCTGGGGCTGCCTGCTTAAGAATGTTTTGAGTGGTCTGGCTTAGTCCATAACACAGACCCACACTCTCACACAGGGGAGATATAATTGAAACATACAGAACATTGAAAGGCCTCAACAAAGTGAGCATTGGGAAGATGTTTGCATTGGCGGGAGAGACCAGAACCTGAAAGAGACTAGAAAAGGGAAGACCTGCTAGAAGGGAGATAAGGAGAAACTTTTCAGCCAGAGAGTGGTGAATCTGTGGAATTTATTGCAACATGAGGCTGTGGAGGCTAGGTCACTGAGGGTATTTAAAACTGAGATAGATAGGTTCATGAGTATCAAGGGGATCAAGGGTTACAGGGAGGAAGTGGGAGAATGAGGTTGAGAAACTTATCAACCACGGTTGTGTGGTATGAGTAGACCTGATGTGCTGAATGATCTCATTTCTGCTCCTATGTTTTATGGTCTCTTGCTGTCTTGGACACAGTGTGAGAGAATTGGGAGCAGGAGTAGCCATTTGGTCTTTTGAGCATGCAGCAGCACTGAACAGATCATAACTGGATATGAATATACCGACATCTAAGTGGATAGGCTGGGACTTGTTTCACAGGAGCACAGGAAGTTGAGAAGTTTATAAAATCAAGAGGGGTGTCAATGAGGTGAGTGGCTGATGCTGTTTCCTTCAGATGGGGGTTTCAAGATTAGGGAGCAAACTTTTAAGGAGAGAGGAGAAAGATTTTAAAAAGACATGAGGAACACCTGTTTTTGAAAGAGAGGGGTTTGTGTGTGGAATCAATACCCTAAGGAAGTGGTGGATATAGGTACATTTAAAAGACATTTGGATAAGTACATGAGTAGGAAAGGTTCAGACGGATATGGGCCAAACTACATGGGTCTAGTTTAGTTTGTGAATATATTCAGCATGGACTAGTTGGGCTGAAGTGTCTGTTTCTGTGCTGTATGACTCTGTAACTGTTCTGTACTGGTCTTAAAACCATTATTTTTGCCTTCCCCCATCACCATCCACTTTTTTGTTGTTCAGAAATCAGATGAACGCAGGCTTGAATATATTCAATGGCTGCCTGATCACAGAAAGCAATCCCAACTTCTGAACTCTTGCTAATATACCACTTGCCTTGCTGATTGCCAGTCTGACAACTGGCAGTGACTGGTGTGGAAGGATGTTGAGGCCCCTTTGTACATCCACACATCATTCCTGACGAAGGTCTCGTGTCCAAATCATCAACAATCCTGGTCCTCGGATGCTGCCTGACTTGCTGTGCTTTTCCAGCACCACACCTTTCGACTCTAATCTCCAGCATGTGCAGCCCTCACTTTCTCCACATCCCACTATATCACCATTTAAACAATGCACCTTTTTTCTGCATTTTCTTCCACAGCAAAGGCAAAATCAACACATTGTGGTAATACATTTGCCAATGAGGACACAGACCTGGACCAACGCTTGCAGAGTCTGTTCCCCCAACCCCCGATTCACCCCATTTCCTTTCAGTTGCTGCAAGTCAACAACTGAAGCTCAGAATTTAGAAAAGAGAGTGCCGTACTCACAGATGTTGGACAGAGGAAGGAGGTTGCAGTCTGGCGTGAAGTTCAATCTTTATTCAGAGAGAGAGGAGCAACAACAGCAACTTCCGAAGCTCAGACAATAGCGGCGCTCTGATTGGCAGGAGGACCAGTCTCTTTCCGGTCCTCCAGTGCCTCCTATTGGTCCATCAAAAGAAGGGCGCGAGCCGCGTGCGCGGACACCGAGCAGCTGGCGCAGTTTTCTTGCTGACTCCGAGGAGCATGCGCAGTACTTGCTGCCACAGAGACGCTGGAGACCCTGGGAGGTGGTATTACTGACAGATTTGAAGTGTCCAATTGCCAATAGGAGAAAAAAAGGCTGGAGCCACTTTCTTTTCCCATCTGTGGCTCGACTTCTTAGTCCTTTTGCATTTGTTTGGCTGCTCAACTTTTGTATATCTTTTCCCCAGGGTTGGGGGTCCTAAACTAGAGGGCATAGGTTTAGGGTAAGTGGGGAAAATTTGAGGGACTTCGGATTAGAAAGAAAAACAGTGTGAAAGTTAATTGGCCTCAACAAATGCCCTCTCTTACACCACAACAAAAATAGATTATTCACAGCCTATTGGTCACTCAGTGGGAAGAATGTTGTGAAACTTGAAAGGATTCAGAAATGACTTATAAGGATGTTGTTAGGTTTGGAGCTACAGGGAGAGGCTGAAAAGGCTGGGACTGTTTTCCCTGGAGTATTGGAGGCTGAGGGGGTAACCTTATAGAGGTTTATAAAATCATGAGGGGCATAGATAATGTAAATAGACAAGATATTTCCCCTGGGGTGGGGAGGTCCAGAAGTAGAAGAAGTAGAAGTAGTTTAGGGTGAGAGGGGAAAACTTAAAAGTGTCCTATGGGGCAATTTGTTTCACGCAGAGAGTGGTGTGTAAATTGAATGAGCTGCCAGAGGAAGTGATACCTTTTAAATGTTGTAATTGTATCTGGATGGGGACATGAACAGGAAGGTTTACAGGGATATGGGCAAAGTGCTGGCAAATGAGACTAGGTTAATTTAGGATATCTGGTCAGTCGGGACCAAAGGCTTTGTTTCTGTGCTCTACAATTCTATGATTCTTTTTCGACATAGTCTGATCCAATTTTACAAGACTAGGAATACGACATTCACCCATTACAGCCTGTCCTCAACTGTGGCCTAACTGTGCATATTTCAATGAGAGTTTCAAAAGATGTCTGCAGCTTTTTTATAAAATTAGACATGCTTTAATAATGTTTCTGAATATATCATTTTAGCTATTCTTAATTTTAAAAATAAGCTATTTCCCAGGTAGAGTCATCACCATCCATTCTCTCTCCCTTTTCTTATCGGTTCCTAAATCCTGGCACCAGGCAGACACCAATATCATCTGGCCTCCAGCTGGCAACTGCAGAGAACGGAGACAATCCCTGACCCAATCAGAAGGCTGTCCTGAGGGGAATGACCGTCTCCCAGAATAAAGTGTCCGGTTAAGATCACCCCCACCCACCTACCACCACAGTGTCTGCAGCCTGGCTTCCAGCTGAATCTGAGCCGAAGGTCCTCCAGTGTGTGTTTACCCTGAATGATAGCATCCAGAGCCTCCCACCTTCTGCGAGACAAGTACCACTCTGTCTTCTCCGATGTGTGTTGTGTCACTGCTTAACTGTTTCCAGTGGCTGAGCAGAGGTTGATGGCCAAGTTCATAACCCATGAGGATAACCTTGGGTGACCCCACTACACTCTGCACTCTCTCTCACTCACGCAGACCCTCTCTCACACACATGGTCTCTCTCAGACACACACAAACCCACCACTGCACACACCCTCACAGGCTCATACATCATACACACATGCAAAAACACACACACTACTCTCTCATGCACGCACATACATACATGTCCATGGGACGAATTTGCGTTTGCTGTGTTATATTTGCAGATAGATTCAATGTGTGCTTTTTGTGGAAAAATCAGCAGGCAGTTAATGAAGGCAATCAATCCATGTAATATTTTATCAACTCATACTTTGGAAATAGAACCAGTCTGATTCAAGATTGCGATACAGACAGACCGAACCTCTCACCTTTCATGCATTGTCTGAGCTGAGATGTCACCGAATTTGAGAACCTGAATTAAAAGTAGTTCTGGGATTTACATATTAATGAACAGAAACCTGCAACTCATTCTAAAAGATGGAAGACTTAACAGCAATCAAGGTTTGTTCAATATATCCTATCAGTTGCATGAAACTGTGATCTTTTGCTATAAAAGATGTGTCTTCTGATCCTGCTCCACTGCAGTTCCCACATCAGCAGTTTCCTTCCCATAAAAGGTTGTGAGTGAATCAAATGGGGGTTCCCCCTCCCCTCCCTGACAATTGTTTCGTTGTTAGAAATCTGGAGTTCAGAATCTAACCGAATTCCAATTCCGCCATCAGCCTTGGAAGCTCCCGGAACTGGGTTGATAGTCCAGTCGATAAAGGCACTCAGCCGTCACTGCTTTAAACCCCCTGCGATGGCATGTGAACTCTCTGGTGCCTCCGCAGGTGGGAGGAGCGGCTAAAGCTCTTTCCGCACTGAGAGCAGGTGAACGGCCTCTCCAGCAGGTCAGAGGTCTGGGTAAAGACCTTCCTGCACTCTGGGCAGCTGAAGGGCCTCTCCCCTGTGTGGACCCGCTGGTGCTTTAGCCTGTCGGAGGAACTGTTGAAGGCCTTCCTGCACTCTGTGCAGGGGAATGGCCTCTCCCCTGTGTGGACCCGCTGGTGGGTCAGCAGGGCGAAGGAATTGCTGAAGCCCTTCCCGCACTCGGTGCAGAGGAACAGCCTCTCCCCAGTGTGGACCTGACGGTGGGCCAACAGGGTGGAGGTCTGGGTAAAGCCCTTCCCGCATGTGGAGCACCTGAAGGGCCGCTCCCCCGTGTGGACCCGCCGGTGCCTCAACAGGTCAGAGCAATTGCTGAAGGCCTTCCCACACTCGGGGCAGCTGAAGGGCCTCTCCCTGGTGTGTACCCGCCGGTGCCTCACCAAGTCGGAGGAATTGCTGAAGGCCTTCCCGCACTCTGTGCAGGGGAATAGCCTTTCCCCGGTGTGACTGCGACGATGAATCGCCAGAGCAGATGGGAAACGGAAGCCTTTCCCACAGTCGCCACACTTCCACAGTTTCTCCACGGGGCGGGATTCCTCTGGTTTCTCCATGGCCAAAGCTTCAGCTGCACACAACACGTGTAGAGCTCCTCCCCTCTGTGAATTCCTCTTCCCAGGCCTGATAACTGTTTCAGGCTCCACACTCCGTGCACTCCAACAGTAGGGTCTCTCGTCCAGTCCCACTGATGCCGAGAACGGACTGAAACAGGAACCAAAACGTTTTGCTCCTTCTCACAGAATCAGTCAAAAATGGTTGTGGTCCCGATGGATTGAGTGACTGTCAGACATTGACGTCAAAGCGAGGACTGCAGACACTGGAGAGTCAGTATCGAAAAGTGCGGCACTGGAAAAGCACAGCAAGTCAGGCAGCACCTGAGGAGCAGGAGGGTCGACATTTTGGGCATAAGTTCTTCATCTGTTGATTTTGAAACTTCCGTCTTCAGATCTTCAAATACTCTGTCAAAAGAGATTACAAAATTCATTACTGTCAGTCCAGAATAAAAATTCAGAACAAGCAATTTGTTTGTGTTGTTATTCCACAAAATTGAAAGCACTATCCCACTCTCTCTCCTCCCCGCCCTCCGCTCTAACTCATTCTCCTGAAGGTGTTGATTCAGGATCGTATAGGGGCAGAAAAGCAAAGACGTCAAGACTGACATCTCTGAGTTTTGGATAACTCCACCTGAAATTTAATATCTTTCACAACACTGGGATATTGCTGAGAGTGAGCAGGTTGGATTTTGGGAAGCAAAAAAATCTCAATTCAGGGTGAATCTGCAATGCAGCTTTTTGAAGAACAACCAGACAAAATGGTTAACATTCCCAGGAAGTGGGGGGGTAAGCAAAATGAGACATCAAGGCATTGACACCACCACCAGAGAGAAACTGAACATAGACATGACAAACATTTGTGGAAAGCCAGAGTCATCGAGATGTACAGCACAGAAACAGACACTTCAGTCAAATTCCTCTGTGCCCAACCAGATATCCAAAATTAATCTCGTCCCAACACTTTGCCCATATCCCTTTGAACCCTTCCTTTTCATACACTCATGCTGATGACTTTTAAATATTGTCATTGTACCAGCCTTCACCACTTCCTTTGGCAGCTCATTCCATACATGCACCATCCTCTGCGTGAAAATGTTGCCCCTTAGGTCTCTTTGCAGTCTCCCTCCCCCTGCCCTCACCTTAAATCTATTACCCTTGAGTTCTGGACTCCCCATCCCAAGGAAAAGACCTCGTCTATTTACCCAATCCATGCCCCTCATGATTTTAAAAAGTCTATCAGATTACTCCTCACACTCTGATGCACTAGGGAAAACAGCAACACCCAATCCTTCCAACCCCTCCTTCCCCGGGTAATTAAGACACATATCTGAGTTTGCAGAGTCTGCTCCCTCCCTGGGTTCACTCCAGTTGCTACAAGTGAACAAATTTCTTTCTCCCCGCACTCCACCCACTGCTTCCCCCCTCCCCCCCTTCCTGAACAGTTAACAAAAATCCCTTCTCTTCAGAGAACCCTCACTGTTCTAAGAAGTCCACACCAACCTCCAAATGGCAACCTCACCACACCCATTCCCCTACTCCTATTGCTCTACATTTACCCATTGACAAATACATCTAACCTGCACATCCCTGGGCACTGTGGGTAATTTAGCACCGCCAATCCACCCTAACCTGAACATCCCTGGGCACTATGGGTAATTTGGCCTGGCCAATCAAACCTTACCTGGACAAAGTTGAAAATCATAACACCAGGTTATCATCCAATGGGTTTATTTGGAAGCACTAGCATTTGGAGCGCTGCTCCTTCATCAGGTGGCTGTGGAGTGTAAGATCATAAGACACAGAATTTCTGGAAAAGCATTACAGTATCCTGGCATTGAAATGATAGATTGAACAAATCTGGATCGCTAAGTCTTTCATCTTTTACAATGGATTGCAGATATCATTAATATGTAAATCCCAGAACTTCCTGTAAGGCACCTTCCCAGGATAACTTTAAGGCTTTATAACAAAAGGAGACACCTCTGCTCAAACAATGCATTAAAGGTGTAAGGTCAGAATTTGTCTGTATCCTAGTTTAGAGTCAGACTGGTTCTATTTCCAATGTGGAATTTACAAAATATTACATATATTAACCGCCTGCAGATTGTGCATTTTTTGAGGAAAATAGAATGCATATGCAAATATCATTCTGCAAACACAAATTCACCCCCATGGACTTGTGCATGTGTGTGCATGAGAGAGAGAAAAAGTCTGTTTCCATGCTGTATATCTCTATGTCAATTTGACAACAGATACTTTTTTTTCTGTTGGTATAAATATTATTGTAAATCATAGTGGGTACTAATAGCTCGATGTAAGGGTGAGAGAATTCCTCAAATAAGGCACTGTAGGAATCCTGGGAGAATAGTATTTCTGGTTTACTTCCTATTGAACAATATAAAGCACAAGCACCTACTTATTTCTAATTTTGGTTCACATTTCTTGTTTTATTCCCTGCTATGACTACACTCGGTGTCTGGATGGTTAACAGGCTGGGAGATTGTGGGTCTGGATTGACTTATTGTTCCGGAAGGTGTTAAAAAAAAAAGAGGGCAAAGCATCAGCAGAAATCCAGGAAGGGTGAGAAATCAGGACCTGAAATCTGAGCTGACACCAGATTACCCTGTGATCAGTGCTTTGATTACCTGTGCACCCTCTACCTTTATCACCTCCTCAATATTGAGGATCCAATCCTTGTCATCCTGGAGCCATATCTCTGTAAGGAGTCCCATATTTTAATTGAAGGAGTTCCCTTCAACGTGTGCAGTCAATTCATTCGCTTTTGCTGCAATGCAGCACACATTCAGACAAACCATTTTTAGTTTCAGTTTTTGTGATCTTTAGAATCCAGTTTCGATTGCTGGGACATTTACTCTCCATGTCTTTCTGTCATTCTCGGATGTTCATTTTTCACATCACTGTATTGCTCACTGGCCTGGATTTGGATTGGCCATGCTAAATTGTCCATAGTATCCAGAGATGTGCAGGTTAGGTGGGTTAGCCATGGGAAATGCAGGGTTAGAGTTTCATAGTAATAGAAGCAGGAGTAGGTCATTTGTCCTGTCGAGCCTGCTTCGCCATTCATTTAGATCATGATTGATCTCTCCATTGTCCCAGCTTCTCCTCCCTGCATTGTCCCAACTACCCTTAATACCTTTACCATGCAAAAACCCATCTAACTGTGTCCTGAATATACTCAATTAAGCTGCCTCTACGGCTTCCCTGGGCAGAGAGTTACATAGATTCACGATTCTCTGGGAAAAGCAGTTCCTCCTCATCTCTATCCTAAATCTACTCCAACTAATCTTGAGGTCTGGTCTCACCTACCAGCAGAAATGACTGGATAGGGTAGGGTTTCATCCCCACAGTGCAATGAAATCCCACTTTCCACAAAATCTCAGATGTACTCACTCACTCAGGTGCTATCTCATAAATGAAAGATTTCATTGTAACTTCTTCTGCTCCCAGTAAGGACAAAACATCTTTGAAGGCTGCTCTGAAAGTCCAGTCTTCACAATGACACTTCTGGTTTCACCAAAGACCAGACAGTCATACAGCACAGAAACAGTCCAACTCATATATGCCGCCCAGATATCCTAACTTAAT
This sequence comes from Chiloscyllium plagiosum, assembly GCF_037043375.1. Lineage (NCBI taxonomy): Eukaryota > Metazoa > Chordata > Chondrichthyes > Orectolobiformes > Hemiscylliidae > Chiloscyllium > Chiloscyllium plagiosum. The sequence continues at coordinate 4,871,346 of NW_028270165.1, read as the reverse complement.
CTCGTCCCATTTACCAGCATTTGGCCCATAGCCCTCTAAATGCTTCCTATTCTTGTACCCATCCAGATGCCTTTTAAATGCTGTAATTGTATCAGGCTCCACCCCTTCCTGTGACAGCTCATTCAATACATACACCACTTTCCGCGTGAAACAAGTTGCCCTTCATGTCCCTTTTAAATCATTCCCCTCTCACCTCAAACATTTGCTCTCTAGTTTTGCATTCACCCTATCCATGCCCCTTATAAATATTTATAAGGTCACCCCTGAACGTCCAATGCTCCAGGAAAATATCCCTGACCGATTCTCTGTCGATCAAACCCTCCAACTCTGACAATAGCCTTTCAAGTCTTTTCTGACCCCTTTCAAAGTTTCACACCATCTTTCCTGTAGCAGGGAGACCAGAACTGAATGCAGTATTTTAAAACTGGCCTAACCAATGTCCTGTACAGCCACAACATGACCTCCCAATTCCGATACTCAATGCTCTGACTAATAAAGGAAAGCATACAAAATGCCTTCTTCACTGTTCTGGCTACCTGAGACTGCACTTTCAAGGAACAATGAACCTGCACTCCAAGGTCTCTTTGTTCTGAAACACTCTCTTAACTGTGCTGCCTGGATTGCCTTACCATAATGCAAACATCACATTTCCCTAAATTAATCTCCATCTGCCACTCCCTGGCCCATTGCCCCATCCAATCAATTCTAATTTATAGCAAACTCTCTGTAATTCTTATTCCCTGGAAGTACAAAATCTCTACCCCACACACTCCCTCCATTCTGACTTTGCTGAACCTAATCCCTGCTGTACCTCATCCTGAAGGGTCTGGTTCATGCCGATTAACAGGGTCACACTCAGGGGAATCTAACTGAAACAAACAGAATACTCAATGGCCTGGACGAGTTGATGTTGGGAAGATGTTTCCATTGGAAGGAGAGACTAGCAGCCGAGGGCACAGCCTTAGAGTAAAGGGAAGACCTTTCAGAATGGAGATTAGGAGAAATTTCTTTAGCCAAAGAGTGGTGAACTGATGGAATTCATTGCCAAAGAAGGCTGTGGAGGCCAGGTAACTGAGGATAGTTAACACTGAGACAGAAACAGTTCTTGAGTATCAAGGGGATCGAGGGTTACAGGGAGAAAACAGGAGAATGGGGCTGAGACACTTATCAGCCGCAGACCCAGTGGGCTGAATGGCTTAATTTCTGCTGTTATGAATAGGAAAGGTTCAGAGATATATAGGCCAAACAAGGTAGGACTAGTTTAGTTTATGAATGTAGTCAGCATGAAATCAAGTATCTGTTTCTGTGCTGTATGATTCTGTAACTGTTCTTAAAACCATTTTTTCTGTTCCCTCATAACCATCCACTTCATTGTTGTTCAAAAATCAGATGAACTCAGCCTTGAATATATTCAATGACCACCTAACCGCAGGAATGTCCCACCCCACTTCTGAACTCAATTCCTCTTGCTAATACACCACTTGCCCTGCTGACTGCTTAGTGCACCTGTCTGACAACGGGTATTGACTGGTGTAGAAAGACACTGAAACCTCTGTACATCCACATAACGTTCCTGATGAACGGCTCGTGTCCAAAACGTCAACTCTCCTGGTCCTCGGATGCTGTCTGACCCGCTGTTGTTTTCCAGAGTCACACTTGTCAACACTGATCTCCAGCATCTGCACTCCTCACTTTCTCCATATCCCAACATGTCACCATTAAAACAATGCACCTCCTTTCTGCTTTCTCACATTGTGGTAATGCATTTGCCATGTGTTTGCCAATTGAGACACAAATCTGGACCAACATTTCGAGACAAAAAAAGTGAGTACTGCAAATGCCGGAGATTAGAGTCGAGAGTGTGGTGCTGGAAAAGCACGCAGGTCAGGCAGCATCTGAGGAGCAGGAAAACGTCGATTTTCTTGCTCCTCGGACGCTGCCTGACCTGCTATGCTTTTCCCGCACCACACTCTCGACCAATATTTCTACACTCTGTCCCCTCCCTGAATTCACTCCCTTTCCTTTCAGTTGTTGCAAGTCAACAATTGAACGCCAGAATGATAAAAAAAAAAAGTGGAATAGGTGGCGAGAAAAGAGAGTGCTGTACTCACAGTTGTTGGACAGAGGAAGAAAGTTGCAGTTTGGGGTAAAGCTCAATCTTCATTCAGAGAGTCAGGAGCAGCAGTAGCAACTTCAGAAGCTCATTATCCAACTTCCGCATTCAGACAATAGCGGTGCTCTGATTGGCAGGAGGACAAGACACCTTCCGGTCCTCCCGAGTTTCCTATTGGTACATCAAATGTAGGTCATGAGTCGTTTGTGTGTACAACCAGGAGCATGCACAGTCTTTTGCTGACACCAATGGACATGCGCAATACTTGCTGACACCGAGGGGCATGCGCATTATGCTCTTCAGAGATGCTGACGTGACTGACAGATTTGAAGTGTCCAATTGGACCGCATTCTGGGGAAGGTGGGACCTGTACAAGCAGGACGGGTTACACCTGAACCAGAAGGGCACCAATATCCTGGGGGGTAGGTTTAAACTAATTTGGCAGGGGGATGGGATCCGGACTTGTAGTCCAGCAAGTAGGCTAGCTGTTTGTCAGGATGTCCAAGGAAGCTGTGAAGAAGGAAGCACAGACAGGGAATACTTGCGGACACAGAGATGGGTTCAAATGTGTATACTTCAACGCAAGGAGTATCAGAAATAAGGTGGGTGAACTTAAGGCGTGGATCGGTACCTGGGACTACGATGTTGTGGCCATCACAGAAACGTGGATAGAAGAGGGACAGGAATGGTTATTGGAGGTTCCTGGTTACAGATGTTTCAGTAAGATTAGGGAGGGTGGTAAAAAAGGAGGGGGGGTGGCGTTGCTAATTAGAAATGGTATAACGGCTGCAGGAAGGCAGTTCAAGGGGGATCTGCCTTTGGAGATAGTATGGGCTGAAGTCACAAATAGGAAAGGTGCAGTCACCTTGTTGGGTGTTTACTATAGGCCCCCCAACAGCAGCAGAGATGTGGAGAAACAGATTGGGAAACAGATTTTGGAAAGGTGCAGAAGCCACAGGGTAGTAGTCATGAGCGATTTCAACTTCCCAAATATTGATTGGGAGCTCTTTAGATCAAATAGATTGGATGGGGCGGTGTTTGCGCAGTGTGTCCAGGAAGCTTTTCTAACTAGTATGTAGATTGTCCGACCAGAGGGGAGACCATATTGGATTTGGTACTCGGTAATGAACCGGGACAAGTGATGGGCTTGTTAGTGGGTGAACATTTTGGTGATGGTGACCACAGTTCTGTGACTTTGACCTTGGTTATGGAGAGAGATAGGTGCGTGCAACAGGGTAGGTTTTACAATTGGGGGAAGGGTAATTATGATGCTGTAAGACAGGATCTGAGGAGCATAAGTTGGGAGCATAGGCTGTCAGGGAAGGATGTCGTGGAAATGTGAAACTTTTTCAAGGAACAGATACGACGTGTCCTTGATATGTATGTACCTATCAGGCAGGAAAGAGATGGTCGTGTGAGGGAACCTTGGTTGATGAGGGAGGTTGAATGTCTTGTAAAGAGGAAGAAGGAGGCTTACATAAGGTTGAGGAAACAGGGTTCAGACAGAGCAGTGGAGGGATACAGGATAGCCAGAAGGGACCTGAAGAAAGGGATTAGGAGAGCTAAGAGAGGGCATGAAAAATCTTTGGTGGATAGGATCAAGGATAACCCAAAGGCATTTTATGCATATGTGAGAAACATGAGAATGACGAGAACGAGGGTAGGTCCGATCAAGGACAGTAGTGGGAGACTGTGTATTGAGTCGGAAGAGATAGGAGATGTCTTGAATGAGTACTTTTCTTCAGTATTTACGAACGAGAGGGACCGTATTGTTGAAGAGGAGAGTGTGAAACGGACTGGTAAGCTAGAGGAGATACTTGTTAGGAAGGAAGATGTGTTGGACATTTTGAACAACTTGAGGATAGACAAGTCCCCCGGGGCCTGACGGGATATATCCCAGGATTATGTGGGAAGCAAGAGAGGAAATTGCAGTACCATTGGCAATTATCTTTTCATCTTCACTGTCAACGGAGGTGGTACCAGGGGACTGGAGAGTGGCGAATGTTGTGCCCCTGTTCAAAAAAGGGAATAGGGATAACCCCGGGAACTACACGCCAGTTAGTCTTACTTCGGTGGTAGGCAAAGTAATGGAAAGGGTACTGAGGGATAGGATTTATGAGTATCTGGAAAGACACTGCTTGATCAGGGACAGCCAGCACGGATTTGTGAAGGGTAGGTCTTGCCTTACAAGTCTTATTGAATTCTTTGAGGAGGTGACCAAGCATGTGGATGAGGGTAGAGCAGTGGATGTAGTGTACATGGATTTTAGTAAGGCATTTGATAAGGTTCCCCATGGTAGGCTTATGCGGAAAGTCAGGAGGTATGGGATAGAGGAAAATTTGGCCAATTGGATAGAAAACTGGCTAACCGGTCGAAGTCAGAGAGTGGTGGTAGATGGCAAATATTCAGCCTGGAGCCCAGTTACAAGTGGAGTTCCGCAGGGATCAGTTCTGGGTCCTCTGCTGTTTGTAATTTTTATTAATGACTTGGATGAGGGAGTCGAAGGGTGGGTCAGTAAATTTGCAGATGATACGAAGATTGGTGGAGTTGTGGATAGTGAGGAGGGCTGTTGTCGGCTGCAAAGAGACTTGGATATGATGCAGAACTGGACTGAGGAGTGGCAGATGGAGTTCAACCCTGCCAAGTGTGAGGTTGTCCATTTTGGAAAAACAAATAAGAATGCGGAATACAGGGTTAACGGTAGGGTTCTTAGTGGAGGTGGAGGAACAGAGGGATCTTGGGATCTATGTTCATAGATTTTTGAAAGTTGCCACTCAGGTGGATAGAGCTTGTAAGAAGGCCTCTGGTGTATTAGCGTTCATTAGCAGAGGGACTGAATTCAAGAGTCGTGAAGTGATGTTGCAACTGTACAGGACTTTGGTTAGGCCACATTTGGAGTACTGTATGCAGTTCTGGTCGCCTCACTTTAGGAAAGATGTGGAAGCTTTGGAGAGGGTGCAGAGAAGATTTACCAGGATGTTGCCTGGAATGGAGAATGGGTCGTACGAAGATAGGTTGAGAGGGCTAGGCCTTTTCTCGTTGGAACGGCGAAGGATGAGGGGTGACTTGATAGAGGTTTATAAGATGATCAGAGGAATAGATAGAGTAGACAGTCAGAAACTTTTTCCCCGGGTGCAACAGTGTGTTACAAGGGGACATTAATTTAAGGTGAAGGGTGGAAGGTATAGGGGAGATGTCAGGGGTGGGTTCTTTACCCAGAGAGTGGTGGGGGCATGGAATGCGCTGCCTGTGGGAGTGGCAGAGTCAGAATCTTTGGTGACCTTTAAGCGGCAATTGGATAAGTACATGGATGGGTGCTTAAGCTAGGACAAATGTTCGGCACAACATCGTGGGCCGAAGGGCCTGTTCTGTGCTGTATTGTTCTATGTTCTAAATGCCAATCGGAGGAAAAAAAAAGTTGAACCACAATTTGTTCCCCCCTGTGGCTCGACATTGTATTCCTTTTGCATTTTGGCTGGCTGCTCAACTTTTGTATATCTTTTCCCTCGGTTAGGGGAGTCACAAACTGGAGGGCATAGGTTTAGGTTGAGTGGGGAAAGATGAGGGACCAAAGGATGAGAAAAAACGTGAGACATTTAATTTATCTCAAGAAATGCCAGAACGAGAGGACATTAGTTTTGGGTGATTGGGGAAAGGTTTAAAAGGGACCTGAGGGGTAACTTGTTTCACGCAGAGGATGGCAAATGTATTGAATGAGCTACCGGAGTGGAGGCTGGTACAATTACAACTTTTAAAAGGCATCTGGATGGGTGTACGAATAGGAAGGTTTAAAGGGTTTGGGCCAAGTGTTGGCAAATAGGAGTAGATTAATTTAGGATATCTGGTCGGCACAGACCAAACTGTTTTATTCCATGCTCCATGACTCTATTTCTTCATAGTCTGAACCAATTTGACAATATTAGAATGGGCAACTCACCCCTTACAGCCTGTCCTCAACTGTGGCCAGACTGCACATGTTTCAACGCAAGTTTCAGTCAGATGCCTGCAGTTTTTTTAAAAATAGAATTGAACATGCTTTAATGTTGTTTCTGAGTAGCTATGCTCAATGTTAAAGATCAGCCATTTCTTGTGCACCCCCATCTCCCAGGTAGAGTCATCACCATCTGTCTCTCTCTTCTTAGAAGGGCTTGATACAGCGATCAAAGAGGGATGGAGGCATGAGAAATAATAGGTGGTGGGGTAAGAGAATGGTTGGGGGGGGCGGAGAGGAGCTGAGGGTGGGTGTCAAGAGAGAGAAAATGGACCGGGGGACAGAAAGAGAATGGACAGAGGACAGTGACACTATAAATCCCACCTTTCCCAGGACCACAGTAATCATTTCTCAATATACAAATGGCTAAAGCAGTAGAATCACATAATCCCTGCAGGCTATTCAGCCCATTCACCTCACACTGACCTTCCAAACAGCATCCCACCAGACCAACCCACTTACCGTACAACCCTGCAGTTCCCCATGGCTTACGCACCCGAAAATGCATATCCCTGGACACTTCAGCACAGCTGATCCACCCTAACCTGCAGATCTTTGGACTGTGGGAGGAAACTGGAGCACCTGAAGGAAACCCACGTAGACACAAGGGGGACAATGTACCAAAGTCACCTGAGGCTGGAATCAAACCCAGCACTGTGAGGCAGCAGTACTAACGACTGAGCCACCATGCCACCCAGAGCTTTGATGTTCTGCTTTGTTTTCATAGCTTCTGACTTCTCATGCGCCCTCAGCAGAAGCTCTCCCCTCCTGAGATTTGTGGACCACACCCACTGCAGCCTCCCTTTCCCACTTCTCCTGTCCTGAGCACGTCGGTTCCTGAACCTGGTGCCAGACAGACACTGATGCCATCTGGCCTCCTGCTGCTAACTGCAGAGAAAGACGACAATCACCTGTCAATATTCTGCCCCTTACCCCCAGCGCCCCCCCCTCCCACCACTCAGCCAGTTAGCTCCTCCCCGCTGCCCAATCTCAGATCCCCTTTACCTGTGTGATTCACACTCTCACCCTTCTGACCCTGTCCAATGACCTAATCAGAAGGCTCTGTCCAGAGGGGAATGACCATCTTCTGGAATAAAGTGTCCGGTTAACTTTCCCCATGACATGTCTGCAGCCTGGCTTCCAACTCCATCTCTCTGAGCCAAAGGTCTTCCTGCGTGTGTTTACCCTAAATCACAGCATCCAGAACCTCCCACCTTCTGCAAAGTGAAAGACAAGTCTCACCCTGCCCGCTCCAATGTGTGTACGTGTAGATTAGATTTGATTCCCTACAGTATGGAAACTGGCCCTTTGGCCCAAAATGTCCACACTGACCTTCCAAAGAGTAATCCACCCAGCCCCATTCCCCTCCCTATATTTACCCCTGACTAATGCACCCAACACTATGTGGAATTTAGCATGGCCAATTCACCTGACCTGCACACCTTTTGGATTGTGGGAGGAAACTGGAGCACCCGGAGGAAACCCGTGCAAGCATTGGGGAGAATGTGCCAACTCCACATAGACAGTTGCCCAAGGTGGGAATCGAACCCGGATCCCTGGTGCTGCGAGGCAGCACTGCTAACCACCGAGCCACCATGCCACCCAGTAACTGATTAATTGTTTCTACTGGCCAAGCAGAGGCCGATAGGCAAGTTTGGAACCCATGAGGACGGTCTCAACCGGGACCTTCACGACACTTAACACTGTCTCTCACTCCCACATGCACACATACACACCCAGTCACGCAGACCCTCTCTCACACACAAACCTCCCACACTCAAATCCATGCGCACACCTTCTCACAGGCTTATACTCCATTGCATCGACACACTTTATCAAGCATGCACATGCAAACACACACACTGTCTCTCTCATGCGCACACACACACACACACAAACCTATGCAGTGAATTTGCATTTGCAGATACATTGTGCTATTTGAGCAAAACACAATCTGCAGGCAGTCAATCTATGTAATATTTTATAAATTCCTACTTTGGAAATAGAACATGTGTGACTCAGGACTGGGATACAGACAGACTTGAACCTCACACCTTTCTTGCATTGTCTGAGCTGAGATGTCACGTAATTTTATAAAATCTTAAGTCATCGGGAGAATGTGAGTTAAAAGTAGTTCTGGGATATACATGTTCATGAACCGAAACCTACAACCCATTCTAAACGATGAAAGACTGAATTGCAACTGGACTGGTTCAGGAAATCTTATCAACTGCATGACACTGTAATGTTTGGCCATAAATTCTATGTCTTACGATCCTGCTCAACAGTTACCCGATGAAGGAGCAGCGCTCCGAAAGCTAGCACTTCCAAATAAATCTGTTGGGACTACAACCTGGAGTTGTGTAGATTTTAACTTTATCCACCTCAGTCCAACACCAGCAACTCCACATCATTTCTAATTAACAGCCCACACCTCCTGGTGCTGCCAGTAAACTTTACAATGCCGATAAAACGACACAGTACCTGCACTCCTGAAATATTTGCAATTTCCAACGATACTAGCTACTCATTCACTGCTCCATCTGATACACGACATTGGAAACTTAGTGCAGGAGGCTGAAAGAAATCAACAGGTTTAAAACAAAAACCATTTGAAGCTCAAAGCCTTCAATGAGAGTCTGAGCCCGGCGGTAAGTTCAGGTAACCCTTTATTGTGACACAACTTTGTTACAGCTTCAGATTTCCCCCAGCAAAAAGGCATGGAAAAAGTAGCTTTTTTATTTAAAAACAGCTCAAAGCGCACACACTCCCTTTCTTAACCTGTAGGAAGTATTGCCTCATTCAGCAATTTCAACGTATACTCTATATCCAAGTAGGTTTCTCCGTGTTCATTTGCTGGGGAGAGGGAGGGGCCCAGTGGGGAAGAGAACGGAGTGGAGGAGGGGGTGGACGCAGTGTAGAGTCAACCATAGGCCAGCCAGGGTAAAGGATACAGCTGGGACGACTGAGTGAATCCTTTCCCACAACGGCAGTTTCCTTCCCGAAAAATGACGTGAGTGAATCAGATGGGGGTTTTCTTCCCCCTCCCCCCAAAAATGGCTTCATCATTAGACTTGGAACTCCAGATTACTAACTGAATTCCAATTTCACCATCTGCCACAGCAGGATTCGAACCCGGGAGGCCCCGGAACTGGGTTAATACTCCAGTCGATAATGGCACTCAGCCGTCACTCCTTCAATGCCCCTGCTATGGCACGTGAACTTGCTGGTGCCTCTGCAGCTGGGAGGAGCAGGTGAACACCTTACTGCACCTGGGGCAACTGAAGGGCCTCTCCCCTATGTGGACCTGCTGGTGTTTCTGAAGTGTGATGGCCTGGGTAAAGCACTTCCCGCACTCGGGACAACTAAAGGGCCTCTCCCCCGTGTGGATCCGCTGGTGGGTCTGGAGGTTGGAAGCCCGGGCAAAGCCCTTCCCGCACTCGGGGCACCTGAAGGGCCTCTCCCCGGTGTGGGACTGCTGGTGTCTCAGCCGGGCAGAGGCCTGGGTAAAGCACTTCCCGCATTCACAGCAGCTGAAGGGCCTCTCCCCTGTGTGGACCCGCTGGTGGGTCTGCAGGGTGGAGGAATCGCTGAAGCCTTTACCGCACTCTGGGCAACTGAAGGGCCGCTCCCCTGTGTGGAGCCGCTGGTGGATCAGCAGGGCGGAGGCCTGGGTAAAGGCCTTCCTGCACTCGGAGCAGCTGAAGGGTCTCTCCCCCGTGTGGACCCGCCGGTGGGTCAGCAGGTGGGAGGAATCACTGAAGGCCTTCCCGCACTCGGGGCAGGAGAGTGGCCTCTCCCCCTTGTGGATTCGCTGGTGCCTCAGCAGGGCGAAGGAATTGCTGAAGACCTTCCCACACTCGTGGCAGCTGAAAGGCCTCTCCCCCGTGTGGACTCGCCTGTGGGTCAGCAGGGCAGATGCCTGGGTAAAGCCCTTCCTGCACTCGGGGCAGCTGAAGGGCCTCTCCCCGGTGTGACTGCGCCGATGAGTCTCCAGAGCAGGCGGGGCACAGAAGCCTTTCCCACAGTCGCCACACTTCCACGGTTTCTTCACGGGGCGGGATTCCTCGGGTTTCTCCATGGCCGAAGCTTCAGCTGCACACAAACGTGGGTACAGCCCCACCCTGCCGTGAATTCCTCTTTCCAGGCTGTATAACTGTTTCAGGCTCCATACTCGCTGTGCTGCAACGTAGGGTCTCTCATCCAGTCCCACTGATTCTGAAAATGTATTCAAGCCGGAAGCAAACGCTTTGCTCCTTCTCACAGAATCACAGTCAAAAATCGTTACAGTCCCGATGTCCCAGTGTCACTGTCAGACATTGATGTGAAAGTGAGGACTGCAGATGCTGGAGAGTCAAGAGTTCAAAAGTATGACGCTGGAAAAGCACTGTAGGTCAGGCAGCATCCAAGGAGCAGAAGAGTCAATGCGTCGGACATAAGGCGATTTTGAAATTTCCGTCTTCAGATCTTCAAATACTCTGTAAAAAGAGATTACAAAAGTTATTACACTTAGTGCAGTGTAACAATTCTGAACAAGCAATTCTACTTTCTGCAGATTATACTTTTCTTTTGTTATTCCACAAAATTGAACGCACCATCCCACTCTCTCTCCCCCTCTGTTCTCACTCCGCTCTAATTCTCCTCAAGGTGCTGATTCAGGATCTTACGGATGCAACCAACAGAGTCATAGAGATGTACAGCATGGAAACAGACCTGAACCCAGGGAAAAGACTGTCTATTTATCCTATACATGCCCCTCATAAATTTGTAAACCTCTATAAGGTTATCCCTCAGGCTCCAAAACTCCAGGGAAAACAGCTCCAGTCTGTTCAGCCTCTCCCTATAGCTCAAATCCTCCAACCCCGGCGACATCCTTGTAAATCGTTTCTGAACCCTTTCAAGTTTCACAACATCTTTTCGTTGGAAGGAGACCAGAATTGCACGTAATATTCCAACAGTGTCCTAACCAATGTTCTGTACAGCCGCAACATGACCTCCCAAGAGTTGAAAATTTACATGAAAGAAGTCTTCGATAAGCATTTGGTCCTTAAAGTTTGACAAGGCACTGATGAAATGCATCCAACAATCTTGAAGGAAGGGACTTGGAGGAGGTGCCAGAAGACTGGAGAATTGCAAACATTGCAGCCTGGTTTAAGAAAGGTTGTAAAGTTAATCTCAGCAATTATAGAGTCATAGAGATGTACAGCATGGAAACAGACCCTTCGGTCCAACCCGTCCATGCCGACCAGATATCCCAACCCAATCTAGTCCCACCTGCCAGTTTAAATTTGGTGGAGAAGCTTCCAGTAATACTTATTCTGGTCAAAATTAGTAGTCACATGGAGAAAGGTGGATTGATTAGGAAGAGTCTGCATGGGATTTCTGACGGGGACACTGAATTTAACTAACTTGTTAGAGATTTGTGAAGACATTACAGGCTTGATAAGGATAACACTTCAGCTCTCCTGTATGTTATCCATCCTGGCTATCTTGGGGAGCCTGGTACCCCTATAGCCTTGAATGGCATGCGTTTGAGGCGATTAAAGCACCAAAGTGTGACTTCAGATTACTTGGCTACATTGGTGTCTCGGTTTTGCTATCCTATCTTTCCCATAAAGGCTGACAGAACAGGCTGTGTGCAGGAGTCTGCTGGGCACCATCTTCATTAATCAAAAGGGAAAGAGCTATTGATTCAGCACCTCAGTAAATCTTGAAACAGTCTTGGCTCCTATGCACATGTTGGGATACATGTCAGGAGATGTTTATATTTTGCTTCTGTACTTAGAATTCACAAATTGAAGCCAGTGTACATTTTTAAAATATTCAAGATTAAAAGTACAGAGGAGATCAATATTCTACAACAATCCAACAACCCCGTCCCAAGACAACAGGCGCCTGACCCTCACAAAGCTGGCGGCCGGTTGCGCGGGCAACCCGAGAGCTCCTTCGCCGGTGAAGTCAACACTGGGCCTGTGGGGCTTTTATTGGAGGCCTGAGGCCTCCCCCTAGGAGTTTATAAACTCCCCAGTCTCCCTCCTCCCGCGGGTCCCAATCCTACCCTGTCTCACTGTCTCCTCTCCCCGGGGGCAGGAGCCAGGTCTTGGCGCTCGGGCCTGGCGACCTCCCCGGGATGTTCCTGAAACCTGGTCCTGTTCTGAAGGAGGATCCCCGGACCCGAAACACCTCCTCACATTCCTCCCGACACGAGCTGCCGGACCTGCTCAGCTTTTCCAGCGGCTCCTGTTCTTGTTCCTTCAGCCGCCGGCGCCATTCCTCTCCCACACTCAGTAACACTGCCTTTGTCGCCGCGAGACCTACACTGCACATGCGCCAGCTCACGGGGGGCGTGGTCCCGACAATGTCGTCACCAACTGAGGGGGCGTGGCTGGGGAGCCCACCCACCAATAGGGGACAATGGGGGTTGGTTTTCCCCGCCCTCAGCCACCTGACAGGTGGGTTTCTTTTTAATTTTCAGCCTGTTCAGGAATGTTACTCCAGACCTTTGGAAAGCTGAAACATCGCGAAACTTCCAGACACAAACAAAGGGATTTTCAAAGATGAATAGAAATAGGTAAGGTAAATTACGAAAGAGGAGAAAGCGAGGGCTGCAGATCAGAGCTGAAAGTGTGTTGCTGGAAAAGCGGAGCAGGTCAGGCAGCATCCAGGGAACAGGAGAATCGACGTTTCGGGCATGAGCCCTTTTTCAGGAATGAGGAAACTGTGTCCAGCAGCCTAAGATAAAAGGGAGGGAGGAGGGACTTGGGGGAGGGGGTTGGAAATGTGATAGGTGGAAGGAGGTTAAGGTGAAGGTGATAGGCTGGAGTGGGAGTGGGGGCGGAGAGGTCAGGAAGAAGATTGCAGGTTAGGAAGGCAGTGCTGAGTTCGAGGGATTTGACTGAGACAAATCCCCCCAACTTTGGCAAATAGGGTTAAGGAGAATCCAAAGGGTTTTTACAAATACATTAAGGACAAAAGGGTCACTGGGGAGAGAATAGGGCACATCAAAAATGAGCAAGGCAGCCAATGTGTGGAACTACAGGAGATGGGGGAGATACTAAACAAGTATTTTGCATCAATGTTTACTCTGGAGAAGTTGAAACTTTATTGCTGGAACAGCACAGCAGGTCAGGCAGCATCCAGGGAACAGGAGATTCGACGTTTCGGGCACAGGCCCTTCTTCTTCCTGAAGAAGGGCCTGTGCCCGAAACGTCGAATCTCCTGTTCCCTGGATGCTGCCTGACCTGCTGTGCTGTTCCAGCAATAAAGTTTCAACTTTGATCTCCAGCATCTGCAGACCTCACTTTCTCCTTACTCTGGAGAAGGACATGAAAAATATAGAGTGTAGGGAAATAGATGATAACATCTTTAAAAATGTCCATATTACAGAGGTGGTGGTGCTGGATGTCTTGAAACACAAAGGTGCGTAAACCTCCAGGACCTGATCAGGTGTACCCGAGAACTCTGTGGGAGGCTACGGGAAGTGATTGTTGGGCCCCTTGCTGAGATATTTGTATCATTGATAGTCACAGGAGAGGTGCCGGAAAACTGGAGGTTGGTTAACGTGGTTCCACTATTTAAGAAATGTCATAAGGAAAAGCCAGGGAACCTGACATCGGTGGTGGGCAGATTGTTGGAGTGAAACCTGAGAGACAGGATTTACATATATTTGGAAAGGCAAGGACTGATTAGGGATAGTCGGCATGGCTTTGTGCATGGGAAATCATGTCTCACAAACTTGATTGAGTGCTTTGAAGAAGTAACAAAGAAGATTGATGAGAGCACAGCAATGGACGTGATCTATATGGACTTCAGTAAGGTGTTTGACAAGGTTCCCCAAGGGAGACTGGTTAGCAAGGTTAGATCTCATGGAACACAAAGAACTTACCATTTGGATACAGAACTGGCTCAAAGGTAGAAGGTGGTGGTGGAGAGTTGTTTTTCAGACTGGAGGCTTATGACCAGTGGAGTGCCACAAGGATCGGTGCTAGGTCCACTACTTTCTGTATTTTTTGTGCAAATGACTTGGATGTGAACATAGATGTATAGTTAGTAGGTTTGCTGATGACACCAAAATTGGAGGTGTAGTGAACAACGAGGAAGGTTACCTCAGATTACAATGGGATCTTGATCAGATGTGCCAGTGCGCTGAGGAGTGGCAGATGGAGTTTAATTTAGATGAATGCGAGGTGCTGCATTTTGGAAAAACAAATCAGAGCAGCACATCTACACTTAATGGGAAGGTTCTAGGGAGTGTTGTTGAACAAAGAGACCTTGGAGTGTAGGTTCACAGTTCCTTGAAAGTGGAGTTGCAGATAGATAGGATAGTGAAGAAGGTGTTTGGTATACTCTCCTTTATTGGTCAGAGTATTGAGTATAGGATTTGAGAGGTCATGTTGTGGCTGTACAGGAGAATGTTTCGGCCCCTTTTGGAATAAGTGTACAATTCTAGAATCCTTCCTCTTGGAAGGATGTTGTGAAACTTGAAAGGGTTCAGAAAAGATTTACAATGATGTTGCCAGGGTTGGAGGATTTGAGCTATAGGGAGAAGTTGACTAGGCTGAGGCTGTTCTCCCTGGAGTGGAGGCGGATGAGGGGTGACCTGAGAGGTTTATAAAATCATGAAAATCACGGATAGGGCGAAGAGCCAAGGTCTTTTCCCCCCAAGATGGAGGAGTCCAAAACTGTTGTGGTTCTGTTCGCCGAGCTGGAAGTTTTTGTTGCAAACGTTTCGTCCCCTGGCTTGGGAGCTTCCTGCGAAGCGCTTCTTTGATGTTTCCTCTGGTGTTAATAGTGGCCTGTCCCTGCCGCTTCCGGTTGTCAGTTTCAGCTGTCCGCTGTAGTGGTTGGACGAAACGTTTGCAACAAAAACATCCAGCTCGGCGAACAGAACCACAACAACGAGCACCCGAGCTACAAATCTTCGCACAAACTTTGAGTCCAAAACTAGAAGGTATAAGTTTAAGATGAGAGGGAGAAAGATTTAAAAAGGAACTAAGGGGCAACGTTTTCACGCAGAAGGTAGAGCGTGTATGGAATGAGCAGCCAGAGGTAGTGGTGGAGGTGGGTACAATTACAATATTTAAAAGGTGTCTAGATGAATAGTTCGGATTTAGAGGAATATGGAGCAAATGCTGGAACTTGGGACTGGGCCAGATTGGAACATCTGGTCGGCATGGATGAGTTGAACTGAAGTGTCTGTTTCTGTGCGTTGTGACTCTAAATCTATAACTGCTATGACCGAAACGAGACCTTTTTACTGATAATCTTCCTGCTGGATTTTTTTAGTGCACCCAGTTTCAGTCGATTTCTGGTGGGGAAAATTGGCATATGTCCTGTATCCTGGAAATTCTGAAAAATAAAAATAAATAATTCTCCCTGTGAATGGTACAATCCACACCCCGTGATGTGAATGGTACAATCTCCCCTCCCCTTTTCCTCCTCCACACCCCTCCACCTTCGAATGATGCAATCGCCCCCTCTGAATGGTATAATCCTTTACTCCCCCACAGCCATTAAGGGTACAATTCTCCAAAGTCTCAATGGTACGATCCTTTCTACACCACCCCGAATGAATGGTACAATCCTCTCCCTGAGCTGGGATTCCCCAATCCCTTTCTGTTTCACATTTCCGAAGCCTTTCCCATTTTGAGAACAGTGTCTGTTTCTGGTCTTCCCACCAAAGTGCATAACCTCAGACTTTACCACATTGTATTCCATCTGCCCCTTCTCTGACCATTCTCCTGGGCTGTCCAAGCATTCTCAGCATGGACCCCTTTGGAACTCCAAAGACCCCTTTATGCCAACTCTCTGCCTTCTGCCAGTCAGCCAATCCTCTATCCGTGCCAGTACCTTGCTCCTACACCAGGGACTCTTATCTTACTTAGCAGCCTCCTGCACGGCACCTTGTCAAAGGCCTTCTGGAAATCCAAATCGCTCACGTCCACTGGCTCTCCCTTTGTCTAACTTACTCATTACCTGCTCAAAGAATCCTAATAGATTTGTCAGACATGACCTCCTGTTGTCAAAGCCATGCAGACTCGGTCCTGTTTTAACATGCACCTCCACATACTTCCAACACTCACCCTTTATAAAACCTGTTAAGTTTACCCATTTTTACCATAAATACGTTGTTCTGTTCTTTAAAATGTATACAAGTTTAAAGATTTCATATTATGTATGTACACTACCTTTGCCCCTTATAATATTTTATCCTTCTGAAGAAGACCTTCAAAAGAGATAAGCACAAGGTATGAAACTGACTGTGACTGCATCAAGTAAAGGAGTTAGTAATAATGAGAAAGGAGTGGCTAAATATCTAAACGTACCCATGCAACGGTCAAGAGGCACAACAATGCCTTTTCTTCCTCAAGATGCTCAAGAAATTCGGCATGTCCATAATGACACTCACCAACATTTACAGATGCACCACAGAAAGCATTGAATCTGGGTGCATCACGTCCGGCTACGGCAACTGCTCTGCCCAGGACCGGAAGAAACTACAGAAGGTGGTGTGCACAGCACAGTCCATCACGGAAGCCAACCTCCCACCCATGTAATCCATCTACACTTCTCGTTGTCGTGGAAAGGCTACCAACCACAAAGACCCCTCCCACCCCAGGAATGATCTCCTGCACCATCTTCTGTCAGGCAGAAGATACAGAAGCTTGAACACATGTACCACAGGTTCAAGAATAGCTTCTTCCCTGCCATTATTAGACTGCTGAATGGAGCTCTCTAATTTGAAATCTACTGTTGACCTTGCTTCTGCGCACCTCCTGTGCAGCTGTAACCCTGTACGCCTCACTCTGTCTAAGTGCAGTATGACCTGCATGTCCTTGGTTTGCTCGGATCTGACTGTACTGCTGATAAAACAAAACTTTTAACTCTACTTAGGTACATAGCACAGTACAGGCCCTTCGGCACTCGATGCAGTACCGGCCCTTTATCCTACTCTAAGATCAGACTGACCTACATACCATTTATTGCACTAACTTTCATGTACCTATCCAAGAGTTGATTAAATGTCCCTAATGTATCTGACTCTACTACCACTATTGACAGCGCATTTCACACAGCCACCACTATCTGAGTAGAGAACCTACTCTGACATCTCCCCGAAACCTACCTCCAATTATCTTAAAATTATGCTGAGAGTGTGGTGCTGGAAAACTATAGCAGGTCAGGTAGCAGCCAAGGAGCAGGAGAATTGACGTTTTGGGCATAAGCCCTTCATCAGGAACGAGGTTTGTGGGCCTGGGGTGCTGAGATAAATGGGAAGAAGGTGGGGTTGGGGGAGAAGGTAGCTGAGAATTCCATAGGTAGATGAAGGTGTGAGTGTGTATGTGTGTGTGTGTGTGTGTGTGTGTGTGTGTGTGTGTGTGTGTGTGTGTGAGAGAGAGAGAGAGAGAGAGAGAGAGAGAGAGAGAGAGTGCGGTGGCAAGATGATAACCCCCTCCGACCTATGATGCAGATAGATAGGAAAAATGATGGACAGGTCAGAGGGGGCAGCGCTGAGTTGGAGGCTTGGGATTGAGATAAAGTGGGGAAAGTGAGGAAACTGATTAGTGGTGCTGGAAGAGCACAGCAGTTCAGACAGCATCCAAGGGGCTTCGAAATCGACGTTTCGGGCAAAAGCCCTTCAGGAATAAAGGCAGTGAGCCTGAAGCGTGGAGAGATAAGCTAGAGGAAGGTGGGGATGGGGATAGAGTAGCATAGAGTACAATGGGTGAGTGGGGGAGGGGATGAAGGTGATAGGTCAGGGAGGAGAGGGTGGAGTGGATAGATGGAAAAGGAGATAGGCAGGTAGGACAAGTCATGGGGACAGTGCTGAGCTGGAAGTTTAGAACTAGGGTGAGGTGGGGGAAGGGGAAATGAGGAAACTGTTGAAGTCCACATTGATGCCCTGGGGTTGAAGTGTTCCAAGGCGGAAGATGAGGCGTTCTTCCTCCAGGCATCTGGTGGTGAGGGAGCGGCGGTGAAGGAGGCCCAGGACCTCCATGTCCTTGGCAGAGTGGGAGGGGGAGGTGAAATGTTGGGCCACGCGGCGGTATGGTTGATTGGTGCGGGTGTCCCGGAGATGTTCCATAAAGCGCTCTGCTAGGAGGGGCCCAGTCTCCCCAATGTAGAGGAGACCGCATCGGGAGCAACGGATACAATAAATGATATTAGTGGATGTGCAAGTAAAACTTTGATGGATGTGGAAGGCTCCTTTAGGGCCTTGGATAGAGGTGAGGGAGGAGGTGTGGGCGCAGGTTTTACAGTTCCTGCGGTGGCAGGGGAAAGTGCTAGGATGGGAGGGTGGGTTGTAGGGGGGGCATGGAACTGACCAGGTAGTCACAGAGGGAATGGTCTTTGCAGAAAGGGGTGGGGAGAGAATTATATCCCTGGTGGTGGGGTCTGTTTGGAGGTGGCAGAAATGTCGGCGGATGATTTGGTTTATGTGAAGGTTGGTAGGGTGGAAGGTGAGCACCAGGGGCGTTCTGTCCTTGTTACGGTTGGAGGGGTGGGGTCTGAGGGCGGTGGTGCGGGATGTAGACGAGATGCGTTTTACTTGCACATCCACTAATATCATTTATTGTATCCGTTGCTCCCGATGCGGTCTCCTCTACATTGGGGAGACTGGGCGCCTCCTAGCAGAGCGCTTTAGGGAACATCTCCGGGACACCCGCACCAATCAACCACACCGCCCCGTGGCCCAACATTTCAACTCCCCCTCCCACTCTGCCGAGGACATGGAGGTCCTGGGCCTCCTTCACCGCCGCTTCCTCACCACCAGACAGCTGGAGGAAGAACGCCTCATCTTCCGCCTCGGAACACTTCAACCCCAGGGCATCAATGTGGACTGCAACAATTTCCTCATTTCCCCTTCCCCCACCTCACCCGAGTTCTAAACTTCTAGCTCAGCATTGTCCCCATGACTTGTCCTACCTGCCTATCTCCTTTTCCATCTATCCACTCCACCCTCTCCTCCCTGACCTATCACCTTCATCCCCTCCCCCACTCACCCATTGTACTCTATGCTACTCTATCCCCATCCCCACCTTCCTCTAGCTTATCTCTCCACGGTTCAGGCTCACTGCCTTTATTCCTGAAGGGCTTTTGCCCGAAACGTCGATTTCGAAGCCCCTTGGATGCTGCCTGAACTGCTGTGCTTTTCCAGTACCACTTATCCAGAATCTGGTTTTCAGTATCTGCAGTCATTGTTTTTACCCCGAAGTGAGGAAACTGTTGAATTCCACATTTGTCCTTGCGGACAGGATCGCAAGGCAGAATATGAGGCGTTCCTCTTCCAGGCATCGGGTAGTAATGGTTTGGCAATGGATAGGTTGGAGAAGTGGGTGGAGGTGATAGATTGAAAAGTTGATGGACAGAGACAGATCAGGAGGGCGGTGCTGAGTTGAAGGCATGGGACTGGGATAAAGTGGGGGGGGGGGGGGGGGTGGATGGAAAATGATGTCTAGCATCTGCAGTCCTCATTTTCTCCTCAAAATTGTAGACATTTGTAAGGGGCATGGACAGGGTGAATACCCAAGGTCTTTCCCCAGGTAGGGGAGTCCAGTACTAAAGGGGCATAGGTTGAAGGTGAGTGGTGAAAGGGACCGGAGGGGCAACATTTTCACGCAGAGGGTGGTGCGTGTATGGAATGACCTGCCAGCAGAAGTGGTGGAGGCTGGTACATTTAACAAATAACATTTAAAAGGCACCTGGATGGGGATACGAATAGGAAGGGCACAGATGAACATAGGCCAAATGCTGGCAAATGGGTCACCAGATTCATTTAAGATATGGACTGAAGGGTTTGTTTCAGGCTCTACAACTCTATGACTAGGTCTACATAGTTGGAAACCAATTTCATAAAATGGGGAATAGGTCATTCACCCCTTACAGCCTGTCCTGAGCTGTGGCCTAACTGCACATATTCCAGTGCAAGTTTCAGAAAGATTTCAGCAGTTCTTAAAAAACTGAAATGCGTTTAGACTTCAATGATGTTTCTGAATATATCATTTTAGCTATTCTCAATTTTAAAGATAAGAGTTTCGAGTGAACACAGCCCACCCCTCCCAGTGCAGCCAGTAACCTTTACAATGTTGATAAATCGATGCAGTACCTGGACTCCTTAAAACTTTACAATTTCTAATGATACTAGCTACTCATTCACTGCTCCATCTGATACACGACATTAGAAACTTAGTGCAGGAGGCTGGAAGAAATGAGCAGCTTTAAAACAAAAATCCATCTGGAGCTCAAAGCTTTCAATGAGAGTCTGAGCCCAGCAGTAAGTTCAGGTAATCTTTATTGTGACCCAACTTTGTTACAGCTTCAGATCCGCCCCCAGCAAAAAGATGTAGAGAAAGTAGCTGCTTTTTAAACAGCTCAAGGTCAAAGCGCACTCACTCCCCCGCCCCCCCCACCCCACCTCACTTTCTTTACTATCGGTCAGCACAGATTGTCCCTTTGTAATTGGATCCTTGGTACAGACTTAACCCATGGGGCCGTGAATAGGGGGTAGTGTGGAGTGAAACAGACTGCTGTGGGTCTGGAGTCACGTGTAGGCCAGACCAGGTAAAGGATGCAGCTGGGACGACTGAGTGAATCCTTCCCTACAACAGCAGTTCCCTTCCCGAAAAAGGGCGTGAATCAGATTGGGGTTTTCTCTCTCCCCGCCCCCCAACAGAAAATCGTTTCATCGTTAGATTCTGACCGTATTCCAATTCCGCCATCTGCCGCGGTGATATTCAAACCCAACAGATCCCAGAACTGGGTTAATAGTCCAGTCGATAACGGCACTCGGCAGTCGCTTTGTCAGTCCCCCTGCGATGGCACGTGAAGTCGCTGGTGGCTCCGGAGGTGGCAGGAGCAGGTGAAAGCCTTCCCACACTCAGGGCAGCTGAAGGGCCTCTCCCCCGTATGGACTCGCCAGTGGGTCAGCAGGGAGGAGGAATCGCTGAAGGCCTTCCCGCACTCGGGACACCAGAAGGGCCTCTCCCCCGTATGGACTCGCTGGTGGGTCAGCAGGGAGGAGGAATCGCTGAAGGCCTTCCCGCAATCAGGACAGCAGAAGGGCCTCTCCCCCGTGTGGACCTGCTGGTGGGCCAGCAAATTGGAGGAACGGCTGAAGGCCTTCCCGCACTCGGGGCAGCTGAAGGGGTCTCCCCCGTGTGGACCCGCTGGTGCCTCAGCAGGGTGGAGGAATCGCTGAAGGCCTTCCCACACTCGGGACAGCTGAAGGGCCTCTCTCCTGTATGGACTCGCCGGTGGGTCAGTAGGGAGGATGAATCGCTGAAGGCCTTCCCACACTTGGGACAGGAGAATGGCCTCTCCCCGGTGTGGATGCGCCGATGAATCTCCAGGTCAGACGGAGTACGGAAGCCTTTCCCACAGTTACCACACTTCCACGGTTTCTCCATGTCCGAAGTTTCAGCCACAAGCAAATGCATGTACTGCCCCTCACTGCTGTGAGTTCCTCTTTCCAGGCCGTATAACAGTTTCAGGCTCCACACTCAGTGCGCAGCAACAGTAGGGTCTCTCATCCAGTCCCACTGATAATGAAAATGTACTGAAATAGGAACCAACAAGCTTTGCTCCTTCTCACAGAATTGTAATAAAAAATCGTGGCTGCCCCAATCGATTGAGTGACTGTCAGATATTGAGGACCGCAGACAGGGGAGAGTCAGTGTTGAAAAGTGCGGCGCTGGAAAAGCACTGCAGGTCAGGCAGCATCCAAGGAGCAGGAGAGTCAACATTTCGGGCATAAGCCCTTCATCTGTTCATATTAAAACTTCTGTCTTCGGATCTTCAAATACTCTGGAAAAAGAGATTACAAAAGTCATCACTGTCAATGCAGGGTAGAAATTCAGAACAAGCTATTCTACTTTCTGTGCAGCATTCTTTTCTTTTGTTATTCCACAAAATTGAAAGCAACTTCCTTCTCTCTCTCTCCCCACCCCCTCACCCCTCTGTTCTCACTCCGCTCTAAGTAATTCTCCTGAAGGTGCTGATTCAGGATCTGAACAGCAAAAACGTCAAGACTTACATATTGGATAACTCCACTGAAAGTTAATATCTTTCACAACATTGGGATACTGCTGAGAGTGAGCAGGTCTGATTTTGGGAAGCAAAACAAAATGTGTCAATTCAGGATGAATCGGGAATGCAGCTTGAGGAATAACCAGACACATCAAGGTATTAACACAGACACCAGAGAGAAACTGAACAGAAGAGACGTGGCAAACTTTAGTAGAAAGCCAGAGTCATTAAGATATACTGCACAGTAACAGACCTTTTGGTCCAATTCGTCTATGCTGACCACATTTTGTAAATCAATTTAGTCCCATTTGTCAGCACTTGGCCCATATCCCTTGGCCAATCCACCCTACTTTGCACATCCCTGGACACTATTTGTAAGTTAGCATGGCTAACCCACACAAACCTGCACCTCCTTGGGCACGATGGGTACTTTAACACGGCCAATCCACCCTCACCTGCACATCCCTGGGCACTATGTGTAAGTTAGCATGATCAAGCCACCCTAACCTGGACAAAGTTAAAAATCACACAAACCCGGGTTATAGTCCAACAGGTTTATTTGGAAGGACCAGCGTTCGGAGCACTGCTCCTTCATCAGGTGGTTGTGGAGAATAAGACCATAAGGCACAGAATTTATGGAAAGACATTTGTGGCCTGCCACTGAAATGATATATTGAACAAATCTGGATCGTTAAGTCTTTCATCTTTTAGAATGGATTGCAGGTATCATTAATATGTAAATCCCAGAACTTCCTGTAAGGCACCCTCTCAAGATAACATAAGGCTTTACAACAAAAGGTGGCATCTCAGCTCAGACAATGCATTAAAGGTATGAGGTCAGAGTTTGCCTGTATCTCAGTCGTGAGTCGGACTGGTTCTATTTCCAAAGCCGGAATTTATAAAATATTATCTGGATTGACTGCCTGCATGAACTGCCGAGTCTCATCCACCAGCTGAAATGACTGGATAGGGAGGGCTTGATCCCCACAGGGCAATGAATTCCCACTTTCCACCAAAATCCCAAATGTCCACACTCACTCAGTTGCTCTCTCACAAATCAAATATTTCATTGTAACTTCTTCTGCTCCCAGTAAGGGCAAAACATCTTTGAAAGTTGCTCTGAAAGTCCAGTCTTCACAACCACACTCCTGCTTTCACCGAAGACAATTAGTCATACAGCACGGAAACAGACCCTTTGGTCAAACTCGTCTGTGCCAAACAGATAACCGAAATTAATCTGGTCCCATTTGCCAGCATGTGGCTCTTATGGTTCTAAACCATTCCTATTCATGTACCCAGCCAGATACATTTTAAAGATAATTGTACCAGCCTCACCACTTCCTCTGGCAGCTCGTTCCATACATCCACAACCCTCTGCATGAAAAAGTTGCCCCTCAGGGCCCTTTTAAATCATTCCCCTCTCACCTCAAACATATGCCCTCTAGTTTTGGACTCTCCTACCTTGGGGAAAAGACCTTGGATATTCACCCTATCCATGCCCGTTATAAACCTCTATAAGGCTGCCCCTCAGGCTCTGATGCTCCATGGAAAATATCCTGGATCTACTCAGCCTTTCCCTGTAGTTCAAATCCTCCAAGTCGAGCAACATCCTCACAAATCTTTTCTGACTCCTCTCAAAGTTTCACAAGTTCTTTCCGAAAGCAGGGAGACCAGAACTGGACGCACTATTCCAAAAGTCGCCTTACCAATGTACAGCCACAACATGATCTCCCAACACCTATACTCAATACTCTGACCAATAAAGGAAAGCATACCAAACACCACCACCACTATCCTGTCTACCTGCAACTCCACTTTCAAGGAGCTATGACCCTGCACTCCAAGGTCTCTTTGTTCTGCAACACTCCCCTTCACTGTGCCAGTCCTGCCTGGATTGCTTGATCAAAATGCAAAACCTCACATTTCTCTAAATTAAACTCCATCTGCCATTCCTTAGCCCATTGGTCCATCCGATCAATTCCAATTTATAGTGAATTCTGCTTCCTCTCTTATTCTCTCGAAGCTGAAAATCTCCATCCCACACACTCTCACTCCCTTCTCACTTTGTAAAACCTAATCCTGCTGTATCTCATCCTGAAGGGTCTGGTTCATGCTGTTTAACAGACCCACACTCAGGGGAGATCTAATTGAAACATACAGAATACTGAATGGCCTGGAGAGCGTAGACGTTGGGAAGATCTTTCCATTGGGAGGAGAGACTAGGGCTCGAGGCACAGTCTAAGAGTAAAGGGAAGACCCTTTACATTGGAGATAAGGAGAAACGTCTTCAGCCAGAGAGTGGAATCTATGGAATTAACTGCCACAGGAGGCTGTGGAGGCCAGGTCACTGAGGATATGTAAGACTGAGATAGATAGGTTCTTGAGTATCAAGGGGATCGAGGGTTACGTGGAAAAAGCAGGAGAACGCGGATAAGAAACTTAACAGCCATGATTGAATGGTATGAGCAAACCCAATGGGCTGAATGGCCTAATTGCTGTTCCTATATCTGATGGTCTCTTGCTGTCCTGGACACAAACTGCATGAATCCAAGTAAGATTCTGTTAATCCATTTTTTAAGATTAGAATCAGTCTAACCGTTGTGGTACAGATAGCCTCAAACAGGGAAACTCACACCTTCAATACGTTATCTGGAACAACATGACACCAATTGGGAATGTAACTTTTAAAAAAGGTTTTGCTATTTCCATATGAAAGAACTAAAACCAACATGGTTATTCTAAAAGATGAGAGACTTAACAAATAACCCAGGTCTTTTTCAATATATAATTTCAGTTACACCCCACTGTAAACTTTTGCTATAAATTCAGTGTCTTACAATCTTATTCTTCACAACCAACTGATGAAGGAGCAGCAGTCTCAAAGCTAGTGCTTCCAAATCAACCTGTTGGACCATAACCCTGTGTTTATGATTTTTAACTTTGGACACAGAGCGTGAGAATTGGGAGCAGGAGTTGGTCATTTGGTCTTTGGAGCCTGAACCAGCATTGAACAGACCATAACTGGATATGAATCTTCCTACATCTCGGTGGATAGGCTGGGACTTTCTTCACTGGAGCACAGGAGGTTGAGAAGTGACCTTATAGAGGTTTATAAAATCATGAGAAGTATACATGAGGTGAATGGCAGGTGTCATTTCCCTCAGGTGGGGGTTTCAGGATTAGGCAGCAAATTTGGAAGGAGAGAGGAGACTGGTTTTGGGAAGACTTGAGGCAGCTTTTTTTTTTTTAAATACAGTAGTTCATGTGTGGAATGAATGTCCAGAGGAAGTGATGTTACTTTCAAAAGACATTTGGTTAAATACATGAACAGGAAAGGTTTGGAGGGATATGGGCCAAACACTGGCAGGTGGCACTAGATTAGTTTGTGAATATATTCAGCGTGAACTAGTTGGACGGAATGGTCTGTTTCTGTGCTGTATGACTCTGTAACTGTTCTGTAGTTGTCTTAAAAACATTTTCTTGCTTCCCCCCATAAACATCCACTTCACTGTTGCTCAAAACTCAGATGAACTCAGCCTTGAATATATTCAATGACCCCTAACTGCAGGAAAACATCCACAATTCTGAACACAATTCCTCTTGTTAATATACCACTTGCTTTGCTGGTTGCTTGCTGCACCTGTCTAACAACTGGCAGTGACTGGTGTAGAAAGACACTGAGCCCCCTTTCTATATCCACGTATCATTCCCTATTCCCTTTTGCCCGAAACATAGACTGTCCTGCCCCTCAGATGCTGTCTGACCTGCTGTGCTTTTTCAGCGCCACACTTACTGACTCTAATCACCAGTACCTGCAGATCTCACTTTCTCCACATCTCAGTATATCACCATTTAAATAATACACTTCCTTTCTGCTCTTTTTCACAACTTCACATTGTTGTACTCTTTCTCACATGTTTTCCAATTGTGGTCTTCTCTACATTGGGGAGACTGAGCATAAACTTGGGAACGGTTTGCTGAGCGTCGCAGGCAGGACCGCAGAGGTTGACTGGACCTCCCAGTCACTACCCACTTTAATTCCCCTTCCCACTCCCTTTCTGAAAAGACTATCTTAGGCCTTATCCATTGCCACAATGAACCAAACAGCAAATTGGAGGAACAACACCTCATCTTCCGCCTGGGCAGCCTACAGCCCAGAGAACTCAACATTGAGTTCTCCAGTCTCAAATAACCTCACTTCCCATCCACCGCCCCCCCCCCCCCCCACTTCGACTCCCTTCTCAGCCCCTCCCCCTCATTTCCACTCCTCCCTGTCACTAACCAGATTTATTCCTCCCATTCACCAACCAGGTCAGACCCTTCACCTGTCCCCACTTCCCCACCCTGCTCCCAGGACACCCTTTATCTGCACCCATCCCCAATCCTGAAGAAGGGTTACACCTGAAACGTCGACTTCTCCACCTCCTGATGCTACCTGGCTTGTTCTGTTCTTCCAGCCTTCTGTCTATTTTGCCAATTGCGACACAGACGTGGAGCAAAGTTTCCAGAGTCTGTCCCCACCCCGATTCACTCCCTTTCCTTTCAGTTGCTGCAAGTCAACAACTGAACCCCAGAATGAAAAAAAGAAATGGAAAAGGTGGTGAGAAAAGAGAGTGCCGTACTCACAAATGTTGGACAGAGAAAGGAGATTGCAGTCTGGGGTGAAGCTCAATCTTCATAGATGGGAAACAGGAGCAGCAGCAGTTTCAGACGCTCATGGTCCAACTTCCGCATTCAGACAATGGGATGGCTCTGATTGGCAGGAGGACTAGACTCCTTCCAGTCCTCCAGTACTCCCTATTGGTCAATCAAAAGAAGATCGCGCCCTTTTTTGTGCGGACTGCGATGAGCATGCCCAGTGTTTTGCTGACACCCGGCGAGCATGCGCATGGCGTTGCTGACACCGGCAAACATGCGCTGTATGCTCTATCGGGATGGTGTTACTGACAGATTTTAAATGTCCAAATGCCAATAGAAAAAAAAAGGGTTGGTCCACAATATTTTTTCCCGGTGGTTCAACATTTTATTGCTTTTGCATTTTGTCTCGCTGCCCCACCTTTGTATGTCTTTTCCCCTTGTTGAGAGTCTCCCCGTGAGCTGACTGTGGGCAGCGCTTTAACCAGTTACACAGACTGAAGAAACATTACACTATTCGCAGGAGGGAGTGACTGTACACGTTTCCTGAGTGTGATCACACTTTCAATTGTTCATCGGAAACACAGAGCCAAAAAGTCACCAGAACTGCGGAGAAGTTGTGGAAATGTGGGGACTGAGGGAAGGGATTCCATTCCCCGTGGGCACTGGAGATTCATCAGCTCAGTCGCAGTGCGGAGAGGCCGTTCTTCAAAAAATTATTACAACATTATTTCCCATTGACAAAAACACATTCACGCTGCCTGATTACCTTGAACTTAGACAAGTGCCCTGTCATAATATCTTTGATAATAGCTTTGAACATTTTCCCCATTCCATATGTTAAGTTAAATGGTCTGCAGTTTCCTGTTCTCGGCCTCCCTTTTGGAAGAAAGGATTTTCCAATCTAAAGAAACCATGACTGAAACTAATGAGGTTTGGTAAAATAAAACCTTTACATAAACTATTTCATTCGCTAATTTCTCTTTAAGAGTCCAGGATGAATTCCTTCAAATACCCGGCACTTATCAGCTCGTAGTTCCAACAGTTTACTCAGTACTAGTTCCCTGGTAATTGTAATTTTCTTCAGTTCCTCCCTCCCTTTCAATTCCTGATTTACAGCTAGTTCTAGTGTGTTACTTGAATCCTTTCTAGTGAAGTCAGATTCAAACTCTTTTCAATTCATCTGCCATCTCTTTATCCTCCGTTACTGAATCCCCAGACTCATTTTCTGCAGAGCCAACACTTATTTTGTTAACTTTTTTTAAGAAAAGCTGACAAAACTTTCCAACCTGTTTTTATAAATTTTTTTAGCTAACTTACTAACCCTAATTGCCGTGCTACTGCCTGCATTATTTCTGATATTTTGCCACAGCTCTCAACTCTAGCATCAACTTGTCTGCGTATTCTATTGAACTGACCTTGATTAAGTGTTGCAAAACACACAAGGGCAAATCTTTCCTCTCCAGAAAGTCTTAGTACTTAACACGATAAAATTCACTTTGAAATATTGTTCATCCAAATTTTACCAAGCACATACTACAGATTCAACATCCCACAATGACACCCAGTTTTGTTATGATCTTTAATTCTGAAGAGAAATTTGAATACCCAATGATTAACTGGAAGAACTCTTCATTAAGTTTTCACATTTTTAAACAAATAAAAATTACCAATTAACTGGAGTAACTTAGCAGAATGGGATGTATGGCCTTAAATTGTAAATCTAGTTCCCTTTACATCCCTTCAAGAGTTCCCACAAATCTTTACAAGTGTCTTGATAGTTCATTCACTTTCTGGGAATAGTCCAAGGGATGCAACATCTCTCTAGGATTCACTTGAATCCTTCTCAGGATTCCAAGTATTCCTGGTAATTGTATGTGAGAAAAGATCTGCCACCCTGGCAACCCACAATAGGCCCACAAAAGCAAAATTGGCCAAACTGTACCAAAACACCCAGAATGCCTCAGCAGGGACCAAGCAGGCTGACAAGCAAAACTAGACAGCACTTGCAGACAAGGGAATACCTGTACACTTCAAGCACCCACTAACAATGACAGAGTACCACATCTATCCCAAAGCCCTGAGGGCAGTTTCACAACCCAGCAATACCAAAGCCACACAAAGGACAAATCAGACAGAGAGGCACCAGCAAGAGCATTGCTCCCAGGACAGGACAATGGAAGCACCTCACCGCTTCAGAGGAGACATTAGCACCTATCTGCGAAGAGTAATGGAAGCTCCTGATCCATCGATACTGTCAGAATGTTGCTTTGTGTAGAGAATTAGGACATTCCTCTGGTAACTGTTTTTCGATTAGCATCATTGTAACTAGATTACTCCATTTCCAGCAACAACATTTCACTGCCACTCAGAGAATTGGCTCTGAGGTTGCTTTACTATCCAAAGCCATCCTGTCCCGACAACGTGCCCCTGCCCTGAACCCCACCACCCTGCTCCCACTCACTCTGACCACTATTACGGATGAACACAACTGTTTAGACCTTGTCCAGCAGGTCGTTGTCCCGTGCCCTGACCTCTCTGAAACACCTCTAGACAACTCTGACCACATACTCGATACAGATGGCTCATCCTTCAGGCCCTCAGACCACTGCACACTGGCAGGATGTGCCCTCTGCACTTCTTTCACAGTTCTAGAGTCAGCTGCGCTGCCAAATGGCACATCTGCACAAGCTGCAGAGCTGTTTGTACTTACTAGGGCTTGTGTCATTGCTAAAGGACACATAGCAAACATTTATCCTGACTCCAGATATGTCTTTGGAGTCATCCACAATTTTGCCACATTCTGGAAACAGAGAGGCTTCATCACGTCAGCAGGGAGGCCACTACAACATGCTATGCTGATTTCTAATCTCCTGGAAGCAGCCCTGTTACCCTCAGTCCTAGCAATTATCAAATGCCGCGCCCATACCTCAGCCACTGACCCGGTCGCCCTCAGGAATGCCTCAGCTGACACAGCAGCCCGGAAGTCGCACTGCACCCCACCATCTACATCCTGCAGGCTCCCAGAATAGCGAAGGTCCCAGTATTCCCTGACCCCATGGAGGCTGTGCAAGCTACTCAAGAAACTGCAGGAAAAGGACAGTTGGGCCTGCATTGGGGCCACACAATCTCCTTCCCTCAACCTGCTAATACACCCTGATGGCCACATCATTTGCCCAAGTGCCCACCTACACACACTGGCCCTAGCAGCCCACAGCATTGGCCATACAGGAAAGAGGGGCATGATACACACTGTAACAGTCCTGGTATGCACCAGGATTTACTGCCGCTGCCCCAGTCCTGCTGTCACAGTGCCTCATCTGCCTGCAGAACAATGCAGGGAAGCCAGTTGTCAAGTACCTGCCAGTTCCTGAGGGGCCTTTCAGCCTCTTACAGATTGACTTCACACACATGCCCCAAAAACAGGGTTACAAGTACATCCTGGTCATCAGAGACATGTTCTCGAAATGGGTGGAAGCATTTCCCACAAGAAAGGATGATGCATGTATGGTAGTAAAATGCCTCCTAAAGGATGTCATCCCCAGATTTGGAGTTCCCAGCAGCATAGAGACGGAGAGGGGGACTCACTCACGGCTTGGCTTGTGACCAGCATTAGCGAGGCACTAGGGATACCACGGCGACACCCCATCCCCAACCAACCCCAGTCGTCAGGCATGGTCGAGCGGATGAATGGCATCCTGAAGACCACACTGAATAAAACCACCCAGAAAACAGGACTGACCTGGTCAGACACCTTGCCACTTGCCCTCTATGCTACACATGCGCAGCCAAACTGAACAGCTGTGCTCACCCCTTTTCAAGTACTAATGGGGCAGCCTATGCCCACTGCCACCAGATCCCTGACACTCACCACAGACACAGCCCTGCTTCTGACACAAGAGGCCCCACTAGGGTATGTCCAGGGCCTTAGCAGGAGCATTAGTGCTCACACAACCAGGTCAGGGCTGCATTGCCCACACCCCAATCATTACACTTTCATCTGTTCTGACCTGGGGACTATGTCATGATAAAATCACTAGGAAAAGATTCTCTCTCCCCTCGGTGGAAAGGTCCGTACCGGATCCTGATGACAACCCGGACTGCTGTGAAACCGGAAGGATGGCCCGAATGGACACATACCACCCGCTGCAAGAGGGCTCCACAACCTCTGAACAGGGACCACACAGAGGAAGGCACCACTCCGAACACCGAGGATGAATCTAGCTGCTCGCGGCAGCCATCACCATCTGATCTGTCTGACCATCACACTGTGGCTTGCTGGTAAACAGTGCCAAGGGGCAGCACATTTCATAACCCACTGTGATTTGCAGGCCAACACCTTCCTCAAAATGGCCCATGGGTATGCCCAGCGATTTAATCAGACCCGCTGCTGGGTCTGCACTAGGTCCCTGTCCACTCTCACGGAGGGTATTTCCTTAGCCTCAATCCCCTTAAATATCTCTGACATGGCGGAATGGTGCCTGGAACCAGACAGGTCCCCTGAAGTTACCACACTCAAAATACCACCAGCAATGACCAAATATGGGGACAACAGCCCAGCCCGCTGGAGGTCTGCGGGTTACCACCTGGAAAAATATAAAGGGTGCTTTTACCCGGCCTACAACCTCTCCCATGAGCCCCCAGCCCTGACTACTGCTGACACTAACACACACTGGCCACCTGCAGGATCCATCTGTTTGAAACACACACAGCCATCTGGATGGGAGGTTGACTGGAGCCGGTGCACTGACTCCCTGCTCCTAACTCCCGCAGCACGCCGATCCACTGCAGAAGGCAGCATTTTAAACTGATAGGTCCTCAACAGGATCACCCAGAATACCACCTTCCTCACCAGCTGGACAGGAACCCAGACACTCCATCTCCAGACCGACAATGGCACCTATTTTATCAGTGGCCACAAAGCCTACCCCTGGCTGCTGTTGTCCTGGACTGGGAGCCTACAATGTTGGGAATGCAGTACCATTAATTTATCACTCCCAGTCCCCTCCCTTCCCAAAGCCCATGCCAGGGAGCAGATGAGCCCTCGCTGCCATTGAAGCAGCTCTCTACCTGTTGTCACCCCACTCTGCAACCTTACAGTTACAGGTAGAAGCCCACAAACTCGCTGTCACAGTACAGGAGGTGGCAAACTCCACAGCAGACCCATTCGCCCAGCTGAATGTGGAGGCTGTTGCCATCTGTACTGTGACTCTGCAGAACAGGATGGCCCTGGACTACCTACTCGCTGTGAAAGAGGGCACGCGCACAGCCTGACTGCAGGGACTGATAGCCCTCATCGCTATCATTGCCAGGCTTAGAGCGCTAGCCATGGCTATCCGACTGTGCTGTTCATGCCTATGTACAATTCTGTTACCCTCTGTCCCCCTCACCACTCAGCTAGCACAGATCCACTGGGAGAACATCCCTGTCCCTAAAATAGCCTCCCCTGGACCAGACTTGGATACTGAGAGCTACCTGTCTGATACTGAGATCCCCACCCAACAATCCCCCTGGCTCCGGCTACATTGCCCCTTCTCGTCCCTCCCCTAAGCAGAACACAAAAACGGTGGGGGGGGGGGGGGGGGGAAGTTGTGGAAAAAGATCTGCCACTCTGCCAACCCACAATCGGCCCACAAAAGCAAAATTGGCCAAACTGTACCTAAAACACCCAGAATGCCCATGCAGGCTCGCAAGCCAAACCAGACAGCACACACGGACAAAAGAATACACTTCAACCTCACTAACAATGACAGAGTACCAGGTATCTCAAAGCCCCAAGGACAGTTTCACAACCCAACAATATCAAAGCCACACAAAGAGCAGGTCAGACAGAGAGGCACCAGCAAGGACTTGCTTCCAGAACAAGAAATGGAAGCACCTCACCACTTCAGAGGAGAAGTTAACACCTACCTGTGAAGAGGAATGGAACCATCGATAGTCAGGATGTTACACTGTGTGAAGGAACAGGACATTCATCCGATAACTGTTTTCCAATTAGCATCCTTGTAACTAGATTACTCCATTTCCAGAAACATTGTATATTCCCCATTTCTTAATCAGCCTTATTGTACAGCATTATTATAAAAACTGGTCTTATCCTCAGCTCTTAGAAGAGAAATTCTGATCTACCTGTACAGACTGTCAGTTCTGTGTCAGTCTAGTCAGTTTCTCTTTCAGTGACATTGCTTGTAATAAAGTGTTTGTCAATTTCACTTTGAACCGCGCTTTGTGATCTCTAACTTATTGGGCAAATTTCTCCGACATGCTATGACAGGGCGACCAGAACTGTACTCAGTACTCTGAAAGTGGTCATACCAACATG
The DNA here is from genome assembly GCF_037043375.1 of Chiloscyllium plagiosum. NCBI lineage: Eukaryota > Metazoa > Chordata > Chondrichthyes > Orectolobiformes > Hemiscylliidae > Chiloscyllium > Chiloscyllium plagiosum. Next base: position 4,838,259 of record NW_028270165.1, on the reverse strand, counting down.
ATGTTCCAACTCCTATACAAAACGCTGTGAACAATGAAGGCAAGTGTACTGAACGCCTCTTAACCACCCTGTCTACCAATGATGCAACTTTCATAGAACAATGTACCTGAAACCCACCATGTCTCTGTTCTACAACGCAACCAATGGCCCTATCCTTGTTTTAGCCCTTCCTTGTTTTAGCAAAATGCAACCCCTCGCTTTTATCCATACCTCTCTCATACACATGCTCTCTCTGAGACACTCACACCCTCTCACAGGCTTCTCCTCCATCACACTCACGCTTCAAGCATGCACACACGCAAACAGACACACGCGCTCTCATGCACACACACTCTCTCATGCACACACAGGTCTATGGGGTGAATTTGCATTTGCAGATATATTCAATTTTGATCAAAAAGCACACAATCTGCAGGCAGTTGATACATGTAATATTTATAAATTCCTACTTTGGAAATAGAACCAGTCTGATTCAAGATTGGGATACAGGCAGACTCAAACCTCACACTTTTCATTATTGTCTGAACTGAGATGAAACCTATTTATATAAAACCTTAAGTCATCTCGAGAATCTGACTTCAAAGACTTTCTGAGATTTACACATTAATGAACTAAAACTTGCAACCTATTCTAAAAGACAAAAGACTTCACAACAATCTAGGTTTGTTCAATATATTCGATCAGTTGCACGATACTGTGATCTTTTGCTATAAATTCTGTCTTATGATTCTGCTCCACAGCTTCCTGATGAAGGAGCAGCGCTCTGAAAGCTAGTGGTTCCAAATAAACCACTATAACCTGATGTGTGATTTTTTAACTTGATCCAACCCAGTCCATCTCTGGCTCCTCCACATCATTTCTCGTGAAGGCAGCCCACCCCTCCCGGTGCTGCCAGTAAACTTTACAATGTTAATGAAACGATGCAATACCTGTACTCCTTAAAAATTTACAATTTCTAATGATACTAGCTACTCATTCACTGCTCCATCTGATACACGACATTAGAAACTTAGTGCAGGAGGCTGGAAGAAATGAGCAGCTTTAAAACAAAAAACCATCTGGAGCTCAAAGCTTTCAATGAGAGTCTGAGCCCAGCAGTAAGTTCAGGTAATCTTTATCAAGACCCAACTTTGTTACAGCTTCAGATTCCCCCAGCAAAAAGGTGTAGAAAAAGTAGCTTATTTTTTTAAAAACAGCTCAAGGTCAAAGAGTACACAGTCTCCCCACCCCCCACTTTCTTTACTATTAGTCAGCACCAAGTTATCCCTTTGTAATTGGATCCTTGGTACAGCCTTAACCCGGAGGAAGTATTGCCTCACTCAGCAATTTCAACCCAGACCCTGTATCCAAGTGAGTTTCTCCCTGTTCATTTCTGCAGATGGGGGAGTCAACCACACTGCTCTAGGTCTGGAGTCACATTTAGGCCACCCGGGAAAAGGAAGCAGCTGGGACAACTGAGTGAATCCTTTCCTGCAAAGGCAGTTTCCTTTCCTAAAAAGGGCATGAGTGAATCAGATGGCGGATCTCACGCCCCCGCCCCCAAAAATGGTTTCAGCGTTAGATTCCGAACTCCAGACTTCTGACCGAATTCCAATTCCGCCATCTGCCACAACGGGATTCAAACCCAGGGGTCCAGTCGATAATGGGACTCTGCCATTGCTCCTTCAATCCCCCTGCCATGGCACGTGAACTCGCTGGTGCCTCTGCAGGTGGGAAGAGCGGGTGAATCCCTTCCCACACTGAGAGAGGTGAATGGCCACTCCCCACTGTGGACCCGCTGGTGGGCCAGCAGGGTGGAGGCCAGTGTGCAAAGCCCTTCCCACACTCAGGGCAGCTGAAGAGTCTCTCCCCAGTGTGGACCCGCTGGTGCTTCAGTCTGTCGGATGAATTGCTGAAGGCTTTCCCGCACTCGGGGCAGGTGAAGGGCCTCTCCCCGGTGTGGACCCGCCGGTGGGTCAGCAAGGTGGAGGCATGGGTAAAGCCCTTCCCGCGTTTGGGGCAGCTGAAGGGCTTCTCTCCAGTGTGGACCCGCTGGTGCTTCAGTCTGTCGGAGGAATTGCTGAAGGCCTTCCCGCACTCGGGGCAGCTGAAGGGCCTCTCCCCCGTGTGGACCCGCTGGTGCCTCAGCATGGCGGAGGAATTGCTAAATACCTTCCCACACTCAGGGCAGCTGAAGGGCCTCTCTCCCGTGTGGCCCCGCTGATGCCTCAGCAGGGCTGAGGAATTGCTGAAGGCCTTCCTGCACTTGGTGCAAAGGAACGGCCTCTCCCTGGTGTGGACCTGCCAGTGGGTCAGCAGACTGGAGGCCTGGGTAAAGCCCTTCCTGCATTTGGGGCAGCTGAAGGGCCTCTCCCCCATGTGGACTCGTTGGTGCTTCAGCAGGTCAGAGGAATTGCTGAAGGCCTTACCGCACTCTGTGCAGGGTAACGGCCTCTCCCCGGTGTGAGTGCGCCGATGAGTCTCCAGGGCAGACGGGAAATGGAAACTTTTCCCACAGTCACCACACTTACATGGTTTCTCTACGGAGCGGGATCGCTCAGGTTTTTCCATGGCCAAAACTACCCACAAAAATGTGTAGAGCCCCTCCCTGCCGTGAATTCCTCTTTCCAGGCTGTATAACTATTTCTGGCTCCACACTCAGTGCACTGCAACAGTACAGTCTCTCATCCAGTCCCACTGATTCTGAAAACATACAGAAACAGGAACCAAAAAGCTTTGCTCCTTCTCACAGAATCACAGTCGAAAATTGTTGCGTTCCCAATGGATTGAGTGACTGTCAGACATTGACATCAAAGTGAGGACTGCAGACACTGGACACTTAGTGTCGAAAAGTGCGGCGCTGGAAAAGCGCAGCAGGTCAGGCAGCATCCGAGGAGCAGGAGAGTCGATGTTTCAAGCATAAGCCCTTCATCTGTTGATTTTGAAACTTCCAAATTCAGATCTTCAAATAATCTGTAAAAAGAGATTACAAAAATCATCACTGTCAGTGCAGGGTAGAAATTCAGAACAAGCAACTCTACTTTCTGCAGAACGTTCTTTTCTTTTGTTACTCCACAAAATTGAAAGCATCATCCCACTCTCTCTCTTCTCTCCCCCTCTGTTCTCACTCTGTGCTAATTCCCCTGAATGATTCAGAATCTTCCAGGGGCAGAAAAGCAAAAATGTCAAAACTGACATCTCTCTGAATTTTGGATAACTCCACCTGAAAGTTAATATCTTTCCCAACATTGGAATACTGCTGAGACTGAACAGGTCCGATTTTGGGAAACAAATACTGTGTCAATTCAGGGTGAACCTGCAATGCAGCTTCTTGACGAACAATGAGACACGAAATGGTTAACATCCCCAGGAAGGGAGAGAAAAGGAGACATCAAGGTATTGACACCAACACCGACACCAGAGAGAAAGTTAACATGCCGATCAGGTATCCAGAAACAATCTAGGCCTGTTTGCCAGCACTTGGCCCATTTTCCTTTCACCCCTTCCTGTTCATATACCCATCCAGATACCTTTTAAATGTTGTGATTGCACCAGCCTCCACCATTTCCTCTGGCAGCTCATTCCTTACACACACCGCCTTCTGAATGAAAAAGTTGCCCCTTACTTCCCTTTTAAACCTTCCCTTCCCCACCCCACCTGCCCACCCTGAACCTATTACCCTTACATTCTGGAGTATCCCATCTCAAGGAAAAGACCTTGACTATTTACCCCATCCATGCCTCTCATGATTTTATCAACTTCAGCCTCCAGCGCGCAAGGGGAAACAGCCTCAGTCTGCTTGGCCTCTCCCTATCACTCAAACCCTCCAACCCTGGCAACATCCTTGTAAATCTTTTCTGAACCCTTTCAAGTTTCACAACATCCTTCTGATAGGAGGGAGACCAGAACTGTACACAACCTTCCAAAAGTGGCTATGGTTCTGCTGAACAATGGCAATTTAATTCCAAAATATTAATTTCTTCATGAGAAGGGAATAATTGGCAATGTAGCTGTAAGAGGCCTCTTGCGGAAGAGTGAAGAACTGAGTGAGTGAACTTTCCATTAAAATGGAGAGGAACAGAGGTGATTCTGTGACTGGGAACTTAAATCTAAAGCACGGAAATTACAATGGCAGAGGCACAAACTTGCCACAACAAATGAGGGAACATTATTGAAAGAAATGACAAACATTTAAAGAGCACCTGGAGGAACTGCAACAGTTGTCCATTCCTGTCTGAAAAAATAAAACACAGAAGGTGACACAGCCACGGCTAACAAGGGACATGATGGATAGGACTAGATCCAAAGGAGTGGCGCACAAATTGGCTAAAAATAAAGTAGCAGATCTGAAGACTGGGAGCAGTTCAGGTTTCAACAAAAGGATTGGTCAAAAGGGGAAAATGGGGAATGTGAAGAGGAAAAAAATTAGAGAAAACAATAACAATAAGAACAGGCAAAGTTCTCATGTGGAACAAAGAGATGGCAGACCAATTAACCACATATGTTGCTTCTATCATCACAAAGCACAGGTAACATTCCATGCTAGGGTTGAGGGATTTGAGCTATAGGGAGAAGTTAAACATATAGGCGGTTTTCCATGGAGAGTCGGACGCTGAGGGGTGACCTTATAAAGATTTATAAAATGATGAGGTGCACGGATAGAATAAATAGACAAAGTCTTCTCCCTGGGGTGGGGTAGTTGATAACTCTAGAACATAGGTTTAGGGTGAGAGGGGAAAGATTTAAAGGAGATGTAAGCGGCGACTTTTTCATGCAGAGAGTGGTAAGTGTATGGAATGAGCTGCTGGAGGAAGTGGAGGAGGCTAGTGCAATTGCAACATTTAAAAGGCATCTGGATGGGTATATGAATAGGAAAGGTTCGGAGGGATATGGGCTGGGTGCTGGCTCAAGTTATCCCTCCTCCTGCATTGAATTTCAAATCCATCTTCATCACGTATTTCCTCCACTCCTGGCGTTCTCTTTTCTCCTGTCTACAAACTGAAAACAACATCAACACATCAATGCTCTCCTGGTCACTGCGATCTTGGAAGTACCCAGTTTCTGTTCCAGCGCCACAAATGATCAGATTCATTCACCTCAAATTCACAGTCCGCCTTCGTGTCATTCTAGATCTCTCTCTCTCTCTCCCACTCCCTTTTCCTGTTTTAAGGCCACACAGACCAAGCTCAGGGCCAGGTCTCTCAGAGTGAAATGAGGAAATTCTACTTGAATGACACCAACTGTCACTTCTCTCCCGGAAATGACAGCTGATGGTGCCCTCACCAAGATGGCCGCCCGCGCTCCCCGCCCCAAGTCAACATGCGCCTTATCCTTACAAAGATGGCGCCCTGTTACCCGGGCAACACGAGAGCTCCTTCGGTGGTGAAGTGGGCCTGGGGAGATTTTATTCACGGCCTGAGGCCTCCCCCTAGGAGTTTATAAACTCCCCAGTCTCCCTCCTCCCGCGGTTCCCAATCCTACCCTGTCTCTGTCTCCTCTCCCCGGGGGCAGGAGCCAGGTCTTGGCGCTCGGGCCTGGCGACCTCCCCGGGATGTTCCTGAAACCTGGTCCTGTTCTGAAGGAGGATCCCCGGACCCGAAACACCTCCTCACATTCCTCCCGACACGAGCTGCCGGACCTGCTCAGCTTTTCCAGCGGCTCCTGTTCTTGTTCCTTCAGCCGCCGGCGCCATTTCTCTCCCGCACTCAGTAACTTTGCCTCGCCGCACGCATGCGCACTGCCAGGGGCCCATAGAGAGGTTTCTCGATCGCATGGGATCGTGGGAATTGAAGGCGCCATTAATGTCATGAAATCCAGTATCCCATATGCCTTCTGAACTGTCCTATTCACGTGTTAATGAAGATAATGAAGAAGGACTCATGCGCGAAACGTCGATTCTCCTGCTCCTTCGATGCTGCCTGACCTGCTGCACTTTTCCAGGTGTAAATTATTCATCGATTTTAGATTTATACATTGAGTGGAACACTACAGGTGTTTAACTCTAAACTCTAGTTCCAATTCAGTGTCAGTATAATCGCTTTTTATCTGCTCTAAAATAAGCACCGAATCAATGCACTCCATCTGACCCTTCTTAATGTTGATTTCCTTTAGTTTGCAGATTCCAACACTCTGTTTCAATAATTTATTAAAATCTACTTCTGGTACATGGGCGTCACTGGCTGGCCAGCATTTGGTTCTCCTTGAGAATGTGGTGGTGAGCTGTCTTCTTGAACCGTTGCAGTCCACATCCTGTACGGTGACCCACAACGTCTTGAGGGAAGGAATTCCAGGATTTGGACCAGTGACACGGAAGGAACATTTCCAAGTGAAGATGGTGAGTGGCTTGGAGGGGTACTTGCAAGAGGTTGTGTTCCCATGTATCTGTTTTCCTGGTCCTTCTAGATGGAAGTGGTTGTTAGTTTGAAAGGCAATTTGTAAGGTGCTTTGGTAAATTTTTGCAGTGCATCTTGTAGATACTACACACTACTGCTTCTGAACAGTGGATATGTACCAATCAAGCTGGCAACATTGACCTGGATGATATGAAGCGTTTCAAATACAGTTGAAGCTGCAACCCCATCCAAGCTAGTGGGGAGTATTCCATTACACTGCTGACTTGTGGCTTGTAGAATTGGAACAGGGTTTGGAGAGTCAGGAGGTGAGTTACTCACTATAGTATTTCTGGCCTCTGACCTGCTCTTGGAGCCACTGTGTATATATGGTTCATCTAGTTGAGTTTCTGTTCAATGGTTAACCCCAAGGATGTTGATCGTGGGGTATTTAGTGACAGTAACACTGTTGATATCACAGGTCAGTGGTCAAATTATCTCTTTTGGGGATGAGTCATTCTGTGACATTTGCATGGCATTCATGTCACTTGCCACTCATCAGCCCATTGGATATGGTTAAGATCTTGAAGCATTTCAAACTGAACTGCTTCAGTTTGTGAGGAGTTGTTTATAGTGCTGAACATCTGCAATTATTGCGACATCTCCACTTCTGAACTTCTGATGGAGGAAGGTCATTGATGAAGATGGTTTGGCCTATGAACTCCTGCAGAGTTGTCCTGAAGTCGAGATGACTGACCTCCACAAATCATAGCCATCTTTCCATGTGCTAGGTATGACTTAACAATTAAGACATATAAAACTAATTGAAGGAATAGGTATGAGACAACCCTCTTCAGGGTGTCTCCAGTGCAGGTTTTTCTGTTCTCGAAACAATCTGATAAATGTTGACATTCATCAACCTTTTGATCTTGGCAGTTTCCTTTCTCTCCAACATTTGTTTCATGTTAGCAAATTGAATTCTTCTGCATTTTTCAGGAAAATGTTTTACAGAAGGTAACATTCTTAATATCTGTGTAATATTCCGTGGGAAAACTGTCTATAGTCCACCAGTTGGAGAAAATGTCTCTGAAAAGGTTTGTCAAATGCCCTGCTTCCACAAGACCCAGTGTTCCCAAAGTTGAAGTACTTTTAACAGCCCCTTTATATTTTCCAGAATTCCCATGATAGGAGACATGTGCCACTTGTACCCACCACAAATCTCCTGAAACTGGGTGCGCTACAAAAGTCAAGCAGGAAGATTATCAGTAAAAAGGTCTGGTTTCAATCACAGAGTTATAGACATCTAGAGACACACTGCACGGAAACAGATCCTTTGGTTCAACTCATCCATGCTGACCAGATGTCCCAAGCTGACCCAGTCCCAAGTTCCAGCCTTTGGCCCATATCCCTCCCAGATGCCTTTTAAATATTGTAATTGTACCCATCTCCACCACTTCCCTGGCAGCTTGTTCCACATACACACCACCCTCTGCATAAAAAAAATTGTCCTTGAGGTCACTTATTCCTTTCTTGCTACCCACAGCACCTCTTCTCTGTTCCCCACCACCCTCAGCATCCCCTGTCCATCCACAGCGCCTCCTGTCCATTCCCACCTTGACACCCACAGTGCCCCATGTCCATTTCCCTCTCCCCACCCTCTGCCCACCCATCCATCCTCCCTCTCTCCCCTCACCCTCCACTCTCCATCTCTCTGTTCCCTGTCTATTCTCTCTCTCCACCAATTCTCTGCTGGCCATTCTTCCACTGCCCCCACCCTCTCCTTGCCACTCATTCTCTGTCTCCACCCACCCTCTGTCCCCGTCCATTCTCTGTCTCCCCTCACATTCTGCACCCCACACCATTCTATCTTCTGCCCCCCCCCCCAACACTCTACTCCCACATTCTCCCTCTCAGACCCTTCCTCCCCATTCTCTGGGTCCCCCACGCTCAGCCCCGCAGGCCTTTCTCTCCCCCCCAAGTCCTTCTCCTCTCCCTCACCCTCTGCTCCCCTGTCCATTCTCTCTCTCTCTGTTCTCCACAGCTCCACCCAGCCCCTGTCCATTCTCTCTCTATTCTCTCCAGCCTCCGTCCATTCTCTTTCTGTTCTTCCAAGCCCCACCCTAGAGCCCCCATCAATGAGAGGAAGGTGGCAGGGAGGAGGAGGAGCTAGAAAGATAGGGAGCTTATTTGAAATTGAGTTCCCCAATGTTGAGTCCTCCCAACTCTACGCAGCCCGGGCGGAAGATGGGATGTTGTTCCTCCAATTTGCAGTTTGATTCATTGTGGAAAGGGAAGAGGCCAAAGATAGTTATGTCAAAAAGGGAGTGGGAAGGGGAATTAAAATGGCTGGTGACCGGGAGGTCCGGTCAGCCTCTGCGGGCCCAGGTACGATGCTCGGTGAACTGTTCCCCAAGTCTCCCCGATGTAGAGAAGTTCACAATTGGCAAACACATGGCAAATGCAGTACCACAATGTAAAATTATAGCCTCTGCTGTGAAAAAAAAAAGCAGAAAGGAGGTGTATTGTTTAAATGGTGATGTATTGGGATGTGGAGCAAGTGAGGACTGCAGATGCTGGAGATCAGAGTCGAAAAGTGTGGCACTGGAAAAGCACAGCAGGTCAGGCAGTATCCAAGGAGTAGGAGAGCTGATGTTTTGGGCATGAGCCCTTCATCAGGAATGATGTGTGAATGTACAAAGGGGGCTCAGCGTCCTTCCACACCAGTCAGTACCAGTTGTCAGACAGATGCAGCAAGCAATCAGCAAGGCAAGTGGTATGTTAACAAGACGAATTGAATTCAGAAGTGGGGATTTCTTCCTGCAGTTAGGGGGTCATTGAATGTATTCAAGGCTGAGTTCATCTGATTTTTGAACAACAAAGAAGTGGATGTTTATGGGGGAAGGCAAGGAAATGGTTTTAGAACAGTTTCAGTCCAACTCGTCCATGCTGACTATGTTCTCAAACTAAATTAGTCCCAGCTGCCTGTGTTTGGCCCATATCCCTCCAAACATTTCCTATTCATGTACTTGTCCAAATTTCTTTGAAACGTTGTTACGTTTCCTGCATCCTTCCTCTGGACATTTATTCCACACACAAACCACGCTCTGTGTTTTTTTTAAAAACTGGTGCCCTTCATGTCTTTTTAAAATCTTTCTCCACTCACCGTCAAATTTTGCTCCCCAATCTTGAAACCACCCCAGAGAAAGAAGACCCGCCGTTCACTTCATCTATATCTTTCATGATTTTATAACCCTCTATATGGTCACCTCGCAACCTGCTGTGCTCCAGTGAAAAAGTCCCAGCCTATCCACTTAGATGTAGTTAGATTCATATCCAGTTATGATCTGTTCAATGCTGGTGCAGGCTCCAAAGACCAAATGGCCGACTTCTGTTCCCAGTTCTCTTACTGTGTCCAGGACAGCAAAAGACTATAAGACATAGGAGCAGAAAGTAGGCCATTCAGCCCATCAAGTCTGCTCATACCATTCAATTGTGACTCATAGGTTTCTTAGTCCCATTCTCTTGCTTTCTCTCCATAACCCTCGATCCCCTTGGTACTCAAGAACATATGTCTCAGTCTTAAATGTACTCAGTGACCTAGCCTCTGCAACCTTCTGGAGCAATGAATTCCATAGATTCACCACTATCTGGCTGAAGAGTTTTATGTTTATCTATGTTCTAAAAGGCCTTCTCTTTACTCTGAGGCTGTGCCCTCGGGTCAGAGTCTCTCCTACCAACAGAAACATCTTCCCAACGTCCACTGTGTTCAGGCCATTCAGTATTTTGTGTGTTTCAATTAGATCGCTCCTGATTGTGGGCCTGTTAGTCAGCATGAAGCAGACCCTTCAGGATGAGGTACAACAGGGATTAGGTTCGGCAAATGGAAAGAGAGTATGTGGGATGGAGATTTTCAGCTTCTCGGGAATAAGAGAGGAAAGAGAGTTCATTATAAATTAGAATTGTTCAGGTGGGCCAATGGGCCAAGGAGTGGCAGATGGAGTTTAATTTAGAGAAATGAGAGGTTGTGAAACTTTGGACATGGTTGGAGAAGATTTACAAGGCTCTTGCCATGCTTGTGACCTACAGTGAGAGGCTGAAGAGGCCAGGGATATTTTCCCTGGAGAATTGGAGGCTATGGGGGTGATCTTATAGATGTTTACGAGGGGCATGGATAGGGTAAATACCCAAGCACTTTTTCCCAGGGTAGGGGAGTCCAAAACTAGAGGGCATATGTTTGAGGTGAGAGGGGAATGATTTAAAAGGGACGTGACCGGCAAGGTTTTCATGCAGAGGATGGTGCATGTGTGTAACAAACTACCAGATAATGACAACATTTAAAAGGCATCTGGATAGGTACATGAATAGGAAGGATTTAGAGGGATATGGGCCAAATGCGACTCGGTTAATTTAGGATATTTGGTTGGCATGACAAGCTGGGCCGAAGGGTCTGTTTCCATGCTTTATAACTCTAATCAGCTTTGCTGAAAGCAGAAGAGTCAGAGCACTTTCAGAACAGCTTTCAAAGATGTTTTGCCCTTACTGAGAGCAATAGACAATAGGTGCAGGAGTAGGCCATTCTGCCCTTCGAGCCTGCACCAACATTCAATATAATCATGGCTGATCATCCTTAATCAGTATCCTGTTCCTGCCTTATCTCCATAACCCTTGATTCCACTATCCTTGAGAGCTCTATCCAACTCTTTCTTAAATGAATCCAGAGACTGGGCCTCCACTGCCCTCTGGGGCAGCGGATTCCACACAGCCACCATTCTCTGGGTGAAGAAGTTTCTCCTCATCTCTGTCCTAAATGGTCTCTCCCGTATTTTTAAGTTGTGTCCTCTGGTTCGGCACTCGCCCATCAGCGGAAACATGTTTCCTGCCTCCAGAGTGTCCAATCCTTTAATAATCTTATATGTCTCAATCAGATCCCCTCTCCGTCTTCTAAACTCAAGGGTATACAAGCCCAGTCGTTCCAGTCTCTCAGCGTAAGGTAGTCCCGCCATTCCAGGAATTGACCTCGTGAACCTACGCTGCACTCCCTCAATAGCCAGAATATCTTTCCTCAAATTTGGAGACCAGAACTGCACACAATACTCCAGGTGTGGTCTCACCAGGGCCCTGTTCAGCTGCAGAAGAACCTCTTTGCTTCTATCCTTAATCCCTCTTGTTATAAAGGCCAGCATGCTATTAGCCTTCTTCACTACCTGCTGTACCTGCATGCTTACCTTCATTGACTGGTGTACAAGAACACCCAGATCTCTTTGTACTGTCCCTTTACCTAAATTGATTCCATTTAGGTAGTAATATGCCTTCCTGTTCTTGCCACCAAAGTGGATAACCATACATTTATCCACATTAAACTGCATCTGCCATGCATTTGACCACTCACCTCACCTGTTCAGGTCACCCTGTAATCTCCTAACATCCCCCTCACATTTCATCCTGCCACCCAGCTTAGTATCATCAGCAAATTTGCTAATGTTATTACTAATACCATCTTCTATATCATTAATATATATTGTAAAAAGCTGCGGTCCCAGCACTGATCCCTGCGGTACCCCACTGGTCACTACCTGCCATTCCGAAATGGAACCGTTTATCACGACTCTTTGTTTCCTATCAGCCAAGCAACTTTCAATCCAAGTTAGTACTTTGCCCCCAATACCATGCGCCTTAATTTTGCTCACTAACCTCCTATGTGGGACTTTATCAAAAGCTTTTTGAAAGTCCAGGTACACTACATCTACTGGATCTCCCTCGTTCAACTTCAGAGTTACATCCTCAAAAAATTCCAGAAGGTTAGTCAAGCATGATTTCCCCTTCATAAATCCATGCTGACTCTGACCTATCCTGTTACTACTATCCAGATGTGTCATAATTTCATCCTTTATAATAGACTCCAGCATCTTTCCCATCACTGAGGTCAGACTAACTGGTCTATAATTTCCTGCTTTCTCTCTCCCACCTTTCTTAAAAAGTGGTAAAACATTAGCCACCCACCAATCCGCAGGAACTGATCCCGAATCTATCGAACTCTGGAAAATAATCATCAATGCATCCACGATTTCTCGAGCCACCTGCTTCAGAACCCTGGGATGTAGACCATCAGGCCCCGGGGACTTATCAACCTTCAGACCTAACAGTCTCTCCACCACCAAATTATGGCAAATATAAATTGCCTTAAGTTCAAGTCCTTCAGCCACTGTTACCTCAGGGAGACTGCTTGTGTCTTCCCCAGTGAACACAGATCTGAAGTACTAATTCAATTCTTCTGCCATTTTTTTGTTCCCCGTAATATATTTCCCTGTTTCTGTCTTCAAGGGTCCAATTTTAGTCTTAACTATTTTTTTGCCTTTCACATACCTAAAAAAGCTTTTACTATCCTCCTTTATGTTTTTGGCCAGTTTACCTTCGTACCTCATTTTCTCTCTGTGTATTTCCTTCTTAGTTATCCTCTGTTGTTCTTTAGAAGCTTCCCAGTCCTCCATTTTCCCACTTATCTTTGCTATGTTATACTTTTTCTCTTTTAACTTTGTATGTTTCTTAACTTCCCTCGTCAGCCATGGCCACCCATGCCTCCTCCTAGGATCTGTCTTCCTTTTTGGAAAGAACTGATCCTGCATCTTCTGCATTACACACAGAAATATCTGCCATTGTTCCTCCACTGTCATCCCTGCTAAGGTATTGAACTTTGGCCAGCTCCTCCCTCATAGCTCCATAGTTCCCTTTATTCAACAGAAATATTGTCACTTCCGATTGTACCCTCTCCTTCTCAAATTGCAGATTGAAGCTTATTGTATTATGGTCACTACTTCCCAATGGCTCCTTCACTTCGAGGTCCCTGATCAATTCTGGTTCATTGCACAGAACAAGTTACAGTGAAATCTTTAATTTGTGGGACAGCAACTGAGTGAATGAGTATATCCAGAATTTTAATGGAAAGTGGGAATTCATTGCACTGTGGGGATGAAGTGCTTTAAGGTTTACCGGCAGTAAGGACAGTGTGCTGAGTGGGGAGCTGAGTGAAAGGTTAGGTGGGTTCTTGTTTTAAACTGCTCATTTCTTTCAGCCTCCAGCATTGTATTTCCACTGCTGTACATCAGAAGGAGTGAATCAGTCACTGTTATTATTAAAAACCTTACGGTTTTCAATACCCCATTGTTTCCTGAGCCGTATTCACTGGAAACGATGAAGCAGACAGATAACACACATACGAGAGGGCAGGGTGGGACTTGTCTTTTGATTTGGTGGAAGGTGGGAGGTTCTGCGCGCTGTGATCCGGGGCAAACACGACTACAGTAAATCATTCAATCTCTACAGTGTGGAAGTAGGCCATTCAACCCCTCTGAAGAGCATGCCATCCCGACCCACGCCCACCAGCTCCCTGCCCTGTCTAGTAGTTCCTGCTGGGGGATGAGACTCGGCCATAAAATTAGGGGGAGTAGATTTAAGGTAGAGATGAGGAGGAGCTGTTTTTCCCGGAGAGTAGTTAATCTGTGAAGGGTGAGGGTGGATTGGCCATGCTAAATTGCCCCACATGGTCCAGGGATGTGCAGATTAGGGTGGATTCGCCATGTTAAATTACCCATAGTGCCCAGGTATGTGCAGGTGAGGTAAATATCGGGCAGGAGGGGAAGGGGAATGGATGTGGGTGGGTTACCCTTCGGAGGGTCGGTGTGGTCTCATTGGGCCGGGTGACCTGCTTCGACATTGTGCGGATTCTCTGAAGGGAAAGGATTTTTGCAAACTGTGCAGGGCAGTGCGGAGCCGCCGTTCGCCCCGCCCCTTCGTCTCGTCATGCCCCGTCTCGTAGGGCGTCGCTCGACACTTGTTCCTCCCACTGGCCCGGCCGCTCTCCGCGTCTGTACCCGCCTCTCGCTCCACCCAGTCGCCCCGCCCCTGACCCCGATCGTCGCTCCGCCCCCTCTCCGCTGCTCGCCCCTCCCCTTCCTGTCTCTCCCTCCGCCGCCTCGACCCATCGATGACGTCACAACGCGGAAGTGGCTCTTCTCGGTTCAGAGTAAAACCCTTTCGCTGGGCAACTCTTCAATCGAAGAGGGAGAAAATCTGTTCACTGGTAGCAACTGGAGTGAATCCAGGGAGGGAGCAGACTCTGCAAACTCAGGTATGTGTCTTAATTGCCCGGGTGAGGAGGGACAGAAGGATAGGTTGGGGCTGTTTTCCCCAGCCCGCGCCAGAATCTGAGGGGTAACCTTATAGACTTTTATAAAATCAGAAGGAGCATGGATAGGGTAAATAGACATGGTATTTTCCTTGGGGTGGGGGAGTCCAGAACTAGAGGGTGATTGGTTTAGGGTGAGGGCGGCGGGGGAGCGGGCGTGGAGATTTAAAAGAGACCTAAGGAGGCAACTATTTCACGAGGTTTGGGCGGGTGTGAATGTGTGTACGGAATGACCTGCCAGAGAAAGTAGTGGAGGCTGGTACAATTACTGCATTTAAAAGGCATTTGGACGGATGTATCAATACGGACGGTTAAGAGGGCCAGGGAACACGTGCTGGCAAATGTGACTAGATTAATTTAGGCTATCTGGTCAGCACAGAAGAGTTTGACTGAAGTGCCTGTGTCTGTTTCTGTGTGTATATCTCTAGGACTCTGGCTTTCCACTAACGTTTGCCACGTCTGTCTGTTCAGTTTCTCTCTCTGGTGTCGGTATTAATACCTTGGTGTCTCATTATGCTCCCCTTCCCGGGGACATTAACCATTTCTTGAGGTTGTTCCTCAAGATGATGCATTGCAGGTTCATCTTGAATTGGCACACTTTATTTTGCTTTCCAAATCAGACCTGCACACTCTCAGCATTATGCCAATGACGTGAAAGATATTAACTTTCAGGTGGAGTTTCAGAGAGATAAGTCTTGATGTTTTTGCTTTTCTGCTCCTGTAAGATCCTGAATCAGCACCTTCAGGAGAATTAGTTTAAGTGGAGTGAGAACAGAGGGGGGGGAGAGAGAATGGGATGGTGCTTTCAATTTTGTGGAATAATAAAAGAAAAGAATGTTCTCCAGAATGTAGAATTGCTTCTTCTGAATTTCTACCCTGCACTGACAGTGATGACTTTTATATTCTCTTTTTACAGCGTTTGAAGATCTGAAGACAGAAGTTTCAAAATCAACTGTAACGTCAACTCTCCTGCTCCTCGGATGCTACTTGATGTGCTGTGAATTTTCAAGTGCTGTGCTTTTTGACAGTGACTCTCCAGAGTCAGCAGTCCTCACTTTGGTGTCAATGTCTGACAGTATCAGTGGGACTGGATGAGAGACCTACTGTTGCAGTGCACTTAGTGTGGAGCGTGTAACAGCTATACCGCCTGTTAAGAGGAAATCACGGTGCGAAGGGGCTTTACATGCGTTTGTGTGCGGCTGAAGCTTCGGCCATGGAAAAACCTGAGGAATGCCGCCCTGTGGAGAAACCATGGAAGTGTGGTGACTGCGGGAAAGGCTTCTATGTCCCATCTGCCCTGGAAACTCATCGGCGCAGTCACACCAGAGAGAGGCCCTTCAGCTGCCCTGAATGTGGGAAGGGCTTTACCCAGGCCTCTGCCCTGCGGACTCACCAGCGGGTCCACACAGGGGAGAGGCCGTTCCCGTGTCCCGAGTGCGGGAAAGGCTTCAGCAATTCCTTCAACCTCCAGACACACAGGCGACTCCACACTGGTGAGAGGCCATTTTCTTGCTCCGAGTGCAAGAAGGCATTCAGACATTCCTCTGACCTGCTGACCCACTGGCGGGTCCACACGGGGGAAAGGCCCTACAGCTGCCCCGAGTGTGGGAAGGCCTTCAGCAATTCCTCCCACCTGCTGACTCACCAGCGAGTCCACACGGGGGAGAGGCCGTTCACCTGCCCCAAGTGCGGGAAGAGATTTAGTCAGGTGAGCAACTTGTGGAAGCACCAGCGTCTCCACACTGGGGAGAAGCCCTTCAGCTGCCCCGAGTGCAGGAAGGCCTTCAGCAGTTCCACCACTCTGCTGACCCACCGGCGGATCCATATGGGGGAGAGGCCATTCCCCTGCATAGAGTGCGGGAAGGCCTTCAGTAATTCCTCCATCCTGCTGAGACACCAGAAGGTTCACACAGGAGAGTGGCCCTTCAGCTGCCCTGAGTGCAGGAAGGGGTTCAGCAATTCCTCCAATCTCCAGGCCCACCAGCGGATCCACACTGGGGAGAAGCCCTTCGGCTGCACAGAGTGTGGGAAGGCCTTCATCCGCTCCTCCCACCTGCGGAGGCACCAACGAGTTCATGTGCCATCGCAGGATGATTGAAGGAGTAACAACCGAGTGCCATTAGGGACTGGACTATCAACCCAGTTCCTGGGACTCCTGAGTTTGAATCCAGCCGCAGCAGATCATGGAATTGGAATTCGGTCAGAAATCTGGATTTCAGAATCTGATGATGAAACCGTTTTTCGGGTGGGGTGAAATTGCTGAGTGAGGCAATACTTCCTCCAGGTTATGGCTGTACCAAGGATCCAATTACAAAGGACAACTTGGTGATCACCAACAGTAAAGAAAGTGAGGTAGGATAGGGGGTGTGAGAAGTATGCGCGCTTTGACTTTGAGCTGTTTAAAAAGCAGCTACTTTTTCTACACCTTTTTGCTGGGGGGATCTGAAGCTTTAACAAAGTTGGGTGGCAATAAAGATTACCTGAACTTACTGCGGGCTCAGACTCTCATTGAAAGCTTTGAGCTCCAAGAGGTTTTTTGTTTTAAAGCTGTTCATTTCTTTCAGCCTCCTGCACTAAGTTTTCAATGTTGTGTATCGGGTGGAGCGGTGAATGGGTAGCTGGTATCATTAGAAATTGTATTTTTTTCAGGAGTGCAGGTACTGTGTTGTTTCATTGGCATTGTAAAGTTTACTGGCAGCACTGGGAGGTATGGGCTGTGTTCACTAGAAACGATGTGGCAGTGCCAGTATTGGACTGGGGTGGATAAAGTTAAAAATCACACAAGACCAGGTTATAATCCAACAGGTTTATTCAGCTTTCGGAGTGCCGGTCCTTCCACAGCTGTGGAGCAGGATCATAAGACACAAATCTTATAGCAAAATTCATAGTGTCATGCAACTGATGCCTTTTAGAATGGGTTGCAGGTTTCGGTTCACTAATATGTAAATCCAAGAACAACATCTAAGTCATGCTCTTGAGATGACTTATGGTTTTATATATTTTTTAAAAAGTGACATTCAGCTCACACAATACATTAAAGTTGTGAGGTTCGAGTCTGTCAGTATCCCGATCTTGAATCAGACTAGTTCTGTTTTTAAAGTAGGAATATATAAAATATTACATGGATTGACTGCCTGTAGATTGTGCGCTTTGTGAGCAAAATTGAAAGTATCTGCAAATATAATTCTGCCAATACAAATTTACTCCATAGAGTTGTGTGTGTGTGCATGTGAGTTTGTGTGTGAGAATGCATGTAAGAGTGTGTGCATGCTTGGTAAAGTGAGTGTGATGGAGTATAAGTCTGTGAGTGTGTGAGCATGTTAGAGCTGAAAATGTGCTGCTGGAAAAGCGCAGCAGGTCAGGCAGCATCCAGGGAACAGGAGAATCGACGTTTCGGGCATAAGCCCTTCTTCAGGAATGAGGAAAGTTTGTCCAGCAGGCTAAGATAAAAGGTAGGGAGGAGGGACTTGGGGGAGGGGCGTCGGAAATGCGATAGGTGGAAAGAGGTCAAGGTGAGGGTGATAGGTTAGACTGGGGTGGGGGCGGAGAGGTCAGGAAGAAGATTACCGGTTAGGAAGGCGGTGCTGAGTTCGATGGATTTGACTGAGACAAGGTGGGGGGAGGGGAAATGAGGAAACTGGTGAAATCCGAGTTCATCCCTTGTGGTTGGAGGGTTCCTAGGCGGAAGATGAGGCGCTCTTCCTCCAACCGTCGTGTTGTTGTGGTCTGGCGATGGAGGAGTCCAAAGACCTGCATATCCTTGGTGGAGTGGAAGGGGGAGTTGAAGTGTTGAGCCACAGGGTGGTTGGGTTGGTTGGTCCGGGTGTCCCAGAAGTGTTCTCTGAAACGCTCCGCAAGTAGCCGGCCTGTCTCCCCAATATAGAGGAGGCCACATCGGGTGCAGAGGATGCAAAAGATGATGTGTGTGGAGGTGCAGGTGAATCTGTGGTGGATATGGAAGTTTCCTTTGGGGCCTTGGAGGGAGGTGTGGGGGAGGTGTGGGCACAAGTCTTGCACCTCCTGCGGTTGCAGGGGAAGGTGCCGGGAGTGGAGGTTGGGTTAGTGGGGGGTGTGGATCTGACGAGGGAGTGGTCTTTACGGAATGCTGATAGGGGAGGGGAGGGAAATATATTCTTGGTGGTGAGGTCCGTTTGGAGGTGGCGGAAATGACGGCGGATGATGCGCTGTACATGGAGATTGGTGAGGTGGTAGGTGAGGACCAGTGAGGTTCTGTCCTGGTGGCGGTTGGAGGGACGGGGCTCAAGGGCGGAGAAGCGGGAAGTGGAAGAGATGCGGTGGGGGGCATCGTCGACCACGTCGGGGGGGGAAATTGCGGTCCTTGAAGAAGGAGGCCATCTGGGTTGTACGTTTCTGGAACTGGCCCTCCTGGGAGCAGATGCGGCGGAGACGAAGGAATTGGGAGAATGGAATGATGTTTTACAGGGGGCAGGGTGGGAGGAGGTGTAGTCCAGGTAGCTGTGGGAGTCGGTCGGTTTGTAGTAGATGTCCATGTTGATTCGGTCGCCTGAGATAGAAATAGAAAGGTCGAGGAAGAGGAGGGAGGAATCTGAGACTGTCCAGGTGAATTTGAGGTCGGGGTGGAAGGTGTTGGTGAAATGGATGAACTGTTCAACCTCCTCGTGGGAGCATGAGGCGGCGCCGATACAGTCATCGATGTAGCGGAGGAAAAGGTGGGGGGTGGGGCCAGTGTAGTTGCGGAAGATGGACTGTTCCACATATCCTACGAAGAGGCAGGCATAGCTGGGGCCCATGCGGGTGCCCATGGCTACTCCTTTTGTTTGGAGGAAGTGGGAGGATTGGAAAGAGAAATTGTTCAGGGTGAGGTTCAGGTTCAGTCAGTCGAAGGAAGGTGTCAGTGGAAGGGTACTGGTTGGGACGGCGGGAAAGGAAGAAGCGGAGGGCTTTGAATCCTTCGTGAAGGGGGATGGAGGTGTACAGGGACTGGACGTCCATGGTGAAGATAAGGCGTTGGGGACCGGGGAAGCGAAAATCATGGAGGAGGTGGAGGGCATGGGTGGTGTCCCGAACGTAGGTGGGGAGTTCTTGGACTCAGGGGGACAGGACCGTGTCAAGGTTTGTGGAGAGGAGTTCGGTGGGGCAGGAGCAGGCGGAGACAATGGGTCGGCCGGGGCAGTCAGGTTTGTGGATTTTGGGCAGGAGGTCGAAGCGGGTGGTGCGGGGTTGTGGGACTATGAGGTTGGAGGCGGTGGATGAGAGATCCCCCGAGGTGGTGAGGTTATGGATGGTCTGGGAGATGATGGTTTAGTGGTGGGGGGTGGGATCATGGTCAAGGGGGCAGTAGGAGGAGGTATCTGCGAGCTGGCATTGGGGCTCAGCGGTGTAAAGGTCGGTGCACCAAACTACTACCGCGCCTCCCTTGTCTGCTGGTTTGATAGTGAGGTTGGGGTTGCAACGGAGGGAGTGGAGGACTGCGCGTTCCGAGGGTGAGAGGTTGGAGTGGGTGAGAGGGGTGGGGGAGTTCAGGTGGCGGTTAATATCGCGGCGGCAGTTGGCTATGAAGAGGTTGAGGGCAGGTAGGAGGCCAGCACGGGGTGTCCAGGTGGATGAGGTGTGTTGGAGGCGTGAGAAGGGGTTGTCAGAGGGTGAGCGAGAGTCTTGGTTGAAGAAGTGGGCGCGGAGGCGAAGGTGGCGGAAGAATTGTTCGATGTCACGCCGTGTGTTGAACTCATTAATCCGAGAGCGTAGAGGAATGAAGATGAGGCCTCTGCTGAGGACTGATCCTGTGAGCATGTTAGGGTGTGCGTATATGAGAGAGGTATGAATAAAAGCAAGGGATTGCATTTTACTAAAATGAGGAAGGACAGGACTTGTATCGTTAAAACAGAGACCTGGGAGGGTTCAGATACATAGTTATGCAACCTGCAAAGAACTGGTAGACTGGATGGTTAAGAAGGCATTTAGCACCATTGCCACCCAGACCCACCCCCTTACTTCATGTTTCTCATAGCTAATCCACCCTACCTTGCATATCCTGAACAATAAGGGTAATTTAGCATGGCCAATCCAGCCTAACCTCCACCCTAATCTAAAAACTACCTTCTCAAGAATGTAATTTAAATGCACAACATTTCTAAGAAAAATGTCCGTCTGACTCAACCCTGGGACCCATACAGAATTCACACCTATTGTTAGAAAAGCTGTGCATTTGAATGACTTTCTTGAGAAGGTAATTAAAAACAAGTTCTGGAATTAACATGCCAAAGAGCAGAGCATCTAAAAGATGAAAGATTTAATCTAAAATTGTTTAATATATCACATCTCCATGACACTGGACTCCTTTGGCTATAAATGCCATGATCATGATCTCATTCTCCACAACCAACCTGATAAAAGAGCGGTGCTCCAAACGTTAGTGTTTCCAAATAAATCTGTTGGTTTATAACCTGGTGTTGTGAGATTTTTAGCTTTGTCCAAGGAAACACGTGTTGTGGGACTGGTAACAGTTGTTATTTTGTGATCTGTTCCTCCTGAAATTTCTCCTCTGCGCAGGCACGGGTGAACAGTCTGTTTTTGTGCTTTGTGCGAGATCAGGCTAGCAGCTTTTAAATCCTTAAAAGAAAACTGTAGGTTAGCAATCGTATTTCGAGAATGGTACTTCCAGCTATGGTAGTCCTGTTGGGTCACCAGAGAGGGACGGAGAGAAGATGTCACATCTAAAAAGCAAACCGAAAAGTTGTTTTGTGTGTTCCGTCAGTTGAGTTGGTTCTGCACTCCGATGAGACTGGATACTGATTTTAATGGATCAGAATTGAACCCGACAATGGAACCCCTTAAATTTCAAGAACGTTGAAAGGGCAAATCACACTGTAACCTTGAAGAGATATGCTTCCATTTCTAACCTTGGGTGATCCAAGTGAGACATTTTTACTGATCACTCCATTTCAGAGTGCTGCTCTTTCATCAGGTGGTCGTGGACAGTAAGGTCATGATCACAGAATTTATAGCCAAAGGAGTCCACGGTCATGGAGATGTCCTTCACTAAACAATTTTAGATTAAATCTTTCATATTTTAGAATGGGCTTCTGTTCTTTGGTATGTTAATCCCAGAACCTGTTTGAAATTACCTTCAAGAATGTCATTTAAATGCAGAGCTTTTCGAACAACAATGTCAGTCTGACTCGATATTGGGACACACAGAATTCACACCTATTGTTAGAAAAGCTCTACGTTTAAATTACATTCTGAAATGGCTGATCTTTAACATTGAGAATAGTTACATTATATATTCAGAAACATTGTTAAAGTCTGAAAGCATGTTCACTTTTTGAAAAGAGCTGCTGAAATCTTTCTGAAACTTGCATTGAAACGTGCGTAGTTAGGCCACAGCCCAAGACAGGCTGTAAAGGATGAATGGCCTAATCCTAGTTTTGTGAAATTGATTCTGACGATGTAGAAATAGAGTTATAGAGTTGTAGAGCACAGAAGCAAACCCTTCAGTCCAGACAACCAAATATCCTAAATTAATCTAGTGACCCATTTGCCAGCATTTGGTGCATAGTCCTCTGATTCTTTTCTATTCATGTCTCCAACCAGATGCATTTTTTTCTTCTTCAGCTAATTGAAGCTGGAGAAGCCTGAAATCTTTAAAGAATTTCCTGAAAAAAACTTTTATTCAAGATTTGGCTCAGTGGAGGATTTTCTAAAGCTTTGCTATTGTAGTTTTCAATTTGTCAAAACAATTTTTCAGTTGTTGTTGTCCAAGGCAGAGTAAATATTCATTTAAGATATAATTGAGATATATACATTCTTTACAATATTTTTCCATCATTACCAGTGATTGTCCATCATTTGGTACATTGAGCATCATCTTTTTGTGATTCAACAGATATGATTTGAAGTGAATTCTGCAAGATACTTTTGTATTTTATCTAACTTTGCTTTGTATTAAAGATTTCCTTTGTGACATTTTAATTAAAATATCTCAATGTATAATAATGAAACAGCTAATTTATTCTGAAATTATTTCAATTAGTTGGTCGATTTCCAAATAATAGCTGCATAACTGTTGTAAATATTGATACCCAGGAAAGCTATTTTGTTTAATATATTTCCTTTGTAAAGATTTTATAAAATGATTGTATTTTCATGTGAAATAAAATTTGCAGTGTTTTATTAAATGGTTGAAAATAACTTTGCACTTAATTGCTCCATTTGGGATTAAACATAGATTATTTTTATCAAAATCATATTCACAATTTATGGTGAGTGTATTAACAAACAAATGTTGCCATTTGCCATTGAATTGCCTCAAACACAATTTGAAATTCTTGAATGAGTTGAATAAGGGGTACACTGTGAATATTTATTGCGCATTTCTGAAATTCTCTGCATTGCCATTGCATTTGGTTAAACAAGATATGTAACCTTCCTCATAACTTTCTATTTCTTTGATATTTCATTTGCTATTGCCCAAATAACTTAATCAAATGCCAAAACGTTTTTTAAGCTGTGAATTTTCGGTCTGGTAATGTCATTCAGTTGTGAACAATCTGAAGATTGATTTCAATACATATAAGAATGTCAAAGAGATTGTGATAATAGAAAGTCAACATGGAGAATTGCCAATGAAACGTAAACCAAGGCTGCTCTTAATTTGGTACAGACTAAATCGCAATCAAAATGATAAGAATAAGTAGAAATAACGGCATTGTGCACAAACTGTTTGTAGTGAGTTCAGAATTTTTCTGATCATTTAATTCTGACACATGTAGTGTGCAGCACTTATTTGTTCATGAAATGTGAGCATCACTGGCAGAGCCAGTATTTTTCATCATCCCCTCTTTCCCTTGAAAACTTGACTGCTAAGCACCCATATGAATATTGGGTGAGGACACAATGAGGTTGAGTTGCAAGGCCTACTGTGGCATAACAAATTGTACTGGCTTACACTGCACCCTGACAAGACAGATTGTTGGGAGGAGAACAAAAATTGGAATTCCTACTTAAATATTGATGCTCCCATTTATATCTCTCAAAAAGATATTGTTTGCTCCATAAATTTGTAATGGCTCTTTTGTTGAATTATTTTCCTGCATCCGCATATATCTGGAATCATTTTCTTTTCAAGAATTTTGTATTAACGTTTGCCACTTACTGCTGCCATCATCCCTTCAAGATCATTCCAAATCGTAATAACTTGCTTATTTTCTTAAAAATTAAATCTTACCCCCCCCCGCCCCTTCTCCCCCGCGCCCCAGCCCAAATCCCTTTTCTTATAAAGTGGCTGAACTATTTCGAACATGGTCACGCTTTCTAAATATTACCATGTACTTTTAATTGAGATTTCAATGTGTCTTTTTAAATATAAAAATGCCCCTTCAAATGTAGTTATGCCCTTTAAATGTGTTATGTTCCTCTAAGTGCAATCTTGCCCCTCGATAATGTATCTTTACCCCTTTAGATATGACTGTCTCTTAAAGCGTCATTTCTACTTATAAATAGGGCATCGTCTCTTCGAAATGTAGATTCATTTAGATATGACAGCGTCATTTTGCATATTAAGATATCCCTTTGAATGTGCCTACATCCCTTTGAAATGTAATCTCGTCCATTTCAATCTATTTGCAGAAATAGCCCGTTTAAATGTCCACGTCCCTTTTAAAATGCAGATTTGACCAACACCCTGGAGTTGTTCAGGGAGAGGTGGGTGCCGCAGGGAGTGGAGTGCATCATTTCTCCCTCCAACTCTATTTTGATTTAGTCCCTACCCTCCCCCTCACTGTTTTTGATCACACAGCACTGCCCTTTGATGTGAAGGGCAGTGTTTGTCACTGGCCACCCGGGTGTTTTCCTATCTTCCTGGTGGTGGAAATTGAATAAAGATTCGTGCACTTTGTCTCTCACTGTGTCTCACACCTGCGCACACACACCATGGGTGCTGGGGATAAAATAAGCACTACCGCACTTAGGTGAAAAAGGAAAAAAAAGAGAAAAAAAAAATAATAAAAAAAATAAAATGCAGATTTGCCGCTTCACGTAGCAGCAGTTGTTGCGCGAGGTGGCTGTTGCTTGGTGACGGTGAGGATCCCTGGCCCCGCCCATCCCCCCTGAGCTGACGTCATGCGGGGGCGAAGGCGGTTGGAAGGAGAAGGCGCTCGAGCGGGGAAGCGGCGGCCGTTAGGAAAATGGCGCCGTGCGGCCCGGGGCAGACACCCGTCACTGGGCACCGCCGCCTTCCTGGCGCAGCTGCTGTGTCACGGCCACACCGGCCGGCTGTACAGCAGGCAGGAGCCGGTGACCATTCTGGAGGCGGAGGTTCCTCAGTCATTGAAGGGGTAGGACCTGTTGAGAATGGTTAGTGAAGTGTGTGGTGTACTGAGCCTTATTAACATGGATATAGTTTATAATTTCTCAAAGTATACATTTTATTATTTAGAATGGTAGAGATGTACAGCACGGAAACAGACCCTTCGGTCCAACCCGTCCATGCCAACCAGGTATCCTAAATTAATCCGGTCCCACTTGCCAGCACTTGGCTCATGCCTCTAATACCCATCCAGAGACCTTTTAAGTGCTTTAATTGTAGCAGCCTCCACCACTTCCTCTGGCAGCTCATTCCATTCACGCACCACCCTCTGCATGGAAACGTTGCCCCTTAGGTACCTTTTATATCTTTCTGCTCTCACCCTGAACCTAGGCCCTCTAGTGCAGACCTTCACCCCCTACACTAGGGAAAAGACATAAGAAAGTTGAGCATCCAGACAAGACGGAAAAGCCACAAGATATCGAGCCAGATGGGGAAAAAAGTTGTGGTTCTATCTTTTCTTTCTTATTGGCATTTGCACTTCAAAATCTGTCAATAATGCCAGCATCACCACTGAGCATATTGCATACGTTCCTCTGTGTCAACAAGCATTGCGCATGTTCCTTGCTTTGGGTGTCACCCTTGTTCAGGACTGGGGGTGGGTGTTGGGAGAGCTGCAGAACAAGGGTGTGCTGGGAGCAGGGTGGTGAATTGGGGATAGGTGGAGACAAGTAGAGGGTACAAACTGGTTGGTCAGTGGGAGGAAGGAATCTGGTTGGGGGCAGGGAGGGGTGGGGAAGAGCCTGGGAAGGGATTTGAGGAGTGGGGAAGGAGGTTATTTGAAATTGGAGAACTCAGTGTTGAGTCCTCCAGGCTGTAGGCTGCCCAGGTGGAAGATGTTGTGGTGTTCCTCCAATTTGTAGTTTGGTTTGTTGTGTCAATGGAGGTGGCCTAAGATGGTCATGTCAGAAAGGGAGTGGGAAGGGGAATTAAAATGGGTGGTGATTGGGAGGTACGGTTGGCCTCTGCAGACCCAGCTGTGACCTATCACCTTCGTCTCCTCCCCCACTCACCCATTGTACTCTATGCTACTCTCTCCCCACCCCCCGATCCCCTAGCTTATCTCTTCACGCTTCAGGCTGTCTGCCTTTATTCCTGATGAAGGGCTTTTGCCCGAAACGTCGATTATGCCTGTCCTCGGATGCTGCCTGAATTGCTGTGCTCTTCCAGCACCACTGATCCAGAATCTGGTTTCCAGCATCTGCAGTCATTGTTTTTACCTCGTTGATTTTAACCCTACTGCGAATCCTCTTGCAAGGATACCTGCCTTGAAGAAGTTTTCCTCCTCTCTCTACAAGAATCTCAGGGAGTCTCTCTCTCACTGCAACTCCCAGGTCATTTCCTCAGCCCTGAAGCTCTTACTCTATGCCACTCTCTCCACACCCCCACCCTCCTCTAGCTTATCTCTCCACGCTTCAGGCTCTCTGCCTTTATTCCTGATGAAGAGCTTTTGCCCGAAACGTCAATTTTGCCTGTCCTCGGATGCTGCCTGAATGGCTGTGCTCTTCCAGCACCACTGATCCAGAAACTGGTTTCCAGCATCTGCAGTCATTGTTTTTATGTTGAGAAGTGCCTTACAGGAAGTTGGAGATTTACATATTAATGATGCCTGCAACCCATTTGAAAAGATGAAATACTTAACAATCCAAGTTTGTTCAATATATCATTTCTGTGGCAGGACACTGCACTGTTTTTCCATAAATTCTGTCCCTTATGATCTTATTCTCCACAACCACCTGATGAAAGTGCTTCCAAATAGCTTGGTGTTATGTGATTTTTAACTTTGTCCAGGTTAGGGTGGATTGGCCATGCTCAAATTACCCATAGTGCCCAGGGATGTCCAGGTGAGGTGCATTAGTCAGGGGTGAATGTAGAGAAATGGGGGTAGGGGAGTTACTTTCTGGAGGGTCGGGTGGAATCGTTGGGTCGAGTAACCTGCTTCCACACTGGGGGGACTCTCTGAAGAGAAGAATGGATCCCAGGAACTGGACTCTCTCCACTGGCGGATAATTAAACCATTTTGTTTCTACTTGTACGCTTTACTGGAGGGAGGGAAGAGTCCATTCGCTCTTCTGCTCTTTAACTCCCAATCCCTTGGGGTGAGAGGTATCACTTACACTTTGTGGGCGGCACGGTGGCACAGTGGTTAGCACTGCTGCCTCACAGAGACCCGGGTTAAATTCCCGCCTCAGGCGACTGACTGTGTAGAGTTTGCAGGTTCTCCCCGTGTCTGCGTGGGTTTCCTCCGGGTGCTCCGGTTTCCTCCCAACAGTCCAAAGATGTGCAGGTCAGGTGAATTGACCATGCTAAATTCCCCGTAGTGTTAGGTAAGGGGTAAATGTAGGGGTCTGGGTGAGTTGGGCTTCGGCGGGTCAGTGTGAACTTGTTGGGCCGAAGGGCCTGTTTCCACACTGTAAGTAATCTAATGAGTGGGAAGTGAGTAACTTTGATTGTGGATTTCCTCCAAACGTCGGTTATCGGAGAGATAGAAAGATGCTGTGCTGGCGGGGCAGACAGAAATGGACACCGAGGACTCTTCCCTCAAGTAGATTCATATGAGTACATTGTTGTGCAGTCTGCTTGGTGTTCAGAATTCGTCTTCACCCAGCAATCTTACAGAAAATCTCTCGCAAAGTGGGCATCGCTTTCATCGCTGCGACCGCGCAGCAGTTAACATCTGAGCCCAAGTGTCCCAGATGAAGAGAATCCGAGTGAAACCTTCACTCACTGAGAGTCATCCCCACGGCACTGAGCTGCGGGACTGCAGGCAGTCCAACACGGAAGGGACGGTTAAATGAACCATTGTCGCTCCCTCAGCATCTCTGTCCCATAGACAGGCAGCGGGACGGCATAAACACGTACCATCGTTCCCCCGCCGACAGAGGCGGTCCAGCCCATCGTGTCCACGGCGACTCTCTGCCACTTGTCTCTCTCTGAGGTTATTCACAATCAGTGATATCTGTCCGAATACTAAGGGGCTGTGTCTGAATGGTGATACCGTTTCTGACATGTTGATCGTCTTGTCATTCACGTACGAACCGGCGTGGCGAATTACGGCAGGCAAGGCACGAAATCACAAGGTATGCGTCTCAGCTCACTGGCATCTCAGAGAAGTGGGTTTGCGATTCAGTTCATAGGAAAAGAAGAACAGGAGAAGACCACTCAGACATCCAAAAGCAAGTGACTTGACCGGTGTGAGTTTCGGTATGATATGGGGCATTCAGACACTCAGGAAGTCGTTTGAAAGGCAAGACGCTGAACAGAGTGCCATCACAAAGGAAAGTCGCTCAAAAGAGACATTGTTGAAACTTTATTGCTGGAACAGCACAGCAGGTCAGGCAGCATCCAGGGAACAGGAGATTCGACGTTTCGGGCACAGGCCCTTCTTCAATGCCTGACCTGCTGTGCTGTTCCAGCAATAAAGTTTCAACTTTGATCTCCAGCATCTGCAGACCTCACTTTCTTCCCAAAAGAGACATTGAATAATAGCAGAGGATGGTTTCGATCCATCGACCTGGGGGTTATGAGCACAGCACGCTACCGCTGCGCCACTCTGCTCCTACGCACCGCACCGTCTTCCACAGGCCCCTTCAGGCTTTCGTCTGGCGCGTGGCATGCACGTTCGAGACTGATGTCAAAGATCTCCACTGCTGTCGTCTTATATGGTGTTGCGCAGACGTATGGAGGCTGTGTAAATATAAACTTTTTCTAATTTCCCACATTCTGGTGGTCGAACTGTGATTTCACTCTGAATAGACGCCATGCGGCCCACCTTCGCTCTGCTGGGTCGACACAGTAAGTAAACGTGGGTCTCTATTCGTATCATTCTCTTGCCTTCTCCATGTAATTCTGCACATTGTTACTTTAAACATGACCACCGAATTCCCGTTTGCGTCTAATGAATCTGCCTCTTTGTCAGTGTCAGTTAGGGATTTACTGACCCCAACCACTCCCTGTACGAAAGCGTTCTCCCTAATGTCACTTTTGGTTCTTTTCCTCATGACTTTAAAACTCTGCCGAATCGTTGCCGATCCTTTCAGGCGTGGGAGCATTTTGACTACATTACTTTCTCTGTCTCGACTTCGCATGACTTGGAAAGCTTCAATCGGGCCAGATTTCAAACTTCTGTTCTCCGAAGAGAGCTGTCCCAAATTTCCAATCGACCCTCATCGCTGACAGCCCTCAAACACCGCACCACTCACGTCAATCTATTCAACGCTCTCGCCAATCATTTTACTTCGCTGCTTTCTGTCCCATTGGTTCTCCAGGGAGCCCAAACTCGTTTAACGAAAGTGCTTTTTGAGAAAATTAAACAGGCTCGTTTGCACAAGTCACGAAACGCGAGCTCGTCCGGGATTTGAACCCGGGATCTCTCGCACGTCCGCGTCGACGAAGACCCAAAGCAAGAATCATTCCCCTAAACCAACGAGTCAGCCAACTGGCGTCCCTGCGCCCCCACTCTACCTCTTGAACCAGCTGAGTCTTGCTCAGAGTGAAGTATAGTTGACATTGAACAGACTGGGGCTGTTTTCTCTGGAACGTCGGAGGCTGAAGGGTGACTTTATGCAAAATTATGAAGGGCATGGATAGGATAAATAGGCAAAGTCTTTTCCCTGGGGTCGGGGAGTCAAGAACTAGGGGGGCATAGCTTTAGGGTGAGAGGAGAAAGATATAAAAGAGACCTAAGGGGCAACTTTTTCACGCAGAGGGTGGTGCGTGTATGGAATGAGCTGCCAGAGAAAGTGGTGGAGGCTGGTACAATTGCAACATTTAAGTGGCGTTTGGATGGATATATGAATAGGAAGGGTTTGGAGGTATATGGGCCGGGTGCTGTCAGGTAGGACTAGATTGGGGTGGAATATCTGATCGGCATGGACGGGTGAGACCGAAGGGTCTGTTTCCATGCTGTACATCTCTATGACTCTATGAACAGCTGCTTCTCATTCTGTCTCTCTGCTGCCGTATGCCCGTCCCCAGGAACCGGGCCCTCTCTATTGGCAGAAAATTAAACCGTTTTCTTTCTAAACATTTCTCTGACACCGGAGTGACCACTCACAGGCATTGCCCTCCTCAACATAGGGTACAGAGAACAGGAGAAGACCCCGCAGACCTCCACGAGTGTGTCATCTCAACTGTGCACATTGGGCCAGTGTATCAATGTGAAATATTTACGTCGAAATTTTTTGGGAAGCAGATGAGAAGGCGAGGTGCACAACAGTGCGCCGTTATACGGGAAAGCTGCTAAAGGCGACATTGAGTGAATAGGAAAGATGGTTTCCCTTCTGGGTTATGCTCCCATCACGCACCGGCAGACATATCGCCGGCAAGCAAATATCAACTCTGTCTAAATTGCCACATTCTGTTTTTACGAACCGTGACTTCACTCAGAAGCACAATTTTCCTGCTCCCTCCTGAATATCCTTCCAGGCTCGAATATACCTTCCAGGTGAAGCAGCACTTTACCTACACATTTGCCGCAACCTAGTCTACTGCATTCGCTCGTCCTCGTGACTTTAACGCTCTGCCGAATCACTACAGATCCTTTCAGGCATGGGAGCATTTTCACAGCATTATTTCATGTTTCTAGGCCACTACTGACTTGGAAAACTTCGGTTCTCCGAGGAGAGCTGGCCCAATATTTCAATCTATCTTTATTGCTGACATTCCTCAAACACCACACCACTCACGTTAACCTGTTCAACGTGATCTCCAACCATTTCACTTCCCTGTTTTCTCAGTCATTCGTACTCCAGGCAGCCTAACCTCGTTTCACGAAGATGCTTTTTGAGAAAATTAATGGGGCATTTTGCACAAATGAAGTGAAGAGACGCAGCCTTGTCTGGGATTTGAATCCAGGACCGCGCACAAGTCTGCACAGTTAAAGACTCTACTTGAGAATCATGTCCCGAGACCAACAAGCCAAACAGCGGATATTCCCCAACCTACCACACATCTCTTGAGCCAACTGAGACTTGTTAGTGTGAAATACATTTGACATTGCTCTAAGAATTGCAAGCGGCAAAGAGTTTCCAGAGCAGCTGCTTCTCATTCTGTCTCCCTGCTGCTGCTTGTCCCGTCCCCAGGAACCGGGCTCCCTCCACTGTTTCAAAACTTCTCTCTGACACCCGAGTGGCCAGTGACAAGCGTTGCCCTCCTCAACATAGGATACAGAGAACAGGAGACCACTCAGAGGTTGTCACCTCAACTGTGCACACAGGGCCAGTATATCATTGTGAAATACTTATGCCGAAGCTTTTTTGAGAAGCGGATGAGAAGGCAAGGTGCAGAACAGAGCCCCGTTAAACGGGAAAGCTGCTAAAGACGACGTTGAATGAATAGGAGAGAATGGTTTCTCTTTTGGGTTATGGTCCCAACACGCACGCGTTGTGCCATTCTCCTGCATTGCTCGGCAGTTTTTCCAGAGAAGTATTCAGCTTTTCATCTGGCGTGTGGCAGGCACGTTTGAGAATGACGTCAAAAGATCTTCACTGCTGTCGTGTCATATGCTGTTGTGCAGACATATCGTCGATGTGCAAAAATAAACTCTGTCTAAATTCCCACATTCTGTTTTTCGAACTGTGATTTCGCTCAGAATCACTCATTTTCAAAACTCGCAATATTCAAACTTTAACAAAGTGCTCATAGAAATGATTACTGAACACCTGGAAGAAATTCTTCCAAACTTACCTGGGGAATTTCGCTTTGAGGGGTCTTGAACTTTAAGTAGAAGGAAGGGAAGTTTGCCTCAAGGCTGTTTAATGTGGAGATGTGTTCTCCATGTAAACTGGTCGTAGTTGACCATCCAGTGCTTCCCGATGCAGGGCTGCCTGAATCCCAGGGAAGTTTACTTGTAGCAACTGGAGTGAATCCAGAGATAGAACAGTTCTGCAAAGGTGCTCAAATACTTTCTAACTCTCTTTTAGTTATTTTCCTTGTGTATTCCCTCAGTTTGGCACGTATGCAGTTTGCACCCTGGAAAATGGTTGCTTTTTTCCTCATGTTCACAATTAAAAGTGTAGTTTCTCATGGAAGTGAGCTGCATTGAAAGGATTGGCATATTGATATATATATGCACACGTATTTAGTTTAAGAATAGTTTAGATTAGATTTGAATGAAGTTTTCCTCTAAACACACCTAAGTCTATCTGGCGGCATGAGGGATTTCAGGTTTCTGTGTGCTGGGTATTATGTGATCAGCAGGCATCTGGCAAACTACGGGAACTGCCACCTATGTTATGTTTGTTTAAGTGTACTGCCAGTGATCACTTATTTTGTAATTTTTCTTTGCAGGAAGACGTGCTGAAAGAAATCTGAAAACAAATGATACATCAACTTCTGACAGAGCCACCTGATTCATTGGGACTTGAATATCAGCAGCCATTCCAATCAAGAAGGCATGTTTGCTTTTGTTTGCTTGAAAGATTTTGGACAGTCCTGTGGCAGGAAGAATACTGAGACACCGAGTGAGGGAGATTCAGTGCGCTGACTGTGAAAAGTGCTTCACACCATTTACTCAGCTTGGGGAATCAAAATCTCACCCCTCACGGTGGGGATAGACTATGTCCCCGTTCTGATTGTAATTTCAAACACAGACCAACACAAGGAAAGCTCCCCCAATAGGGAAACTGTGGAAATGTGGGGACTGAGGGAAAGGGTTCCCTTCCCCATCCCTGCTGGAAACCCACAGACGTATTCACAGCGGGGAGACGCCATTCACTTGCTCGGTGTGCAGGAAGGGGTTCAGTTGGATCAGCCATCTGGAGACGCACAAGTGGGTCCACAAGTGAGAGAAGCCATTCACGTGCCCCATGTACGGGAGGGGGTTCACTCAGTCAGCTGCACTGCTGACCCACCAGTGGGTCCACACCGGTGAGAGGCCGTTCACCTGCTGTCAGTGCCGGAAGGGCTTCACCTGCTCCTCCCACCTGGGGAGGCACCAGCGCGTTCACGTGCCATTGCAGGGGGATGGAAGGAGCGATGGCCGAGCGCCGCTAACAACCCCGCTCTGGGGACTCTCAGGTTTGAATCCCGTCGCGGCAGATGGCAGAATTGGGATTCGGTCAGTAGTCTGGACTTCAGAATCTAAGGATGAAACCATTTTCAGAGGGCAAAAACCCATCTGATTCACTCATGTCCTTTTCAGTGATGGAAACTGCCGTTGCGGGAAAGGATTCACTCAGTCGTCCCAGCTGCATGCTTTACCCGGCTGTACGAAGGATCCAGTGACAAAGGGACAACTCAACTGACCAATAATAAAGAAAGTGTGGTGGGGGTAGTGGGGGTGAGAGTGTGCACTTTGAGCTTGAGGTGCTTTTTTTTTTAAAGAAAAGCTACTTTTTGTACGCCTTTTGATGTGGAGATCTGAAGCTGTAACAAAGTTGGGTCGCAGTAAAGGTTACCTGAACTTACCGCCAGGCTTGAACTCTCATTGAAAGCTGTGAGATCCAACAGCTTCTCATTTCTTTCAGCCACCAGCACCGAGTTTCCAATCTCGTGTCTCAGAAGGAGCAGTGAATGGGTAGCTCATATTGTTCGAAATTGTAAATTTTTCAGAACTGCAGGTTTATTGTTTCATTGGCATTGCAAAGTTTACTGGCAACAGTGGGAGGTGTGGGCTGTATTCACTGGAAACAAAGTTTTAAAATGACACAAACACCAGGGTATAGTCCAACAGGTTTATTTGGAAGCACTAGGTTTTGGAGCGCTGTTCCTTCATCAGGTAGCTGTTGAGTAGGATGGTAAGACACAGAATGTATAGCAAAAGATTATAGTGTCATGCAACATAAATGATATATTGAAGAAACCTGTTAAGTCTTTCATCTTTTAAAATGGGTTGCAGATTTCGGTTCCTTAATCTGTAAATACCTGTATTTCCAGGTAACTTAATGTTTTATAAAGGGAGGTGACACCTCAGGTCAGACAACGCATGAGAGCTGTGAGGTTAGAGTCTTTCTGTATCCCAGTCTTGAGTCAGACTGGTTCTATTTCCAAATATATAATCCTGCAAATGCAATTCACCCCAAAGACTTCTATGTGCGTGTGCATGCATGAGACAGAGCGTCTGTGTGTGTGCGTGTGCATGCTGGGTAAAGTGTGTGTGTGATGGAGTATAATTGTGTGAGAAGGTGTGTGCATGGATGTGAGTGTGAGGGGTGTATCAATGTGTGTCTGAGAGAGAGCCTGTCTATCGGAGAGGGTCTGCACGACCGTGTGAGTACTTGAGTATGTGTGTGTGTGTGTG
The DNA here is from genome assembly GCF_037043375.1 of Chiloscyllium plagiosum. Taxonomy (NCBI): domain Eukaryota; kingdom Metazoa; phylum Chordata; class Chondrichthyes; order Orectolobiformes; family Hemiscylliidae; genus Chiloscyllium; species Chiloscyllium plagiosum. Next base: position 4,804,183 of record NW_028270165.1, on the reverse strand, counting down.
TGTGTGTATATGTATGTGTGTGTGTGTGTGTGTGTGTGTGTGTGTGAGAGAGAGAGAGAGTTTCTGTGTGTATTGTGTAGCTGGGTCTCCTGTAGTGAGACATGAATCCAAGGTCTCAGCTGAGGTCATTCTCGTGTGTTCCAAACTTGTTATCAGCCTTTGCTCGGCCACTAGAAATGATTAAGCAGTTTCACAACACACACTGGAGAGGGCAAGGTGAAGGGCTTATGTCTGAAACGTTGATTCTCCTGCTCCTTGGATGCTGCCTGACCTGCTGTGCTTTTTCAACACCACACTCTCGACTCTGATCTCCAGCATCTGCAGTTCTCACTTTCTCCTCATGGGCGAGGTGGGACTTGTCTTTTATTCACGCATTCACTCCTACAGCCTGTCCTTGGTTGTGGCCTAACTGTGCATATATCAATGCAAGTTTCAGAAAGGTTTCTACAGCTTGTTTTTTTTAAAAAAACGAACATTCTTCCAGACTTTAACAATGTTTCTGAATATACGATTTTAGCTATTCTCAATTTTAAAAATCAGTCATTTCTCGCACACCCTGTTTCCCAGGTAGAATCGTCACCACCCATTCTCTCTCTCTCCTTAAAAGGGCTTGATACAGCGATCAAAGAGGGCTGAGGCACCAGAAAGGAGGGGGAGGGGCGCTGGTGGGGGTGGAGAAGGGAGAGAAATGGAGAGGGGAACAGAGTTTGGGGGTAGAGAAGGACTGGTGTTCAGAGGGTTATGGGGAGAGATGGGGGTGCAGTGTGAGGAGAGAAAATGGGCAGGGGGCAGTGGGTGGGGAGAAAATGGACGGGGGGGCAGAGTGTGAAGAGAGAGACAGCACAATCCTACCTTCCCCAGAACTGGTGTCAGTGTCCCACGAACGAACCCACTCCTCCCACAGCAGACTTGGGGCAATCATTTCTCAATATACGAGTGGCTAAGGCAGTGGAATCATATCATCCCTACAGGCCATTCACACCGACCTTCCCAATAGCATCCCATCCAGACCCACTCGATTATGCTACAGCTCTGCAATTCCACATAGCTATTTCCTGATGAAGGGTTTTGCCGGAAACGTCGATTCTCCTGCTCCTCGCACGCTGCCTGACCTGCTGTGCTTTTCCAGCACACACTCTCGACCCTAATCTCCAGCATCTGCAGTCGTCACTTTCGCCCTGTAGGGGGTGAATGTTCTATGCCGAGTCTTTTGAATCTCTTCAAATCTTTCCTTCTCACCCTAAACCTGTACCCTCTAGTTTTGGAACACTTCTACCTTGGGATAAAGGCAGGAACGCTGAGCAGCCAGACAAAATACAAAAGGAATAAAACGTCGAGGCACAGGGGAAAAAAACTTTTCGGCAAAAAAAAAATGGCGTTGGCATTTTTCTCTCGTATTCGCATTTGGACACTGAAAATTTGTCATGATCTGGAGGTGCCCGTGTTGGACTGGGGTGTACAAAGTTAAAAATCACACAACACCAGGTTACAGTCCAATCGGCTTGTTTAGAAACACTTAGCTTTCGGAGCGTGGCTCCTTCATCAAGTGATTGTAGAGTATAAGATCAGAAGATCATAAATTCTGTGTTACCATGTTATACTCCACAACCACCTGATGAAGGAGCAGCGCTCCACAAACCCGTGCTTCCAAATAAGTCTGTTGGACTATAACCAGGTGTTTTGTGATTTTTAACTCTAAAATTTGTCAGTAATACCAGCATCGTGACAGAGCATACTGACCATGCTCCGCGGTGTCAGTTAGCACTGCGCATGTCTGCCGGTGTCAGCAAAGTACTGCGCATACTCCTGGGTGTCCGCAGAAAAGGCGCACGAGCTCCTTTCCATGGACCAATGGAGAACCTTGGAGGACCCGAAGGAGGCTGGTCCTCCTGCCAATCAGAGTCGGCCGTTGTCGAAATGCGGAAGTTGGACCGTGAGCTCTGAAGTCGCTGATGCTGCTCTTTTGTCACTGAATAAAGATTAAACCTCACCCCAAACTATAAATTCCTTCCTCTGTCTAAAAGTTGTGAGTATAATAGTGTTTTTGTCAACACGTTTTCCATTTTCTTTTCATTCTGAGGTTCAATTACTGATTTGTAGCAAATGAAAGGAAAGAGTGAATCGAGGGAGGGGGCAGACTCTGGAAAAGTTGATCCAGGTCTGTGTCTCACTTTGCAAACGCAGTGCCACAATGTAAAGGTATAGCCTTTGATGTATGTAAAAAAAAAGCAGAAAGGAGGTGCATTGTTTATGTAGTGATATGTTGAGATGTGGCGAAAGTGAGATGCTGGAGATCAGAGTTGAAAAGTGTGGCACTGGCAAACCACAGCAGGTAAGGCAGCAACTGAGGAGGAGAGTCGACGTTTCGGGCACGAGCTCTTCATCAGGAAAGATGTGTGGATGGACAAAGGGGCCTCAGCGTCCTTCGAAACCAGTTACTGCCAGTTGTCAGACAGGTGCAGCAAGCAATGAGCAAAGCAAGTGATATATTAGCAAGAGGAATCGAGTTCAGAAGTGTGGATGTCTTTCAGCAGTTAGGCCGGTCATTGAATGTATTCAAGGCTGAGTTCATTTGACTTTGATGAACAAAGAAGTGGATGGTTTTGGGGGAAGGCAAGAAAATGTTTTTAAGACCAGTATAGAACAGTTACAGAGTCATACAGCACAGAAACAGACCCTTCAGTCCAACTAGTCCATACTGACTATATTCACAAACTAAACTAGTCCCAACTGCCAATGTTTGGCCCATATCCTTCTGAAACTTTTCTATTTGTGCACTTATTCAAATTTATTTTAAATGTTGTTACTGTACCTGCATTCACTACTTCCTCTGGACATTCATTTGACACACACTCCACGCTCTTAAACGAAAAATGTGCTCCTCATGTCTTTTAAAAAATTTTCTCCTCTCACCTTTAAAAAGATTGCTCCCTATTCTTGAAACAACAGCTGATATTGACCTCATCTATGACCCTCGTGATTTTATAAACCTCAATAAGGTCACCTCTCAACCTCCTGTGTTCCAGTGAAAAAGTTCCAGCCTATTCACCTAGATGTAAGTAGATCCATATTCAGTTATGATCTGTTCAATGCTTGTGCAGACTCGAAAGACCAAATGGCCAACTCCTGCTCCCAATTTTCTCACTGTGACCAGGACAGCAAGAGACCATAAGACATAGGAGCAGAAATTAGGCCATTCAGCCCATCAGGTCTGTTCATACTATTCAATCATGGCTGATAGGTTTCTCAACCCCATTCTCCTGTGCACTCCCTGGAACTCTCCATCCCCATGATACTCAGGAACCTATCTACCTCAGTCTTAAATATCCTCAGTGACCTGGCCTCTACAACCTTCCGTAGAAATGAATTCCATAGATTCACCACTCTTTCACTGAAGAAGTATCTCCTTATCTGCGTTCTAAAACGCCTTCCCTTTACTCGAAGGCTGTGCCCTCAGGTCCTAGTCTCTCCTACCAATGGAAACATCCTCTGAAAGTCTACTCTGTCCAGGCCATTCAGTATTTTGTATGTTTCCATTAGATCCCTCTGAGTGTGGGCCTATTAATCAGTATGAAACAGACCCTCCAGGATGAGGTACAGCAGGGATTAGGTTCAGCAACGAGAGAATGGAGGGAGAGTATGTGGGACAGAGATTTTCAGCTTCTAGGGAATAACAGAGGAAAGAGAGTTTAGCATAAATTAGAATTGATTGGATGGGCCAAGGAGGAGCAGATGGGGTTTAATTCAGAGAAATGTGAGATGTTGCATTTTGGTCCAGCAATCCAGGCAGGACTGACACAGTTAAGGGGAGTGTCGCAGAACAAAGAGACCTTGCAGTGCAGGTTCATAGTTCCTTGAAGGTGGAGTCTTACATAGACAGTATAGTGAACAAGGTGTTTGGTATGCTTTCCTTTATTGGCCAGAGCATTCAGTATAGGAACTGGGAGATCATTTTGCGGCTGTACAGGACATTGGTTAGGCCATTTTTGGAATACTGCATTCAATTCTGGTCTCTCTGATGTAGGAAAGATGTTATGAAACTTTGAGAGGTATCAGAAAATATTGAGAAGGCTGTTGCCAGATTTGGAGGGTTTGAGCTGCAGGAAGGGTCTGAACAGGCCAGGGAGATATTTTCTTTGGAGCATCAGAGGCTGAGTGGTATCCTTTAAAGAAGTTTATAAGGGGCATGGATAGGGTGAATACCCAAGGTCTTTTCTCCATGGTAGGGGAGTCCAGAACTAAAGGGGCAGAAGTTTAAGGTGAGTAGGGAAAGGGACCTGAGGGGCAACATATTTTCAGACAGAAGGTGGAACGTGTATGGAATGAACTGCCAGAGGAAGTGGGGAGGCTGGTACAATGACAACATTTAAAAGCCACTGGATGGGTACTTGAATAGGAAGGATTTAGACGGATGAGTCAAATTCTGGCAAATGGGACTAGATTAGTTTGTGATATATAGTTGGCACAGATGAGTTGGGCCAAAGGGTCTGTTTCTGTGCTGTATGACTTTAATCATCTTCAGTGAAAGCAGAAGTGTTGTTGTGAAGACTGGACTTTCAGAGCAGCTTTCAAAAATGTTTTGCCCTTACTCAGCTGAAGAAGTTACAATGAAATCTTTCATTTGTGAGACAGCAACTGAGTGAGTGAGTGAGTACATCTGGGATTTGGTAGAAAGTGGGAATTCATTGCACTGTGGGGATGAAACCCTACCCTATCCAGTCATTTCTGCTGGTAGATGAGACTAGGCCCCAAGATTAGGGGAAATAGATTTAGGACAGAGATGAGGAGGAACTACTTTTCCTGAAGAGTAGTGAAACTATGGAAGTCTCTGCCCAAGGAAGCAGAGAAGGCAGCTTCGTTAAGTATATTCAAGACACAATTAGATGGGTTTCTGCATAATTGGGGAATTAAGGATAGTTGGGACATTGCAGGGAGGAGGAGCTGAGATGACGGATAGATCAGCCATAATCTAAATGAATGGCAGAGCAGGCAGGACAGGCCAAATGGCTTACTCCTGCTTCTATTACAATGAACCTATAACCCTGCATTTCCCATGGCTAACCCAACTAACCTGCACATCCCTGAACACTATGGGAAATTTAGCCTGGCCAATCCAAATCAAGGCTGGTGAACAATGTCGTGATGTGGAAATGAACATCAGAGAATGATAGAAAGGGACAAGGAGAGTAAATATACCAGCAATCAAAACTGGATTCAGAAGATCAGAAAAACTGAAACTAAAAACTGAATGTGAGCTGCATTGTAACAGTGAATGAATTGACTGAACACATTGAAGAGAATAATTATGATCTGAGACTCCTTACAGGGACATGGCTTCAGGATGGCAAGGACTGGATCCTAAATATCGAGGGGGTAGTCAAATGGGAAGCTCAGTAAAGGGAGAGGGTTGGTGCTGTTCATCAAAGCACTGATCACAGGGTAGTCTGGTGTCAGCTTGGATTTCAGGTACGGATTTCTCTGTCCTCTGTTGATCTCCCTGTTCCCACAGAGTAAGATGTTGGTCTGTTCTCAGCTCTGCTGGATTTCTGCTGAAGCTTTAACGCCCCCTTTTACACGTTCAGGAAAAATAAAACATTTATTTAATCGAGACCCAATCCATAATCTCCCAGACTGTCAAACAGTCCAAGTAAATCTGAAGTCGGGGTCTCCCAGGATTCTGATAGTGCTCTACCTGAGGAATTCTCTCTCCCTTACATCTAACTATTAATATCCAACTATGATTTACAACCATACTTGCACCAACAAAAATAAAGCATCTGTTATCAAATAGACATATGGATAAACAGCATGGAAACAGGGTTTCTCTATTGCACACATAGAACCACACTCTCCATGGGGATGAATTTGAATTTGCAGCATTACATTTGCAGATACATTCTATTTTGCTCAAAAATTCTAAATTGGAGGAAGGACAAATTTGACGGTGTTAGGCAAGAACTTTCAAAAGCTGACTGTGCGCCAATGTTTCCAGGTAAAAGGGACGGCTGGAAAATGGGAAGCCTTCAGAACTGTGATAACTAGAGTCCAGAGAAAATATATTCTTGTAAGGGTGAAAGGAAAGGCTGGTAGGTATAGGGAATGCTGGATGACTGGAGAAATTGAGGGCTTGGTTCAGAAAATGAAGGAAGCATATGTCAGATACAGACAGGACAGATCGAGTGAAGCCTTACAGTATAAAGGGAGTAGGAGTATACTTAAGAGAGAAATCAGGAGGGGAAAACAGGGGACATGAGATAGCTTTGGCAACTAGAGTTAAGGAGAATCCAAAGGATTTTTACAAATACATTAAGGACAAAAGAATAAGTAGGGAGAGAATAGGGCCCCTCAAAGATCAGTAAGGTGGCCTTTATGTGGAACCGCTGGAGGTGGGGGAGATACTAAACGGGTATTTTGCATCAGGGTTTACTGTGGAAAAGGACATGGAAGATATAGAATGTAGGGAAATAGATGGTGACATCTTGAAAAATGTCCATATTACAGAGGAGCAAGTGCTGGATGCCTTGAAATGAATAAAAGTGGATAAATTCCCAGGACCTGATCAAGTGTACCCTAGAACTCTGTGGGAATCTAGAGAAGTGATTGCTGGGGCTCTTGCTGAGATATTTGTATCATTGATAGTCACAGGTGAGGTGTCGGAAGACTGGAGGTTGATTAACGTTGTGCCACTGTTAAAGAAAGGTGGTAAAGACAAGCCACGGAACTATAGACCAGTGAGCCAGACGTCGGTGTTGTTGGAAGGAATCCAACTGAGGGACATGTATTGGAAAGGCAAGGACTGATTAGGGATAGTCAACATGGCGTTATGTGTGGGAAATCATGTCACACAAACTTGAATGAGTTTTTTTGAAGAACTAACGAAGGGAACTGATGAGGGCAGAGAATAGATGTGATCTATATAGACTTCAGTAAGGTGTTCGACAAGTTTCCCCATGGGAGACTGGTGAGCAAGGTTAGATCTCATGGAATACAGGGAGAACTTGCCATTTGGATACAGAACTGGCTCAAAGGTAGAAGGTGGTGATGGAGGGTTGTTTTTTCAGACAGGAGGTCTGTGACCAGTCGAGTGCCACAAGGATCTGTGCTGGGTCCACTACTTTTCATCATTTATATAAATGATTTGGATGTGAGCAGAAGAGGTATAGCTATAAGTTTGCTGATGACACTAAAATTGGAGGTGTAGTGGACAGCGAAGAAGGTTACCTCAGATTACAACGAGATCTTGATCAGATGGGCCAATGAGCTGAGAAGTGGCAGATGGAGTTTAATTCAGATAAATGTGAGGTGCTGCATTTTGGGAAAGCAAATCTTAGCAGTACTTATACACTTCATGGTAAGGTCCTAGAGAGTGTTGCTGAACAAAGAGGTCTTGGAGTGCAGTTTCATAGCTCCTTGAAAGTGGAGTCGCAGGTAGTGAAGAATAGGATAGTGATTGGATAGTGAAGAAGGCATTTGGTCTGCTTTCCTTTAATGGTCAGAGTATTGAGTACAGGAATTGGGAGGTCATGTTGCAGCTGCACAGGACATTGGTTAGGCCACTGTTGGAATATTACATGCAATTCTGGTCTCCTTCCTATCAGAAAGATGTTGTGAAACTTGAAAGGGTTCAGAAAAGATTTACAAGGATGTTGCTAGGATTGGAAGATTTGATCTATAGGGAGAGGTTGAATAGGCTAGGGCTATTTTCCCTGGAGTGTCAGAGGCTAAGGGGTGATCTTGCAGATATTGATAAAATCATGAGGGGCTTGGATACGATAAATGGACAAAGTCTTTCCCCTGGAGTGGGGGAGTCCAGAACTAGAGGGCATAGGTTTAGGGTGAAAGAGACCTCAGAGGCAACTTCTTCACTCAGGGAGTGGTATGTATATGGAATGAGCCACGAGAGGAAGTGGTGGAGGCTAGTCTGGATGGGCATGTCAATAGGAAGGAGTTTGGAGGGATATGGGCAAGTTGCTGGCAGGTGGGACTTGATTGGGTTGGGATATGTGGTCGTCATGGATGAGTTGGACTTAAGGGTCTGTTTCCATGCAGTCCATCTATGACTGTATAACTCTAAATGCACAATGTGCTGGCAGTCAATGCAGGCAGCCAATAGATGTAATATTTTGTAAATTTCACATTGCAAATCGAAGCGGGCTGACTCAAGATTAGGATACAGACAGACTCTGACCTCACTCCTTTCATGCATTATCTGAGCTGAGATGTCACCTTTTCTTAAAACCTTAAGTTATCTCGAGAAGGAGCCTGACAGGAAGTTCTGGGACTTGCATATTCTTGATACCTGCAACCCATTCTCAACGATGAAAGACTTAACAATCCAGGTTTGTTCACTATATAATTTCAGTCGCAGGACACTATAATGTTTTTCCATAAATTCTGTGTCTTATGATCTTGTACTCCACAACCAACTGAATAAGACGCAGTACTCCGAAAGCCGGTGCTTCGAAATAACTTGTTGGACTGTAACCTGGTATTGTGTTATATGTAACTTTGTCCAGGTTGGGGTGGATTCGCCATGTTAAATGACCCATAGTGTTCTGATTTGGATGGGTTCAGGTGGATTGGCAGTGTTCAGTTACCCATATCGTCGAGGGATGTGCAGGTTAGGGTGGATTGGCTGTGCTACTTTACCCATAGTGCCCAGGGATGTGCAGGTTAGCATGGATTGGCCGTGCTAACTTAACCTACACACCCCTGGGCACTATGGGTAAGATGGATTCACTGTGCTAAATTCACTCTTTCATTAAGAGAGTGGTGCATGTAAGGAATGAGCTGCCAGAGGAAATGGTGGATGCTTGTACAATTATGACATTTGAAAGGTATCTGGATGGAAATATAAAATGGAAGGGTTGAGAGGGATATGGGCCAAATGCTGGCAAATGGGTCTAGATTAATTTATAATATCTGGTTGGCATCGACGAGTTGGACTGTTTCCATGCTGTATATTTCTGACTCTGGCTTGCCGCATCTGTATGTTCAATTTCTCCCTGGTGTCGGTGTTAATGCCTTTGATGTCTCATTTTGCTCTCTCCTTTCCAGGGATGTTAACCACTTCATGTCTGGTTGTTCCTCAAGAACTTGCATTGCAGGTTCACCCTGAACTGACACTATTTTTTCAGCTTCCCATAATCAGACCTGCTCACTCTCAACAGTGGAGTTATCCAAAATTCAGAGAGATGTCAGTCTTGACGTTTTTGCTGTTCTGCCCCTGTAAGATCCTGAATCAGCACCTTCAAGAGAATTAGTTAGAGCGGTGTGAGAACAGAAGGGGAGAGAGAGAGAGTGGGATGATGCTTTCAATTTTCAGTGTGGAATAACAAAAGAAAAGAATGTTCTGCAGAAAGTAGAATTGCTTGTTCTGAATTTCTACCTTGCACTGACAGTCATGATTTTTGTAATCTCTTTTTACAAAGCATTTGATGATCTGAAGATGGAAGTTTCAAAATCAACAGATAAATGGCTGATGCCCGAAACATCAACTTTCCTGCTCCTCGGATGCTGCCGGACCTGTTGTACTTTTTCAGCGCCGCACTGTTCAACTCTGACTCTCCAGCTTCTGCAGTCCTCACTTCGACGTCAATGTCCGACAGTCACTCAGTCCATCAGGACTGCAACAATTTTTGCCTGTGATTCTGTGAGAAGGAGCAAAGCCTTTTGGTTCCTGTTGGAGCACGTCTTCAGCATCAATGGGACTGGATGAGAGACCCTCCTGTTGCAGCGCACTGATTGTGCAACCTGAAGCAGTTATACGGCCTGGAAAGAGGAATTCACAGCAGGAAGGGGTTGTACCTGCGTTTGTCTGCAGCTGAAACTTCAACCATGGAGAAACCCAATGGATCCCGCCCCGTGCAGAAACCGTGGAAGTGTGGTGCCTGCGGAAAAGGCTTCTGTGTCCCTTCTATCCTGGAGACTCATCAGCGCAGTCATACTGGGGAGAGGCCCTTCAGCTGCCCCGAATGCGGGAAGGCCTTCAGCAATTCCTCTGACCTGGTGAGGTACCAGCGGGTCTACACAGGGGAGAGGCCCTTCAGCTGCCCCGAGTGTGGGAAGGGCTATACCCAGGCCTCCACCCTGCTGGCCCACAGGCAGGGGCACACTGGAGAGAGGCCGTTCTTCTGCACTGAGTGTGGGAATGCCTTCAGCAATTCCTCCATCCTGCTGGCCCACCGGCAGGTGCACACTGGGGAGAGGCAGTTCACCTGCTCTCAGTGTGAGAAGGGCTTTACCCGCGCTTCCCATCTGCGGAGGCACCAGCGAGTTCATGTGCCATCGCAGGGGGATTAAAGGAGGGATAGCCAATTGCCTTATTGACTGGACTATCAACCCAGTTCCGGGGACTGCCAGGTTTGAATCCCGCCGTGGCAGATGGTGGAATTTGATTTCGGTCAGAAATCTGGAGTTCAGAACCTCATGAAGAAATGATTGTTTGGGGGACATCAACCATCTGATTCACTCACATCCCTTTTTAGGGAAGGAAACTGCTGTTGTAGGGAAGGATTCACTCAGTTGTCCCAGCTGCATCCTTTACCCGGTTTGGCCTACACGTAACTCCAGACCCACAATAGCATGATTGACTCTTCATTGCCCACCACAGCCACCGGTCATTGAGTGGGTAAACACTTACTTGTTTACAGGGTATGGGTTGAAATTGCTGAGTGAGGCAATACTTCCTACAGTTAAGGCTGTACCAAGGATCCAATTACAAACTGACAACTCGGTGGTAACCATAGTAAAGAAGGTAAGGTGGTGTGGGGTGGGGGTGCACGCTTTGACCTTGAGCTATTTAAAAAGCAGCTACTTTTTCTACACCTTTATGCTGGGGGGGATCTGAAGCTGTAACAACGTTGGGTCACAATAAAGGTTACCTGAACTTATCGCCAGGCTCAGACTCTCATTGAAGGCTTTGAGCTCCAAGAGGGTTTTGGTTTAAAGTTGCTCATTTCATTTCAGCCTCCTGCACTAAGTTTCCAATGTCATGTATCAGATGGAGCAGTGAATGAGTAGCTAGTATCGTTAGAAGTTGTAAATTTTTCAGAAGTGCAGGTACTGCACCGTTTCATCAGCATTGTATAGTTTACTGGCAGCAGCGGGAGATGTGGGCTGCGTTCACTGGAAACGGTGTGGAGGTGCCGGTGTTGGACTGGGGTAGATAAAGTTAAAAATCACACAACACCAGGTTATAATCCAACAGGTTTATTTGGAAGCACTAGCTTTCAGAGTGCTGCTCTTTCATCGGGTAGCTGTTGGCTGGGGAATAATACACCGATTGTATAGCAAAAGGTCACAGTGTCATGTGACTGATAGGATATATTGAACAAACCTAGATTGTTATGTCTTTCATCTTTTAGAATGGGTTGCAGGTTTTGATTCATTAATATGTAAATCCCAGAACATCTTTAAAGTCACGTTCTTGAGATGACTTAATGTTTTATCAAAAAAAGTGACATCTCAGTTCAGACAATGCATTAAAGATGTGAGATTCGAGTCTGTCAGTATTCCAATCTTGAATCAGACTGGTTCTATTTCCAAAGTAGGAATTTATAAAATATTGCATGGATTGACTGCCTGCAGATTGTGGGCTTTTTGAGCAAAATTGAAAGTATCTGCAAATATAATTCTGCCAATACAAATTCACTCCATAGAGTTTTGTGTGTGTGTGTGTGTATATGTGAGTTTGTGTTTGAGTGCGTGCAAAAGAGTGAAGTGTGAGTGTGATGGAGTTTAAGCCTGTGAGTGTGTTGTGGGGTGTATGTGTGTGTGCGCCTATGAGAGAGGAATGAATAAATGTGAGAGGCTGCATTTTGCTTAACAAGGAAGGGCTGGACATAGTGAGTTTTGAGAAGATTTGTAGCTCAGGTTGAGGTTTTGGATGTAGGTTTGCTTGCTGAGCTGCAAGGTTCATTTCCAGACGTTTCGTTACCTACTGGGTAACGTCTTCAGTGGGCTTCAGGCGAAGAATTTTCAGCTTTGCTATGTATAGTTAATGGTAGGTCCCTGGGTTGTGTTGTAGAACAGAGACACTTTGGCGGTGGTGGCGGGGGGAGGGGGGTGGAGTTAGGGGGTTCAGGTATATAGTTCTTTGAAAGTTGCATCACTGGTAGACAGGTGGTAAAGAAGGCATTTCGCACCATTGCCTTCACTGTCCACACCATTGAGTATAGAAGTTGGGACATCACATTGAGGATGTACAGGATGTTGGTGAGGCCACTTTCTGGGTACTGAGTATAGTTTTGGTGGCTCTGTGATAGGAAGAATACTATTAGAGAGGGTTCCGTAAAGATTTACCAGGATGTTGCCAGGACTGGAGGGTTTGAGTTATAAGAAAAGGTTGGGACTGTCTTCATTGGAGTGCAGCGGGTTGAGGGGTGACCTTACTAAGATTTATAAAATCATTAGGAGTGGAGGTACAGTGAATAGCAAAGAGCTCTTCCTTAAGACCATAAGACACAGGAGTGGAAGTAAGGTCATAAGTCCACTCCGCCATTTAATCATGGCTGACGGGCATTTCAACTCCACTTATCATACTCTCCCCATAGAGATACCAAGATTCCTTGTGATACCAAGAATTTATCAATCTCTGCTTGGAAGACATTTAATGTCCCAGTCTCCACTGCGCTCCATGGCAATGAATTCCACAGGCCCACCACTCTCTGGCTGAAGAAATGTCTCCTCATTTCCATTCTAAATTGACCCCCTCTAATTATCAGGCTGTGCCCATGGGTCCTAGTCTCCCTGCCTGATGGAAAAAAACTTACCAGCATGCACGCTTTTTAAGCCATGCACTATCTTGTAAGTTTCTATTAGATTTCCCTTCAACCTTCTAAACTCTAATGAATATAATTCCAGGATCCTCAGCTGTTCATCGTCTGTTAGGCCTATGATACCAGCGATCATCGTGTGAATCTCCGCTGGACATGCTCCAGTGCCACTATGTCCTTACTGAGGTGTGGGACCCAAAATTGGACACAGTATTCTAAATGGAGCCTAACCAGAGCTTTATAAAGTCTCAGTAGCACATCGCTGCTTTTACATTCCAACTCGCTTGAGATAAATGACAACATTTATATTTGCTTTCTTAAGCATGGACTCAACCCGCAAGTCAACCTTTAGAGAATCCTGGACTAGCAGTCCCAGATCTCTTTGTACTTTGGCTTTATGAATTTTCTCACTGTTTAGAAAATAGTCCATGCTGTATTCTATTTTTCCGAAGTGCAAGACCTCACATTTGCTTACATTGAATTTCATCGGCCATTTCCTGGACCACTCTCCTAAACTGTCCAAATCTTTCTGCAGCCTCCCCACCTCCTCAGAACTACCTGCCTGTCTGCCTAACTTTGTATCGTCAGCGAACATCGTGGGAATGCCCCGGTCCCTTTTATCCAGATCATTAATATATAAAGTGAACAGCTGCAGCCCCAACACTGAGCCCTGCGGGACACCACTTGTCACCAGCTGCCATTCCGAAAAAGAACCTTTTATCCCAACTCTCTGCCTTCTCTCAGGCAGCCAATCCTCAATCCATGCCAGTAGCTCAACTCGAATACCATGGACCCTCACTTTACTCAGCAGCCTCCTATGAGGCAACTTATCAAAGGCCTTTTGGAAATCTAGGTAGATAACATCCTCTGGGTTTCCCAAGTCTAACCTACTTGTTAACTCTTCAAGTTTGTCAGGCACGACCTCCCCTTGCTAAATCCATGCTGACTTATTTTAATCCAGCCATGCACTTCCAAGAATTTAGAAATCTCATCCTTAACGATAGATTTTAGAATTTTATCTACAATTGAGGTTAGGCTAATCGGCGTATAATTTTCCAGCTTTTGTCTTGATCCTTTCTTAAACAAAGGACTTACAACAGTGATTTTCCAATCATCTGGGACTTTACCTGACTCCAGTGATTTTTGAAAGATTACAACCAACATCTCTGCTAATTCTTCAACCACCTCCCTCAGAACGCTAGGCTGTAGCCATGAGGGCCAGGAAATTTCTCAATTTTTAGACCTATTAGCTTTTCTAGCACTTTCTTTTTTGTAATGGCTACCATACTCAAATCTGCCCCTTAACTGTCCTTAATTGTTAGGATATTACTCATGTCTTCCACTGTGAAAACTGACACAAAGTATTTATTAAGTTCTTCAGCTATTTTCTTATCTCCCATCACTAACCTTCCTGCACCAATTTGGAGCAGCCCAATTTCTACTTTTGCCTCTGGTTTGTTTCTTATGTATTGCAAAAAAACGTTTACTATCATTTCTAACATTACTGGTCCGCTTACCTTCATATTTGATCCTCTCCTTCCTTATTTCTCTCTTTGTTATCTTCTGTTTGTTTTTGTAGTCTTCCCAAGCTTCTGATTTCCCAGTGGTCTTGGCCACTTTATAGGCTCTCTTTTTCGTTGATACATTTCCTGACTTCCTTTGTCAGCCATGGCAGTCTTCTTCCCCCCTCCCTCCCCACGCTGCCCGATAATCTTTATTTTTGGGGGATGAACCGCTGTACTGTGTCCTCAATTACGCCCAGAAATTCCTGCCATTGTTGCTCTACTGTCTTCCCCACTAGGCTCTGCTTCCAGTCAATTTTTGACAGTTCCTCCCTTATTGCCCTTTATTTAACTGAAACACCATTACATCTAATTTTGCCTTCTCTCTTTCAAACTGCACACTGATCTCTACCATATTATAATCGCTGCCTCCTAAGTGTTCATTTGCTTTAAGATTTTTAATAAAGTCTGGCTCATTACATAGCACTAAGAATTGAAATATGCTCACTTAGGCCACAATTGAGGACAGTGTGTTAGGGGCGAATGGCCTATTCCTAGCCTTTTGCAATTGGTTCTGGCTCTGTGGAAATAGAACCATTGAGTTGTAGAGCACAAAAAACAATCCTTCGGTATGTGCCAACCAGATAGCCTAAATTAATCTCATCCCATTTGCCAGCACTTTGTCCATATCCCTCTAAAACGTCCTATTCATGTACCTATCCAGATGCCTTTTAAATGTTGTATTTGTACCAGCCTCCACCATTTTTCCTGGCAGCTCATTCAGTTCACACACCAACCGATAAGTGAAAAAGTTGCCCCTTGGGGCCGTTTTAAATCTTTCCTCTTTAACCCCAAAACTAATGCTCTCTTGTACTGGACTCCCCCGCCCCACGGAAAACCTTATCTTTTTCTCATATCCATTCCTGTCAAGATCTTATAAACCTCCATAAGGTCACCCCTCAGCCTCCAATGCTCCAGGGAAAATAGCCCCAGAAAATTCAGCCTCTCCCTGTAGCTCAAACCCTCCAACCCTAGCAACATTCTTATAAATAATTTCTGAACTCTTTTAAGTTTCACAACATCCTTCTTGTTTAGTGAGTAATAGGCTGTGAACAATCTATTTTGTTCAGGTCGTAAGAGGGGGCTTTTCTTGATGCGAATTAACTTTCACACTTTTTTTTTAATCCTTGGGTTCCTTTTAAATCTTTCCCCTCTCACCCTAAACCTGTGCCCTCTAGTTTGGGATTCCCCCTTCCCTGCGGAAGAGACAGGCAAAAGGAATGAGATGTGCAGTCACAGGGGAAAAAATTGTGGCTCCCGCCTTTTTTATCCCAAATTGGCAATTGGACACAAACTCTGTCAGTAACAAACAGCGCCGGTCGCCATTGGTCAGGTGGAGTAAGGTGCGCTCTGATTGGGCGGAGCGTGGATGACGCGCGTCACAGAAGGCGGAGACGGAAAGAAGAGAAACAAAGATGGCGGCGCGAGGCTGCGGTTTTCTCATCGACTCAGCGGGCGGTTTCTGACGGAGGGAGGGGGGCAGACAGGCACCGTTTACCTCAGAAAATACCTTTAAAATACATTTCAAATTAAAGTCAGAACTTTTCAAACAAAAGTTGTGAAGAAAAGGAGACAGTCCCCGGTGGGGTTTATTGTTTATTTGTGTATAATTCCCGGGGCCCGGGAAGGGGGAGGTGACGGTTACCGGGTGAACGAGAAAACAAATTAAAAATGTCGGCGGTGGAGGAGAGAGAGCCGGCGCCCGCGGCTTCCTCGGCGGCGGGAGGTGGAGGAGCGGCGGCGGGGGGTAAAGTCCGGCGGAACACAAGCTGGAGGAGAGGCTGCACTCGGTGCTGTGCTGGACCGTGAGCCTGGAGCTACCCGCGGCTTCACTCTACCAGGTACCGGGCTGGGCTGAGGGGGAACCCGGGGGATAAGGCGGATCGCCATTAGCCTGGAGCCACAATCACTCCCATTCTAAAACAAACATAATTTCTATTAGAATCACCATCTAATCCTCCATACACCTTCTATAATCCATGTAGGAGGGCAGGCTGTACCGTCTGACTGAACTGTTCCGATATTCAATTGTGTATAATGTATAGATATCTTTTTTTTAATAAAATATACAATGTTATTTAATACATTGGATATGAAATACTGTCATCATGGGATTTGCAGCACTTCACAGCGCTGTAGAAGGTCACAGGCAATATTGTGTACGAGAGCCTGTGTAAACCTCTCTGGTTATGTTTTATAAATGTGATTTGAGGTAATTGCACGTAAAATGTGGTCACATGCAGTCATTGGGTAGGATTGTGTGTGTGTATGTAGGTATTTAGATCCTGCGGTTTTGTCTTGCCCAATGATGTGATGGAGGGAGGGGAATGGGCATACTAATTAATCATTCTACCAAATCCAGCACCTTGCTGAAGAGCTTCACTTCTTTGCGATTGTCATCTTCCAAAGAATCAACCTACCCAGTATTTAAATGGACATGTGCATATGTAGCGTTGTGCCTGAATGCTGGAAACCTTTTTTTAAAAAAACCTTGAGTACATTTCCTGTGCACCATGCATGACAATTGGACGTGTTTGATTTTTTTTCTTGCAAGTGCTGTGAAAAGTAGTCTGATCATGTAAAAGTCGACCCCAGTTCTTCATAGACAGCAGACCAATGTTTGTGAGTCAGTGTGATGGCCGTCATGTTCCACTCCAGCTCTGCAGTCTGTCGGTTGGTCGGCTCTGTTCCTGTCTTCCAGTCCGTTGTCAGTATGTTCCACTCAGTTTTCAGAATTACCATAATTTTTTTTTGGCTTTATTCATCAGTTGAGCTTCTGCTTATGATATGGTATGAATCTTGCCAGGCATGAATTTCAACCCCTCAAGTAGTATCCAAGTAACAGTTGACCCCCTAAATTTAACCTTGAAAAGTAGTCAAAAATTTGACTATTATTTGAGTATATACGATATAAATGAATTAATGTTCATTGCTTCTTCGCTTTACTCTATTTTGCCTTATGAAAGGCTTCATATGAACACTCCACTTTTGGATAGTGGGGAAAACTTGTATCAGTACAATACAGCACAGTCACAAGCCCTTCTTATTTGGTTTAGGCACCCCTGTCAAGCCTGTGCCAATTCTTAATTCTCACTTGGACCTGCTATTTATTGCCCATGTGTGGTTTCTATCCTTCTGTTCATCTCGCATTCGTGTGTCTATCAAGATACACCTTAAAAGTTGCTAAGGTGCTTGCTTCCACCACCCATCAACCCTCTGTGTAAAAAACGTTCCCCTCCACTTCTCCTGTAGACTGCCCTCCTCTTGCCTTGAACCTGTGCCCTTTTGTGGTTGACCTTTTCACCCTGGGGAATTAAAAAAAACCTCTGAGTACCAGACAATCCCTAGTGTGGAGAAGACCATTCAGCGCAACATGTGCACACTGACCCTCTGAAGAGTAACTGACACAGACTTATTCACCTACTCCTATTACACAACATTAGCCCTTGACTAAAGCACACTCTCCCAGAGCATCCACGTCTTTCTGATAGTGTGGTGACCAGAACTGCATACAATATTCCGAATGTGGTTGAAATAAATAGCTGTAACATAACTTGCCAATTCTTACACTCAGGGAATTGGCCTTCTTGACCACCACACCCACCTCTGTTTCCACTTTCAGGGATCTATATGCCCAGATCCCTTTGCATGCCAGTGCTCCTAAGAGTTCTGAAATTTATTGTACAGTTCTTGTATTTCTTTCTCCCTTGTATCTGTATCCAGCTTCCCCTTAAGGCTACTCCCCACTTCATCTCTTTGCCCACTCATCAGCATATCATAAGACCATAGGAACTGAAATTAGGCCATTCACCCCATTGAGTCCACTCCACCATTCAATCGTGGCTGTTAACTTTCTCAAGCCCATTCGTCCTGGAACCCTTGATCCTCTTAATACTTAAAAACATTTGTCTCCATCTTAAATATGCTCAATGACCTGGCCTCCACAGACTTCTGTGGCTGTGAATTCCACAGATACACCACTCTCTGGCTGAAGAAGTTTCTCTTTGTCTCCCAACTAAAGGGTCTTCCTTTTCCTCTAAGGCTGTACCCTCGGGTCCTAGTTTGTCCTAACAATGGAAACATCTTCCCAACATCCACTCTCTCCAGGCTGTTCAGTATCCTGTAGGTTTCAATTGCAACCCCCCTCATCGTTCTAAACTCCATATAGTACCAGAGCCCTCAAAAGTCCCTCATTAACTTTTCATTCCTGGGACCATTCTTGTGAACCTCCTCTGAACACCCTCCTGGGCCAACACATCCTTGCTAAATAGGAGGCCCAAAACTGCGCATAATGCTTCAAATGTGGCCTGACCAGAGCCAGAGTCTCAGAAGTACATCCCTGCTTTTGTATTCAAGTCCTGTCAAAATAAACACCATCATTGCATTTGCCTTCCTAACTACTGACTCAACCTGCAAGTTTACTTTGAGAAAATCCTGGATTTGAACTCCCAAGTCTCTTTGCACTTCGGATTTCTGCATTTTCTCCCCATAATCCTTTTGTTCCAACAGTGACTATCTGGTGTCAGGGCAGCACCAGTGATTTCCTGACATATGAATTGTATTTGGGGGTCCTCACTTTCTTCTTGTATTTGGGGATACCAAGGAATGTCAGGAACTGCGAGTATCTCAGGAATGATCGTTATTCCTGGGGGAGGCAGAGAGGAATGTGGTGTGGTCCTGTAAACTCCAGAACTTTAATAACTTCATGAGTCAGCAATAACTCTTTCTGGACAAAGAAATGAAAGGGCCAATGAGAAACTGCTACAAGGGAGTTAACAAATAACATACATTAACCATCGCTGGGAAGGAGGAGGCAGCACAATGAGCTGTTTCTTTGGACAGATGAGATAATGGTGTTTAATAACTGTGTGACAAAAGGACAATTAATTCTGCCTGTAGAAGGAAGGCCTTGGCGTAAAGGGGTTAATTGCAGGATAGGCTGTTTCAAACAGGTGGAAAACCCTCAAGGATAAGAAGGTAAGCTACAGACCTGAGGTCTCCAGAAGTGTGGGGAGGTGGTGTCAGAATCTAAAGAAACGTTACACCACAAATTTGAAAGTGACGGAACTCCACCAGAATTCAACTCCAGAATGATTTAGCAGCAGTACTTGGAAGAACAACACTGCATCAAACCCCTGTAAACTTCCAGAGATGGGCATTGTTGGTAGAAACAATGTTGAATTCCACCATCACTTGGGTGATAGCCAAGATTGGGGCGGGGGAAGGGAGGCTGAACTTGCTTACTTGAGGGGTGACCTTACAGATGGCTTTGCAGTAGAAGGGTTTTAGGACCTACAATAAAGTGTAAATCATTGTTTCAACAGTTGGTTGTCTGTGCAGTTTCTGCGTCAGTATTCAAATTAAAGCGATTCACCCACAATCAGAGTGAGAGGTTGGGATTAATAATGACTCCTTTGCATTCAGCAGGACGGCACATCAATACTGTTATAAAGCGAATGCTGAATCCCCTCCCCTCTCTGAGATCTCAAACCGAAACACCAAAAGAGGAGCGCATTGCCCTATAATCTATAAAATTAGTGTGAAAAGTGGCGTCATCTGCTCTAGTCTTAAAAACAAAAATAAATCCCTGACACTTTAAAAATCAACAAAAAGCAATTTACGTATCCAACTTGCATGGTGAACAACTGAACTAATTTATTAACAAACCCAATAAGTCCCTTCAAACTACTGACAATTCTGGCATAAAACAGGATTCTTGTCATATGCTGTTCCAATAAATACAAGACCCACTAATATAACAAGAAATAGAATTTAGTCTCTCTGATTACAGCCAGGTTACATGTCTTCCAGAATATTCTATGCATCTTTCTATTGAATCTTTTGTTCGGAATGTCTCCTACAATTCCTGCTCTTTTTTTTTTGTAAATGATGCTCTCTCATTCACAGATGACTGTCAGGGCTGATTTCTCTCTCTAGTGCTGAGGACTCTTAGCACTGGGGCTCTGTCCAACTGTCCCCTTCTTTTATACCCTTGATGCTATATTGAGTTTTTAGAATAGGATTGGTCCTCTGTTGTCAGATTTAAATTTAATAGGTGTTGGTAGCGACAAAGAGACACAAGTCAGTGCTACAGCATGGAAACAGGCCCATCGGCCCAAACTGGTTCATGCCGACCAAAATGTCCATCAACAGTAACCCCATTTCCTTGCACTTGGCCACTATCCTAAGCCTTTCAAGACTGGGGACACATTTGTATGGTGAGAGGGGAGAGATTGTAAAAGTTTTGTCCCACATAGTGTTTCAGAGTGTGGTTTGTGTATGGACTGAGCTGCCAGTGGAAGTGGTTGAGGTAGGTACATTAACAACATTTAAAATACATGGAGAGTCCTAATTAAATTAATTGGCTAAATTGAAAAGTCATTATCTCGGCCTGCTAACTGTACGACCTTTTGATAGAAATGTTTCAGCTTGTGTGCTCTCTGTTGTGATGATGTTACTCCTTTAAGAAGATTATGTTCTTGATTTTTTTCCCCAACAGGGATTGTAAAAGGCAGAGGGGCTGATTCGTTTGGGCGAAGGGACTTCACTAATGGCCAACAGGTATTGGCAAAGGCAACAAAGGTTTGAGATTTTTTTTCCTAAAACGCTTCTACTGCAAAGCCGTCTGTAAGGTCACCCCTCAGCCTCTGACACTCCAGGGAAAATAGCCCCAGTCTATTTTCTCTTGCAGCAGCTCAAACCCTCCAACCCTGGCAGTATGTTTGTAAGTCTTTTCAGAACCCTTTCATGTTTCACAACTTGTTACAAACATGTCGACTAATTCAGAGAAGCCTCTCAATTACAGCTGTAAATGGAGAAAGTGTGTTTAATAATGAGTCATGAATAAAGGCTGCATTAATCTTTTACCGTGAAGTTTTACTCCTACATCTCAAAACAGAGCATACAAACCTGGTCAGAAGCAGCCTATGTGATTTAAGACACTATTGGTTGTTTTCCAATGAGGACTGACTTTGCACAGAAACCATAGATATTTTAAATGAATGGGGTACCATTCGTTTTAAGGTCAGGTAAACTTAAGTGGCACTGCATTGGCTTAGAAATGAGAGATCCTTGACACACACAGCTGAAATCATCACTGCACCATTATTAACAAATTGGAATTAAGGCTGGGATGTTTTCCCCCTGGAGCAGAGGAGGATGAGAGGCGACGTTTATAAAACCATGAGGGTTATAGATAGGGTTAAGGATTGTTGTCTTTTCCCAAGTATGGGGGAATTTCAAGACGAGGGACACATTTGTATGGTGAGAGGGGAGAGATTGTAAAATTTTTGCCCCACATATTTTTTCAGAGTGTGGTTTGCGTATGGACTGAGCTGCCAGTGGAAGTGGTTGAGGTAGGTACATTAACAACATTTAAAATACATTTGGTCAAATACATGGTGAGGAAAGGCTTAGAAGGATAGTGGCCAAGTGCAGGGAAATGGGGTTACTGTTGATGGACATTTTGGTCGGCATGGACCAGTTTGGGCCGATGGGCCTGTCTCCGTGCTGTAGCACTGACTCGTGTTTCTTTGTCGCTCCAACAGTTTTGAATTTTCAGATGAGCATCTCACTTAATCACACGGAATAAAATCCGATCTCATTAGTCAACTCTGATTTGGAAGTGCTGGTGTTAGATTGGGCTGGACAAGGGCAGAAGTCAAATGGCACCAGGTTAGAGTCCAACAGGTTTATTTGAACTCACGAGATTTCGGAGCACTGCTCCTTTGTCAGTGAAGTGACGAAGAAGCAGCATTGAAGAAGGAGCAATGCTCCTAAAGCTGTAACCTGATGTTGTGTGACTTCTGATGTCTTCAGCTGTGAGTTTGCGTCGAACTTAATGGGATATTTTGTACAACACGGCATTTTTAAACAGTATCACTTGGAGGGATTCATTTGAAACCTTTCAAGAGGTGAGTTCAACAAGACTGAACTATTCAAAGTTACTTGGACTCCATTTTAAAACTTACATCAGGACCGGTAGACAGAGATATACTGCACGGAAACAGACCCTTCGGTCCAACTCATCGATGCTGACAAGACATCCTAAATTAATTTGGTCCCATTTATCAGTATTTGGCCCATTATCCTTCTAAACCCTTCCTGTTCAGGTCCGAAACCAGATGCCTTCTAAGTGGTATAATTGTACCAGCCTCCACTCTCTCTGGAAACTCATTCCATACATGCACTCCCCTCTGCCTGAAAACATTGCCCCTTACGTCCCTTTTAAATCTCTCGCCCAGCCAAATAGCCTCTCCCTGCAGCTCAAACCCTCCAACCCCTGGCAACAATCTGGGAAATTGTTCCAGATACAGAAGTCAATCTTTCGGGAAGAACCCTTCTTCAGTCCTGAAACGCTAACTTCACCTCCTGATGCTGCCTGGCTTGCTGCATTCTCCCAACATACTGCTTGCCTACTTTGATTTCCAGCAACCGCAATTTTTTTTGTTTCTAACAAATGGCGGAACAGACTCAGTTGGCTGAATGGCCTAATGTCTGCTCCAGTGGTCTTAGCTTTCTACGGATTGTTTCAGTGGGAACGTGCAGTCCCAGACTCAGTAGTGTCGCCCACTGGAAGCAAAGTTTATGGAATCACAGAATCCCTACAGAATGTAAACAGGCCCTTTGGCCCAACAAGGCAACACCAACCCTCCGTACAGTTACCCACCCAGACCCATTCTCTTAACCCTATTACTTTACATTTACTTGGAGAAAGTGAGGACTGCAGATGCTGGAGATCATAGTCGAGAGTGTGGTGCTGGAAAAGCACAGCAGATCAGGCAGCAGCCGAAGAACAGGAGAATCAATGTTTCAGGCATCATTGCTGAGGAAGGACTTATGCCCAAAACGTCGATCCTCCTGCGCCTCAGATGCTGCCTGACCTGCTGTGCTTTTCCAGCACCGCACGCTTGACCAGTCTACATTTACCCCGGACTAATGTACCACACTTACACATTCCTGAACACGATGGACAATTTAGCTAGGCTAACTCACCCTAACTTGTACATCTTTGTATTGTGGGAAAAAACCGGAACACCCTGAGGAAACCCACGCAGACATGGAGAATCAAATAGTAGATTCAAACCCGAGTACATGGCTCTATGAGGCAGCTGTGCTAAGCACTGAGCCACCATGCCGCCCTGAGCCACTGTGGGGTTGCTGTTGGGGGTGTGAGGTGGTGTGCAGTCCAGAATTTTTTTTTTTTTTAAAAAGCCCACCAGCGTCTGAGTCCTCATTTTCAGAACGGGGCAGAAGGTTTAGTCCACAGTCGCGTCACTGGCGGAATCCGATTGTTGGGAGCACTGGTGCCCCTGCTGGTGTCTTCGCAAGTTGCTGGAAAATGTGAACGTCTTGCCACACTCAGGGCAGCTGAATGGCCTCTCCCCTCTATGGACCCGCTGGTGGGTCAGTAGGTGGGAGGAGCGGTTAAAGCGTTTCTCGCACTCTGGGCAGGAGAACGGCTTCTCCCCAGTGTGGACCCGCTGATGCCTCAGCAGGTGGGAGGAATTGCTGAAAGCCTTCCCGCACTCGGGACAGCTGAAGGGC
This sequence comes from Chiloscyllium plagiosum, assembly GCF_037043375.1. Classification (NCBI taxonomy): domain Eukaryota; kingdom Metazoa; phylum Chordata; class Chondrichthyes; order Orectolobiformes; family Hemiscylliidae; genus Chiloscyllium; species Chiloscyllium plagiosum. The sequence continues at coordinate 4,780,299 of NW_028270165.1, read as the reverse complement.
CTCTCCCCCGTGTGGACCCGCTGGTGGGCCACGAGATTGGAGGAGACCGCAATGCCCTTCCTGCACACTGAGCAGGAGAACGGCTTCTCCCCCGTGTAGACCCGCCGGTGGGTCAGCAGTTGGGAGGGCTGGGTAAAGTCCTTCCCACACTCATGGCAGGCAAATGTGGACCCGCTGGTGTGTCAGCAGGGAGGAGGAACTGCTGAAGCCCTTCCTGCATTCGGGGCAGGGGAACGGCTTCTTGCCTGTGTGGACCTACTGGTGCCTCAGCAGGGCAGAGGAATCGCTAAAGGCCTTCCCGTACTCGGGGCAACTGAATGGCCTCTTCCCCCGTGTGGACCCGCTGGTGCTTCAGCAGGTCAGAGGATTTGCTGAAGGCCTTCCCACAATCAGAGCAGGGGAAGGGCCTCTCCCCGGTTTGGACACGTTGGTGCGCCAGCAAGTGGGAGGAGTGGGTGAAGCTGTTCCCGCACTCTGGGCAGGTGAATGGTCTCTCCCCAGTGTGGACTCGGCGGTGGTCCAGCAGGTGGGAAGAGCGGATAAATCCCTTCCCACACTCTGGGCAGGAGAACGGCCTCTCCCTGGTGTGACTGCGCTGATGAATTTCTAGGGCAGATGGGACACTGAAGCCTTTCCCGCAGTCACCACACTTCCACGGTTTCTCCATGGGGCGAGATTCCTCTGGTTTCTCCGTGGCCAAAGCTTTATCTGCATACTAACGCATGTACAATCCCTCCCTGCCGTGAATTCCTCTTTCCAGGCTGTATAATTGTTACAGGCTGCACATTCAATGTGCTGCCACAGTAGCGTCTCTCATCCAGCTCCACTGATGCTGAAAGCGGACTGAAACAGAAACCAAAGAGTTTTGCTCCTCCTCACAGAATCATAGTCGAAAATCGTTAGAGTCCCAATGGATTGATTGACTGTCTGTCATTGACGTGAAAATGAGGACTCAGACGCTGGAGAGTCAGTCAAAATGTGTGGTGCTGGAAATACACAGCAGGTCAGTCAGCATCCAAGGAGCAGGAGAGTTGCAGTTTCGGGCATAAGCCTTTCAACTACTGAATTTGAAACTTCAGTCTTCAAATCTTCAAATGCACTGGAAAAAAAGATTCTGAAAGTCATCACTGTCAGTCAGGGTAGAAATTCAGAACAAGCAATTCTACTTTATGCGGAACATTCTTTTCTTTTGTAATTCCATGAAATTGAAAGCACCATTACCCTACTCTGATTGCTCTACATTTACACCTGATTAATGCATCTAACCTACACATCCTGGACACTATGGACAATTTAACATGGCTAATTCACCCAAACCTGCACATCTTTGGATAGTGGGAAGAAACAGGTGCACTGGAAGAAATCCGCCGCAAACACCAGACGGAGAATGTGCAATATCCACACAGACAACGGCCCCAAGGCTGGAATTGTATCTGGCTCTCTGGTACCGTGAGGCAGCATCACTAACCACAGACACCGTACCTTCCTTTTCCAGTCCCGCCACCAAGTCACTCAGCTTGAGCTCAAGCAAAGCACTACGTTTAATTTTCGCTTCACACTCACTGAACTTTCGACCCGTCCCCACTTCCCCTACAGGAAATGCAAACAGCTGGGGGGTTGCCACGTCGAATCCCTACAGTGCGGAATGAGGCCATTTGGCCCAACAACTCTCCATTTACCTCCGACTAATATACCTAACCCACACATCCCTGGACACTATGGGGCAATTTAGCATGTCCAATTCACCCTAACCTGCAAATCTTTGGACTGTGGAAGGAAACCGGAGCACCTGGATGAAACCCACACAGCTACAGGGGGGGGACAATGTGCAAACTCCACACAGTCAGTCACCTGAAGCTGGAATCAAATCCTTGTCCCTGGTGCTGTGAGGTAGCAGTGCGAACCACTGAGCCACCTTGCCGCCCATGTGTGCTGAAAGAGATGCAATGTGGAACTTTATTGACTGTACCACACAGTGGATTGTTGAGTAAGGTCGAGTCTCGAAGGACCTGGAAAGAGGTAGCCAACATTTAGGAGCGCATTGCGACAGATGCTGGAATCCGTCCTGAAAACAACAAATGTTGTTTGTTGGAGATCACAGCTGGTCAGGCAGCGTCCACAGAGAGATAGCAAGCTAACATCTCAGGTCTTCTTAGAGATTTATAAAATCTTGCTGGATACAGAGAAGATGACTGTCCGTCGTCATTTCCCTGGAATGAGGGATTTCAAGACTAGCGGACATATGTTTAAGGTGAGAACAGAAAGATTTAAAAACAAAATAAGGGGCAACATTTTTACACAGAGTGCTTCACATGTGGAATGAATTTCCAGAGGAAGTGGTAGATGCGCTTACCGTCACAACATTTAAATGACATTTGGAATAGTACATGAATAAGAAATGTTCAGAGGGATATTGGGCCAAGCACATGTAGGTGGGACAAGTTTAGTTTGGGATTATGGTCGACATGGACTGGTTGGACCAAAGGATCTGTTTCCGTACTGCGTGACTCTGACTGGATACAGTGGATGTGGGGAAGATGTTTCCACCAGAAGGAGAAACGAGGACCAGAGGACACAGGCTCAGGGTGAAGGAATGCCCTTCAGAACTGAGATGAAGATGAATTTCTGCAGCCAGAGGAGGGTGAATCTGTAGATCTCATTGCTGCAGAGCGCTGTGGAGGCCAAGTCATTGAGGGCATTTAAGACAGGGATAGATAGGTCTTTGATAAGTAAAGGGATCAAGGGTTACGAGGAGAAGGCAACAGAATGGGGTTGAGAAACATATCGGCCATGATCGACTGGTGGAGCAGACTCAATGGGCCAAATGGCCTCATTCTGCTCCTGTATATTGTAGTGTTAAAACTGGGCAGATTACTGAAGTGGTTTTCATGAACAATTTCAGAGTCCTGAAGTAAAGCCGTAGAGGTGTACAGCACGGAAACAGACCCTTTAGTCCAACTCATCCATGCTGACCAGTTATTCTAACCTAATCTCGTCCCATTTGCCAGGACTTGGCCACTATCACTCGAAACCTTTCCTATTCATATACCCATCCAGATGCCTTTTAAATGCCGTAATTGTACCATCCTCCATCACTTCCTCTGACACTCATTCCATACATGCATCACCCTCTACATGAAACACTTGTCCCTGAGGTCCCTTTTAAAATCTTTCCCCTCTCACTCTAAACCTATGCCCTCGAGTTCTGGACTCCACAACCCAGGGAAAAGACCTTGTCTGTTTATAAAATCATGAGGATTATGGATAAAATAAACGCGTGGAAGGTCACCCACCCCCCTCACAAAAGCTTCTGACGCTCCAGGAAAACAGCCCGAGTCTATTCTGCCTCTCCAGATAGCTAAAATCGTCCAAACCCGGCAACATCCTTGTAAATCTTTTCTGAACCCTTTCAAGTTTCACAGCTTCCTCCTGATAGGAAGGAGACCAGAATTGCACACAATATTCCAAAAGTGGCCTAACCAGTGTTCTATACAACTACAACGTGACCTCTCAACTTTACTACCCAATGCTCTGACCGATAAAGGAAGGCATACCAAATGCCTTCCTCACTGTTCTATCTATCTGCGACTCTATTGTCAAGAAGCTATGAACCTGCACTCCAAGGTCTCTTTGTTCAGCAACACTCCCGCGGACCTTACCTGATTTGCTTTTCCAAATGTAGTACCTCACATTTATCTAAATTAAACTCCATCTGCCATTCCTTAGCATTGGCCCATCGGATCAAGATCCCGTTGTCATCTGAGGTAACCTTATTTGCTGTCCACTACACCTCCAATCTGGGTGTCATCTGCAAACTTACTAACTATACCTCTTATGCTCATATCCAAATCATTCATATGAATGATGAAAAGTAGCGGAACCAGCACCAATCCTTGTGGCACAACACTGGTCACAGGCCTCCAGTCTGAAAATCAACCCTTCACCACCACCCTCTGTCTTCTACCTTCAAGCCAGACCTGTATCCAAATGGCTAGTTCTCCCTGTATTTCTCGAGATCTAACCTTGCTAACCAGTCTCTCATAAGGAACCTTGTTGAATGCCTTTCTGAAGTCTATGGAGATCATGTCTACTGCTCTGCCCTCGTCAATCCCTTGTTACGTCTTCAAATAATTCAATCAAGTTCGTGAGACATTATTTCTCACGCACAAAGCCATACTGACTATCCCTAAATCAGTCCTTGCCTTTCCAAATACATGTAAATCCTGTCCCTCAGGATTCCCTCCAACCACTTGCCCTCCGGCAATGTCAGGCTCACTGGTTGATAGTTCCCTGGCTTTTCCTTGCAATCTTTCTTAAATATTGGTACCACGTTAGACAACCTCCAGTCTTTCATCACCTCACTTGTGACTATCAATGGTACAAATACCTCAGCAAGGGACCCAACAATAACTTCTCTAGCTTCCCACAGAGTTCTAGGGTACAACTGATCAGGTTCTGGGGATTTATCCACTTGCATGCATTTCAAGACGTCCAGCACCACTTCCTTTGTAGTATGGACATTTTTACATTTTTCAAGATATCATCATCTGTTTCCACACATTCTATTTATTCCATGTCCTTCTCTACAGTAATCACTGATGCAAAATACTTGTTTATTATCTCTCCCAACTCCTGCAGCTCCACACATAGGCTGTCTGGCTGATCTTTGAGGGGCCCTATCCTCTTCCTAGTTACCCTTTTCTCCTTAATGTATTGATAAAAACCCTTTGGATTGTCCTTAACTCTACTTGTCGAAGCTATCTCATGTTCCCTTTTTGCCCTCCTGAGTTTACTCTTAAGTATACACCAACTGCCTTTTTACTGTCAGGATTCACTCGATATCTCCTGTCTATACTTGTCATATGCTTCCTTCTTTTTCTGAACCAAAAGCTCAATTCCTCGAGTCATCCAGCATTCACTACACCTACCAGCCTCCCCTTTCATCCTAGGTTCTAGATTACAGTGATGCTGGAAAAACACAGCAGTTCAGGCAGCATCCGAGGGGCAGTAAAATCGACATTTTGGGCAAAAGCCCATCTCATCTAGAATCTGGTTTCCAGCATTTGCAGTCCTTGTTTTTACTGAGTTTTTCCCCTTTCATCCTAACAGGAATACACTGTCTCCGGACTCTCAGTTTCTTATGTTTGAAGGCTTCCCATTTTCCAGCCATCCCTTTACCTGCGAACATCTGCTCCCAGTTAGCTCTTTAAAGATCTTGCCTAATACCAAGTTAGTCATCCCTCAATTTAGCTCTGGTCTATACTTTATCATCACTCTTTTATAGCTCATAGAATTATGGTCACTGGCCCCAAAGTGCTCCTCCACTGACAGCTCAGTCACCTGCCCTGCCTTATTTCCCAAGAGTAGGTCACGTTTTGCAACTTCACTAGTCAGAACGTCCATTTACTGAATCAGAAAATTTTCTTGTACATATTTAAATTCCTCTTCATCTAAACCCTTAACACTATGGCAGTCCCAGTCCATGTTTGGAAAGTTAAAATCCCTGACCATAACCACCCTATTATTATTTCACATAACTGAAATCTCCTGACAATTTTTTTCTCAATTACCCTCTGACTGTTGGGGAGTCTGTAATAAAATCCCAATAAGGTGATCATCCCTTTCTTATTTCTCAGTTCCACCTAAATAAGCTTCCTGCATGTATGCTGTGGTTCTGTTCGCCGAGCTGGGAATTTGTGTTTCGTCCCCTGTCTAGGTGACATCTTCAGTGCTTGGGAGCCTCCTGTGAAGCGCTACTGTGATCTTTCCTCCGGCATTTATTGTGATTTGAATCTGCCGCTTCCGGTTGTCAGTTCCAGCTGTCCGTTGCAGTGGTCGGTATTTTAGGTCCAGGTTGATGTACTTATTGATTGAATCTGTGGATGAGTGCCATGCCTCTAGGAATTCCCTGTCTGTTCTCTGTTTGGTTTGTCCTGGGACAACACTACTATTATAGGACAAGCCAAACAGAGAACAGATAGGGAATTCCTGGAGGCATGGCACTCATCCACAGATTCAATCAAGAAGCACATTGACCTGGACCCAATATACCGACCACTGCAATGGACAGCTGGAACTGACAACCGGAAGCGGCAGATTCAAACCACAATAATTTCAGTTCAAGTGGTGGATGTAGGTCCAGTTAAAAGGCATTTGCATCAGCACATGAATAGGAATGGTTCAGAGGGATTTGGGCCTAACACTGGCAGGTGCAACTAGTTTAATTTGAGAACATAGTCAGCATGGACTAGTTGGACAGAACAGTCTGTTTCTGCACTGTCTGACTGTCTAACTGTTCTATACTGGTCTTAAACACATTTTCTTGCCTCCCCCCATAACCATCCACTTCCTTGTTGTCGAAAACTCAAATGAACTCAGCCTTGAATATATTCAGTGACACCCCTCCCCCCCCCCCAACTGCAGGAATACATCTCCACCTCTGAACTCAATTCCTCTTGCTAATGTACCACTTGCCTTGCTCATTGCTTGCTGGTATAGAAGGACGCTGAGGCCTGTTTGTACATCAACACTTCATTCCTGATGAAGGGCTCGAGCCTGAAATGTCGAATCTCCTGCTCCTCAGATGCTGCCTGAACCTGCTGTGCTTCAGCTCTACAGTTTTCGATTCTGATCTCCAGCATATGCAGACCTCACTTTCTTCACATCCAAAGATATCACTATTTAAGGAATGCGTCTCCTTTCTGCTTTTTTTTAAATAGCAAATGCGATAACTTCACATTGTGCTCCTACATTTGCCATGTATTTGCTAATTGAGACACAGTCTTGGACCAACTTTTCCAGACTCTCTCCCCTCGCCGGGATTCACTCCCTTTCCTTTCAATTACTGCAAAACAAAAATTGAACCCCAAAATGAAAAAAAAATGGAAAAGAGGGTGAGAAAAGAAAGTGCCGTACTCACAGATGTTGAACAGAGGAAAGAAGTTGCAGTCTCGGGTGAAGCTCAATCTTCATTCAGAGAGGAACAACAGCAGTAGTAGCTTCAGAAGCTCATGGTCAAACTTCCAAATTCAGACAATAGCAAGGCTCTGATTTACAAAAGAACCAGGCTCCTTCCGGTCATCCCGAGCTCCCCATTGGCCCATCAAAAGAAGGTCGCGGTCCGTAATTGCGGACAGCGTGGGGCATGCGCAGTTCTTGTTGACACCGTTGAACATGCTCAGTGTGGTCGGTGGAGTGGTCGGTGGAGATGCCGGTGTGGCTGACAAGATTTTGTACCTGAATGTCAAATGTCAACAGGAGTTTTAAAAAAAGCTGAAGCCACATTTTTTTTAACCTGTAGCTCGACATTTTCTTGCGTTTGCATTTTGTGTGACTCCTCAACTTTTGAATGTCTTTTCCCCAGGGTAGGGGAATCCCAAGCGAGAGGGCATAGATTTCGGTTTAGAGGGAAAAGATTTAAAAGGGACCTCGGGGTCAGAAAAAAAGTTTGAAAGTTAATTCGCCTCAACAAATTCCCCCTCTTATGCCCTGAACAAGATAGATTGTTCACAGCCTATTAATCATAGTAGCAATGATGTTGTGAAACTTAGAAGGGTTCAAAAACGATTTATAAATATGTTGCAAGGGTTGGAGGGGTTCAGCTGCAGGGAGAGGCTCAATACGCTGGGCTGCTTTCCATACAGCATTGGATGCTGAGGGTTTATAAAGCCTTATAAAATCATGAGGGGCATTGATAGGTTAAATACACAAGGTCTTTTCGCTGGGGTGGGAGAGTCCAGAACTAGAGGGCATTCATTTTTGGTGAGAGGGGAAAGATATAAAAAGGACCTAAGGGGCAAATGTTTCACGCAAAGGGTGGTGCATGTATTGAATTAGCTGCCAGAAGATGTGGTGGAGGCTGGTACAATCACAAAATTTGAAAGGCATTTGGATGGGTACATACGGATCAAGACTAATTTAGGATCCGTGGTCAGCATGGACCAAAGGGTTTGTTTCCATACTTAACAACTCTACGGTTCTATTTCTGCATAGTCAGAATCAATTTCACAAGACTTGGAATAGGCCATCCACAACTTATAGCCTGTTCTCAACTTTGGACTAACTGGACACATTTGAATGCAAGTTTCAGAAAGACGTCTGCAGCTTTTCTATAAAGTTAGACATGCTTTCATGATGTTTCTGAATATATCATTTTACCTATTCTCAATTTTAAAGATCAGTTATTTCTCGTGAAGCCGTGTCTACCAGGTAGAGTCATCAACATCCATTCTATTTCTCTCTTCCTAGAAGGGTTTGATACAGCGATCAAAGAGGGTTTGAGGCATCCGCAAGAACAGGGAGTGGGTGGAAGAGAAGGAGAGAGAATGGACGGAGGGGCAGAGTGTCAGGGGGTGAGAGAGATAATTGACAAGGGGACAGAGGGTGGGGGGATGAAAAAGGCTGTGGGGGGAAACAGAGGGTGATCGGAATGGAGAAGATTGTGGGGACCGATGGTGAGGGAAAGAGAAAGACTGGTGTGCAGAGGTGGGGAAGAAGAGAATGCAGGGCAGAGGGGTGGGGGCTGAGAGAGAATGGAAGGGGGACAGTGGGTGGGGAGAGATTGGACAGGGGAGCAGAGGGTTGTGGAGAGAGACTGCCCAAATCCCACCTTCCCTTGGACCGGTGTTGATATCTCATGAACTGGAACTCACTCCTCCCACAGCAGACTTGGGTCAATCATTTCTCAATATATACGTGGCGAAGGCAGTAGAATCATATAATTCTGACAGGCCATTCGGCCCATCGAATTCACACCAACCTTCCAAAAAGCATCCAATCCAGACCCACCTGCTGACCCTACAGCCCTGCAGTTCCTCATGGCTAACCCACTCTAATCTGCACACTTCAGCATGGCCGATCCACCCTAAACTGCAAATCTTTGGACTGTGGGAGGAAACCAGATCACTCGCAGGTAACCCACAGAGACACAAGGAGGAGGACGCGCCAAAGTCCACACAGTCAGTTGCCCAAGGATGGAATCAAACATGGACCCCTGGGACTGTGAGGCTGTGGTACTAACCACTGAGCCACTGTGCCGTCCAGAGTTAGCTTCTAACGTTTCACGCACCCTCAGCAGAGGCTCTCTCCTGACATTTGTGGACCACACCTGCTGTAACCTCCCTTTCCCTGAGCACATTGGTTCCCAAATCTTGGCACCAGATAGACACCAATGTCATCTGGCCTCTTGCTACCCACTGCGGAGACCAGTGACAATCCCTGTCACTATTCTGTCCCTTACCACCACCTCTCCAATGTTGATCGTAATCCCAGCACCCAGCCAGTTCGCTCCTCCACCCCCTTGCAGCCCTCTCTCAGATCCCCTTTACCTACCTGATCCACGCTCACACCTCCTGACCCTGTCCACTGACTCAATCAGAAGGGTCTGTCCGGAGAGAAATGGAATAAAATGTCTGGTTATCTTTATCCCGAAAGGTCTGCAGCCTGGCTTCCAGCTCCATCTCTCTGAGCCGAATGTCCACCAGCATATGTTTGCCCTGGATCTCAGCATCCAGAGCCTCCCACCATCTGCACATCAAAAGACAAGTCCCACATTACACTCTCCAATGTGTGTTATGTAACTTCTTAATCGTTTCTGGTGGTCGAGCAGAGGCCAAGTTCAACTTGGCTATTGATACCCAAGTTTAGAATCCATGAGGATGGCTTCAAATGGACCTTGGGTTGATGTCACACTACAGGTGACTCCACTACACTATACAGTCTCTCTCTCTCTCGCTCTCTCTCTCTCACACACACACACACACTCACACACACACACACACACATACACACTTATACACACACACATACACGTAAGTCAATAGGGTGAATTTGCGGAATTATATTTGCAGATACATTCTATTTTGCTCAAAAAGTGCACAATCTGCAGGCAGTCAATGCAATTAATATTTTATAAATTCCTACTTTGGAAATAGAACGAGTCTAACTCAAGATTAGGATACTGACAGACTCAAACCTCACACCTTCCATGCATTGTCTGAGCTGTTGCTTCTTTTAATAAAATAGTCATAGAATCTTAGAGATGTACAGCATGGAAACAGACTCTACGGTCCAATCCGTCTACGCCGACCAGACATCCCAACCCAATCTAATTCCACCTGCCAGCACCCGGCCCATACCCCTCCAAACCCTTCCTTTTTACATCCCCATCCAAATGCCTCTTAAATGTTACTATTGTACCAGCCTCCACCACATCCTCTGGCAGCTCATTCCATACATGTACCACCCTCTGCGTGAAAAAGTTGCCGCTTATGTCTCTGTTATATCTTTCCCCTCTCACCCAAAATGAATGCCCTCTAGTTCTGGACTCCCATATCCCAGGGAAAAGACTTTGTCTATTTATCCTATCCTATTCTGGGATTTGCATATTAATGAACCGAAACCTGCAACCCATTATAAAATGTGAAAGACTTAACAGCAATCTTGGTTTGTTCAATATATCATTTCAGTTGCATGACACTAATCTTTTGCTATAAATTTTGTATCTTATGATCCTGCTCCACAGCTACCTGCTGTAGGAGCAGCGCTCCGAAAGCTAGTGCTTCCAAATAAACCTGTTGGACTATATTCTGGTGTTGTGTGCTTTTTCACGTTGTTTCTCATGAACACAACCACAACACTTCCTGCTGCTGCCAGTAAACATTAGAATGCTGATGAAACGATGCAGTAACCTGCAAAGATGAAAATCTTAACAGTTTCTAACGATACTTGCTACTGATTCACTGCTCCTTCTGATACACGACTTTGGCAACTTAGTGCTGGAAGCTGAATGAGCAGCTTTAAAACAGAAACCTGTTGGATTTTATATCTTTCAATGTCTGAGTCCTAATTTAAGTTACCTTTATGGCGGCCCAACTTTGTTACAGCTTCATGATCTCCCCAGCAAAAAAATTACAAAAAGTAGCTTTCGTTTTCTTCAACAGCTGAATCTCAAAGCACACACACACACACACACCCCTGACCTTCCCTACCACCCCAGTTGATTTACTATTGGTAAACACTGAGGTGTCCCTTTGTAACTGGATCCTTGGTACAGTCTTAACCCGGAGGAAGTAATGCCTCACTCAGCAATTTCAACCCATATACTGTATCCAAGTAAGTTTCTCCCCACTCATTTTCTGGGGGCAGGAGTGGGGACAGGGGATTTAAAGTCGACCACATTGCTGAGAGTTTGGAGTCATGTGCAGGCCAGACCAGGTAAAGGATGCATGTGGGACGACTGAGTGAATCCTTTCCCACAACAGTAGTTTCCTTCCCTAAAAAAATCATGAGTGAATCAGATGAGGATGTTTTGCCGGTGAAAATGGTTGCATCATTAGATTCTGATCTCCAGATTTCTGACCAAATTCTAATCTCCCATTTGCCGTGGCGGGGTTCAAACCTGGGAGTTCACAGAGTTGAGTCGGTAATCCCGTTGATAATACTACTCGGCCATTGCTCCTTCGATCCCAATGATGACACATGAACTCACTAGTGCCTCCGGAAGTTGTCCACCCAACCAAATTCCTTCCTGCACTCAGGGCAGGAGAACAGCCTCTCCCAGTGTGGACCCACTGGTATGTTTGCAAGGTGGATGAACTCATGAACCCCTTCCTGCTGTGACAGTAGGTGAACGGTCTCTCCCCAGTGTGGACCCAAGGATGTTTCAGCAGGCCAGGAGAATTGACGAATGTATTCCAGTACTTGGAGCAAGTGAACGGCTTCTCCCCGGTGTGAACATGCCAGTGCATCAGCTGGTTGCACAGCCAACTGAATCCCTTCCCACACACAGAGCAGGAGAATGGCCTCTCCCCTGTGTGAATGCTTCTATGAGTCACCAGCACTGATGGGGAAGGGAACCCTTTCCCACAGTCCCCACATTTCCACAGTTTCCCCATGGGGAGAACTTCCCTTTTGTCGCTCTGGGTTTGAAATTACCAACAGAATGGATACACAGTCTCTCTCCAGCGTGAGGGGTGAGACTTTGATTCCCCAAACTGAGTAACTGGTTTCAAGTGACTGCTTACCCAATCTGCTCAACCTCTCCTCATAAGACAATCCTCTTCATGCCAGGAATCAGTTGAGTGAAACTTCTCTGAACTGCTTCCAATACAAGTACATCCCTCCTTAAGGAAATGACCCAGAAATGCACAGAATATTTGAGCTGTGGTCTCACCAATACCATGAGCAGCTGGAAAAAGCCCTCTCATCCTATAAACTCTACCCCACTTTCATCTCCTGCAAAGTCAACAAGTTAACCTCAGAATGAGAAAATAAATGGAAAAGGGGGGTGAGAAAAGAGCAGAACATAGAACAATACAGAACAGAACAGGCTCTTCGGCCCACGATGTTGTGCCGAACATTTGTCCTAGCTTAAGCACCCATCCATGTACCTATCCAATTGCCACTTAAAGTTCGCCAATGATTCTGACTCTGCCACTCCCACAGGTAGCGCATTCCATGCCCCCACCACTCTCTGGGTAAAGAACCTACCCCTGACATCTCCCCTATACCTTCCACCCTTCACCTTAAATTTATGTACCCTTGTAACACTCTGTTGTACCCGGGGAAAAAGTTTCTGATTGTCTACTCTATCTATTCCCCTGATCATCTTATACACCTCTATCAAGTCACCCCTCATCCTTCTCCGTTCCAATGAGAAAAGGCCTAGCACGCACAACCTATCCTCGTACACCTATTCTCCATTCCAGGCAACATCCTGGTAAATCTTCTCTGCTCCCTCTCCAAAGCTTCCACATCTTTCCTAAAGTGAGGCGACCAGAACTGCACACAGTACTCCAAATGTGGCCTAACCAAAGTCCTGAACAGCTGCAACAGGAGTGAGTGTGTGGTAACTCACAGATTTCATACAGAGGAAGGAAGTAGCAGTCTGGGGTAAAGCTCAATCTTCATTCAGAGAGAGAGGTGCAGCAGCAGGAACTTCTGGAACTGATGGTCCAACTTCTGCAATCAGACAATAGGGGGTTCTGATTGACAGGAAGACCTAACAGCCTTCCGGTCCTCCAGGAATTCCAATTGGTCAATCTCCAGGCACAGCTCACAATGGTCTTTATGATGCGAGGGCGGTTGACCAATGCGAGACAGGCAGTTTAAAACACATGGACATCACTGGCTGGCACTGCGGCTGCAAGGCCTTCAAGTTTCTTCCTCTCCTGGGGTCCCCACTGGTACCCCTCCAATGACACACTCATTCATTTGGCTGAACTGGTTCTCACCCTCAATAATTTCTCCTTTGAATCCTCCCACTTTCGCCAGACCAAAGGGGTAGCCATGGGCACAGGCGTGGGCACCAGTTATGCCTATCTCAACGTCGGGTACATAGAAAGGTCAGTCTTCTGCAGCAACACCGGGACCATTCCCCACCTTTTCCTCCGCTACACTGATGACTGTATCGGTGCCACCTCGTGCTCCCACGAGGAAGTTGAACACTTCATCAATTTCACCAACACATTCCACCTTTTGGTCGCTTCAATTAAACTTCGTTACATTTCGGTTTATAAAAAATTCCGATTGCTTTAGCTTCGTTTATTTTGGGGTCGCGTCATTTAAACTTCGTGACTTTTCGGTTTAAAGAAACTCCGATTGCCTTCGTATATTTTCGGGTTCGCGTCGTTAAACTTCGTTACTTTTCGGGTTTTAAAAGAACTCCGATTATCTTAACTTCGTTTATTTTCGGATTTGTGTCATTTATACTGAGCAAGTCTCAGGTGGCTCAAGAGGAGTGGGGCGGGAGGCGAATGTCTGCTCTCTGCCTTGTTGGTCTAAGCGTATGATAACAGACCTTTGGAGAAAGTTAAGTGGACATTTATTTAAGTGTAGAACCAGCAGAGCGAAGGTGGGCCGCATGGCCTCCGTCTGCGCTGTGACACACGTTGTGATTCAGTGTGAAATCACAGTTCGACCAATAGAATGTGGGAATTTAGAAATAAGTTTATATTGACACAGCCTCCATACGTCTGCGAAACAGCATATTACACGACAGCAGTGGAGGTCTTTGACATCAGACTCGAACGTGCCTGCCGCGTGCCAGACGAAAACCTGAAGTGTTCTGTGGAAGGGATGCCGCGTGCGGCAGCAGAGTGGCGCAGCGGGAGCGTGCTGGGCCCATGACCCAGAGGTCGATGGATCGAAACCATCCTCTGCTATTGTTCAATGTCACCTCGAGCTGCTTTCCTGAAGATCGGTGCTCTCTTCTGCATTCTGGATCAGTGGTGCTGGAAGAGCACAGCAGTTCAGGCAGCATCTGAGGACAGGCAAAATCGATGTTTCGGGCAAAAGCCCTTCATCAGGAATAAAGGCAGAGAGCCTGAAGCGTGGAGAGATAAGCTAGAGGAGGGTGGGGGTGGGGAGAGAGTAGCATAGAGTACAATAGGTCAGTGGGGAAGGAGATGAAGGTGATAGGTCAGGGAGGAGAGGGTGGAGTGGATAGGTGGAAAAGGAGCTGGGCAGGTCGGACAAGTCAGGGGATCGAGTTGCTGGAGGTTAGAAACTAGGATGAGGTGGGGGAAGGGGAAATGAGGAAACTGTTGAAATCCACATTGATGCCCTGGGGTTGAAGTGTTCCGAGGCGGAAGATGAGGCGTTCTTCCTCCAGGCGTCTGGTGGTGAGGGAGCGGCGGTGGAGGAGGCCCAGCACCTCCATATCCTCGGCAGAGTGGGAGGGGGAGTTGAAATGTTGAGCCACGGGGCGATTTGGTTGATTGGTGCAGGTGTCTCGGAGATGTTCCCTAAAGCGCTCTGCTAGGACGCGCCCAGTCTCCCCAATGTAGAGGAGACCGCATCGGGAGCAACAGATACAATAGATGATATTACTGGATTTGCAGGTAAAACTTTGATGGATGTGGAAGGCTCCTTTAGGGCCTTGGATGGAGGTGAGGGAGGAGGTGTGGGCACAGGTTTTACAGTTCCTGCGGTGGCAGGGGAAAGTGCCAGGATGGGAGGGTGGGTCGTAGGGGGGCGTGGACCTGACCAGGTAGTCACGGAGGGAACGGTCTTTTCTTTCCTGCGGTGGCAGGGGATTTTCTTTCCTGCGGTGGCAGGGGATTTTCTTTATTCCAGATGAAGGGCTTTTGCCCGAAACGTCGATTTTGCCTGTCCTCGGATGCTGCCTGAACTGCTGTGCTCTTCCAGCACCACTGATCCAGAATCTGGTTTCCAGCATCTGCAGTCATTGTTTTTACCTCGTGATTTTAACCCTACTGCAAATCCTCTTGCAAGGATGCCTGCCTTGAAGAAGTTTTCCTCCTCTCTCTCTGCCTTTATTCCTGATGAAGGGCTTTTGCCCAAAACGTCGATTTTGCCTGTCCTCGGATGCTGCCTGAACTGCTGTGCTCTTCCAGCACCACTGATCCAGAATCTGGTTTCCAGCATCTGCAGTCATTGTTTTTATCTCGTGATTTTAACCCTACTGCAAATCCTCTTGCAAGGATGCCTGCCTTGAAGAAGTTTTCCTCCTCTCTCTCTGCCTTTATTCCTGATGAAGGGCTTTTGCCCGAAACGTCGATTTTGCCTGTCCTCGGATGCTGCCTGAACTGCTGTGCTCTTCCAGCACCACTGATCCAGAATCTGGTTTCCAGCATCTGCAGTCATTGTTTTTAC
Organism: Chiloscyllium plagiosum; assembly: GCF_037043375.1. Lineage (NCBI taxonomy): Eukaryota > Metazoa > Chordata > Chondrichthyes > Orectolobiformes > Hemiscylliidae > Chiloscyllium > Chiloscyllium plagiosum. The sequence goes on along the minus strand of NW_028270165.1, from coordinate 4,764,684 downwards.
CTTTTGCTCTCTTCTGCAAGCTGCCTTCGCATCTACTTACCGAATGTCCAAATGGCATGTTAGCATATCGATGCACTCGTCAAATCAAGTGGCATGATTTTAGAGGTCTCAGTATCCCACTGGTCTTCTTCAGGCTTATGCCCGAAACGTCGATTCTCCTGCCTGACCTGCTGCGCTTTTCCAGCAACACATTTTCAGCTCTGATCTCCAGCATCTGCAAACCTCACCTTCTCCTCAAAGATTGGAAAATTGGGACACCTCTCCTCGGAGAATCGAACTTTCCAAGTCATGAGGGATCTAGAAACAGGAAATAATGTTGTGAAAATGCTCCCACACCTGAAAGGATCCACAACGATTCGGCAGAATTTTAAAGTCACGAGGAAAAGAAGTAAAAGTGACATTAGGAAGAACGTTTTCGTACAGGGACTGGTTAGGGTTAGTAAGTCCCTGTCTGACACTGACAAAGAGGAAGATTCAATGGACACAAAAGGGAATTCGGTGGTCACGTTCAGATGTGCAGATTTACGCTGAGAAGGCGAGAGAATGAAACGAATAGAGACACACGTTTACTTAAGTGTAGAACCAGCAGAGCGAAGGTGGGCCGCATGGCCTCCGTCTGCGCTGTGACACATGTTGTGATTCAGTGTGAAATAACAGTTCGACCAACAGAATGTGGGAATTTAGAAATAAGTTTATATTTACACAGCCTCCATACGTCTGCGAAACAGCATATTACACGACAGCAGTGGAGGTCTTTGACATCAGGCTCGAACGTGCCTGCCGCGTGCCAGACGGAAACCTGAAGTGTTCTCTGGAAGGGGGGGGGGGGGGTGGGGGGCGTATCGCGCAGCAGTAGAGTGGCGCAGCGGGAGCGTGCTGGGCCCATAACCCAGAGGTCGATGGATCGAAACCATCCTCTGCTGTTGTTCAGTGTCACCTCAAGCTGCTTCCCTTTGGATCGGTGCTCTCTTCTGCAAGCTGTGCAGGAGGATCATAAGACACAGAAGATATAAGAATAGATTATAGTGTCATGTAACATAAATGATATATTGAAGAAACCGAGATTGCTGTTGAGTCTTTCATCTTTTAAAACGGGTTGTAGATTTCGGTTCATTAATCTGTAAATCCCAGAACTTTTTAAAAATCACATTCTCCAGGTAACTTAAGGTTCTATAAAATGAGGTGACACCTCAGGTCAGACAATGCATGAAAGCTGTGAGGGTAGGGTCTATCTGTATCCTAATCTTGAGTGAGACTGGTTCTATTTCCAAATATATAATTCTGCAAACGCAGATTCACCCCAAAGACTTCTATATGTGAGTGCATGCATGAGAGAGAGCGTGTGTGTGCGTGTGCATGCTGGGTACTGTGTGATGGAGTATAAGCATGTGAGATGGTGTGTGCGTAGGTTTGAGTGTGGGGATGTATTACTGTGTGTCTGAGAGAGAGCATGTCTATCAGAGAAGGTCTGCACGAGCGTGTGAGTATGTAAGAGAGTGTGCTTGTGTGTGAGAGAGTGTATTGTGTAGCTGGGTCTCCTGTAGTGTGACATGAACCCAGGGTCTCGGCTGAGGCCATCCTCATGTGTTCTAAACTTGGCTATCAGCCTCTGCTCGGCCACTAGATCAAAGAGGGCTGAGGCACGAGAAAGGACGGGCGGGGGCACTGGTGGTGAAGAAGGGAGAGAAATGGAGAGGAGACAGAGGTTGGGGAGTAGAGAATGACTGGGGTTCAGAGGGTTGGGGAGAGAATCGGGGTGCAGTGTGAAGAGGGGAGAAAGGGCGGGGGCAGTGGGTGGGGAGAAAATGGACAAGGGGAAGAATGGGAAGCGAGAGACAGCACAAATCCCACCTTCCCCAGGACTGGTGTCAGTGTCCCACGAACTGGAACCCACTCGTCCCACAGCAGATTTGGGGCAACCATTTCTCAATATAAGCATGGCTAAGGCATATCATCCCTGCAGGCCATTCACACCGACCTTCCCAACAGCATCCCACCCAGACCCACTCGATTACGCTACAGCCCTGCAGTTCCCCATGGCTATTTCCTGATGAAGGGTTTTGCCCGAAACGTCGATTCTCCTGCTCTTCAGATGCTGCCTGACCTGCTGTGCTTTTCCAGCACCACACTCTCGACCCTAATTTCCAGTATCTGCAGTCCTCACTTTCGCCCTGTAAGGGGTGAATGTTCTATGCCTAGTCTTTTAAATCTTTTAAAATCTTTTCCCCTCACCCTAAACCTATACCCTCTAGTTTTGGAATACCTCTACCCTGGGCAAAAGACAAAATGCTAAAGGAATAACATGTCGAGGCACAAAGAGGGCTGAGGCACGAGAAAGGACGGGCGGGGGCACTGGTGGTGAAGAAGGGAGAGAAATGGAGAGGAGACAGAGGTTGGGGAGTAGAGAATGACTGGGGTTCAGAGGGTTGGGGAGAGAAAAAAACATTTCGACAAAAAATTGCTTTGGTATTTTTCTCTCATATTCGCATTTGGACACTTAAAATTTGTCATGATCTGGAAGTTCCCCTGTTGGACTGGGGTGTACAAAGTTAAAAATCACACAACACCAGGTTACAGTCCAATCGGCTTGTTTGGAAGCACTAGCTTTCGGAGCGCCGCTCCTTCATCAGGTGGTTGTTAGATTAGATTAGATTACAGTGTGGAAACAGGCCCTTCGGCCCAACAAGTCCACACCGACCCGCCGAAGCGAAACCCACCCATACCCCTACATTTACCCCTTACCTAACACTACGGGCAATTTAGCATGGCCAATTCACCTGACCCTGCACATCTTTTTGTGACTGTGGGAGGAAACCGGAGCACCCTGAGGAAACCCACGCAGACACGGGGAGAACGTGCAAACTCCACACAGTCAGTCGCCTGAGGCGGGAATTGAACCCGGGTCTCTGGCGCTGTGAGGCAGCAGTGCGTGCCACCGTGCCGCCCGAGTATAAGATCATAAATTCTGTGTCTTACGATCTTATACTCCACAACCACCTGATGGAGGAGCAGCGCTGTGAAAGCTAGTGCTTCTAAATAAGTCTGTTGGACTATAACCAGGTGTTTTGTGATTTTTAACTTTAAAATTTGTAACAAATTCCTGCACACTGAGCATGCTCCGCGGTGTCAGCAAGCACTGCGCATGACCGCCAGTGTCAGCAAAGCACTGCGCATATTCCTTGGTGTCCGCAGAAACTGCGCGTCAGCTCCTTTCCATGGACCAATGGAGAACCTTGGAGGACCGGAAGGAGGTTGAAATGTGGAGGTTGGACCATGAGCTCTGAAAATGCTGCTGCTCCTTTCTCTGTGAACTTCACCCCAGACTGTAACTTCCTTCCTCAGTGGAACTTTTGTGAGTACAACAGTCTGTTTATCACCTCTTTTTCCATTTTTTGTTTCATTCTGGGGTTCAATTGTTAACTTGCAGCAACTGAAAGGAAAGAGTGAAACGAGGGAGGGGACAGACTCCGGAAAAGTTGATCCAGGTCTGTCTCAATTTACAAACACATGGCAAATGCAGTGACACAATCTATAGCCTTTGATGTTAAACAAAAGCGCAGAGAGGAGGCGCATTGTTTAAATGGTGATATGTTGAGATGTGGTGAAAGTGAGATGATGGAGATCAGAGTTGAAAAGTGTGGCGCTGGAAAAGCACAGCAGGTTAGGCAGCAACTGAGGAGGAGGAGAGTCAATGTTTTGGGCACGAATCCTTCATCAGGAATGATGTGTGGATGGACAAAGGGGCCTCAGCGTCCTTCTACACCAGTCACTGCCAGTTGTCAGACGGGCGCAGCAAGCAATCAGCAAGGCAAGTGGTATGTTAGCAAGAGAAGTTGAGTTCAGAAGTGGGGATGTCTTCCTGCAGTTAGGTCAGTCATTGAATGTATTCAAGGCTGAGTTCATTTGACTTTGAAGAACAAAGAAGTGATGGGTATTGGGGGGAGGTAAGAAAATGGTTTTAAGACCAGTATAGAACAGTTACAGTCATACAGCACAGAAACAAACCATTAAGTCCAACTAGTCCATGCTGACTGTGTTCTGAAACTAAACTAGTCCCACCTGCCAGAGTTTGGCCCAGACTCTCTGAATCTTGCCTATTACAATTGCAACATTTAAGAGGCATTTGGATGGGTATATGACTAGGAAGGGTTTGGAGGGATATGGGCCGGGTGCTGGCAGGTGGGATTAGATTGGGTTGGGATATCTGGTCGGCATGGACGCGTTGGACCGAAGGGTCTGTTTCCATGCTGTACATCTCTATGACTGTATGTACTTATCCAAATGTCTTTTAAACACTGTAACTGTACCTGCATCCACCACCTCCTCTGGACATTGATACCACATGAGAACCATTCTCTGTCTTAAAATAAAAAGGTGCCCCTCATGTCTTTTAAAAATATTTCTCCTTTTATCTTCAAAGTTTGCTCCCTAACCTTGAAACACCCATCCCACGGAAAGAATACCTGCTGTTCACCTCATCGATACCCCTGAAGATTTTATAATCCTCTCTAAGGTCATCTCTCAACCTCCGATGCTGCAGTGAAAAAAATTCCACCCTGCCCACCTAGATGCCGGTATATTTATATCCAGTTATGAACTGTTCAATGCTGGTGCCGACTGGAAAGACCAAATGACCTATTCCTGCTCCCAATTCTCTCACTCTGTGTCCAGGACAGCAAGAGACCATATGACATAGGTGCAGAAATTAGGCCATTCAGCCCATCAGATCTACTCCACCATTCAATCGCAACTGATCTGTTTCTCAACCCCATTTTGAAATTTTGATTTTGGAAAGGCAGATCAGGGCAGGATCTGCAAAGTTAATGGGGAGTGTTGTTGAATAAAGATAGCTTGGAGTGCTGGTTCATAGTTTCTTGAAAGTGGAGTCGCAGGTAGACAGGATAGTGAAGGAGGTGTTTGGTATGCTTGCCTTTATAGGTCAGTGCATTTCAATACAGATGTTGGGAGGTCATGTTGCCCCTGTACTGGACATTGATTAGGCAACTTTTGGAATACTGTGTTCAGTTCTGGTTATCCTGCTACAGGAAAAGTGTTGTGAACCTTTGAAAGGGTTTGGCAAAGATTTACAAGGCTTTTGCCAGAGTTGGAGGGTTTGAGCTATAGGGAGAGGCTGAATAGGCCGGGGCTGTTTTCCCTGAAGCATTGAAGGCTGAGGGGTGACTTTATAGAAGTTCATATGGAACATGGATAGGGTGAATAGCCAAAAACATTTCCACATAGTAGGGGAGTCCAAAACTAGAGGGCATAGATTTGAGGTGAGAGGGGAAAGATTTAAAAGGAACCTTATGGACAACTTTCTCACACAGAGAGTGATGCAAGCATGGAATGAGCTGCCAGAGGAAGTGGTGGAGGCTGGTATAATTACAGCATTTTAAATGGCATCTGGTAACAGGCTGAATTGAGAGGGATATAGGCTAAGTGCTGACAAATGGGACTATGTTAATTTGGGATATCTGGTCAGCACAGACAATTTGGACTGAAGGAAAGCAGAAGTATTGTTGTGAAGACTGGAATTTCAGAGCAGCTTTCAAAGATATTTTGTCCTTACTGGGAGCAGAAGCTACAATGAAATCTTTCATTTGAGAGACAGCAACTGAGTAAGTGAGGACATCCAGGATTTTGATGGAATGTGGAACTTGTTGCAATGTGGGGTTGAAGTGTTTTAAGTAAAATGTCCTAGTGGGAAGCCTAGTGAAGGATTTCGGTGGGTTTTTGTTTTAAACTGCTCATTTCTTTCAGCCCCCAACAATGTACTTCCAATGCTGTCCATCAGAAGGAGCGGTGAATCAGTAACTGGTATCATCAGAAGCCTTACCGTTTTCAGTACTGCAGGTATTGCATTGTTGCATCAGGTTGTTCCAGGTCATTGTCACCTAAATGAAGTTTTCCTCTTTATATACTTAATGCTATCTGGCTGAATGAGGGTTTTCAGGTTTCTGTGTCATGGATAATATATGATCAGCAGGTATCTGGCAATCTAAGGAATTGTCACCGATGTTATGTTCATTTGACTGTACTGACCATGACTTATTTCGTGATTTTATTTGCAGGAAGACATGGGGAAAAAAATCTGAAACCTAAAGATACATCAGCTTCTGACAGAGTCACTTGATTCATTGGGACTTGAATATCAGCAGCCATTCCAGTCGAGAAGAAATGTTTGCTTTTGTCTGCTTGGACACTGGTGTGGCAGGAAGAATATTGATACACCCGAATGAGGGAAATTCAATGCGGTGACCGTGAAAAGTACAGTACTTCACACCATTTACTCAGCTTGGAGGATCAATGAGACCGTCCACTCGCTCTCTGTGCGGGAAGGGCTTCACCCACTCCTCCCACCTGCAGAGACATCAGTGAGTTCACCTCCCATCGCAGGGGGATTGAAGGAGCTTCGGCCGAGTGCCATTCTCGACTGCATTAATAACCCAGTTCTGGGGACTCCCGGGTTTGAATCTCACCATAGCAGATGGCGGATTTGGAATTCAGTCAGAAATCTGGAGTTCAGAATCTCATTATGAAACCATTTTCGGGGAACAAACACCCCAATCTGATTCACTCATGATTAGGGGAGGAAACTGCTGTTGTGGGAAAGGATTCACTCAGTCGTCCCAGCTGCATGCTTTCCCTGGTCTGGCCTATATGTGACTCCAGACCAGAGCAGTGTGGTTGACTCTTGACAGGCCATCTGCAAATGCGCGGGGGGAATCTTACTTGCATACAGGCTATGGGTTGCAATTGCTGAGTGAAGCAATACTTCCTCCAGGCTAAGGCTGCACCAAGGATCGAATTACAAAGGGACAACTCAGCTGACCAATAGTGAAGAAAGTGGGATGCAGGAGAGTGTGTGTATGTGTGTGTGTATGTGTGTGTGTGTGTTTCAATAAAAAGCTACTTTTTGTGCACCTTTTTGCTGAGACGATCTGAAGCTGCAACAAAGTTGGGTCCCAACAAAAGTTACCTGAACTTACCGTAGGACTCAGACATTGAAGGCTATGAGATCCAACAGGTTTTTCTTTTAAAGCTGCTAATTTCTTTCAATCTCCGGCGGGAGGTTTCCAATGTCTTATATCAGAAGGAGCAGTCAATGTGTAGCTCGTATTATTAGAATTGTACATTTTTCAGGACTGATGGTTCATTGTTTCCTCAGCATTGTAAAGTTTACTGGCAGCAGTGGGAGGGGTGGGCTGTTTTCACTGGAAACAAAGTTAAAATCCAGTTACAGTCCAACAGGTTTATTTGGAAGTACTAGCTTTCGGAGTGTTGCTCCTTCGTCAGGTAACTGTACAGCAGGATCATAAGACACAGAACTTGTAGCAAAATGATATATTGAACAAACCTCGACTGCTTTTAAGTGTTTCATCTTTAGAATGGGTTGCAGGTTTCAGTTCATTAGTATGTAAATCCCAAAACTTCTTTTCAGTCACAGTCTCGAGATAACTTCAGGATTTACAAAGAGGTGCCATCTCAGCTCAGACAATGCATGAAAGATGTGAGGTTCGAGTCTGTCTTGAGTCAGACTGATTCTGTTTCCAAAGTAGGAATTTATAAAATATTACATGGATTGACTGTCTGCAGACTGTGCACTTTTTGAGCAAAATAGAATGTATCTACAGACATAATTCTGCAAATGCAAATTCACCCCATGGTCTTATCTATGTGTGAATGCATGAGAGTGAGTGAGTGTGTGCATACACGTGAATCTGGCTGAGAGAGTGTGTGTTTGCATGTGTGCATGCTTGGTAAAGTGAGAGTTGCAGGAGTATTAGTCTGTGAGAGGATGTGTGTGTGGGTGAGAGTGTGGGTGGGTACATGTGTGTGCATCTGAGAGAGCACGTATATCTGAGAGAGTGCCTGCGTGAGTATGTGAGAATGTATGGCTGTGTGTGAGAGACAGAATGTGTACAGTGTAGTGGGGTCACCTGTAATGTAACATGAACCAAAGGTCCTGGTGCAGGCCAACCTCATGGGTTCCAAACTTGGCTATCAGTCTCTGCTTGGCCACTAGAAATGATTAAGCAGTTACACAATAGACACTGGAGAGGGCAGGGTGAGACTTGTCTTTCGATTTGCAAAAGGTGGAAGGCTCTGGATGATGTGATCCAGGGCAAACACATGTTGGAGGACCTTCAGCTCAGAGAGGTGGAGCTGGAAGACAGGTTGCTGACACGCTGGGAAGGCAAGGCGGAAAGTTAATCAGATGTTTTTTATTCCGGGAGATGGTCTTTCCCTCCGGACAGAGCCTTCTGATGGGATCAGTGGACAGGGTCAGTGGGGTGTGAGCCCGGGTCAGGCAGGTAAAGGTGATCTGAGAGAGGGCTGCAGGGGGGAGGAGCTAACTGTGCGGTGGGAGGAGCAAGAATAACGTTAGGGAGGGGGAGGTAAGGGACAGAATAGTGACGGGGATTGCCTCCGTTCTCTGCAGTTAGCAGCAGAAGCACAGAGGCATCAGAATCTGGTGCCAGGATTCAGGAACCACTGTGCTCTGGGCTGGAGAAGTGGGAAAGGGAGGTGCAATGGGTGTGGTCCAACGATGTCAGCAGGACACAGCCTCTGCTGAGGGCGCATGAGAAGTTAAAAGCTGCAAAGACAAAGCAGAACCTCAAAGCACTGGGTGGGATGGTGGCTCAGTGGTTAGCAATGCTGCTTAATAACGCCAGGAGCCTGGGTTTGATTCCATCCTTGGGTGACTGTCTGTGTGATGTTTGGCATGTTCTCCCCCTTGTGTCTGTGTTGGTGACCTCAGGGTGTCTGGCTTCCTCCCACAGTCCAAAGATCTGCACTTTAGGGTGGATCAGCTGTGCTAAGATGTGCAGGTGAGCTTGCATCTTGGATGACCATGTTAGTTTCGGTTCCTTTATTTGTAAATCCCAGAACTTTTTTAAACTTACATTCTTAAGATAGCTTTTAACAATAGATGTCATCTCAGCTCAGATAATTGAAAGTGAGAAATTAAAGTCTGTCTGTGTCCCAATGTTAGGTCAGACTGATTCTATTTCTAAAGTGGGAGCTACAGAATCTTACATGGATTTATGCAGTTTTTTAGTAATTCGGAATAAATGGACTTCTGCAAGGAAGTGTACAAACAACTGACCAGGAACACGACAGGCAACTACCAGCTGATCTGACCAAAGAGCACAACTGTGAACTGACAGCATTCATCAAGACTTCTGATCCAATCCTTCCAGAAGCTCAGCACCCACGGACTAGTTGAATCCATGGACATGTCAGTACTCTACACCAGCATTCCTCACGATGATGGCATCACGGTAACAGCCTCAGTACTCAATACCAACAACTGCCAATCTCTGAGCACTGTCCTACAACTCATCCGCTTCATTCTCAACCACAACATTTTCACCTTTGGCAACCAGTTCTTCATCCAGACACATGGAACAGCCATGGGGACCAAACTTCCACCCCAGTATGCCAACATTTTCAAGCACAGGTTTGAACAAGGCTTCTTTTCTGCACAGGACCTCCAACCAACACTATACACCAGATATATTGATGACATTTCTTCCTCTGGACCCATGGTAAGGAGTCACTGAAACAACAATACTCTTTAGTATCTGTCTCATTTTTGAATATATGCAGCTCTATCAAGGATGGGTATCTCAGCACTTCTCTGTACCCGCAAACCACGGATAACCTGACAGTGCTACACTTCTCTCATGAAACATATTAAAACAGCCATCCCCTCTGGACAAGCCCTTCGCATACATAGGATCTGTTCAGGTGAGGAGGAACATGGCAGACACTTGGAAGTACACAAGCATGCTCTCATAAGAACGGGGTACAATGTTCAACTCATCAACTCCCAGTTCCAATGTGTCACAGCAAGAAACTGTAATGACTTCCTTTAGGAGACAGACACGAGCTGCAACCAAAATGGTACCCTTTGTTGTCCAGTACTTCTCAGGAGCCGAAACACCACGCCACATTCTTCACAGCCTGCAACACATTATGGATGAGGATGAGCACCTCGCCAAGACTTTCCCCACGCCTCCACTTCTCGCCTTCAATCAACCGCCAAACTTTAAACAGATAATTGGTCTCAGAAAACTGCCTGGCCTTCAGGACAACACAATACAACTCTGTCACGGCAGATGATGAAAGACGTATCAGAATGTTGACACGATTACCACCATGACACGTGAGGACACCACCCACCATGAGTGCAGGAGGTACTCATGTGACTCAGCCAACATTTTTTATCTCATACGCTGCAGGCAACGATGCCCTGAGTCTTGGTATATTGGTGAGACCAAGCAGAGGCTACAGCAACAGATGAATGGACACTGCACAACAATCAACAGCCAGGAGTGTTCCCTCCCAGTCGGGGAACACTACAGCGGTCTGGGACATTCAGCCTTGGACCTTCGGGTGACCATCCTCCAAGGCAGACTTCAGGACAGGCAAAAATGCAAATTGGCCAAGCAGGGGCTGATAGCCAAGTTCGGTACCCATGGAGATGGCCTCAACTAGTACCTTGGGTTCATGTCACACTACAGGTGACCCCACTATACTATGCATTCTCTCTCTCTCTCTCACTCACACACACACACACACAAGCATGCATTCACACAAATACATGCTCCTCCAAACCAACACACTCACACAGACTCTCTCTCATACACATACGCTCTCTCACACACACACACACCCTCTCACAGACTTATACCCCATTACACTCTCTCTCACTCACTCACTCACACACACATACACACCCTATCACAGACTTATACCCCATTACACACTCTCACACACACATGATCACTCGGTTTCTCCTGCACACACACACGCACACACATAAAAGTTTGTGGATTGAATTTGTACTTGCAGAATCGCATTTTATTTTGCTCAAAAACTCATACACGTAAGATTCTCTAATACCACGATAGAAATAGAATCCGTCTGACCTAACATTGGGACACAGACAGACGTTAACTTAAAACCTTCAATGCATTATCTGATTGAGATGACACCTATTGTTAAAAGCTATCTTGAGAACGTAACTTTTGAAAAGTTCTGGGATTTACATGTGAAGGAATCAAAACTAACATGGTCATTCTAAAAAATGGTAGAGGTAAGCTAAAGTTGTTTAATATTCCATTCCATTACACTGCAATCCTGTTGCTATAAAGTCTGTGTGTTATGATTCTGCTCCACAACCAACCGATGAAGGAGCAGCGCTTCGAAAACTAGTGATTCCAAATAAACCTGTTGGGCTATAACCTGCCATTGTGTGATTTTTAACTTTGAAAATCTGCAGTAATGCCAACGTCTCCATACAGCGCATGCTACTCGGTGTCAGCAACGCACTGCGCATGTTCCACAGTGTCAACAAGACATTACGCATGCTCACACAACAACCGGAAACACTCCGTGACCTTGTTTTGATGGACCAATGAGAAGTTCTGGAGGACCGGATGGAGACTGATCCTCCTGCCAATCACAGCAAACCCATCGTCTGGATGCGGAAGTAGGACAATTAACTTTTGAAGTTGATGCTGCTGCTGCTGCTCCTCTCTCTATGAACGAAGATTGAGCTTCACCCCAACTGCAAGTTCTTTCCTCTCTCCAACATCTGTGAGTACAGCACACTCTTTTCTCACCCCCTTCTCCATTCCGGGGTTGAGCTGTTGACTTGCAGGAACTGAAGGGAAACGAAGTGAATCCAGGGAGGGGACAGACTCTGGGAAAGTTAGTCCAGGTCTTTTTTCAATGGCAAATACAGGAGAATTGACATTTCAGGCTCGAGCCTTTCATCAGCAATGATGTGTGGATGAACAAAGGGGCCTCTGCGTCCTTCTAATCCAGTCAATGCAAGTTGTCAGACAGGTGCAGCAAGTAGTGAGCAAGGCAAGTGGTATATTAGTAAGAGGAATTGAGTTGAGAAGTGGGGACCCCTTCCTGCAGTTTGGTCGTAATTGAATATATCCAAGGCTGAGTTTATCTGATTTTTGAACAACAAAGATGTGATGGTTATGGGGGAGGCAAGACCAGTACAGGTCAGTTACAGAAACAGACCCTTCAGTCCAACTAGTCCATGCTGACTATGTTCTCAAACTAAACTGGACCCACCTGCCTGTGTTCAACCTATATCCCCCTGAACCTTTTATATTGAAGTCATAGAGATGTACAGCACAGAAACAGACCCTTCGGTCCAATTTCTCCATGCCTATCAGTTATCCTAATCTCATCTGTTTGCCAGCCCTGGGCCCCATAATCCCTCGAACCCCTTCTATTATAGACCAATCCAAATGCCATTTAAATTCTGTAATTATACCAGTCTCCACCACTTCCTCTGGCTGGTCATTTCATATATGCACTACTCTGTGTGAAAAGGCTCCCCTTAGAGCTCTTTTATGTCTTTCCCCGTTCGCCCAAAACCTTTAGTTCTGCACTCCCCCACCCCAGGGAGAAGACTTTGTTTATTTACCCTATCCATGCCTCTCATGATTTTACAAGCCTCTAAGGTCATCCCTCAGCCTCCGACGCTCCAGGGAAAACAGCCCCAGCCTATTCAGCCTCTCCCGAGAGCTAATTTTTTTCAAACCTGGCAGCATGCTGGTAAATCTTTTCTGAACCCTTTCAAGTTTCACACCGTCCTTCTGATGGGCAGGAGACCAGAGTTGCACACAATATTCCAAATGTGGCCTCACCAATGTCTTGTAGAGCTGCAAAATCACCTACCTCCCAACTCCTTTACTCAGTGCTGTAACCGATAAAGGAAAGCATACCAAATGCTGCCTTCACTGTCATATCTACCTGGGACTCTACCTTCAAGGAACTATGAACCTGCACTCCAGGTTTTGATCTGGGACTCCTTACAGAGACATGGCTTCAGGATGACAAGGATTGGATCCTAAATATTGAGGGGAGATGTGGCATTCAAGTCGAATGGGAAGCGAGGTAAAGGTAGAGGGTTGACACTGCTAATCAAAGCACTGATCACAGGGTAGTCTGGTGTCAGCTCGGATTTCAGGTCCTGGTTTCTTTGTCCTCTATTGATCTCCCTGTTCCCACAGTTGTTGTCTGTTCTCAGCTCTGCTTCATTTCTGCTGAAGCTTTAACCTCCTTTGACACCTTCTGGAACAATAAATCATTCAGTCAATCAAAGTCCAATCCACAATCTCCCAGCCTGTAAACCATCCAGACAAAGAGTATCATACCAGAAAATATAACAAAATAAGTGAAAAGTTAGAATTAAATAGGTGCTTGTGTCTGTTCATTGGCAAGTAAACTAGAAATAGGGGTCTGCCAGGATTCTTATAGTGCCCTGATTGAAGAATTCTCTCTCCCTTACATCTAAGTATTAGTACCCAGCTATGATTTATAACAATATTTACATCAACAGAAATAACGCATCTGTTATGCAATAGACATAGAGATATACAGTATGGAACTAGACTTTTTCTCTCTCTCATGTGTGTGCGCGCGCGCGCACACACAAACACACCGAGGTCTATGGGGTGAATTTGTATTTGCAGATACCATCTATTTTGCTCAAAAAATGCACAATCTGCAGGCAGACAATACATGGAATATTTTATAAATTCCACTTTGGAAATAGAACCAGTCTGACTCAAAAACTGGGATACAGACAGACTCTGGCCTCACACCTTTAATGCATTGTCTGAGCTGAGTTGTCATCTTTTCTTATAAAACCTTAAGTTATCTTGAGCCTTAGAAGAAGTTCTGGGATTTACATATTAATGACACCAGCAACTCATTCTAAAAGATGAAAGACTTTACAGTCCAGGTTTCTTCAATGTATCATTTCAGTGGCATGACTCTGTAATGTTTTGCTGTAAACTCAGTGTCTTATGATCTTATACTCCACAACAACCTGATGAAGGAGCAGTGCTCCGAAAGCTAGTGCTTCCAAATAAACCTGTTGGACTGGCGTCATGTGATTTTTATCTTTGCCCAGGTGAGGGTGGGTTGGCCCTGCTAAATTACCCATGGTGCTCAGGGTTTTACAGGTGTGGGAGAATTGTTAGAAGCGATTTGATTCCACCTTCTCATGACTGTCTGTGTGAAATTTGGTATGTTCTCCCTCTTCTGTCTGCGCGGGTTACATCTGGGTGCTCCGGTTTCCTCCCACAGTCCAAGGATCTGCAGTTTCGGATGGATCGGCTGTGCTAAAGTGTCCAGGGATGTGCAGGTTAGAGTGGGTTAGCCATGGGGAACTGCAGGGCTGTAGGGTAAGTGGATGAGTCTGGGTGGGATGCTGTGTGGAAGGTCGGTGTGAATTTGATAGGTGAAATGGCCTGCAGGGATTATATAAATCTTCTGCTTTAGCCATATGTGGATTGAGAAATGATTGCTGTGGGAGGAGTAGGTTCCAGTTCATGGGACACTGCCCCAGTCCTGGGGAAGGTGGGAATTGTGCTGTCTCTCTCCCCACCCACTGCCCCCAACCATTCTCTCTCATCCCGCAACTCTCTGCCCCCCATTTTCTCTCTCTCCCCTTCATTCTATTCCTCCACCCTTTGACCCCCAAGTCTTTCCTTTCCACCCCCACCACCCTCTGTTCCCCCCAGTCTCTCAATGGCCCCACACTCTGTCACCCTGTCCATTCTGTATCTCTTCCAACTCCCACTAAACTTTCTCATGCCTCGAACTCTCTTTGATCGCTGTATCAAGCTCTTCTCAGAAGAGAGAGAGAAAATGGTTGGTGATGACACTGCCTGGGAGATGGGGGTGCACGAGAAATGGCTGATCTTTCAAATTGAGAATAGCTAAAATAATATATTCAGAAATAGCATTAAAGTTTGAACGCATGTTCAATTTTATATGAAGACAAAGCTGCAGCCATCTTTCTCAAACTTGCATTGAACTATGTGCAGTTGAGGACAGGCTGTTCGGGGTGAATGAGGCTTTTGCCTAAAATGTCAATTTTCCTGCTCCTCGGATGTTGCCTGACCTGCTGTGCTTTTCCAGCACCACATTCTTGACTCTAATATCCAGCATCTGCAGTACTCACTTTCTCCTGTTAGGGGTGAATGGCCGATTCCTAGTCTTGAAAAATTGGTTCTATTAGAAGGTGTAGAGGTGTATTCTACCTTCAAGAGAGTTGAAAAGCGAGCAGAACCACCTGACATAGCACCAAACATTGTGAACAAGGTAACAATTTAACATTTGGTCAAACAGCTCAGCTGGGTTGCCTGGAGACAAAAACATACTCAATTTTGGCCAATCGATTTAAATCTTGCCCCAAAATACTGAATTCCAATCAAATTTGAATTTAGTATTTTGAGAATATTGGTTAGCACTGCTGCCTCACACCACCAGGGTTGATTCCAGCCTTGGGTGACTGACTGTGTGGAGTTTGCACATTCTCCCCGTGTCTGCGTGGGTTTGCTCTGGGTGCTCCAGTTTCCTCCCACAGTCCAAAGATGTGCAGGTCAGGTGAAGTGGCTATGCTATATTGCCCGTAGTGTTAGGTGCATTCGTCAGAGGGAAATGGGTCTGGGTGAGTTGCTCTTCGGAGGCTCGGTGTGGACTGGTTGGGCCGAAGGGCCTGGTTCCGCACAGTAGGGAATTTAATCTAATCTAATATTAACACCAATGAAATGATTTGATGCTTTGGAGTACAAAATCAAAAAAAAAGTTGAACAGTTACAGGAGAACTGTCAAAAGACCAACAAATGTAGGCTGCTAGTGAGAACTCTGAGAGGTACCTGTCCAGAGAAGGAGTCTGCACAGAGAAAAAACATCGACACCGACCTGGAGAGCAAATCTACAGAGGAAGGTACAAAGAGAAGATTTAACAGCTGGCTGGTCTTGAAGTTTGAATCTTTCGGTAAATCTTAATCAGGGGTTTTTATTCGACTGGTATTATACAGGGGAAGGTAGAAGATAGGTTAGAGAAAGGAGTTGTAAATTGTTGTTAATTAATTATTCTCCATTAGACGTTAATAAATAAAGTTGTTAATTTTAACTTTAAATACTGACCTTTGGGAATAGTTTCTTGGTTCTTGAATTTTCACAGATTACCACATGGGTTAAACCTTCTCTCTGTTGCTGGTTTAAATTAGGTGGGGGAGGTTGCACCCAGTGTTGTAAAATTTGAGGGCTTTTGTCCGAGATTTGAACTAGTTTAGACAGATTTGAATAGATTTGGCAGTACGAAAAATCCCAGCAGATTTAAACACTTGCAAGTTAGAGTCCGAGATCATTAAATAAAACTTTAAATAGTGACTTTTAGAAACAGTTCCTTACCTCTTGAATTTTCATATTATCACATGGGGTAAATCTTTTTTGGGTTTAAATTAGTGGGGGGTGCAGTCCGTGTCATAACAGTTCTGACGATGTAGAAATAGAGTAGTGGAACATGGAAACAAACTGTTTGTTCCGTGCCAGTCGGATATCCTAAATTAATCTTGGCCCATTTGCCAGCTCTTGGCCCATATCCCTCCAAACCTTCCTGTTCATATACCATCCAGATGCCTTTTGAATATTGTAATTGTACCAGCCTCCACCACTTCCTCTGGGAGCTCATTCAATCCACGCACCACCCGCTGCGTAAAATAGTTGCCCTTTAGGTCCCTTTTTATCCTTTCCCCTCCCACCCTAATATAAATCAATTGCTGCTTTTTCTGAACAGGCTCAGTGGCTGGCATTGCTGTCTTATAGCGCCAGGGACCCGGGTTTGATCCCAGTCTTGGGCAACTGTCTGAGTGGAGTTTGCACATTCTCCCTGTGTCTGCGTGGGATTCCTTTGGTGCTCGGTTTCTCCCCACAATCCAAAGATGTGCAGGTTTGGAGAGGGCACTTAAGGGGAATTAACTTTCACACTTTTTTTCTACTCCTTAGGTCCCTTTTAAATCTTTCCCCTCTCACCTTCAATCTATGCCCTCTAGTTTGGGAGTCCCCTACCCTGAGGAAAAGATGAGTCGTCAAATAAAATGCAAAAGGAATAAAATGTGGAGCCGCAGGATAAATATAAAATGTCGCTCCAGCCTTTCTTGTCTCCGAGTGTCATTTGGGCACAAAACCTGTCGGTAACACCAGCAACTTCACAGAGCATCTTGCGCATGCTCCTCGGTGACAACGCACACTGCGCATGTTCGCCAGTGTCAGCAAAACCTGCGCGTGCTCCTGGCTGTCCGCGGAAATTGCGCGTGATCTATTGTTGGGCCAATAGGAAGCCCTGGAGGACCGGAAGGAGCGCGGTCCTCCTACTAATCAGAAACACCTTTATTGTGTGTGTCTCTCTCTTCATCTCAATTTATGGAGGGGACAGATTCTGGAAAAGTTTGGCCAGGTCTGTGTCTCAGTTGGCAAACTCATGGAAAATGCAGTACCACGATGTGAAGTGATAGCATTCCCTGTGGGGGGTGGGGAGGGAAAGCAGAAAGGAGATGCATTGTTTAAATGGTGATATATTGGGATGTGGAGAAAGTGAGGACTGCAAATGTTGGAGATCAGAGTCAAAAAGTGTGGTGCTCGAAAAGCACAGCAGATGAGGCAGCATCCGAGGAGCAGGAGAGTCAGCATTACAGGCACGAGCCCTTCATCAGGAATGTGTATAAAGGGGCCTCAGCGTCCTTCCATACCAGTTAATGCCAGTTGTGAGATAGGTGCAGCAAGCAATGAGCAAAGCAGGTGTTATCTTAGCAAGAGGAATTGAGATCAAAAGTGGGGATGTCTTCCTGCAGTTATGGGATCATTGAATATATTCAAGGCTGAGTTCATCTGATTTTGGAACAACAAAGAAGTGGACGTTTATGGGGGAAGGCAAGAAAATGGTTTTCACACCATTGCAGAACAATTACCGAGTCAAACAGCACAGAAACAGTCCCTTCAGTCCAACTACTCCATGCTATGTTCTGAAACTAATCTAATCCCATCTGCCAGTGTTTGGCCTATATCCCTCTGTCACAAAGCTGGTCCTTTTACTAAAAGCTGGTCCTTCTTCTCAAGGATGCTGTGTCCTTGGTTTTTTTTCAGAGGGGTGGTAAAAAGACCCAAGCTCCGAAGCGACTGGTTTAGTACAGAGATGAAAAACGGTATTGAGAGGCATTTTTGGTTATGTGTGAACAGGTGAGACTTGAGGCCAAAGCTTTTATGTTTTAGAAGTGACCTGGACAATGAAAGGGGAGTGGTCAATCCTGAAAGCTGAAGTCTTGTTTGGGTGAGTTAAGCAGTGGGCTGTCTGGAGAAAGGCTGCTAATACTGTCTCCTTCTGCCCTTCTAACTTCAACTGTAAGCCTCTGTTTCAGTTTTACTTTGTTTAAGGGGTTTGTTTTTTTTTTGGTACTGTTGTGTACCAGCATTGCGAAGAGTGTGAAGAGTTTCTCCACAACTTGTACTGTACTTAATAAAGTTTGGTTGTTCACAGAAGTTGGCGTATTGCAGTGTAAGAAGCTCAAGCAAAAGAACTTAACAAAGGAACCTAAGGGATAATTCTTTCATGCAGAAAGTGGCGTGTTTAAGGAAAGAGCTATCAGAGGAAGTGGTGGGTGCTGGTACAATTATGACATTAAAAGGCATCTGGATGGGTATACGATTAGGAAGGATTTAGACGATATGGGCCAGATGCTGGCAAATCAGCCGAGATTAGGTCAGGTTATCTAGTTGGCACGGATGAATTAGACCGAAGGGTCTGTTTCTGTGCTACATATCTTTATCAGTCTGGCTTGCCACTAACATTTGCCACATCTCTGGTGTCAGTGTCAATGCCTTGATGTCTCATTCTTAACCGGACTGGCAGTGATGATTTTTGTAATCTTTTCTTACAGACTATCTGAAGACAGAAGTTTCAAAGTCAACAGATAAAGGGCTCAAGTCCAAAATGTTGATTTTCCTGCTTATCTGATGCTGCTTGCTGTGCTG
Source organism: Chiloscyllium plagiosum (assembly GCF_037043375.1). Taxonomy (NCBI): domain Eukaryota; kingdom Metazoa; phylum Chordata; class Chondrichthyes; order Orectolobiformes; family Hemiscylliidae; genus Chiloscyllium; species Chiloscyllium plagiosum. The sequence goes on along the minus strand of NW_028270165.1, from coordinate 4,745,817 downwards.
CGCTTTTCCAGCGACGCATTTTTTGACTCTGACTCTCCAGCGTCTCCATTCCTCACTTTCACGTCAATGTCTGACAGTCACTCAATCCATCAGGACCGCAACAATTTTCAACTATGATTCTGTGAGAAGGAGCAAAGCTTTCTTTTTGCTTCCTGTTTGAGTACGGGGGACTGGTTGAAAGACCCGACTGTTACAGCGCACTGAGTGTGGAGCCTGAAACAACTCTACTGCCTGGAAAGAAGAATTCACGGCGGGGTTGTACACGTGTGTGTGTGTGTGTGTGTGTGTGTGTGTGCGCAGCTGAAGCCTCGGCCATGGAGAAACCTGAGGCAACACTCCCCGTTGAGAAACCATGGAAGTGTGGCCACTGCGGGAAGGGCTTCCGTGTCCCATCTGTCCTGGCGGCTCATCAGTGCAATCACACTGGGAAGAGGCCGTTCTCCTGCCCCAAGCGGGCGAAGGGCTTTACTTGCTCCTGTGTCCTGCTGGCCCACCAGCATATACAGACTGGTGAGAGGACGTTTTACTGCTCTGTGTGCGGGAAAGGGTTCACTTGTGTGGACAACCTCCAGATCCACCAGCGAATCCATGCAGGAGAGAGGCTTTTCAGTTGCCACGAGTGCGGGAAAGCCTTTAGCAATTCCTCCGACCTGCTGAAGCACCGGCGAGTCCACACGGGGGAGAGGCCATTCAGCTGCCCAGAGTGCGGGAAGGCCTTCAGCGACTCCTCCAACCTGCTGAGGCACCGGCGGGTCCACACAGGGGAGAGGCCCTTCAGCTGCCCAGAGTGCGGGAAGGCCTTCAGCAATTCCTCCAACCTGCTGGCCCATCAGCAGGTCCACACGGGGGAGAGGCCCTTCAGCTGCCCAGAGTGCGGGAAGGCCTTCAGTAAATCCTCCAACCTGCTGGCCCATCAGCGGGTCCACACGGGGGAGAGGCCCTTCAGCTGCCCAGAGTGCGGGAAGGCCTTCAGCAATTCCTCCGACCTACTGAGACACCGGCGAATCCACACGGGGGAGAGGCCTTTCGCCTGCTCTGAGTGTGGTAAGGCCTTCAGCAATTCCTCTGACCTGTTGTCCCACCGGCGGGTCCACACCAGGGAAAGGCCATTCAGCTGCCCCGAGTGTGGAAAGGGGTTCACCCGCTCCTCCAAACTGCTGGCCCATCAATGGGTCCACACCGGGGAGAGGCCGTTTGCCTGCCCCGACTGCGGGCGGAGGTTCACATTGTCCTGCAACTTGCGGAGGCACCAGCGGGGGCACCAGTGCACCCAACAATCAGATTCCACCAGTGACGCTGCAGTGGGTCACCCCCAAGGCTGAACCTCTTGCCCATTCTGACAGTGGGTGCAGTGGGCTTTTTTTGTTTTATGCTGGACTCACCATCCCCTCCCCGCCCCCACCCCCCCAAGCCCACCTACGTGGCTCAGGGGTGGTATGGTGACTCAGTGGTTAGTACCACTGCCTCACGATGCTGACCTGGGTTCAATTCCACCCTCGGGATGACAGTCTGTGTGTATCTTTCACGATGTCCCCCCCACATCTCTATGGGTTACTTCTGAGTGCTCCGGTTTCCTTCCCCTGGTCTAAAGGTGTACAGGTTAGGATGGATTGGCCCATCTAAATTGTCCCATAGTGTTCTGGGATGTGTAGGTGTGGTGCATTAGTCAGGGGTAAATGTAGAGGAATAGGAATAGGGGAATGGGTCTGGCTGGGTTACTCTGCGGAGGGCCAGTGTGGACTTGTTGGGCTAAAGGACCTGTTTCCATACTGTTGGGAATCTAATCTTTAAAAAAAAGAATTCCTCCAAGCGATACTGATAAAATATGCCAAGTTGGACAAAGTATCCCGTCAAGTTTGAGACAAACCCAGAGTTGAAGAAGTCGGAAGTCACACAACACCATGTTACAGTGCAACAAGTTTATTTGAAATACAAACTTTAAGAGCATTGCTCTTTCATGAGTGCTGCTCCTTCATCACTTCATCTGGTGCCATGTGACTTCTGACCTTGTCCACCCCAATTCAATACCAGCACCTCCGCATCAGAGTTGATGAATGAGATTGGAGTTTATTCGGCCTGATTTAGTAAGATGTTCATTTGGAAACTCAAAACTGTCAGACCGACAAAGAGACACGAATCATAGAGTCCCACAGCAGGAGACAGGCCCTTCGGCCCAACATGGTCCGTGCCAACCAAACTGTCCATCAACACTAAGCCCATTTCCTTGCACTTGGCCCATTTCCTTCCATACCTTTCCTATCCACTTATTTGTCCAAATGCCTTATAAATATTGTTAATGTACCCACCTCAACCACTTCCGCTGGCATTTCATTCCATATGTGTACCACCATCTGCATAAAAATAAAAGTTGCCCCTCACATTCCCTTTTATTCTTTTTCCTCTAACCTTAAACTGATGCCCTCTAGCTCTCACTTCCCCAACCCCGGGGTAAACGTCTGAGTGCATTCACCCTCTCCATGCCTCTCACAATCACTTCACTTCTCTAAGGGCCCCTGTCAGTCTCTAATGCTCTAAATAAAAATATCTTAGCTTGTCCAACCTCTCCCTTTTACACAGACCCTTGAGTCCTGGCAACATCCTTGTATATGTCTTCAGCACGCTTCCAAGTTTAATAACATATTTGTTATAGACACTGCCCTGTCTACCTATTTTGTTGGAAATATAGGACCTAATCCAAACTGGATAATCTGGCTGATGGGACAGGAAACCACTTCCTTTCTTAAGAGAGAAGTCTCCTGGAGAGAACTGGCTGGCTGACTGATCTACTGACCCTCACAGTGCCCCACTGCCCTCAGTTATCTGGAGGGGTGTCCACACATTTGCCTAAGGTGGTGCTTGAAACCTTTATCATCTTTGGGATGGATCCCCATTCATTCCGTGCGATGGAGTCATGCAGCCTGGAAACAGACCCTTCAGACCAACCAGTCCATGATCCCTAACTAAACTAGTGCCACCCATCTGCTCCTGGCCTGTATCCAGTTTGTTAATAGTTTTGTTCATTTGTTCACCATGAGAGTTGGATAAATAAATTGCTGATTGTTGATTTTAAAGTGTTGGGGATTTATTCTTCTCACTAGAGCAGGTTACACCACTTTTCATGCTAATTTTATAGATTATTGGGCGACACTCTCCTCTGTTTGAGAAAGGTGGTGCTGTCAGCCTTCGCTTTATAAGAGTATTGACGTGATGTACTGCTGAATGCAATGGAGTCAACATGAATCCCAGCCTCTCACTGTGGTTGTGAGTGAATCGCTTTAATTTGGCTCTTAACTCAGAAAGACCTCAGAAGCAGAAATGAGGCCATTCAGCTTAAACTGCACACAATTAACTGCTGAAACAATGATTTACACTTGATTGTATGCAGCAACCAAAAATAAAACTCAAGTAACCAAGTTCAACCTCACTCACAACTTGGCTATCACCCAATTGATGGCAGAATTTAACTGAGTTTCCACCAACAGTTTGTCTCTGGAAGTATCCAGGGATTCAGTGCAGCATTCTTCTTCCAAGTACTGCTGCTGCATCTTTCTGGAGTTGCATTCTGGTGGAGATTCCTCGCTTTCAAATCTGTGGTGTGATGCTTCTTTAGATTCTAACACCATCTTCCCCACACTTCTGGAGATCTCCGGTCTGTAGCTTACCTTCTTATCCTCGAGGGTTAGTGGTTTGTTTGATACAGCCTTTCCTGCAAAAAAACCCCTTTACGTCAGTGCCTTCCTTCCACAAACTTAATTGTCCTTTTGTCATGAGGTTATTAAACACTTAGCTCATCGGTCCCAGGAAACAACTTGTTGTTTTGCATCCTTCTACCCAGGGATGACTAACTACCAGAAATTAGGCCATTCAGCCCATTGAGTCTGCTCCACTATTCAATCATGGCTGATATGTTTCTCAACCCAATTCTCCCCGTAACCCTTGATACGTAAGAATGATTGAATGGTGGAGCAGACTCAATGAGCTGAATGGCCTCATTTCTGCTTCTGAGGTCTTCTGATGTAGCAGTTTCTCAGTGGCCCTTTTGTTTCTTGGTCCAGAAAGAGTTACTGCTGACTCAGGGAGTTTGGAAAGTTCTGGAGTTTACAGGACCACACCACATTCCTCTCTGCCTCCTCCCGAGATACTGGCAATTCCCAAGATCCCTTGGTATCCCTGAAAACAATCGAGGTATCTGTAAATCTCTGCTGCTACTCAGGAACAGAAAGATTATGGGGACAGACTATGGAGTTCTACTCCAGGATTCTCTCAAGGTAAACTTACAGGTTGAGTCAGTGGTTAGGAAGGCAAATGCAATGCAGGCATTTATTTTGATCAGACTTGAATATAAAAGCAGGTATGTACTTCTGAGGCTCCGGTCAGGCCACAATTGGAGTACTGTATGTAGATTTGGGCCCCATATCTCAGGAAGGATGTACTGGCCCTGGAACATGTTCAGAGGAGGTTCACAAGAATGGTCCAGGAATGAAAAATTTAACATATGAAGAACATTAGAGGACTCTAGGTTTATACTTCATGGAGTTCAGAAGGATGAGAGGGGATCTAATTGAAACCTACAGAATAATAAACGGCGAGGATGTTGGGAAGATGTTTCCATTGGTAGGACAGACTAGAACCTGAGTGCTCAGCTTTCGTGTCAAGGGAAGACCCTTTAGAACAGAGGGGAGAGAAACTTCTTAAACCAGAGTGTGGTGAATCTATGGAATTCACCGCCACAGAAGGCTGTGGAGGCCAAGCTACTGAGTATATTTAAGACTGAGATAGATAGGTTCTTGAGTATCAAGGGGATTAAGGGTTACGTGGAGATTGGGGTTGAGAAACGTATTGAATGGCGAAGCAGACTCAATGGGCTGAATGGCCTAATTTCTGCTCCCATGGTCTTATGATATGCTGATGTGTGGAGGGGTGAGGAGGGGGGAAAAAGAGATGAAGAGAGAAAGACAGGAAAAGTGAACCTCGATAGTGATGAAGGAAATATAAGAATTGTATGATAAATGGCAGAACACATAGGAGCACTGGCATACAGAGAGATCTGGGCATATAGATCCGTGGAAGTGGTAATGCAGGTGGGCATGGTGGTCAAGAAGGCACACAGCACGGTTCCTTGAGTGTAAGAGTTACGTTACAGCTCTTTATTCTGACCACATTCGGAATATTGTGTGCAGTTCTGGTCACTGTGCTACTGGAAGGTTGTGGGTGCTCTGGCAGAGGGTACAGACAAGGTTCACCAGGACATTGCCTAGTCTGGAGGGCTCTCATTACGAGCAGAGGAGGCATAAACCTGGATTGTTTTCTTTGGAAAAACAGAGGCTGAGAGGAGACCTCGACAAAATGATGAGACACACAGATTGGCTGGACAGGGGTGGCAGGGTAGCTCAGTGGTTCGCACTGACGCCTCACAATGCCAGAGCCCTGCATTCGATTTTAGTCTCAGGCAACTATCTGTGTGGAGTTGGCACATTGTCCCTGCACCCCACCTCCCGTGTCTGTGTGGGCTTCCTCCGGGTGCTCCAGCTTCCTCCTACAATCCAAACTTGTATAGGTTAGGGTGGATTAGCGAAGCTAAATTACCCATTGTCCAGGGAGAGGCAGGTTAAGTTGGATTGTCTGTATGTAAATTGCCCCAATGTTCAGGGATGTGTAAGTTTGGTGCATTAGTCAGGAGTAAATGTAGATCACAGGGGTAAGGGAACGGGTCTCTATGTGTTAATCTTTGGAGGGCCGGTGTTGACTTGTTGGGCTGAATGGTCTGTTTCCACGCTGGAGGGATTCTGTGATAGTCAGAGGCGTTTTTTCTCTCCAGGGTGGAAAAGTCAACTAAAAGAGGGCACAGGTTCAAGGTGAAAGGGGGACTGTTTGGGGGAGAAGTGGTGGTGGTGGGGAATTTACACAGAGAGGTGGTGGGTTTCTGGAACGCACTGCCAGTGGAGGTAGTGGAAGCAGGCATCTTAACAATGTTTAAGGTGTATCTTGATAGACACATGAAGGGGAGGTGAACAGAGGAACAGAAACCACACATGGGCAAGAAATGTCAGGTCTAAGTAAGGATTAAGAATTAGCACAGGCTTGAGGGGGTGTGTATGCCTAAACCAAGTGAGAAGAGCCTGTGACTGTGCTGTATTGATACAGCTTTCCCCCACTATTTGAAAGTAGAGTGTTCCTTTCATAAGCTGAAATGGGCCTAAAGCGAAGAAGCAATTACCATGAATTAATTTATATTATGCCTTTCTTTGTAAAAGCGACAATCCTCTTCAGATTTCTTTCGATTTGTGAGAACAGGTATTAATGTAGGTCTTTTGTAAAAGTGAAGTAGTGTAAAGTGAACTTTCGAAAAGTGGGGGATACCCTTATGCTGATGGAGGGGAGATGGGGGAGCAATGAAGAGGGGTGGATGGAGGCTCATGTGGAGAATAAACACAGAGACCAATTGTGCCTGGCCATGTGCTGGAGACTCAATGGGACAGAGACAAATGTATCTATTTCAGGTATACCTGCAGTATGCTCCATCCAGGATAAAAAAAAAATGTCCTTCATCTGCTTCAGCATACAGGGCAGATGAGCAGTTTCTCCACAATGTGGACCAGGAGGTGATGCGACTGAGTGAAGCCTTTCCTGTGCTGAATGCAGGTGATTGGCCGCTGCCCGGTATATAAATGCTGATGAATATCGGGCAGGTGGGGAAGGAAAACCGTTCCTACACTCCCTGCATTTTCATGATTTCTCCATGGTGCAGATGTACTCGTATTTCTCCAGGTTCAACAATCAGTTGAAACTCGCTCACACTTACAGCATAGGTGTGGTGTTACTGGTGGACTGGTAATTGGAGGACTCTCATTCAGTCTGTAAAGCATGTTCCAGTCACTACTCTGGTGTGTGGGTATGTGAGACTCTGAGTTTCCAGTCACACTTACGTTTAAAACCTAACTGAGCAGACAGACCTTCTCACCTTTGTTTTCAAGGCCATCAATATCCAAGTCCTGGTGAATCAAGCGACTGTCAGACTTTGATGTGATGTTTGGTCTGAGATTTCTGCCTCCAAATTCTTCTCTTGTAATATTCCTGTGGAAAGAGGTTGCAAAGGTCATCGCTGTCAGTCCACAATAGAAAATCAAAACACACAATTCTAGTTTCTGTGGAACATTCTTTCCTCTCTTAATACCCAAGATCTTTGTGCTGATCTTTATGTAAATGTATACAGCAGGGTAATGTGGTGGATTGCATACTCCATGAAGAGTCCACTCAAGTTGCTGAATGGACATCTATCATGCGGTATTGACTTTCTTACTGAAGATACACAATATTCTGCTGTACAATATTACGAGCCCAGCAACAACTGCAAATCAGGCTTTGAGAGCTATAAACATTCCATCAAATATGTAACATATACCCCAGACTTATCTGTCTTATATTAACGCACGGTTGTCTTAAATCTGAGTCTTCTGGAAATGTAAGTTTTAAGTGTGACTTTTTGTAAAAGAAGCCATCATTTTGGACTCCTTCCATGCCATACTGACTCTATTACTGGAAATACATCCATACGACACCAGGATTCATGGATCAATGACGTGAGGCTTATCTTTACCCTCTTATAATTTTCTGTTACATAAATGTTTCGACGAATGCCAACGCTTTTCACCAGTCATACAGTCAGAGACATAAAGCACAGAAACAGATCCTTCAATCTAACTTGTCCATGCCAATCGGATATCCAAAATTAGTCTAGTTCCATTTGCCATCACTTGGTCCATATCCCTCTAAACCCTTCCTTTTCATATATCCATCCAGATGCCTCCACCACTTCCTCTGGCAGCTCATTCCATACACGCATCACCCTCTGCAAAAAATGGTTGACTGCAAGGTCCCTTTTAAATTTTTCCCCTCTCGCCCAAAACCTATGCCCTCTAGTTCTGCACTCCCCCTATCCCAGGGAAAAGACCTTGTCTATCCACCCTATCCACACCCTTCAAGTTTTTATAAACCTCTTTAAAAAACACACACTCAGCCTGAGATGCTCTAGGGAAAACAGCCCCATCCTATTCAGCCTCTCCTTGTGGTTCAAACCCTCCTACTCTGGCAACAGCCTTGTGAATCTTTTCTGAATCCTTTCAAGTATCACAACATCCTTCCTATAGAAGGGAGACCAGAATTGCACACAATATTCCAGAAGAAGCCGACTGAAACTGACTTTTGCAGAGTTTGCTCCCTGCTTGGATTCATACTCTCTGCCTCCCGTTGCTGCAAGTGAACAGTGCTTGCCCCCTTCTCTCTCCCTCCCAGGATAAGGAATGGAAAGGATGAGACATTGCTTCACTCCCAGATTTTACCCAGAAGAGTCCCCCTATTGTCTGAATGCGCAAGTTGGACCTTGAGCTTCTGAAGCTACTGCTGCTCCTCTCTTTCTCTGAATGAAGATTGAGCTTCACCCCAGACTGCAACTCCCTTCCTCTGTCCAAACATCTGTGAGCACAGCACATTTTTGTTGAAGTAAGGCATCTTTCCTGAATGTTACAATTAAAGGGGTGTCTTCCCCCTGATATTCAAAGGGACGGTAAGTCAGTGACGGGCCACGCCTTGTGTTGTGTGGCATGTGTGACAGTTGCAACAGGATGTCCCAACTCCTATGCTCAATTCAAAATTTGTGAGAAGGTTTGTAGCTCGGGTGCTCTTTTTTGTGGTTCTGTTCGCCGAGCTGGGAATTTTTGTTGCAGACGTTTCATCCCCTGTCTAGGTGACATCCTTAGTGCTTGGGAGCCTCTTGTGAAGCGCTTCTGTGATGTTTCCTCCAGCATTTATAGTGGTTTGTCTCTGCCGCTTCCGGTTGTCAGTTCCAACTGTCCGCTGCATTGGCCGGTGTATTGGGTCCAGGTCAATGTGTTTGTTGATAGAATCTGTGGATGAGTGCCATGCCAGAGAACGGCCAGGGAATTCCTAAAGGCATGGCCTCTAGGCATTTTTACAGCGCCACATTTTTCAACTCTGGATCTGGGACAAGGTGTGTGGTGTGGGGGTGGGGGGATGGGAAATAAAGAAACTGGTGAAATCTACATTGATCCTATGTAGTTAGTGGGTCCCAAAGCAGAAGATGAGGTGTTCTTCCTACAAGCGGCAGGTAGCTAGAGCTTGGAGGGAGAGGCAGCCGAGGACTTGCGTGTCCTTGACGGATTGGGAGGGGGGAGTTAAAGTGTTCAGCCACAAGGTGGTGGGGTCGTTTAGTTTTGGCGTCTCAGAGCTGTTCCCTGAAATGTTCTGCAAGTTGGCGTCCAGTCTCCCCAATATGGCAGAGACCACATCGAGAGCAATGGACTTATAAATAAATCTTATAAACAAATTGTACAAATCTTAGCCTGCTAGAGTTATTTTCTTTAATTAAGTTAAAGAAAATTTTAATTAAATTGGGTGACTACATGAAACGATTTGTTGGTCAGACTCAAATCATCCTCCTCAAATGAGACAATGCCATAAATATCAGTGAACTGTTTTTTTTGTTGAACCACAAGTTCTTGATTTATTTTCACAACTTATTGGTATTCACATCTGCACATTCAATGTCAAACTCTGACATCAGAAATGACATGACATCATTAATTTTTTCTTACAATAATCCAACAAACAAATTAATAACACAGTGAACACCAACTCTCATTAATATGAAATTAAATTTGACCAAATAAAATGTAAAATCAAATGGGAGATAACAAATGGGGGAAGGGCAGAAGGCAAGAAATGCAGCAACATAGAAGGTGCTCCTCCAGGGAGTGTATTTTACCAACTACAACTGCTCAATATAAACAAACACTCTGACATGACCCTCCGGTTTTAATGTAAACCATAGCCCCATACAGTAGGTACCATTTAAATAAGTTAATAGATACAAGCCTTGAGCAAATCCAGCCTCCAGCCGGGCCCCCCGCTTCTTGGAGCTCGGACCTTCCTCTAGCTCCGGGGGGTTGTTGAGCTCCTGGGCTCCGGCCGCCGCCGAAGAAGCCGCGGGCGCCGGCTCTCTCTCCTCCACCGCTGACATTTTTAATTTGTTTTCTCGTTCACCCGGTAACCGTCACCTCCCCCTTCCCGGGCCCCGGGAATTATACACAAATAAACAATAAACCCCACCGGGGACTGTCTCCTTTTCTTCACAACTTTTGTTTGAAAAGTTCCGGCTTTAATTTGAAATGTATTTTAAAGGTATTTTCTGAGGTAAACGATGCCTGTCTGCCCCCCTCCCTCCGTCAGAAACCGCCCGCTGAGTCGATGAGAAAACCGCAGCCTCGCGCCGCCATCTTTGTTTTTCTTCTTCTTTCCGTCTCCTCCTTCTGTGACGCGCGTCATCTGCGCCTCCTCCAATCAGAGCGCACCTTACTCCACCTGACCAATGGCAGCTGGCATTCCGTGTCGTGTTGGTCCCACCGTCTGCAATATCTCTCTCCGATTAGTCGGTACCGACCACAAGCTTTGGGATTGGTTGGGAATTTCACAATCACGTCAGTGTATCCGCCCTTTTCATTCCTTCAACAGCAGATGACCCAATTTACTGCAACAGGCTCTGCAGCTATAGCGGTAGTGTCACATATTCAGGGAGAAGATGTGATTTTTAACGTTATCAACCAATTCAACTCTGGCACCTCCACATCCATTCATTCAACTGAAGAGGGCTCAATTAAGTGTAAAGGGATCTGAGGGTATAATATTTGTATCCCATGTTGAGAAGAAACCTCTCCCCATTCATTCAATAGAAGAGGGCCTATTTGCTGCAGAGGTTTTTTATTGCACAGTGGTATTTTATTGCACAGTGGTAGTGTCCCTATCTTCGAGCGCTGAAATCCCACAGCTATGAGGATGCGTAATAACAAATTTTTTAGTCATAAGTCACATGACACCAGGTTATAGTCCAGCAAGTTTGTTTGGAGGGGATCTTACAGAAATATATTAAATTATGAAAGAAATAGAAGTAGGATGTTGCATTGGTAGGTGAGACTAGGATAAGAGCACATGGCCTCAAGATTAGAGGAAGCAGGTTTAAAACTGAACTGAGAAGAAACTTCTTCACCCAGAGGGTTGTTAATCTATGGAATTCCTTGCCCAGGGAAGGATTTGACATTACTTCAGCAATCAGTAGAAGCAGTAGATACGTTTTTGAAAAATAAAAGAATTAAGGATATGCGAAAACGCAGGTAAGTGCAGCATAGTCCACGAAAAGATGAGTCATGATCTTATTGAGTGGTGGAGCAGACTCGAAGGGCCAGAAGGCTGACTCTTGCTCCTAGTTCTTATGCTCTTATGTTGAAATCACAAGCTTTTGGAGTGTAGTCACTTCAGCAGATGAAGTCATGAAAAAACAAGTGCAGGAAAGAGAATTTAGATAAATGAAAGACAGAGCATCTCAACGGTCAATTACTTACTCCCATACCTATTTCTGATTATCTTACTACATAGCAAGTTGTGTTTTCCAAACATTAATTTTATTTCCATTGTTTAAAATCAAATATTTAAGATGAACAGTTTGTTTTTCCTCACTTGGACACACTGTGACCCACAACACTGTGAATATCATAAACCCGCTCATGAGATATCATAGGAACAATTCATAAACTAGATTTGTCACTGAGATACTAGAAAGGAGAAAAATTCCCAACATGTGCAGGATGCTAACGAAAAGTTAGCAACCTGAAATGGTAACAGGAGCAAGTGACCAGTCCCAATCAGGAAACTCATATTCTGACATCCACTACAGTACCTTGCTTTCCTTTTCAGTTTAATGATCCATAATTGAATCTGACTCCAACACACTCTCTGGCAGGCAGTTACAGAGGTCAAAGTATTTTCAATCATTAACGAAGTAAGTTTTGGATCCATCCCAAAGACATTGAACATAGAAAAATACAGTGCAGTACAGGCCCTTTGGCCCTCGATGTTGCGCCGATCCAAGCCCACCTAACCTACACTAGCCCACTATCCTCCATATGCCTATCCAATGCCCGTTTAAATGCCCATAAAGAGGGAGAGTCCACCACTGCTACTGGCAGGGCATTCCATGAACTCACGACTCGCTGAGTAAAGAGTCTACCCCTAACATCTGTCCTATACCTACCACCCCTTAATTTAAAGCTATGCCCCCTCGTAATAGCTGACTCCATACGTGGAAAAAGGTTCTCATGGTCAACCCTATCTAAACCCCTAATCATCTTGTACACCTCTATCAAGTCACTCCTAAACCTTCTTTTCTCCAATGAAAACAGCCCCAAGTGCCTCGGCCTTTCCTCATACAAACTTCCTACCATACCAGGCAACATCCTGGTAAACCTCCTTTGCACTCGTTCCAGTGCCTCCACATCCTTCCTATAGTATGGCGACCAAAACTGCACACAATACTCCAGATGCGGCCGCACCAGAGTCTTATACATTTGCAACATGACCTCAGGACTCCGGAACTCAATTCCTCTACCAATAAAAGCCAGTACGCCATATGCCTTCTTCACAGCACTATTTACCTGGATGGCAACTTTCAGAGATCTGTGTACATGGACACCAAGATCCCTCTGCTCATCCACACTACCAAGTATCCGACCGTTAGCCCAGTACCCCATCTTCTTGTTACTCTTACCAAAGTGAATCACTTCACACTTACCTACATTGAACTCCATTTGCCACTTTTCTTCCCAGCTCTGCAGCTTATCGATATCCCGCTGTAACCTGCCACATCCTTCCTCACTGTCAACAACTCCACCGACTTTCGTATCATCCGCAAACTTGCTCACCCAACCTTCTAGCCCCTCCTCCAGGTCATTTATAAAAATGACAAACAGCAATGGTCCCAAAACAGATCCTTGCGGAACACCGCTAGTAACTGCACTCCAAGATGAACCTTTTCCATCAACTACTACCCTCTGTCTTCTTCCAGCCAACCAATTCCTAATCCAAACCTCCAACTCACCCTCAATGCCATACCTCCGTATTTTTTGCAGTAGCCTACCATGGGGAACCTTATCAAATGCCTTACTAAAATCCATATACACCACATCTACCGCTTTAGCCTCGTCCACCTCCTTATTCACCTTCTCAAAGAATTCAATAAGGTTTGTGAGGCACGACCTACCCTTCACAAAACCATGCTGACTATCCTTGATCACATTATTCCTATCCAGATGTTCATAAATCCTATCCCTTACAATTCTCTCTAAGACTTTTACCCACAACAGAAGTGAGACTCGCCGGCCTATAGTTACTAGGGTTATCCCTACTCCCCTTCTTGAACAAGGGAACCACATTTGCTATCCTCCAGTCTTCTGGCACTACTCCTGTAGACACTGAGGACATAAAAAATCAAGGCCAACGGCTCTGCAATCTCGTACCTTGCTTCCCAGAGAATCCTAGGATAAATGCCATCAGGCCCAGGGGACTTATCTATTTTCACCCTTTCCAGGATTTCCAACACCTCTTCCCTACATACCTCAAAGCCATCCATTCTAATAAATTGTGACGCAGTATTCACATCGGCAATAATGTCCTGTTCCTGAGTGAATACTGACGAAAAGTATTCATTCAGTGTCTTCCCCAATCTCTTCAGCCTCCACACGCAACTTCCCACTACTATCCTTGACTGGACCTATTCCTACTCTAGTCATTCTTTTATTCCTGACATACCTATAGAAAGCCTTTGGGTTTTCCCTAATCCTACCAACTAAGAACTTTTCATGTCCCCTCCTTGCTGCTTTTAGCTCTCTCTTCAGATCCTTCCTGGCTACCTTATAACTATCAATCGCCCCAATTGAACCTTCACACCTCATCTTTACATAGGCCGCCCTCTTCCCTTTAACAAGGGATTCCAATTCCTTATTAAACCACGGTTCCCTCACACGACCCTTTCCTCTCTGCCTGACAGGTACATACTTATCAAGAACACTCAATAGTTGCTCCTTGAACAAGCTCCACATATCAATTGCGCCCTTCCCTTGAAGCCTACTTTTCCAAGCCACGCATCCTAAGTCGTGCCTCACCATATCATAATTTCTCTGCCCTCAGCTATAACTCTTGCCCTGCAGTGCATACTTATCCCTCTCCATCACTAGAGTAAAAGTCACCGAATTGTGGTCACTGTCCCCAAAGTGCTCACCTACCTCCAATTCTAACACCTGGCCTGGTTCGTTACCCAGAACCAAATCCAGTATGGCCTCACCTCTTGTTGGCCTGTCTACATATTGTGTCAGGAAACCCTCCTGCACACATTGGACAAACATCGACCCATCTAACGAACTCGAGCTATAGCTTTCCCAGTCAATATCTAGAAAGTTAAAGTCCCCCATAACAATCACCCTATTACTTTCACTCTTCTCCTGAATCAATCCTTTCTTCTACGTCTCTAGGACTATTAGGAGGCCTGTAGAAAACTCCTAACAGGGTGACCTCACCTTTCCTATTCCTAACCTCAGCCAAAACTACCTCAGATGGCGAGTCTTCATCCATCGTCCTTTCCACCGCTGTAATACTATCTTTGACAAGCAATGCCACACCTCCCCCTCTTTTACCCCCACCTCTGACCCTACTAAAACATTTAAACCCTGGAACCTGCAACAGCCAATCCTGTCCCTGTTCTACCCATGTCTCCGTAATAGCCACAACATCGAAATCCCAGATACCAATCCATGCTGCAAGTTCACCTACTTTATTTCATATACTTCTTGCATTGAAGGAGACACACTTCAAGCCACTTTCCTGTTTACAGGCACCCTCCTTTGAGATTGATGCCATGTTCCTAACCTCCCTACACTCCAGGTCCTGCACCCTAAAGCTACAGTCTAGGTTCCCATGCCCCTGTAGAATTAGTTTAAACCCCCCTGAAGAGCACTAGCAAACCTTCCCCCAAGGATACTGGTGCCCCTCAGGTTCAGGTGTAGACCATCCTGTTTATAGAGGTCCCACCTTCCCCAGAAAGAACCCCAGTTATCCAGATACCGGAATCCCTCCCTCTGCACCATCCCTGTAGCCACGCATTTAACTGTTCTCTCTCCTTATTCCTCAACTCTCTATCACGTGGCACGGGTAACAAACCAGAGACAACAACTCTGTTTGTTCTAACTCTGAGCTTCCAACCTAGCTCCCTGAAAGCCTGCCCAACATCCTCAACCTCTTCCTACCTATGTCGTTTGTGCCAATGTGGACCACGACTTCAGGCTGCTCCCCCTCCCCCTTAAGGATCCGGAAAACACGATCAGAGACGTCACGTACCCTTGCACCTGGGAGGCAACATACCAAACGTGAGTCTCTCTCGCCCCCACAGAACCGCCTATCTGTGCCCCGAACTATTGCTCTGCTCTTCTCCACCCTTTCCTTCTGAGCAACGGGGACAGGCTCCATGCCAGAGGCCTGAACCCCATTGCTTACCCCTGGTAAGTCGTCCCCCCCACAAGTATCCAAAATGGTATACTTGTTCTTGAGGGTAACGGCCGCAGGGGTCCCTGCACTGGCTGCTTCTTCCCAGTCCCCCTCACTGTCATCCATCTGTTTGCAATCTTTGGAGTTACTACTTCCCTAAAGCTCCGATCTATGACCCCCTCTGCCTCCCGAATGATCCTAAGTTCATCCAACTCCAGCTCCAGTTCCCTAACATGGTCTTGGAGGAGCTGGAGATGGGTGCACTTCCTGCAAGAGTAATCAGCAGGGATGACCATGGCATCCCTCACCTCAAACATGTTGCAAGAGGAACATTGCACTGCCTTCACTGCCATCCCTCTAAAAGTAACCTTTTAAAAACAAACTAGGTCCAAGAATAGAACAAGCAAAATGCAGCACTTATCTACTTACCACAACGGTTCTTATTATTAGGTTAGGCACCTCTGCAGTGCCTCGGGTTCCTCTCCTGCGTGCTTTTATAGGGAAAGAAACCTACCCAGGTAAGCTTACGCTACACCAACTTCCAGATCCGCTTCGCGCTTTTTAAAAAAAAACTTTCAAATTTAAACCGTTAAACAAACGTCACCGAGCCTTCAAGCAGCCCCTGCCAAACAGCCCTTACCTGCTCCGCTGACACTTCTATAAGAGGTGTTGGCTGGACCCAGACACTTCAGCGGGCAGTGTTCATTACTCATGTGTATTCTCTCCCCCACCCGCCTTAAACTAATCACCTGGGTTGTGAGTCGATTGTGCTGGCATTCTGGTGGCCCCAGGCAGTGTCTGTATCTGCTCTGCTGTTTCTCTCCATATTGTGATCCAGCGGCCATCTTGTGTGTCAAGTTGGCCAACTGATGGCTCAGTAGCCATATTGTGTATCTGTGTGCCTAGTAACACCCTGCCCTTCCCCACCTCTCCGCCACGCCCACTCTCTCTTCCCCACTCAATCTCTCTATCAACCCCACTCATTCTCTCTCTCTACCCCCACCCTCTGACTGCCATTTTCTCTCTCTCTCTGTCCCCCATCCTTTTGGTCTCTATTCTCCCCAGCCCCCACCACACCCGTCCTTTCTCAAGCCTCGAACCATCTTTGACCGCTGTATCAAGCCCTTCAAAGAACAGAGAGAGAGAGAGAGAGAGAGAGAGAGAGAGATAATGGATAGTAATGACTCTACCTGGGAGTTGGGAGGGGTGATAAATGGCTGATCTTCAAAACTGAGAATACCTAAAATGATTTTTGCAAGGTTTGTAGCTCAGGTTGAGGTTTAGGGTGGAGGTTTGCTCGCTGGGCTGTAGGTTTGATATCCAGATGTTTCATCACCTGGCTAGGTAACATCATCAGTGGCGACCTCCAAGTGAAGCGAAGCTGTGTCTCCTGCTTTCTATTTATATCTTTCACCTGGATGGGGTTCCTGGGGTATGTGGTGATGTCATTTCCTGTTCGTTTTCTGAGGGGTTGATAGATGGCATGTAGATCTGTGTGTTTGTTTATGGTGTTGTGCTTGGAGTGCCAGGCCTCGTAGCCCTACACATGGATGAAAAAAAACATCATTTCGACTGGGACAACACATCTATCCTGGGGCAGGCTAAGCAAAGACTTGCCAGAGAATTCCTAGAGACCTGGCACTCCAACCTCAACGCCATAACCAAACACATAGACTGAGATACCATCTATCAGCTTCTCAGAAAACGAACAGGAAATGACATCACCACAAACCCCAGGAACCCCATCCAGGAGAAAGAAATAAATAGAAAGCAGGAGACAACAGCTTCGCTTCACTTGGCGTCGCCACTGAAGATGTTACCTAGCCAGGTGATGAAACGTCTGGATATCAAACCTACACCCTAAACCTAAAATGATATCTTCAGAAACATCGTTAAAGCCAGAAAGCGTGTTCAAGTTTTTTAAAAGAGCTGCTGAAATCTGTCTGATTCTTTCACTGAAGTAAACGCAGTCAGGCCACCGCTCAGGACAGGCTGGAAGGGGTGAATGGGCGAAAATGAGCACTGCAGATGCAGGAGATTAGAGTCAAGATTAGAGTGATGCTGGAAAAGCACAGCCGGTCAAGCAGCATTCGAGGCTTTTGCCTGAAACATCGATTTTCCTGCTCCTTGGATGCTGCCTGACCTGCTGTGATTTCCAACACCACTCTGATATTGACTGTAAGGGGTGAATGGCCTAGTCCTAGTCTTGTGAAGTTGGTTCCAACTATCTAGAAATAGCGTCACAGAGCACAGAAACATACCCTTCGGTCTATGCCGACCAGATATCCTAAATTAATCTAGTGACCCATTTGCCAGCATTTGGCCCCTTATCCCTCTGAATCTGTCCTATTCATATCCCCATCCAGATGCATTTTAAATATTATCATTGTACTGGCCTCCACCACTTCCTCTGGCTGACCCCCACCAGCGTTCTGTGCAAAAAGGTTGCCCCTCAGAAATCTTTCCCCTCTCACCCTAAACCCATGCCCTCCAGTTCTGGACTCTCGCAACGTGGGGAAAAGACATACAAAAGTTGAGCAGCCAGACAGAATTCAAAAACAATACAATGTCGAATCACAGGGAAAAACAAATTGTAGCTCGACCCCTTTTTTGTCGTATTGGCATTTGGACTCATAAAATCTGACAGGAACACCAGCATCCCTAGTGAGCATACTGCGCATGTTTCCCGGTGTCAGTAACGCAGTGCACATGCCCACCGGTGCCAGCTAAACACTGGGCATGCTCATCGCTTTCCGCAAAAAATGGCGCGCAACCTTCCTTTGATGGTCCAATAGGGAACCGTGGAGGACCAAAACAAAACTGGTCCTCCTGCCAATCAGAGCCACCCCATTGTCTGAATGCGGAAGTTGGACCATGAATTTCTGAAGCTGCTACTCCTGCTCCTCTTTCTGAATCAACATTGAGCTTCACCCAGACTGCAAATTCTTTCCTCTGTCTCAGATCTGTGAGTACAGCACTCTCTTTTCTCGCCCCCTTTGCCATTTCTATTTCTTTCCGGAGTTCAATTGTTGACTTACAGCAACTGAAAGGAAAGGGATTGAACCCAGGGAGGGGACGGACTATGGAAAAGTGATCGAGGTCTGTGTCTCAATTGGCAAAATAGACAGACAGGAGGCTGGAAGGACACAGCAAATCAGGCAGCATCACGAGGTGTAGAAGTCGATATTTCGGGTGTAACCCTTCGTCAGGACTGGGGATGGGTACCAGGACCGGGGGCTAAAGTGGGGATAGGTGAAGAATCGGTCAGATTAATCATTGGGTGGAAGAAATCAGGTTGGTGGCAGGAAGGAGTGGTAGTGAGGGGCATGGGGCTGAGAAGGGAGTCGGGTGATGGAAAGGGAGGTTATTTGAAATTGGAGTACTCGATGTTGGGTCCTGCAGGCTGTAGTCTGCCCGGGCAGAAGATGGGGTATTGTTCCCTAATTTGCGGTTTGGTTCGTTGTGGCAATAGAGGAAGGCTAAGATGTTCTTGTCAGAAAGGGAGTGGGAAGGGGAATTAAAATCGATGGTGACTGGGAGGTCTGGTCAGCCTCTGCGGACCCAGCTGTGATGCTCGCCAATCCTTTCCCCAAGTTTATGCTCAGTCTCCCCGAAGTCGAGAAGACCACAATTTACAAACACGTGGCAAATGCAGTATCTCAATGTGAAGTTATAGTCTTTGCTATGAAACAAAAAGCAGCAAGGAGATGTATTGTTTAAATGGTGATACTGTGGGATGTGGAGAAAGTGAGAACTGCAGATGTTGGAGATGAGAGTCAAAGTGTGGTGCTGAAAAAGGTGGTAAGTCAGGCAGCATCTGAGGACCAGGAGAGTCGACATTTTGGTCCCGAGCACTTCATCAGGAATGATGTGTGGATGGACAAAGGGTCTGATTCGGTTCTATATAACTCTCATCATCTTCAGTGAGAGCAGAAGTGTGATTGTGAAGGCTGGAGTTTCAGAGCAGCTTTCAAAGATGCTTTGCCCTTAATGTGGATGGACAAAGGGTCTGTTTCTGTGCTGTATGACTCTAATCATCTTCGGTGAGAGCAGAAGTGTTTCTGAGGACTTTTCAAAGATGTTTTGCCCTTAATGGGAGTAGAAGGTACAATGAAATCTTGCATTTGTGAGACAGCAACTGAGTGAGTGAGTAAATCCGAGGTTTTGGTGCAAAGTGGGAATTCATTGCACTGTGAGGATGAAACTCTACTTATTGAGTCATTTCTGCTGGTGAATGAAACCAGGCTCAAGATTAGGAGGAGTAAATTTAGGACAGAGATGAGGAGGAACTGCTTTTCATGGAGTGTAGTGTATCTATGGAATTCTCTGCCCCAGGAAGCAGTAGAGGCAGCTTCATTAAGTATATTCAAGACACAATTGGATGGGTTTTTGCAATGGTAGGGGAATTAAGGGTAGTTGGGACAATGCAGGGAGGAGGATCTCAGATGGTGAATAGATTAGCCATGATCTTAATTGGATTTTTGAACAAGAGGAAGGCATGAAAATGGTTTCAAGACCAGTTTAGAACAGTTACAGAGCCAGAGAGCACAAACAGACCCTTCAATCCAACTAGACCATGCTGACTGTGTTCACAAACTAAACTAGTCCCACCTGCCCCATTCTCCCCGTAACCTTTGATCCCCTTGATACTCAAGAACCTATCTGTCTCAGTTTTAAATATCCTCAGTGACCTGGCCTGCACAGCCTTCTGTGGAAATAGATTCCACAGATTCACCGCTCTCTGGCTGAAGAAGTTTCTCCGTTCTAAAAGGTCTTCCCTTTACTCTAAGGCTGTGCCCTCTGGCCCGAGTCTGTCCTACCAATGGAAACATCTTTGCAATGTCCACTCTGTCCAGGCTTTGAAGATTATGTATGTTTCAATTAGACCCCCCCCCCCTCCTACTCCTCCCCCCCCCCCCCCGAGTGTGCGCCTGTTAATCAGCATGAACCAGACCCTTCAGGATGAGGTACAGCAGGGATTAGGGTCAGCAAAGTGAGAATGAAGGGAGTGTGTGTGGGATGGAGATTTTCAGCTTCTAGGGAATGAGAGAGAAAAGTGAGTTCGCTATAAATTAGAATTGATCGGATGGGCCAAAGAGTGGTAGATGGAATTTAATTTGGAGAAATGTGAGTTGTTGCATTTTGGTCAAGCAATCCAGGCAGGACTGACACAGTTAAGAGGA
Organism: Chiloscyllium plagiosum; assembly: GCF_037043375.1. Lineage (NCBI taxonomy): Eukaryota > Metazoa > Chordata > Chondrichthyes > Orectolobiformes > Hemiscylliidae > Chiloscyllium > Chiloscyllium plagiosum. The sequence goes on along the minus strand of NW_028270165.1, from coordinate 4,725,253 downwards.
GTGTTGCAGAACAAAGAGTCCTTGGAGTGCAGGTTCCATAGTTCTCAGGTAGACAGGATAGCCTTTGTTGGTCAGAGCATTGAGTAGATGAGTTGGGAGGTCATGTTGTGGCTGTCCAGGATGTTGGTTAAGCCACTTTTGGAATACTGCAGTTAGTTCTGGTCTCCCTGCTGTAGGAAAGATGTTATGAAACTTTGAAAGGGGTCAGAAAAGAATAGGCCAGGGGCATTTTCCATGGAGCATCAGAGACTGAGGGATAAACTTATAGACCTTTGTAAGGGCCATGGATAGAGGGGAAACCCTAAGGTCTTTTCCCCAGGGTATGGCAGTCCAAATCTAGAAGGCATATGTTTGAGGTGAGAGTGGAATGATTTAAGAGATTGGAGGGGCAACCACTTCAGAGGGTGGTGCATGTATGGAACGAACTGCCAGAGGAAGTGGTGGAGGCTGGCACAATTACAACATTTAAAAGGCATGTGGATGTCTGTCTGTTCTCAGCTCTGCTGGATGTCTGTTGAAGCTCTGAACCCCCCCTTCTACACCTTCTGGGACAAACATTTATTCAATCAAGCCTCAATTCACAATCTCCCAGCCAGTCAACAATCCAGGCACAGTGTAGTCACAGCAGGGAATCAGCTGCCCTGAGTGCAGGAAGGCCTTTACCCAGGCCTCTGCCCTGCTGAGGCACCGGTGGGTCCACACGGGGGAGAGACCCTTCAGCTGCCCCGAGTGCAGAAGGACATTCCGTGAATCCTCCAACCTGTTGAGGCACCAACGGGTCCACACAGATGGTGGAATTCGAATTTGGTCAGAAATCTGGAGTTCAGAATCTAACGGTGAAACCATTGTCGGTGGGGTGGGGGTGGAAGAAAACCCCCATCTGATTCACTCAGTTCTTTTTTAGGGAAGACTTGAGCAGTTATTAGAGCAGTCGTCCCAGCTGCATCCTTTACCCGGTCTGGCCGACATGTGACTCCAGCCCCACAACAGTCTGGTGGACTCTACGCTGCTCATCCAACTTGATTGGAATACAGGTTGAAATTGCTGAGTGAGGCAATACTTCCTCCAGGTTAAAGCTGTACCAAGGATGCAGTTACAAAGGGACAACTCAGTGGTGACCAATAATGAAGAAAGTGAGGGGTTGCACTTTGACCTTGAGCTATTTTTTAAAAATTGCTACTTTTTCTACGCCTTTCTGCTGGGAGATTCTGAAGCTGTAACAAAGTTGGGTCACAATAAAGATTACCTGAACTTCACACTGAGCTCAGACTCTCACTGAGAGCTTTAAACTGCAACAGGTTTTTGTTTTAAAACTGCTCATTTTACATGTGAAAGTGAGAACTGCTGATGCTGGAGATCAGAGTCAAGATTAGAGTGGTGCTGGCAAAGCACTGCAGGTCAGGCAGCGTGCGAGGACCAGGGAAATTGACATTTCGGGCAAAAGCCCTTCCTCAGGTTTTTGCCAGAAACGTTGATGTTCCTGCTCCTCAGATGCTGCCTGACCTGCTGTGCTCATTTCTGACAGTCTCCTGTACTATGTTTCCAATGTTGTGTATCGGTTGCAGCAGTGAATGAGTAGCCAGCATTGTTAGAAATTGTAAAATGTTCAGGAGTGCAATGTCATCAGCATTGTAGTTTCCTGGCAGCACTGAGAAGTGTGTGCCTGGTTCACTAGACATGATGTGGAGGTGCCGGTGTTGGACTGGGGTGGATAAAGTTAAAACTCAACACCAGGTTATCGTCCAACTGGCTTATTTGGAAGCACGAGCTTCTTCATTGGGTGTTTGTGGAACAGGATCATAAGACACAACCACCTGATGAAAGAGCAGTGCTCCAAATGCTAGTGCTTACAAATGAGCCTGTTAGAGTATCACCTCATATTGTGTGAAATTTAACTTCGCACACCCCAGTCCAACAGCGGCATCTCCAAATCAGGTACATAGTTCTTTGAAAGTTGCATCATTGGGACACAGGGTAGTGAAAGAGGCCAGTCAGGAGCCCTGGAGGACCGGAAGGTGACTGGTCCTTCTGTCAATCAGAGCCTTCCTATTGTCTGAATGCAGACGTTGGAACATGAGCTTCGGAAGCTGCTGCTGCTCCCTCTGAATGAAGATTGAGTTTGCTCCAGACTGTAACCTCCTTATTCTGTCAACCATCTGAGTGTATGGTACTCTCTTCACAACTCCTTTTCCATGATTTTCATTCTGGGCTTCAATTTACGACTTGCAGCAACCGAAAGGAAAGGGAATGAATTCACGGAGCGGACAGAATCAGGAAAAGTTTGTTTATAAACAGAGTGTTTCACGTGTGGAGTGAATGTAAAGAGGAAGTGGTGGATGCACATTCAGATGCAACGTTTAAAAGACATTTGGATAAGTATATGAAAAGGCACGGTGCGGAGGGATATGGGCCAAACACTGGCAAGTGGCACTAGTTTAGTTTGAGAACGTAGGCAGCATGGAATAGTTGGACTGAAGGGTCCGTTTCTGTGCTGTCTAACGTAACTGTTCTGTCGTGGTCTTAAAACCATTTTCTTGCCTTCCACCTTCAACGTGGATACTGTACCTGCATCCAACACATAAACCATTCAAAATAAAAAAACACCTCCTGCGCACAAAGAAATCCACACTTTATTGTTCAAAAATCAGATGAACTCAGCCTTGAATATATTCAATGACCCCCTAACTACAGGAAGACATCCCCACTTCTAATCTCAGTTCAGCTTGTTAATATACCACTTGCCTTGCTGCACCTGTCTGACAACTGGCATTGACTGATGTAAAAGGATGCTGCTAATCAAAGCACTGATCACACGGTGGTCTGGTGTCAGCTCGGGTTTGAGGCCCTGATTTCTCTGTCCCGTGTTGATCCTCCTGTTCCCACAGACTAAGATGTCGGTCTGTTCTCAGCTCTGCTGGATTACTGTGAAAGCTTTGACCCCGCCTTTTATAACTTCTGGAACGATAAAATATTCAATCAAGACCCAACCCACAATCTCCCAGCCCGTCAACCATCCTGATACAAGGTGCAGTCATAGCAGGGAATAAAACAAGAAAAAATGAAACAAAAATCATAAATAGGCGCACGTGCTTAATGTTTGTTCATGAGGAAGTAAACCAGGAATAGGGGTCTCTCAGGAATCTTACAGTGCCCTACTTGAGGAATTCTGTCACCCTTACATCTATTGGTACCCAGCTATGAATTACAACAACATTTACACCAACAGGAATAAAGCATCTGTTATCAAATAGACAGAGATATACAGCACGGACATGGACTTTTTCTCTATCTCATGCACACATGATAGATCATCCATGGTGGGAGTTTGTCTTTGTAGCATGATGTTTGCAAATACATTCTACTTTGCTCAAAGACTGCACAATCTGCAGGCAGTCAATACATGTAATATATTGTAAATTCCACTTTGAAAATAGATAATGGGCCCACTACCTTTTGAATGCGAGCATAAGTGGTATAGTAAGTTTGCTGATGACACCAAAATTGGAGGTGTAGTGGACAACGAAGGAGGTTACCTCAGATTACAATGGGATCTTGATCAGATGGGCCAATGGGCTGAGAAGTGGCAAGTGGAATCTAATTTAGGTAAATATGAGGTGCTGCATTTTGGGAAAGCAAATCTTAGAAGGACTTGTACACTTAATGGTAAGGTCCGAGGGAGTGTTGCTGAACAAAAAGACCTTGGAGTGCAGGTTCACAGCTCTATGAAAGTGGAGTCGCAGGTCAATAGGATAGTGCAGATGGCATTTGGTATGCTTTCCTTTATTGGTCAGAGTATTGAGTACAGGAGTTGGGAGGTCATGTTACAGCTGTACAGTTGGAATATTGCATGCAATTCTGGTTTCCTTCCTATCAGAAAGCCCTATGCAATGTTTGTTTTTGTTTAGTGGGCGGCACGGTGGCACAGTGGTTAGCACTGCTGCCTCACAGCTCTAGAGACCTGGGTTCAATTCCCGCCTCAGGCGACTGACTGTGTGGAGTTTGCACGTTCTCCCCGTGTCTGCGTGGGTTTCCTCCGGGTGCTCCGGTTTCCTCCCACAGTCACAAAGATGTGCGGGTCAGGTGAATTGGCCATGCTAAATTGCCCGTAGTGTTAGGTAAAGGGTAAGTGTAGGGGGTATGGGTGGGTTGCGCTTCGGTTGGACCGAAGGGCCTGTTTCCACACTGTAAGTAATCTAATTAATGATTGCTGCAACCTATTCTAAAATATGAAAGACTTAAAAATCCAGGTTTGTTCAATATATCAGTTCAGTGGCAGGGCACTGTAATGTTTTCCTATAAATTCTGTGCCATATGATCTTATTGTCCACAATCACCTGACGAAGAAGCAGTGCTCCGAAGCTCGTGTTTCCAAATAAACTGTCGGACTTAGCCTGGTGTTGTGAGATTTTTAACTTTGTCCAGGTTCAGACGGTGCCCAGGGATGTGCAGGTTAGGTGCATTAGTCAAGGGTAAATGTTGAGCAATAGGGGAATTGTGTGGGTGGGTTACCTTTCGGAGGATCGGTGTGTAGCCTTTGGGCCAGTTGGCCTGCTCCCACACAGAGGGGAGTCTCTGAAGGGGAAGTCATTTTTGTAAACTGTGCAAGGCAATGCAGGCGTAGTGTGGGGGCCTGCTGTTGGCCTTGCCCCGCCCTTTGCTCCTCTCCCCTGTTGTGGAGTTGTCTAAAAAACAGCTACTCTTTCTCTGCCCTTTTTGCTGGGAGGGGGGGGGGGTGGGGATCTGAAGCTGTAACCATGTTGGGACACAAAATAAAAGGTAACCAGAACGTACTGCTGGGCTCAGGCTCTCATTGAAAGCTCCAAGCGGTTTTTGTTTTAAAGCTGCTCATTTCTTGCAGCCTTCTGCACTAAGTTTCCAATGTTGTGTATTAGATGGAGCAGTGAATGAGTAGCTGGTTTCGTTAGATACTATAAATTTTTCAGGAGTGCATCGTTTCATCGGCAGTTTACTGGCAGCACTGGGACGTATGGGCTGTGTTCACTAGAAACGAGGTGGATATGCTGCTGTTGGACTAGGTTGGACACGGTTTAAAAATCACAACACCAGTTATAGTCCAACAGGTTTATTTGGAAGCACTAGCTTTCGGAGTGCTGCTCCTTCATCGGGTAACTGTGGAGCAGGATCATAAGACACAGAGTTAAGAGCAAAAGATCAATGTCATGCAACTGATGATATATTGACAAACATAGATTGTTGTTAAATCTTTCATCTTTTAGAATGGGTTGCAGGTTTTAGTTCATTAATGTGTACATCGCAGTACTACTATTAAGTCATATTCTCAAGATCACTTAAGGTCTTTTTAAAAAACAGGTGACATCTCAGTCCAGACAATGCATGAAAGGTGTGAGAGTATCCCAATCTTAAATCGGACTGGTTCTATTTCCAAACTAGGAATTTATAAAATATTACATGGATTGACTACCTGCATATTGTGCGTTTTGTGCAAAATTGAATATATCTGCAAATATAATTCTGCAAATGCACCACATTGTTATATGTATGTGTGCAGCATGAGTGTGCGTGTAAGAGAGTATGTGTGCACATGCTTGGTAAAGTGAGTGCGATGGAGGAGAAGCCTGTGAAAGGGTGTGTGTGTTGGGGGGGGGGCGTGTATGTGTGTATGTCTGAGAGAGAACATGTGTATAGATAAAAGGTGAGGGGTTGCATTTTGCCAAAATAAGGAAGGGCCGGGCTTGTACAGAGGGATATGGTGGGGGGCGGGGGGGGGGGGGTTTCAGATATATACTTCTTTGAAAGTTGCATCACTGGCTGGAAGGAAGCTTCAGAAGGCATTCAGCACACTTACCTTAATTGTTCACACCACTGAATAAAGGAGCTGGGACATAATGTTGAAGTTGTACAGGATGTTGGTGAAGCCACTTGTAGAGTACTGAGAACGCTTCTGGTGGCCCTGTAATAGGAAGAATTCTATTAGAAAGGGTTCAGTAAAGATTTCCCAGGATGTTGCCAGGACTGGAGGGTTTGAGTTGTAAGGAGAGGCTGAGACACTCTTCACTGGAGCACAGGAGGTTGAGGGGTGACCTCATTTGAGATTTATAAAATCATGAGGGTTATAGGGAAGATGAACATCAAACACAGAAAGGAGCATGCGCGGTTATGTCGAGTGACGGGGGAAGAAATTGTGGCATTTGGACACTTTAAATCTGCTAAGAGAGAACACTGCGCATGCCGGAAGACTGGAGGTTGGCTAATGTGGTGCCACTGTTTAAGAAGGGTGGTAAGGACAAGCCAGGGAACGAGAGACCAGTGAGCCTGACATTGGTGGCGGGCACATTGTTGGAGGGAGTCCTGAGGGACAGGATGTACATGTGTTTGGAAAGGCAAGGACTGATTAGGGATAGTCAACATGGCTTTTTGTGTGGGAAATCATATCTCAAATTTTGAGTTTTTGAGGAAGTAAAGAGGATTGAGGAGGGCAGAGCGGTAGATGTGATCCATATGGACTTCAGTATGGCGTTCGACAAGGTTCCCCATGGGAGACTGATTAGCAAGATTAGATCTCATGGAATACAGGGAGAACTAGCCATTTGGATACAGAACTGGCTGAAAGGTAGAAGACAGAGGGTGGTGATGGAGGGTTGTTTTTCAGACTGGAGGCCTGTGACCAGTGGAGTGCCAGAAGGATCGGTGCTGGGCCCTCTACATTTTGTCATTTACATTAATGATTTGGATGCGAGTATAAGAGGTACAGTTAGTAAGTTTGCAGATGATACCAAAATTAGAGGTGCAGTGGACAGTGAAGAGGGTTACCTCAGATTACAACAGGATCTTGACCAGATTGGCCAATGGGCTGAGAAGTGGCAGATGGAGTTTAATTCAGATAAATGTGAGGTGCTGCATTTTGGGAAAGCAAATCTTAGCAGGACTTATACACTTAATGGTAAGGTCTTAGGGAGTGTTGCTGAACGAAGACACCTCAGAGTGCAGGTTCATATCTCCTTGAAACTGGCGTCGCAGATAGATAGAACTGTAAAGGTGGTGTTTGGTATGCTTTCCTTTATTGGTCAGAGGATTGAGTACAGAAGTTGGGAGGTCATGTGGCTGTTGTACAGGACATTGGTTAGGCCACTGTTGCAATATTGTGTGCAATTCTGGTCTCCTTCCTATTGGAAAGATTTTGTGAAACTTGAAAGAGTTCAGAAAAGATTCACAAGGATGTTGCCAGGGTTGGAGGATTTGAGGTATAGGGAGAGGCTAAACAGGTTGGGGCTATTTTCCCTGGAGCGTCGGAAGCTGAGGTTCACAAAAGGGGCATGGATAGGATAGATAGACAAAGTCTTTTCCCTGGGGTGGGGGAGTCCAGAAGTCAAGGGTATAGGTTTAGGGTGAGAGGGGAAAGGTATAAAAGAGACCTACTGGGAAACGTTTTCACACAGAAAGTGGTACGTGTATGGAATGAGCTGACAGAGGAAGTGGTGGAGGCTGGTACAATTGTAACATTTAAGAGGCATTTGGATGGGTACATGAATAGGAAGGGTGTGGAGGGATATGGGCCAAATGCTGGCAGGTGGGACTAGATTGGGATGGGATATCTGGTCGGCATGGACGGGTTGGACCGAAGGGTCTGTTTCCATGCTGGTTCAGCAAAAGCCATTCATGCTCTTCGCTGTCTGCAAAAATGGCGCAAATCCTTCTTCAAATGGACCAATGAGAAGCCAATTGTTGACTTGCAGCAACTGAAGAAAGTGAGTGAATCCAGGGAGGGGACAGAGTCGGGAAATGTTGGTCCAGGTCTGTATCTCAATTGGCAAATGCAGTCCCACAGCGTGAAGTTATAGCCTCAGTTACGAACAAATAACTGCTGAAAGGAGGTGCGTTGTTTAAATGGTGACATATTGGGATGCGGAGAAAGTGAGGACTGCAGATGCTGGAGATGACAGTTGAAAAGTGTGGCACTGGAAAAGCACAGCAGATCAGACAGCATCCGAGAAGCAGGAGAATCAACGTTTCAGGCATGAGCCCTTCCTCAGGAATGATGTGTGGATGTAAACAGTGGCCTCAGCATCCTTCCACACCAGTCATTGCCAGTTGTCAGACAGGTGCAGCAAGCAATCAGCAAGGCAAGTGGTATATTAGCAAGAGGAAATGAGTTCAGAAGTCTCTGCAGTTAGGGGGTCATTGAATATATTCAAGGCTGAGTTCGTCTGATTTTAGAACAAGAAAGAAGTGGATGTTTCTGGGGGAAGGCAAGTAAAATGATTTTAAGACCAGTACAGAACAGTTAAAGGGTCATACAGCACAGAAACAGACCCTTCAGCCCAACTAGTCCATGCTGACTATATTCACAAACTAAACTAGTCCCACCTACCTGTATTTGGCCCATATCCCCCTGAACCTTTCCTATTCATGTACTTATCCAAATGTCTTTTAAACGTTGTTACACAACCAGCATCCACTATTTCCTCTGGACATTTATTCCACACACAAACCACTCTGTTTACAAAAAAGGTGCTCCTCATCTCTTATTAAAATCTTTCTCCTCTTACCTTAATTTGCAGCCTAATCTTGAAATGACACATGCCGTTCACCTTATCTATGCCCCTCATGGTTTTGGAAACCTCTATAAAGAGAACAAAGAACCTTACAGCACAGGAACAGGCCCTTCAGCCCTCCAAGGCTATGCTGATCGAGATTCTCTATCTAAACCTGCCGCCTATTTTCTAAGGGTCTGTATCCCTTTGCTCCCTGCCGATTCATGTATCTGTCTAGATACATCTTAAATGACGCTATCGATCCCAGCCCTACTGCCTCCACTGCATGAGGCACCCACCACCCTCTGCGTAAAGAACTTTCCATGTAGATCTCCCTCAAACCTTTCCCCTCTCACTTTGAACTCGTGACTCCTAGTAATTAAGTCTTCCCCTATGGGGGAAAAAAAAATTCTTCTTATCCACCCCTGTCTACATGCCTCATGGTTTTATAGGCCTCAATCAAGACCCCTCCTCAACCTCCTTATTTCCAATGAAAATACTCCTAATCTACTCAACCTCTCCTCATAGTTAGCGCTCTCCATAACAGGCAACATCCTGGTGAACCTCCTCTGCACCCTCTCCAAAGCATCCACATCCTTTGGGAAATCTGGCGACCGGAATTGTACAGCAGTATTCCTAATGTGGCCGAACCAAAATCTTATATAACTTCAACATGGCCTGCCAGCTCTTGTACTCAATACTCCGTCCGATGATGGAAAGCATGTTGTATGCTGCCTTAACCACTCTACTGACAGACATTGTTCTCTGAAGATGGCAATAGATCTGAACACCCAGATCTCTCTGTACATCAATTTCCCCCAGGACCTTCCCATTTAATGTATAGTTTGCTCTCGAATTGCACCTTCCAAAATGCATCACCTCGCATTTGTCTGGATTAAACTCCATTTCTCTTCCCAACTCTCCAATCTATATTCTGCAGTATCATCTGACAGTCCCCTTCACTATCTGATATTCCATCAATCTGAGCGTCATCTGCAAACTTGCTAACGAGGCACCCGACACCTTCACCTTTCAACCTCCTGTGCTCCAATGAAAAAAGTCCCAGCCTAACCTTCAATCGGTGTGAATTCTGTCTGGGTCCCAATGCCGAGTCAGCCTGACATTTTGGATAGAAAAGCTCTGCATTTAAATTACGTTCTTGAGAAAGTTATTGAAAACAGGTTCTGGGATTAACATACCAAAGAACAGAACCCCATTCTAAAAGATGGAAGATTTAATCTAAATTGTTTAATGTATCACATCTCCATGACACTGGACTCCTTTGGCTATAAATTCTGTGATCATGATCTTATTCTCCACAACCATCTGATAAAAGAGCAGAACTCCAAAAGCTAGTGCTTTCATGTTATGGCAGTAGCGGGAGGTGTGGGCTGTATTCACTAGAAACAATGAAGCAGTTAGATACCACACATTTGAGGGGGAAGGGTGTATTACATGACCTCCCAACTCCTATACTGAATGCTCTGAGCAATGAAGGAAAGCAAACCAAACGCCTTCTTCATTATTCTATCCACCTGAGACTCCACTTTCAAGGAACTATGAACCTGCACTCCAAGGTCTCTTTATTTTGCAACATTCCCCTAACTGCATCAGTCCTGCCTGGATTGCTTGACCAAAATGCAAACCTCAGACTTCTCTAAATTAAACTCCAACTGACACTCCTCGGCTCATCAGCCGATCCCAAAAATTCTAATTTATAGTGAACTCTCTTTCCTCTATTATTCCCTAGAAGCGGAAAATCTCCATCCCACGCTCTCTCCGTCCGTTTTCACTTTGTTGAAAGTGGAAGAATGGGATTGAGAAACTGATCAGCGATGATTGAATGGAATGAGCAGACCTGGTGGTCTAATTTCTGCTCCTATGTCTTGTGGTCTCTTGCTGTCCTGGACACCGTGAGAGAGAATTGGGACCAGCATTGAACCGATCATGACTGGATGTGGATCTACCTGCATCTTGGTGGATGGGCTGGGACTTTTTTCACTGGAGCATAGGAGGTGGAGATGTGACCTTATCAAGGTTTATAAAATCATGAGGGGAGAGATGAGGTGAATGACAGGTGTCCTTCCCCTAGGCTGGGGGTTTCAAGATGAGGGAGCAAATTTTGAATGTGAGAGGAGAAAGAGATTTTAAAAAGACTTGAAGGGCACAATATTTTTTATATACAGAGTGTGGTTCACGTGTGGACTGAATGTCCAGAGGAAGTGGTGGGTGCAGGTACAGTTACAAGGTTTAAAAGACATTTGGATAATTACATGATTAGGAAATGTTCAGAAGGGTATGGGCTAAAACACTGGCAGGTGGGACTGGTTTAGCTGGTGAACATAGTCAGCATGGACTAGTTGGACTGAAGGGTCTGTTTCTGTGCTGTATGGTTCTGTAACTCGGTTCTGTAATTGTCTCAAGACCATTTTCTTGCCTTCCCCATAAACATCCACATAAAAATCAGATGAACTCAACCTTGAATATATTCAATGACCTGAAAATGTGTTGCTGGAACAGCGCAGCAGGTCAGGCAGCATCCTGGGAACAGGAGAATCGACGTTTCGGGCATAAGCCTTTCTTTAGGAATCAAACGTCAATTCTCCTGTTCCCTGGATGCTGCCTGACCTGCTGCGCTGTTCCAGCAACACATTTTCAGCTCTGATCTCCAGCATCGGCAGACCTCACTTTCTCCTCGAATATTCAATGACCCCCCAACTGCAGGAAGACATCCCCGCTTCTGAACTTAATTCCTCTTGCTAATACACCACTTGCCTTGCTCATTGCCTGCTGCACCTGTCTGACAACTGGCACAGAAGGACACTAATGCCCCTCTGAACATCCACGCATCATTCTTGATGAAGGGCTTGCGCCCAAAACCTTGACTGTCCTCCTGCTCGGATGCTGCTTGACCTATTGTGCTTTTCCAGCACCACACTTTTTGACTCTAATCTCCAGCATTTCTAGTCCTCACTTTCTCCACATCCCAATATATCACCATTTAAACAATATACCTTTCTACTTTTTTTCACAGCAAAGGCTGTAACTTTATGTTGGGGTACTGTATTTGCCAACTGTGGCCTTCTCTACGTCGGGGAGCACGAGCATAAACTTGGGGAACGGTTCGCCGAGCATCGCAGCAAGGTCTGCAGAGGCCGACCGGACCTCCCAGTCACCACCCATTTTCATTCCCCTTCCCACTCCCTTTCTGACATGACCATTTTTGGCCCCATCCATTGCCACAACAAACCACAGTGCAAATTGGAGGAACAACATCTCATCTTCCACCTGAGCAGTCCACAGCCCGAAGGACTCAACAGTGAGTTCTCCAATTTCAAATAACCTCCCTTCCGAGCCCCTGCCCCTCTACCTCCCTGCCACCAACTAGGTTCCTTCCTCACATTCACCAACCAGGTCGTACCCTCTACCTATTTACACCTATCCCCACTTCATCACCCTGCCCTCAGCATACCCTTGTTCTGCAGCTCTCCCTATACTCACCCCCAGTCCTGAACAAGGGTTACACCCGAAACGTCGACTTCTCCACCTCCTGATACTGCCTGGCTTGCTGCATTCTTACAGACTCCTTCCTGTCTGTATTGCCAATTGAGACACAGGCATGGACTAACTTTTCCAGAGTCTATCCCCTCGCTGGATTCATTCCCATTCCTTTCAGTTGCTCCAAGTCAACAATTGAACCCCAGAATGAAACGTAAATGGAAAAGGGGGTGAGAAAAGAGAGTGCTGTACTCACAGATGTTGGACAGAGGAAGGAAGTTGCAGTCTGAGGTGAAGCTCGATCTTCATTCAGTGTGAGAGGAGGAGCAGGACCTTAAGAAGCTCATGGTCCACCTTCCGCATTCAGACAATAGGGGAGCTCCAATTGGCATGAGGACAACTCTCCTTCTGGTCCTCCAGTGCTCCTTATTTGTCCATCAAAAGTAGGTCTCGCCCCTTTTCTGCCAACAGCGAGGAACATGCCCAATGTTTTGGTGACACCGGCAAACATGTGCCCTGCTTGTTGACACTGAGGAGTGTACACAATATGCTCTGTAGCAATGCTGATGTTATTGACAGATTAAGTGTCCATATGCCTCAGAGAACAAAAAGGATTAGAGCCATAATTTGTTTTACACTATGTGTCTCGATATTTTATTGCTTTTGCATTTGTCTGGCTGCTCAATGTTTTTATGTCTTTTCCTCAGTGTTGGGGTGAAGTTCACAACTAGAGGGCACAGGTTTAGGGCGAGAGCAGAAAGATATAAAAGGTACCTAAGGGGCAATGTTTCCATGCAGAGGGTGGTGCATGTATGGAATGAACTGCCAGAGGAAGTAGTGGAAGCCGGTATAATTACAGCATTTAAAAGGCATCTGGATGGGTCTATGAATTGGAAGGGTTTAGAGGGGTATGAGCCAAGTGCTGACAAATGTGACTAGATTAATTTAGGATATTTGGCTGGCATGGACAGGTTGGACCAAATGGGTCTGTTTCCGTGCTGTACATCACTATGACTTTAAATAATAAAAAGTATATTTTCCAAGTAACAAACTATACCCAGTTAAAAATCACACAACACCAGGTTATAGTCCAACAGGTTTAATTGGAAGCACACTAGCTTTCGGAGCGATGCTACTTCATCAGCTGATTAAACCTGTTGGACTATAACCTGGTGTTGTGTGATTTTTAACTTTGTACATCCCTGTCCAACACTGGTGTGGGATATAAATGAATTAATGTTATTTCTGCAAGTATAAATTCTGATACAGAATAGGAATGAGAAAATACATATTCAGCAAAAACAAAGGATATGTGAGCATGAGACATGAATACAGAACAATGGTGGATATATGGGCAAACAGGAAAGCATCTGTTTCCCTTCCTGAAGACACAGGAACTAACCCTAATCAAAGAGGTCAAAGTGGCCTCTGGATGGAAATAGATGCTGATAGAAGAAAAGATATGCCTAATCAATAATCTATAATAGACTGACGTCAAACACCCTTATGGGAGTCAGAGATAAGAGTTTGTCACGGACAAAACAGGATAAACAGAAGTTGTGGGATAAGTCTTAAGGAAATGAGTGACGTAAGCGAAGCAGGGAACAGACAATGGAATAAGGAAAAACATATAGTATAAATTTCGAGGGTTTTTTGGATATAGTGTGCATTCTGTAATTACCTTACCTGGTAATTAGACAAGGCACCCACCTATAGGTGTATAAATAAAAAAGAAGCTGTTATTCAGATATTTGTCTCGGACTGAAATTATTAAAGTGAGTGAGCTTTTGTTTCTCACAATTGGGGGCTCGTCCGGGATTTTCTTCCATCACCAGGGGGGAGTGGCTGGCCTTGGACACTGGGAAGACGCGTCCCATTCCCCATTGAGGAGCGGTCTCGTGTCCCGGTTTGGTCTGCTCCCTTGGGTGACTGATGTGAATCCCACAAGAGAGACATCTGAATCAGACAGTGATAGGAGCTCGATAGAAGATACGGTGACAAAAGGGGCCAGACAATTCTGTGCACAGACCAAGGTAAGAAAATTGACTTTTAAGTATTGCCTTGGTGGCCGGGAAAAGAGGAATTTACTCGCTGGGGGACTAGCGAGGGCCCCGGGAAAATGGGGGGTAGGCAGAGTAACTGTCACGGAGTAAGGGATGAAAAAGTCCCTGGTAACATTCCTCCTGAAAGTCCGTTGGGGAGGATGTTGCGAGATTGGACAAGTAATACTTGTACAAGGGCAAAAGATAAAAAGAAAATGATTAAATATTGTTGTTTAATATGGACCAAAGAACCAATCCTTCGACCGGCTGTCTTCTGGCCAAAGTATGGTTCGGACGAGGATTGGGTCTGTCAGTATTTAGGGTTGTATGTGAATGGAAAACAACCTTTTAGTCAAGAGGAGGCGGATTATGCGTCCTGTTGGAAGGGCAGTTTGGGAATGATGTTAGTAAAGACAAAGGATTCCCCCTCTGCCCCACCCAGTCCCTGGGACCCTCTTAACTGTTTGCCCCCCCCCGTACCATAAAATCAGGTTAGGTGAACAAGGGGAAGGAGGACAGACAGACAGACAGGGAACAGATGATTCACAAGAGGAGGACGAAGGGACAGGGGCTGGGGATGTTGTTGTTCCTGACCCTCAATTCTCAGCAAAAGAAAGGGAAGCTACAGTAGATGTAGAGGAGGCCTCCGGAGAATCTAAATCAAAGTCTAAGGGGGGAAAACAAAAGAAAAAGGGGAAAAACGTAACGACTTATCCCCTTCGGGAGGTACCCATAGGGGACAAAGAGATTGGGTTTGTAAGTGCCCCCCTCACCAGTGGGGAGGTCAGAACATTTAAAAAGGAAATGAAGGTCCTGGTTGAGGATCCGGTGGGGTTGTCTGAACAAATTGATCAATTTTTGGGGCCCAGTCTGTATACCTGGGCTGAATTAATGTCTATTTTGAATATACTATTTACTGGGGAGGAGAGGGGACTTATACGAGGAGCTGCCATTAAAATATGGGACAGGGAACACCCGATTGGAGATGGGGATGCTGGACAGGGAGAGGTGAAGTTTCCCCTCAGAGACCCCCAGTGGGAAAACCAAAACCCGGAGCATAGAGAAGAAATGAGGGAATTGAAAGACCTGATTCTAAAAGGGATAAGGGAGGCAGTTCCGAAGTCACAGAATTTGATTAAAGCCTATGAAATTAGACAGGAGAAAGTTGAGACTCCCTCAGCTTTCTTGCAAAGATTAAGGGACTCAATGCGGAAATACTCTGGAATGAACCCTGAGGACCCAGTGGCACAGGGTCTTTTGAAAGTACATTTTGTGACAAAAGCATGGCCAGACATACAGAGAAAGATACAGAAGATAGAAGGATGGAGCGAAAAACCATTAGATGAATTGTTGAGAGAGGCACAGAAAGTGTTTGTAAAGAGGGAGGATGAGAGACAAAAACAGAAGGCGAGAATGATGGTAGCTACGGTTGATGAGGTAATTAAGAGGAGAATGGAACCAATAGTGAGCAACCGGAGTGGCAGGAGGCAGCATGTAGGACAGAGAGGGAGAGGGAGAGGGAGAGGACAAGGGGGAACATTTGATAGAGGGTTTGAGCGACAGGGGCAGAGATGGAAGTCGCTTCAGGCAGGATGCTATTATTGTGGAAAGATAGGGCATTTTAAGCGGGAGTGTCCTGATCTACAAAGGGAAGAAAGGGCAATTCCGCTTATGAATTTTGATGAAGAATAGGGGTGTCAGGGGTTCCTGCCCTCGGGGGCCCACCAGTAACCCTTGATAAACTTGAAGGTGGGACCCTGTAGGGAAGAGGTAGTCTTCCTAGTAGATACGGGGGCAGCACGGTCATCGCTAAATTTTAAACCAAATAAAGTAGAAATGTTAACACGGTCAATTACTGTTTCGGGGGTGAAAGGGGAAGGATTTACTGTTCCACTATTTGAACCTCTGATGATAGAAGGTCCTAAAGGTAGGGTTACAGGGAAACTGCTGTATATCCCTGATATAGGAAGTAACTTACTGGGGAGAGACCTAATTATTCTTTTAGGACTGGAGATTGGAATTCAGGAAAAAGAATTAGTTGTACAACTGGCAATATTGACAGAGGATGCAGAGAGAGAGATAGACCCTATTGTATGGGCTAGAGAAGGGAATCGTGGAAAACTACAGATCCCTCCCCTTTTAATAAATTTAAAACGGAAAGGGGACGTTATCTGTGAACGACAATATCCTATTTCCATAGAAGGTAAACGGGGACTGCAGCCAGTAATTGAGGGACTGATTAGAGATGGACTGTTGGAACCATGTATGTCTCCTTATAATACCCCAATTCTACCAGTACGGAAATCTGATGGAACTTATCGATTGGTGCAAGATTTGAGAACATTAAATCGGATAGTGCAGGTCAGGCACCCAGTGGTGCCAAACCCCTATACGTTATTAAGTAAGATCCCTCATGACCACAAATGGTTTAGTGTGATAGATTTAAAGGATGCCTTTTGGGCTTGTCCCTTGGCGGAGGAAAGTAGGAATTTGTTTGCCTTTGAATGGGAGGATCCCAAGACAGGGCGGAAACAGCAATACCGATGGACTGTGCTCCCACAGGGGTTTACGGAATCCCCGAATTTATTTGGACAGAAGTTAGAACAAATATTGGAGAAATTTAGCAGCCCCAAGGGGACTACCCTGTTGCAGTATGTAGACGACCTCTTAGTATCAGGAATAAGAAGAGACAGAGTAGTAGAAGCCACTAACAAATTATTGAATTTTCTGGGCCAGCAGGGCCTGCGAGTATCTAAAAACAAATTACAATATGTGGAGCAAGAAGTAAAATACTTGGGACATTTAGTGAGTGAGGGTAAGCGAAAGATAAGCCCGGAGCGGATAGAGGGAATAGTGGGGATGCCACTGCCCAGCACTAAACGAGAGTTACGCAAATGTTTGGGTCTAACGGGATATTGCAGATTGTGGATAGATTCCTATGCTCAGAAGACTAGGAAATTATATCTCAAACTAATAGAGGGGGAGCCAGAACATCTAAATTGGAATAATGAGGAAAAAGAACTAGTCGAGAAACTCAAAAGAGATTTGATTTATGCCCCCGTGTTAGCCTTACCCTCCCTAGATAAACCCTTCCACCTCTTTGTCACCGTAGATAAGGGAGCGGCTTTAGGAGTATTAACCCAGAGGTGGGGAGGGATGAAACAGCCAGTAGCATATCTTTCAAAGCTATTGGATCCAGTATCCCTAGGGTGGCCTGAGTGTGTGCAGGCTGTGGCTGCCACTGCACTGTTGGTGGAGGAAAGCAGAAAGCTTACATTTGGGGGAGCCCTAATAGTAAGCACTCCACATCAAGTGAGAACAATCCTAAACCAAAAAGCTGGGCGATGGTTGACAGACTCGCGGATTTTGAAATATGAGGCGATACTGATAGAAAAGGATGATTTAGTGTTGGTCACCGACAATTGTTTAAATCCAGCTGCTTTTCTTTGGAAAGGGGAAGGAGACTCTCCTCAGAATCCAGGGCACGACTGCCTTGACATTATTGAATACCAAACTAAGGTCCGTATGGACCTGAGAGATGTTCCACTTCATGCAGGGGCTAGACTTTTTATAGACGGGTCATCCCGGGTGATTGAAGGGAAAAGGCATAATGGGTATGCAGTCGTAGACGGGACAGAAAGTCGTGTGGTGGAGGCAGGAAGGTTGCCAAATGGGTGGTCAGCTCAGACCTGCGAACTCTATGCGTTGGAGAGAGCCCTTAGGACATTAGAAAATAAAGAGGGAACAGTATACACTGATTCTAAATATGCATTTGGTGTTGTGCATACGTTCGGAAAGATATGGCAGGAAAGAGGATTGATCAATAGCCGGGGGAAGGAATTAGTTCATGAAGAATTGATTAAACGGGTCTTGGAATCTTTATTACTCCCCCAAGAGATAGCCGTAGTGCACGTAAATGGTCATCAGAAAGGAAATGAACCAGAGGTTGGGGAAATAGATTAGCTGATGAAGTGGCTAGGGAAGCCGCCCTGAACCCACAAGAAGTGGTGATTCATTCCCTAATACCTACTGTTCCAGGTCCTAGGGAAGCTCCTATATTTACTGAAAAGGAAGAAAGAGAATTGAGAGATTTAGGGGCTACAAAGACAGCTGACGGGCATTGGAAGTTATCTGATGGAAGGGAAATGTTAAACAAAATGATGATGCGAGAGATTATGGCTATCCTACACTAAGGCAGTCACTGGGGAGTACAAGCAATGTGTGATTTAGTTCTCAGGGAATATGGATGTAAAGGGATATATACCATTGCTAAACAAATATGTGAGGGATGCATAATATGCAGAAAGGTAAATAAAAAAGTTCTGAGAAAACAGGCCCAGGGAGGAAGAGACCCAGGATTGAGACCCTTTCAGAGTATACAAGTAGATTATACTGAACTACCTAGAGTAGGAAGATTAAAATATATGTTGGTCATAGTAGATCATTTATCTGGTTGGGTTGAAGCATACCCCTGGCTACCGCCACTGCAAATGGGGTGTCTAAAACAATATTAGAGCACATAATTCCCCGATATGGGTTAGTGAACCGTATAGATTCCGACCAAGGAACTCATTTTACCTCTAAAGTGTTACAGGGGGTAATGAAGGGGTTGGGGATTTCCTGGGAATTCCATACTCCATGGCATCCACCATCATCAGGAAGAGTCGAGAGAATGAACCAAACACTCAAACGACAGCTCTCTAAATTGATCAGAGAAACCAGACTCCCTTGGACCAAATGTTTACCTATAGCTCTCTTGCGAGTACGAACAGCCCCGAGGAAAGATTTGGGACTATCCCCCTATGAAATTTTATTTGGATTACCTTATTTGGGAACGCAGAGAGAATTGCCAATTCCTGAAACTAAAGATTTGTTTTTAAAAAAGTATATACTGGGCTTGTCCTCCTCTTTATCTTTCCTCAGAAAACAGGGTCTATTGGCACAGACTCCGCCCCTTGAATTTGCTGTTCATCCCATCCGGCCAGGAGATTGGGTCTTAATAAAATCATGGACAGAGACTAAGCTGCAGCCAGACTGGGAAGGGCCGTACCAGGCTCTTTTGACTACCGAAACGGCAATAAGGACGGCGGAAAAAGGCTGGACTCATTATACTCGGATCAAAGGGCCAGTGGACCCTCCAGTTGAGGAAGAGGTCTGGACAGCCGAATCAACGCAAGACCCGCTGAAACTCAGACTAAAGAGACTTTGAGTAATTGACTATACAGTGGCGACGCGGGCGCGGGATTATTTCTGTAAGATTGTATATTAAGCCTTTTTGTGTTTTAGCATAGCGATTAGAATACTGGGAATGCTTAGAGTTATGATGCTAGCCCTCTTGGTATTAGGATTTTGTCAAATATCATTTTCATATGTATTATTAATGGTTCCTGAGTCTGATAATCCACAAGTAATAGACACTGATGTATGTAGCTTAGTAAATTGTGGGAATGTAGCTAATCAGAGACAATACCGCAACTCAGAGATACATCTTAAGTCCTATGGGGATGGCCTCGGGGATGGTACCTGGTATAATGGTCTTGTCACAATACACCGGGCCCCCTTCCGACCAGCACGCGATTGTCCCAATAAAAAGTGTAACCCCATATATTTAACGATAAGGAAAACCACATGGCACGAAGCAGTTTTGGGAGGTGGCACTTATGAGATACAATTAAATGAAACATTTGGGATTGAAATGAAAGCAAATGGGAAGGAATTTGTGGGCTGTTGTTTTCGAATTAGCGTAGGACAGGGAAAACGGGTAGAATTACTGGGTAATGAGATACAACCTTTCACCCCTCCCGATGATCCTAAAGTAGTAAAAATTATAGAGGTAAAGGATTTGAAACAGACCATCGAGATAGAGACTGGGTACGGGGATACAAATGCCTGGGTTGAATGGGTAAAGTATACTGTAAAAAGTCTGAACAAAAGCAATTGCTATGCATGTGCCTCCGGTAGGCCAGTGGCCCAGGTGGTTCCCTTTCCGCTCGGATGGAAGCGAGACAGGAAGGGCATGAAATGTATGATAGCCCTGTATCAGGATGAGACTGCATGGAATGATAGGAATTATACCTCCCTATCTCTGATGTTCCCTCCCTTGGAGGAGAAAGATGCAAAAGTTCCCCCCACATTTTCCGCCGCAGTTGGAAATCACACGTCATGTGTGCACAGGCGAGGTACAAGCCGGTCGAGAGATTTGGGGGAGCTGAAATTGTGTACAGAGATTAAGAATGTTACCGAAACGGAGAAGGGAGGGAACTACTCGGCATTAAAGGTTCCCCGAGCGGCTCTGTGGTGGTACTGTGGAGGAAAAATATTGAGACCCACACTACCTCCGGATTGGAAAGGGATATGCGCAATTGTACAATTGGCAATTCCATTTACCTTGGCATTTGAGAAGGAGAAGATAGTAAGAAAAAGGGGAAGGGGTAAGAGATTACTGTTAGATACTTCTTTTGATGACAGGATTTATCTTGATTCGGTAGGAGTTCCTAGGGTAGTACCTGATGAATTCAAGGCTCGTAACCAGATTGCAGCAGGCTTTGAGTCAGCTCTCTTTTGGTGGGTAACAATTAATAAAAATGTAGATTGGATAAATTACATTTTCCATAATCAACAGCGATTTATAAATTATACAAGAGAGGCGGTTAAAGGAATATCAGAACAGCTTGATGCGACGAGTAGGATGGAATGGGAAAATAGAATAGCCCTTGATATGATTTTAGCAGAGAAAGGGGGTGTATGTGTGATGTTAGGAGGAAGCTGTTGTACCTTTATTCCTAATAATACTGCGCCTGATGGTTCAATTACTCGGGCCTTAAGGGGATTGACTACCTTAGCAGAGGAACTGGCTGAGAATTCAGGAGTAGACACATCTCTCACAGGGTGGCTTGAATCCTGGTTTGGAAAATGGAAGGGGGTCGTGGCTTCTATCCTTACTTCCCTGATAGTAGTAGTCGGGGTATTGGTGGCCATTGGCTGTTGTATCATACCCTGTATACGAGGGCTCACCCAGAGGCTGATTGAAACAGCCTTGATGAAACGAATGCCCCTGAGGGGAAATTTGACAGAGGGACTTTATCAACTAAATAATAAGGAGATGAGTGAGACTAAGATGGATGAAATCTCTGAAATGATGCTTGCGAATTTTGGGAACAATGTTTAAAAAAAAAGAGGGAGACAAAAATGCAGAAGATAACAGATAGTAATGAAAAGAAAAAGGGGAAATTGTGGGATATAAATGAATTAATGTTATTTCTGCAAGTATAAATTCTGATACAGAATAGGAATGAGAAAATACATATTCAGCAAAAACAAAGGATATGTGAGCATGAGACATGAATACAGAACAATGGTGGATATATGGGCAAACAGGAAAGCATCTGTTTCCCTTCCTGAAGACACAGGAACGAACCCTAATCAAAGAGGTCAAAGTGGCCTCTGGATGGAAATAGATGCTGATAGAAGAAAAGATATGCCTAATCAATAATCTATAATAGACTGACGTCAAACACCCTTATGGGAGTCAGAGATAAGAGTTTGTCACGGACAAAACAGGATAAACAGAAGTTGTGGGATAAGTCTTAAGGAAATGAGTGACGTAAGCGAAGCAGGGAACAGACAATGGAATAAGGAAAAAAATATGGTATAAATTGTGAGGGTTTTTTGGATATAGTGTGCATTCTGTAATTACCTTACCTGGTAATTAGACAAGGCACCCACCTATAGGTGTATAAATAAAAAAAGAAGCTGTTATTCAGATATTTGTCTCGGACTGAAATTATTAAAGTGAGTGAGCTTTTGTTTCTCACAGTCTATAATAGCAGGGGTTCGAGGGATATGGCCCAGGGCTGGCAAATAGACTAGATTAGGATAACTGATAGTCATGGACAAATTGGACCAAAGGGTCTGTTTCTGTGCTGTACATCTCTATGACTCCAATATAAAAGGTTCAGAGGGATATAGGTTAAACACAGGCAGGTGGGTCCAGTTTAGTTTGAGAACATAGTCAGCATAGTAAGTGATCTGCACTGGTCTTGCCTCCCCCATAATCATCACTTCTTTGTTGTTCAAAAATCAGATGAACTCAGCCTTGGATATATTCAATTACGCCCAGACTGCAGGAAGGCGTCCCCACTTCTGATCTCAATTCCTCTTGCTAATATACCACTTGCCTTGCTCACTACTTGCTGCACCTGTCTGACAACTTGCATTGACTGGATTAGAAGGACGCAGAGGCCCCTTTGTTCATCCACACATCATTGCTGATGAAAGGCTCGAGCCTGAAATGTCAATTCTCCTGTATTTGCCATTGAAAAAAGACCTGGACTAACTTTCCCAGATTCTGTCCCCTCCCTGGATTCACTCCGTTTCCCTTCAGTTCCTGCAAGTCAACAGCTCAACCCCGGAATGGAAAAGGGGTTGAGAAAAGAGTGTGTTGAACTCACAGATGTTGGAGAGAGGAAGGAAGTTGCAGTCTGGGGTGAAGCTCAATCTTCATTCAGAGAGAGAGGAGCAGCAACAACCAGCTCAGAAGCACATGGTCCTACGTCCGCATCCAGACGATGGGTTTGCTGTGATTGGCAGGAGGACCGGTCTACATCCGGTCCTCCAGAGCTTCTCATTGGTCCATCAAAACAAGGTCACGGAGTGTTTCCGCTTGTTGCGTGAGCATGCGTAATAGTTTGCTGACACCATGGAACATGCGCAGTGCGTGCTGACACCGAGTAGCATGCGCAGTATGGAGATGTTGGCATTACTGCATATTTTCAAAGTTAAAAATCACACAATGCCAGGTTATAGCCCGACAGGTTTATTTGGAATCACTAGTTTTCGAAGCGCTGCTCCTTCATCGTTGGTTGTGGAGCAGAATCATAACACACAGACTTTATAGCACCAGGATTGCAGTGGCATGGGATGGAATATTAAACAACTTTAGCTTACCTCGACCATTTTTTAGAATGACCATGTTAGTTTTGATTCCTTCACATGTAAATCCTAAAACTTTTCAAAGGTTACGTTGTCAAGCTAGCTTTTAACAATAGGTGTCATCTCAATCAGATGATGCATTGAAGGTGTTAAGTTAAAGCCTGTCTGTGTCCCAATGTTAGGTCAGACGGATTCTATTTCTATCGTTGTATTACAGAATCTTACGTGTATGAGTTTTTGAGCAAAATAAAATGCGATTCTGCAAGTACAAATTCAACCCACAAACTTTTATGTATGTGTGTGTGTGTGCAGGAGAAACCAAGTGATCATGTGTGTGTGAGAGAGTGTAATGGGGAATAAGTCTGAGAGGGTGTGTGTGTGTGTGTGTGTGAGAGAGAGAGAGAGTGTATAATGGAGTATAAGTCTGCGAGAGGGTGTGTGTGAATACATGCGCGCGCGTGTGTATGAGAGAGAGAGAGAGAATGTATAGTGTAGTGTGACATGAACCCAAGGTCCCGGTTGAGGCCGTCTCAAAGGGTATTGAACTTGGCTATCAGCCTCTGCCCAGCCACTTTCCGTTGTTGCCCATCCTGAAGTCTACTTTGAAGGATAGTCACCCGAAGGTCCAAGGCTGAATGTCCCAGACCGCTGTACTGTTCCCTGACTGGGAGGAAACACTCCTGGCTGGTGATTGTTGTGCAGTGTCCATTCATCTGTTGCTGTAGCCTCTGCTCGGTCTCACCAATATACCAAGACTTGTTTGCATCATTGCCTGCAGCATATGAGATAAACAATGTTGGCTGAGTCACATGAGTACCTGCTGCACTCATGGTGGGTGGTGTCCCCACATGTAATAGTGGTAATCGTGTCAACATTCTGATACGTCTTTCATTATCTGCCGTGACAGAGTTGTATCATGTTGTCCTGAAGGCCAGGCAGTTTACTGCGAACAATTATCTGTTTAAAGTTTGGCGGTTGTTTGAAGGGGGTAAGTGGAGGCGTGGGGAAGGTCTTGGTGAGGTGCTCATCCTCATCAATAATGTGCTGCAAGCTGTGAAGAACATTGTGTAGTGTTCCTCCTCACCTGAACAGATCCTATGTATGCGAAGGGCTTGTCCAGAGGGGGTGTCTGGATGAAGAACTGGTTGCAGATCTTTGGACTGTGGGAGGAAGCCAGAACACCCAGAGGTAACCAACACAGACACAAGGGGGAGAGAACATGCCAACTTCAGGGATTTGAACCCGGGACCTCTCGCAACTCGATACAGTAAAGGACCCAAAGCGAGAATCATACGCCTAGACCAACGAGCCAGAGGGCCGGAATGCTACTAACCCCCCAACACGCTTGCGCGACCTGAGGCTTGCTCAGTATGAAATACATTTGAGATTTCTCTGAGAATTGCAAACGGCAAAGAGTTTCCCGAACAGCTGCTTCTCATTCAGTCTCCCTGCTGCTGTTTGTCCCGTCCCCGGGAACCGGGCTCTCTCCACTGGCAGATAATTCAACCATTTTGTTTCGAAACTTTTCTCTGACATCCGAGTGGCCAGTGACAAGCATTGCCCTCCTCAACATAGGATACAGAGAACAGGAGAAGTCCACGCAGACCTCCACGAGTGTATCAACGCGACTGTGCTCATTGGGCCAGTATATCACTGGGAAATATTTATGTCCAAGCTTTTTTCGGCAGCAGATGAGAAGGCGAGGTGCAGAACAGAGCGCTGTTATACCGGAAAGCTGCTAAAGACGACATTGAGTGAATAGGAGAGAATGCTTTCTCAGCTGGGTTATGGTCCCAACACGCACCCGTTGTGCCAGGGGTTCCACCTCGGTTCCACTCTTCCTTCACTCGCAACACCCCACACCCACCTCCCATAGTGCCAAGGCACTTTCCCCTGCAACCGCCGAATGTGTAACACCTGCCCATTTACCTGCTCCCTCCTGAATATCCAAGGGCTCTAACATACCTGCCAGGTGAAGCAGCACTTTTGCCACAACCTCGTCCACTGCATTCGCTGCTCACAGTCTCATTTCCCCAATGTAGAATGAAGCATAAACTGGGTGACTGCTTCGCAGAACATCCCGGTTCTGCCCGTGGAAAAAAAGGCCCTGACCTTGCGGTTGCCTGCCACTTTAACACATCACCCCGTGCCCTGGCCAACATCTCTGTCTCAGGCTTGCAGCAGTGTTCTCGCTCCAGATGAAAGAACAACACCTCATTTTCCACTTGGAGACCTTACAGCCCTCCGGTCTTCAATATCGAGTTCCATAACTTTAGGGCCTGAACTCCCCCATGTCCTTGACCCCTACCACACAAACGACTCCTTGTTATCACCTCGTCTGCTATGACACACTACGTATTGTTAGCCGCTAACAGTCTCCATTAACAGTTATTCGCCCTCTCACGCGGATCGTTATTCACTCCTACGTCCTTCCTATTGTTCTCTCTGAGCTGGCGGCAAACACAGCAATGTACATCGGAGACTCTGAGCCAGCTGAAACTTGCTCAGTGTGAAGTACATTCCACATTGCTCCAACAATTGCAAGCAGCAAAGCGTTTCCAGAACATCTGCTTGTCATTCTGTCCCCGGGGCGCTGATATTTGTCTCATCCCCAGGAACTGGACTACCTCCACTGGTGGATAATTAAACCATTTCATTTCTACTTGGACGTTGTTCTGGGGGGTGGGACGGGGTGTAGGGTGGGGTGCGGGTAGAGTCCATTCGCTCTTCTGCTCTCTCTCTCTCTCTCTCTCTCCCTGAAACCCTTGGGGTGAGAGGTGTCAGTTACATTAATGCGGGGAACATGAACAACTTTGATTGTGAACTTTCTCCAAGGGTCTGTTATCGGAGAGATAGAAAGATGCTGTGCTGGCAGGACAGAAAGAAATGGACACCGAGGACTCTTCGCTCAGGTAAATTCACATTGTTGTGCAGCCTTCTTGGTGTTCAGAAATCGCCTTCACGCAGCAATCTTACGGAAAGTCTATTGCAAAGTGGGCATTGCTTTCTTTGCTGCGACCGCGCAGCAGTTAACATCTGAGCCCCAAGTGTCCCAGATGAAGAGAATCCGAGTGAAACCTTCACTCACTGAGAGTCATCCCCACGGCCCTGAGCTGAGGGACTGCAGGCAGTCCAACACGGAAGGGACGGTTAAAAATGAACCAGTTTTGCCCCCTCAGCTTCTCTGTCCCAGAGACAGGCAGTGGGACGGCATAAACACGTAGCATCATTCTCGCGCAGACAGAAGCCGTTCAGCCCATCGCGTCCACGGCGACTGTCTGTCACTTGTCTCTCTCTCTCTCTGAGGTTATTCACAATCGGTGGTATCCGTCCTAATAGGAGGGGACGATGTCTGAGTCGTGATGCGGTTTCTGACATGCTTGTCATTCTCGTCTGAACCAGGGTGGCGAATTACTGCAACGAATGGACGAAACCACAAGGCATGTGTTTCAACTTTACCAGCTGATTGGCATCGCAGAGAACTGGGTTTGCGAGTCGGTTCAAGAGGAAACCGGCGAAGACCAGAATACCACTGAGACCTCTAAAACCATGCCACCTGATTTGGCGAGTGCATCGATATCCGACATTTTGGTAAATCGATGCAAAGGCAGCTTGCAGAAGAGAGCACCGATCTTAAGGAAAGCAGCTCGAGGAGACATAGAATAATAGCAGAGGATGGTTTCGATCCATCGACCTCTGGGTTATGGGCCCAGCACGCTCCCGCTGCGCCACTCTGCTGCCACGCACGGCGGCCCTTCCACAGAACACTTCAGGTTTCCGTCTGGCACGCGGCAGGCACGTTCGAGCCTGATGTCAAAGACCTCCACTGCTGCCGTGTAATATGCTGTTTCGCGGACGTATGGAGGCTGTGTAAATATAAACTTATTTCTAAATTCCCACATTCTGTTGGTCGAACTGTGATTTCACACTGAATCACAACATGTGTCACAGCGCAGACGGTGGCCATGCGGCCCACCTTCGCTCTGCTGGTTCTACACTTAAGTAAACGTGTGTCTCTATTCGTTTCATTCTCTCGCCTTCTCAGCGTAAATCTGCACATCTGAACGTGACCACCGAATTCCCTTTTGTGTCCATTGAATCTTCCTCTTTGTCAGTGTCAGACAGGGACTTACTAATCCTAACCACTCCCTGTACGTAAACGTTCTTCCGAATGTCACTTTTACTTCTTTTCCTCGTGACTTTAAAATTCTGCCGAATCGTTGAGGATCCTTTCAGCTGTGGGAGCATTTTCACAACATTATTTCCTGTTTCTAGGTCCCTCATGACTTGGAAAAGTTCGGTTCTCCGAGGAGAGCTGTTCCAATTTTCCAATCTCCCTTGATTGTTGACATTCCTCAAACACAGCACCACTCACGTCAACCTGTTGAACACTATCTCCAACCATTTCACTTCCCTGTTTTCTGCCTCATTCGTACTCCAAACAGCCCAACCTCGTTTCACGAAGGCGTTTTTTGAGAAAATTAATCAGGCAGTTTTGCACAAGTCAAGTTAAAAAACCGCGGGCTCGTCCAGAATTGGAACCCGGGACCTCTCGCAACTCGGTACAGTAAAGGACCCAAAGCGAGAATCATATGCCTAGACCAACGGGCCAGAGGGCCGGAATGCTACTAACCCCCCACACCGCTTGCGCGACCTGAGACTTGATCAGTATGAAATACATTTGAGATTGCTCTGAGAATTGCAAACTCCAAAGAGTTTCCCGAACAGCTGCTTCTCATTCAGTCTCCCTGCTGCTGTTTGTCCCGTCCCCGGGAACCGGGCTCTCTCCACTGGCAGATAATTTAACCATTTTGTTTCGAAACTTTTCTCTGACACCCGAGTGGCCAGTGACAAGCATTGCCCTCCTCAACATAGGATACAGAGAACAGGAGAAGTCCACGCAGACCTCCACGAGTGTATCAACGCGACTGTGCACATTGGGCCAGTATATCACTGGGAAATATTTATGTCCAAGCTTTTTTCGGCAGCAGATGAGAAGGCGAGGTGCAGAACAGAGCGCTGTTATACCGGAAAGCTGCTAAAGATGACATTGAGTGAATAGGAGAGAATGCTTTCTCGGCTGGGTTATGGTCCCAACACGCACCCGTTGTCCCAGGGGTTCCACCTCGGTTCCACTCTTCCTTCACTCGCAACACCCCACACCCACCTCCCATAGTGCCAAGGCACTTTCCCCTGCAACCGCCGAATGTGTAACACCTGCCCATTTACCTGCTCCCTCCTGAATATCCAAGGGCTCTAACATACCTGCCAGGTGAAGCAGCACTTTTGCCACAACCTAGTCCACTGCATTCGCTGCTCACAGTCTCATTTCCCCAATGTACAATGAAGCATAAACTGGGTGACTGCTTCGCAGAACATCCCGGTTCTGCCCGCGGAAAAAAAGGCCCTGACCTTGCGGTTGCCTGCCACTTTAACACATCACCCTGTTCCCTGGCCAACATCTCTGTCTCAGGCTTGCAGCAGTGTTCTCGCTCCAGATGAAAGAACAACACCTCATTTTCCACTTGGAGACCTTACAGCCCTCCGGTCTTCAATATCGAGTTCCATAACTTTAGGGCCCGAACTCCCCCATGTCCTTGACCCCTACCACACAAACGACTCCTTGTTATCACCTCGTCTGCTATGACACACTACGTATTGTTAGCCGCTAACAGTCTCCATTAACAGTTATTCGCCCTCTCACGCGGATCGTTATTCACTCCTACGTCCTTCCTATTGTTCTCTCTCTGAGCTGGCGGCAAACACAGCAATGTACATCGGAGACTCTGAGCCAGCTGAAACTTGCTCAGTGTGAAGTACATTCCACATTGCTCCAACAATTGCAAGCAGCAAAGCGTTTCCAGAACATCTGCTTGTCATTCTGTCCCCGGGGCGCTGATATTTGTCTCATCCCCAGGAACTGGACTACCTCCACTGGTGGATAATTAAACCATTTCATTTCTACTTGGACGTTGTTCTGCGGGGTGGGACGGGGTGTAGGGTGGGGTGCGGGTAGAGTCCATTCGCTCTTCTGCTCTCTCTCTCTCTCTCTCTGAAACCCTTGGGGTGAGAGGTGTCAGTTACATTAATGCGGGGAACATGAACAACTTTGATTGTGAACTTTCTCCAAGGGTCTGTTATCGGAGAGATAGAAAGATGCTGTGCTGGCAGGACAGAAAGAAATGGACACCGAGGACTCTTCGCTCAGGTAAATTCACATTGTTGTGCAGCCTTCTTGGTGTTCAGAAATCGTCTTCACGCAGCAATCTTACGGAAAGTCTATTGCAAAGTGGGCATTGCTTTCTTTGCTGCGACCGCGCAGCAGTTAACATCTGAGCCCCAAGTGTCCCAGATGAAGAGAATCCGAGTGAAACCTTCACTCACTGAGAGTCATCCCCACGGCCCTGAGCTGAGGGACTGCAGGCAGTCCAACACGGAAGGGACGGTTACAAATGAACCAGTTTTGCCCCCTCAGCCTCTCCGTCCCAGAGACAGGCAGTGGGACGGCATAAACACGTAGCATCATTCTCGCGCAGACAGAAGCCGTTCAGCCCATCGAGTCCACGGCGACTGTCTGTCACTTGTCTCTCTCTCTGAGGTTATTCACAATCGGTGGTATCCGTCCTAATAGTAGGGGACTATGTCTGAGTCGTGAGGCTGTTTCTGACATGCTTGTCATTCTCATCTGGACCAGGGTGGCGAATTACTGCAAGGAATGGACGAAACCGCAAGGCATGTGTTTCAACTTTACCAGCTGATTGGCATCGCAGAGAACTGGGTCTGCGATTCAGTTCAAGAGGAAACATACGAAGTACAGAATGCCACTGAGAACTCTAAAACCATACCACTTGATTTGAGTGGATTTGCGGAGTGCATCGATATGCGACATGCCATTTGGACACTCGGTAAGTAGATGCAAAGGAAAGCAGCTCGAGGTGACATTGAATAATAGCAGAAGATGGTTTCGATCCATCGACCTCTGGGTTATGGGCCCAGCACGCTCCCGCTGCGCCACTCTGCTGCCGCACCCGGCGCTCCTTCCACAGAACACTTCAGGTTTTCGTCTGGCACGCGGCAGGCACGTTCGAGCCTGATGTCAAAGACCTCCACTGCTGTCGTGTAATATGCTGTTTCGCAGACGTATGGAGGCTGTGTCAATATAAGCTTATTTCTAAATTCCCACATTCTGTTGGTCGAACTGTGATTTCACACTGAATCACAACATGTGTCACAGCGCAGACGGAGGCCATGCGGCCCACCTTCGCTCTGCTGGTTCTACACTTAAGTAAACGTGTGTCTCTGTTCGTTTTATGCTCTCGCCTACTCAGCGTAAATCTGCACATCTGAACGTGACCACCGAATTCCCTTTTGTGTCCATTGAATCTTCCACTTTGTCAGTGTCAGACAGGGACTTACTGACTCTAACCACTCCCTGTACGAAAACGTTCTTCCTAATGTCACTTTTACTTCTTTTCCTCGTGACTTTAAAATTCTGCAGAATGGTAAACAACCAAATATAATCACCGTCACTGCTTCCCTTCCATCGACTCAACTTTGTGAAGCAGTATCTTTCACTGGGAAATAAAACACCTTTGTCCTCAGGTGCCAGCTTCATTTCGACCACGACTTCACGCCCCTCACTGTTCTAGTCTCATTTTCAAACACTTGGCTCATATCCTCAAAAGCAGCTCTGGGGATATCTGCTTGTTCCACCCTGACAGGCAGGGGGTTGCAGATTCCCGACAAGTCCCAATGTGATTAAAAAATTTGAACCCCTCCACTGATTTGCATCTTTAAAAAAGCCGTCGACAATCTCCCTTTCTTTTTAACGACAGTTCTCAACTGTAGTCGGCAGGGTTCACACCTGCGTGGGGAAACCGCAATGGATTTCATGTCCATCGCATTCACCACTCGGCCCACCAATACAGAACCACACTGACAGCTTCATTTCCCAGGTCTCTCTGCCCGTGGAGCTGAGAAAGAGTGAATCATTGCAGAGTTCTCCTCTACATTGCGGTCTCCATTACATTGGGGAGACTGGAGACTCCTCGCAGAGTCAAGTCACAGCGCTTGAGGGAACATCTCCAGGACACCCGCACGAATCAACCCCATCACCCTCTCAATGTGAAGTTATAGCCTTGGCTGTTTAAAAAAAAGCAGTGCATTGTTTAAATGGTGATATATTGGAATGTGAAGAAAGTGAGGACTAGAGGTGAAAGTCGAAAAATGTGGCACTGGAAAAGCAGAACAGGTCAGGATGCATCTGAGGAGCAGGACAGTGAACGTTTCGGGCACAAGCCCTTCATCAGGAATGATGTGTGGATGTATAAAGGGGTGTCAGAGTCCCTCCACTCCAGTCAATGCCAGTTGTCGGGCAGATGCAGCAGGCAATGAGAGAGGCAAGTGGTATATTACGAAGAGGAATTGAGTTCAGAAGTGGGGTCATTGAACATATTCAAGGCTAAATTCATCTGAGTTTTGAACAACAAAGAAGTGGATGGTTATGGGGGGAGGTAAGAAAATGGTTTGAAGACCAGTACAGGTCAGTCACAGAGTCAGACAGCACTGAACAGACCCTTCATCCAACTCGTCCATGCTGAGTATGTTCTCAAACTAAACTCGTCCCACCTACCAGTGTTTGGCCCATAAATCTTCGAACCTTTCATATTCATGTACTTATCCAAATGTCTTTTAAACGTTGTAACTGTACTTGTATAAAATCATGAGGGGTATGGATAGGATAAATAGACAAAGTCTTTTTCCCAGGGGTGGGGGAGTCCAGAACGAGAGGGCATGGGTTTAGCGTTAGAGGGGAAAGATACAAAAGAGATCTAAGGGGCAACGTTTTCACGCATAGGATTGTACGTTTATTGAATGAACTGCCAGAGGAAGTGGTGAAGTCTAGTACGATTGCAACATTTAAAAGGCATTTGGTTAGGTATATGAATAGGAAGGGTTTGGAGGGATATGGGGCCGTGTGCTGTCAGGTGGGACTAGATTGTTTTGGGATAGTTGGTCGGCATGGACAAGTTTGACCAAACAGTCTGTTTCTGTGCTGTACATCTCTATGACTTCCTCTGGACATTCATTCTGCACTCAGACCACTCTCTTAAAAAACGATCCTTGTCCTGTCTTTATAAAATCTTTCTCTACTCACCTCAAAATATTTGCTCCCTGATCCTGAAACCCCCAGCTGTGGGAAAGGACACCTACTGTTCACCTCATCCGTATCCCTCATGATTTTATAATCCTCTATATGCAGTGTGTAGTGGCTCATTGAAATAATGTCCTGATGCAGCTTCGTTTCTGGGTGTTGGGATGTTTGCTTCTGTGGTTAAGCACTTGGTTTGCGTGTGTTGTTTTTCTGTAGACGCTAGTTTGAAGTTCCCCATTGACTGTTCGCTCTACTGTGACATCTAGGAATGGCACTTTGTTGTTGTTCTCCTCCTCTTCAAACCAGGAGCCCCCTCAGGCCCAGAGTCTCACTACCTGGAACACTAATATACAGACTCGTCAAAGGCCTCCACTGAAGACTAAAACACCAAGTCGAAGATTCACGCCACTCCATTTACTCCATCCAAGAATTCCTGAACACCAAAGACACTAAGTTAGAAGAGGATGGAATAATGCTGTCCTTTGACATAACAGCCCTGTTCACATCCATTAACATCAACGTGGCCAAAGAAAACTGGAGACACTACTCGAAGAACCAAAGACACAAACACAGCACCAACTTCATCAGCATAGATAGCACTATCCAGCTCGTGGAACTGTGCCTTAACCACCCACTTCATATTCAGTCACAAGCCCTACAAACAGAACAACGAAACACCCATGAAACCGCCAGTATCAGGATTCCCAGCAGAAGCAATAATGCAGAGTCTCAAACCAACAGCCCTTCCAACGATCCAACCCAAACTTTGTTGTCCGCCACAGTGATGACACTTTTGTCATCAAAAAATGAAGCAAATTAGAGGAAAACTACAACACATCAACAATCTCCTTACGGGCATAAAATTCACAAAAGAGGAGAACAACAACAAAGTGCCATTTCTAGATGTCACAGTAGAGCGAACCGTCAATGGGGAACTTCACACTAGCGTCTACAGGAAAACAACGCACACGAACCAAGTACTTATCTACAGAAGCAATGATACCTTCACATCCAAACAGGCCTGAATCAGGACACTATTTCAACGAGGAACTACACACTACAGCAGCTAGTAACGACGAAGGCCAATAAGTAACTGTACAGCGCATTTAAGGAAAATGGGTAGGCGAAAGATCCACTGAGAAATATTTCCCTGACCGGGAATCGAACGCGGGCCGCAGCGGTGAAAGCACCGAATCCTAACCACTAGACCACCAGGGAGACAGCATTGCCACCGCACAGCCCTACTGTAAATTTCTTCCCTGCCCGGAAATCGAACCCGGGCCACGATCGTGAGAAGGCTTCCACCAATATCATTGCTTGTATCCATTGCTCCCGATGCGGTCTCCTCTACATTGGGGCGACTGGAGACTCCTCGCAGAGTCAAGTCACAGCGCTTGAGGGAACATCTCCAGGAGGAGAAAGTGAGGTCTGCAGACGCTGGAGATCAAAGCTGAAACTTTATTGCTGGAACAGCACAGCAGGTCAGGCAGCATCTAGGGAACAGAAGATTCGACGTTTCGGGCACATGCCCTTCTTCAGAAACATCTCCAGGACACCCACACCAATCAACCCCATCACCCTCTCAACTCCCCCTCCCACTCTGCCGAGGACATGCAGGTCCTGGGCCTCCTCCATCGCCGCTCACTCCCCACCTGATGCCTGAAGGAAGAACGCCCCATCTTTCGCCTCGGATAAATTCAACCCCAGGACATCAATGTGGACTTCACCAGTTTCCTCATTTCCCCTCCCCCCACCTTACCTCAGTTCCAACCTTCCAGCTCAGCGCTGTCCTCATGACCTGTCCTACCTGCCAATCTCCCTTCTCAACTGTTCGCTCCACCTCCTCTCTGACCTGTCACCTCCATCCCCACACCCATTCACCTATTGTACTCTTTGCTACCTTCGGCCCAGCACCCCCCAATTTATCTCGCCAACCATGGAAGCGTCCTGCCTCTGTTCCGAATGAAGGGCTTTTGCCCGAAACGTTGATTTTCCTGCTCCTCGGAAGCTGTCTGACCTGCTGTGCTTTTCCAGCACCATTCTGATCTAAACTCTGTTTTCCAGCATCTGCAGTCCACACTTTTGCCTACCCAATAAACCCAGTGTGACGATTTCACATCAACAAACTGACACAAGCAGACACAACGTCTGCAGAAACCCTAGCCACATTACTTTACATTAAAGACATCTGTGAAATGATTTCCAGATAACTCAACCCTCTCAGCATTAAACAACGGCTCGTGAACCTTAAATACCCTATACAAACAACCCGCAAACGAATGTTATTTACAAAATACCATACAAGGAAATATATACATGAACTCTGCCGCACAGTTCTCTGTGGCAAGAAATGCTGGGATGAGATAAGGAAGATTTTTTCAGCCAAAACGAATCGGCACTGACTGGACAGCCATTTAAAATCAACGCTGTCAGGCCAGGATGGAAGACCGGAAGGGATAATCAGTTTTCTTATTTCCTGAAGATTTACAAAGCTGAGACTGGGTTTTGGCGTTTCTTCCCTTTCCACTCCCAGAAGCCGCAGTGGTTGGGGCGGTGAGTTGGAGAAAGTGAAATGTGCCCGTGAGCAGCGTGTGGGGCTCTTTCAGCTTCCCCTCCTCTGACAGCGCTGTGACGTGACTCTGATGTTCTCAGGGACACTTACTGACGCGAGACAGTGAAAAGAGTCTCGTTCCTGCAGATCAGGAATTCAAACCTGATGCCGGCTTCAGGACAATGAGAAAGATTAATTGGGGTGTGTGTCGAAGCTGTGAGCTGCATTTCAAACAGGTAGGTGGAGTCAGATGCGTCATCCATTGCGCCCCTGGCCCTGTGCGTACATGACGCCGCCATGCTGCAGAGTTCTGACGTTAACACGGACATGCGCAGCAATGGGAACATTCACAAGAGGAACAGCCAAAGATAATCACCGTCACTGCTTCCCTTCCATTGTACCAAATTTGTGAAGCAGTATCTTTCACTGGCAAATAAAACACCTTTGTCCTCAGGTGCCTGCTTCATTTCGATCAAGACTTCACGCCTCTCACTGTTCTAGTCTCATTTCCAAACTCTTGCCTCATAGCCTCCAAAGCAGCTCTGTGGATATCTGCTTGTTCCCCCCTGACAGGTAGTGGGTTGCAAATTCCCGACAAGTCCCAATGCGATTGAAATATTTCAACCCCTCCACTGATTTGCATCTTTAAAAAAGCCGTGGAGCAATCTCCCTTTCTTTTTGACGACAGTTCTCAACTGTAGTCGGCAGGGTTCACACCTGCGTGGGGAAACCGCAATGGATTTCATATCCATCGCATTCACCACTCGGCCCACCAATACAGAACCACACTGACAGCTTCATTTCCCAGGTCTCTCTGCCTGTCGAGCTGAGAAACAGTGAATCATTGCAGAGTTTGTTTGAATCCAATCACTTCACAGGTTTCGAAAGGTTTAAATATCTGCAAATGGCGGGTCTGGGTGTTTCATCCCGAAAGATGAAATGGACGTTCAGTTAAAAACAAAACCAGAAATTGCAGGAGCAACTCAGCAGGTCAGGCAGCATCTGTAGAAAGAGAATCAGAGACAATATTTGAGAACTGTTTTTTCCTCATCCAGGTACAGCCAAACCTACTGAGTTGGTCCAGCGGTTTCGCTTTCTGTCTCGGACTCTCAGCATCCGCAGTCCTTTACGTTAGAAATTCAATCAATTCAGAAACCCCTTTGTGCTTCCTCAGTGGAAAAGATTTCCGTTTGGGAAACATTTTCCTGACACCATTAAAAACGCGCATCTTTGCGGCCAAGACAGCGGTTAGAGCGAGAACAACAAGCGCTCCATCCCTGGGTGGTCTCGATCCACCAACCTTCCGGTTAACAGCCGAACGCGCTGACCAGTTGCGCCATTGAGATAGGGCCAGAGCGCTATGCACAGTCTCGTTGAGGAAGCTACTATTCAATTTATAATTCAACCTGCCCCGCCCAGAATTACCATTGTCAAAGCACTGATAACACGGTAGTTTGGTGTCAGCTCGGATTACAGGTCCTGATTTCTCTGTCCTCTGGTCTCCCTGTTCCCACAGAGTTAAATGTTGTCTGTTCTCAGCTCTGCTCGATTTCTGCTGAATCTTTGACCCCTTTTACACCTACTGGAGCAATAAAATATTCTGAGTCTCCAGGAAATGACACCTTATCTATACCCCTCTTGATTTTAAAAATCTCGATAAAGTTATCTGTCAACTTGCTCGGCTTCGTTGGAAAAATGTCCCAGCTTCTTCTTAACTCAAACCCTCCATTCCCAGCAGCACGCTGGCAAAGTAGGGAATAAGGATTTGTATCAAATCATATAAATGTACTGTCTGAAAAAATCTGGCTGTGTTCTTGCCTGAGATATTGAGAGTCCCTGGTGTAAGTAATTACGAATGCAATTATTTTGGTCCCAGAATTGAACAATCATTTTGCAACAAAGGGGTCTACTCTGATAAGGAAGTAGTGGTCATTTCTAGGGTAAGTGAACAGTTTGTAGATCGGGGGATGAAGTTCCAGACACTTGGGAAAGGCAAGAAATGACTGTGATAAATAAGACAACGAACTGTGGATGCTGGAAATCTGAAACATAAACTGACAACACTGGAAAAACTCAGCAGGACTGGAAGCATATGTGGCGAAAAAGCAGAGTTAAAGTTTCCAGTCCAGCAACTCCTCTTCAGGATTCTGAAATAGTTTGTGAGAACCTCTTAAGACTACTGCTCCGCTTTAAGACCATAATACACAGGAGCAGGATGAGGCCATTTGGCCCATCGAGTCTACTCCACCAGTCGATCATGGCTGATGTGTTTCTCCATCCCATTCTGCTGCCTTCTCCTCATTACCCTTGACCCCTTACTAATCAAGAACCGATCTCTGTCTTAAATGCCCTCAATGACTTGGCATCCTCAACCCTTCTCCTCGTGGAAACATCATCTCCACATCCACACTATCCGGTCATAGAGTAGCACAGCGCTGCCTGACCCACTGTGATCTTCAGCATTTGTTGTTTTCAGGAAGGATTCCAGCACCTACGACAATGCGCTTCTAAATTTTGTACCCAGGTGGTTAGCTCTCCCTGGATCGCGTGAGATTTAACCTTACTCAACAATCCACTGTGCGGTACAATTAACAAAGTTCACAGTCACCACCTCATTTTGCACACGTAAGTAGCACAATCAGTGGTGAGCACTGCTGCCTCACAGCACCAAGGACCCGCGTTCGATTCCAGCCTTGGGGCGACTGTCTGTCCGGAGTCGCCCGCACATGAGCGTTTGTATATTCTCCCTGCCGTGTCTGCGTGGGTTTCCTCCAGCTGCTTTGGTTTCCTCCCAAAGTCCATCGATGTGCGGTTTCTGGAGAAGTGACCATACTAAATGGGCCCAGAGTGTGCAGTAAGTGTAGTGTAATGGGATAGGTGAAATTGTATGCATGGGTTACACTTTGGATGGTCTGTGTGGACTTGTTGGGCTGAATGGCGTGTTTCCACATTGTAGGAATTCTACGTGGCATTCCCCCAACTCCAGAGTCTCAGCACTCTTGGCTTTTGCCATGGACAGTGTTGGGGAGGGAAACATTGTTTTACACGGGAGGAAGGTTCAGCGAGTGTGAAGCTAAAAGTACTCGCAGTGCATTGCTTGAGCTGTTTTCCCCGGTATCCCAGAGGCTGAGGGGTGACCTTACAGACGTTTATAGAGTCATGCGAGGCATGGATAGGTTAAATAGACAAAGTCATTTCCCAGGGATGGGAGAAGTCCAGAACAGGAGGGTAATATGTTTGGGGTGAGAGAGGCAAGTGTAAGGCATGATCTGCCGGAGGAAGTAGTGGATGTAGGTCCAATTATAACATTGAAAAGGCATCTGGATGGATATATGAATAGGAAGAGTTCAGAGGGATATGGGCCAAGTGCTGGTAAATGAGACGAGATTAATTTAGGCTAGCTGGTCGGCACGGATGAGTTGAATCGAAGGACCTGTTTT
The DNA here is from genome assembly GCF_037043375.1 of Chiloscyllium plagiosum. Taxonomy (NCBI): domain Eukaryota; kingdom Metazoa; phylum Chordata; class Chondrichthyes; order Orectolobiformes; family Hemiscylliidae; genus Chiloscyllium; species Chiloscyllium plagiosum. Next base: position 4,687,124 of record NW_028270165.1, on the reverse strand, counting down.
TGTGTTGTGTATCTCAATGACTCTGGCTTGCCCGTAATGATTGCCATGCCTGTATGTTCAGTTTCTGTCTGGTGTCGGTGCCAATGCCTTGATACCTCATTTCCTCCACCTCCCCAGATGTTAACCATTCCGTGTCTGGTTGTTTCTCAAGAAGCTGCATTGAAGGTTCATCCTGAAATGATACTTTTTTTGCTTCCCAAAATCAGGCTTACTCACTCCTAGATGTCGTGAAAGATACTAACTTTCAGGTGGAGGTAACCATAATTCAGAGGTGTCTGTCTTGATGTTTTCACTTGATGAGCCATCAGCGGGTCCACATTAGGAAGAGGCCTTCAGCAGCCCTGAGTGCGGGAAGACCTTCAGCAATTCCTCTGCCCTGCTGAGGCACCAGCGGGTCCACACCGTGGAGAGCCCGTTCTACTGCCTCAAGTGTGAGAAGGGCTTTACCCAGGCATCCCACCTTCGGATCCATACCGGGAGAGGCCGTTCACCTGCCCCGAGTGCAGGCGGAGGTTCTCATCATTCTGCACCTTGCAGAAGCACCAGCGGACACACCAGTGCTCCCAACAATCTGATTCTGCTGGTGAAACTGCTGTGGATCACTGCGAGGACTGAACCCCTGCCCATTCTGACAGTGCTTATGTTGGCAGAGTCGGTCGGATTTTTTTGTTTTATGCCGTCGTGCTCCCCCACCCCCGCAACTTTGCTTCCAGTGGGCACTGCTGCTCGTTGAGCGCAGGAGCTTTCTCTCTAGTGTTTTCTGTCCAGTTAAAGAATTATTGCCTCTGTCTGGGAACGGGCTCCAGTCTGTAATAAATAGCTGAATACTTCAGGGTGTCCATTCACATTCAGCAGTGACTTTGAAATTAAATTTACGGTTATGTGCCTGTGAACAACTCGTCATTGAAGGATTGCCCAACGGCTTGGCAATCCATTGTTGGGAACTGATTGCTTCAAGTGATAATTTTAAAAATTCTCTTCCTTAATTTACCCCTTAATTTTGTGTCTATGGGATGGTGGAGGACTTGATCATAAGGCTTAAATCATTGCTATTAACTGGATTATCTTGTTTAACTTTGCCCTAGTAAATTTGTGGTATTCATAATTGTTTGTTCTTGTTTAAATTATAATTCTGGTGTGCAAGATCTGTTCATCAAGTGTGGTCCTCTTGATGAAACTGCTGTGGGTCTCTCCCAGGACTGAGCCCCTGTGCATTCTGACAGTGTGTGTGCAGTGGGAGAGTCAGTGGGCTTTTTTGTTTTATGCCCTTGCCCCACCCTGGCCCGCCGCCAACTTTGCCTCCATTGGGCGTTGCTGCTTGTTGAGCCCAGGAGCTGTTCTCTCTAGATTCTACTGTCCAGTTAAAGAATTGTTGGCTCTTTCTGAGAATGAGTCCCAGCCTGAAAGAAATGGCTGAATGCTTTGGGGTGTCTATTCACATTCAGCAGTGACTTTTAAATTAGATTTACAGTTACGTGTCTGTGAAAAACTCATAGTCCAAGTATTGCACAAAGGCTTGGCAATACATTGTTGGAAACTGTTTGTTTGAATTGGTAAGTATTTAAAAAAAAAATCTTTCTTAATTTGCCGCTTAAATTTCTGTCTCTGAGATGATGGGGGACTTGATCAAAGGGTTTAAATAATTGCTATTAATTAGATTATCTACTTAACTTTGCCCTAGAAAAGTTGCCGTATTTATAATTGTTGGTTTTTGTTTAAATTATAATGTTGATGGTGCAAGATCTGTTCTTCATCAAGTCTGGTTCGGAACAGTTGAGAAAGTGAGGGACATTGCATGTTTTAATTTCACTGTGTTGTGAATCTGGTGACAGTGACATTCATTTGTATTGGGTTGCTTACCCTTAGTTGTAATGTCTTTCACCCCAACTATTCACTATGGTAGTGAGTTCCACAGTCTCACCACACTCTGAGGTTTTTCATGAAATCCTTAGTACAGAATTGGAAGGGAAAATGTTGACGAGGGCAGAATATAGGGTCTTAACTGCAAAAGCCAGGAAGTTATTCGACAAAGTAAGACCATGACAATGTAGGGACAAATAAGGAACTTTGACAGCAATGAAGACGTCACACGTCAGAGTTCAAGATAATGGTCGTGACAAAAAGAAAAAGTACTCTGCCGATATTGGATATTGTAATTAAGCAAGTTTCGAGATGCTGCAGTTGGTTGAATATGATGACGTAAGAGATGAAATAACCAAAACTACGAATGTAATTTGATGTCGGTAACCATAAAGCTAGTGTATACTATTGATTGATATAGGTCAATTGCGTGCTAGTAAGCCATTCAGCCCATCGAGTCAACATTGACTGACCGTCTCACCCAGACCCAGTTCGTTACCCTATCTCTGTAACCCTGCATCTCCCATGGTCAATCTACTCTCACCTGCACATCCTTTGGACTGTGGGAGGAGGCCAGAGCACCAGAGGAAACCCACACAGACACAAGGGGAGAATGTGCAAGCTCCACACAGAGAGTCGGCCCGAGGGTGGGATCAAACCCAGATCACTGATGCCTTGAGGCTGCAGTGCTAACCACCGTGCCACTACCACATGCTGCTCTCTAAAGAAATGAATTTCAAAGACTCGGGAACACTTGAGAGAAAAACAAAACTCTCCTATCTTAAATGAGAGGCTAGTCTCTGGCTAGAAATGAGTGGACATTACATTTGCATTAAGTCCTCTCCAGATGTTATACTGCTCCATCAGATCACCTGTTTCTTCTAAATTCAAACTGATACAAGCCCAGCCTGACATCCTCCTGTCCCCGATTATAAGTTGAGTAAATCAGCGACCCTCGACCTCACTGGCATGACACAGGATGCCCTCAATCCAAGTTGACCTTAATTGTCTAACCTCTTGACGCCTACGCCACCATGTGGTCAGCCGCAACTCAGCCCTGAACGAGAGCAGAGGAACTGAACAGACAGCAGTGAGGTGGACATTGCATTCCCAGAGAATATTGTTCAAGTGAGAAAGTTGTTCAGCTCACATTCGGATCATTGCAGGGACCATGTCTCCTGTCATTTAACTATCATAGATCCCAATAACAGTCTAGTTTTGTTGTACATTGTGTGTGTTTTACCTGATTTTCTGTTCCTGTCATTCCCATTAGGGTGTGTGAATTCAGTCCCAGATCATCGTCTCAGTTCTGAATTATCCTTGAGGATTGGTGTAGAACGTACAAAGTGTCAGTCATAATGGAAGAAGCTCTACTGTTTATTTAACCCTTTGCTGTCATTGTCCTGGGACTGAATGAATGGGGAAGTGTAGAGGCAGTTTTACTCTGTATCTAACCCAATGCTGTCTCTGTCTTGGCAGTGTTTGTTGGGGACAGTTTTGAGGTAGCTTCACTTTCAATTTAAGAGTAGAGGAAGCTTTATTCTGATTGTAATCCCATGTTGTCCTTGTCCTGGGAGTGTGAGATGGCATCTGTAATTGAAGTGAATGCAGACTTGCTGTGGGAGTGGAGGGTACTTCTACCTGAGCACTCCCAGCTTTGAGATTGCTGTGCTGATCAAGACACTCTCAGACACCTTCATTCACTTTTCCAACCAACCACAGGGTGGTTAAGGATGGTATAAATGCAAGCATTGCCAGCGATGCCCACACCCCATGCATGAATAAATACTTTTTGTTTAAAAGTTACATTCACGTTCCAAACCCTCTAATGTATGATGACTTACATGGAAAATTCCTGTTAGTTTGGAATATCATTTTAAAACATAGGAATGTGTCAACCATGTAAAAATATAACAAGAACAACAAATGGAGAAGTTAACAGGTAATGAGCAGGACCAGAATGCTGAGTCAGTCTGACCTCCATGGCTGAGAGAGTTCTCCCAGATGTTGAAGTTACTCCAATGCCTTTTACTCTTGCAGCTTCCCCAAAAGTTTGTCCCTGATGTAAGATCATTCAATGACCCGAAGAACTAACTATTTTTATCTCCATAGCTGCTGCCAGACTTTCTGAGTAATTCCAGCCCTTCTGCTTTATTCTTTTATCGGATTTGAGCTTCCCTAAGTCAGTGTAATGAAGAACTGCAATGCTGGAGATCTGAAACACAAAAATGCACCAATTGCTGGAGAAACTCAATAGGACTGGAAGCACAAGTGGAGAGAGAAGCAGAGTTAGCATTTCAAGTGCTGTGACCCTTCTTCACAACAGTTCTGGACGCAGGCCAGGATATTGACTTTGTTTCTTTCTCTCTCTCTCCACCGGTGTTGCCAGACTGGCTGAGTTTCTCCAGCAATTTCTGTTCTGACACTTTCACAAGGTTGATGTTTGTTATCCATCCTTAAGTGCAAGGTGTCTTGCTTATGCCAATTCAGAGAGCAATTTAAGAGTCAACCACATTGCTGTGGGTTTGGAGTCACAAGTAACCCAGACCAGGTAAGGATGGCAGTTTGCCTCCTGAAAGGACATTGGTGAACATGGGCGTTTATGACAATTGACGTCAGTGCCATCGATACCATACTGAGACTAATTTTGTGTTCCCCATTTGTGTTCCCCCTCTTGCTGTGGTGGGATTTGAACTCATATTCCCTGGATTACTCATCCTGTGACATTATGTCCACAGTGTTGCTTCCCATCCTTTGCTATTTTGTGTTTGCTCTTTACGTCTTTGTCCTCTGATGTTTGGGAAATTGAACCTGTTTAAAAGATTGCCCTAAACCTGCCCCTTTGACCAAGTCTTTGGTCACCTGTCCTAATCTGTGCTCCACTCTTGTGATTTTTAAAGGAATTCTCATTATGTTCACGTGAAGCACTTTGAGATAGTTAACTGTACCACAGAAGTTATTTGAATGCAGTTTGTATCCCTATCTTAATATCTGAAAGTAAAGGGTCATATTTTAAAAGTAGAAGACAAAAATGAGGATGATTTTTTTTTCTTTCTAATGGTTGTGTGTCTTCCTCAAAAGGCAGTGAATTCAAAATCTTTAAGGCAGATGTAGATAGGTTCTTGATATCCAAGTGGATGACAGATTGTCGGGGATGTGGTGGAATGTAGAGTTGAGGTTGAATTCAGATCAGCCATGATCTTATTGAATGTTGCAGCAGGCTCGAAGGGCCGAGTGGCCTACTCCCGCCCATTTTATGTTTGTATCAAGCAGTCTGTGTCTCCCCTCTTATAGCTATGAACTGGGTCATTCCTTTCCAATATTGTGCCTTGTAGACAGTTAAGTGAACACCAGGTGGCCTCCTATTGGGAGCAGGCATATTGGAGGAATTGCAGTATTTCTTGTGTTAATTTTGTTGCTTCTCACTCAGTGTTGCTGAGAATCATCTAAATAAAACCCAAAACACTTCTATTATTATCGCACCAATGGAAGTGTTGGTTTGGATGTAACATTGTTGAATAAGCCATTCCCAGCTTTTCCAGAATTCTGTGTTTAAAGCCCTCGAGTCTAGTTTGTACCCCTGAAACAGTTCTTATCAAGGTCATATTTGACATCCTTTGTAACGGTGATAGGGATGAACATTCCCTCGTCGACCTGCGGACAGCCTCTATCAGAGTTAATGACAGTACTGACCCTCTCCAATATCGATGTATGCTCTGGGAGGGTCTGCTTTTAGCGTCTTCCGTTCTTATTTATTTAAGCGTAGCTGCTGGTGTTGGCATCTGTACTGATGATATCCAACTGTGCCTGAACACCACTTCTCTCCCGACTCCTCTGTCATTTATAATTTACCAATAATTTCATCTGAATGCATGCCCAATTTCCAGCATTGGATAACCATAAACATTCCCTTAGTTAAATATTGTGAAGGGTGAAGCCATTGTTTTAATCCCCAAGTTCGACCTGACCCCCCCCCCCCAAACCCCAGTAAGTCTGTTGACATCCTTCTTGTCACATTTAAAACTAGGATCGATAGATTCGTGAACAGCCGGGGGATGAACAGTTACAGGAAAAGGGCAGGGAAGTGGATGTGGGGAATGTCAGATCAGCCACGATCCTACTGAATGGAGGAGCAGGCTCAAGGGGCTGAATGGCGTATTCCTGTTCCTATTTTTTATGGTTCCCGAGCCCTTACCTCTGATACAGGACACTGACTTCAGTATGTGCCATTACTGAGAGTGCTGATGTTCCCTTGTGTAATATCAACAACGTAGCAGCTGCTGCAACCTCTCGCTCCTTTGTTACCTCTAAACACAATTTGCCAACGTGTCCTGGGGAGGCGATGGCCGACTTTATTGTCACCAGACTATTCAGCCAGTTAATGTTCTGGGGATTTGGGTTCAAAACCTGCCACGGCAGATGGTGGAATCTGAATTCAATATAAATCTGGAATTAAGAGTCTAATGATGAAATCGTTGTGGTTTGTTTGAAAAACTTATCTGGTTTCCTGCTGTCCGAAACGGGCCTGATCTACATGTGATTCAGATCCACTGTCAGCTGGTTGAATCTTCACTGCACTTTCAATCAAAACCTCCAGGCGGAGGTTCACTATAACCTCCCTACTTTTATACTCTATTTAAAGGCCAATCTCCCTTTTGCTTTCCCTATTACTCACTGAACTTAGATGAAGAGTTCATAGATGCGAGCTTCCAAATCCTCCTATACAGCAACTTTCTCCATTTAACATTCAGCACATGTCCTGCTGGCAAAGTGCACAACCTCATTTTCCCACATTCTATTCCATCTGCCAAGGGTTTGCTCATTTGCTTAACCTGTCGATATCCCTCTCCATGTCATCCTCACCACCTGCATTCCAATCAACTGTCTCTACTGCAGTCTTGGCAATAGTACATTCACTTCATGTTTCCAAGTAATTCATATCCATATTGTAAATAATTTTGGCCCCAGCCCTGATCCCTGTGGCACATTGCTCGTTACAAGTTGCGATCCTGAACATGCCCCTTATCCCTACTGCATCATTGGTTAGCCAATAATCTATCCATACGATTAGACTGTCTTCGATATCATGCAAATATCATTGGCTCTGCCAGCAAATCTTTCCAAACTGTCCTTGAAAAAGTGGTGGTGAGCTGCCTCTTAAATTGCTTCACAAATATGATGTGGCCTATAATAAAGGTTCAGGAGCGAGTTCCAGGATTTTGATCAATAACATCGAAGCAATGCGTATAAGACACAGTTGGAATGTTGTGTTCACAATTATCTCCTCTTGCTGGTTGAAGTGATGGAGTGGAAGTTGTTCTTGATGAGCCGCCACTCATATAATCAAGCCAGACAGATCGATTGTGGCCAGAGACTCTGCCATTTTGACTTCTCATCAATCTACATTCTTTCCATCCAAGTTTTAGTCACATCAAACTGCCGCGCAATGCTGTTATGGCCACAGTAAACTATAATAACGTAAAGATCGCTGGGATGACTTTCTACATCCTAATATAAACACAGATCATTGTTTCCAGTTTTGGTGGAACAAAAGACATCATATTGGTGGATAATTACAGTTAGTGCAAACACAGCTATCTATCGATAAATATTAATCCTGTTCACTTCAACGGTCAAATTTCAATTCAGAAACCAAGTGCACTCGGCTGCTTGTAACGTAGACAACATGACAAAATGGCTCATAGGAGGAGAAATGGGACATTGAGGAGGAGTGAAATGTTTGCTTTTGGTCACCTCCACAATTGTTAGAAAAACAGGTTGAAAAGATTCTTAAAATCTGGCTGAAGTAATGGTGAAGAAAGACATTCCTTATTTCTGAACGAACGGGGAAACAGAAGTGGGAATGAAATCTAACTTGGGAGCTATTTCCTATTGTTGAGGATGTTGCTTCATCACAGTCTTGGTTTCGAGCATAAGCTCATCATCAGGAATAAAGGGTGGCTCAAGGGGGCTGAGAGATATTTGGGAAGGAAGTGGGGCTGGAGGGAAGGCATATGGTAGTACAATAGGTAGATGGAGGTAGGGATTGATGGTGATAGGTCAGAGATGAGGGCGGAGCAAATAGGTGAGAAGCAAGGTGGACAGGTATGACAGGTCAAGAGGTTGGTGTCGAATTGGAAGGTTGGATCTGGGACAAGGTGGGGGAGAGGAAATGAGGAAACTGATGAAATCTACATTGATAGCATGTGGTTGGAGGGTCCCAAGGCAGATGATGAGGCGTTTTTCCTACAAGCGTCGGGTTGCAAGAGTTTGGCAGTGGAGGAGGCCCAGGACTTGCATGTCCTTGGTGGAATGGGAGGGGGAGTTTCACTGTTCAGACACAGGGCCGTCGGTCGCTTGGTTTTATTGTCCCAAAGCTGTTCCCTGAAGCGTTCCGCTAGTTGGCGTCCAGTTTCCCCAATGTGGATGAGACCATATTGCGAGCAATGGACATAATCTTATAAATAGATTGCATAAATCTTAGCCTGCCAGAGTTCTTTTCTTTAATTAAATTAAAGAATATTTTAATTAAATTGGGTGACTGCATGAAACAGTTTGTTGGTCAGATTTGAATCATCACTCCCAAATGAGACAATGCCATGAATATCAGTGAACTGCTGTTTTTGTTAAAATCCACAAGTTCTTGATGTATTTTCACAGCTTACTGGTATTCACATCTGCACATTCAATGTCAAACTCTGACACCAGAAATGAAATTACAGCATTAATTTTGACTTACAATATTCGAAGAAACAAATTAATAGCACACAGTGAATACCAAGTCTGATTAATATGAAATTAAATTTGACCAAAAAATATAAAATCAAGATGGGAGATAAGAAATGGGAGAAGTGCATTAAGGCAAGAAATGCAGCATCATAGAAGGTGCTCCTCCAGGGAGTGTATTTTACCAACTAGCACTGCTAAATATAAACACTCTGATATGATCCTCTGGTTTTAATGTAAACCATAACCCCATACAGTAGATACCATTTAAATGAGTTAAAAATACAATCCTTGATCAAACCCAGCCTCCAGCCTTACCGCCGGCCTCTTGGAGCTTGGACCTTCCTTCAGCTCCGGGGGGTCGTTGAACTCCTGGGCTCCAGCTGCCACTCCTCCACTGAAGAAGCTTTGGGAAGCAGATGCAAAGGCAAGACACAGAACAGACCACCTTTGTAAATGAAAGCAGCTTACGGAGACATTGAGCAATAGCGTCACATGGTTTTGCCCCATCGATCTCTGGTTCATCTCCCCAGCACACTCACGCAGCACTACTCTGCTTCTGTGCTCCCAGAAGCTGGATTGTGGATCAGTTTAAAGTAGGTCCTATATCTCTGATAACATCGATACACAAGGCAGTGAAGAAAGGTTTCAGCACACTGGCCTTCATCAATTAGGGAATTGAGTATAGATGTTGGCAAGTTATGTTGTAGTTATACAGGACGTTGATGAGGCTGCACCTGGAATATTGTGATCAGTTTTGGTCCCCTTGGTGTTCTGACTTCTGACTTCTTCAACTCTGGGTTTGTTTTGAACTTGATGGGATACTTTGTGCAACTCAGCATGTTTAAACAGTATCTCTCAGAGGGATTCATTTGAAACTTTTCAGGAGGTGAGCTCAACAAGATTGAACTATTCAAATTTACTTGGACTCTCTTTTAAACTTACTTCAGGACCAGTAGTCAGAGACACAAACAGCATGGAAACAGGCCCTTCTGTCCAACTTGTCCATGCTGAGCTGATATCCTAAATTAATCGACTCCCATTTGACAGCACCTGACCCATATACACTGGCAGCTTATTTCATATATATACCACCCTCTGCATGAAGACGTTGTCCCTTTAATATATTTCGCCTCTTACTCTAAACCTATGCCCTCTAGTTCTGGACTCCCCCATCCCAGGGAAAAGACCTTGTCTATTACCCTGTCAATATCCCTCATAATTTTGTAACTTCTATTGGGTCACTCCTCTGCCTCCGATGCTCCAGTGAAAACAGCCCCATCCTATTCAGCCTCTCCCTGTAGCTCAAACCCTCCAACCCTCAGCAATATTCTCGTAAATCGTTTCTCATAGAGAAGTTAGCGTTTCAGTCCTGAAGAAGGGTTAATACCCAAAACGCTGACTACTCCACATCCTGGTGCTGCCTGGCTTGCTGTATTCTCCCAACCTCCTGCTTGCCTGCTACGGGTTGCAACATGTAGTGGCTCAGTGTTACCACTGCAGCCTCACAGTGCTGGGGACCCAGGTTTGATTCCAGCCTTGGGTGGCTGTCTGTGAGGAGTTTGCACTTTCTCCCAGTGTCTGCGTGGGTTTTCTCTGGATGATCCTGTTTTCTTCCATAAACCAAAGATGTGCAGGTCATGTGGATTGGCAATGCTTAATTGCCCATAGAGTTAGGTACATTAGTCAAAGGGAAACGGGTCTGGATGGGTTAGTCTTCGGAGGGTCGGTGTGGACTTGTTGGGACAAAGTGCCTGTTTCCACACTGTAGCTAATCTCATCTGCACTACTTTTGTCACTAAAGAATGGCAGAGAAGACTTGACGGGCCGAATGGACTAACTTCTGCTCCGATGGTCTTGCGGTCTTAGGTTTCTCTGGAACATTTCATTGGCAATGTGCAGTCCCGGGCTCAATGAGCAGCAGTGTCCATTGAAAGCAAAGCTCATTGTATCGTAGAACTCCTACAATGTGGAACCAGGTCCTTCAGCCCAACACATCTGCACTGATCTTCCGAAGAGTAACCTACTCAGATCCATTTTTCTACCCTCCGTATATTGCACAAAGACCCCCTAGGGTGGAATTGATCCTGGGTTCCGGTGCCATGAGGCAGCAGTGCTAACCATGAGGCACCATGGGGTTGTGGCTGTGGGGTGTAGGGGAGGCACTTGCAGTCCAGCAGAAAACAAAAACAGCCCACCTACTCTCCCACTGCACCCACTGTCAGAACTGGCAGAGGTTCAGTCCTGGGGTGTGACCGAAGGCAGCGTCACCGGTGGGATCTGATTGCTGGGAGCGCTGGTGCCCCCGCTGGTGCTTCCGCAAGTTGCAGGAAAACATGAACCTCTTCCCACAGTCGTGCCAGCTGAAGGGCCTCTCCACGGTGTGGATGGACTGGTGCCTCAGCAGGGCTGAGGAATTGCTGAAGGCCTTCCTGCACTTAGGGCAACTGAACGACCTCTCCCCAATGTGGACCCACCAATGGGCCAGCAGGTCGGAGGAAAGAGCAAAGCCCTTCCTGCACTGTGACATCTGGCCTCTCCTCGGTGTGGACCCACTGGTGTCTCAGCAGGTGGGAAGAACTGCTGAAGGCCATCTCGCACTTGGGGCCAGAGAACGGCCTTCCCTGGTGTTGACCAACTGGTGCGTCAGCAGGGCAGAGGAATCACTGAAGGCCTTCCCACACTCAGGGCAGTAGAAGGGCCTCTTCCCCTCTGCGGAACCATTGGTGCTGCAGAACCCTTTCTAATTTCACAATATGCTTCTGATAGGAGACCAGAATTGCACACAATATTCCAAAAGTGGTCTAACCAATGTCCTGCACAGCCACAACATAACTTCCAAACTCCAATACTCAGTCAGAGGATTGGGAAAGCTTTCGAAACCCACAAAAAACAAACAGGAAAGAATGGAGGGACAAACCGAATTTTTGAAAGTCAGCTTGGAAGCATCACTGAGAAATCGGCGGACTGGGTTTATTGGGGACCCGTTCTCCTTAAATACACTATATACGTATTTCTCTTCTGCTCTTCGTAGTTTCTCTGTGCTGCAGTGTGTAGTGGCTCGTTGATATAATGTCCTGATGCAGCTTCGTTTGTGGGTGTTGGGACGATTGTTTCTGTGGTTAAGAACTTGGTTTGTGTGTGTTGTTTTTCTGTAGACGCTAGTTTGAAGTTCCCCATTGACTGTTCGCTCTACTGTGACATCTAAGAATGGCACTTTGTTGTTGTTCTCCTCCTCTTCAAACCAGGAGACCCCTCAGGCCATAGTCTCACTACTTGGAACACCAATGTACAGACTAGTCAAAGGCCTCCACTGAAGACTAAAACACCAAGTCGAAGATTCACGCCACTCCAGTTACTCCATCCAAGAATTCCTGAACACCAAAGACACCAAGATCGAAGATGATGGAATAATGTTGTGCTTTGGCATAACAGCCCTGTTCACATCCATTAACATCAACATGGCCAAAGAAAACTGAAGACACTACTCGAAGAACCAAAGTCACAAACACAGCACCAACTTCATCAGCAAAGATAGCACTATCCAGCTCGTGGAACTGTGCCTTACCTCCCACTTCATATTCAGTAACAAGCCCTACAAACAAATCAACGGAACACCCATGAAACCACCAGTGTCAGGATTCCTAGCAGAAGCAATAATGCAGAGACTCGAACAAACAGCCCTTCCAACGATCCAACCCAAAGTTTGGGTCCGCTACAGTGATGACAGTTTTGTCATCAAAAAATGAAACAAATTAGAGGAAACCTACAACACCATCAACAATATCCTTACGGGCATAAAATTCACAAAAGAGGAGAACAACAACAAAGTGCCATTTCTCGATGTCACAGTAGAGCGAACAGTCAATGGTAAATTCAAAACAGCCTCTACAGGAAAACAACGCACGCGAACCAAGAACTTAGCTACAGAAGCAATCATCCCTACACAAACAAACAAACCTGAATCAGGACACTATTTCAACGAGACACGACACACTGGAGCACCCAGGAACTTCGAAGACCAATCAATAACTGGACAGCGCATTTAAGAAGAACGGGTAGCCAACAAACCCCACAGAAAATTGCTTCTCTGACCGGGAATCGAACCCGGGCCGCGGCGGTGAGAGCGCCGAATCCTAACCACTAGACCACCAGGGAGATGTCAAGGCATGGTGTCAGATCTGCTGGAAATGACTTACCTGCCCGAAAATCGAACCCGAGCCGCGGTATATCGAAGGCTTTCACCTGTGCATCCACCAATATCATTTCTTGTACCCATTGCTCCCGGTGCGGTCTCCTCTACATTGGGGAGACTGGAGAGTCCTCGCAGAGAAAAGTCACAGCGCTGAGGGAACATCTCCAGGGCACCCGCACCAATCAACCCCATCGCCCTGTAGCCCAACATTTCAACACCCCCCCCCCCCCCCACTCTGCCGAGGACATGCAGGTCCTGGGCCTTCTCCATCGCCGCTCCCTCCCCACCCGATGCATGGAGGAAGAACGCCGCATCTTCCGCCTCGGATACATTCAACCCCCAAGACATCAACGTGGACTTCACCAGTTTCCTCATTTCCCCTCCCCCCACCTTACCTCAGTTCCAACCTTACAGCTGACCTGTCCTACCTGCCAATCTCCCTGACCACCTATCCGCTCCACCCTCCTCTCTGACCTGCCACCTCCACCCCCACCCCCATTCACCTATTGTACTCTTTGCTACCTTCTGCTCAGCTCCCCCCCCCCCCCCACACCAATTTATCTCTCCACCCTGGAGGCGTCCTGCCTCTATTCCTGATGAAGGGCTTTTGCCCGAAACGGCGATTTTCCTGCTCCTCGGAAGCTGTCTGACCTGCTGTGCTTTTCCAGCACCACTCTGATCTAAACTCTGGCTTCCAGCATCTGCAGCCCACACTTTTGCCTACCCAATAAACCCAGTGTGCCGATTTCTCATCAACAAATTGACACAAGCAGACGCAACGTGTGCAGAAACCCTAGCCACATTACTTTACATAAAAGACATCTGTGAAATGATGTCCAGACAACTCAATCCTCTCAGCATCATGGTAGCCCACAAACCTACCAACACACTTGAACAGCGGCTAATGAACCTGGAATAGCCTATACAAACAACCCGCAAACAAATGTTATTTACAAAATGCCATACAAGGAAATATATACATGAACTCTGCCGCACAGTTCTCTGTGGCAAGAAATGGTGGGATGAGATAAGGAATATTTTTTTCAGCCAAAACGAATCGGCACTGACTGGACAGCCATTTAAAATCAACGCTGTCAGGCTAGGATGGAAGATCCAAAGGGATGAACAGCTTTCTTATTTCCTGAAGATTTACAAAACTGAGACTGGGTTTTGGTGTTTGTTCCCTTTCCACTCCCAGGAGCCGCAGTGGTTGGGGCGGTGAGTTGGAGAAAGTGAAATGTGCCCGTGAGCAGCGTTTGGGGCTCTTTCAGCTTCCCCTCCTCTGACAGCGCTGTGACGTGACTCTGATGTTCTCAGGGACATTGACTGACGCGAGATAGAGAAAAGATTCCCATTCCCGCAGATCGGGAATTCAAACCGTATGCCGGCTTCAGGACAATGAGAAAGATTAATTGGGGTGTGTGAAGAAGCTGTGAGCTGCATTTCAAACAGGTAGGTGGAGTCACATGCGTCATCCATTGCGCCCCTGGCACTGGGCGGACCTGACGCCGCCATGCTGCAGAGTTCTGACGTTCACACGGACATGCGCAGCAATGGGAACCTTCACAATGTGAACAGACAAGATAATCACCGTCACTGCTTCCCTTCCATAGTCCCAACTTTGTGAAGCAGTATCTTTCATTGGGAAATAAAACACCTTTGTCCTTCGGTACCTGCTTCATTTCGATCACGACTTCACGCCTCTCACTGTTCTAGTCTCATTTCCAAACACTTGGCTCATATCCTCAAAAGCAGCTCTGTGGGTATCTGCTTGTTCCCCCCTGACAGGCAGTGGGTTGCAGATTCCCGACCAGTCCCAATGTGATTGAAATATTTCAACCCCTCCACTGATTTGCATCTTTAAAAAAGCCGTGGAGCAATCTCCCTTTCTTTTTGACGACAGTTCTCAACTGTAGTCGGCAGGGTTCACACCTGCGTGGGGAAACCGCAATGGATTTCATGTCCATCGCATTTACCACTCGGCCCACCAATACAGAACCACACTGACAGCTTCATTTCCCAGGTCTCTCTGCCTGTCGAGCTGAGAAAGAGTGAATCATTGCAGAGCTTGTTTGAATCCAATCACTTCACAGGTTTCGAAAGGGTTAAATATCTGCAAATGGCGAGTCTGGGTGTTTCATCCCGAAAGACGACTCGGACGTTCAGTTAGAAACAAAACCAGGAATTGCAGGAGCAACTCAGCAGGTCAGGCAGCATCTGTAGAAAGAGAATCAGAGACAACTTTTCAGAACTCCTTTTTCCTCATCCAGGTACAGCCAAACCTGCTGAGTTGGTCCAGCGGTTTCTCTTTCTGTCTCGGATTCTCAGCATTCGTAGTCCTTTACGTTAGAAATTCAATCAATTCAGAAACCCCTTTGTGCTTCCTCAGTGGAGAAGATTTCCGTTTGGGAAACATTTTCCTGACACCATTAAAAACTGACACCTTCGCAGCCAAGAAAGCGGTAGGAGCGAGAGCAACAAACACTCCAACCCTGGGTGGTTTCGAACCACCAACCTTCCGGTTAACAGCCGAACGGGCTGACCAATTGCGATAGAGAGATACGCAAACGCACAGCTTGCGCAGTCTGTTAGAGGAGGCTGTTCGTCAATGCATAATTCTGTCTGTCGTGCCCAGCATGAACATTGTCCTCTCCAATATAACTAAGAACTCGCCCTCCTACACGGGGGCCATCGTCCTTTGAGCCTTTCCGTGTCTTGCCTGTTCCCGACTTTTCACAGTGACCCGGAGCCGGAAGGCGTTTGAATTCCTGATGTGCAGGAACGAGAATTTTATCAATGTCTCAGTTCAGTTCATGTCCCGAGAATAATAGCGTCAATCTCCCGGCCTCTTAAACAAGGGGACGGTGTCTGGACTGTCTCTGCTCAGTCGGACAGTTCATTCCTTCATTCTCCTCTAATTCCATTTCCCAAAGAGTTTCTAAAGATTCACAAAGCTGGAGACTGGGATTTCTGTTTTACTTCATGAACATTTTTCCACCTGCTAACTGACAATATTTTGCCAAAATCTCTTCCCGATTGTCCAGTCATGAGGTATTTCCATTTTGGGAATGTTCTCTTTGGAGCAAAGAAGGTTAACTGGAGATGTCCAGGGGCTGTTGGCAATGCTGGTAGAAGAAGTGGTGGGAATGGGCAGGTTAATGATCAGAAGAACCTATTGCCACTGACTAGGGTCAGTTACCAGAGGACAGGGATTGAAGTTTTTTAATGGAAAGCAGCATTTGTGTAGAACAAACACAGCGAATACTGCAGAAAGCCAACGGGTCGAGCAGCATCTGTGGAAAGGTAAACAGAGCTGACGTTTTGAGTGTGCTATGGTTTTTGTTCAGAACACGAGTTTCCTGCATGGCAATCAATTCCCAGACGTGAGAAAACGGGACTTTATTGAGACGGGTTTTGTGAAGTTTGAGCGATAATGCAACCAACAGGAAGTCATTTAAAATCGCCAGCGAAGAAAGCATAGCCAGCAGGTTACCACCCTGGGCGGCGGAACCCCACAGGGTGTCTAAGGCAGCAACGTAAATGTTCGGCCACAACTAGAGGCCTAATATTTCTCATGGAATGTTTCCAACAGGAAAGGTGAGTATTGGGCTTGTCAGCCTATTTCAGCTTCCCCTCCTCTGACAGCGCTGTGACGTGACTCTGATGTTCTCAGGGACATTTACTGACGCGAGACAGTGAAAAGAGTCTCGTTCCTGCAGATCGGGAATTCAAACCGTATGCCGGCTTCAGGACAATGAGAAAGATTAATTGGGGTGTGTGAAGAAGCTGTGAGCTGCATTTCAAACAGGTAGGTGGAGTCACATGCGTCATCCATTGCGCCCCCATGCTGCAGAGTTCTGACGTTATACGGACATGCGCAGCAATGGGAACATTCACAAGGTGAACAGCCAAAGATAATCACCATCACTGCTTCTTCCATTGTCCCAACTTTGTGAAGCAGTATCTTGCATTGGGAAATAAAACACATTAATCCTCAGGTGCCTGCTTCATTTCGATCACGATTTAAAGCCCCTCACTGTTCTAGTCTCATTTCCAAACTCTTGGCTCATCGCCTCAAAAGCAGCTCTGTGGATATCTGCTTGTTCCACCCTCGCTGTATCCTTTACCTGGTCTCACCAACAGGTGACTCCAAACCCACAGCAGTCTTGTTGACTCTCTACTGCCCCAACTCTCCAACCACCCTCCCCCAGCAGATGGGCTGGGAGAATCTTACATGGAGACAGGGTCTGGGTTGAAATTGCTGACTGAGGCAACACTTCCTCTGGATTAAGGTTGTACCAAGGATCCAATTACAAAGGGACAACTTGGTGGTTACCAATAGTAAAGGAAGTGAGGTGGGATGGTGTTTGCACGCATTGACCCAGAGTTGTTTAAAAAGCAGCTACGTTTTCCATGCCTTTTTACTGGGGGGAATCTGAAGCTGTAACAAAGTTGTCACAATAAAGGTTACCTGAACTTATCGCCGGGCTCAAGCTCTCATTAAAAGCTTTGAGCTCCAAGAGGTTTTTGTTTTAAAGCTGCTCATTTCTTTCAGCCTTCTGCACGAAGTTTCCAATGTCGTGTATCAGATGGAGCAGTGAATGAGGAGCTAGTATTGTTAGAAATTGTAAACTTTTCAGGACTGCAGGTAATGTGTTGTTACATCAGCATTTTAAAGTTTACTGGCAGCACTGGGCGATGTGGGCTGTATTCACTAGAAACAATGTGGAGTAGCTGGTATTGGACTGGGGTGTACAAAGTTAAAATTCACACAACACCAGGTTATAATCCAACAGGTTTATTTGGAAGCACTTGCTTTCGGAACGCTGCTCCTTCGTCGGTTAGCTGAGAGGTATGAATAAAAGTGACGGCTTGCATTTTCTTAAAACAAGGAAGGGCAGGACTTGTACAGTTAATGGTAGGGCCCTGGATCATGTTGTGAAACAGAGAAACATTGAGGTGGAGGGGCATTCAGATACATAGTTCTTTGAAAGTTGCATCATTGGTGGACAGGGTGGTTAAGAAGGCATTTAGCACCATTGCATTTATTGTTCCCCCCACTGCGTATAGGAGTTGGCCCATCATGTTGAGGTTGTACAGGATGTTGGTGAGGCCACTTCTAGAGTACTGAGTACACTTCTGGTCACTCTGTTACTGGAAGAATACTGTGCTGTACATCTCTATGACTCTATAAAAGATCCATTACAAATTTGATGGACCAAACAATTGCCTTTTGAGAGAGATAAACGAGAGGATCAATATTTAAGTAAACTTCCAATTTTTGTTCTCCTGCCAAAGTCTCTGTTTTGTCGGGGACAGGGTAAGCCAATAGACCTTGCAACTCAACCTCATCTTGTCCTCACCCAATATTTAAGGAAAATAAGGGATGATGAAAAATACCGGCTTTGCCAGTGATGCTCACAGTCCATGAACAAATAAAACAAATTATGATGCTGCCATCACTGCATGTGTCAGAATTAAGTGATCAGAAAAATTCTGAACTCACACTACACACAGTTTGCGCACAATGCCATCATGTCTACTAATTCTGATCATTTCAATTGATATTCAGTCTGTACCAAATTCAGAGCAGCCACGGTTTATGTTTCATTGGCAATTCTACATGTTGACTTTCTATTATCACAATCTCTTTGATGTTGTTATATGTATTTAATCTTTAGATTGGTTGTGTCTTTGATTGTGAAACAGACTGAAAATTCACAACTTCACCAAATGCCAAAACGTTTTTATTTAGGATGTTTGGGCACTAGCACTGACAAATAAAATATCAAAGAAATACAAAGTTATCAAGAGAGATACATATCTTGTTTAATCAAATACATTGGCAGTGCAGAGAATTTCAGCAAAGTGCAATAAATATTCACTTTGTACCCCTTACTCAACTCATTCAAGAATTTCAAATTGAGCTTGAGGTAATTCAAGAGAAAATGGCAACATTCGTTTGTTAATACACTCACCATAAACTCTGATAAAAATAATCTTTCAAAGTCACAATGTTTAATCCCAAACAGAGCAATTAAGTGCAAAGTTACTTTCAACCATTTAATAAAACATTGCAAATTTTATTTCCTATGAAAAACAATTTTATAGTTTTGATAAGATCTTTACAAATATATTAAACAAAATAGCTTTCCTGTGTATCAATATTTACAACAGTTATGCAGCTATTATTCAGCAATTGACCAACTAATTGAAATAATTTCAGAATAAATTAGCTGCTTCATTATAATACATTAAGATATTTTAATAAAGTCATGAAAAGGAAATCTTTAACACAAAATTAAATAAAATACAAAACCATCTTACAGAATTCAATTCAAATCATATCTGTTGAATCACAAAAAGATGATGCTCAATGTACCAATGACAGACAATCACTGGTAATGAAGGAAAAACATTGTGAAGAACATATATATATCTCAATTATATCTTAAATGAATATCTACTTTGTCTTGGACAACAATGACTGAAAGTTTTTTTGGCAAATTGAAAACTACTATCGCAAAGCTTTAGAAAATCCATCACTGAGCCCAACATTGAATCAATTTTTTTTCAGGAAATCCTTTTCAGATTTCAGGCTTCTCCAGCTACAATTAGCACGAAGGGAAAGGATGAGCAATAGCAATATCTTGGCTCTCACCCAAGTATTCTCTGAAGAAAAAAAAATGCATCTGGATGGGGACATGAATAAGGAAGGAATCAGAGGGATATGGGCCAAATGCTGGCAAATAGGTCACTAGGTTAATTTAGGATATCTGGTTGGCCTGGACTGAAGGGTTTGTTTCTATGTGCTCATTACAGATATTCCTCTTCTGTGATCCCCAATCATCTCCCCATACCAGCTGTACTTTTCATGAAATAATTTGACAATTGTTGACTTCTATCAACCTCTTCGATCCTGAGAAATGTCCTCTCTCTGCAAAATGTGGTTCACGTTGGCAAGTTCAATCCTCCTCCGTTCCTCAGGAATGCACTTTATAATGTGCAATGTTCTCAATAGCTGTTTAACATTCAATGGGGAAACTATTTTCAGTCCAACAGTTAGACAGAATTTCTCTGAAATGTTTATAGCAAATGCACTGTCCCACGAGAGCTCGTGAGGCCACAGTTAAAATGCTTTTAACAGCCTTTTCTTTAAATTTCCCTGCCTTCCCAGGATAGAAATTTTCTCCCAGAAATTATTTGCCCTGAAAAAAATCCAGCAGTAAAATGATTATGGAGCTATCAGTAAAAATGTCTCAGTTGGGGTATCCAAGGTTAGAAATGGAAAAACATCTCTCTTCAAGGTTACAGTTCAATTTGCCCTTTGGCGTTCCTTGAAATTAAGGTGTTCCATCATAGTGTTTAATTATGATCCATTAAAAGGAGTATCTACTCTCATCTGAGTGCAGCACCAACTCAACTGACTGAACAAGCAAAACAACATTTCTATATGCACTTTAGATGTGACATCCTCTCCCTCTCTCTCTGTTGACCCAACAGGATGACCAGGGCTAAAGAGTAACGATTGCTGATCTACAGTTTGCTTCTGCTGGTTAACATAAGCATTTAATAACTGCCAGCCTGGTCATCCCCAAAGTCAAAGAACAGACTGTTCACCTGTGCCTGCGCAGAGGATAAATTTCACTTGGAACAGATCACAAAATGACAACTGTCACCAGTCCCACAACTCATGAGTTTCCATGGACAAAGTTAAAAATCACACAACACCAGGTTATAATCCAACAGATTTGTTTGGAAGCACTATCTTTTGGAGCACTGCTCCTTCATCAGGTGGTTGTGGAGAATGAGATCATGGTCACGGAATTTATAGTCAAAGGAGTCAAGTATTATGGAAATGTGATACATTAAACAATTTTAGATTAAATCTTTCATCTTTTAGAATGGGTTTCTGCTCTTTGGTATGTTAATCCCAGAGTTTGGTTTGAATTACCTTCTCAAGAATGCCATTGAAATGCAGAGCTTTTCGAAGAGAGGTGTGAATTCTGTTTGTGTCCCAATGTCCAGTCAGACTGACATTTTTCTTAGAAAAGCTCTGTACTTAGATTACATTCTTGAGAAGGTAAATTCTAGATTAGGGTGGATTGGCAGTGCTAAATTACCCACAGTGTCCAGAGATGTGCAGGTTCGGGTGGATTAGCCATGGAAAATATGGAGTAAGGGGGTGTGTATGGATGGGATGCAGTATGGAGGGCCAATGTGGAATAGATGGGCCGAATGGCCTGCTTTCACATTGTCAGGATTCTGTGACCCTCCCCAACAAAGGCACATTTTATCTGCATCTATCCTTTCAAACCCCTTTCAGAATTTTACTGGTTTCACTTCTGATTCAGAGAGATATACAGCACAGAAACAGACCCTTTGGTCCAAATCATCCATGGATTCTCAAAGTGAACTCGTCCCACTTGCCTGCATTTGGCCCATAATCCTCTAAACCTTTCTTTTCATGTACCCATCGAAATGTAATTTAAACGCTGTAACTGTCCCTGCATCTCCCACTTCCTCAGCAAGTTCATTCCTCATGTAAACCACCCTCTGTCAAAACGTTGCTCTCCAGTTCCTTTTACACCTCTCTTTTCACCTTAAAAAAAATTCCTCCTACCTTTGAGCTCCCCTACACTAAGAAGACCCTTTCTATTCACCTTACCTCCACTCCATGATTTTATAAATCTCAGTGAGCGCACCCCTCAACCTCCTGTGTTCTCATGAAAAAAGTCCCAGCATCTCCTTGCAACTGAAACCCTCCAGTCCTGGTAAATCTTTACCAAACCCTCTCTAATAGTATTCTTCCTCTTACAGGGTCACCCAGAGCTGTACTCAGTACCCGGAAAGTGGCCTCACCAACATTCTGTACCTCAACAAGATGTCCCAACTCAATGGTGTGAACAGTGGAGGCAATGCTGCTGAATGCCTTCTTAACCTCCCTGTCTAGCAATGATGCAACTTTCAAAGAACTATGTACCCTAACTCCCCCAATGTCTCTGTTTTACAACATGACCCAGGGCCCTACCATTAACTGTACAAGTCCTGCCCTTCCTTGTTTTAGCAAAACGCAACTGCTCGCTTTTATTCATACCTCTCTCATACACACGCTCCCTCTCTCAGTCACATACATGTACACACACCCCACCCCCTCGAACACTCTCTCAGGCTTATACTCCATCACACTCACACTCTACCAAATGTTCACACAGTCTTACGCACACTCGCATGCACAAACTGACATGCACACAATCACACTCTCATGCACACATATGCACAACGCTATGGGGTGAATTTGGCAGAATTATATTTGCAGATACATTCAATTTTGCTCAAAAAGCACAGAATCTTATAAATTCCTATTTTGGAAATAGAACCAGTCTGATTCAAGATTGGGATACTGATAGACTCGAAGCTCACACCTGTAATGCATTGTCTGAGCTAAGATATCACATTTTAAAAAAAAACCATAAGTCATCTCAAGACTATGACTTAAAAGTAGTTCTGGGATTTACGTATTAACGAACTAAAACCTGCAACCCATTCTAAAAGATGAATGGCTTAACAGCACTCTAGGTTTGTTCAATATATCCTATTAGTTGCATGACACTGTGATTTTTGCAATAAAATATGTGTCTTATGATCCTGCTCCACAGCTACCTGATGAAGGAGCAGCGCTCCGAAAGTTAGTGCTTCCAAAGAAACCAGTTGGACTATAACCTGGTGTTGTGTGATTTTTAACTTTATCCCCCCCAGTCCAATGCTGGCATCTCCACATCATATCTCGCGAACACAGCCCACACCTTGGTGCTGCCAGTAAGCTTTACAATGCCGATGAAACGACGCACTCTACACTCCTGAAAAATTTACAATTTCTAACGATACTCATTTCCTGCTCCATCTGACACACGACATTGGAAACTTAGTGCAGGAGGCTGAAAGAAATGAGCAGCTTTAAAACAAAAACCTGTTGGAGCTCAAAGCTTTCAAAGTCTGAGCCCAGCAGTAAGTTCAGGTTACCTTTATTGTGACCCAACTTTGTGACAGCTCCAGATCACCTCAGCAAAAAGGTGTTGAAAAAGTAGCTGCTTTTTAAACAGCTCAAGGTCAAAGCACCCCACCACCACCACCCCACTTTCTTTACTACTGGTCACCACTGACTTGTCCCTTTGTAATTGGATCCTTGGCACAGCCTGAACCTGGAGGAAGTATTGCTTTTCTCAGCAATTTCAACCCAGACCCTGTATCCAAGTAAGTCTCTCCCCGCCCATCTGCCGGGAGGGAAAGAAGTGGGGGGAAGCAGATGGAGTCAACTACACTGCTGTCGGTCTGCAGTCACGTGTAGGCCAGACCGGGTAAAGGATGCAGCTGGGACGACTGAGTGAATTCTTTGCCACAACAGCAGTTTCCTTCCCTAAAAAGGACGTGACTGAATCAGAATGGGGCTTCCCCCCCACCCCACCCGATGGTTTCATTGTTAGATTCTGACCTCCAGATTTCTGACCGAATTCCAAATCCGCCATCTGCTGCGGTGGGATTCAAACCTGGGAGTTCCAGAACTGGGTTGGTAGCCCAGTCCATAATGGCACTCGACAGTCGCTCCTTCAATCCCCCTGCGATGGCACGTGAACTCCTTGGTGCCTCCGCAGGGTGGCTGCCCGGGTAAAGCCCTTCCCACATTCGGGACAGCTGAAGGGCCTCTCCCCCGTGTGGACCCGCCGATGCTTCACCAGGGCGGAGGAATTGCTGAAGGCCTTCTCACATTCGGGACAGCCGAAGGGCCTCTCCCCCGTGTGGACCCGCTGGTGCTTCAGCAGGTCAGAGGAATTGCTGAAGGCCTTCCCACACTTGGGGCAGGGGAATGGCCTCTTCCCCGTGTGAACCCGCTGGTGTTTCAGTAGGGTGGAGGAATCGCTGAAGGCATTCCCACACTTGGGACAGATGAAGGGCTTCTCCCCGGTGTGGACCCGCTGGTGCGTGCGCAAGTTGGCCTTCTGAGTGAATCCCTTCCCACACTCAGGGCAGCATAAAGGCTTCTCACCTATGTGGATCCGCTGGTGGATCAGCAGGACCGACGCCTGGGTAAAGCTTTTCCCACACTCGGGGCAGCTGAAGGGCCTCTCCCCTGTGTGGACCCGCTGGTGCTTCAGCAGGGAGGAGGAATTGCTGAAGAGCTTGCCGCACTCTGTGCAGGGGAAAGGCCTCTCCTGTGTGTGGACCCACTTGTGGGTCTGAAGGGCAGAGGAATCGTTGAAGGCCTTCCCACACTCGGGGCAGCTGAAAGGCTTCTCCCCCGTGTGGACCCGTTGGTGCGTCCGCAACTTGCCCTCCTGAGTGAATCCCTTCCTGCACTCGGAACAAGGGAATGGTCTCTCCCCAGTGTGGACCCGCCAGTGGGTCAGTAGGGTGGAGGAGGTGCTGAAGGCCTTCCCACACACAGTGCAGGAGAATGGCCTCTCCCCCGTGTGGACCCGTCGGTGGGTCTGCAGGTCAGAAGAATAGCTGAAGTCCTTCCCGCAATCGGGGCAGCTGAAGGGCCTCTCCCCGGTGTGGACCCATCGGTGCCTCAGTAGGGCGGAGGAATTGCTGAAGGCCTTCCCACACCTGGGGCAGATGAATGGCCTCTCTCCGGTGTGACTGCGCTGATGAATCTCCAGGGCAGATGGAGCACGGAAGCCTTTCCCGCAGTCGCCACACTTCCACGATTCCTCCACGGGGTGGGATTCCTCAGGTTTCTCCATGGCCGAAGCTTCAGCTGTACACAAATGCGTGTAGAGCCCCTCCTCACCGTGAATTCCTCTTTCCAGGCCGGACAACTATTTCTGGCTCCACGCTCAGTGCGCTGCCAACAGTAGGGTCACTCACCCAGACCCACTGATGCTGAAAATTTACTCAAACAGGAACCAAAAAGCTTTGCTCCTTCTCACAGAATCACAGTCAAACATTGTTGCAGTCAGACATTGAAAACAAAGTGAGGACTGCAGTTACTGGACAGTCAGTGCTGGAAAAGCACAGCTGGTCAGACAGCATCTGAGGAGCAGGAGCGTCGACGTTTCAGGCATAAGCCCTTCATCTGTAAATTTGAAACTTCTGTCCTCAGATCGCCAAATACTCTGTAAAAAGAGATTACAAAAGTGATCATTGTCAGTCCAGGGTAGAAATTCAGAACAAGCATTTCTACTTTCTTTTCTTTAGTTATTCCACAAAATTGAAAGCACCATCTTACTCTCTCTCGGTTCTCACATTAACGCCCCTAGGAAGTGGGGGGAAAGGAGACATCAAAGCATTAACACCGACACCAGAGAGAAACTGTAAATATGTTAGGAGTAAGCCAGAGTCATAGAGATACACAGCACAGAAACAGACCCTTCGGTCAATCTCTTCCGTGCCAACCTGATACCCAAAATCAATCTAGTCCCATTTGTCAGTACTTGGCCCATATCCCTCTGAACCCTTCCTATTCAAACACCCATCCAGATGCCAGCATCCACCATTTCCTCTGGCAGCTCATTCCTTACGCACATCACATTCTGCATGAAAACGTTGCCCCTTAGGTCCCTTTTAAATCTTCCCCCCACCTTAAACCTATTACCTTCTGTTTCTGGACTCCCCCATCCCAAGGAAAAACCCTTGTACATTTACCCTATTCATGCCCCTCATGTTTTTCTAGAAGTCTATAAGGTCACCCCTCAGTCTCTGGCGCGGAAGGGAAAACAGCCCCATCCCATCCCTCCTCACCCGGGTAATTAAGACACATTCCTGAGTTTGCAGAGTCTGCCCCCTCCCTGGAATCACTCCAGTTGCTTCAAGTGAACAGATTTTACCCCCACTCCCTCCCAGGATGAAGAGTTGCCCAGAGGGAGGGAGTTTCACTCTGAAACGGACAGGGCCACTTCCGCGTTATGACGTCATAGATGAAGCGAGGGGGCGTGGAAAGACCGACAACAGCTCCGCCCACTGCGCCTGCGCTGCCCTGCAGTTTGCAATTGGGTAATCCCTTCCTTTCAGAGAATTCCCAGAGTGTGGAAGTAGGCCACTCGGCCCAAGGAGTCCATACCGACCCTCAGAAGGGTAACCCACCTACACCCATCCCCCTATTGCCCTGACTAATGCACCTAACGTGCACATCCCTGAGCACTACAGGTAATTTAGCTCGGTCAATCCAACCTAACCTGGACAAAGTTAAAAATCAAACACCCAACAGGTTGATTTGGAAGGACTGGTGTTAACAGCGCTGCTCCTTCATCAGGTGGTTGTGGAGAATAAGATCATAAGGCACAGAATTCATGGAAAAACATTACAGTGTCCTGCCACTGAAATGATATCTCGAATAGATCTGGATTAAGTCTTTCATCGTTTAGAATGGGTTGCAGGTATCAACAATCTGTAAATCCTAGAACTTCCTGTCAGTTACGTGTGTGCATGGGGGAGAGAAAAAGTCTCTTTCTGTGCCGTATATCTCTATGTATATTTGATAACAAATGCTTTATTTACGTTGGTGTAAATATTGTTGTAAATCATAGCTGGGTGATAATAGTTAGATGTAAGGGAGAGAGTATTCCTCAAGAATCCTGAGAAAGCTCTATTTCTGGTTTACTTCCTAAATGAACAAACATTTGGGGGCAGCATGGTGGCTCAGTGGTTAGTACTGCTACCTCAGCACTAGGGACCTGGGTTTGATTCTGTGTGGAGTTTGCACATTCTCCCCGGGTCTGAGTGGGTTTCCACCGACTGCTCCTGTTTCCTCCCACAGTCCAAAGTTGCGCAGGTCAGGTGAATTCGTCATGCTAAATTGCCCATAATGTTAGGTGCATTAGATAGGGGTAAATGTAGAGGAATGGGTCTGGGTGGGTTACTCTTCGGAGGGTCAGTGTGGACTTTTTGGGTGGAAGGGCCTGTTTCCATACTATAGGAATCTAATCTAATTAAGCACGAGCACCAATATATTTAACTTTGTTTCATTTTTCTTGTTTGATTCCATGCTATGACTACACTCTTGTGTCTGATTGGTTTGAGAGACTGGGAGATTGTGGGTTGGGTCTCAATTCACAATGTTTTATTGTTCCAGAAGGTGTAAAGGGGTGGGGGTGGGGTGAAAGCTTCAGCAGAAATCCAGCAGAGCTGAGAGCAGACTCACATTTTACTCTGTTGGAACAGGAAAATCAACAGAGGACAAAGAAACCAGGACCAGACATCCGAGCTGACACCAGATTACCCTGTGATCAGTGCTTTCATTAGCACCTCTCCCATTCTCTTACTTTCCATTTGACTACACCCCTCAATTTTCAGGATCCAATCCTTGTTATCCTGAAGCCATGTCTCCATTAGGAGTCACAGATCATAGTTATTCTCTTCAATGTGTGCAATCAATTCATTCGCTTTTGTTACAATGCAGCACACATTCAGACACACCATTTTTAGTTTCCATTTTTGTGATCTTTAGAATCCAGTTTTGATTGCTGGTATATTTACTCTCCTTGTCCCTTTCTAGCATTCTCTGATGTTCATTTCCACATCACGACATTGCTCACCAGCCTTGATTTGGATTGGCCAGGCTAAATTTCCCAAAGTGTCCAGGGATGTGCAGGTTCGGTGGGTTAGCCATGAGAAATGCAGGGTTATAGTTCCATAGTAATAGAAGCAGGAGTAGGCCATTGGCTCATCGAGCCTCCTCAGCCATTCATTAAGCTCATGACTGACCTATCCATCGTCTCAGCTACTCCTACCTCCATTGTCCCAACTACCCTTAATTCCCCTACCATTGCAAAACCCCATCCAACTGTGTCTTGAATATACTTAATGAAGCTGCCTCTCCTGATTCCTTGGCAGAAAATTCCATAGATTCACTACTCTCCAGGAAAAGCAGTTCCTCCTCATCTCTGTCCAAAATCTATTCCCCCTATTGAGTCTGAGTCTCATCTACCAGCAGAAATGACTGGATAGGGTAGGGCTTCATCCCCACAGTTCAATGAATTCTCACTTTCCAAGATGTATTCACTCATTCAGTTGCTGTCTCACAAATAAAAGTTTTAATTGCAACTTCTTCTGTTCCCAGACAAGGCAAAACATCTTTGAAAGCTGCTCTGAAAGTCCAGTCTTCACAACCACACATCTGCTTTCACCGAAGATGATTAGAGTCATACAGCACAGAAACAGACCCTTTAACCCAACTCATCTGTGCCAACAAGAAATCCTAAATTAATCTAAATCATTTCCCAGCATTTGGCCCATATCCCCCTAAACTCTTCCACTTCCTATTCCCATCCAGATGCCTTTGAAATTTTGTAGTAATTGGATCAGACTCCATCACCCTCCGTGAAAACGTTGCTCCTCTGGTCCCTTTTAAATCATTCCCTCTCACCTCAAACATATGCCGTCTAGTTTTGGACTCCCCTACCCTGGGTACTCATCCTATCCTGCCCCTTATAAACATCTATAAGGTCACCCCTCAACCTCCATTGCTCCACGGAAAATTTTCACCGGCCTATTTAACCTCTTTCTGTGTCTTAAACACTCCAACTCTGGCAACAGCCTTGAAAAACCTTTCTGAACCCTTTCAAAGTTTCACAACATCTTTCCTGTAGCAGGGAGACCAGAACTGAACACAGTATTCTAAAAGTGGCCTGACCAATGTCCTGTACAGCCACTCCATGACCTCCTAAGACTCACTTTCAAGGAACCATGAACCTGCCCTCCAAGATCTCTCTGTTCTGTGACACTCCCCTTAACTGTGCCAGTCCTGCCTGGATTACTTGACCAAAATGCAACACCTCATATTTCTCTAAATTAATCTCCATCAGCCACTCCTCGGTCCATTGGTCCATCTGATCAATTCTAATTTACAGCAAACTCTTTTTCCTCTCTTATTCCCTGGAAGCTGAAAATCTCCATCTCACACACTCTCCCTCCAATCTCACTTTGCTGAACCTAATCCCTGCTGTACCTCATCCTGAAGGGTCTGGTTCATGCTGATTAACGGGTGTCACAAAGCTAGTTCCTTTTTTGATTAGACGCTTTTCCCTGGCTCAAGGAGACTCTGTCCATGACTTTTTTCAGAGAGGTAATAAACCGGCCGGGTTCTGATCAGTCTGGTTTGAACGTGGATGAAACGGATTTTGAAAGGCCTTTTGTTGATATGTAAACAGGTGTGACTTCAGGCCAAATTGGTCATGTTTTAGAAGTGACCTGTATAAAGAAAGGGGAGTGAGCTGAGCAGTTTTAGTTCAGTATTGAACTGGTTGGCAGTTCAACAGGGAGCTATGTGGAAACTCTCTCTCGTTTCCGCCTGTCAACTTCAACCTATAAGCATGTGTTCCATTTATACTGGTTTTCAAAGGGAGTTGGCTTATTGGGACTGTTGTGTATATTCAGAACAGCATAACTGAGTCTAGTTGGCAAGGTTGAGTTCTGTCGGGGTTCTTTATTCTGATATTTGTGTTTCATTGTGTAATTTTGTGAATAAATTTTTGTCTGTTTTAAAATCTAGTAGTCAACCGAGCCAACTTACTCCAGGTAATTTTCACTGTACACTTACCAAATCAAATTGCAAAGTTATGGTCTGGGGCTGCCTGCTTAAGAATGTTTTGAGTGGTCTGGCTTAGTCCATAACACAGGCCCACACTCACACTCAGGGGAGATATAAATGAAACATACAGAACATTGAAAGGCCTAAACAAAGTGGGCATTGGGAAGATGTTTCCATTGGTGGGAGAGACCAGAACCTGAAAGAGACTAGAAAAGGGAAGACCTTTTAGAAGGGAGAAACTTTTCAGCCAGAGAGTGGTGAATCTGTGGAATTTATTGCAACATGAGGCTGTGGAGGCTAGGTCACTGAGGGTAATTAAAACTGAGATAGATAGGTTCTTGAGTATCAAGGGGATCAAGGGTTACCCGGGAGGAAGTGGGAGAATGAGGTTGAGAAACTTATCAACCACGGTTGTGTTGTATGAGCAGACCTGATGGGCTGAATGGCCTAATTTCTGCTCCTATGTTTTATGGTCTCTTGCTGTCTTGGACACAGTGAGAGAGAATTGGGAGCAGGAGTAGGCCATTTGGTCTTTTGAGCATGCACCAGCACTGATCAGATCATAACTGGATATGAATATACCTACATCTAAGTGTATAGGCTGGGACTTTTTCCACAGGAGCACAGGAAGTTGAGAAAACCAAGAGGGTTGTCAATGAGGTGAGTGGCTGGTGCTGTTTCCTTCAGATGGGGGTTTCAAGATTAGGGAGCAAACTTTTAAGGAGAGAGGAGAAAGATTTTAAAAAGATATGAGGAACACCTTTTTTTGAAAGAGAGTAGTTTGTGTGTGGAATCAATGTCCTAAGGAAGTGGTAGATATAGGTACAGTAACAAGATTTAAAAGACATTTGGATAAGTACATGAGTAGGAAAGGTTCAGAGGGATATGGGCCAAACTAGATGGGACTAGTTCAGTTTGTGAATATATTCAGCATGGACTAGTTGGACTGAAGTGTCTGTTTCTGTGCTGTATGACTCTGTAACTGTTCTGTACTAGTCTTAAAATCATTATTTTTGCTTTCCCCATCACCATCCACTTTTTTGTTGTTCAGAAATCAGATGAACGCAGGCTTGAATATATTCAATGGCTGCCTGATCACAGAAAGCAATCCCAACTTCTGAACTCTTGCTAATATACCACTTGCCTTACTGATTGCCAGTCTGACAACTGGCAGTGACTGGTGTGGAAGGATGTTGAGGCCCATTTGTACATCCACACATCATTCCTGACGAAGGGCTCGTGTCCAAATCACCAACAATCCTGGTCCTCGGATACTGCCTGACCTGCTGTGCTTTTCCAGCATCACACCTTTCGACTCTAATCTCTAGCATGTGCAGTCCTCACTTTGTCCACATCCCACTATATCACCATTTAAACAATGCACCTTTTTTCTGCATTTTCTTCCACAGCAAAAGCAAAATCATCACATTGTGGTAATGCATTTGCCAATGAGGACACAGACCTGAACCAACGCTTGCAGTGTCTGTTCCCCCAACCCCCGATTCACCCCATTTCCTTTCAGTTGCTGCAAGTCAACAACTGAATCTCAGAATTTAGAAAAGAGATTGCCGTACTCACAGATGTTGGACAGAGGAAGGAAGTTGCAATCGAGGGTGAAGTTCAATCTTTATTCAGAGAGAGAGGAGCAACAACACCAACTTCCGAAGCTCATGTTCCAACTTCCGCATTCAGACAATAGGGGCGCTCTGATTGGCAGGAGGACCAGGCTCTTTCCGGTCCTCCAGTGCTTCCTATTGGTCCATTAAAAGAAGGGCGCGAGCCGTGTGCGCGGACACCGAGCTGCTGGCGCAGTTTTCTTGCTGACTCCGAGGAGCATGCGCAGTGCTTGCTGCCACAGAGACGCTGGAGACCCTGGGAGGTGGTATTACTGACAGATTTGAAGTGTCCAATTGCCAATAGGAGAAAAAAAGGCTGGAGCCACTTTCTTTGCCCCATCTGTGGCTCGACTTCTTAGTCCTTTTGCATTTGTTTGGCTGCTCAACTTTTGTACATCTTTTCCCCAGGGTTGGGGGTCCTAAACTAGAGGGCATAGGTTTAGGGTAAGTGGGGAAAATTTGAGGGACTTCGGATTAGAAAGAAAAACAGTTTGAAAGTTAATTGGCCTCAAGAAATGCCCTCTCTTACACCCCAACAAAAATAGATTGTTCACAGCCTATTGGATCACTCAGTGGGAAGAATGTTGTGAAACTTGAAAGGATTCAGAAATGACTTATAAGGATGTTGTTAGGTTTGGAGCTACAGGGAGAGGCTGAAAAGGCTGGGACTGTTTTCCCTGGAGTATTGGAGGCTGAGGGGGTAACCTTATAGAGGTTTATAAAATCATGAGGGGCATAGATAATGTAAATAGACAAGATATTTCCCCTGGGGTGGGGAGGTCCAGAAGTAGAAGTAGTTTAGGGTGAGAGGGGAAAACTTAAAAGTGTCCTATGGGGCAATTTGTTTCACGCAGAGAGTGGTGTGTAAATTGAATGAGCTGCCAGAGGAAGTGATACAATTACAACATTTAAAAGGTATCTGGATGGGGACATGAACAGGAAGGTTTACAGGGATATGGGCAAAGTGCTGGCAAATGAGACTAGGTTAATTTAGGATATCTGGTCGGTCGGGACCAAAGGCTTTGTTTCTGTGCTCTACAATTCTATGATTCTTTTTCGACATAGTCTGATCCAATTTTACAAGACTAGGAATACGACATTCACCCATGACAGCCTGTCCTCAACTGTGGCCTAACTGCGCATATTTCAATGAGAGTTTCAAAAGATGTCTGCAGCTTTTTTATAAAATTAGACATGCTTTAATAATGTTTCTGAATATATCATTTTAGCTATTCTTAATTTTAAAAATAAGCTATTTCCCAGGTAGAGTCATCACCATCCATTCTCTCTCCCTTTTCTTATCGGTTCCTGAATCCTGGCACCAGGCAGACACCAATATCATCTGGCCTCCAGCTGGCAACTGCAGAGAACGGAGACAATCCCTGACCCAATCAGAAGGCTGTCCTGAGGGGAATGACCGTCTCCCAGAATAAAGTGTCCGGTTAAGATCCCCCCCACCCACCTACCACCAGTGTCTGCAGCCTGGCTTCCAGCTGAATCTGAGCCGAAGGTCCTCCAGCGTGTGTTTACCCTGGATGATACCATCCAGAGCCTCCCACCTTCTGCGAGACAAGTGCCACTCTGTCCTCTCCGATGTGTGTTGTGTCACTGCTAAACTGTTTCCAATGGCTGAGCAGAGGTTGATGGCCAAGTTCTTCTATGTTCTATGTTCATAACCCATGAGGATAACCTTGGGTGACCCCACTACACTCTACACTCTCTCTCACTCACACAGACCCTCTCTCACACACATGGTCTCTCTCAGACACACACAAACCCACCACTGCACACACCCTCACAGGCTCATACAACATCATACACACATGCAAAAACACACACGCACACACTACTCTCTCATGCACGCACATACATACAAGTCCATGGGACGAATTTGCGTTTGCAGTGTTATATTTGCAGATAGATTCAATGTGTGTTTTTTGTGGAAAAATCAGCAGGCAGTTAATGAAGGCAATCAATCCATGTAATATTTTGTCAACTCATACTTTGGAAATAGAACCAGTCTGATTCAAGATTGCAATACAGACAGATCGAACCTCTCACCTTTCATGCATTGTCTGAGCTGAGCTGTCACCGAATTTGAGAACCTGAATTAAAAGTAGTTCTGGGATTTACATATTAATGAACAGAAACCTGCAACCCATTCTAAAAGATGGAAGATTAGATTAGATTAGATTAGATTACAGTGTGGAAACAGGCCCTTCGGCCCAACAAGTCCACACCGACCCGCCGAAGCGAAACCCACCCATACCCCTACATTTACCCCTTACCTAACACTACGGGCAATTTAGTATGGCCAATTCACCTAACCTGCACATCTTTGGACTGTGGGAGGAAACCGGAGCACCCGGAGGAAACCCACGCAGACACGGGGAGAACGTGCAAACTCCACACAGTCAGTCGCCTGAGTCGGGAAATGAACCCGGGTCTCTGGCGCTGCGAGGCAGCAGTGCTAACCACTGTGCCACCGTGCCGCCCACAAAGACTTAACAGCAATCAAGGTTTGTTCAATATATCCTATCAGTTGCATGAAACTGTGATCTTTTGCTATAAAAGATGTGTCTTCTGATCCTGCTCCACTGCAGTTCCTACATCAGCAGTTTCCTTCCCATAAAAGGTTGTGAGTGAATCAGATGGGGGTTCCCCCTCCCCTCCCTGACAATTGTTTCATTGTTAGAAATCTGGAGTTCAGAATCTAACCGAATTCCAATTCCGCCATCAGCCTTGGCAGCTCCCGGAACTGGGTTGATAGTCCAGTCGATAAAGGCATTCAGCCGTCACTGCTTTAAACCCCCTGCGATGGCATGTGAACTCTCTGGTGCCTCCGCAGGTGGGAGGAGCGGCTAAAGCTCTTTCCGCACAGAGCAGGTGAACGGCCTCTCCCCTGTGTGGACCCGCTGGTGCCTCAACAGGTCAGAGCAATTGCTGAAGGCCTTCCCACACTCGGGGCAGCTGAAGGGCCTCTCCCTGGTGTGGACCCACCGGTGCCTCACTAAGTCGGAGGAATTGCTGAAGGCCTTCCCGCACTCTGTGCTGGTGCTTCAGCCTGTCGGAGGAACTGTTGAAGGCCTTCCTGCACTCTGTGCAGGGGAATGGCCTCTCCCCTGTGTGGACACTCTGGTGGGTCAGCAGGGCGAAGGAATTGCTGAAGCCCTTCCCGCACTCGGTGCAGAGGAACAGCCTCTCCCCAGTGTGGACCTGACGGTGCAGGCCTGGGTAAAGCCCTTCCTGCATGTGGAGCACCTGAAGGGCCGCTCCCCCGTGTGGACCCGCCGGTGCCTCAACAGGTCAGAGCAATTGCTGAAGGCCTTCCCACACTCGGGGCAGCTGAAGGGCCTCTCCCTGGTGTGGACCCGCCGGTGCCTCACTAAGTCGGAGGAATTGCTGAAGGCCTTCCCGCACTCTGTGCAGGGGAATGGCCTTTCCCCGGTGTGACTGCGACGATGAATCGCCAGAGCAGATGGGAAACGGAAGCCTTTCCCACAGTCGCCACACTTCCACAGTTTCTCCACGGGGCGGGATTCCTCTGGTTTCTCCATGGCCAAAGCTTCAGCTGCACACAACACGTGTAGAGCTCCTCCCCTCTGTGAATTCCTCTTCCCAGGCCTTATAACTGTTTCAGGCTCCACACTCCGTGCACTCCAACAGTAGGGTCTCTCGTCCAGTCCCACTGATGCCGAGAACGGACTGAAACAGGAACCAAAACCTTTTGCTCCTTCTCACAGAATCAGTCAAAAATGGTTGTGGTCCCGATGGATTGAGTGACTGTCAGACATTGACGTCAAAGTGAGGACTGCAGACACTGGAGAGTCAGTATCGAAAAGTGCGGCACTGGAAAAGCACAGCAAGTCAGGCAGCACCTGAGGAGCAGGAGGGTCGACATTTTGGACATAAGTCCTTCATCTGTTGATTTTGAAACTTCCGTCTTCAGATCTTCAAATACTCTGTCAAAAGAGATTACAAAATTCATTACTGTCAGTCCAGAATAAAAATTCAGAACAAGCAATTTGTTTGTGTTGTTGTTCCACAAAATTGAAAGCACTATCCCACACTCTCTCTCTCCCGCCCTCCGCTCTAACTCATTCTCCTGAAGGTGTTGATTCAGGATCTTATAGGGGCAGAAAAGCAAAGACGTCAAGACTGACATCTCTGAGTCTTGGATAACTCCACCTGAAATTTAATATCTTTCACAACACTGGGATATTGCTGAGAGTGAGCAGGTCGGATTTTGGGAAGCAAAAAAATCTCAATTCAGGGTAAATCTGCAATGCAGCTTCTTGAAGAACAACCAGACAAAATGGTTAACATTCCCAGGAAGTGGGCAGGAAAGCAAAATGAGCCATCAAGGCATTGACACCACCACCAGAGAGAAACTGAACATAGACATGACAAACATTCGTGGAAAGCCAGAGTCATCGAGATGTACAGCACAGAAACAGACACTTCAGTCAAATTCCTCTGTGCCCAACCAGATATCCAAAATTAATCTCGTCCCATTTGCCAGCGCTTTGTCCATAACCCTTTGAACCCTTCCTTTTCATACACTCATGCTGATGACTTTTAAATATTGTCATTGTACCAGCCTTCAC
The DNA here is from genome assembly GCF_037043375.1 of Chiloscyllium plagiosum. Classification (NCBI taxonomy): domain Eukaryota; kingdom Metazoa; phylum Chordata; class Chondrichthyes; order Orectolobiformes; family Hemiscylliidae; genus Chiloscyllium; species Chiloscyllium plagiosum. Next base: position 4,651,592 of record NW_028270165.1, on the reverse strand, counting down.
CACTTCCTTTGGCAGCTCATTCCATACATGCACCATCCTCTGCGTAAAAATGTTGCCCCTTAGGTCTCTTTGCAGTCTCCCTCCCCCTGCTCTCACCTTAAATCTATTACCCTCGAGTTCTGGACTCCCCATCCCAAGGAAAAGACCTCGTCTATTTACCCAATCCATGCCCCTCATGATTTTAAAAAAGTCTATCAGATTACTCCTCACACTCTGATGCACTAGGGAAACAGCAGCACCCTATCCTTCCAACCCTCCTTACCCGGGTAATTAAGACACATATCTGAGTTTGCAGAGTCTGCTCCCTCCCTGGGTTCACTCCAGTTGCTACAAGTGAACAAATTTCTTTCTCCCCGCACTCCACCCACCGCTTCCCCCCTCCCCCCCCCTTCCTGAACAGTTAACAAAAATCCCTTCTCTTCAGAGAACCCTCACTGTTCTAAGAAGTCCATACCAACCTCCAAATGGCAACCTCACCACACCCATTCCCCTACTCCGATTGCTCGACATTTACCCATTGACAAATACATCTAACCTGCACATCCCTGGGCACTGTGGGTAATTTAGCACCGCCAATCCACCCTAACCTGCATATCCCTGGGCACTATGGGTAATTTGGCCTGGCCAATCAAACCTTACCTGGACAAAGTTGAAAATCATAACACCAGGTTATCATCCAATGGGTTTATTTGGAAGCACGAGCATTTGGAGCGCTGCTCCTTCATCAGGTGGCTGTGGAGTGTAAGATCATAAGACACAGAATTTCTGGAAAAGCATTACAGTGTCCTGGCATTGAAATGATAGATTGAACAAATCTGGATCGTTAAGTCTTTCATCTTTTACAATGGATTGCAGATATCATTAATATGTAAATCCCAGAACTTCCTGTAAGGCACCTTCCCAGGATAACTTTAAGGCTTTATAACAAAAGGAGACACCTTTGCTCAAACAATGCATTAAAGGTGTAAGGTCAGAATTTGTCTGTATCCTAGTTTAGAGTCAGACTGGTTCTATTTCCAATGTGGAATTTACAAAATATTACATACATTAACCGCCTGCAGATTGTGCATTTTTTGAGGAAAATAGAATGCATATGCAAATATCATTCTGCAAACACAAATTCACCCCCATGGACTTGTGCATGTGTGTGCATGAGAGAGAGAAAAAGTCTGTTTCCATGCTGTATATCTCTATGTCAATTTGACAACAGATACTTTTTTTTCTGTTGGTATAAATATTGTTGTAAATCATAGTGGGTACTAATAGCTCGATGTAAGGGTGAGAGAATTCCTCAAATAAGGCACTGTAGGAATCCTGGGAGAATAGTATTTCTGGTTTACTTCCTATTGAACAATATAAAGCACAAGCACCTACTTATTTCTAATTTTGGTTCACATTTCTTGTTTTATTCCCTGCTATGACTACACTCGGTGTCTGGATGGTTAACAGGCTGGGAGATTGTGGGTCTGGATTGACTTATTGTTCCGGAAGGTGTTAAAAAAAAAAAAGAGGGCAAAGCATCAGCAGAAATCCAGGAAGGGTGAGAAATCAGGACCTGAAATCTGAGCTGACACCAGATTACCCTGTGATCAGTGCTTTGATTACCTGTGCACCCTCTACCTTTATCACCTCCTCAATATTGAGGATCCAATCCTTGTCATCCTGGAGCCATATCTCTGTAAGGAGTCCCATATTTTAATTGAAGGAGTTCCCTTCAACGTGTGCAGTCAATTCATTCGCATTTGCTGCAATGCAGCACACATTCAGACAAACCATTTTTAGTTTCAGTTTTTGTGATCTTTAGAATCCAGTTTCGATTGCTGGGACATTTACTCTCCATGTCTTTCTGTCATTCTCGGATGTTCATTTTTCACATCACTGTATTGCTCACTGGCCTGGATTTGGATTGGCCATGCTAAATTGTCCATAGTATCCAGAGATGTGCAGGTTAGGTGGGTTAGCCATGGGAAATGCAGGGTTAGAGTTTCATAGTAATAGAAGCAGGAGTAGGTCATTTGTCCTGTCGAGCCTGCTTCGCCATTCATTTAGATCATGATTGATCTCTCCATTGTCCCAGCTTCTCCTCCCTGCATTGTCCCAACTACCCTTAATACCTTTACCATGCAAAAACCCATCTAACTGGGTCCTGAATATACTCAATTAAGCTGCCTCTACGGCTTCCCTGGGCAGAGAGTTACATAGATTCACGATTCTCTGGGAAAAGCAGTTCCTCCTCATCTCTATCCTAAATCTACTCCAACTAATCTTGAGGTCTGGTCTCACCTACCAGCAGAAATGACTGGATAGGGTAGGGTTTCATCCCCACAGTGCAATGAAATCCCACTTTCCACAAAATCTCAGATGTACTCACTCACTCAGGTGCTATCTCATAAATGAAAGATTTCATTGTAACTTCTTCTGCTCCCAGTAAGGACAAAACATCTTTGAAGGCTGCTCTGAAAGTCCAGTCTTCACAATGACACTTCTGGTTTCACCAAAGACCAGACAGTCATACAGCACAGAAACAGTCCAACTCATATATGCAGCCCAGATATCCTAACTTAATCTCGTCCCATTTACCAGCTTTTGGCCCATATCCCTCTAAATGCTTCCTATTCTTGTACCCATCCAGATGCCTTTTAAATGCTGTAATTGTATCAGGCTCCACCCCTTCCTGTGACAGCTCATTCAATACATACACCACTTTCCGCGTGAAACAAGTTGCCCTTCATGTCCCTTTTAAATCATTCCCCTCTCACCTCAAACATTTGCTCTCTAGTTTTGCATTCACCCTATCCATGCCCCTTATAAATATTTATAAGGTCACCCCTGAACGTCCGATGCTCCAGGAAAATATCCCTGACCGATTCAGCCTCTCTCTGTCGATCAAACCCTCCAACTCTGACAATAGCCTTTCAAGTCTTTTCTGACCCCTTTCAAAGTTTCACACCATCTTTCCTGTAGCAGGGAGACCAGAACTGAATGCAGTATTTTAAAACTGGCCTAACCAATGTCCTGTACAGCCACAACATGACCTCCCAACTCCGATACTCAATGCTCTGACTAATAAAGGAAAGCATACAAAATGCCTTCTTCACTGTTGTGGCTACCTGAGACTGCACTTTCAAGGAACAATGAACCTGCACTCCAAGGTCTCTTTGTTCTGAAACACTCTCTTAACTGTGCTGCCTGGATTGCCTTACCATAATGCAAACATCACATTTCCCTAAATTAATCTCCATCTGCCACTCCCTGGCCCATTGCCCCATCCAATCAATTCTAATTTATAGCAAACTCTCTGTAATTCTTATTCCCTGGAAGTACAAAATCTCTATCCCACACACTCCCTCCATTCTGACTTTGCTGAACCTAATCCCTGCTGTACCTCATCCTGAAGGGTCTGGTTCATGCCGATTAACAGGGTCACACTCAGGGGAATCTAACTGAAACAAACAGAATACTCAATGGCCTGGACGAGTTGATGTTGGGAAGATGTTTCCATTGGAAGGAGAGACTAGCAGCCGAGGGCACAGCCTTAGAGTAAAGGGAAGACCTTTCAGAATGGAGATTAGGAGAAATTTCTTTAGCCAAAGAGTGGTGAACTGATGGAATTCATTGCCAAAGAAGGCTGTGGAGGCCAGGTAACTGAGGATAGTTAACACTGAGACAGAAACAGTTCTTGAGTATCAAGGGGATCGAGGGTTACAGGGAGAAAACAGGAGAATGGGGCTGAGACACTTATCAACCGCAGACCCAGTGGGCTGAATGGCTTAATTTCTGCTGTTATGAATAGGAAAGGTTCAGAGATATATAGGCCAAACAAGGTAGGACTAGTTTAGTTTATGAATGTAGTCAGCATGAAATCAAGTATCTGTTTCTGTGCTGTATGATTCTGTAACTGTTCTTAAAACCATTTTTTCTGTTCCCTCATAACCATCCACTTCATTGTTGTTCAAAAATCAGATGAACTCAGCCTTGAATATATTCAATGACCTCCTAACCGCAGGAATGCCCCACCCCACTTCTGAACTCAATTCCTCTTGCTAATACACCACTTGCCCTGCTGACTGCTTAGTGCACCTGTCTGACAACGGGTATTGACTGGTGTAGAAAGACACTGAAACCTCTTTGTACATCCACATAACGTTCCTGATGAACGGCTCGTGTCCAAAACGTCAACTCTCCTGGTCCTCGGATGCTGTCTGACCCGCTGTTGTTTTCCAGAGTCACACTTGTCAACACTGATCTCCAGCATCTGCACTCCTCACTTTCTCCATATCCCAACATGTCACCATTAAAACAATGCACCTCCTTTCTGCTTTCTCACATTGTGGTAATGCATTTGCCATGTGTTTGCCAATTGAGACACAAATCTGGACCAACATTTCGAGACAAAAAAAGTGAGTACTGCAAATGCCGGAGATTAGAGTCGAGAGTGTGGTGCTGGAAAAGCACGCAGGTCAGGCAGCATCTGAGGAGCAGAAAAACGTCGATTTTCTTGCTCCTCGGACGCTGCCTGACCTGCTATGCTTTTCCCGCACCACACTCTCGACCAATATTTCTACACTCTGTCCCCTCCCTGAATTCACTCCCTTTCCTTTCAGTTGTTGCAAGTCAACAATTGAACGCCAGAATGATAAAAAAAAGTGGAATAGGTGGCGAGAAAAGAGAGTGCTGTACTCACAGTTGTTGGACAGAGGGAGAAAGTTGCAGTTTGGGGTAAAGCTCAATCTTCATTCAGAGAGTCAGGAGCAGCAGTAGCAACTTCAGAAGCTCATTATCCAACTTCCGCATTCAGACAATAGCGGTGCTCTGATTGGCAGGAGGACAAGACACCTTCCGGTCCTCCCGAGTTTCCTATTGGTACATCAAATGTAGGTCATGAGTCGTTTGTGTGTACAACCAGGAGCATGCACAGTCTTTTGCTGACACCAATGGACATGCGCAATACTTGCTGACACCGAGGGGCATGCGCATTATGCTCTTCAGAGATGCTGACGTGACTGACAGATTTGAAGTGTCCAATTGGACCGCATTCTGGGGAAGGTGGGACCTGTACAAGCAGGACGGGTTGCACCTGAACCAGAAGGGCACCAATATCCTGGGGGGTAGGTTTAAACTAATTTGGCAGGGGGATGGGATCCGGACTTGTAGTCCAGCAAGTAGGCTAGCTGTTTGTCAGGATGTCCAAGAATGTAGGGAGGCTGTGAAGAAGGAAGCACAGACAGGGAATACTTGCGGACACAGAGATGGGTTCAAATGTGTATACTTCAACGCAAGGAGTATCAGAAATAAGGTGGGTGAACTTAAGGCGTGGATCGGTACCTGGGACTACGATGTTGTGGCCATCACAGAAACGTGGATAGAAGAGGGACAGGAATGGTTATTGGAGGTTCCTGGTTACAGATGTTTCAGTAAGATTAGGGAGGGTGGTAAAAAAGGAGGGGGGGTGGCGTTGCTAATTAGAAATGGTATAACGGCTGCAGAAAGGCAGTTCAAGGGGGATCTGCCTTTGGAGATAGTATGGGCTGAAGTCACAAATAGGAAAGGTGCAGTCACCTTGTTGGGTGTTTACTATAGGCCCCCCAACAGCAGCAGAGATGTGGAGAAACAGATTGGGAAACAGATTTTGGAAAGGTGCAGAAGCCACAGGGTAGTAGTCATGAGCGATTTCAACTTCCCAAATATTGATTGGGAGCTCTTTAGATCAAATAGATTGGATGGGGCGGTGTTTGCGCAGTGTGTCCAGGAAGCTTTTCTAACTAGTATGTAGATTGTCCGACCAGAGGGGAGACCATATTGGATTTGGTACTCGGTAATGAACCGGGACAAGTGATGGGCTTGTTAGTGGGTGAACATTTTGGTGATGGTGACCACAGTTCTGTGACTTTGACCTTGGTTATGGAGAGAGATAGGTGCGTGCAACAGGGTAGGTTTTACAATTGGGGGAAGGGTAATTATGATGCTGTAAGACAGGATCTGAGGAGCATAAATTGGGAGCATAGGCTGTCAGGGAAGGATGTCGTGGAAATGTGAAACTTTTTCAAGGAACAGATACGACGTGTCCTTGATATGTATGTACCTATCAGGCAGGAAAGAGATGGTCGTGTGAGGGAACCTTGGTTGATGAGGGAGGTTGAATGTCTTGTAAAGAGGAAGAAGGAGGCTTACATAAGGTTGAGGAAACAGGGTTCAGACAGAGCAGTGGAGGGATACAGGATAGCCAGAAGGGACCTGAAGAAAGGGATTAGGAGAGCTAAGAGAGGGCATGAAAAATCTTTGGCGGATAGGATCAAGGATAACCCAAAGGCATTTTATGCATATGTGAGAAACATGAGAATGACGAGAACGAGGGTAGGTCCGATCAAGGACAGTAGTGGGAGACTGTGTATTGAGTCGGAAGAGATAGGAGATGTCTTGAATGAGTACTTTTCTTCAGTATTTACGAACGAGAGGGACCGTATTGTTGAAGAGGAGAGTGTGAAACGGACTGGTAAGCTAGAGGAGATACTTGTTAGGAAGGAAGATGTGTTGGACATTTTGAACAACTTGAGGATAGACAAGTCCCCCGGGGCCTGACGGGATATATCCCAGGATTATGTGGGAAGCAAGAGAGGAAATTGCAGTACCATTGGCAATTATCTTTTCATCTTCACTGTCAACGGAGGTGGTACCAGGGGACTGGAGAGTGGCGAATGTTGTGCCCCTGTTCAAAAAAGGGAATAGGGATAACCCCGGGAACTACACGCCAGTTAGTCTTACTTCGGTGGTAGGCAAAGTAATGGAAAGGGTACTGAGGGATAGGATTTATGAGTATCTGGAAAGACACTGCTTGATCAGGGACAGCCAGCACGGATTTGTGAAGGGTAGGTCTTGCCTTACAAGTCTTATTGAATTCTTTGAGGAGGTGACCAAGCATGTGGATGAGGGTAGAGCAGTGGATGTAGTATACATGGATTTTAGTAAGGCATTTGATAAGGTTCCCCATGGTAGGCTTATGCGGAAAGTCAGGAGGTATGGGATAGAGGAAAATTTGGCCAATTGGATAGAAAACTGGCTAACCGGTCGAAGTCAGAGAGTGGTGGTAGATGGCAAATATTCAGCCTGGAGCCCAGTTACAAGTGGAGTTCCGCAGGGATCAGTTCTGGGTCCTCTGCTGTTTGTAATTTTTATTAATGACTTGGATGAGGGAGTCGAAGGGTGGGTCAGTAAATTTGCAGATGATACGAAGATTGGTGGAGTTGTGGATAGTGAGGAGGGCTGTTGTCGGCTGCAAAGAGACTTGGATATGATGCAGAACTGGACTGAGGAGTGGCAGATGGAGTTCAACCCTGCCAAGTGTGAGGTTATCCATTTTGGAAAAACAAATAAGAATGCGGAATACAGGGTTAACGGTAGGGTTCTTAGTGGAGGTGGAGGAACAGAGGGATCTTGGGATCTATGTTCATAGATTTTTGAAAGTTGCCACTCAGGTGGATAGAGCTTGTAAGAAGGCCTCTGGTGTATTAGCGTTCATTAGCAGAGGGACTGAATTCAAGAGTCGTGAAGTGATGTTGCAACTGTACAGGACTTTGGTTAGGCCACATTTGGAGTACTGTATGCAGTTCTGGTCGCCTCACTTTAGGAAAGATGTGGAAGCTTTGGAGAGGGTGCAAAGAAGATTTACCAGGATGTTGCCTGGAATGGAGAATGGGTCGTACGAAGATAGGTTGAGAGGGCTAGGCCTTTTCTCGTTGGAACGGCGAAGGATGAGGGGTGACTTGATAGAGGTTTATAAGATGATCAGAGGAATAGATAGAGTAGACAGTCAGAAACTTTTTCCCCGGGTGCAACAGAGTGTTACAAGGGGACATTAATTTAAGGTGAAGGGTGGAAGGTATAGGGGAGATGTCAGGGGTGGGTTCTTTACCCAGAGAGTGGTGGGGGCATGGAATGCGCTGCCTGTGGGAGTGGCAGAGTCAGAATCTTTGGTGACCTTTAAGCGGCAATTGGATAAGTACATGGATGGGTGCTTAAGCTAGGACAAATGTTCGGCACAACATCATAGGCCGAAGGGCCTGTTCTGTGCTGTATTGTTCTATGTTCTAAATGCCAATCGGAGGCAAAAAAAAGTTGAACCACAATTTGTTCCCCCCTGTGGCTCGACATTGTATTCCTTTTGCATTTTGGCTGGCTGCTCAACTTTTGTACATCTTTTCCCTTGGTTAGGGGAGTCACAAACTGGAGGGCATAGGTTTAGGTTGAGTGGGGAAAGATGAGGGACCAAAGGATGAGAAAAAACGTGAGACATTTAATTTATCTCAAGAAATGCCAGAACGAGAGGACATTAGTTTTGGGTGATTGGGGAAAGGTTTAAAAGGGACCTGAGGGGTAACTTGTTTCACGTAGAGGATGGCAAATGTATTGAATGAGCTACCGGAGTGGAGGCTGGTACAATTACAACTTTTAAAAGGCATCTGGATGGGTGTACGAATAGGAAGGTTTAAAGGGTTTGGGCCAAGTGTTGGCAAATAGGAGTAATTAATTTAGGATATCTGGTCGGCACAGACCAAACTGTTTTATTCCATGCTCCATGACTCTATTTCTTCATAGTCTGAACCAATTTGACAATATTAGAATGGGCAACTCACCCCTTACAGCCTGTCCTCAACTGTGGCCAGACTGCACATTTTTCAACTCAAGTTTCAGTAAGATGCCTGCAGTTTTTTTAAAAATAGAATTGAACATGGTTTAATGTTGTTTCTGAGTAGCTATGCTCAATGTTAAAGATCAGCCACTTCTTGTGCACCCCCATCTCCCAGGTAGAGTCATCTCCATCTGTCTCTCTCTTCTTAGAAGGGCTTGATACAGCGATCAAAGAGAGATGGAGGCATGAGAAATAATAGGTGGTGGGGAAAGAGAATGGTTGGGGGGGGGGGAGGAGCTGAGGGTGGGTGTCAAGAGAGAGAAAATGGACAGGGAGACAGAAAGAGAATGGACAGAGGACAGTGACACTATAAATCCCACCTTTCCCAGGACCACAGTAATCATTTCTCAATATACAAATGGCTAAAGCAGTAGAATCACATAATCCCTGCAGGCTATTCAGCCCATTCACCTCACACTGACCTTCCAAACAGCATCCCACCAGACCAACCCACTTACCGTACAACCCTGCAGTTCCCCATGGCTTACGCACCCGAAAATGCATATCCCTGGACACTTCAGTACAGCTGATCCACCCTAAACTGCAGATCTTTGGACTGTGGGAGGAAACTGGAGCACCTGAAGGAAACCCACGTAGACACAAGGGGGACAATGTACCAAAGTCACCTGAGGCTGGAATCAAACCCAGCACTGTGAGGCAGCAGTACTAACCACTGTGCCACCATGCCACCCAGAGCTTTGATGTTCTGCTTTGTTTTCATAGCTTCTGACTTCTCATGCGCCCTCAGCAGAAGCTCTCCCCTCCTGAGATTTGTCACACCCACTGCAGCCTCCCTTTCCTACTTCTCCTGTCCTGAGCACGTCAGTTCCTGAACCTGGTGCCAGACAGACACTGATGCCACCTGGCCTCCTGCTGCTAACTGCAGAGAAAGACGACAATCACCTGTCAATATTCTGCCCCTTACCCCCAGCGCCCCCCACCCCTCAGCCAGTTAACTCCTCCCTGCTGCCCAATTTCAGATCCCCTTTACCTGTGATTCACACTCTCACCCTTCTGACCCTGTCCAATGACCTAATCAGAAGGCTCTGTCCAGAGGGGAATGACCATCTTCTGGAATAAAGTGTCCGGTTAACTTTCCCCATGACATGTCTGCAGCCTGGCTTCCAACTCCATCTCTCTGAGCCAAAGGTCTTCCAGCGTGTGTTTACCCTGAATCACAGCATCCAGAACCTCCCACCTTCTACAAAGTGAAAGACAAGTCTCACCCTGCCCGCTCCAATGTGTGTACGTGTAGATTAGATTTGATTCCCTACAGTATGGAAACTGGCCCTTTGGCCCAAAATGTCCACACTGACCTTCCAAAGAGTAATCCACTCAGACCCATTCCCCTCCCTATATTTACCCCTGACTAATGCACCCAACACTATGTGGAATTTAGCATGGCCAATTCACCTGACCTGCACATCTTTTGGATTGTGGGAGGAAACTGGAGCACCCAGAGGAAACCCGTGCAAGCATTGGGGAGAATGTGCCAACTCCACATAGACAGTTGCCCAAGGTGGGAATCGAACCCAGATCCCTGGTGCTGCGAGGCAGCACTGTTAACCACCGAGCCACCATGCCACCCAGTAACTGATTAATTGTTTCTACTGACCAAGCAGAGGCCGATAGGCAAGTTTGGAACCCATGAGGACGGTCTCAACCGGGACCTTCACGACACTTAACACTGTCTCTCACTCCCACATGCACACATACACACCCAGTCACGCAGACCCTCTCTCACACACATACACCTCCCACACTCAAATCCATGCACACACCTTCTCACAGGCTTCTACTCCATTGCATCGACACACTTTATCAAGCATGCACATGCAAACACACACACACTGTCTCTCTCATGCGCACACACACACACACAAACCTATGCAGTGAATTTGCATTTGCAGATACATTGTGCTATTTGAGCAAAACACAATCTGCAGGCAGTCAATCTATGTAATATTTTATAAATTCCTACTTTGGAAATAGAACACAGACAGACAGACTTGAACCTCACACCTTTCTTGCATTGTCTGAGCTGAGATGTCACCTAATTTTATAAAACCTTAAGTCATCGGGAGAATGTGAGTTAAAAGTAATTCTGGGATATACATGTTAATGAACCGAAACCTGCAACCCATTCTAAAAGATGAAAGACTGAACTGCAACTGGACTGGTTCAGGAAATCTTATCAACTGCATGACACTGTAATGTTTGGCCATAAATTCTATGTCTTATGATCCTGCTCAACAGCTACCCGATGAAGGAGCAGCGCTTCAAAAGCTAGCACTTCCAAATAAATCTGTTGGGACTATAACCTGGAGTTGTGCAGATTTTAACTTTATCCACCTCAGTCCAACACCAGCAACTCCACATCATTTCTAATTAACACAGCCCACACCTCCTGGTGCTGCCAGTAAACTTTACAATGCCGATAAAACGACACAGTACCTGCACTCCTGAAATATTTGCAATTTCCAACGATACTAGCTACTCATTCACTGCTCCATCTGATACACGACATTGGAAACTTAGTGCAGGAGGCTGAAAGAAATCAACAGGTTTAAAACAAAAACCATTTGAAGCTCAAAGCCTTCAATGAGAGTCTGAACCTGGCGGTAAGTTCAGGTAACCCTTTATTGTGACACAACTTTGTTACAGCTTCAGATTCCCCCCAGCAAAAAGGCGTAGAAGAAGTAGCTTTTTATGTAAAAACAGCTCAAAGTCAAAGTGCACACACTCCCTCTCTTAACCTGTAGGAAGTATTGCCTCATTCAGCAATTTCAACATATACTCTATATCCAAGTAGTTTCTCCCTGTTCATTTGCTGGGGAGAGGGAGGGGCCCAGTGGGGAAGAGAACGGAGTGGGGGTTGGGGGTGGGGGGAGGAGGGGGTGCGGGGGTGGAGGCAGTGTAGAGTCAACCATAGGCCAGACAGGGTAAAGGATGCAGCTGGGACGACTGAGTGAATCCTTTCCCACAACGGCAGTTTCCTTCCCGAAAAATGACGTGAGTGAATCAGATGGGGGTTTTCTTCCCCCTCCCCCCCAAAAATGGCTTCATCATTAGACTTGGAACTCCAGATTACTGACTGAATTCCAATTTCACCATCTGCCACAGCAGGATTCGAACCCGGGAGGCCGTGGAACTGGGTTAATACTCCAGTCGATAATGGCACTCAGCCGTCACTCCTTCAATGCCCCTGCTATGGCACGTGAACTTGCTGGTGCCTCTGCAGGTGGGAGGAGCAGGTGAACACCTTACTGCACCTGGGGCAACTGAAGGGCCTCTCCCCTATGTGGACCTGCTGGTGTTTCTGAAGTGTGATGGCCTGGGTAAAGCACTTCCCGCACTCGGGACAACTAAAGGGCCTCTCCCCCGTGTGGATCCGCTGGTGGGTCTGGAGGTTGGAGGCCCGGGCAAAGCCCTTCCCGCACTCGGGGCACCTGAAGGGCCTCTCCCCGGTGTGGGACTGCTGGTGTCTCAGCCAGGCAGAGGCCTGGGTAAAGTACTTCCCGCATTCACAGCAGCTGAAAGGCCTCTACCCTGTGTGGACCCGCTGGTGGGTCTGCAGGGTGGAGGAATCGCTGAAGCCTTTACCGCACTCTGGGCAGCTGAAGGGCCGCTCCCCTGTGTGGAGCCGCTGGTGGATCAGCAGGGCAGAGGCCTGGGTAAAGGCCTTCCTGCACTCGGAGCAGCTGAAGGGCCTCTCCCCCGTGTGGACCCGCCGGTGGGTCAGCAGGTGGGAGGAATCACTGAAGGCCTTCCCGCACTCGGGGCAGGAGAGTGGCCTCTCCCCCTTGTGGATTCGCTGGTGCCTCAGCAGGGCGAAGGAATTGCTGAAGACCTTCCCACACTCGTGGCAGCTGAAAGGCCTCTCCCCCGTGTGGACCCGCCTGTGGGTCAGCAGGGCAGATGCCTGGGTAAAGCCCTTCCTGCACTCGGGGCAGCTGAAGGGCCTCTCACCGGTGTGACTGCGCCGATGAGTCTCCAGAGCAGACGGGGCACAGAAGCCTTTCCCACAGTCGCCCCATTTCCACGGTTTCTTCACGGGGCGGGATTCCTCGGGTTTCTCCATGGCCGAAGCTTCAGCCGCACACAAACGTGGGTACAGCCCCACCCTGCCGTGAATTCCTCTTTCCAGGCTGTATAACTGTTTCAGGCTCCATACTCACTGCGCTGCAACGTAGGGTCTCTCATCCAGTCCCATTGATTCTGAAAATGTATTCAAGCCGGAAGCAAACGCTTTGCTCCTTCTCACAGAATCACAGTCAAAAATCATTGCAGTCCCGATGTCCCAGTGTCACTGTCAGACATTGATGTGAAAGTGAGGACTGCAGATGCTGCAGAGTCAAGAGTTCAAAAGTATGACGCTGGAAAAGCACTGTAGGTCAGGCAGCATCCAAGGAGCAGAAGAGTCAATGCGTCGGACATAAGGCGATTTTGAAATTTCCATCTTCAGATCTTCAAATACTCTGTAAAAAGAGATTACAAAAGTTATTACACTTAGTGCAGTGTAACAATTCTGAACAAGCAATTCTACTTTCTGCAGATTATACTTTTCTTTTGTTATTCCACAAAATTGAACGCACCATCCCACTCTCTCTCCCCCTCTGTTCTCACTCCACTCTAATTCTCAAGGTGCTGATTCAGGATCTTACAGATGCAACCAACAGAGTCATAGAGATGTACAGCATGGAAACAGACCTGAACCCAAGGAAAAGACTGTCTATTTATCCTATACATGCCCCTCATAAATTTGTAAACCTCTATAAGGTTATCCCTCAGGCTCCAAAACTCCAGGGAAAACAGCTCCAGTCTGTTCAGCCTCTCCCTATAGCTCAAATCCTCCAACCCTGGCGACATCCTTGTAAATCGTTTCTGAACCCTTTCAAGTTTCACAACATCTTTTCGTTGGAAGGAGACCAGAATTGCACGTAATATTCCAACAGTGTCCTAACCAATGTTCTGTACAGCCGCAACATGACCTCCCAAGAGTTCAAAATTTACATGAAAGAAGTCTTCGATAAGCATTTGGTCCTTAAAGTTTGACAAGGCACTGATGAAATGCATCCAACAATCTTGAAGGAAGGGACTTGGAGGAGGTGCCAGAACCACAGTCCAAAGATGTGCAGGGTCAGGTGAATTGGCCATACTAAATTGCCCGTAGTGTTAGGTAAGGGGTAAATGTAGGGGTATGGGTGGGTTTCGCTTCGGCGGGTCGGTGTGGACTTGTTGGGCCGAAGGGCCTGTTTCCACACTGTAATCTAATCTAATCTAAAAGACTGGAGAATTGCAAACATTGCAGCCTGGTTTAAGAAAGGTTGTAAAGTTAATCTCAGCAATTATAGAGTCATAGAGATGTACAGCATGGAAACAGACCCTTTGGTCCAACCCGTCCATGCCGACCAGATATCCCAACCCAATCTAGTCCCACCTGCCAGTTTAAATTTGGTGGAGAAGCTTCCAGTGATACTTATTCTGGTCAAAATTAGTAGTCACATGGAGAAAGGTGGATTGATTAGGAAGAGTCTGCATGGGATTTCTGACAGGGACACTGCATTTAACTAACTTGTTAGAGATTTGTGAAGACGTTACAGGCTTGATAAGGATAACACTTCAGCTCTCCTCTTTGTTATCCATCCTGGCTATCTTGGGGAGCCTGGTACCCCTATAGCCTTGACATTATTCTGAATGGCATGCGTTTGAGGCGATTAAAGCACCAAAGTGTGACTTCAGATTACTTGGCTACATTGGTGTCTCGGTTTTGCTATCCTATCTTTCCCATAAAGGCTGACAGAACAGGCTGTGTACAGGAGTCTGCTGGGCACCACCTTCATTAATCAAAAGGGAAAGAGCTATTGATTCAGCACCTCAGTAAATCTTGAAACAGTCTTGGCTCCTATGCACATGTTGGGATACATGTAAGGAGATGTTTATATTTTGCTTCTGTACTTAGAATTCAGAAATTGAAGCCAGTGCACATTTTTAAAATATTCAAGATATAAAAGTACAGAGGAGATCAATATTATACAACAATCCAACAACCCCGTCCCAAGACAACAGGCGCCTGACCCTCACAAAGCTGGCGGCCGGTTGCCCGGGCAACCCGAGAGCTCCTTCGCCGGTGAAGTAAACACTGGGCCTGTGGGGCTTTTATTGGAGGCCTGAGGCCTCCCCCTAGGAGTTTATAAACTCCCCAGTCTCCCTCCTCCCGCGGGTCCCAATCCTACCCTGTCTCACTGTCTCCTCTCCCCGGGGGCAGGAGCCAGGTCTTGGCGCTCGGGCCTAGCGACCTCCCCGGGATGTTCCTGAAACCTGGTCCTGTTCTGAAGGAGGATCCCCGGACCCGAACCACCTCCTCACATTCCTCCCGACACGAGCTGCCGGACCTGCTCAGCTTTTCCAGCGGCTCCTGTTCTTGTTCCTTCAGCCGCCGGCGCCATTCCTCTCCCACACTCAGTCACACTGTCTTTGTCGCCGCGGGACCTACACTGCACACAGGGGGCGTGGTCCCGACAACGTCGTCACCAACCGAGGGGGCGTGGTTAGGGAGCCCTCCAACCAATAGGGGACAATGGGGGTTGGTTTTCCCCGCCCCCAGCCACCTGAAAGGTGGGTTTCTTTTTAATTTTCAGCCTGTTCAGGAATGTTACTCCAGACCTTTGGAAAGCTGAAACATCAGGAAACTTCCAGACACAAACAAAGGGATTTTCAAAAATGAATAGAAATAGGTAAGGTAAATTACGAAAGAAGGAGGAGAAAGTGAGGTCTGCAGATGCTGGAGATCAGAGCTGGAAATGTGTTGCTGGAAAAGGGCAGCAGGTCAGGCAGCATCCAGGGAACAGGAGAATCGACGTTTCGGGCATAAGCTTTCCTGAAGAAGGGCTTATGCCCGAAACGTCGATTCTCCTGTTCCCTGGATGCTGCCTGACCTGCTGCGCTTTTCCAGCAACACATTTCCAGCAAATTACGAAAGAAGTCTAGCATAAATTATCAAAAGCTTCTGTTGGTCTGCCAAAGGGAACAGAGTCGCTAAAGTAAATGTTGGTTCCTTGGAAGATGAAACAGGTGAGTTAATAAGGGGAACACTGAAATGACAGAGCTGCTAAATCAATACTTTTCCTCAGTTTTCACGTTAGAGGACAGCAGTCCCATTCGTATTGGAACGAGCAAGTCAAAGGCTATAGAAAAGGTAGAACTTAAACAATCAACGTCGATAGGTACACTGTTAGGATTGAGGGCAAACAAATCCTCTGGGCCTGATGGCCTATTTCCTAGGGTACTAAAGGGAGTGCCAGTGGAGATTGTGGATTCATTAGTTACAATATTCCAAAATTCCCTGGACATGAGAAAGATTCATTGAGTTTATTTAATACAGAGATAGGTAGGTTCTTGATTGTCAAGGTGATCAAAGAAAGCGGGAGAATGGATTTGAGAAACGTTTCAGCCATGATTGAATGGCTTAGTTTCTGCTCCTATATCTTAGGATCTTATGGTTCCAGTGGATTGGAAAAATGCTAATGTAATGCCTGTATTCAGAAAGGGAGGCAGGCAATATGTGGGAAATTGCAGACCAGTTAGTTTAACATCTGTTGTTGGGAAGGTGTTAGGGTCAATTATCAAGGAAGCAATATCAGGACGTTTGAAAAGTCAAAACTCTATCCATCAGAGTCAGCATGGTTTTATGATGGGCAAATCAGATTTGACTAAGTTCTTCATAGATGTAACAAGTAGATAATAGGGGTCCTGTAGATGTAATATATCTGGCTTTTCAGAAGGCATTTGCTAAAGTGCCACAGAAAGCGTTAACTCGCAAGATTAGATCATATGCGATATGGGCTGATTTATCAGCTTGGATAGGTGGCTGGCTGATGGGCAGAAGACAGACAGTCCAAATTGATGGGTTTTTTTTCTGGATGGCAAGAAGTAACTAGTCAGGTGCCACAGGGTTGGGTCCTTGGACCCCAGCTATTTACAATCTACATCAGTGACTTGGATACACGTATAAAAGGCTCATTTGCCAAATTTGTGGATGACACATAAATAGGCGTGATGGTAGATTGCAATGAGGATATATGAACCTTTCAAATGGATCTGGATAGGTTAGGAGAGTGGGCCAAAATGTGGCAGATGGAGTTTAAGGTGGATAAGTGTGAGGTCATGCATTTTGATTAAAAACAAAACCAGCAAAGCAACCTATTATCGAATAGAGGGTTTGGGGTGACCTGGTGCAGAGGGATCTGGGTATCCTCATTAATGAGTCACAGAAAACTAGCATGCAGGTACAGTAGATAAGTAAGAAAGTGAATGCAGCATTCGCTTTTATCGCGAAAGGAATAGAACATAAAGGAAAGGAAGTGTTGATGCAACCAAACATAGCATTGCTGAAATTGCACCTGGAGGATTGTGCCCAGTTTTAAACTCATTTCCCCTTATATGGTTATGGTAGGGGATTTAACTTTCCAACCATCGACCAGGACTGCCATAGGTTTAAGGGTTTAAATGGAGAGGAATTTATTGAGCGTGTTCAAGAAAGATTTCTGACTGAGTATGTGGATATATATATGGAGAAGGTGCAAAACTTGACCTACTCTTGGGAAATAAGGCAGGACATCTGACTGAGGTGTCAGTGGGGGTGCACTTTGGGGCCAGCGACCATAATTCTCTTAATTTTAAAATAGTGATGGAAAAGGATAGACCAGATCTAAAAGTTGAAATTCTAAATTGGAGAATGTCTCATTTTGACAGTAATAGGCAAGAACTTTCAAAAGCTGTTTGGGGGCAGATGTTTGCAGGTAAAGAGACGGCTGGAAAATGGGAAGCCTTCAGAAATGAGATAACGTGAATCCAGAGACAGTATATTCCTGTTAGGGTGAAAGGAATGTCTGGTAGGTGTAGGGAATGTTGGATGACTGGAGAAATTGATTGTTTGGTTCAGAAAAAGAAGGAAGCATATGTCAGGTATAGACAGGATAGATTGAGTGAATCCTTAGAGTAGAAAGGTAGTAGGAGTATACTTAAAAGGGAAACCAGGAGGGCAAAAACTGGACATGAGATAACTTTGGCAAATAGGGTTAAGGAGAATCCAAAGTGTTTTTACAAATACATTAAGGACAAAAGGGTCACTGGGGAGAGAATAGGGCACATCAAAGATGAGCAAGGCAGCCAATGTGTGGAACTACAGGAGATGGGGGAGATACTTAACAAGTATTTTGCATCAATGTTTACTCTGGAGAAGGACATGAAAAATATAGAGTGTAGGGAAATAGATTGTAACATCTTTAAAAATGTCCATATTACAGAGGTGGTGGTGCTGGATGTCTTGAAACACGAAGGTGGATAAATCTCCAGAACCTGATCAGGTGTACCAGAGAACTCTGTGGGAGGCTACGGGAAGTGATTGTTGGGCCCCTTGCTGAAATATTTGTATCATTGATAGTCACAGGAGAGGTGCCAGAAAACTGGAGGTTGGTTAACGTGGTACCACTATTTAAGAAAGGTGATAAGGAAAAGCCAGAGAACCTGACATCGGTGGTGGGCAGGTTGTCGGAGTGAAACCTGAGAGACAGGGTTTATACATAATTGGAAAAGCAAGGACTGATTAGGGATTGTCGGCATGGCTTTGTGCATGGGAAATCATGTCTCACAAACTTGATTGAGTGCTTTGAAGAAGTAACAAAGAAGATTGATGAGGGCAGAGCAATGGACATGATCTATATGGACTTCAGTAAGGTATTTGACAAGGTTCCCCAAGGGAGACTGGTTAGCAAGGTTAGATCTCATGGAATACAGAGAGAACTAGCCCTTTGTATACAGAACTGGCTCAAAGGTAGAAGGTGGTGGTGGAGAGTTGCTTTTCAGACTGGAGGCTTGTGACCACTGAGGTGCCACAAGGATCGGTGCTAGGTCCACTCCTTTCTGTGTTTTTTATGCAAATGACTTGGATGTGAACATAGATGTATAGTTAGTAGGTTTACTGATGACACCAAAATTGGAGGTGTAGTGAACAACGAGGAAGGTTACCTCAGATTACAATGGGATCTTGATCAGATGTGCCAATGGGCTGAAGAGTGGCAGATGGAGTTTAATTTAGATGAATGCGAGGTGCTGCATTTTGGAAAAACAAATCAGAGCAGCACATCTACACTTAATGGGAAGGTTCTAGGGAGTGTTGTTGAACAAAGAGACTTTGGAGTGCAGGTTCACAGTTCCTTGAAAGTGGAGTTGCAGGTAGATAGGATAGTGAAGGTGGTGTTTGGTATACGTTCCTTTATTGGTCAGAGTATTGAGTATAGGATTAGAGAGGTCATGTTGTGGCTGTACAGGAGAATGTTTAGGCCCCTTTTGGAATAAGTGTACAATACCGGCATCCTGCCTCTTGGAAGGATGTTGTGAAACTTGAAAGGATTCAGAAAAGATTTACAAGGATGTTGCCAGGGTTGAAGGATTTGAGCTATAGGGAGAAGTTGACTAGGCTGAGGCTGTTCTCCCTGGAGTGGAGGCGGCCGAAGGGTGACCTTAGAAGTTTTATAAAATCATGAAAATCATGGATAGGGTGAATGGCCAAGGTCTTTTACCCCAAGATGGAGGAGTCCAAAACTAGAAGGTAGAAGCTTAAGATGAGAGGGGGAAAGGTTTAAAAAGGAACTAAGGGGCAATGTTTTCATGCAGAACGTAGAGTGTTATGGAATGAGCAGCCAGAGGTAGTGGTGGGTGCAATTACAACATTTAAAAAGGTGTCTAGATGAATAGTTCATATTTAGAGGAATATGGAGCAAATGCTGGAACTTGGAACTGAGCCAGATTGGAACATCTAGTCGGCATGGATGAGTTGAATGAAGTCTGTTTCTGTGCATGTGACTCTATAAGTCTATAACTGCTATGACTGAAACTAGACCTTTTTTACTGATAATCTTCCTGCTGGATTTTTTTAGTGCACCCAGTTTCAGTCGATTTCTGGTGGGGAAAATTGGCATATGTCCTGTATCCTGGAAATTCTGAAAAATAAAAATAAATAATTCTCTCTGTGAATGGTACAATCCACACCCAATGATGTGAATGGTACAATCCTCTCCTCCACAACCCTCCACCTTTGAATGATGCAATCGTTCCCCTCTGAGTGGTATAATCCTTTACTCCCCCACAGCCATTAAGGGTACAATCCTCCCAAATCTCAATGGTACGATCCTTTCCACACCACCCCGAATGAATGGTACAATCCTCCCCCTGAACTGGGATTCCCCAATCCCTTTCTGTTTCACATTTCCGAAGCCTTTCCCATTTTGAGAACAGTCTCTGTTTCTGGTCTTCCCACCAAAGTGCATAACCTCAGACTTTACCACATTGTATTCCATCTGCCCCTTCTCTGACCATTCTCCTGGCCTGTCCAAGCATTCTCAGCATGGACCCCTTTGGAACTCCAAAGACCCCTTTATGCCAACTCTCTGCCTTCTGCCAGTCAGCCAATCCTCTATCCGTGCCAGTACCTTGCTCCTACACCAGGGACTCTTATCTTACTTAGCAGCCTCCTGCACGGCCCCTTGTCAAAGGCCTTCTGGAAATCCAAATCACTCACGTCCACTGGCTCTCCCTTTGTCTAACTTACTCACTACCTGCACAATGAATCCTAATAGATTTGTCAGACATGACCTCCTGTTGTCAAAGCCATGCAGACGCTGTCCTGTTTTAACATGCACCTCCACATACTTCCCACTCTCACCCTTCATAAAACCTGTTAAGTTTACCCATTTTTACCATAAATACGTTGTTCTGCTCTTTAAAACGAATTCAAGTTTAAAGATTTCATATTATGTATGTACACTACCTTTGCCCTTCATAATATTTAGCACAAGGTATGAAACTGACTGTGACTGTATCAAGTAAAGGAGTTAGTAATAATGAGAAAGGAGTGGCTAAATATCTAAACGTACCCATGCAACGGTCAAGAAGGCACAACGACGCCTTTTCTTCCTCAGGATGCTCAAGAAATTCAGCATGTCCATAATGACACTCACCAACATTTACAGATGCACCACAGAAAGCATTGAATCTGGGTGCATCACGTCCTGCTACGGCAACTGCTCTGCCCAGGACCGGAAGAAACTACAGAGGTTGTTTGCACAGCACAGTCCATCACGGAAGCCAACCTCCCACTCATGTAATCCATCTACACTTCTCGTTGTCGTGGAAAGGCTACCAACCTCAAAGACCCCTCCCACCCCGGGATTGATCTCCTGCACCATCTTCTGTCAGGCAGAAGATACAGAAGCTTGAACACATGTACCAACAGGTTCAAGAATAGCTTCTTCCCTGCCATTATTCGACTGCTGAATGGTGCTCTCCAATTTGAAATCTAATGTTGCTTCTGCGCACCTCTTGTGCAGCTGTAACCCTGTATGCCTCACTCTGTCTAAGCGCAGTATGACCTGCATGTCCTTGGTTTGCTCGGATCTGACTGTACTGCTGATAAAACAAAACTTTTAACTCTGCTTAGGTACATAGCACAGTACAGGCCCTTCGGCACTCGATGCAGTACCGGCCCTTTATCCTACTCTAAGATCAGACTGACCTACATACCATTTATTGTACTAACTTTCATGTACCTATCCAAGAGTCGATTAAATGTCCCTAATGTATCTGACTCTACTACCACTGTTGACAGTGCATTTCACACAGCCACCACTATCTGAGTAGAGAACCTACTCTGACATCTCCCTGAAACCTTCCTCCAATTACCTTAAAATTATGCCGGGAGTGTGGTGCTGGAAAACCATAGCAGGTCAGGCAGCAGCCAAGGAGCAGGAGAATTGATGTTTTGGGCATAAGCCCTTCATCAGGAACGAGGCTTGTGGGCCGGGGGTGCTGAGAGATAAATGGGAAGAGGGTGGGGTTGGGGACAAGGTAGCTGAGAATGCCATAGGTAGATGAAGGTAGGTGTATGGATGTGTGTGTGTGTGTGTGTGTGTGTGTGTGAGAGAGTGAGAGAGGTGGGGGTTGGGGTGGCAAGATGATAGTTCGGAGGGGGTTATGGTGCAGATAGATAGGAAAAAATGATGGACAGGTCAGAAGGGGCAGCGCCAAGTTGGAGGCTTGGGACTGGGATAAAGTGGGGGAGGTGAGGAAACTATTGAAATCCACATTTGTCCTGTGGGGTTGCAGGGTTGCAAGGCAGAATATGAGGTGTTCCTCCTCCAGGCATCAGGTAGTAACGGTTTGGCGATGGATAGGTTGGAGAAGTGGGTGGAGCTGATAGATTGAAAAGTTGATGGACAGGTCAAGAGGGCGTGCTGAGTTGAAGGCACGGGACTGGGATAAAGTGGGGGGGGGGGGGGTGGAAAATGATGTCTAGCATCTGCAGTCCTCATTTTCTCCTCCTTAAAATTATAGACATTTGTAAGGGGCATGGATAGGGTGAATACCCAAGTTCTTTCCCCAGGTAGGGGAGTCCAGTACTAAAGGGACATAGGTTGAAGGTGAGTGGGGAAAGGGATCTGAGGGGCAACATTTTCACGCAGAGGGTGGTGCGTGTATGGAATGAACTGCCAGAAGTGTTGGAGGCTGGTACAATTACAACATTTAAAAAGGCATCTGGATGGGGATATGAATAGGAAGGGTACAGATGAACATAGACCAAATGCTGGCAAATGGGTCACTAGATTCATTTAAGGTATGGACTGAAGGGTTTGTTTCAGGCTCTACAACTCTATGACTATGTCTACATAGTTGAAACCAATTTCACAAAATGAGGAATAGGTCATTCACCCCTTACAGCCTGTCCTGAGCTGTGGCCTAACTGCACATATTCCAGTGCAAGTTTCAGAAAGATTTCAGCAGCTCTTTTAAAAAATTGAAATGTGTTTAGACTTCAATGATGTTTCTGAATATATCATTTTAGCTATTCTCAATTTTAAAGATAAGAGTTTCAATGCTGATGAAACGATGCAGTACCTGTACTCCTTAAACATTTACAATTTCTAACGATACTAGCTACTCATTCACTGCTCCTTCTGATACACGACATTAGAAACTTGGTGCAGGAGGCTGGAAGAAATGAGCAGCTTTAAAACAAAAAACCATCTGGAGCTCAAAGCTTTCAATGAGAGTCTGAGCCCAGCAGTAAGTTCAGGTAACCTTTATTGTGACCCAACGTTGTTACAGCTTCAGATCTCCCCCAGCAAAAAGATGTAGAGAAAGTAGCTGCTTTTTAAATAGCTCAAGGTCAAAGCACACACACTCCCCCGCCCCGCCCCGCCCCCCCCACCCCACCCCCACCCCACCTCACTTTCTTTACTATCGGTCAGCACAGAGTTGTCCCTTTTTAATTGGATCCTTGGTACAGCCTTAACCCGTGGGGCCGGGAACGGGGGCAGTGTGGAGTGAAACAGACTGCTGTGGGTCTGGAGTCACGTGTAGGCCAAACCAGATAAAGGATGCAGCTGGGACGACTGAGTTAATCCTTTCCCACAACGGCAGTGCCCTTCCCTAAAAAGGGCGTGAATCAGATTGGGGTTCTCTCTCCCCTTCCCCCCCACCCACAGAAAATGGCTTCATCGTTAGATTCTGACCGTATTCCAATTCCGCCATCTGCCGCAGTGGTATTCAAACCCAACAGATCCCAGAACTGGGTTAATAGTCCAGTCGATAACGGCACTCGGCAGTCGCTTTGTCAGTCCCCCTGCGATGGCACGTGAAGTCGCTGGTGGCTCCAGAGGTGGGAGGAGCGGGTGAAAGCCTTCCCACACTCAGGACAGCAGAAGGGCCTCTCCCCCGTATGGACTCGCCGGTGGGTCAGCAGGGAGGAGGAATAGCTGAAGGCCTTCCCACACTCGGAACATTTGAAGGGCCTCTCCCCTGTGTGGACCTGCTGGTGGGTCAACAAATTGGAGGAACGGCTGAAGGCCTTCCCGCACTCGGGGCAGCTGAAGGGGGGTCTCCCCCGTGTGGACCCGCTGGTGCCTCAGCAGGGAGTAGGAATAGCTGAAGGCCTTCCCACACTCGGAACATTTGAAGGGCTTCTCCCCCGTGTGGACCCGCTGGTGCCTCAGCAGGGAGTAGGAATAGCTGAAGGCCTTCCCGCAATCAGGACAGCTGAAGGGCCTCTCCCCTGTGTGGACCTGCTGGTGGGTCAACAAATTGGAGGAACGGCTGAAGGCCTTCCCGCACTCGGGACAGCTGAAGGGGGTCTACCCCGTGTGGACCCGCTGGTGCCTCAGCAGGGTGGAGGAATCGCTGAAGGCCTTCCCACACTCGGGACAGCTGAAGGGCCTCTCCCCCGTATGGACTCGCCGGTGGGTCAGTAGGGAGGATGAATCGCTGAAGGCCTTCCCACACTCAGAGCAGCTGAAAGGCCTCTCCCCCGTGTAGATCCGCTGGTGCCGAAGCAGGGCAGAGACCTGGGTAAAGCCCTTCCCGCACTTGGGACAGGAAAACGGCCTCTCCCCGGTGTGGATGCGCCGATGAATCTCCAGGTCAGACGGAGTACGGAAGCCTTTCCCACAGTTACCACACTTCCACAGTTTCTCCATGTCCAAAGCTTCAGCCACAAGCAAACGCATGTACTGCCCCTCACTGCTGTGAGTTCCTCTTTCCAGGCCGTATAACTGTTTCAGGCTCCACTCTAGTACGCAGCAACAGTAGGGTCTCTCATCCAGTCCCACTGATAATGAAAATGTACTGAAATAGGAACTAAAAAGCTTTGCTCCTTCTCACAGAATTGTAATCAAAAATCGTGGCTGTCCCAGTCGATTGAGTGACTGTCAGATATTGACGTGAAAGCGAGGACCGCAGATGGGGGAGAGTCAGTGTTGAACAGTGCGGCGCTGGAAAGGCACAGCAGGTCAGGCAGCATCCGAGGAGCAGAAGAGTCAACATTTCAGGCATAAGGCCTTCATCTGTTCATTTTGAAACTTTTGTCTTCGGATCTTCAAATACTCTGGAAAAAGAGATTACAAAGTCATCACTGTCAGTGCAGGGTAGAAATTCAGAACAAGCTATTCTAATTTCTGTGGAGCATTCTTTTTTGTTATTCCACAAAATTGAAAGCAACATCCTTCTCTCCCTCTCCCCCTCTCTGTTCTCACTCCGCTCTAAGTAATTCTCCTGAAGGTGCTGATTCAGGATCAGAACAGCAAAAACGTCAAGATTTACATATTGGATAACTCCACCTGAAAGTTAACATCTTTCACAACATTGGGATACTGCCGAGAGTGAGTAGGTCTGATGTTGGGAAGCAAAACAAAATGTGTCAATTCAGGATGAATTGGGAATGCAGCTTGAGGAATAACCAGACACGTCAAGGTATTAACACAGACACTAGAGAGAAACTGAACAGAAGAGACGTGGCAAACCTTAGTAGAAAGCCAGAATCATTAAGATATACCGCACAGTAACAGACCTTTTGGTCCAATTCGACTATGCTGACCAGATATTGTAAATCAATTTAGTCCCATTTGCCAGCACTTGGCCCATACCCCTTGGCCAATCCACCCTACGTTGCACATCCCTGGACACTATGTGTAAGTTAGCATGGCTAACCCACACAAACCTGCACCTCCTTGGGCATGATGGGTACTTTAACATGTGCAATCCACCCTCACCTGCACATCCCTGGGCACTATGCATAATTTAGCATGGTCAATCCACCCGAACCTGGGCAAAGGTTAAAAATCACACAAACCTGGGTTATAGTCCAACAGGTTTATTTGGAAGGACCATCGTTCAGAGCACTGCTCCTTCATCAGGTGGTTGTGGAGAATAAGACCATAAGGCACAGAATTTATGGAAAGACATTTGTGGCCTGCCACTGAAATGATATATCGGTCAAATCTGGATTGTTAAGTCTTTCATCTTTTAGAATGGATTGCAGGTATCATTAATATGTAAATCCCAGAACTTCCTGTAAGGCACCCTCTCAAGATAACATAAGGCTTTACAACAAAAGGTGGCATCTCAGCTCAGACAATGCATTAAAGGTATGAGGTCAGAGTTTGCCTGTATCTCAGTCGTGAGTCAGACTGGTTCTATTTTCAAAGCCGGAATTTATAAAATATTATCTGGATTGACTGCCTGCATGAACTGCCGAGTCTCATCCACCAGCTGAAATGACTGGATAGGGAGGGCTTGATCCCCACAGTGCAATGAATTCCCACTTTCCACCAAAATCCCAAATATCCATGCTCACTCAGTTGCTCTCTCACAAATCAAATATTTCATTGTAATTTCTTCTGCTCCCAGTAAGGGCAAAACATCTTTGAAAGTTGCTCTGAAAGTCCAGTCTTCACAACCACACTCCTGCTTTCACCGAAGACAATTAGTCATACAGCACGGAAACAGACCCTTTGGTCAAACGCGTCTGTGCCAAACAGATATCCAAAATTAATCTTGTCCCATTTGCCAGCATGTGGCTCTTATGGTTCTAAACCATTCCTATTCATGTACCCAGCCAGATGCATTTTAAAGATAATTGTACCAGCCTCACCACTTCCTCTGGCAGCTCGTTCATACATGCACAACCCTCTGCGTGAAAAAGTTGCCCCTCAGGGCCCTTTTAAATCATTCCCCTCTCACCTCAAACATATGCCCTCTAGTTTTGGACTCTTCTACCTTGGGGAAAAGACCTTGGATATTCACCCTATCCATGCCCGTTATAAACCTCTATATGGCTGCCCCTCAGCCTCCGATGCTCCAGGGTAGTTCAAACCCTCCAAGTCTAGCAACATCCTCGCAAATCTTTTCCGACCCCTCTCAAAGTTTCACAAGTTCTTTCCGAAAGCAGGGAGACCAGAAATGTACGCACTATTCCAAAAGTCACCTTCCCAATGTACAGCCACAACATGATCTCCCAATGCCTATACACAATGCTCTGACCAATAAAGGAAAGCATACCAAACACATTCTTCACTATCCTGTCTACCTGCGACTCCACTTTCAAGGAGCAATGACCCTGCACTCCAAGGTCTCTTTGTTCTACAACACTCCCCTTCACTGTGCCAGTCCTGCCTGGATTGCTTGACCAAAATGCAAAACCTCATTTCTCTAAATTAAACTCCATCTGCCACTCCTTGGCCCATTGGACCATCTGATCAATTCTAATTTATAGTGAATTCTGCTTACTCTCATTCTCTCGAAGCTGAAAATCTCCATCCCACACACTCTCCCTCCCTTCTCACTTTGTAGAACCTAATCCCTGCTGTATCTCATCCTGAAGGGTCTGGTTCATGCTGTTTAACAGGCCCACACTCAGGGGTGATCTAATTGAAACATTCAGAATACTGAACGGCCTGGACAGAGTGGACGTTGGGAAGATCTTTCCATTGGGAGGAGAGACTCGGGCTCGAGGCACAGTCTTAGAGTAAAGGGAAGACCCTTTACATTGGAGGTAAGGAGAAACGTCTTCAGCCAGAGAGTAATGAATCTATGGAATTAACTGCCACAGAAGGCTGTGGAGGCCAGGTCACTGAGGATATGTAAGACTGAGATAGATAGGTTCTTGAGTATCAAGGGGATCGAGGGTTACGGGGAAAAAGCAGGAGAACGCGGATAAGAAACTTAACAGCCACGATTGAATGGTATGAGCAAACCCAATGGGCTGAATGGCCTAATTGCTGTTCCTATATCTGATGGTCTCTTGCTGTCCCAGACACAAACTGTATGAATCCAAGTAAGATTCTGTTAATCCATTTTTTAAGATTAGAATCAGTCTAACCGTTGTGGTACAGACAGCCTCACACAGGGAAACTCACACCTTCAATACGTTATCTGGGACAACATGATACCAATTGGGAATGTAACTTTTAAAAAAGGTTTTGCTATTTACATATGAAAGAACTAAAACCAACATGTTTATTCTAAAAGAGGAGAGACTTAACAACAATCCAGGTCTTTTTCAATATAGAATTTCAGTTACATCCCACTGTAAACTTTTGCTATAAATTCAGTGTCTTACAATGGTATTCTTCACAACCACCCGATGAAGGAGCAGCAATCTGAAAGCTAGTGCTTCCAAATAAACCTGTTGGACCATAATCCTGTGTTTTTGATTTTTAACTTTGGACACAGAGCGTGAGAATTGGGAGCAGGAGTTGGTCATTTGGTCTTTGGAGCCTGAACCAGCATTGAACAGACCATAACTGGATATGAATCTTCCTACATCTCGGTGGATAGGCTGGGACTTTCTTCACTGGAGCACAGGAGGTTGAGAAGTGACCTTATAGAGGTTTATAAAATCATGAGAAGTATACATGAGGTGAATGGCAGGTGTCATTTCCCTCAGGTGGGGGTTTCAGGATTAGGCAGCAAATTTTGAAAGGAGAGAGGAGAAAGGTTTTGAAAAGACTTGAGGCAGCTTTTTTTTTTTTTAAATACAGTAGTTCACGTGTGGAATGAATGTCCAGAGGAAGTGATGTTACTTTCAAAAGACATTTGGTTAATTACATGAATAGGAAAGGTTCGGAGGGATATGGGCCAAACACAGGTAGGTGGGACTAGATTAGTTTGTGAATATATTCAACGTGGTCGAGTTGGACTGAATGGTCTGTTTTTTTTGCTGTATGACTGTAACTGTTCTGTACTTGTCTTAAAAACATTTTCTTGCTTTCTCCCATAAACATCCACTTTATTGTTGCTCAAAACTCAGATGAACTCAGCCTTGAATATATTCAATGACCCCTAACTGCAGGAAGGCATCCACAATTCTGAACACAATTCCTCTTGCTAATATACCACTTGCCTTGCTGATTGCTTGCTGCACCTGTCTGACAACTGGCAGTGACTGGTGTAGAAAGACACGGAGCCCCCTTTCTACATCCACATATCATTCCCTATTCCCTTGTGCCTGAAACATCGACTGTCCTGCCCCTCAGATGCTGTCTGACCTGCTGCGCTTTTCCAGCGCCACACTTACTGACTCTAATCACCAGTATCTGCAGATCTCACTTTCTCCACATCTCAGTATATCACCATTTAAATAATACACTTCCTTTCTGCTCTTTTTCACAACTTCACATTGTTGTACTCTTTTTCTCATGTTTTCCAATTGTGGTCTTCTCTACATTGGGGAGACTGAGCATAAACTTGGGAATGGTTTGCTGAGCATCGCAGGCAGGTCCACAGAGGTTGACTGGACCTCCCAGTCACTACCCACTTTAATTCCCCTTCCCCCTCCCTTTCTAAAAAGATTATCTTAGGCCTTCTCCATTACCACAATGAACCAAATAGTAAATTGGAGGAACAACACCTCATCTTCCGCCTGGGCAGCCTATAGCCTAGAGGACTCAACATTGAGTTCTCCAGTCTCAAATAACCTCACTTCCCATTCTTCCCCCCCCCCCCCCAAACGACTCCCTTCTCAGCTCCTCCCCCTCATCACTCATGAACCAGATTTATTCCTCCCATTCACCAACCAGGTCAGACCTTTCACCTATCCCCAATTCACCACCCTGCCCCAAGGACACTCTTTATCTGCACCTATCCCCAATCCTGAAGAAGGGTTACACCTGAAACATCGACTTCTCCACCTCCTGATGCGACCTGGCTTGTTCTTCCAGCCTCCTGCATGTCTATTTTGCCAATTGCGACACAGACGTGGAGCAACGTTTCTAGAGTCTGTCCACCCCGATTCACTACCTTTCCTTTCAGTTGCTGCAAGTCAACAACTGAAGCCCTGAATGAAAAAAAAAGAAATGGAAAAGGTGGTGAGAGAAGAGAGTGCCGTACTCACAGATGTTGGACAGAGGAAGGAGATTGCAGTCTGGGGTGAAGCTCAATCTTCATTCAGAGAAACAGGAGCAGTAGCAGCAGCTTCAGAAACTCAGGGTCCAACTTCCGCATTCAGACAATGGGGTGGCTCTGATTGGCAGGAGGACTAGACTCTTTCCGGTCCTCCTGTACTTCCTATTGGTCAATCAAAAGAAGATCGCGCGCCTTTTTGTGCGGACTGCGATGATCATACCCAGTGTTTTTGCTGACACCCGGCGAGCATGCGCATGGCTTGCTGACACCGGCAAACATGCGCTGTATGCTCTATCGGGATGCTGGTGTTACTGGCAGATGTTAAGTGTTCAAATGCCAATAGGAAAAAAAGGGGTCGAGCCACAATACGTTTTCCCCGTGGTTCGACATTTTATTGCTTTTGCATTTTGTCTCGCTGCTCAACCTTTGTACGTCTTTTCCCCTTGTTGAGAGAGTCTGACTGTGAGCTGACTGTGGGCAGCGCTTTAACCAGTTACACAGACTGAAGAAACATTACACTATTCGCAGGAGGGAGTGACTGTACACGTTTCCTGAGTGTGATCACACTTTCAATTGTTCATCGGAAACACAGAGCCAAAAGGACACCAGAACTGCGGAGAAGTTGTGGAAATGTGGGGACTGAGGGAAGGGATTCCATTCCCTGTGGGCACTGGAGATTCATCAGCTCAGTTGCAGTACGGAGAGGCCGTTCTTCAAAAAATTATTACAACATTATTTCCCATTGACAAAAACACATTCACGCTGCCTGATTACCTTGAACTTATACAAGTGCCCTGTCATAATATCTTTGATAATAGCTTTGAACATTTTCCCCATTACATATGTTAAGTTAAATGGTCTGCAGTTTCCTGTTCTCGGTCTCCCTTTTTGAAGAAAGGATTTTTCCAATCTAAAGAAACCATCCCTGAAACTAATGAGGTTTGGAAAATTAAAACCAATACATTAACTATTACGGGGAGAATGCGGGTAAGTAGAGTTGAAATGCCCATCAGCCATGATTGAATGGCAGAGTGGACTCGATGGGCTGAATGGCCTTACTTCCACTCCTATGTCTTATGGTCTTATTTCACTCGCTAATTTCTCTTTAAGAGTCTAGGATGAATTCCTTCAAATACCCGGGACTTATCAGCTCGTAGTTCCAACAGTTTACTCAGTACTAATTCCTTGGTGATTGTAATTTTCTTCAGTTCCTCCTTCCCTTTCAATTCCTGATTTACAGCTAGTTCCAGGGTGTTACTTGTATCCTCTCTAGTGAAGTCAGATTCAAACTCTTTTCAATTCATGTGCCATCTCTTTATCCTCCGTTACTGAATCCCCAGACTCATTTTTGTTAACTTTTTTTTAAGAAAAGCTGACAAAACTTTCCAACCTGTTTTTATAATTTTTTTAGCTAACTTTCTAACCTTAATTGCCGTGCTACTGCCTGCATTATTTCTGATATTTTGCCACAGCTCCCAACTCTAGCATCAACTTGTCTGCATATTTTATTGAACTGACCTTGATTACGTAATGCAAAACACACAAGGGCAAATCTTTCCTCTCCAGAAAGTCTTAGTACTTAACATGATAAAATTCACTTTGAAATATTGTTCATCCAAATTTTACCCAGCACATACTACAGATTCAACATCCCACAATGACACCCAGTTTTGTTATGATCTTTAATTCTGAAGAGAAATTTGAATACCCAATGATTAACTGGAAGAACTCTTCATTAAGTTTTCACATTTTTAATCAAAAAAAAATTACCAATTAATTGGAGTCTTGATAGTTTATTCACTTTCTGGGAATAGTCCAAGGAATGCAACATCTCTCTAGGATTCACTTGAATCCTTCTCAGGATTCCAAGTATTCCTGGTAATTGTATGTGGGAAAAGATCTGCCACCCTGGCAACCCACAAAAGGCCCACAAAAGCAAAATTGGCCAAACTGTACCAAAACACCCAGAATGTCTTAGCAGGGACCAAGCAGGCTGACAAGTGAAACTAGACAGCACTTGCAGACAAGGGAATACCTGTACAGCTCAAGTACCCACTAACAATGACAGAGTACCACAGCTATCACAAGGCCCTGAGGGCAGTTTCACAACACAGCAATACCAAAGTCACACAAAGAACAGGTCAGACAGAGAGGCACCAGCAAGAGCATTGCTCCCAGGACAGGACAATGGAAGCACCTCACCGCTTCAGAGGAGACATTAGCACCTACCTGCGAAGACGAATGGAAGCTCCTGATCCATCGATACTGTCAGAATGTTGCTTTGTGTAGAGAATTAGGACATTCCTCTGATAACTGTTTTGCGATTCGCATCATTGTAACTAGATTACTCCATTTCCAGCAGCAACATTTCACTGCCACCCAGAGAATTGGCTATGAGGTTGCTTTACTATCCAAAGCCATCATGTCCCTACAATGTGCCCCTGCCCTAAACCCCACCACCCTGCTTCCACTCACTCTGACCACTATTACGGATGAACACAACTGTTTAGACCTTGTCCAGCAGGTCGTTGCCCCATGCCCTGACCTCTCTGAAACACCTCTAGACAACTCTGACCTCATATTCTACACATATGGCTCATCCTTCAGGCCCTCAGACCACTGCACACTGGCAGGATGTGCCCTCTGCACTCCTTTCATAGTTCTAGAGTCAGCTGCACTGCCAAATGGCACATCTGCACAAGCTGCAGAGCTGTTTGCACTCACTAGGGCTTGTGTCATTGCTAAAGGACACACAGCAAACATTTATCCTGACTCCAGATATGCCTTCGGAGTCATCCACGATTTTGGCACATTCTGGAAACAGAGAGGCTTCATCACGTCAGCAGGGAGGCCACTACAACACGCTACGCTGATTTCTAATCTCCTGGAAGCAGCCCTGTTACCCTCAGCCCCAGCAATTATCAAATCCCGCACCCATACCTCAGCCACTGACCCGGTCACCCTCGGGAATGCCTCAGCTGACACAGCAGCCCGGAAGTTGCACTGCACCCCACCATCTACATCCTGCAGGCTTCCATATTCCCTGACCCCATGGAGGCTGTGCAAGCTACCCAAGAAACTGCTCCACAGCAGGAAAAGGACAGTTGGGCCTGCACTGGGGCCACACAATCTCCTTCCCTCAACCTGCTAATACACCCTGATGGCCACATCATTTGCCCAAGTGCCCACCTACACACACTGGCCCTAGCAGCCCACAGCATTGGCCATACAGGCAAGAGGGGCATGATACACACTGTAACGCAGTCCTGGTATGGACCAGGATTCACTGCCGCTGCCCAAGTCCTGCTGTCACAGTGCCTCATCTGCCTGCAGAACAATGCAGGGAAGCCAGTTGTCAAGTACCTGCCAGTTCCTAAGGGGCCTTTCAGCCTCTTACAGATTGACTTCACACACAAATACAGGGTTACAAGTACATCCTGGTCATCAGAGACATGTTCTCCGAATGAATGGAAGCATTTCCCACAAGAAAGGATGATGCATGTATGGTAGTAAAATGCCTCCTAAAGGTGGCATCCCCAGATTTGGAGTTCCCAGTAGCATAACGACGGAGAGGGGGACTCCCTCACGGCTTAGCTCGTGACCGGCATTAGCGAGGCACAAGGGATACCACAGCGACACCCCATCCCCAACCAACCCGTTGTCAGGCATGGTTGAGCGGATGAATGG
Organism: Chiloscyllium plagiosum; assembly: GCF_037043375.1. Lineage (NCBI taxonomy): Eukaryota > Metazoa > Chordata > Chondrichthyes > Orectolobiformes > Hemiscylliidae > Chiloscyllium > Chiloscyllium plagiosum. The sequence goes on along the minus strand of NW_028270165.1, from coordinate 4,618,486 downwards.
CATCCTGAAGACCACACTAACTAAAACCACCCAGAAAACAGGACTGACCTGGTCAGACACCTTGCCACTTGCCCTCTATGCTACAGATATGCAGCCAAACTGAACAGCTGTGCTCACCCCTTTTCAAGTACTTATGGGGCAGCCTATGCCCACTTCCACCAGACCCCTGACACTCACCACAGACACAGCCCTGCTTCTGACACAAGAGGCCCCACTAGAGTATGTCCAGGCCCTTAGCAGGAGCATTAGTGCTCACACAACCAGGTCAGGGCTGCATTGCCCACACCCCAATCATTGCCCATTTATCTGTTCTGACCTGGGGACTATGTCATGATCAAATCACTAGAAAAAGATTCTCTCTCCCCCCTCGGTGGAAAGGTCTGTACGTGATCCTGATGACAATCCGGACTGCTGTGAAACCGGAGGATGGCCCGAATAGACACATACCACCCGCTGCAAGAGGGCTCCACAACCTCTGAACAGGGACCACACAGAGGAAGGCACCACTCCGAACACAGAGGATGAATCCAGCTGCTCGCGGCAGCCATCACCATCTGATCTGTCTGACCATCACACTGTGGCTTGCTGGTAAACAGGCCCAAGGGGCAGCACATTTCATAATCCACTGTGATTTGCAGGCCAACACCTTCCTCAAAATGGCTCATGGGTATGCGATTTAATCAAACCCGCTGCTGGGTCTGCACTAGGTCCCTGTCCACTCTCACGGGGAGTATTTCCTTAGCCTCAATCCCCTTAAATATCTCTGACATGGCGGAATGGTGCCTGGAGCCAGACAGGTCCCCTGAAGTTACCACACTCAAAATACCACCATCAATGACCAAATATGGGGACAACAGCCCAGCCCGCTGGAGGTCTGCAGGTTACCACGTGGAAAAATATAAAGGGTGCTTTTACCCGGCCTACAACCTCTCCCATGAGCCCCCAGCCCTGACCATTGCTGACACTAACACACACGGGCCACCTGCAGGTTCCATCTGTTTGAAACACACACAGCCATCTGGATGGGAGGCTGGCTGGAGCTGGTGCACTGACTCCCTGCTCCTAACTCCCGCAGCACGCCGATCCGCTGCAGAAGGCAGCATTTTAAACCGACAGGTCCTCAACAAGATCACCCAGAATACCACCTTCCTCACCAGCTGGACAGGGACCCAGACCCTCCATCTCCAGACCGACAATGGCACCTATTTTATCTGTGGCCACAAAGCCTACCCCTGGCTGCTGTTGTCCTGGACTGGGAGCTACAATGTTGGGTATGCGGTACCATTAATTTATCACTCCCAGTCCCCTCCCTTCCCAAAGCCCATGCCAGGCAGCAGACGAAACCCTCGCTGCCATTGAAGCAGCTCTCTACCTGATGTCACCCCACTCTGCAACCTTACAGTTACAGGTAGAAGCCCACAAACTCGCTGTCACAGTACAGGAGGTGGCAAACTCCACAGCAGACGTATTCGCCCAGCTGAATGTGGAGGCTGTTGCCATCTGTACTGTGACTCTGCAGAACACGATAGCCCTGGACTACCTACTCGCTGTGAAAGAGGGCACGCGCAGAGCCTGACTGCAGGGACTGATAGCCCTCATCACTATCATTGCCAGGCTTAGAGTGCTAGCCATGGCTATCAGACTGTGCTGTTCACGCCTACGTACAATTCTGTTACCCTCTGTCCCCCTCACCACTCAGCTAGCACAGATCCACTGGGAGAACATCCCTGCCCCTAAAATAGCCTCTCCTGGACCAGACTCGGATACAGAGAGCTATCTGTCTGATACCGAGACCCCCACCCGACAATCCCCCTGGCTCCGGCTTCATTGCCCCTTCTCGTCCCTCCCCTGAGCAAAACAAAAAGAAAAGGGGGGGAAATTGTGGAAAAAGATCTGCCACTCTGCCAACCCACAATAGGCCCACAAAAGCAAAATTGGCCAAACTGTACCTAAAACACCCAGAATGCCCATGCAGGCTCGCAAGCCAAACCAGACAGCACACACGGACAAAGGAATGCACTTCAACCTCACTACAATGACAGAGCACCACAGGTATCTCAAAGCCCCAAGGACAGTTTCACAACCCAACAATACCAAAGCCACACAAAGAGCAGGTCAGACAGAGAGGCACCAGCAAGGACTTGCTTCCAGAACAAGAAATGGAAGCACCTTACCACTTCAGAGGAGAAGTTAACACCTACCTGTGAAGAGGAATGGAACCATCGATAGTCAGGATGTTACGCTGTGTGAAGGAACAGGACATTCATCCGATAACTGTTTCCAATTAGCATCCTTGTAACTAGATTACTCCATTTCCAGATACATTGTATATTCCCCATTTCTTAATCAGCCTTATCGTACAGCATTATTATAAAAACTGGTCTCATCCTCAGCTCTTAGAAGAGAAATTTTGATCTACCTGTACAGACTGTCAATTCTGTGTCAGCCTAGTCAGTTTCTCTTCCAGTGACATTGCTTGTAATAAAGTGTTTGTCAATTTCACTTTGTGATCTCTAACTTATTGGGCAAATTTCTCCGACATGCTATAACAGGGCAAAAAAAACTGTACTCAGTACTCTGAAAGTGGTCTAACCAACATGATGTCCCAACTCCGATACACAACGCTGTGAACAATGAAGGCAAGTGTACTGAACGCCTCTTAACCACCCTGTCTACCAATGATGCAACTTTCATAGAACAATGTACCTGAAACCCACCATGTCTCTGTTCTACAACGCAACCCAGGGCCCTATCATTAACTATACAAACCCTGCCCTTCCTTGTTTTAGCAAAATGAAACCCCTCGCTTTTATTCATACCTCTCTCATACACATGCTCTCTCTGAGACACTCACACCCTCTCACAGGCTTCTCCTCCATCACACTCACGCTTCAAGCATGCACACACGCAAACAGACACACGCGCTCTCATGCACACACACTCTCTCATGCATGCACAGGTCTATGGGGTGAATTTGCATTTGCAGATATATTCAATTTTGATCAAAAAGCACACAACCTGCAGGCAGTTGATACATGTAATATTTGTAAATTCCTACTTTGGAAATAGAACCAGTCTGATTCAAGATTGGGATACAGACAGACTCAAACCTCACACATTTCATTATTATCTGAACTGAGATGAAACCTATTTATATAAAACCTTAAGTCATCTCGAGAATCTGACTTCAAAGACTTTCTGGGATTTACACATTAATGAACTAAAACTTGCAACCTATTCTAAAAGACAAAAGACTTCACAACAATCTAGGTTTGTTCAATATATCCGATCAGTTGCACTATACTGTGATCTTTTGCTATAAATTCTGTCTTATGATCCTGCTCCACAGCTTCCTAATGAAGGAGCAACGCTCCGAAAGCTAGTGGTTCCAAATAAACCACTATAACCTGATGTGTGATTTTTTAACTTGATCCAACCCAGTCCATCTCTGGCTCCTCCACATCATTTCTCGTGAAGGCAGCCCACCCCTCCCGGTGCTGCCAGTAAACTTTACAATGCTGATGAAACGATGCAGTACCTGTACTCCTTAAAAATTTACAATTTCTAATATTACTAGCTACTCATTCACTGCTCCATCTGATACACGACATTAGAAACTTAGTGCAGGAGGCTGGAAGAAATGAGCAGCTTTAAAACAAAAAACCTCTTGGACCTCAAAGCTTTCAATGAGAGTCTGAGCCCAGCAGTAAGTTCAGGTAACCTTTATCAAGACCCAACTTTACTACAGCTTCAGATTCCCCCAGCAAAAAGGTGTAGAAAAAGTAGCTTTTTTTTAAAAAACAGTTCATGGTCAAAGAGTACACAGTCTCCCCACCCCCCACTTTCTTTCCTATTAGTCAGCACCAAGTTGTCCCTTTGTAATTGAATCCTTGGTACAGCCTTAACCCGTAGGAAGTATTGCCTCACTCAGCAATTTCAACCCAGACCCTGTATCCAAGTGAGTTTCTCCCTGTTCATTTCTGCTGGTGGGGGAGTCAACCACACTGCTCTGGGTCTGGAGTCACATGTAGACCACCCGGGTAAAGGATGCAGCTGGGACAACTGAGTGAATCCTTTCCTGCAAAGGCAGTTTCCTTTCCTAAAAAGGACATGAGTGATTCAGATGGGGGATCTCACGCCCCCGCCCCCAAAAATGGTTTCATCGTTAGATTCCGAACTCCAGACTTCTGACCGAATTCCAATTCCGCCATCTGCCACGACGGGATTCAAACCCAGGGGTCCAGTCGATAATGGGACTCTGCCATTGCTCCTTCAATCCCCCTGCCATGGCACGTGAACTCGCTGGTGCCTCTGCAGGTGGGAAGAGCGGGTGAATCCCTTCCCACACTGAGAGCAGGTGAATGGCCACTCCCCAGTGTGGACCCGCTGGTGGGCCAGCAGGGTGGAGGCCTGTGTAAAGCCCTTCCCACACTCAGGGCAACTGAAGGGTCTCTCCCCAGTGTGGACCCGCTGGTGCTTCAGTCTGTCGGATGAATTGCTGAAGGCTTTCCCGCACTCGGGGCAAGTGAAGGGCCTCTCCCCGGTGTGGACCCGCCGGTGGGTCAGCAAGGTGGAGGCATGGGTAAAGCCCTTCCCGCATTTGGGGCAGCTGAAGGGTCTCTCCCCTGTGTGGACCCGCTGGTGCTTCAGTCTGTCGGAGGAATTACTGAAGGCCTTCCCGCACTCGGGGCAGCTATAGGGCCTCTCCCCCGTGTGGACCCGCTGGTGCCTCAGCAGGGCGGAGGAATTGCTAAATACCTTCCCACACTCAGGGCAGCTGAAGGGCCTCTCCCCAGTGTGGCCCCGCTGATGCCTCAGCAGGGCTGAGGAATTGCTGAAGGCCTTCCTGCACTCGGTGCAAAGGAACGGCCTCTCCCCGGTGTGGACCTGCCGGTGGGTCAGCAGACTGGAGGCCTGGGTAAAGCCCTTCCTGCATTCGGGACAGCTGAAGGGTCTCTCCCCCGTGTGGACTCGTTGGTGCTTCAGCAGGTCAGAGGAATTGCTGAAGGCCTGACCGCACTCTGTGCAGGGGAACGGCCTCTCCCCGGTGTGAGTGCGCCAATGAGTCTCCAGGGCAGATGGGAAATGGAAACTTTTCCCACAGTCACCACACTTACATGGTTTCTCTACAGGGTGGGATCCCTCAGGTTTTTCCATGGCCAAAACTACGCACAAAAATGTGTAGAGCCCCTCCCTGCCATGAATCCCTCTTTCCAGGCTGTATAACTATTTCTGGCTCCACACTCAGTGCACTGCAACAGTACGGTCTCTCATCCAGTCCCACTGATTCTGAAAACATACAGAAACAGGAACCAAAAAGCTTTGCTCCTTCTCACAGAATCACAGTTGAAAATTGTTGCGTTCCCAATGGATTGAGTGACTGTCCGACATTGACATCAAAGTGAGGACTGCAGACACTGGACACTCAGTGTCGAAAAGTGCGGCGCTGGAAAAGCGCAGCAGGTCAGGCAGCATCCGAGGAGCAGGAGAGTCGATGTTTCAAGCATAAGCCCTTCATCTGTTGATTTTGAAACTTCCAAATTCAGATCTTCAAATAATCTGTAAAAAGAGATTACAAAAATCATCACTGTCAGTGCAGAGTAGAAATTCAGAACAAGCAACTCTACTTTCTGCAAAACGTTTTTTTCTTTTGTTACTCCACAAAATTGAAAGCATCATCCCACTCTCTCTCTCTCTCTCTCTCCCCCCCTCTGTTCTCACTCTGCGCTAATTCTCCTGAAGGTGCTGATTCAGGATCTTACAGGGGCAGAAAAGCAAAAATGTCAAGTCTGACATCTCTCTGAATTTTGGATAACTCCACCTGAAAGTTGATATCTTTCCCAATATTGGAATACTGCTGAGACTGAACAGGTCTGATTTTGGGAAACAAATACTGTGTCAATTCAGGGTGAACCTGCAATGCAGCTTCTTGACGAATAATGAGACATGAAATGGTTAACATCCCCAGGAAGGGGGAGAAAAGGAGACATCAAGGTATTGACACCGACACCAGAGAGAAAGTTAACATGCCGATCAGGTATCCAGAAACAATCTAGGCCCGTTTGCCAGCACTTGGCCCATTTTCCTTTAACCCCTTCCTATTCATATACCCATCCGGATACCTTTTCAATGTTGTGATTGCACCAGCCTCCACCATTTCCTCTGGCAGCTCATTCCTTACACACACCGCCCTCTGAATGAAAACGTTGCCCCTTACGTCCCTTTTAAACCTTCCCTTCCCCACCCCACCTGCCCACCATGAACCTATTACCCTTACATTCTGGAGTATCCCATCTCAAGGAAAAGACCTTGACTGTTTACCCCATCCATGCCCCTCATGATTTTATCAACTTCAGCCTCCAGCGCGCAAGGGGAAACAGCCCCAGTCTGTTTGGCCTCTCCCTATCACTCAAACCCTCCAACCCTGGCAACATCCTTGTAAATCTTTTCTGAACCCTTTCAAGTTTCACAACATCCTTCTGATAGGAGGGAGACCAGAACTGCACACAACATTCCAAAAGTGGCTATGGTTCTGCTGAACAATGGCAATTTAATTCCAAAATATTAATTTCTTCATGAGAAGGGAATAATTGGCAATGTAGCTGTAAGAGGCCTCTTGCGGAAGAGTGAAGAACTGAGTGAGAGAACTTTCCATTAAAATGGAGAGGAACAGAGTGATTCTGAGACTGGGGACTTAAATCTAAAGCAAGGAAATTACAATGGCAGCGGCACAAACAGGCCACAACAAATGAAGGAACATTTTTGAAAGAAATGACAAACATTTAAAGAGCACCTGGAGGAACTGCAACAGTTGTCCATTTCTGTCTGAAAAAATAAAACACAGAAGGTGACACAGCCACGGCTAACAAGGGACACGATGGATAGGACTAGATCCAAAGGAGTGGCGTACAAATTGGCTCAAAATAAAGTAGCAGATCTGAAGACTGGGAGCAGTTCAGGTTTCAACAAAAGGATTGGTCAAAAGGGGAAAATGGGGTATGTGAAGAGGAAAATAAAATTAGAGAAAACAATAACAATGAGAACAGGCAAAGTTCTCATGTGGAACAAAGAGATGGCAGACCAATTAACCACATATGTTGCTTCTATCAAAACACAGGTAACATCCCATGTTGGGGAACACATGGTCCAATGAGAGCAGAACTGAAGGAAATGAGCAGTTGTGGGGAAGTGGTGTTGGGGAAACTGATGGGATTAAAAGTTTACAAATCCCTGTGCTGGTAACCCACACCCCAAACTATGGTCTGAGGTCATGCAATTGGAAAATCTTGGGCTGATCTTAGCAGAACTGTTTAATGGTAAGGTCCTATGGAGTGTTACTGAACAAAGTGACCTTGGAGTGCAGGTTCATCGCTCCTTGAAAGTAGAGTCATAGATAGATAGGATAGTGAAGAAGGTGTTTGGTATGCTTTCCTTCATCGGTCAGAGTATTGAGTACAGGAGTTGGGAGGTCATGTTGCAGCTGTACAGGACATTGGTTAGGTCACTTTTGGAATACTGTATGCAATTCTGGTCTCCTTCCTATCAGAAGGATGTATGAACCTTGAAAGGATTCAGAAAAGATTTACAAAGATGATGCCAGGGTTGAGAGATTTGAGCTATAGGGAGAAGTTAAACATGCTGGCGGTTTTCCGTGGAGAGTCGGACGCTGAGGGGTGACCTTATAAAGGTTTATAAAATGATGAGATGCACGGATAGAATAAATAGACAAAGTCTTCTTGCTGGATTGGGGTAGTTGATAACTCTAGAACATAGGTTTAGGGTGAGAGGGGAAAGATTTAAAGGAGATGTAAGCGGCAATTTTTCATGCAGAGAGTGGTAAGTGTATGGAATGAGCTGCTGGAGGAAGTGGAGGAGGCTCGTGCAATTGCAACATTTAAAAGGCATCTGGATGGGTATGTGAACAGGAAGGGTTCAGAGGGATATGGGCTGGGTGCTGGCTCAAGTTATCCCTCCTCCTGCATTGAATTTCAAATCCATCTTCATCATGTCTTTCCTCCACTCCTGGCGTTCTCTTTTCTCCTGTCTACAAACTGAAAATAACATCAACACATCAATACTCTCCTGGTCACTGCGATCTTGGAAGTACCCAGTTTCTGTTCCAGCTCCACAAATGATCAGATTCATTCACCTCAAATTCACAGTCCGCCTTCGTGTCATTCTAGATGTCTCTCTCCCTCCCACTCCCTTTTTCCTGTTTTAAGGCCACACAGACCAAGCTCAGGGCCAGGTCTCTCAGAGTGAAATGAGGAAATTCTAGTTGAATGACACCAACTGTCACTTCTCTCCCGGAAATGACAGCAGATGGTGCCCTCACCAAGATGGCCGCCCGCGCTCCCCGCCCCAAGTCAACATGCGCCTTATCCTTACAATGATGGCGCCCTGTTACCCGGGCAACACGAGAGCTCCTTCGGTGGTGAAGTGGGCCTGAGGAGGTTTTATTCACGGCCTACGGCCTCCCCCTCGGAGTTTATAAACTCCCCAGTCTCCCTCCTCCCGCGGTTCCCAATCCTACCCTGTCTCACTGTCTCCTCTCCCCGGGATGTTTCTGAAACCTGGTCCTGTTCTGAAGAAGGATCACCGGACCCGAAATGCCTCCTCGATTTCTCTGGACAGGCGCTGCCGGACCTGCTCAGCTTTTCCAGCGGCTCCTGTTCTTGTTCCTTCAGCCGCCGGCGCCATTCCTCTCCCACACTCAGTAACTTTGCCTCACCGCACGCATGCGCACAGCGAGGGCCCTATAGGGAGGTTTCTCGATCGCATGGGATCGTGGGAACTGAAGGCGCCATTAATGTCATGAAATCCAGTATCCCATATGCCTTCTTAACTGTCCTATTCACGTGTTAATGAAGTTAATGAAGAAGGGCTCATACCCGAAACGTCGATTCTCCTGCTCCTTCGATGCTGCCTGACCTGCTGCGCTTTTCCAGCAACACATTTTCAGCTCTGATCTCCAGCATCTGCAGTCCTCACTTTCTCCTCCTTAATGAAGTACACGTCAGGGGTAAATCATTCATCGATTTTAGATTTATACATTGAGTGGAACACTACAGGTGTTTAACTCTAAACTCTAGTTCCAATTCAGTGTCAGTATAATCGCTTTTTATCTGCTCTAAAATAAGCATCGAATCAATGCTCTCCATCTGACCCTTCTTAACGTTGATTTTCTTTAGTTTGCAGATTCCAACACTGCTTCAATAATTTATTAAAATCTACTTCTGGTACATGGGCGTCACTGGTTGGCCAGCATTTGGTTCTCCTTGAGAATGTGGTGGTGAGCTGCCTTCTTGAACCGTTGCAGTCCAAACCCTGTACGGTGACCCACAGCATCTTGAGGGAAGGAATTCCAGGATTTGGACCAGTGACACTGAAGAAACATTTCCAAGTGAAGATGGTGAGTGGCTTGGAGGGGTACTTGCAAGAGGTTGTGTTCCCAGGTATCTGTTTTCCTGGTCCTTCCAGATGGAAGTGGTTGTTAGTTTGAAAGGCAATTTGTAAGGTGCTTTGGTAAATCTTTGCAGTGCATCTTGTAGGTACTACACACTACTGCTTCTGAACAGTGGATATGGTACCAATCAAGCAGGCAACATTGACCTGGATGGTATGAAGCGTTTCAAATACAGTTGAAGCTGCAACCCCATCCAAGCTAGTGGGGAGTATTCCATTACACTGCTGACTTGTGGCATGTAGAAGTTGGAACAGGTTTTGGAGAGTCAGGAGGTGAGTTACTCACTACAGTATTTCTGGCCTCTGACCTGCTTTTGTAGCCACTGTGTATATATGGTTCATCTAGTTGAGTTTCTGTTCAATGGTAAACCCCAAGGATGTTGATCGTGGGGTATTTAGTGACAGTAACATTGTTGATATCACAGGTCAGTGGTCAGATTATCTCTTTTGAGGATGAGTCATTCTGTGACATTTGCATGGCATTCATGTTACTTGCCACTCATCAGCCCATTCGATATGGTTAAGATCTTGTAGCATTTCAAACTGAACTGCTTCAGTTTGTGGGGAGTTGTATATAGTGCTGAACAGCTGCAATTATTGCGACATCTCCACTTCTGAACTTATGATGGAGGAAGGTCATTGATGAAGATGGTTCGGCCTATGAACTCCTGCAGAGTTGTCCTGAAGTCGAGATGACTGACCTCCACAATTCATAGCCATCTTTCCATGTGCTAGGTATGACTTAACAATTAAGACATATAAACTAATTGAAGGAATAGGTATGAGACAACCCTCTTCAGGGTGTCTCCAGTGCAGGTTTTTCTGTTCTCGAAACAATCTGATAAATGTTGACATTCATCAGCCTTTTGATCTTGGTAGTTTCCTTTCTCTCCAACATTTGTTTCACGTTAGCAAGTTGAATTCTTCTGCATTTTTCAGGAAAATGTTTTACAGAAGGTAACATTCTTAATATCTGTGTAATATTCCGTGGGAAAACTGTCTATAGTCCACCAGTTGGAGAAAATTTCTCTGAAAAGGTTTGTCAAATGCCCTGCTTCCACAAGACCCAGTGTTCCCAAAGTTGAAGTACTTTTAACAGCCCCTTTATATTTTCCAGAATTCCCATGATAGGAGACATGTGCCACTTGTACCCACCACAAATCTCCTGAAACTGGGTGCGCTACAAAAGTCAAGCAGGAAGATTATCAGTAAAAAGGTCTGGTTTCAATCACAGAGTTATAGACATCTGGAGACACACTGCACGGAAACTGATCCTTTTGTTCAACTCATCCATGCTGACCAGATGTCCCAAGCTGATCCAGTCCCAAGTTCCAGCCTTTGGCCCATATCCCTCCCAGATGCCTTTTAAATATTGTAATTGTACCCATCTCCACCACTTCCCTGGCAGCTTGTTCCACACACACACACACACCACCCTCTGCATAAAAAAAATTGTCCTTGAGGTCACTTATTCTTTTCTTGCTACCCACAGCACCTCTTCTCTGTTCCCCACCACCCTCAGCATCCCCTGTCCATCCACAGCGCCTCCTGTCCATTCCCACCTTGCCACCCACAGTGCCCCATGTCCATTTCCCTCTCCCCACCCTCTGCCCACCCATCCATCCTCCCTCTCTCCCCCCACCCTCCACTCTCCATCTCTCTGTTCCCTGTCTATTCTCTCTCTCCACCAATTCTCTGCTGCCCATTCTTCCACTGCCCCCACCCTCTCCTTGCCACTCATTCTCTCTCTCCACCCACCCTCTGTCCCCGTCCATTCTCTGTCTCCCCTCACATTCTGCACCCCACACCATTCTCTCTTCTGCCCCCCCCCCCAACACTCTACTCCCACATTCTCCCTCTCAGACCCTTCCCCCCCATTCTCTGGGTCCCCCACGCTCAGCCCCGCAGGCCTTTCTCTCCCCCCCAAGTCCTTCTCCTCTCCCTCACCCTCTGCTACCCTGTCCATTCTCTCTCTCTCTGTTCTCCACAGCTCCACCCAGCCCCCGTCCATTCTCTCTCTATTCTCCCCAGCCTCCGTCCATTCTCTTTCTGTTCTTCCAAGCCCCACCCTAGAGCCCCCATCAATGAGAGGAAGGTGGCAGGGAGGAGGAGGAGCTAGAAAGATTGGGAGCTTATTTGAAATTGAGTTCCCCAATGTTGAGTCCTCCCAACTCTACGCAGCCCGGGCGGAAGATGGGATGTTGTTCCTCCAATTTGCAGTTTGATTCATTGTGGAAAGGGAGGAGGCCAAAGATAGTTATGTCAAAAAGGGAGTGGGAAGGGGAATTAAAATGGCTGGTGACTGGGAGGTCCGGTCAGCCTCTGCGGGCCCAGGTACGATGCTCGGTGAACTGTTCCCCAAGTCTCCCCGATGTAGAGAAGTTCACAATTGGCAAACACATGGCAAATGCAGTACCACAATGTAAAATTATAGCCTCTGCTGTGAAAACAAAAGCAGAAAGGAGGTGTATTGTTTAAATGGTGATGTATTGGGATGTGGAGCAAGTGAGGACTGCAGATGCTGGAGATCAGAGTCGAAAAGTGTGGCACTGGAAAAGCACAGCAGGTCAGACAGCATCCAAGGAGTAGGAGAGTTGACATTTTGGGCATGAGCCCTTCATCAGGAATGATGTGTGAATGTACAAAGGGGGCTCAGCATCATTCCACACCAGTCAGTACCAGTTGTCAGACAGGTGCAGCAAGCAATCAGCAAGGCAAGTGGTTTGTTAACAAGAGGAATTGAGTTCAGAAGTGGGGATTTCTTCCTGCAGTTAGGGTGTCATTGAATGTATTCAAGGCTGAGTTCGTCTGATTTTTGAACAACAAAGAAGTGGATGTTTATGGGGGAAGGCAAGGAAATGGTTTTAGAACAGTTTCAGTCCAACTAGTCCATGCTGACGATGTTCTCAAACTAAATTAGTCCCAGCTGCCTGTGTTTGGCCCATATCCCTCCAAACATTTCCTATTCATGTACTTGTCCAAATTTCTTTGAAACGTTGTTACATTTCCTGCATCCTTCCTCTGGACATCTATTCCATACACAAACCACACTCTGTGTTTTTTTTTAAAAACTGGTGCCCCTCATGTCTTTTTAAAATCTTTCTCCACTCACCGTCAAATTTTGCTCCCAATCTTGAAACCACCCCAGAGAAAGAAGACCCGCCGTTCACTTCATCTATATCTTTCATGATTTTATAAACCTCTATATGGTCACCTCGCAACCTGCTGTGCTCCAGTGAAAAAGTCCCAGCCTATCCACTTAGATGTAGTTAGATTCATATCCAGTTATGATCTGTTCAATGCTGGTGCAGGCTCCAAAGACCAAATGGCTGACTTCTGTTCCCAGTTCTCTTACTGTGTCCAGGACAGCAAAAGACTATAAGACATAGGAGCAGAAAGTAGGCCATTCAGCCCATCAAGTCTGCTCATACCATTCAATTGTGACTCATAGGTTTCTCAATCCCATTGTCTTGCTTTCTCTCCATAACCCTCGATCCCTTGGTACTCAAGAACATGTGTCTCAGTCTTAAATATACTCAGTGACCTAGGCTCTGCAACCTTCTGTGGCAATTAATTCCATAGATTCATCACTATCTGGCTGAAGAGGTTGATGTTTATCTATGTTCTAAAAGGCCTTCTCTTTCCTCTGAGGCTGTGTCCTCGGGTCGGAGTCTCTCCTACTAACGGAAACATCTTCCCAACGTCCGCTGTGTCCAGGCCATTCAGTATTCTGTGTGTTTCAATTAGATCTCTCCTGAGTGTGGGCCTGTTAGTCAGCATGAAGCAGAACCTTCAGGATGAGGTACAACAGGGATTAGGTTCGGCAAATGGAAAGAGAGTATGTGGGATGGAGATTTTCAGCTTCTAGGGAATAAGAGAGGAAAGAGAGTTCATTATAAATTAGAATTGTTCAGGTGGGCCAATGGGCCAAGGAGTGGCAGATGGAGATAATTTAGAGAAATGAGAGGTGTTGCATTTTGCAACTGTATAAGACATTGTTTAGGCCACTTTTGGAATACTGTGTTCAGTTCTGGTCTCCCTGCTATAGGAAAGAGGTTGTGAAACTTTGGAAGTGGTTGGAGAAGATTTACAAGGCTGTTGCCATGCTTGTGACCTACAGTGAGAGGCTGAAGTGGCCAGGGATATTTTCCCTGGAGAATTGGAGGCTATGGCGTGATCTTATAGATGTTTATGAGGGGCATGGATAGGGTAAATACCCAAGCACTTTTTCCCAGGGTAGGGGAGTCCAAATCTAGAGGGCATATGTTTGAGGTGAGAGGGGAATGATTTAAAAGGGACGTGACCGGCAAGGTTTTCATGCAGAGGATGGTGCATGTGTGTAACAAACTACCAGATAATGACATTTAACATTTAAAAGGCATCTGGATAGGTACATGAATAGGAAGGATTTAGAGGGATATGGGCCAAATGCGACTAGGTTAATTTAGGATATTTGGTTGGCATGACAAGCTAGGCCGAAGGGTCTGTTTCCATGCTTTATAACTCTAATCAGCTTTGTTGAAAGCAGAAGAGTCAGAGCACTTTCAGAGCAGCTTTCAAAGATGTTTTGCCCTTACTGGGAGCAATAGGCAATAGGTGCAGGAGTAGGCCATTCTGCCCTTCGAGCCTGCACCACCATTCAATATGATCATGGCTGATCATCTTTAATCAGTATCCTGTTCCTGCCTTATCTCCATAACCCTTGATTCCACTATCCTTGAGAGCTCTATCCAACTCTTTCTTAAATGAATCCAGAGACTGGGCCTCCACTGCCCTCTGGGGCAGAGCATTCCACACAGCCACCACTCTCTGGGTGAAGAAGTTTCTCCTCATCTCTGTCCTAAATGGTCTACCCCGTATTTTTAAGCTGTGTCCTCTGGTTCGGCACTCACCCATCAGCGGAAACATGTTTCCTGCCTCCAGAGTGTCCAATCCTTTAATAATCTTATATGTCTCAATCAGGTCCCCTCTCAGTCTTCTAAACTCAAGGGTATACAAACCCAGTCGCTCCAGTCTTTCAGCGTAAGGTAGTCCCGCCATTCCAGGAATTGACCTCGTGAACCTACGCAGCACTCCCTCAATAGCCCGAATGTCTGTCCTCAAATTTGGAGACCAGAACTGCACACAATACTCCAGGTATGGTCTCACCAGGGCCCTGTACAGCTGCAGAAGAACCTCTTTGCTTCTATACTCAATCCCTCTTGTTATGAAGTCCTGCATGCTATTAGCCTTCTTCACTACCTGCTGTACCTGCATGCTTACCTTCATTGACTGGTGTACAAGAACACCCAGATCTCTTTGTACTGTCCCTTTACCTAAATTGATTCCATTTAAGTAGTAATATGCCTTCCTGTTCTTGCCACCAAAGTGGATAACCATATATTTATCCACATTAAACTGCATCTGCCATGCATCTGACCACTCACCTCACCTGTTCAGGTCACCTGTAATCTCCTAACATCCTCCTCACATTTCACCCTGCCACCCAGCTTAGTATCATCAACAAATTTGCTAATGTTATTACTAATACCATCTTCTATATCATTAATATATATTGTAAAAAGCTGCGGTCCCAGCACTGATCCCTGCGGTACCCCACTGGTCACTACCTGCCATTCCAAAATGGAGCCGTTTATCACTACTCTTTGTTTCCTATCAGCCAACCAACTTTCAATCCAAGTTAGTACTTTGCCCCCAATACCATGCTCCCTAATTTTTCTCATTAACCTCCTATGTAGGACTTTATCAAAAGCTTTTTGAAAGTCCAGGTACACTACATCTACTGGATCTCCCTCGTCCATCTTCAGAGTTACATCCTCAAAAAATTCCAGAAGATTAGTCAAGCATGATTTCCCCTTCATAAATCCATGCTGACTCTGACCTATCCTGTTACTACTATCCAGATGTGTTGTAATTTCATCCTTTATAATAGACTCCAGCATCTTTTCCACCACTGAGGTCAGACTAACTGGTCTATAATTTACTGCTTTCTCTCTCCCACCTTTCTTAAAAAGTGGTACAACATTAGCCACCCTCCAATCTGCAGGAACTGATCCCGAATCTATCGAACTCTGGAAAATAATCACCAACGCATCCACGATTTCTCGAGCCACCTCCTTCAGTACCCTGGGATGTAGACCATCAGGCCCCGGGGACTTATCAATCTTCAGACCTAACAGTCTCTCCAACACCAAATTATGGCAAATATAAATTCCCTTAAGTTCAGGTCCTTCAGCCACTGTTACCTCAGGGAGACTGCTTGTGTCTTCCCCAGTGAACACAGATCTGAAGTACCAATTCAATTCTTCTGCCATTTTTTTGTTCCCCGTAATATATTCCCCTGTTTCTGTCTTCAAGGGCCCAATTTTAGTCTTAACCATTTTTTTGCCTTTCACTTATCTAAAAAAGCTTTTACTATCCTCCTTTATGTTTTTGGCAAGTTTACCTTCGTACCTCATTTTTTCTCTGTGTATTTCCTTCTTCGTTCTCCTCTGTTGTTCTTTAAAAGCTTCCCAGTCCTCCATTTTCCCACTTATCTTTGCTATGTTATACTTTTTCTCTTTTAACTTTATATGTTTCTTAACTTCCCTCGTCAGACATGACCACCTATGCCTCCTCCTAGGATCTGTCTTCCTTTTTGGAATGAACTGATCCTGCATCTTCTGCATTATACACAGAAATATCTGCCATTGTTCCTCCACTGTCATCCCTGCTAAGGTATTTCACCATTGAACTTTGGCCAGCTCCTCCCTTATAGCTCCATAGTTCCCTTTATTCAACAGAAATATTGTCACTTCCGATTGAAAGCTATAGCTCAAGTTCGTTAGATGGGTCAGTGTTTGTGAAAGCTATAGCTCAAGTTCGTTAGATGGGTCAGTGTTTGTTCAATGTGTGCAGGAGAGTTTCCTGACACAATATGTCGACAGGCCAACAAGAGGTGAGGCCATACTGGATTTGGTTCTGGGTAACGAACCAGGCCAGGTGTTAGAATTAGAGGTAGGTGAGCACTTTGGGGAAAGTGACCATAATTCGGTGATTTTTACTCTCGTGATGGAGAGGGATAAGTGTGTACTACAGGGCAAGAGTTATAGCTGGGGTCAGGGAAATTATGATGCGGTGAGGCATGACTTAGGATGTGTGGCTTGGAAAAGTAGACTCCAAGGCAAGAGTGTAAATGATATGTGGAGCTTGTTCAAGGAGCAACTACTGAGTGTCCTTGATAATTATGTACCTGTCAGGCAGGGAGGAAAGGGTCGTGCGAGGGAGCCGTGGTTTAATAAGGAATTGGAATCCCTTGTTAAATGGAAGAGGGCGGCCTATCTCAAGATGAGACGTGAAGGTTCAATTGGGACGATTGAGAGTTATAGGGTAGCCAGGAAGGACCTGAAGAGAGAGCTAAGAGCAGCAAGGAGGGGACATGAAAGGTCCTTAGTCGGTAGGATTAGGGAAAACCCTAAGGCTTTCTATAGGTATGTTAGGAATAAAAGAATGACTAGGGTAGGAATAGGTCCAGTCAAGGATAGTAGTGGGAAGTTGCGTGTGGAGGCGGAAGAGATTGGGGAGACACTGAATGAATACTTTTCTTCAGTATTTACTCAGGAACAGGGCATTGTCGTCGATGTGAATACTGAGTCACAAATAAGTAGAATGGATGGCTTTGAGGTATGTAGAGAAGAGGTGTTGGAAATCCTGGAAAAGGTGAAAATAGATAAGTCCCCTGGGCCTGATGGCATTTATCCTAGGATTCTCTGGGAAGCAAGGGAGGAGATTGCAGAGCCATTGGCCTTGATTTTTATGTCCTCTTTGTCTACAGGAGTAGTGCCAGAAGACTGGAGGATAGCAAATGTGGTTCCCTTGTTCAAAAAGGGGAGTAGGGATAACCCTAGTAACTATAGGCCGGTGAGTCTCACTTCTGTTGTGGGCAAAGTCTTAGAGAGAATTGTAAGGGATAGGATTTATGCACATCTGGGTCGGAATAATGTGATCAAGGATAGTCAGCATGGTTTTGTGAAGGGCAGGTCGTGCCTCACAAACCTTATTGAATTCTTTGAAAAGGTGACGAAGGAGGTTGATGAGGGGAAAGCGGTAGATGTGGTATATATGGATTTTAGTAAGGCGTTTGATAAGGTTCCCCATGGTAGGCTACTGCAGAAAATACGGAGATATGGCATTGAGGGTGAGTTGGAGGTTTGGATTAGGAATTGGCTGGATGGAAGAAGACAGAGGGTAGTAGTTGATGGCAAAGTTTCTTCATGGAGTGCCGTCACTAGCGGTGTTCCGCAAGGATCTGTTTTGGGACCATTGCTGTTTGTCATTTTTATAAATGACCTGGAAGAGGGGTTAGAAGGTTGGGTGAGCAAGTTTGCGGATGATACGAAAGTCGGAGGAGTTGTTGACAGTGAGGAAGGATGTGGCAGGTTACAGCAGGATATAGAGAAGCTGCAGAGCTGGGCAGAAAGGTGGCAAATGGAATTCAATGTAGCTAAATGTGAGGTGATTCACTTTGGGAAGAATAACAAAAAGATGGGGTACTGGGCTAATGGTCGGATACTTGGTAGTGTGGATGAGCAGAGGGATCTTGGTGTCCATGTACACAGATCTCTGAAAGTTGCCACCCAGGTAAATAGTGCGGTGAGGAAGGCATATGGCGTACTGGCTTTTATTGGTAGAGGAATTGAGTTCCGGAGTCCTGAGGTCATGATGCAGTTGTATAAAACTCTGGTGCGGCCGCATCTGGAATATTGTGTGCAGTTTTGGTCGCCATACTATAGGAAGGATGTGGAGGCACTGGAACGGGTGCAGAGGAGGTTTACCAGGATGTTGCCTGGTATGGAAGGAAGATCGTATGAGGATAGACTGAGACACTTGGGGCTGTTTTCATTAGAGAAAAGAAGGTTTAGGGGTGACTTGATTGAGGTGTACAAGATGATTAGGGGGTTAGATAGGGTTGACAGTGTGAACCTTTTCCCGCGTATGGAGTCGGGTATTACAAGGGGGCATAGCTTTAAATTAAGGGGGGGTAGATATAGGACTGAAGTTAGGGGTAGGTTCTTCACTCAGCGAGTCGTAAGTTCATGGAATGCCCTGCCAGCAGCAGTGGTGGACTCTCCCTCTTTATGGGCATTTAAGCGGGCATTGGATAGGTATATGGAGGATAGTGGGTTAGTATAGGTTAGGTGGGCTTGGATCGGCGCAACATCGAGGGCCAAAGGGCCTGTACTGCGCTGTATTCTTCTATGTTCTATGTTCTATGTACCCTCTCCTTCTCAAATTGCAGATTGAAGCTTATTGTATTATGGTCACTACTTCCCAATGGCTCCTTCACTTCAAGGTCCCTGATCAATTCTGGTTCATTGCACAGAACAAGTTACAGTGAAATCTGTAATTTGTGGGACAGCAACTGAGTGAATGAGTACATCCAGAATTTTAGTGGAAAGTGGGAATTCATTGCACTGTGGGGATGAAGTGCTTTAAGGTTTACCGCAGTAAGTACAGTGTGCTGAGTGGGAGCTGAGTGAAGGGTTAGGTGGGTTCTTGTTTTAAACTGCTCATTTCTTTCAGCCTCCAGCATTGTATTTCCACTGCTGTCCATCAGAAGGAGTGAATCAGTCACTGTTATCATTAGAAACCTTACGGTTTCAATACCTCATTGTTTCCTGAGCATTTTAAAGTTTACTGACAGCAGCGGGGTTTAGGCCGTGTTCACTGTAAACGATTAAGCAGACAAATAACACACATACGAGAGGGCAGGGTGGAACTTGTCTTTTGATTTGGTGGAAGGTGGGAGGTTCTGCGCGCTGTGATCCGGAACAAACACGACTGCAGTAAATCATTCAATCTCTACAGTGTGTAAGTAGGCCATTCAACCCCTCTGAAGAGCATGCCATCCCGACCCACGCCCACCAGCTCCCTGCCCTGTCCAGTAGTTCTTGCTGGGGGATGAGACTCGGCCATAAAATTAGGGGGAGTAGATTCAAGGTAGAGATGAGGAGGAGCTGTTTTTCCCGGAGAGTAGTTAATCTGTGAAGGGTGAGGGTGGATTGGCCATGCTACATTGCCCCACATGGTCCAGGGATGTACAGATTAGGGTGGATTCGCCATGTTAAATTACCCATAGTGCCCAGGTATGTGCAGGTGATGTCTATTCGGGGGGTAAATATCGGGCAGGAGGGGAAGGGGAATGGATGTGGGTGGGTTACCCTTCGGAGGGTCGCTGTGGTCCCATTGGGCCGGGTGACCTGCTTCTACATTGTGCGGATTCTCTGAAGGGAAAGGATTTTTGCAAACTGTGCAGGGCAGTGCTGGCCGTCAATCCGGAGCAGGCGCAGTGCGGAGCCGCCGTTCGCCCCGCCCCTTCGTCTCGTCACGCCCCGTCTCGCACGCCGTCACTCGACACTTGCTCCTCCCACTGTCCCGGCCGCACTCCGCCTCTGTGCCCGCCTCTCGCTCCACCCAGTCGCTCCGCCCCTGACCCCGATCGTCACTCCGCCCCCCTCCCCGCTGCTCGCTCCCCCCCTTCCTGTGTCTCCCTCCGCCGCCTCGACCCATCGATGACGTCACAACGCGGAAGTGGGCTCTGCTCGGTTCAGAGTAAAACCCTTTCGCTGAGCAACTCTTCAATCTAAGAGGGAGAAAATCTGTTCACTGGTAGCAACTGGAGTGAATCCAGGGAGGGAGCAGACTCTGCAAACTCAGGTATGTGTCTTAGTTGCCCGGGTGAGGAGGGACAGAAGGATGGGGTGGGGCTGTTTCCCCAGCCCGCGCCAGAGTCTTAGGGGTAACCTTATAGACTTTTATAAAATCAAAAGGAGCATGGATAGGGTAAATAGACATGGTCTTTTCCTTGGGGTGGGGGAGTCCAGAACTAGAGGGTTTAGGGTGAGGGCGGCGGGGGAGGGGCCGTGGAGATTTAAAAGAGATCGAATGAGACAACTATTTCACGAGGTTTGGGCGGGTGTGAATGTGTGTACGGAATGACCTGCCAGAGAAAGTAGTGGAGGCTGGGACAATTACAGCATTTAAAAGGCATTTGGACGGGTGTGTCAATACGAACGGTTCAGAGGGCCAGGGAACACGTGCTGGCCAATGTGACTAGATTAATTTAGGATATCTGGTCAGCACAGAAGAGTTTGACTGAAGTGCCTGTGCCTGTTTCTGTGTGTATATGACTCTGGCTTTCCACTAACGTTTGCCACGTCTGTATGTTCAGTTTCTCTCTCTGGTGTCGGTGTTAATACCTTGGTGTCTCATTATGCTCCCCTTCCCGGGGACATTAACCATTTCTTGAGGTTGTTCCTCAAGAAGCTGCATTGCAGGTTCATCTTGAATTGGCACACTTTATTTTGCTTTCCAAATCAGACCTGCTCACTCTCAGCATTATGCCAATGACGTGAAAGATAGTAACTTTCAGGTGGAGTTTCAGAGAGATAAGATTAGATTAGATTAGATTGCTTACAGTGTGGAAACAGGCCCTTCGGCCCAACAAGTCCACACCGCCCCGCCGAAGCGCAA
The DNA here is from genome assembly GCF_037043375.1 of Chiloscyllium plagiosum. Taxonomy (NCBI): domain Eukaryota; kingdom Metazoa; phylum Chordata; class Chondrichthyes; order Orectolobiformes; family Hemiscylliidae; genus Chiloscyllium; species Chiloscyllium plagiosum. The sequence continues at coordinate 4,597,510 of NW_028270165.1, read as the reverse complement.
CCCACCCATACCCCTACATTTACCCCTTACCTAACACTACGGGCAGTTTAGCATAGCCAATTCACCTGACCCTGCACATCTTTGGACTGTGGGAGGAAACCGGAGCACCCGGAGGAAACCCACGCAGACACGGGGAGAACGTGCAAACTCCACACAGTCAGTCGCCTGAGGCGGGAATTGAACCCGGGTCTCTGGCGCTGTGAGGCAGTAGTGCTAACCACTGTGCCACCATGCCGCCCATAAGTCTTGACGTTTTTGCTTTTCTGCTCTTGTAAGATCCTGAATCGGCACCTTCAGGAGAATTAGTTAAAGTGGAGTGAGAACAGAGGGGGAGAGAGAGAATGGGATGGCGCTTTCAATTTTGTGGAATAATAAAAGAAAAGAATGTTCTCCAGAAAGCAGAATCGCTTGTTCTGAATTTCTACCCTGGACTGACAGTGATGGCTTTTATATTCTCTTTTTACAGCGTTTGAAGATCTGAAGTCAGAAGTTTCAAAATCAACTGTAACATCAACTCTCCTGCTCCTCGGATGCTACTTGATGTGCTGTGAATTTTCAAGTGCCGTGCTTTTTGACAGTGAGTCAGCAGTCCTCACTTTGGTGTCAATGTCTCACGGTCACTCAATCCATCAGGACCACAACGATTTTTGACTGCGATTCTGTGAGAAGGAGCAAAGCTTTTTGGTTCCTGTTCGAGTACATTTCCAGTATCAGTGGGACTGGATGAGAGACCTACTGTTGCAGTGCACTGAGTGTGGAGCGTGTAACAGCTATACCGCCTGTTAAGATGAAATCACGGTGCGAAGGGGCTCTACATGCGTTTGTGTGCGGCTGAAGCTTCGGCCATGGAAAAACCTGAGGAATCCTGCCCTGTGGAGAAACCATGGAAGTGTGGTGACTGTGGGAAAGGCTTCTATGTCCCATCTGCCCTGGAAACTCATCGGCGCAGTCACACCAGAGAGAGGCCCTTCAGCTGCCCTGAGTGTGGGAAGGGCTTTACCCAGGCCTCTGCCCTGCGGACTCACCAGCGGGTCCACACAGGGGAGAGGCCATTCCCGTGTCCCGAGTGCGGGAAAGCCTTCAGCAATTCCTTCAACCTCCAGACACACAGGCGACTCCACACTGGTGAGAGGCCGTTTTCTTGCTCCGAGTGCAAGAAGGCATTCAGACATTCCTCTGACCTGCTGACCCACTGGCGGGTCCACACGGGGGAAAAGCCCTACAGCTGCCCCGAGTGTGGGAAGGCCTTCAGCAATTCCTCCCATCTGCTGACTCACCAGCGGGTCCACACAGGGGAGAGGCCGTTCACCTGCCCCAACTGCGGGAAGAGATTTAGTCAGGTGAGCAACTTGTGGAAGCACCAGCGTCTCCACACTGGGGAGAAGCCCTTCAGCTGCCCCGAGTGCAGGAAGGCCTTCAGCAATTCCGCCACTCTGCTGACCCACCGGCGGATCCATATGGGGGAGAGGCCATTCCCCTGCACAGAGTGCGGGAAGGCCTTCAGCAATTCCTCCATCCTGCTGAGACACCAGAGGGTTCACACAGGGGAGTGGCCCTTCAGCTGCCCTGAGTGCAGGAAGCGGTTCAGCGATTCCTCCAATCTCCAGACCCACCAGCGGATCCACACTGGGGAGAAGCCCTTCGGCTGCACAGAGTGTGGGAAGGCCTTCATCCGCTCCTCCCACCTGCGGAGGCACCAACGAGTTCACGTGCCATCGCAGGATGATTGAAGGAGCAACAACCGAGTGCCATTAGGGACTGGACTATCAACCCAGTTCCTGGGACTCCTGAGTTTGAATCCAGCCGCGGCAGATGACGGAATTGGAATTCGGTCAGAAATCTGGAGTTCAGAATCTGATGATGAAACCGTTTTTAGGGTGGGGTGAAATTGCTGAGTGAGGCAATACTTCCTCCAGGTTACGGCTGTACCAAGGATCCAATTACAAAGGACAACTTGGTGATGACCAACAGTAAAGAAAGTGAGGTAGGATGGGGGGTGTGAGAAGTATGCACGCTTTGACCTTGAGCTGTTTAAAAAGCAGCTACTTTTTCTACACCTTTTTGCTGGAGGGATCTGAAGCTTTAACAAAGTTGGGTCACAATAAAGATTACCTGAACTTACCGCGGGCTCAGACTCTCATTGAAAGCTTTGAGCTCCAAGAGGTTTTTGTTTTAAAGCTGCTTATTTCTTTCAGCCTCCTGCACTAAGTTTTCAATGTTGTGTATCAGGTGGAGCAGTGAATGGGTAGCTAGTATCATTAGATATTGTAAATTTTTCAGGAGTGCAGGTACTGTGTTGTTTCATTGGCATTGTAAAGTGTACTGGCAACACTGGGAGGTATGGGCTGTGTTCACTGGAAACGATGGGGAGGTGCCAGTATTGGACTGGGGTGGATAAAGTTAAAAATTACACAAGACCAGGTTATAGTCCAACAGATTTATTCGGAAGCACAAGCTTTCGGAGTGCCGGTCCTTCCACAGGTAGCTGTGGAGCAGGATCATAAGACACACATCTTATAGCAAAATTCATAGTGTCATGCAACTGATGCCTTTTAGAATGGGTTGCAGGTTTCGGTTCATTAATATGTAAATCCAAGAACAACATCTAAGTCATGTTCTTGAGATGACTTATGGTTTTATATTTTTTTTAAAAAGTGACATCTCAGTTCACACAATACATTAAAGTTGTGAGGTTCGAGTCTGTCATATCCCAATCTTGAATCAGACTAGTTCTGTTTTTAAAGTAGGAATATATAAAATATTACATGGATTGACTGCCTGTAGATTGTGTGCTTTGTGAGGAAAATTGAAAGTATCTGCAAATATAATTCTGCCAATACAAATTTACTCCATAGAGTTGTGTGAGAGTGCATGTAAGAGTGTGTGCATGCTTGGTAAAGTGTGAGTGTGATGGAGTATAAGTCTGTGAGTGTGTGAGCATGTTAGAGCTGAAAATGTGCTGCTGGAAAAGCGCAGCAGGTCAGGCAGCATCCAGGGAACAGGAGAATCGACGTTTCGGGCATAAGCCCTTCTTCAGGAATGAGGCAAGTTTGTCCAGCAGGCTAAGATAAAAGGTAGGGAGGAGGGACTTGGGGGAGGGGCGTCGGAAATGCGATAGGTGGAAAGAGGTCAAGGTGAGGGTGATAGGTTAGACTGGGGTGGGGGTGGAGAGGTCAGGAAGAAGATTACCGGTTAGGAAGGCGGTGCTGAGTTCGATGGATTTGACTGAGACAAGGTGGGGGGAGGGGAAATGAGGAAACTGGTGAAATCCGAGTTCATCCCTTGTGGTTGGAGGGTTCCTAGGCGGAAGATGAGGCGCTCTTCCTCCAACCGTCGTGTTGTTATGGTCTGGCAATGGAGGAGTCCAAAGACCTGCATATCCTTGGTGGAGTGGGAGGGGGAGTTGAAGTGTTGAGCCACAGGGTGGTTGGGTTGGTTGGTCCGGGTGTCCCAGAGGTGTTCTCTGAAACGCTCCGCAAGTAGGCTGCCTGTCTCCCCAATATAGAGGAGGCCACATCGGGTGCAGAGGATGCAATAGATGATGTGTGTGGAGGTGCAGGTGAATCTGTGGCGAATATGGAAGTTTCCTTTGGGGCCTTGGAGGGAGGTGAGGGGGGAGGTGTGGGCGCAAGTCTTGCACCTCCTGCGGTTGCAGGGGAAGGTGCCGGGAGTGGAGGTTGGGTTGGTGGGGGGGTGTGGATCTGACGAGGGAGTCACGGAGGGAGTGGTCTTTATGGAATGCTGATAGGGGAGCGGAGGGAAATATATTCTTGGTGGTGGGGTCCGTTTGGAGGTGGCGGAAATGACGGCAGATGATGCGCTGTACATGGAGATTGGTGGGTTGGTAGGTGAGGACCAGTGAGGTTCTGTCCTGGTGGCGGTTGGAGGGGCGGGGCTCAAGGGCGGAGGAGCGGGAAGTGGAAGAGATGTGGTGGAGGGCATCGTCGACCACGTCGGGGTGGGGGGGGGGGGGGATTGCGGTTCTTGAAGAAGGAGGCCATCTGGGTTGTACGTTTCTGGAACTGGTCCTCCTGGGAGCAGATGCGGCGGAGACAAAGGAATTGGGAGAATGGGATGGTGTTTTACAGGGGGCAGGGTGGGAGGTGGTGTAGTCCAGGTAGCTGTGGGAGTCGGTCGGTTTGTAGTAGATGTCCGTGTTGAGTCGGTCACCTGAGATAGAAATAGAAAGGTCGAGGAAGGGGAGGGAGGAATCTGAGACTGTCCAGGTGAATTTGAGGTCGGGGTGGAAGGTGTTGGTGAAGTGGATGAACTGTTCAACCTCCTCGTGGGAGCAGGAGGCGGCGCCGATACAGTCATCGATGTAGCGGAGGAAAAGGTGGGGGGTGGGGCCAGTGTAGTTGCGGAAGTTGGACTGTTCCACATATCCTACGAAGAGGCAGGCATAGCTGGGGCCCATGCGGGTGCCCATGGCTACTCCTTTTGTTTGGAGGAAGTGGGAGGATTGGAAAGAGAAGTTGTTCAGGGTGAAGACCAGTTCAGTCAGTCGAAGGAGGGTGTCAGTGGAAGGGTACTGGTTGGTACAGCGGGAAAGGAAGAAGCGAGGGCTTTGAATCCTTCATGAAGGGGGATGGAGGTGTACAGGGACTGGATGTCCATGGTGAAGATAAGGTGTTGGGGACCGGCGAAGCGAAAATCATGGAGGAGGTGGGGGGCATGGGTGGTGTCCCGAACGTAGGTGGGGAGTTCTTGGACTAAGGGGGACAGGACCGTGTCAAGGTATGCGGAGAGGAGTTCGGTGGGGCAGGAGCAGGCGGAGACAATGGGTCGGTCGGGGCAGTCAGGTTTGTGGATTTTGGGCAGGAGGTAGAAGCGGGAGGTGCGGGGTTGTGGGACTGAGGTTGGAGGTGGTGGATGGGAGATCCCCCGAGGTGATGAGGTTATGGATGGTCTGGGAGATGATGGTTTGGTGGTGGGGGGTGGGGTCATGGTCAAGGGGACGGTAGGAGGAGGTGTCTGCGAGCTGGCATTGGGCCTCAGCGGTGTAAAGGTCGGTGCGCCAAACTACTACTGCGCCTCCCTTGTCTGCTGGTTTGATAGTGAGGTTGGGGTTGCAACGGAGGGAGTGGAGGGCTGCGCGTTCCGAGGGTGAGAGGTTGGAGTGGGTGAGAGGGGTGGGGGAGTTCAGGTGGCGGTTAATATCGCGGCGGCAGTTGGCTATGAAGAGGTCGAGGGCAGGTAGGAGGCCAGCACGGGCGTCCAGGTGGATGGGGTGTGTTGGAGGCGTGAGAAGGGGTCGTCAGAGGGTGGGCGAGAGTCTTGGTTGAAGAAGTAGGCGCGGAGGCGAAGGCGGCGGAAGAATTGTTCGATGTCACGCCGTGTGTTGAACTCATTAATCCGAGAGCGTAGGGGAATGAAGGTGAGGCCTCTGCTGAGGACTGATCCTGTGAGCATGTTCGGGTGTGCGTATATGAGAGAGGTATGAATAAAAGCAAGGGATTGCATTTTTACTAAAACAAGGAAGGACAGGACTTGTATAGTTAAAACAGAGACCTGGGAGGGTTCAGATACATAGTTATGCAACCTGCAAAGAACTGGTAGACTGGATGGTTAAGAAGGCATTTAGCACCATTGCTACCCAGACCCACCCCCTTACTTCATATTTCTCATAGCTAATCCACCCTTCCTTGCATATCCTGAACAATAAGGGTAAATTAGCATGGCCAATCCAGCCTAACCTACACCCTAATCTAAAAACAATACCTTCTCAAGAATGTAATTTAAATGCACAACATTTCTAAGAAACATGTCCGTCTGACTCAACCCTGGGACCCAGACAGAATTCACACCTATTGTTAGAAAAGCTGTGCATTTGAATGATTTTCTTGAGAAGGTAATTAAAAACAAGTTCTGGAATTAACATGCCAAAGAGCAGAAACCCATTCTAAAAGATGAAAGATTTAATCTAAAATTGTTTAATATATCACATCTCCATGACACTGGACCCCTTTGGCTATAAATGCCATGATCATGATCTCATTCTCCACAATCAACCTGATAAAAGAGCGGTGCTCCAAACGTTAGTGTTTCAATAAATCTGTTGGTTTATAACCTGGTGTTGTGAGATTTTTAACTTTGATAAGGAAACACGTGTTGTGGGACTGGTAACAGTTGTTATTTTGTGATCTGTTCCTCCTGAAATTTCTCCTCTGCGCAGGCACGGTTGAACAGTCTGTTTTTGTGCTTTGTGCGAGATCAGGCTGGCAGCTTTGAAATCCTTATGTTTAGCAGCAAAAGAAAATTGTAGGTCAGCAATCGTATTTCGAGAATGGTACTTCCAGCTCTGGTAGTCCTGTTGGGTCACCAGAGAGGGAGGGAGCGAAGATGTCACATCTAAAAAGCAAACCGAAAAGTTGTTGTGTTTGTTCCGTCAGTTGAGTTGGTTCTGCACTCCGATGAGACTGGAAACTGATTTTAATGGATCAGAATTGAACACTACAATGGAACACCTTAAATTTCAAGAACGTTGAAAGGGCAAATCAAACTGTAACCTTGAAGAGAGATGCTTCCATTTCTAACCTTGGGTGATCCAAATGAGACATTGTTACTGATCACTCCATTTCAGAGTGCTGCTCTTTCATCAGGTGGTCGTGGACAGTAAGGTCATGATCACAGAATTTATAGCCAAAGGAGTCCACGGTCATGGAGATGTCCTTCACTAAACAATTTTAGATTAAATCTTTCATATTTTAGAATGGGCTTCTGTTCTTTGGTATGTTAATCCCAGAACTTGTTTCAAAATGACTTCAAGAATGTCATTTAAATGCAGAGCTTTTCGAACAACAATGTCAGTCTGACTCGATATTGGGACACAGAATTCACACCTATTGTTAGAAAAGCTCTACGTTTTAATGACATTCCGAAATGGCTGATCTTTAACATTGAGAATAGTTACATTGATATATTCAGAAACATTGTTAAAGTTTGAAAGCATGTTCACTTTTTGAAAAGAGGTGCTGAAATCTTTCTGAAACTTGCATTGAAACATGCGTAGTTAGGCCACAGCCCAAGACAGGCTGTAAAGGATGAATGGCCTAATCCTAGTTTTGTGAAATTGATTCTGACTATGTAGAAATAGAGTCATAGAGTTGTAGAGCACAGAAGCAAACCCTTCAGTCCAGACAACCAAATATCCTAAATTAATCTAGTGACCCATTTGCCAGAATTTGGTGCATAGCCCTCTGATTCTTTTCTATTCATGTCTCCAACCAGATGCATTTTTTCTTCTTCAGCTAATTGAAGCTGGAGAAGCCTGAAATCTTTAAAGGATTTCCTGCAAAACACTTTTATGCAAGATTTGGTTCAGTGGTGGATTTTCCAAAGCTTTGTTATTGTAGTTTTCAATTTGTCAAAAAAACTTTCAGTTGTTGTTGTCCAAGGCAGAGTAAATATTCATTTAAGATATAATTGAGATATATACATTCTTTACAATGTTTTTCCATCATTACCAGTGATTGTCCATCATTTGGTACATTGAGCATCATCTTTTTGTGATTCAACAGATATGATTTGAAGTGAATTCTGCAAGATACTTTTGTATTTTATCCAACTTTGCTTTGTGTTAAAGATTTCCTTCGTGACATTTTAATTAAAATATCTCAATGTATAATAATGAAACAGCTAATTTATTCTGAAATTATTTCAATTAGTTGGTCGATTGCCAAATAATAGCTGCATAACTGTTGTAAATATTGACACCCAGGAAAGCTATTTTGTTTAATATATTTCCTTTGTAAAGATTTTATAAAATGATTGTATTTTCATATGAAATAAAATTTGCAGTGTTTTATTAAATGGTTGAAAGTAACTTTGCACTTAATTGCTCCATTTGGGATTAAACATAGATTATTTTTATCAAAATCATATTCACAATTTATGGTGAGTGTATTAACAAACAAATGTTGCCATTTGCCATCGAATTGCCTCAAACACAATTTGAAATTCTTGAATGAGTTGAATAAGGGGTACACTGTGAATATTTATTGCGCATTTCTGAAATTCTCTGCACTGTCATTGCATTTGGTTAAACAAGATATGTAACCCTCCTCATAACTTTGTATTTCTTTGATATTTCATTTGCTATTGCTATTGGTATTGCCCAAATAACTTCATCACATGCCAAAACGTTTTTTAAGCTGTGATTTTTCGGTCTGGTAATGTCATTGTTGTGAACAATCTGAAGATTGATTTCAATACATATAAGAATGTCAAAGAGATTGTGATAATAGAAAGTCAACATGTCGAATTGCCAATGAAATGTAAACCAAGGCTGCTCTTAATTTGGTACAGACTAAATCGCAATCAAAATGATAAGAATAAGTAGAAATAACGGCATTGTGCACAAACTGTTTGTAGTGAGTTCAGAATTTTTCTGATCATTTAATTCTGACACATGCAGTGTGCAACACTTATTTGTTCATGGAATGTGAGCATCACTGGCAGAGCCACTATTTTTCATCATCCCCTCTTTCCCTTGAAAACTTGACTGCTAAGCACCCATATGAATATTGGGTGAGGAGACCATGAGGTTGAGTTGCAAGGCCTACTGTGGCATAACAAATTGTACTGGCTTACACTGCACCCTGACAAGACAGATTTTTGGGAGAACAAAAATTGGAATTCCTACTTAAATATTGATGCTCCCATTAATATCTCTCAAAAAGATATTGTTTGCTCCATAAATTTGTAATGGCTCTTTTGTTGAATTATTTTCCTGCATCCGCATATATCCGGAATCATTTTCTTTTCAAGAATTTTGTATTAACGTTTGCCACTTACTGCTGCCATCATCCCTTCAAGATCATTCCAAATCGTAATAACTAGCTTATTTTCTTAAAAATTAAATCTGACCCCACCCCCCACCCCTCACCCCTTCTCCCCCGCGCCCCAGCCCAAATCCCTTTTCTTATAAAGTGGCTGCACTATTTCGAACATGGTCACGCTTTCTAAATATTACCATGTACTTTTAATTGAGATTTCAATGTGTCTTTTTAAATATAAAAATGCCCCTTCAAATGTAGTTATGCCCTTTAAATGGGTTGTGTTCCTCTAAGCGCCATCTTGTCCCTCGATAATGTATCTTTACCCCTTTAGATATGACTGTCTCTTAAAGCGTCATATCTATTCATAAATAGGGCAACGTCTCTTCGAAATATAGATTCATTTAGATATGACTGCGTCATTTTGCATATTAAGATATCCCTTTGAATGTGCCTACATCCCTTTGAATGTAATTTTGTCCATTTCAATCTATTTGCAGAAATAGCCCATTAAATGTCCATGTCCCTTTTAAAATGCAGATTTCCCGCTTCAGGTCGCCCCAGTTGTCGCGCGAGGTGGCTGTTGCTTGGTGATGGTGACGCTCCCCGGCCCCGCCCATACCCGAGCTGACGTCACGCGGGGGCGAGGAGAAGTCGCTCGAGCGGGGAAGCGGCGGGAGGGCGGCCGTTAGGAAAATGGCGCCGTGCGGCCCGGGGCAGACCCCCGTCACTGGGCACCGCCGCCTTCCTGGCGCAGCTGCTGTGTCACGGCCACACCGGCCGGCTGTACAGCAGGCAGGAGCCGGTGACCATTCTGGAGGCGGATGTTCCTCAGTCGTTGAAGGGGCCGGACCTGTTGAGAATGGTTAGTGATGTGTGTGGTGTACTGAGCCTTATTAACATGGATATAGTTTGTAATTTGTCAAAGTATTCATTTTATTATTTAGAATGGTAGAGATGTACAGCACGGAAACAGACCCTTCGGTCCAACCCGTCCTTCCAACCAGATATCCTAAATTAATCCGGTCCCATTTGCCAGCACTTGGCTCATGCCTCTAAGCCCTTCCTATACATATACCCATCCAGAGACCTTTTAAGTGCTTTAATTGTAGCACGGCCACCACTTCCTCGGGCAGCTCATTCCATTCACGCACCACCCTCTGCACGGAAACGTTGCCCCTTAAGTACCTTATATATCTTTCTGCTCTCACCCTGAACATAGGCCCTCTAGTGCAGACCTTTTTTTTTAGATTAGATTAGATTACTTGCAGTGTGGAAACAGGCCCTTCGGCCCAACAAGTCCACACCGACCCCCCGAAGCGCAACCCACCCATACCCCTACATTTACCCCTTTAACCTAACACTACGGGCAATTTAGCATGGCCAATTCACCTGACCCGCACATCTTTGTGACTGTGGGAGGAAACCGGAGCACCCGGAGGAAACCCACGCAGACACGGGGAGAATGTGCAAACTCCACACAGTCAGTCGCCTGAGTCGGGAATTGAACTCGGGTCACTGGCGCTGTGAGGCAGCAGTGCTAACTGCTGTGCTACCGTACCGCCCACCTTCACCCCCAACACTGGGGAAAAGACATAAGAAAGTTGAGCAGCCAGACAAGACAGAAAAGCCACAAAATATCGAGCCAGATGGGGGAAAAAAGTTGTGGTTCTACCTTTTTTTTCTCCTATTGGCATTTGGACACTTCAAAATCTGTCAATAATGCCAGCATCATCACTAAGCATATTTCATGCTTTCCTCTGTGTCAAAAGCATTGCGCATGTTCCTTGCTTTGGGTGTCACCCTTGTTCAGGACTGGGGGTGGGTGTTGGGAGAGCTGCAGAACAAGGGTGTGCTGGGAGCAGGGTGGTGAATTGGGGATAGGTGGAGACAAGTAGAGGGTACAAACTGGTTGGTCACTGGGAGGAAGGAATCTGGTTGGGGGCAGGGAGGGGTGGGGAAGAGCCTGGGAAGGGATTCGAGGAGTGGGGAAGGAGGTTATTTGAAATTGGAGAACTCAGTGTTGAGTCCTCCAGGCTGTAGGCTGCCCAGGTGGAAGATGATGTGGTGTTCCTCCAATTTGTGGTTTGGTTTGTTGTGGCAATGGAGGCGGCCTAAGATGGTCATGTCAGAAATGGAGTGGGAAGGGGAATTAAAATGGGTGGTGACTGGGAGGTCCGGTCGGCCTCTGCAGACCCAGCTGTGACGCTCGGCGAACCGTTCCCCACGTTTACCCTCTGTCTCCCGAAGACCACAATTGGCAAACACATGGCAAATACAGTACCCCAATGTGAAGTTAGAACCTTTGCTGTGTTTTAAAAAAAAGCAGAAAAGAGGTGCATTGTTTCAATGGTAACAGATTGGGATATGGAGAAAGTGAGGACAGCAAATGCTGGAGATCAGAGTCGAAAAGTGTGGTATGGGAAATGCTCAGTCAACATTCGATGAGCAGGAGAGTTGACGCTTCAGGCACGGGCCCTTCATCAGGAATGACGTGTGGATGTACAAAGGGTCCTTCTGCAACAGTCAATGCCAGTTGTCAGGTGCAGTGAGCAATGCAAGTGGTATATTAGCAAGTGGAAATGAGTTCAGAAGTGGGGATGCCTGCCTGCAGTTAGGGGATCATTGAATATATTCAAGGCTGAGTTCATCTGATTTTTGAACAACAAAGAGGAGGATGTTTATGGGGGAAGGTGAGAAAATGGCTTTTAAGACCAGTACACAGTCATACAGCATAGAAACAGACCCTTCAGTCCAACTAATCCATGCTGACTATGTTCTCAAACTGAACTAGTCATACCTGCCTGTGTTTGGCCCATATCCCTCTGAACCTTTCCTCTTCATGTACTTATTCAAATGTCTTTTAAATGTTGTTACTGTACCTGCATCCACCACTGTGTCGGGATGTTCATTCCACACACAAACCACTCTTTAAAAAAATAATGCTGCCCCTCAAGTCTTTTTAAAATCTTTCTCCTCTCACCTTCAAAGTTTGCTCTCTAATCTTAAAATCCCCACCCGTGGGGAATGACACCCACCATTCACCTCATCTCTCCCCACCCCCCCCTCATGATTTTATAAATCTCTAAGGTTACCTCAACCTCCTGTGCTCCAGTGAGAAAAGTCCCAGCCTATCCACCTAGATGTAGGTAGATTAATATCCAGTTATGTACGGGACTTTGGTGGAAAGTGGGAATTCACTGCACTGTAGGGATGAAACCCTACCCTATCCAGACATTTCTGCTGGTGGATGAGACTAGGCCACATAATTTGGAGGACTGGATTTCGGATAGGGATGAGGAGGAACTATTTTTCCTGGACAGTAGTCAGTCAATCTATGGAATTCTCTGCCCAAGGAAGCAGTAGAGACAGCCTCATTAAGTATATTGAAGACACAGTTGGTTAGGTTTTTCCATGGTAGGTTAATTAAGGACAGTTGGGATAATGCAGGGAGGAGGAGCTGAGACGATAGACAGTTTTACCATTATCTTAATGAATGGCGGAGCAGGCTGGATGGGCCAAATGGCCTATTCCTGCTTCTATTACGATGAAACAATAACCCTGCATTTCCCATGGCTAACCCACCTAACCTGCACATCCCTGGACATGATGAGCAATTTTGCCTGGTCAATCCAAATCAAGGCTAGTGAGCAATGTCGTGATGTGGGAAATGAACATCAGAGAATGATAGAAAGGGACAAGGAGAGTAAATATACCAGCAATCAAAACTGGATTCTGAATATCACAAAAATGGAAACAAAAAGTGGTGTTTCTGCATGTGTGCTGCACTGTAACAAAAGTAAATGAATTGTCTGCACACATTAAAGAGAATAATTATGATCCGAGACTCCTTACAGAGACATGGCTTCAGGATGACAAGGATTGGATCCTGAATATCGAGGGGGTAGTCAAATGGGAAGCTAGGTAAAGGTAGAGGGTTGCCACTGCTAATCAAAGCACTGACCACAAGGTAGTCTGGTGTCGGCTCTGATTTCAGGTCCTCATTTCTCTGTCCTCTGATCTCCCTGTTCCCACAGAATAAGATGTCAGTCTGTTCTCAGCTCTACTGGATTTCTGCTGAAGCTTTGACGCCCACCCCCTCTTTGAATATTTTATTGTTCCAGAAGGTGTACAGTCAGTCAATCAAAGCCCAATGCACAATCTCCCAGTCTCTCAACCAACCAGACACAAAAGTGTAGTCATAGCAGAGAATCAAACAAGAAAAATGAAACAACATGAGAAATAAATAGGTGCTAGTGCTTAATGTCTGTTCATTAGGAAGCAAACCAGAAATAGGGCTCTCCCAGGATTCTGATTGTGCCCAACTTGAGGATTCTCTCTCCCTTACATCTAACTGTTAGTATCCAGCTATGATTTACAATATTTGCACCAGAAATGAAGCATCTTATCAAATAGAGATAGACACGTACAGCACGGAAGTAGACTTTCTCTCTCTCACGCTTGCGTACACACAAAAGTCCATGGGGGTGAATTTTTATTTGCAGATACATCCTATTTTGCTTAAAAATGCACAATCTGCAGGCATATTAAATACATGTAATATTTTGAAAATTTGACTTTGGAAATAGAACAAGGTTTGGACTCTGACCTCACACATTTAATGCTTTGTCTGAGCTGAGATGTTATCTTTTGTTACAAAACCTTAAGTTATGTTGAGAAGTGCCTTACAGGAAGTTGGAGATTTACATATTAATGATGCCTGCAACCCATTTGAAAAGATGAAAGACTTAACAATCCAGGTTTGTTCAATATATCATTTCAGTGGCAGGACACTGCAATGTTTTTCCATAAATTCTGTCCCTTATGATCTTATTCTTCACAACCACTTGATGAAAGAGTTTCGTGCCGAAAGCCAGTGCTTCTAAATAGCTTGATGTTATGTGATTTTTAACTTTGTCCAGGTTAGGGTGGATTTGCCATGCTCAAATTACCCATAGTGTCCAGGTTAGGTGCATTAGTCAGGGGTGAATGTAGAGAAATGGGAGTTACTTTCTGGAGGGTCAGGTGGACACGTTGGGTCGAGTAACCTGCTTCCACACTGTGGGGACTCTCTGAAGAGAAGAGATTTCTGCAAACTATGCAGGGCAGCACAGGTGTCTCCATGTGAGTTTGTGCGTCTATTCAGTTGCTGCAAGTCAACAATTGAACACCAGAATGAAAAATAATTTGAAAAAGTGGGTGAGAAAAGAGAGTATTGTGCTCACAGATGTTGGACAGAGGAAGAAAGTTGCAGTCTGGGGTGAAGCTCAATCTTCATCCAGAGAAAGGAGCAGCATCTGTAATCAAATAGACAGAGTCATAGATGTACAGCATAGAAACAGACCCTTCACTCGAACCTGTCCATGTGGAGCAGATATCCTAACCCAATCTAGTCCCACTTGCCAGCACCTGACCCATATCCCTCCAAACCCTTCCTATTCATAAACCCATCCAGATGCCTTTTAAATGTTGCAATTGTACGAGTGTCCACCACTTCCTCTGGCAGCTTACTCCTTAAATGCACCAAACTCTGCGTGGAAAAGTTGCCCCTCAGAATTCTTATATCTTTCCCCTCTCACTGAAAACCTATGTCTCTAGTCCCCCCCTCCGCCACTGACTCCAGGGAAACGACCTTGTCTATTTATCCTATCCTTACTCTTCATAATTTTATAAACCTCTAAAAGCTTCTGACCCTCCAGAGAAAATATCCCTGGCCTACTCAGCCTCTTCTTGTAGCTGAAACCCTCCAACTCTGGCAACAGCCTTGTAAATCTTTTCTGATCCTTTTCAAAGTTTCACAACACCTTTCCGATAGAAAGGAGACAAGAGGTGGATGCAGCATTCCAAATGTGGCTTAACCAATGTCCTGCACAGCCACAACGTGACCTCCCATACTCAATGCTGTGACCAATAATGGAAAGCATACCAAACACTGCCTTCACTATTCTGTCTACCCGACACTCCATTTTCAATGAAGTATGAACCTGCACTCCAAGGTCTCTTTATTCTGCAACACTCCCCTGTCAGTCCTGCCTGGATTGCTTGACCAAAATGTATTTCTCTAAATTAAACTCCATCTCCCATTGGTCTATCTGATCAATTCTAATTTATAGTGAACTCTTTTTCTTTCATTCCACAGAAGCTGAAAGTCTCCATTCCTTCATACTCACCCTTGATGCTGCCTGACCTGTTGTGATTTTACAACACCACACTATGATCTTCAGCATCTGCAGTAGTCATTTTTCCAACATTTCCAGAGTCTGCTCCCCCGCCCCCCAGATTCACTCTCTTCCGTTTCAGTTGCTGCAAGTCAACAACTGAGGCCCTGAATGAAAAATAAATGGAAAACGAGGGTGAGAAAAGAGTGCCATACTCACAGATGTTGGACAAAGGAAGGGAGTTAGTCTGGGGTGAAGCTCAATGTTCATTTAGAGAGAGAGGAGCAGCAGCAGCAGCTTCAGAAGGACATGGTCCACCTTCCACATTCAGACAGTAGGGGGGGGGCTCTGATTGCCAGGAGGATAAGTTTCCTTCCAGTCCGCCAATGCTCTCCATTGGTCAATAAAGGTCACGAGCCGTTTCCGGGGACAGCGACGAGCATGCAGTTTTTGCTGACACCGGCTAACCCGCACAGACCTTGCTGACACCGAGGAGCATGTGCAGTATGCTCTGGAGATGCTGCTGTTACTGACAGATTTTAATTGGTCAAATGCCAATAGGGAAAAAAAGAGTAGAGCCACAATTTTGTTCTCCTGTAGCTTGAAGTAACCGTCCATGCTTGTCGCTATTTTTGTTATTTGTCTTACCGACACCACTCATGACTTTGTAAGTCTCAATAAGGTCACCCCTCAACCTCCTGCGCTCCACTGAAAAAAGTTCCGATCTCTCCTCATAACTCAATCCCTCCAGTCCTGGCAACATCCTGGAAAATGTTTTCCAAACCCCCTCCAATAGTATTCTTCCTATTACAGGGCGACCAGAACTGTACTCAGTACTCAAAGTGGCTTCACCAACATCCTGGACATCCTCAACATGATGTCCCAACTCCTACCTCAACGGTGTGAACAATGAAGGCAATGTTGCTAAATGCCTTCTTAACCATCCTGTGTCCCAGCAATGCACCTTTCAAGAACAATGTACCTGAAAGCCACCATGTCTCTCTGTTCTACAACACGACCCAGTGCCCTACCATTACCTGTACAAGTCCTGCCCTTTTTAGCAAAATGCAACCCCTCGCTTTATCCACAACTCTGTCATAAACATGCTGTCTCTCAGACACACACACATATGCACCACCCACCCCAACCAAAATACTCACCCTCTTACAGACTTATACTCCAATCACACTCACACTTTACCAAGCATGCACACACGCAAACACACACTCACACACAGATAATAGTCTATGGGGTGAATTTGCATTTGCAGATACATTCAATTTTGCTCAAAAAGTGCACAATCTGCAGGCAGTTAATCCATGTAACATTTTATAAATTCCTACTTTGGAAATAGAACCAGTCTGATTCAAGCAAGAGTGGGATGCAGACAGACTTGAACCTCACAGCTTTCATGCATTACATGAGCTGAGATGTCACCTATTTTTATAAAACCTTTATAAAACATTTGAGAATGGGGACTTAAAAGTAGTTCTGGGGTTTATATATGAATGAACTGAAACCTGCAACCCATTCTAAAAGATGAAAGACTTACTATCATTCTAGGTTTGTTCAATATATCCCATCAGTTGCATGACACTGTGATCTTTTGCTATAAATTGTGTCTTATGATCCTGCTCTACAGCTACCCGATGAAGGAGCATCGCTCTGAAAGGTAGTGCTTCCAAATAAACCTATTGGACTATAACTGGTCTTGTGTTTTTAACTTTGTCTACCCCAGTCCAACACTGGCTCCTCCACATCATTTCTAGTGGAGACAGCCCATACCTCCCGGTGCTGTCTGTGAACATTACGATGCCGATGAAATGACGCAGTAACCGCACTCCTGAAAAATTTACAATTTCAAATGATATTAGCTAGTCATTCACTGCTCCATCTGATACATGACATTGGAAACTTAGTGCAGGAGGCTGAAAGAAATGAGCAGCTTTAACACAAAAACCTCTTGGAGGTCAAAGCTTTCAACTGTACCATTCAAAATCAGAGACAATTACACAGAGTGGTGAACTTAGCCCAGACAATCACAAAGGTCAACCTCCCATCTGTATAATCCATCCATCAAGCCCACTGTCAAGGAAAGGCTTCCAGCATTCTCAAAGACCCATCACAGCCTGGCAATGTTTGTCTTCAACCTCTACCATCGGGGTGTATAGTACAGAAACCTGAACACATACACCAGCCAGTTTTGAAACAGTTCCTACCACACTGTCATTAGAATACTGAATGGACTCTCAAATCTTAACATTCGCCTGGACCTGTGTTTTTGTTTTTGCAGCTGTTTATTTATTATTTACATATCTTTGCTACTTAACTCAGATCTGCCTGTACTGCTCACAAGACAAAGCTTTTCACTGTATCGCGGCGCACGTGACAATAAATCAATTCAATGAGAGTCTGAGCCCTTCAGTAAATTCAGGTAACCTTTACTGCGACCCAACTTTGTTACAACTGCAGATCCCCTCCAGCAAAAAGGTGTTGAGAATGTAGCTTTTTCTTTTAAACAGCTCAAAGGCCCAAGTGCTCACACTTCTCCCACCCCCCACTTTCTTTACTATTGGTCAGCACCAAGCTGTCCCTTTGTAATTGGATCCTTGGTACAGCCTGAACCTGTATTGCCTCACTGAGCAATTTCAACCCACACTCTGTATCCAAGTACATTTCTCCGCACTCATTTGCTGGGGGTGGCAGTGTAGAGTCAACCACACTGCTATGGGTCTGGAGTCACGCAAAGGCCAGACCGGGTAAAGGATGCAGCTGGTTTTCAGTATCAGTGGGACTGGATGAGAGACCCTACTGTTGCAGCGCACTGAGTGTGGAGTCTGAAACAGATATACGGGCCTGGAAAGAGGAATTCACAGCAGGGAGGGCCTGTACACAATTTTGTGTGCAGCTGAAGCTTTAGCCACGAAGAAACCTGAGGAATCCCGTCCTGTGGTGAAACCGTGGAAGTGTGGCAACTGTGGGAAAGGCTTCTGTTTCCCGTCTGTGTTGGAGACTCATTGCCGCAGTCACACCGGGGAGAGGCCGTTCTCCTGTCCTGACTGAGTGAATCCTTTCCCACAACGGCAGTTTCCTTCCCTAAAAAGGACATGAGTGAATCAGATGGGGGTTTTCTCCAGCTCCCCCCACCCATGAAAACAGTTTCATCATAAGATTCTGAACCCAGATTTCTGACCAAATTCCAACTCCGCCATCTGACTCAGCGGGATTCGAACCCAGGAATCTCCGGAACTGGGTTGATAATCCAGTCAATAGCGGTACTCTGTCATCACTCCTTCAATGCCCTTGCGATGGCACATGAACTCTCTGGTGCCTCCGCAGGTGGGAGGAGCGGGTGAAGCCCTTCCCACAGTGAGAGCAGTTGAACGGCCTCTCCCTGGTGTGGACCCACCGGTGTCTCAGCAGGTTGGAGGAATCGCTGAAGGCCTTCCCACACTCGGGGCAACTGAAGGGCCTCTCCCGTGTGGACCCACTGGTGCCTCAGCAGGGCAGAGGCCTGGGTAAAGCCCTTTCTGCACTCGGGGCAGGTGAATGGCCTCTCCCCCGTGTGGACCCGCTGGTGGGTCAGTAGGTTGGAGGAATTGACGAAGCCCTTCTCACAGTCATGGCAGGAGAACAGCCTCTCCCCGGTGTGACTGCGCCGATGAGTCTCCAACACAGACGGGAAACAGAAGCCTTTTCCGCAGTTGCCACACTTCCACGGTTTCACCACAGGGCAGGACTCCTCGGGTTTCTTCATGGCTAAAGCTTCAGCTGCACACAAAGTTGTGTACAGGCCCTCCCTGCTGTGAATTCCACTTTCCAGGCCGGTATATCTGTTTCAGGCTGCACACTCAGTGCGCTGCAACAGTAGGGTCTCTCATCCAGTCCCACTGATACTGAAAACGCACTCAAGCAGGAACCAAAAGCTTTGCTCCTTCTCATAGATCCATAGTTGAAAATTGTTGTGGTCTCAATGGATTGAATGACTGTCAGACATTGACATCAAAGTGAGGATTGAAGTCACTGGATAGTCAGAGTCGGAAAGTGCGGCACTGGCAAAACACAGCAGGTCAGGCAGCATCTGAGGAGCAGCAAAGTCTGTTTCGGGCATAAGCCCTTCATCTGCTGATGTTGAAACTTCCGTCTTCAGATCTTCAAATACTCTGTTAAAAGAGATTACAAAAGTCGTCACTCTCAGTCCAGGATAGAAATTCAGAACAAGGAATTTTACTTGCCGTTGAACATTCTTTTCTTTTGTTATTTCATAAATTTGAAAGCACCATCCCACACTCTCTCCCCCTCTGTTCTCACTCTGCTCTAACAAATTCTCCTGAAGGTGCTGATTCAGCATCTTACAGGGACAGAAAAGCAAAAACGTCAGGACTGACATCACTGAATTTTGGATAACTCCACCTGAAAGTTAATATCTTTCACAACAACATTGGGATATTGCCGAGAGTGAGCAGGTCTGATTTTGGGGAGTAAAACAAGTGTAAATTCAGATTGAACTTGCAATATAGCTTCTTGAGAAAAAAAAAGACACGAAATGATTAACATCCCCGGGAAGTGGGAGTGGAATGAGATATTAAGGCTTTGACACAGACACCAGAGAGAGACTGAACATACAGACGTGGCAAATGTCTAGTGGAAAGCCAGAGTCAGAGATATACAGCACAGAAACTCTCAGTCCAACTTGTCCATGCCGACCAGATATCCCAAATTAATATCGCCCCGTTTGCCAGCACCTGGCCTCTTCCTCTGTACCCTTCCAATTCATATACCCATCCAGATGCCTTTTAAATGCTGTAATTGTACCAGCCTCCACCACTTCCTCTGGTAGCTCATTCGTTGCAAGCACCACCTTCTGAATGAAAAAGATGCCCGAGGTCCCTTTTAAATCTGCTCCCCCACCCCACAGCCCTCACCCTGAACCTCTAGCTCTGGGCTCTCCCATCCCAAGGAAAAGGCCTTGTCTATTTACCCTATCCATGCCTCTCATGATTTTATAAACGTCTATAAGGTCACCTCTCAGCCTCCGGCGTGCAAGGGGAAACAGCCCAGTCTGTTTGGCCTCTCGCTATCACTCACACCCCCTGGCTACATCATTGTAAGTCTTTTCTGAACCCTTTCCAGCTTCACAACATCTTTCCAATAGGAGGGAGACCCGAATTGCACACAATCTCCCAAAAATTGCAGTGGTTCTGTTGGCCAATGGCAATTTAATTCCAAAATGTTAATTCCTTCATGAGAAGGGAATAATTGGCAATGTAGCTGTGAGAGGTCCCTTGCGGAAGAGTGAAGAACTGAGTGAGAATTTTCCATTACGATGGAGAGCAACAGAGTTGATACTGAGACTGGGGACTTAAATCTAAAGCAAGGAAATTACAGGCACAAAAAGGCTGCAACAAACGAGGGCACATTATTGAAAGAAATGACAGACATTTAGATAGCACCTGGAGTAACTGCAATAGTTGTTCCATCCTGTCTGAAAAATAAAACAAAAGGTGGCCCAGCCACAGCGAACAAGGGATATTATGGGCAGGACTGGATCCAAAGAAGTGGCATACAAATTAGCTAAAAAAAAGTAGCTAATCTGAAGACTGGGAGCAGTTCAGGTTTCAACAAAAGGATTGATTAAAAGGGGAAAATGGGGTATGCGAAGAGGGAAAAAAAAGGATTGGTGAAAACAATTACAATTAGAAACCGGCAAAGTTCTCATGTGGAACAAAGATGGCAGACCAATTAACCACATATGTTGCTGATATAATCACAAAAGGAGGGCACAAGTAACGTCCCCAAAATGTTGGGGAACACATGGTCCATTGAGAGCAGAACTGAAGGAACTGAGTAGTCATAGGGAAATGGTGTTGGAGAAATTGATGGGATTAAAAGTTTACAAATCCCCAGCACCTGGTAATCCACACCCCAGACTATGGCCCGAGATGCATCATGCAGTTGTCCAATTTAGGCTGATCTTAGCAGGACTTCAACACATAATGATAAGGTCTTTGGGAGTATTGCTTAACAAAGAGACCTTGGAGTCTAGGTTCATAGTTTCTTAAAAATACATGAGGAAGTGCGGTGGAGATGGTGGATTCATTAGTTATAATATTCCAAACTTCTCTAGATGTGAGAAAGATTCATTGAGTTTATTTAAGACTGAGATAGGTAGGTTGTTGATTGTCACGGTGATCAAAGGTTATGGGGAGAAAGTGGGAGAATGGGGTTGAGAAACCAGTCATCCATGGTGGAGATGGGCTGAATGGCCTCATTTCTACTCCTATATCTATGGTTCCAGTGGATTTGAAAAATGCTAATGTAACATCTGTATTCAAAAAGGGAGGGAGGCAATATGTGGGAAATTGCAGACCAGTTAGTTGAACACCTGTTGTTAGAATCAATTATCAAGGAAGCAATATCAGAACGTTTTGAAAGTCAAAACTCCATTCATCATGGTTTTATGAAGGGCAAATCAGATTTGACTAAGTTCTTCAAAGATGTAACAAGCAAAGAGGATAACGGTGATCCTGTAGATTTAATATATCTGGCCTTTCAGAAGGCATTTGCTAAAGTGCCACACAAAAAGTTACTTCACAGGTGGGATCATATGGGATTAGGGGTAATTTATCAGCTTCAATAGGTGACTGGCTGATCGGCAGAAGACAGACAGTCCGAATCTATGGCTTTTTTTCTGGACAGCAAGATGTAACTAGTGAGGTGCCACAGGGTAGGGTCCTTGGACCCCAGCTATTTACAATCCACATTAGTGACTTGGATACAGGGATAAAAGGCTCTTTTGCCAAATTTGTAAATGACACAAAAATAGGTGGGACGGTAAATTGCAATGAGGAAATAAGAACCTTACAAATGGATATAGATAGGTTAGGAGAGTGGGCCCAAATGTGGTAGATGGAGTTTAAGGTGGATAAGTGTGAGATCATGCATTTTGGTCAAAAAAAGGAAGGTGACCTACTGTCTAAATGGGAGAGACTTTGGGGTGCTCTGGTGCAGAGGGATCTGGGTATCCTCATTAATGAGTCACAGAAAACTAGCATGCAGGTACAGTAGATCAGAAAGAAAGTGAATGCAATGTTGGCTTTGATAGCTAAAAGAATAGAATACAAAAGGTAAGGAAATGTTGCTGCAACTATACATGGCATTGCTAAGGCCGGACCTGGAGGATTGTGCCCAGTTTTAGACCCTTATTTCCCCTTATATGGTTATGGTAGGGGATTTAACTGTCCTAACATAGACCGGGACTGCCATAGGTTTAAGGATTTCGTTGGAGAGGAATTTAAGTGTGTACAAGAAAATTTCTGATTCAGTATGTGGATGTACCTTCTAGAGAAGGTGCAAAACCTGACTTACTCTTGGGAAATAAGGCAGCGCAGGTGACAGAGGTATCAGTGAGGGAGCACATTGGGTCAGGGACCATAATTCTATTAGTTTTAAAATAGTGATGGAAAAGGATAGACCAGATCTAAAAGTTGAAGTTCGAAATTGGAGGAATCCTAAGTCTGACAGTATTAGGCAAGAACTTTCAAAAGCTAATTGGGGGCAGATGTTCGCAGGTAAAGGGACGGCTTGAAAATGGGAAGCCTGCATAAATGAGATAATGAGGAGACCAGAGGTGTTATATTCCTGTTGGGGTGAAAGGAAAGTCTGATAGGTGTAGGGAATGCTGGATGACTAGAGAAATTGAGGGTTTGATTCAAAAAAGAAGGAAGCATATGTCAGGTATAGACAGGATAGATCGAGTCAATTCTTAGAAGAGTATAAAAAGGTACGAAGTATAAACAAGTATACTTAAGAGTGAAATCAGGAGGGCAAAAAGGGGACATGAGATAGCTTTGGAAAATAGGGTGAAGGAGAATCAAAAGGGTTTTTACAAATACATTAAGGACAAGAGGGTAACTAGGGAGAGAATGGGGCACCTCAAAGATCAGCAAGGTGGATTGTGTGTGGAACCGCAGAAAATGGGGGAGATACTAAATGAGTATTTTGCATCAGTATTTCCTGTGGAAAAGGTTATGGAAGATATAGACTGTAGGGAAATAGATGGTGACATCTTGAAAAATATCCATATTACAGAGGTAGTGGTGCTGGATGTCTCGAAACACAAAGGTGGATAAATACCTGGGACCTTATCAGGTGCCCCTAGAACTCTGTGGGAAGCTCGGGAAGTGATTGCTGGGCCCCTTGCTGAGATATCTGTAAATCAATAGTCACAGGAGAGGGACCAGAAGTCCAGAGGTTGGTTAACTTCTGAACTAAATTTTTCTTGCTAATGTACCATTGCCTTGCTGATTGCTTGTTGCTCCTGTCTGACAACTGGCATTGATTGGTGTAGGAGGACGCTGAGGCCCCTTTGTACGCCCATTTCTGATGAAAGACCCATGCCCAAAACGGCGACTCTCCTGCTCCTCCGCTGCTGTCTGACCTGCTGTGTTTTCCCGGCACCACATTTTTCGACTCTGATCACCAGTTCTCACTTTATCCACATCCCAATATATCACCATTTAAATAATGCACCTCCTTTCTGCTTTTTTTGGCAGCAAATGCTATAACTTCACATTGTGCTACTGTATTTGCCATGTGTTTGTCAACTGTGGACTTCTCTACATCGGGGAGACCAAGAGTAAACTTGAGGAACGGTTCGCCGAGCATCGCGGCCGGGTCCGCAGAGACGGACGGGTCCTCCCAGTCACCACCCATTTTAATGCCCCGTCTACAGTTCCCCCAACACTCTCCCCCTCCGCCACGAAGAAGGTTTACACCCAAAACATCGCCTTGTGCTGGCTGGCTTAGTGTGTTCTTGCAGTCTCCTGCCGATGTATTTTGCCAATTGAGACACAGACCTGGACCAATTTTTCCAGTGTATGTCTCTGCCTGGATTCACTCCTTTTCATTTCAGTTGCCGCAAGCCAACAACCGAACCCCAAATTGAAAAAAATGTGAAATGGAAAAAGTGGGTGAGAAAAGAGACGACCATACTCACAGATGTTGGACGGAGAAAGGAGGTTGTAGTCTGGGGTGAAGCTCAATCTACATTCCAAAGAGAGGAGCACGAGCAGCAGCTTCAGAGGCTCGTGGTCCAACTTCCGCATTCAGACAATGCGGTGGTTCTGATTGGCAGGAAGACCAATCTCCTTCTGGTCCTCCAGGGCTTCCGATTGGTCCATCAAAAACAGGTCGCGCGCCTTTCGTTTGGGCAGCGATGAGCATGCGCACTGCGTTGCTGACGCCAGCAAATATTGGCAATATACTCTTGTGGGGATGTTAGTTTTACGGACAGATTTTAAGTCTCCAAATGCAAATAGGAAAACAAAGGTAGAACAACAATTTTGTTCCCCCGTGGCTCGACATTTTATTGCTTTTGCATTTTGTCTGGCTGATCAACTTTTGTATGTCTTTTCCGCAAATTTGGGGGGGGCCCAGAACTAGAGGGCATAGGTTGAGGATGAGAGGGGAAAGTTTACTGAGGATCTTAAGGGCCAACCTTTTTGCACAAAGGGTGGTATGTGTATGCAATGAAGTGGTGGAGGCTGGTACAGTTACAATATTTAAAATGCATTCTCATAGGGCTATGAATAGGAAGGATTCAGAGGGAAATGGGCCAAATGCTGGCAAATGGGTCACGAGATTAATTTAGTTTGTTTCTGTGCTATACAAATCTATGACTCTATTTTGACATAGTCAGAACCAATTTCATGAGACTAAGAATAGGCCATTCACCCCTTACAGCCTGTCCTGAGCTGTGGCCTAACTGCGCCTATTTCAATGCAAGTTTCAGAAGATTTCAGCAGCTCTTAAAAATTGAACATGCTTTCAGACTTTAATGATGTTTCTGAATGTATCATTTTAGCTATTCTCAATTTTAAAGATCAGCCATTTGTCACCCGTCCTGACTCCCAGTTGAGTCATCACCATCTATTCTCTCTCTCTTCTGAAAAGGCCTTGATACAGTGATCAAAGAGGGCTCGAAGCATGAGAAAGGATGGGGAGAAAAGAGAGAGAATGGATGAGAGGGCAGAGGGTGGTGTGTAGAGAAACAGAAAATGAGCAGGAACAGAGGGTGGGTGTTTTAAAAAATTCTCAAGGTCAAGGACCAGGCTCGCAGGAAAGTAGTCTGACACAGAACAAACAGCCAAGAGGCGAGTCTGCTAGAATATAAGTGTTTTATTCCCCGCAGCGTCGCCACAACCAGGTCTCGTACTTACAACGGGTCTGGTTTATACTCACTCTACGTGTTACCGGAACTGGGAGCCGTCAGTTCTCGTAGAACGGTTGCCAACAACCCACGCTCGGCGGTTAAACGCAACCCCGGAGCAGACTCTACCGAACTGGAGACTTTTCCAGCTGATATACTCTTTTCCAGATATAAACATTCATGTGAACAGCAGAGCAAGGCTAAAAAACACATTCCATTCTGGTTACATACAGATAAGAAGATTCACACGGGAAGGTGTATAATAAGATTCACACGGGACTAAGCGACACCTTCCATTTTCGGTTAGATTCACACATGTATTGGGACACAATTTTAACCCTTTCACCACATTCCACTGCTTGGCCCAATACATGTGTTGCATTATGATTCACACATGTATTGGGACATAATTTTACACCACATTCCACTGCTTGGCCCAATACATGTGTTACATTATGCCCACATGTATTCTTTCTAACAAGCGCCTACGTACACGCCAAATATACAAGCAAGTCAGGACATTACAGCATGTTAAAATCACCAGGACCATTACCAGGATCGACAAGGGTGGGAACAGGAATGTCCCCGCAGTGGAGGACATACCACTCAATATGTCCCACCAATGATGAGCTGACTCCACGTCCACTACACGGGCAGCATGTACTACCTCCTGTCCATGTATAAAGGTAGACACCGTAACCTTGGTGACATTGGTTTGATGCTTTCGTAATATCTGCTTAAGCTCCTCGGATCGGTCCAATGCTCGCTTAAACCGATCCAGGGAAATGTTCCAAGGATTCATCAGCACTTTCCACTGCACCTTGGTAAAGTGGCGAGCACTGCTATAAGTGGTCAACAAATAGGTGTGATTCTGCCAGTGCCACTGATAGACATTTGAGAGGCATCCCGAGAACGGTGCTGAGGGAAGCATAGGATGTGGATTATTGGTAGCCACACAGAGCGTGTGTGGCCCAATCTGCCACATCATGTCCCTTGGAGTCTCAACAGTCCATTCGCACAGGGCCGTTCCCTTAGTCAAGCAAGGGTCCCGATACCTGTCCATCAGTAGACAAGTTTTCCCCTGATCAGTCTGTTCACAAGCGGACAGATCATAGGTAATATTGGTATCTGGGCTAAACCACTGTCCCCTTGTCTTCAGAAAATAATATCCAGAAGATGTAATCACTGGTAATACATAATATCGACAGACCGTAACAGTGTGGGTTACATTCATGGTAACAAAGTATCCGTTACACATAGTTGTGTTACACCATGTTCGCTCTGGATGGGTTACCATCCACAATTTCTCAGATACATTCCATAGTCCCCTCCACGCTTGTACATTGGGGGATGTTACCACACGCAAAAAGCGTTCTTTCTGTATTTGAGCATGCAACATTTGAATATGACAGGCAGTCCAATTTAACTGAGCCGTAATGTTCTCAAACAGTTCCTGAGTGGCACCCCAGACATCCAGTTCCCATTGCAGAGATCGTATCATTATTTCAGCTGTCTCTCCTTGAGTCATCATTACGGATGGCATCCACCTTCCAATAGTATGTAGTCCTTGTGAGGTGGCCTGTCCCGTGTTAGATAATTTAGTACGGGTCACCTCAGAGTCAATGGCATTCGAGATACCCATAACAGTTCCTGCGCCTCCCAGCAGGGTGTCGTACCACGCTCGTCGCCGCCTCTTGGTATGACACTCGGGTATGAGGGGCAACTGTACCCGCCAATGAACATCAGTGTGCAGTACCGCCCGGGCCATCTGTTGACAAGTTGACATAATAGGGGCCAACTGTGTTCGATGCGACCGCACGCCCCCCGTGGCTGGCCCGCCCCGCGTGGGGTTTAATAACGCCTCAGACGGGGCGTTCGTCGAGGGCAGTACCATTATTAACCACATGAATCGATGACGATTCCGAATATCGGTGGCATTGCGCAGCCACAGATCTTCCCCCCGAGCTGTGACGCTCCAATGAGTCCCCGTTGTCCCGCATGTCTGGGTGCGTCGGTCCCACAAACACGTCTTGACTTGGGCATTTACCACCAGGGTGCAATTAGGCGGTATGAACGATATGTCATATTTTTCCCCATCCCGGCGCATGTAGCACTGTGCACATGTGTACAATTGACAGTCGCTGGTGAGAGTCAGAACAACGCACTGCTGACCGGGTTCACATGTAAAATTGTCCTGCGTCCGTCGCTGGCTACTGGCCTCCCACCACACCTCATGGCAGGCGACCGGTACCAGCGTCCAGGCCGTGATACCGATGCCCCCTGGAGTGGCCATCCGATCGCGAACATCGCCAATAGGAGTCGCAATCCCCATGACCACCCCATGTTCAAGGCGGAGGGCCAGCCTGCGGGTGCATAGCAATTACAACATTATTTAGGTCTCACGTAAGTAGCACTGGTTCGCCGGGACGTTTGCCCAGGTCGGGTCCCCGGGGTACATAATGGTGACCAGACTGTCCTTCCCCGTGCTATGATTTCGGCCGGCCTGGGGGGGCCGGTCGTCTGGCGCACCCATACCTTGGCCCCCTTAGTGTCAGTAGACCCAAATCCCCCCGTCCCACGCTCAGTAACCGTAACGGGAGCTCCCGTCTCTTCCACCGTTGTAAGGTTACATGGCTTAATGACCAATTGCGCTATTCTGTCCCCCTTCTGTATCACGTAAGGTTCAGCGGTGATGTTGACCAGGATCACCCCCAACTCCCCTTGGTAGTCCGCGTCAATTACGCCTGCCATCACATCAATCCCCTTTAGTGACAGTCCCGACCGCGGGAGGATATGCCCATAGGTTCCAGGGGGACAAATCAATCCTAATCCGGTCTTAATCACCGTAGGTTTCTGTTGGATCAAAGTCTGGGCAGTTAGTGCTCGTAGGTCCAGTCCAGCCGAAGCCGGCGTGGCCCTTACGGGAATATCAGCTTCCTCAGCGAATTTCCACATTTTAATAGGCTGAGTCTTTGGGGTATCACATACTCGTATCATCCTATTCAAGGGTGTTACCCCATTTCCTAATGGGCGGTTATTAATTTGTTTCACCACCCGAATTAGTTGCTTCTTCCAACCTGTTAAGTCATTGCAACCTCCTGCTTTTCGTAGTGAGGACTTCAGAAGCCCATTCATTCGTTCTATAAGTCCCGCAGCTTGTGGGTGATAGGGTACATGATAAACCCATTCCACGTGGTTATCGTGACACCACTGCTTTACCGCCCTTCCTGTGAAATGGGAGCCATTGTCACTCTGGACCTGTATGGGCAATCCATAAAATTGTTCAATCAAATCTAAACATCGCAAGGTAGCCTGTTGATTGTTGTGACGACAGGGATGGGCTACCAAAACCCCAGACATAGTGTCCACAGCTGTACATATGTGGTTACATCCTTGTGAGGAGGGTAAGGGACCCACAAAGTCCATTTGCCAGCTCTGTCCCGGACCATCCCCCCGATGGATATGTCCCATCATGTGTTGGGGCACTCCCTGCCGCTGATGTTGACACTGCTCACACTGGTTTACTGCAGTCTTAACATCATCTACCATAAGATCTATTCCTCGGTCTCGAGCCCATTGCAAGGTTCCTTGCACTCCCCAGTGCCCAGCCTTAAGGTGTGCCCATCTAGCTAGGTCCACTGAGGTGCCCCTTTGCACCATCATGGTTCGGACGATACCATCCACATATCGGTTATGTAGAGCTTCCACATCATTTCGAGATGTATGGGCATCTACGTGGGTGATGTATATGACCAGGTATTGAGCTTTCTCCCATATATCTTCCCATAACTGTTTACCCCATACTTCCCTATTCTGGATCATCCACTGATTGGCCTGCCAAGTTGGCATCCATTGTGTCATGCCGTTAACCACTGACCACGAGTCAGAGAACAAACAAACTCCCATGACCCCTGCTTGCATGACTACCACATGCACTGCTTTTAATTCTGCCCACTGACTACTTTTTCCCTCCCCTAATTCTTCTAGGGTAGTGCCTTGTTTTGGGTTAAAGGCGGCAGCTTTCCATCTACGCTGTCCCGCTTTCCATTGGGCTGACCCATCTACGAACCAAGCCGTGGCTTGTTCATCCGGGGTCAGTTCATCATACCGTTTTCCCATCTTAACGGGTGATTCCTTGTATTCAATCACCTCAAACCGTTTTTCCCCTTCCTCAGGGGCCTCCGCCACTTGCTCATGTAGGACTGACACTCCTTTCTGTCCAGTCCGCACTCTCTCCGACACATACCATTTCCATTTAATGATGCTGCTCTCTTGGGCAGTTCCTATTCGGTGGGTAGTGGGGTCACTAAGTACCCACGGAAGAATAGGGATAGCTGTTCTCATGATCACTTCATGTCCAATGGTCAGGGCTTCGGTTTCCACCAAGCCCCAGTAGCATGCTAATAACTGTTTCTCAAAGGGGGTATACCGTTCCCCTGCCGGGGGTAATTTTCGGGACCAAAATCCCAGTGGCTTACGGGTTCTTCCCTGTTTTTGCCATAAGCTCCAATTGGCATAATCCCCCTGTGCTGAGACTTGCAGTTCTACAGGTCCTGACTGTATCTTTCCCAAGGATACAGCTTGCTGTATCGCTTGCTTGGCCATTTCAAATGCAGTTTGGTGGACCTCCGTCCATTCGAACGCTGCCTTTTTCCTCGTAACTCGATACAAAGGTTTTAAAATTTGTCCTAAATGGGGAATATGCTGTCTCCAGAATCCGAATAACCCAATAAATTGCTGCACGTCCTTCTGGGTGTGAGGGACGGCAAAGACCTGAATCTTATTTTTAGCTTTCGCAGTGATTTCCCTTTCCCCCTTGTTCCACACGATTCCTAAGAATTTTACCGTTTGTGAGGGACCCTGGATTTTGGCTGGGTTGATCTCCCACCCATATCCTCGCATATGTTGAACCAGTTGGTCCAGCAATTCCTGAACCTGCTTCTGACTTGTCCCCTGTATCATCATATCGTCAATATAGTGCGAGATCATCACTTCGTCAGGCACTTTAAAGGCAGCCAAGTGTTCTGCAACTATCCGGTGGCAGATAGTAGGGCTATGCAGATATCCTTGGGGCAATCGCGTGAACGTGAATTGTCTACCCTCCCAAGTGAATGCGAACTGTTCCTGCCTATCTTCGGGAATAGGAATTGTGAAGAAGGCATTAGCCAAATCAATTACTCCGTACCACACCCCTGGATGATGTTGGATTCGTCCTATAATAGTGACGGCATCCGGGACCGCTGCCGTCAAGGCCGGAGTGTGACGGTTTAGTTGCCGATAATCTACCGTCATCCGCCATGACCCATCGGCTTTATGTACGGGCCATAAGGGGTTATTCCACGCCGTGGTGCATGTCCTAAGCACTCCCGCTTCCAAATAATCCTTAATTGTGGCGGATATTTCTTTATGTCCGCCGGGAATCCTATACTGTCTAAGACTTATTACGCGATCGGCGATCGGGATGGGGAAGGGGTCCATTTTAACCTTTCCCACTAACACCGTCCTACAGCGCAAAGCCATTTTCGTGATTCCAAATTCGAACTTCCCTTGTTGGAGGTGAAGTGTTAAACCGGCCAGAATGTCCATTCCCAGGATCCATTCTCTAACCGGTGTAATGATAATTGAATAAGTTTTAATGGGCATTGTACCTATCTTTAGGGGCAATTGTACTGTTTTTCCTTCAATCAGATTACCTCCCAGCCCAACCAGCGTGACTGGGGTTCCTTTAAACTTATGGGGCATCCCATAGATTAAGGTGGCCTCCGCCCCTGTGTCCACTAGAGCCATAACAGTTTGGACGGATTTGCGCCAATAGATAGTCAATGATACATGAGGTCGAATGTCGTCTGCTGACCATTGGCTCGTTCGTGGGCAAACCCTTGGGGCTTGGCCCGATTCCTTTTTTTCCTCCCATTCATCTTCCCCAGACAGCACTGGGTAAAGACGTTTGCCTCGCCCTTCTTTGTTCTTGCCTTTCTTACTAGGTTTCCGGCCACGCCTATCCACTTTATAACACTCTCGGAGGGGAGGCCGTACCTCCTCCTCCTCCTCGTCCTCCGAGGATTCCCCACCGCTGGGAAGTGGAAGTTCTACCCCTTCGAGGCTCATTAACAACCGGACCCCGTGTCTGACATTTTTGTGTTAGTAATTCCACTAGGTCTTCCATAGTGGGTCGGGACTCCGTCTCTACCCGGGACACCTTCAGTCCCTTTCGTCTGCATAAGTCTTTTAATTCCGGTGTAGGTAGGCCATCAATCTCCGATGCTGGGACCTGCGCCCGTATCAAAGCTTGCCACAAAGCACGCCGTGAGGGGCCTTGGTTACTTCCTTGATTAGGGTTTACTTTTCCCCCTGCCCGAGCCTCAGGGCGACGCCCCTCCGTGCCCCCCTGAGAAGCACGGGTTGTGGGTCCCCAATCCCCCAAACCACCCATCTCCCTCATCATACTACGGGCATCTCCTAGGGTTTCTCCCCGTCCACTCAACATTATGGTTAATAACAGTGGTTTATAATGGGGGGGGGGGCAGTCTTCACTAGGTGGTCTCTAGTCTGTCTACTAACATTTGTGTTATCTACCTCGTCCAGCACTCCCAGCAACAGGGCATCCCGCACACACAAACGGGTTAGCCTCTGAACCCCTTCCTTAATTGTTGTCCAAGTTCCTTCCAAGGGGGGCCAATCGGACGGGAAGGGATACTGTTCGGCCACTGCCCTGGCATACATCCCAAATAAGGTCCCCATACTGCGATCTATTACCATATCCTTGGCTTGTCTGCGGTACCCCAGGTCTATGGCAGCATCCTTTGCTAATCCACCAAACTTGGGAGCATCCTGATAGTCTACCTGCACTTGTTGCCCCCCTTCCTCGAGGAGCCGAATTAGCCATAGCTCTAACGGCTCCCCAGGATTACGTCGGGTTTTCTGGGTGATAAACAGCACCTCATCGGTAGTGAAGTCTTCCGTTAATTCAGAGAATTCTGCAGGAGGCTGAGCCCGCGGTAATTCATGCATAATTGCCTCCCCTTGTTCATTCCGTATAGGGTTTCCTTCCTCATCTAACATTACCTCCCGTTGCACTGGGAGACGTCTCTGAACCTGCTTTCTCCTAACCACTGGTTTAGCTTGGAGTACGGGTGGGTCCTCTTCGTACTGATCATCTGAATCTCCCCAAATGTTCCCATCCCAATGATCGATATCCCACCGATCCCCGTTATTTAACTGGGCTACAAACGCCCGTACTTGTACCGGGTCCGGGGTTCGAGGGACCTTCCTTTTCTCTTTCCGTTTCTTAGCAGACAGATACATAATAGTTCGTCCTGCTAGTTCAGTTAATGCTGTCAATTCAGCTTTTAACTTCATAATTTCCTGCCTCAACATAGAGGCATCTCCCGAACTGAGTCCCTGCTCATGTTTCAGGAGGGCTAATTCTGCTTCAGCTTTTTGGCGCTTGTCTGACTGTTGTCTACAAGCCGCCGCACAGGCCCACATCCTCCGCTGTACCCCAGGCAAGGGGTTCTTCGGCAGGACTGGGATCCTCTCAAGGGTGGACAGCAGCGACCCTGGGGTTCCTACGCCCTCGGCCTCCCAGTTCTCCGGTCGCCCCCCACCATTTCTCAAACAAACTGCCACGCCATGCCACGGTCCATGCCATCCCGGGACGGTCGGGACCTCCACAGTTTGTTCCTCTGGTTTCTTGGCCTTTTTCCAAAACATTGTTCTGTATCAAAATCTTTCCTCAATTGCGATTGATCCTGCCGGCTACGCCAAAATGTTTTAAAAAATTCTCAAGGTCAAGGACCAGGCTCGCAGGAAAGTAGTCTGACACAGAACAAACAGCCAAGAGGCGAGTCTGCTAGAATATAAGTGTTTTATTCCCCGCAGCGTCGCCACAACCAGGTCTCGTACTTACAACGGGTCTGGTTTATACTCACTCTACGTGTTACCGGAACTGGGAGCCGTCAGTTCTCGTAGAGCGGTTGCCAACAACCCACGCTCGGCGGTTAAACGCAACCCCGGAGCAGACTCTACCGAACTGGAGACTTTTCCAGCTGATATACTCTTTTCCAGATATAAACATTCATGTGAACAGCAGAGCAAGGCTAAAAAACACATTCCATTCTGGTTACATACAGATAAGAAGATTCACACGGGAAGGTGTATAATAAGATTCACACGGGACTAAGCGACACCTTCCATTTTCGGTTAGATTCACACATGTATTGGGACACAATTTTAACCCTTTCACCACATTCCACTGCTTGGCCCAATACATGTGTTGCATTATGATTCACACATGTATTGGGACATAATTTTACACCACAGTGGGGTTAGAGAAAGATTGGGGGGCAGAGGTTAGTGGGGGGGGGGGGGGGGAAGAGAAAGACCTGCAGGGCAAAGGGTAGTGGGAAAAGTGAGAGAATGGGGCAGCAGAGAATGGTGGAGGGGGCCAAGAGAGAATGGGGTACAGAGCATTGTGGGGTAGAGAAAGAGTGGAGTGCAGAGTGTGAGGGGAGAGAGAATAGATGGGAGTCAGTGGATGGCAGGAGAATGGACAGAGGGCAGAACGTAGGTGGAGAAAGAGAATATATGGGGGAACAGAGGGATGGAGAGCAGAGGATTTGGGGGAGAGAGAAAATGCATGGGGAGTCAGAAGATGGGAAGAGGGACTGGACAGGGATGCAGAGGGTGGGGTTGAGAGAAAGAAAGAGAGAGAGAATGGACGGTGTGCTGGGGGTGGCGAGGGAATGGACAGGGGTGCCGTGGGTGGCACGGGGGAATGGAGAGGGGGGAGCCATGAATGGCAGGGGAGAATGTATAGGGGTGCTGTGGGTGCCACAGGGGAGAATGGGCAGGTCGTGCGTAGCTGGTGGGGGAGAATGGTCAGGGGATGCTGTGGGTGGCGGGGAGAATGGACGGGGGGGGGGGGGGGCGCTGTGGGTGGCGGGGAGAATGGACGGGGGGGCGCTGTGGGTGACGGGGAGAATGGACAGTGGCACTGTGGTTGGCAGGGGGTAAGGCCAGAGGCACTGTGGTGTTGGAGGAATGGATAGGTGGTGCTGTGGGGATGTTTGGGTCTTGGAGGGAGATGGTGGTGGTGAAAGCATCCCACTCACTCCCAGCATCCCCTTCTCTGCACACATGCGGTGTACATTTTTGTGAGTCTGGATGGGATGCTGTTTGGGATGTCAGTGTTGACTCGATGGGCCAAATGGCCTGCTCCCACACTGTAGGGATTCTATGATTAGGAGAGCTGTCAAACCAACAACTTCTAATTGGTGAAGTAAAAGACCAGGAGCCAATCTTTAAGCAGTTTTCCATTTATTCACTCAAACTGCCCTTTCAATTGAATTCCTTGAATTTAATGTGTTCCGTTCTGGTTTAATTATGATCCATGAAAAGCAACATCCAGTCACATCTGAGGGCAGAACCAACTCAACTGACTGAACAAGTGTAACAACTCTTCTGTATGCACTTTAGATGTGACATCCTTTCCCTCTCTCTCTGTTGACCCAACAGGATTACCAGGGCTAGAATTACCACTCTCAAAATACAATTGCTGTTTGCTTCTGCTGCTTAACATAAGGGTTTAAAAGCTGCTAGCCTGATCTCGCAGAAAGCACAAAAACAGACTGTTCACTTGTGCCTGCGCAGAGATAAAATTTCATTTGGAATAGATCACAAAATAACAACAGGTGCCAATCCCACAACTCTGTGTTACACATGGAGGGAGGGGAGGGGAAGGAAAGTGTTTTACTCTCAGACGTTAGAGGGGAGGACAAAGTTTCAGCCAGTGGGAAGTTAAAATTAAACCCTGTGCTGTTTTCTGTTATAAAAACTCAAATCGCATGGATTTGGGGGAAATAAAAAATGAAGGAAAGGGAGCTTGCAAAGTTTCCAAGCCCCCACAACACACACACACACAATTCCCACTGCTCAGCCGGAGACAGTGCTGCCCTCCTCTGTTTAGGAGTAAACTCTGGAAAGGTGGTGGTATTGATAGTGAGGAGGATGGTCTCCGGCTATACTTTGATACCAATCAGCTGGTAAATGGGGCAGAGAGATGGAATTTAATCTCCAGGCATTCTGGGAAATGTAATAATGGAAGAAAGTAATCAATAAATAGTAGGTCCCTACAGAGTGCTGAGGAACAAAGGAACCTTGCTGTCCATGTCCAGAGATCCCCGAAGGTATCAGTACAGATAAAACGAGGGAGTGAGGAAGGCATAGATTTGTATTTTTTTCATACAGAGGGTGGTGCGTGTGTGGAATGGGCTGCCAGAGGAAGTGATGGAAGCTGGTACCATTATAACATTTAAAAGGCATCTGGTTGGATATATGTATTGGAAGGGTTGAGAGAGATATGGGTCAAATACTGGCAAATGGGTCACGAGATTAATTTAGGATATCCAGTCAGCATGGGTGAGCTGGACTGCAGAGTCTGTTTCTGTGCTGTATGACTCTACCCGCCGAGTTCAATGCAAGTTTCAGAAACATGTTTGCAGTTTTATGCTTTTAGACATTAACGATGTTTCTGAATATATCATTTCAGCTGTTCTCAATTTTAAAGATCAGCCATTTCTTGTGCTCCCCTGTCTTCCAGGTTGAGTCATCACCATTCATTCTCTCTCTTTCCCAAGAAGGGCTTGATACAGCAATCAAAGAGGGCTCGAGGTAGGAGAAAAGATGGGGGGAAGGTAGAAGGGAGAGAGAATGGACAGGGGTGCAGAGGGTGGGGGGGAAGAGGGAGAGAGAGAGAGAGAGAGAATGGATAGGGGAGCAGAGGGTAGGGGGAGAGAGCGAGAAAATGGACAGGAGACAGAGGGTGGAGGGGAGGAGAAAGACTTGGGGACAGAGAATGGGGGGCAGAAAATGAGGGGGAGAGAGAGAGAATGGCTGGGCAGAGAGATTTGGTGAGTGCAGACTGTAAGGAGAGAGAGAATGCATGGGGACAGTGGATTGGGGAAGTGACAGCTCAAATCCCACCTTACCCAGGAATGGTGTCAGTGTTCCATGAACTGGAACCCACTCCATCCACAGCAGACTTGGGGGCAGTCGTTTCTCAATAGACACATGGCTAAGACGGTAGATTCATATAATCCCTACGGGCCATTCGGCCCATAAAATTCAGACTGACCTTCCAAACAGCATCCCACCCATTTTCCCTGCAGTTCCCCATAGTTAACCCACCCTAGGTTGCAGATCCCTGGACACTTCAGCATGGCCAATCCACCCTAAACTTCAGATGGTTAGAATGTCGGAAGAAACTGGAGCATCCAGAGTTCACCCACGCAGACACAAAGGTGAGAACATGCCAAAGTCCACACAGAGAGCTGCATGAGAGTGGAATTGAACCCAAGTCCGTGGTACTGTGAGGCAGTGGTGCTAACCACTGAGCCAATATGCCACCCAGAGCTTTGAAGTTCTGCTTTGTCTTTGTAGCTTCTGACTTCTCATGAGCCTTCAGCAGCGGCTCTCTCCTCCTGACATTGTTAGACCATGCCTGCTGCAACTTCCCTTTTCCATTTCTCCAGCCCTGAGCACACCGGTTCCCAAATCCTGGCGCCAGGCAGACACTGATGCAAACTGGTCTTCTGCTGCCAACTGCAGAGAATGGTGACAATCCCTGCCACTATTCTCTCCCTGACCCACACTGCCCCCTCCCCAACATTGTTCTTACTCCCACCAAGCAGCCTCGCTCGTGCAGACCTCTCTCAGATCCCCTTTATCTGTCTGACTTGTGCTGACATCCTCCTGACCCTGTCCACTGACCCAGTCAGAAGGCTTTGTCCGTAGAGGAATGACCATCTCCCAGAATAAAGTGTCCAGTTAACTTTCCCCTTTTCCCCCAACGTGTCTGCAGCCCGGCTTCCAGCTGCATCTTTCTGAGCCGAAGGTCCTCCAGCCTGTGCTTGCCCTGGATCACAGTCTCCAGAGCGTCTCAACTTCTGCAAATCGAAAGACAAGGCCCACCCTGCCCTCTCCAATATGTGTTGAGTAACTGCTTAATCGTTTCTGGTAGCTGAGCAGAGGCTGATAGCCAAATTTAGAACCCCATGAGGGTGGCCTCAACTGGGACATTGGGTTCATGTCTCACTACAGGTGACCCCACTACACTATACACTCTCTCTCTCTCACTCTCACACTCATGCTCGCTCTCAGACACACACACATGCACACACCCTCTCACAGGCTTATACTCCATTACTCACACATTTTACCAAGCACGCACATACACAAACACACACTCTTTCATGCAGACACACACATCAGTCTATGGTGTGAATTTGCAATTGCAGGATTTTAATTGCAAGTACATTCTATTTTGCTCAAAAAACGCACAATCTTCAGACAGTCTATCCATGTAATATGTTATAAATTCTACGATGGAAATAGAACCAGTCTGACTCAAAATTGGGATACAGACAGACTCTGACATGAGTGAATCTCATGGGATATTTGTTTCCCAGAATATGGTTTCATCATTAGATTCTGAACTCCAGATTTCTGACTGAATTCGAATTCTGCCATCTGCCACAGTGTGATTCGAATCCAGGAGTCCCCAGAGCTGGGTTGATAGTCCGGTCGATAATGGCACTCGGCTGTCATTCCTTCAATCACCCTGCAATGGCCTCCACAGGTGGGAGGAGGGGGTAAAGCCCTTCCCACACTGACAGCAGGTGAGCAGACTGTCTCCAGTGTGGACCCGCTGGTGGGTCTGCAGGCTGGAAGAATCAATGAATTTCTTCCTGCATCGGAGCAGGTGATTGGCCGCTCCCTGTTGTGGACCCGCTGGTGAGCTTCTAAAATCTCAAAACAAATAATCAAGAAAGAACCCACTCTATTCACTACCGCAGACTTACAGCAAGGCTACACATTAAAAACTATGCACTTATCTGTTCCTGTGCTGTGAGCTCTCCCACACAGATTCCACCAAGACCAGTTGTGAATTTTGTGTTTGTTAATTTTTCCTAGACGCACTCCAATGTTCAGAGATACATGATTTCAAACAACAAAGGCAGTAACTACATAGATTCACTGCTGTGTCAGCTAGCAGTGTAGGATTTTCTCTATCTCTCTCTCTTTCAGACCATGTGCTCGCTGCCTTTAGCTGTCTTTCTCTCTTTTAAAAGTGCTGTTGACTTGATTTTTTTACTCCAAAGTTCCAAAACAATGCAACAGTATATAAAACAGTAAGTGCTGCTCCTGGAATTCAAGGAAATCACGTCCAACACTGAAAATATCTTTAAAAAAGAGCAGCTCTTACAGCCACAAATTTTCCGGTCCTCCATCTTGGATTAGTACTTGGTGAACATTCCCATCTCCCAGGTTACAGTTATTGAAATAATCTGCTTTTCTATTTTTGCTACCAAAGTGGATAACCTCACATTTATCCACACTAAACTGCACCTGCCATACATTTACCCACTCACTCAGCCTGTGCAAATAACGCTGCATCCTCCTCACAGCTCACCCTTCCACCCAGCTTTGTGTCATCTGCAATTTGTGATACATTCCAATTCGTTTGCTCATCTAAATCACTGACATATACTGTGAATACCTGGGGTCCTAGTCCCAATCCCTGCAGTTCCCCAATCATGAATCATTATACAACATCAATCTGACGGATCCTCCCTGACTGACCGTACAAAATAGCAGATGTTAGCCTGATGTTCATAACTGACGGAGACCTGATAAGCAATTATGATCCACTGAAATACTAAATCACAGAAGCAGGCCATTCAGCCCATTGTGTCCATGCAATTCTCTAAATGAGCTTTCTGACCTTGTGCCATTTTCCTGACATTTCCTTGGAAACTGGTACATTGCTTGTCATCAAATAATTGTCCAATGCCCTTAATTGAACCTGCTTCAACCACTTCTCCATGCAATGTCTTCCAGATCTATTTACTTACTGTGTGAAATTTCTTTCTCACATCACATTTTCTTTCTTGTCATCAACTTCAAATTTGCGTTCTTATTCTCAATGCTTTTACCATGGTGAACAGTTTTTCACTGTCTTTTCTGGGTATGATTTTCGTCATGATTTTCAAAACTTCTTTTAAATCTGGCTTCAGAGAACAGTCCATGAGGCCAAGCCCATCAACAATTCCAGCCTCGGGCGACTGTCTGTGTGGAGTTTGCACATTCTCCCCGTGTCTGCGAGGGTTTCCTCCAGGTGCTGCGGTTTCCTCCCACAGTCCAAAGATGTGCAGGTCAGGTGAATTGGCCATGTTAAAATGCCCATTGTGCTAGGTGGCTTAGTCAGAGGGCAATGGGTCTGGATGGGTTACTCTTCAGAGAGTCAGTGTGGACTTGTTGGGCTGAAGGGCCTGTTTCTACACTGTAGGGAATCTAATCTAATAAAACAATACAGAAACAACCGAGCATCTAAAAGGACGGCTCCTCAGTCATCACTGTGAGCCCCACAGCAACCATTGTTACCTGGTCGGTAATATTGGCCCACAGTTTGGAAAACTGATTTTCGCTACGTCTACAAAGATTGAATTTTTTTTTAAGGCAGTTGTTGCTGAGAAGTTTAATCCTTTCTGTCCAGTAGGAAGTCAATGATGTATTTGGGTTTGAATGACATGTGGAGCAAGTGGATCACCGCTCCCTGGTATGCATGAGAGCATTACATTCCAGATTAAGCAGGGAATTGGATCTCTTCCTACAGCCCGTACATACCTCTGGTAACTTCCCAGGGGACTGTGCTTGTGTGGCACAGGTCAGATCATTGGCTGGCTTAGAATGTTTTAGAATGTTACAATACATAAGGAGGCCATTCAGACTATGATGTCAATAATAGTTCCTGAAACACCCACCCACTCTCCATCTCTATCTCCACCATCTTGCAACTGTCCAGCAGCCTCGGTAGTATAGTGGTTAGTATCCCCACCTGTGACTCAGGAGACTGGAGGATTTGATATTTTTATGGATGTCTTGTAGCGCAGAGGTAGTGACCCTAACTCTAGATCGGGTTCAAGTCCTGGCTGCTCCAGAGTTCAAAAGTTCACAAATATAAGAGCAGAATTAGGTCATTTAGCCCATCAAGTCTGCTCCGCCATTCGATCAAGACTGCTTATCACCCCCTTTTCCTGCTTTTTCCCCAAACCCTTGAAAGGGTTCAGAAAAGATTTACATGGATGTTTCCAGGGTTGGAGAATTTGGGAGAGCCTTAATGGTCCAGGACTGTTTTCCCTGGAGCTTCAGAGGGTAAGGGGTGACTGTATGAAGGTTTATAAAAAAATGAGGGGCATGGATAGAATAAACACAAAAGGTGTTCAAAGTCTGAGAGAAGATTTGTAGCTCAGGTGCTCGTTGTTGTGGTTCTGTTCGCCGAGCTGGGAATTTGTGTTGCAGATGTTTCGTCCCCTGTCTAGGTGACATCCTCAGTGCTTGGGAGCCTCCTGTGAAGCGCTTCTGTGATCTTTCCTCCAGCATTTGTAGTGGTTTGAATCTGCCGCTTCCGGTTGTCAGTTCCAGCTGTCTGTTGCAGTGGTCAGTATATTGGGTCCAGGTTGATGTGCTTATTGATTGAATCTGTGGATGAGTGCCATGCCTTTAGGAATTCCCTGGCTGTTCTCTGTTTTGGCTTGTCCTATAATAGTAGTAACAGTCTTAAATAAACTCAATGAATCTTTTCCATGTTCAGAGATCATCAGAATATTGTAACTAATGAATTCACTATCTCCGCTGCCACTTCCTTCAGGACCCTAGAATGTAGGCCATCAGGCCCAGGGGACCTGTCTGTCCTCAATCCTACTAGTTTGCTGTGTGCCTTTTCCCTATCGATGTTAGTTGTTTAAGTTCTCCCCTTTCTATAGCCTCTGACTTGTCCATTTCAATAGGAATTGTTCTGTTGTCCTCCAACGTGAAAACTGAGGACAAGTATTGATTTAGCATCTCTGCCATTTCAGTATTCCCCCATTAACTCACCGTTTTCATTTTCCAAGGTACCAATACTTACCTTAGCGACTCTGTTCCCTTTACCGTACCAACAGAAGCTTTTGCTGTTCTCTTTGATTTTTAGTGCAAGGTTTCTTTTGTAATTTATCTCATCTATTTTAATTAATTTTTTTTAGTATCCCTTTGTTTATGTTTGAAAGTTCAATGTTTCACTCATCCAGAGGTCTGGAATACTACTTCTGAGCAGGCTGAAACGATTTTTAAAATGTCAAAACTTTTTTCAAACCCCTTCATGTGGCTGGGGGCCTGAAAAACGATCACCCCGCCCCCATCGTCTCCGATTGTTTGGAGGACTCCTCCAACCACGCCCCCTCCGGTGAAGACGTCATGCACCGGAACCCCGCCCCTTGAGAGCTGGCGCATGTGCAGTGTAGGTCCTGCAGCGGGACAAAGACAGTGTTCCTGTTTGTGGGAGAGGAATGGCGCTGGCGGCTTAAGGAACAAGAACAGAGACCGCTGGAAAAGCTGAGCATCCCTGGCTGCATGTGTGGGGAGAAATCCGAGGAGCCGTTTCGGGTCCGGTGATCCTCCTTCAGAACAGGACCAGGTTTCAGGAACATCCCGGGGAGGTCGCCAGGCCCGAGCGCCAAGAGCTGGCTCCTGCCCCCGGGGAGAGGAGACAGTGAGACAGGGTAGGATTGGGAACCGCGGGAGGAGGGAGACTGGGGAGTTTATAAACTCCTAGGGGGAGGCCTGAGGCCTCGAATAAAATCCTCACAGGCCCAGTATTTACTTCACTAGGGAAGGACCTCGCGGGTTGCCCGGCAACGGCCGCCATCTGTGTGAGGGTCAGGCGCCTGTTGTCTTGGGGCGGGGAGCATGGGCGGCCATCTTGGTGAGGGCACCATCAACTGTTATTTCTGGGAAAGACTTCCACCCTTGTGGCAGCCCCGGCCTTGGCTGAGCTTAATTCCCCACACTGTCCAGCGACGTGCAGGTTAGGGTGGATCGGCCGTGCTAAATTACTGCTAATGCCCAAGGATGTTCTGGTTAGTGTTTATAGGCCATACTAACTTACCCTGATGAAGGGCTCCTGCCCGAAACGTCAATTTTCCTGCTCCTCGGATGCTGCCTGACCTGCTGCGCTTTTCCAGCAACACTTTTTCAGCTCTTTCCATCTGTTGTCGGGTTCCGCTGTCGGACTAGCTCCGCCCCATTATGGCGTCACAACACGGAAGTGACCCTATCAGTTTCAACGTGAAACACCCTCCTCTGGGCAACTCCTCATCCTGGGAGGGAGAGAGGGAAGGGGGAATCAACTGGAGTGAATCTAGGGAGGGAGCAGCCTCTGCAAACTCGGGTATCTGGCTTAATTACCCGGGCGAGGAGGGACGGATGATAGCGATTCCCGCAAATAAATGCATCGGGTACAAGTACAGCGCATGCAATAATCCACATTGCAGCTTCAAGCCAGCTGCAATAGTTTTACATCCTCTGTTCTTCCTCTGTCTTGGCTCCTGCATTTCGGCTTCCTTCCCCCATTCCCACCCTGGACCCGAGACATTGGTGCTTCCAAGCTGACACTCATAAGTTCGGGTTGTCCCTCCATTCTTTCTCAATTTTCAAAACCCACAAAAGACAACTTTCCCAATCTTCTGAGCATTGGAGATGGGAGGTTACATTGAGACTGGTTAGGCCGCTTTTGGAATATTGTGTGCAGTTCTGGTCACCCTCCTATCGGAAGGATGTTGTGAAAAAAGATGACAAGGATGCTGCCAGAATTGGAGCGTTTGAGCTTAATTGGTTGGTGCTGTTTTCACGAGTGTGCCGAAGGCATTTGTACACATTTATAAAATCATGTAAGGCATGGATTGGTTAAATAGACAAGGTCTTTTCCCTGGGTTTGCGGGAGTCCAGAACTAAAGGGTAATAGCTTTAGGGTGAGGTGGATGAGCCAAGAATTAAAAGAAACCTAAGGGCAACTTTTTAATTCACAGTGTAGTGAATGTAAAGAATGAGCTGCCAGAGGAAATGGTGGAGGCTGGTACAATTACAATATGTGAAAGTCCTTGCGAGATCAAGAATTTATCAATCTCTGCCTTGAAGACATTTAACATCCTGGCCTCCACTGTCCTCTGTGGCAATGAATTCCACAGGCCCACACTCTATGGCTGAAGAAATGTCTCCTCATTTTTGTTC
The DNA here is from genome assembly GCF_037043375.1 of Chiloscyllium plagiosum. Lineage (NCBI taxonomy): Eukaryota > Metazoa > Chordata > Chondrichthyes > Orectolobiformes > Hemiscylliidae > Chiloscyllium > Chiloscyllium plagiosum. The sequence continues at coordinate 4,554,260 of NW_028270165.1, read as the reverse complement.
TAAGTTGACCCCCTCTAATGCTCAGGTTGTGCCCATGGGTCCTAGTCTCCCTGCCTAATGGAAACACCTTCCCAGCATCCACCCTTTCTAAGCCATGCATTATCTTATAAGTTTCTATTAGATCTCCCCTCAACCTTCTAAACTCTAATGAATGCAATCCCAGAATCCTCAGCCATTCATCGTATGTTAGACGTACCATTCAGTGATTCTTCTACCCTGCTGGCCCACCGGGGGCTCCACTCTGGGGAGCTTCAGCTGCCCAAAGTGAGGGAAGGCCTTCAGCAATTCCTCTGTCCTACTGAGGCACCAGCGGATCCACACGGGCGAGAGGCCCTTCAGCTGGGAAAGGGAAGTTGAGGGTACTCGCCTGTATAGAACTTCAGGGGAAGTGTGGGAGAGAGAGAAGCCAAGCAGTCAGTCATTGGGAGATGGTGCCTGGGCTCCCATAGATATCCAGGATTGTTGACAGCATTTCAGTAAGCTGAGTGCATTTTTAATCATTATAAACAAAAGGCGCAATCAGTATTGAAACACCTCTTTGATGTAATGTTTCTATCGGGACCTTGAGATCTTCTTCGGATAATCCAATATTCGGATAATTGAGTTTCCTCTGTACTCTATCCAACTTCACAACATATCACTTCTGGAAGATGACATTTCAAATCTGCTATTAAATTAAGAAAGAGAGGGTTTAGGGTCCTTTCTCAAAATCTTTAGATGGGGCTGGGCATGGGTGTGGTCTGGTCCATAACAGCTGTCAGTAACTTGTTACCCACCAGCACTGCCATCAGCTTATAGTACCCAATAGCTGCCAATTATGGCCACATTGATGTGGTTTCTTGGCTCAAACACCACAGAGTAGGATATGGTCTGAATACTTCCCTGCAACACAGACCTTTATGGATCAGACAAGAACCCCTCAAAAAATGTGAAGAATGTAGGCCACACCCTAACTTGTTAATTTATTTTTTTAGGCAATTTCACAAAATTTATTTAGTGAAGTGGATATTCCAGGACTGATGCAGCTGGTCAAACCACTCAGTTTCAGACAAAACAATTTATTTACACACTACAGATGAAACAGAAACAAAAGAAAATAGAATTGAGAATAACTTATATGAAATCTCAACTGACTATTGCAACTTAACAAAGCTGTTCCAATTTCGCAACATCCTGTGAACACACCTCTTGGCAAAAGGTAAATTTGAACACAGGTTCTTACAGGCAGGAGAGATTTCAGAGAGTGGAGTCAGGCAAAATAATGTCTATTAAAGCAAGTTTCATTGCAACTGCTTGTCTAGGTCCCCAGTAATTTTCTGACTCTGCTAAAACCAAACCAAACTGGGAAAAAAAACTGAGCTGGGAGAACTGGCCACTCCCCTTTCATTGTGCAACTGTGTTTAAAAAAACTCTACAGGCTTCCTCTGGTTGTTGATTCAGACAGTGTCTGTTAGCCATTTCCACACCACTGCTTTTACAACTCTTCTTGAACAAAACCAAGGACAGTATAACCTTGTTTAAGGGGCAGAATCGTCCCATCACCATGTAATATGGGTTCTTGTTGAGGCAGATGTCTTGAAGTTTATTAAAAACACTCATTATTTGCACCATTACAAGATCTCAAGCTGAGACACAGACTGGGTTCTGGGCTCATTGATGCACCACATGACTAGAACACGACTTGTGGCTGACTGAGTGACCACATATTGCATTGTGACTACTGAGGTGAGGGAACAGACTTTGTTGTGGAATGCCACATTGTGAGGTGATCTAACTGCGTGTCATGTGCATGGTCTTTCTGCAATCCATGCAAAGCTACACGAGACGTCATCCTCTCATCTTCAAAAAGGAAGATGCCGGAACTTCAGTTTTAATCCTAGGTTCTAAAATGGCCACTGCAGACTGCAGGATAGTTCTCTCTTCGTGGAAGCAGGGATAAAATATCCCCAGGACCTAATCAGGTGTACCCGAGAACTCTGTGGGAAGCTAAAGAAGTGATTGCTGGGTCTCTTGCTGTGATATTTGTATCATTGATAGTCACAGGTGAGGTGCTGGATATTGGAGGTTGGCAAACGTGGTGCCACTGTTTAGGAAGGGTGGCAAGGACAAGCCAGGGAGCCATAGACCAGTGAGCCTGACCTCGGTGGTGGGTAAGTTGTTGGAGGGAATCCTGAAGGACAGGATATATGTGTATTGGAAAGATAAGGACTGATTAGGGATAGTCAACGTGGCTTTGTGCTTGGGAAATCATGTCTCACAAACTTGAGTTTTTTACAGAAGTAACAAAGGATTGATGAGGGCGGAGCGGTAGATGTGATCTATATGGACTTCAGTAAAGTGTTCGACAAGGTTCCCCATGGGAGACTGATTAGCAAGGTTAGGTCTCATGGAATACAGCGAGAACTAGCCATTTGGATACAGAACTGGCTCAAAGGTAGAAGACAGAGGGTGGTGGTGGAGGGTTGTTTTTCAGACTGGAGGCCTATGACCAGTGGAGTGCCACAAGGATTGGTGCTGGGTCCTCTACTTTTTGTCATTTACATAAATGATTTGGATGTGAACATAAGAGGTACAGTTAGTAAGTTTGCAGATGACACCAAAATTGGAGGTGTAGTGGACAGCAAAGAGGGTTTGATTTTAGCAGAGTCAGAAAACTACTAGGGACCTAGACAATAGGATCTTGACTAGATGGGCCAATGGGCTGAGAAGTGGCAGATGGAGTTTAATTTAGATAAATGTGAGGTGCTGCATTTTGGGAAAGCAAATCTTAGCAGGACTTATACACTTAATGGTAAGGTCCTAGAGAGTGTTGCTGAACAAAGAGACCTTGGAGTGCAGGTTCATAGCTCCTCGAAAGTTGAGTCACAGGTAGATAGGATAGTGAAAAAGGCGTTTGGTATGCTTTCCTTTATTGGTCAAAGTAGTGAGTACAGGAGTTGGGAGGTCATGTTGCGACTGTACAGGACATTCGTTAGACCACTGCTGGAATATTGCGTGCAATTCTGCTCTCTTTCCTATCGGAATGATGTTGTGAAACTTGAAAGGGTTGTGAAACTTGAAAGGGTTCAGAAAAGATTTAGGATTTGAGATATAGGGAGAGGCTGAACAGGCTGGGACTGTTTTCCCTGGAATGTTGGAGGCTGAGAGGTGACCTTATAGAGGTTTACAAAATTATGAGGGGCATGGTTAGGGTAAATAGGCAAAGTCTTTTCCCTGGGGTTGGGAGTCCAGAACTAGAGGGCATAGGTTTAGAGTGAGAGGAGAAAGATATAAAAGAGACCGAACGGGCAACTTTTTCACACAGAGGATGGTACGGGTATGGAATGAATTGCCAGAGGAAGTGGTGGAGGCTGGTACAATTGCAATATTTAAGAGGCATTTGGATGGGTATATGAATAAGTAGAGTTTGGAGGGATATGGGCCGGGTGCTGCCAGGTGGGACTAGATTGGGTTGGGATATCTGGCCGGCATGGATGGGTTGGACCGAAGGGTCTGTTTCCATGCTGTACATCTCTGTGACTCTATGAATGTAGAGGCTGCTTGGTTTAACATTAGTCACAGGGAGAAATGCTGCAATCAGTTAATAAGGAAAATAAATTGTGACATTTATAATCTTGTTGCAATCAGGCAGAGTTAACAAAGGATTGTGAAAGGGACTCACTCATTGGGAAATGTATTTTAAGAAAGTAACAAGCAATGTGGTTCATTCAATTTGATTTGCATTGCTTTATTATTGTCGCATGTACCTAAGTACAGTGAAAGGTTTTGTTTTGTGTGCAGATATACTACACAAGGTGCATCAGAGTAATAGAACAAAGCAAGGAATGCAATGCAACGGCTGCAGAGAAGGTGCACAAAGAGTGACATCAACATTAAATTTGAAATTTGAAGTGTCCAGTCAACGGTCTAAACCAGGGTCGGAGGGGTCTTTGATGTTGGCTGAGTTCCTGAGGCAGCAGGAAGTACACATGGAATCAATGGTTGGAAGGTTGTCTTGTGTGATGGACTGGGCTATGTTTGCAACTGTATGTCGTTTCTTTCGGTCGTAGGCACAGCAGTTGCCGTACCAAGCCGCAATGCATCCAGAAAGAATGCTTTCAATGGTGCAGCCATAAACATCGCTAAGAGTCTTTACAGATATGCTGAATTGCCTTAGCTTCCTGATATATGTTAAGTAAGTGCACAAAAGTTTGGCAATTGGAGTAAAATGTTAATAAATGTGAAGTCATCCATTTTGGTTGGCATAACAGTAAAAAGGATTATTACTTGAATGCTTAAAATAATTGCAATATGCTGCTGCGCAGAGGGACATGGGCGTCCTTGTGCATGAATTACAGAAGGTTGGTCTGCAGGTACAGTAGGTATTTAAGAAGGCAAATGGAATTTTGTCTTTCATCACTAAAGGGATCGAGTTTAAAAGCAGGAAGGTTATGTTGCAGCTGTTTCGGGTGCTGGTGAGGCTACACCTGGAGTACTGTGTGCAGTAATATGCTCCTCATTTAAGAAAGGATGTACTGGCACTGGAGTGTGTGCACAGGATGTTCACTAGGTTAATTCCAGAGGTAAGGATATTGGCTTATGAGGAAAAACTGAGTAAGCTGGGATTATGTTATTGGAATTTAGACAAATGAGGTGGAATCTTATAGAAACACGTAAAATTATGAAAGGACTAGATAAGACAGACTTAGAGAGGATGTTTCCACTGGCAGGTGAAACCAGGATAAGAAGGCAGAGCCGCAAAATTAGGGGGGAGCCGATTTAGGACTGAGTTGAGCAGCACTTTCTTCACACAGAAGTGGCTGTGAACTTGTGGAATTCCCTGCCCAGTGAAGTAGTTGAGGCTACTTCAGTAAATGTTTTTAAAGCTAAGATAAATAATGTTTTGAGCAGTGAAGGAATTAAGGGATACGGTGAGAGGGTGGGTACGTGGAGCTGAGGCCACGAAAAGATCAGCCATGATGTTACTGAATGTTGAAGTGGACTCGAAGGGCCAGTTGGCCGACTCCTGCTCCTAGTTCTTATGAAGTAGAGGAACCCATGGATGCACTGATATTCCAGAAGTCTTTTGGTATGGTGCCACATCGAAAGTCATTATTCAAAATAAGAGCTCATCTTGTCCAGGTCATTTAACAGCGTGGATAGAGCATTGGTGAGTGAACAGGCAACAGTCATCAAAATGTTTCGGGTTGTCAAGGGGTGATGAGTGGAACACAGTGCAAGGGCTTCCGTTTTTTTCACAATGTCTTTTCACAGCTTTGATGATGGAAGTATCTGCAAAGGTGTTCAGTTTGGTGATGGCCCAAACCTAGGTAGCAAACTAATGTACAAACAGGGAATAAGACAACTGTAAAGTGTGGTTGACAGGTTGGGACCAGGCAACGTAGGAGTTTAATGCAGGAAAACCTGTCCAACTTAAATGAAATGTTCTCATTTCTGGTAAGGGGGTAGAATATAAAGTCAGGGTGTTTTGCTCCATTTCTCGGTGGTTATTGGGAAGACCACCATATTTGGTTTCTTTACTTAGTAAATACATTCAAAGCAGTTCATAACTGAATTTACTCAACTTATAATCAGAGTCAAGGGGTTGTCGGGTTGCGATGTTATCAGTTAGAGCTTATAAAAATCAGATGATCTGATGGAGATGTATAACGTCCTGTGAGGACTAAACAATGTGAATGGATGAATGCCATTGTGCCAGAGACTAGAAATGAGTGGACCCAGTTAACAAATAGGTGGCCACTCATTTAAGAGAGGAGAGTTATGTTTTTCTCTGAAGGCTTCCTGAGTCTTTAAAATTCACTTCTTTAGAGAGCAGAATGAGATAGAACAGAGGTTAGCACCGCTGCCTCACAGCATCAGGGACCTGAGTTTGATTCCACCCTTGGACGACTGTCTGGGCTGAGTTTGCACATTCTCCCCCGGTGTCTGTTTGGATCTCCTCTGGGTGCTTCAGCTTCCTTCTTCCAGGAGGGAGAACAGCATGGGATTACACTCGGAATAAAGCTTCCTCAACTCTTAAATTGAAAGTGAAGCTACCGCGACACTGTCCCAAACAAATACTGCCATGACAGGCACAGCATTGGCTTGGATACAGAGTAAAACTCCCTCTACGCTTTCCTATTTAAACACTCCCAGGACAATGACAGCAGAGGATTAAATAAACAGTAGAACTTCTTCCATTCTGACTGACACTTGGTATGTTCTACACCAATCCTCAAGGATAATTCAGAAGTGAGACTATTATCTGGCACTGAATTCACACTTCCTAATGGGAAATGACCAGGTCCAGAAAATCACCTAGTGAAACATAGATAAAGCACACACACAATGCACAACAGAACCAGAATTTTATTGGGATCAAAGACTTTTAAATGAGAGGAGACACGGTCCTTGCAAGAATCCGAATGTGAGCTGGACAATTTTCTCACTCTCATCAGTTTCTCTGGGGATGCAGTGTCCACCTCACTGCTGTCTGGTCAGTTCATCTGTTCTCATTCAGAGTGAGTTGTGGCTGACCGCATGGTGGCCTAGGGTCAAGAGGTTAGAGGGTAAAGGTCAACTTGGATAGAGGGGATCTTGTGTCATGCTAGTGAGGTCGGGTGTTGCTGATTTACTCAACTTATAATAATCAGGGACAAGGGGATGTCAGACTGCGCTTGTATCAGTTCAAGCTTAGAAGAACCAGATGATCTGATGGAGGTGTATGACATCTGAAGAGGATTTTACATTCACATTGTTATGTCCACTCATTTCTAGCCAGACACTAGCCTCTCATTTAAGATAAGAGAGTTTTGTTTTTCTCTCAAAGATTCCCGAATCTTTGAAATTCATTTTTTTAGGGAAACATGGAGTGGTGGTACAGTGGTTAGCACTGCTGCCTCACGGCATCAGTGACCCTAGTGTGGTTCTACCCTCGGACCAACTGTCTGCGTGGAGTTTGCACATTCTGCCCCTGTGTCTGCCTGGGTTTCCTCTGATGCTCTGGCCTCCTCCCACAAGATGTGAAGGTGAGGGTGGATTGGCCATGGGAAATGCACAGTTCCGGGATAGGATAGCAGAGTGGGTCTGGGTGGGATAGTCAGTGCTGATTCGATCGGATGAATGGCCTGCTTGCACACTAAGGATTCTAGAACCGCCTGGAACCTGTAACTGACCAGATGACACGTGGACACTTTTCTTACACTGCTTTTATTCAAGCCTGCAGAGCCATTTCCACAAGATGGCAACAAACTCCCCAAATACTAAAATACATCCGTTTTATATACTGTTGTGTTATTTTAAGAGCAGTTCACATATACCAAATCAATAGTATACAGTTGTTTTATGTTTATCGTTATCCAGTTACAATTAGTGGTTCTGGTTATTTCATCTGCCTTACCTTATTGTATTCAACCAACTACAAAATCCAATGTTCGAACAGTATTTTTCTTTTTGTCGTGACCGTTACCTTGAATACTGACTTGTGACCTCCTTATTGCTCTCAAAGTTCCTCATTTGTCCATACATTGTCAAGGTTTTACTTTAGTCGAATGTGTTCCTGGCTTTTTGCAGTTAGCACCCGATCTTCTGCTCTGGTCAACGTTTTCCCTTTCCAGGTCTATACTGAGGATTTCATGAGAAACCTCAGAATGTGGTGAGACTGTGGAACTCACTACCATCGCAACAGGTTGGCATGAAAAGCATTACAACCAAGGGTAAGCCAGCCAATACAAATGAGTGTCACTGTCACCAGATTCACAACACAATGAAATTAAAACATGCAAAGTCCCTCAAAATTTCTCAACTGTTCCTAACCAGACTTGATGAACAGATCTTGCACACCAAAATTATAATTTAAACAAAAACCAACAATTATAAATACTGAAACTTTGCTAGGGCAAAGTTAAGCACGATAATCTAATTAATAGCAATGATCATTTCCCCACCATCTCAGAAACAGAGACTGAGGAAAGAAAATTTTAAAATTCCCAATTCAAAAATGGATTGCCAAGCATTTGTGCAATCCTTAGACAATGGATTGTTCACAGGCACGTAACTGTAAATCTAAATTCAAAGTCACTGCTGAATACGAATGGACACCCCAAAGTATTTAGCTATTTATTGTCGACTCGTTCCCAGAAAGAGCCAACAAATCTTTATGTGGGCAGAAAAAACTAGAAAGAACACTCCCGGGCACAATGAGCAGCAATGCCCACTGGAAGCAAAGTTGGGGGTGGGGGGGTGGGGGCACGCTGACTCTCCCACTGCAGTCAGTGTCAGAATGGGAAGGGTTAAGTCCTGGGAGTGACCCACAGCAGTGTCACCGGCAGAATCAGATTGTTGAGAGCACTGGTGCTTCCACAAGTTGCAGGATGATGAGAACCTCTGCCCACACTAGGGACAGGACAACGGCCTGTCCCCAGTGTGGATCCGCTGGTGCCTCAGCAGGTTGGAGGAATTGCTGAAGGCTTTCCCGCACTTGGGGCAGGGGAAGGGCCTCTCCCCCGTGTGGACCCGCTGATGGGCCAGTAGGTGGGATGTCTGGGTAAAGCCCTTCCCACACTCGGGGCAGGAAAATGCCCTCTCCCCGGTGTGGACCTGCTGGTGCCTCAGCCAGGCAGAGGTATCCTTGAAGGCCTTCCTGCACTTGGGGCAAGTGAAGGGCTTCTCCCCTGTGTGGACCCCCTGGTGCCTCTTCAGGTGGGAGGAATTGCTGAAAGTCTTCCCGCACTCTGGGCAGGCAAACGGCTTATCTCCAGTGTGGACTCGCTGGTGCCTCTGCAGGTGAGAGCTATTACTGAAGGCATTCCCGCACTCAGGGCAGCTGAAAGGCCTCTCCCCCGTGTGGATCCGCTGGTGCATCAGCCGGGCAGAGGAATTGCTGAAGCCCTTCCCGCACTCGGGGCAGCTGAAGGGCCTCTCCCCTGTGTGGACCCGGTGGTGCCTCAGCCGGGCGGAGGAATTGCTGAATGTCTTCCCGCATTCAGGGCAGCTGAAGGGTTTCTCCCCCGTGTGGACCCACAGGTGCCTCAGCTGGTTGGAGGAATTGCTGAATGTCTTCCCGCATTCAGGGCAGCTGAAGGGTTTCTCCCCCGTGTGGACCCGGTGGTGGGTCAGGAGGGCAGAGGAATAGCTGAAGGTCTTCCTGCACTCAGAGCAAGTGAATGGCTTATCAGCTGTGTGGACCAGCTGGTGCCTTTGCAGGTGGGAGGAACTGCTAAAGGTCTTCCCACAGTCGGGGCAGCTGTAGGGTCTCTCCCCTGTGTGGACCTGCCGGTGCCTCAGCAGGTGGGAGGAATTGCTAAATCCTTTTCCGCACTCATGACAGGAGAACGGCCTCTCCCCGGTGTGACTGCGCCGATGAGTGTCTAGGTCAGACGGGAAATGGAAGCCTTTCCCACAGTTGTCACACTTCCACGGTTTCTCCACAGGGCGGGATTCCTTGGGTTTCTCCATGACCGAAGCTTCATCTGCACACAAAAGCACGTACAGCTCTTCCTCGGCGTGAATTCCTCTTCCCAGGCCGTATAACTTTTTCAGGCTCCACACTCAGAGCGATGCAATAATAGGGTCTCTCATCTAGTCCCACTGATGCTGAAAACGTATTGAAACAGGAACGAAAAAGCTTGGTTCCTTCTCACAGAATCATAGTCGAAAATTGTTGCAGTCCTGATGAATTGAGTGACTGTCAGTCATTGACATGAAAGTGAGGACTGCAAATGCTGAAGAGTCAGTTGAAAAGTGCGATGCTGGAAAAAGCACAGCAGATCAGGCAGCATCCGAGGAGCAGTAGAGTTGATGTTTCGGGCATAAGCCCTTGATCTGTTGATTTTGAAACTTCTGTCTTCAGATCTTCAAATACTCTTAAAAAAAATTACAAAAATCATCACTGTCAGTCCAGGGTAGAAATTCAGAACAAGCAACTCTACTTTCTGCAGAACGTTGTTTTCTTTTTCCACAAAATTGAAAGCACCATCTCTCTCTCTCTTTTTCTCGAGTTTTGGATACCTCCACCTGAAAGTTATTATCTTTCACGATGTTGGGATACTGCTGAGAGTGAGCAGGTCTGATTTGGGAAGCAAAAAGTGTCAATTCAGGATGAACCGACAGCTTCTGGAGAAATAACCAGACACAAAATGGTTAATGTCCGGGGAGATGGTGAGGAAGAAATGAGACATCAAGGCATTGGCACCAACACCAGAGAAAAACTGAACATACAGACGTAGTAAATATTAGTGGCAAGCCAGAGTCATAGAGATATACAGCACAGAAACAGGTCCTTCGGTCCAACTCGTCCATGCTGACCAGATATCCTAAATTAATCTAGTCCCATTTGATAGCACTTGGCTCATATCCCTCTAAACCCGTCCTATTCATATAACCATCCAGATGCCTTTTAAAATGTTGTAATCATACCAGCCTCCACCACTTCCTTTGGCAGCTCATTCCTTGCACGCACCACCTTCTGCATGAAAAAGTTGCACGATGGGTCCCCTTTAAATCTCCCCGCTCCTCACTCTAACCCTATTATCCTCTAATTCTGGACTCCGCCAATTCCCCACCTTGTCATCTATCATACCCTATCTATGCCCCTCATGATTTTATAAATGTGTATAAGGTCACACCTCAGCCTCCCTTGGGTAAACCTTACCCTTGGATAAACAACCCCAGCCTATTCAGCTCAAACTCTGGCAACCTCCTTGTAAATATTTTCTGAACCCTTTCAGGTTTCACAACATCCTTCCGATAGGAGGGAGACCAGAATTGCACACAATATTCCAAAAGTGGCCGAACCAATGTCCTATACATCCACAACATAACTGTCCAACTCCTCTACTCAGAGGATTGGGAATTTTTTTCAAAATGCACAAAAACACAACCAGGAAAGAATGCAGGGACAAACTGAACTTCTGATGGTCAGCTTGGAAGCACCAATGCCTCAGGGCAAAGATCCTTTTGTTACACAATGATTGTTCAATTTTGTGACCAAACTAATTGGATTTGTAATTACTTATATCAGATATTGTCATCATCTCAGGCAAGAACACAACCAATTTTTTTCAGACAGTACATTTACATGATTCGATACATTTCCCTATTCCTTACTTTACCAGAATATTACCAGGAATGGAGGGTTTGAATTATAAGGAGAGGCGGGATAGACTAGGACGTTTTTCCGCTGGAGCCTAGAAAGTTGAGAGGTGATGGTGTAGAGGTTTAGAAAATCGTAAGAGTATAGATAAGGTGTCTTTTCCCTAGGGTTGGCAGAAAAGCAGCTCATAAAGTCAGGACCGTATGGAAACAGGCCCTTCAGCCCAACAAGTCCACACCGAGTCCGGAAGAGTAACCCACCTAGACATATTACCCAACATTTACCCCCTGACCAATGCACCTAACCTGCACATACACCCTCACCCCCACGCTGTATTCCATACCAGGCACCGTCGCCACCTCCTCCAGGCCCCGCCCCCACGCGGTATTCCATACCAGGTGCCACCTCCATGTCTTCTTCAAAGACCACCAGGGATATATTTCCGTCCCCTCCCCTATCAGCATTCCGAAAACACCACTCCCTCCGTGACTCACTCGTCAGGTCCACACCCCCCACCAATCCAACCTCCACCCCCGACACCTGCCCCTGCAACCGCAAGAAATGCAAAACTTGCGCCCACACCTCCCCCCTTACTTCCCTCCAAGACCCCAAGGTATCCTTCCATATCCGCCACAAATTTACCTGCACTTCCACACACATCATTTATTGCATCCGCTGCACCCAATGTGGCCTCCTCTATATTGGGGAGACAGGCCGCCTACTTGCGGAACGTTTCAGAGAACACCCGGACCAACCACCCCGTGGCTGAACACTTCAACTCCCCCTCCCACTCCACCAAGGACATGCAGATCCTTGGACTCCTCCATCGCCAGACCATAGCAACATGATGGTTGGAGGAAGAGCGCCTCATCTTCCACCTAGGAACCCTCCAACCACAAGGGATGAACTCAGATTTCTCCAGTTTCCTCATTTCCCCTCCAACCACCTTGTCTCAGTCAAATCCCTCGAACTCAGCACCGCCTTCCTAACCTGCAATCTTCTTCCTGACCTCTCCGCCCCCACCCCCACTCCAGCCTATCACCCTCACCCTGACCTCCTTCCACCTATCGCATTTTCAACGCCCCTCCCCCAAGTCACTCCTCCCTGCCTTTTATCTTAGCCTGCTGGACACACTTTCCTCATTCCTGAAAAAGGGCTCATGCCCGAAAAGTTGGTTGTCCTGCTCCTTGGATGCTGCCTGACCTGCTGCGCTTTTCCAGCAACACATTTTCAGCCACCTTCATGTTGCCGCCTCCTCCTCCAGGCCCCGCCCCCACGCTGCCACCGTCTCCCAGGCCCCGCCCCCACGCTGCGTTCTATCCCAGGCCCCGCCCACACTGCCGTGTCGCCCACGTGGAGACTCGAGCTGAAAATGTGGCTTCTTCAGGGCTCATCCCCGAAGCGTCGATTCTCCTGTTCCCTGGATGCTGCCTGACCTGCTGCGCCTTTCCAGCATCACATTTTCAGCTCTGATCTCCAGCATCTGCAGTCCTCACTTTCTCCACGTGGAGACTCTATCCAGCACCGGGCCTCTCCAGTCCAATGTGAGTTCCGGGTCGGTACCCAGGCCATCGCGACCGCCCCAGTACTCACCCGCAACCTCGGTCTCCGGTAACGCTGCCCCGGAATCTGCCGATAACAAAACTCGGACCGACCTCGACTTCATTCCAGCTTCTGACTCAAAGTAGACAGGCAGGAGGCTGAAAGAACACAGCGAGCCAGGCAGCAGCAGGAGGGGAAGAAGTCGACGTTTCTGGTGTAACTCTTCCTCAGGTTTGGGGGTGGGTGTCGGGAGTAGCTGCAGAGAAAGGGGGTCGTGGGGGCAGGGTGGCGGAGTGGGGATTGGTGTAGACAGGTAGAGGGTTTGACGTGGTTGGCCAGTTGGAGAAACGAATCCGGTTGGTGGCCGGCGGGGGGTTGGGGGGAGGGGAAGAGAGGGTCGGTATTTGAAATTGGAGAACTCAATGGTGAGTCCTCCAGGCTGAAGGCTGCTTAAGCGGAAGTTGAGGTGTGATTTGTCATGGCAATAGAGGAGGCCGAGGATGGTCATGTTGGAAAGGGAATTAAAATTGGCGGATCTGGGAGGTCCTGTTGGCCCGGCTAAGATGGTTGGTGAACTTTCCCTCAGTTTATGTTTTGTCTCCCCGATGTAAAAAAGACCACATCAGGCGCATCTGATATTGTAAACTAGGTTGGAAGAGGTGCAGGTTAACCTCTGTCTCAGCTGGAAGGACTAGTTGGGGCTCTGGATTGAGGTGAGGGGGTGGTACCTGCTTGGAGCATTTCTATCTATACACTGTATCATCTTTCATAGAACAAACAATCCTAAGGAGCACCATAAAACATAAGATCACTATCTTGGTCATAGAATCATACAGCATGGAAACAGACCCTTCGGTCCAACTAGTCCATGCTGACCCTGTTCCCAAACTAAACTAGTCCCCCTGCCTGTGTTTGGCTCATATCCCTTCAAACCTTTCCTATTCATGTACCTATCCAAATGGAGATTTGGCCGAGCAGGGGAGTGTAGCTACATCATATACCCTAGACCGGCGGAGCAATTCTCTTCTAGGGGGTCATCCTCCGCGACCGAGCGTTGAGCTTCAGGAGGGACGCACATGGAACTGTGAGGGAAGGGGGAAAACCACCTACCCAGCCAGATCAGCCAAATCAACCCTGAAAATCAATGGGGTGACAGATGTCACACCCAGATCGCACGATGGGTTGGGGGAGTCCAGAACTATAGGGCATATGTTTAGGGTTAAGGGGGGGGGGGGGTGGTGGTGGGGGTTGAGATTTAGAGGAGACCGAAGGGGCAACCTTTTCACACAGAGGGTGGTACGTGTTGAGTTGCCAGAGGGAGTGGTGGAGGATAGTACAATTGCAGCCATTAAAAGCCATCTGGATAGGTATATGAATAGGAAGGGTTTGGAGGGATATGAGCTGGGTGCTGGCAGGTGGAACTAGATTGGGTTGGGATATCTGGTCAGCATGGAGAGTTGGACCAAAGGGTCTGTTTCTGTGCTGTTCATCGCTTTGGCTCTATGACTTTTAAACATTCAGCACTTCCTCTAACAGTTCACTTCACACACAAACCTCCCTCTGTGTAAAAACAGTTGCTCCTCCAGTCCTTTTTCAGTCTTTTTCCTCTCACTTTAAAAATATATGCCCTAGTTTTGAACTCCCCTTCCCTTAGAAAAAAGACATTTGCTATTCACCTTATCTTTGCCCCTCATGACTTTATAAACCTCCATAAGGTGGCCCCTCTACCTCCTACACTCCAGTGAAAAAACATCCCAGCCTATCCAGTCTATAAATCATTCCAGCAACATCCTGGTCAAAAAGGGTGAGTTTTAACAATTGACCATAAGGGCAATGAAGACTCAACCAGCTTACAGTGGGTTTGGAATCACATGTAGGCCAGACCAGGTTCAGACAGCAGAAAACCAGATGAGTTTTTTTTTTAAAAGATTAGATTAGATTCCTTACAGATTCTTTACAGTGTGGAAACCGGCCCTTCGGCCCAACCAGTCCACACCGACCCTCCGAAAAGTAACCTACCTAAACTCAATTCCCTCTGACTAATGCACCTAACACTATGGGAAATGTAGCATGGATAATTCACCTAACCTGCACATCTTTGGACTGTGGGAGGAAACCGAAGCACCCGGAGGTAACCCACACAGGCACAGGGAGAATGTGCAAACTCCACACAGACAGACAGTCTCCCGAGGTTAACCACTGAGCCACCGTGCCGCCCATTTTTACAACAATCCGCAACAGTTTTGTAATTAGACTCTTCATTCCAGATTTATATTGAATTTACATTCCACCATCTGTCTTAGTAGGTTTTGAACCCAGGGAATGTTTACCTCTGTCACCACTGCAAAGAATGTCAAACATGACCTTGATAAGAACTGTTTCAGGGGTGGAAACCAGACTAGAGGGCTTTAAATGTGGAAGTCTGGAAAAGATGGGAATGGCTAATTCAACAACGTTACATCCAAACCAACACTTCCATTGATGCGATAGTAACAGGAACTTTTTAGTTTGAAGATTTTCAGCAACATTGAGTAAGAAGGAACAAAATTGATATAAGAAACACAGCAATTGCTACAATGTGCCCACTCCCAATATAAGGTCATTTGGTATTCAATTAACCGTCTACAAGAGGCAATATTGGAAAGGAATGACACAGTTCAAAGATATAAGAGGGGAGACACAGACAAAGGGACAGGAGTAGGCCACTCGGCCCTTCGAGCCTGCTGCAACATTCAATAAGATCATGGCTGATCTGAATACAACCTCAGCTCTACATTCCTCCACATCCCCAACAATCTGTCACCCACTTGGTTAGCAAGAACCTATCTACCTCTGCCTTAAAGATACTGAATCCGCTGCCTTTTGTGGAAGACACACAACCTTAAAGAGAGAAAAGAAATCCTCATTTCTGTCTTAAAATGTGCAACCTCACACTTTTAACATATGACTCCCTAGTTCCAGATGTTAAGATAGGGATACAAGCTGCATTCAAATAACATCTGTGGTATAGTCAACTGCCTCAAAGTGCTTCATGTGAAAATAAGAAGAATTATTTTCTAAAATTACAATACCGGAGCACAGATTACGACAGGTGACGAAAGACTTGGTCAAAGGGGCAGGTTTAGGGCAGCTCTTTAAACAGGTTCATTTCCCAAACATCAGAGGCCAAAGACAGAAACAGTAAACACAAAATAGTAAAATACAGGAAACAGCAGCGTAGTCGTAATGTCACTGGGTGAGTAATCCAGGGACATGGGATCAAATCCCATCACAGCAAGTGGTGAAATTTGAATAAACCAACTAATAAATGTGGAACACAAAGTTAGTCTCAGCATGGTGTCGACGGCACTGATGTCAATTATCATAAAAAACCATGTCCTTTCAGGAAGGAAACTGCCATCTTTACGTGGTCTGGCTTACATGTGATTGCAGACCCACAGCAATGTGGATGACTCTTAAACTGCCCTCTGAAATGGCGCAAGCAAGACACCTTGCAATTAAGGATGGGCAACAAACATCACCGTTGTGAAAGAGTCAAAAACAGAAATTGCTGGAGAAACTCAGCCAGTCAGGCAACACTGTTGGAGAGTGAGAAAGAAACTGAGTCAATATCCTGTCCTAAGTCCAGAACAGCTGTGAAGAAGGGTCAAAATGCACTCAAAATGCTAACTCTGATTCTTTCTCAACACGTGCTGCTAGTCCTGCTGAGTTTCTCCAGCAATTTCTGCCTTTGTGTATTTCAGATCTCCAGTATCCGCAGTTCTTCATTACACTGACTTAGGGAAGCTCAAATCCCATAAAAGGGTAAAGCAGAAGGGCTGGAATTACTCAGCAAGTCTGGCAGCAGCTATGGAGATAAAAACAGTTAGCTCTTCAAGTCATTGAATGATCTTACATCAGGGACATATTTTTGGGGAAGTTGTAACTGCAACATCTGGGTGAACTCTCTCAGCCATGGGTCAGGCTGACTCAGCATTCTGGTCCAAATTACCATCCTGCTCATTACCTGTTACCTGCTCAATTTGTTGCTCGTTATATTTCTACGGTTGCCACATTCCTATGTTTTAAAATGATATTGCAACCAAATATGAATTTTCCGATGTAGGTAATCAGAGGGTTTGGAATATAAGTGTAACTTTTAAACAAAAAGTATTTATTCGTTCTTGGGATGTCGGCATCGCTGGCAATGCCAGCATTTTTACCCATCCTTAACCATCCTGTGGTTGGTTGGAAAAGAGAATGAAGGTGTCTGAGATGATCTTGATCAGCAGAGCAAAGCCCAAGACGGGTGTATTCAAGTAAAAATACCCTCCACTCCCACAGCCAAGTCTGCATTCACTGCAATTACAGAGGTCTTCATGACAGATATAACAGCTCTCTCCATCAGCACTCTGTCCCATCTAAAACTCCCAGGACAGGGATAGCACAGGAATACAATCAGAATACAGCCTCCTCTACTCTTTTCAGTTGAAAGTGAAGCAACCATGACACTGTCCCAAACAAACAGTGCCAAGAAAGACACATCATTGGGTTAGATACAGAGTAAAACTCCCTCTAACGTTCCCATTCAAACACTCCCAGGACAGGGACAGCAGAGGGTTAAATAAAGAGTACAGCTTCTTCCATTCTGACCGACACTTGGTATGTTCTACACCAATCCTCAATGATAATTCAGAAGTGAGACTATTACCTGGTACTGAATTCACACTTCCTAATGGGAATGACAGGAACAGAAAATCGAGTGAAACACAGATCGATAAAACACACAACGTGCAACAGAACCAGAACTTTATTGGGATCAAAGACTTTTAAATGACAGGAGATATTGTCCCTGCAACAATCCGAATGTGAGCTGAACAACTTTCACACTCGAGTTGGTTTCTCTGGGGATGCAGTGTCCACCTTACCGCTGTCTGGTCAGTTCATCTGTTCCCGTCAGAGCTCAGTTGTCGCTGACCACATGCTGGCCTGGGGTCAAGATGTTAGAAGGTAAAGGTCAACTTGGATTGAAGGCATCCTGTGTCATGTCAGTGAGGTCAAGGGTCGCTGCATTACTTAACTTATCGGGGTCAAGGGGATATTGGGCTCGGCTTGTATCAGTTTGAGCTTCGAAGAATTAGATGATCTGATGGAGATGTATAACATCCTGAGAGGACTTAATGTGAATGTATGAATCCCTTTGTGGCAGAGACTAGAAATGAGTGGACACAGTTAACAAATAAGTGGCCTCTCATTTAAGATGGAAAAGTTTTGCTTTTCTCTCAAAGGTTACGAGTCTTTGAAATTCACTCCCTCAGAGCTGCACAGGGTGGTGGCTCAATGGTTAGCACTGCTGCCTCACAGCATCAGGGCCCCAGGTTTGATTCCACCCTCAGCCAACTGTTTGTGTGGTGTTTGCACATTCTCCCTGTGTCTGTGTGGGCTTCCTCCCACAGTCCAAATGATATCCGGATTAGGGTGGATTGGCCATGGGAAATGAAGGGTTACCAGAATAGGGTAGTTGGAATGGATGGTCAGTGTCAACTTGAAGGGCTGAACGACCTATTGCACGCTGGTCGGGATTCTAGAACTGCCTGGAGCCTGTAACTTACCAGATGATACGTGGACACTTTTCGTACACTGCTTTTATTCAAGCCTGCAGAGCCACTTCCATAAGTTGGCAACAAACCCCCCAGATGATCAAGTACATCTGTTTGATATACTGTTCAATTATTTTAAGAGCAGCTTACCTATACCAAATCAACAGTATACACTTGTCTTAGGGAAATCCACAGTCGATAAATGTCGTGCTGGAAAAACACAGCAGGCCAGGCAGCATCCAAGGAGCAGGAGAATCGACGTTTCAGGCATAAGCCCTTCTTCAGGAAGGGCTTAAGCCCTTCTCCTGCTCCTCGGATGCTGCCTAGTCTGCTGTTTTTCCAGCATGACATTTTTCAACTCTGGTACTCCAGCATCTGCAGTCCTCACTTTCTCCGTAGGGAAATCCACATCCAATTACGATTAGTAGTTCTGGTTATTTTATTTGTCTTACCTTATTGGATTTAACCAACGACAGCATCTCGACATTTGCCTAATTACAATATCCAATGTCTATAGAGTACATTTTTTTGTCATGACTGTTACCTTGAACACTGACTTGTGATCTCTGCATTGTTGTCAAAGTTCCTTATTTGTCTCTTCATTGTCAAAGTTTTACTTTGCCGAATTCTTCCTGGCTTTTTGCAGATAGCACCTTATATTCTGCTCGTCAACATTTTCCTTTCCAAGTCTGTACTGAGGATTTCATGAGAAACTTCAAGATTGTGGTGAGACTGTGGAACTCACTACCACAGTGAGTAGTTAGGGTGAAGGCAAGGGTAAGCAAGCCAATACAAACGATTGTCATTATCACCAGATTCACAGCACAATTAAATTAAAACACACAATGTCCCTCAGAATTTCTCAGCTCTTCCTAGTCAGACTTGAAGAACAGATTTTGCACACCAAAACTATAATTTAAATAAAAATTAACAATTATAAATACTGCAACTTTACTCAGGCAAAGTTAAACAAGATAATTTAATTAATAGCAATGATCATGCCCCCACCATCTCACAGACAGAGACTTAAGGGGTAAATTAAAAAAGAAAATAAAGAAATTACCAATTCAACCAGTTTCCAACAATTGATTTCCAAGCTTTTGTGCAATTTTTGGACGATGAGTCGTTCACACACACATAACCGTATATCTAATTTCAAAGTCACTGCTGAATGTGAATGGTTGTCCCGATGCATTCAGCGACTTCTTACAGACTGCGACTCATTCCCAGAAAAAGCCAACAATTCTTTAACTGGACAGAAAAAAAAAGAGTAGCTTCTGGGCTCAACATGCTGCAGCTCCCACTGGAAGCAAAGTTGGACGGAGGGAAGTCCAGCAGGAAACAAAAATAGCTCACTGACTCTCCACTGCCAGAACAGGCGGGAGTTTCAGTCCTGGGGGTGACCCACAACAGCTTCACCGGTGTAATCCGATTGTTGGGAGCACTGGTGCCCCCACAAGTTGCAGGTCAACAAAAACCTCCACCCACACTAGGGGCTGGCAAATGGCCTCTCAACATTGTGGATCCGCCAGTGCCTCAGCAGATGGGAAGAATTGCTGAAGGCCTTCCTGCACTCGGGGCAGGGGAAGGGCCTCTCCCCGTGTGGACCCACCGGTGTGTCAGATTGGAGGAATGGCTGAAGCCCTTCCCGCACTCAGGACAGCTAAAGGGCCTCTCCCCCGTGTGGACTTGTTGGTGGATCTGAAGGGTGGAGGCCTGTGTGGATGCACCGATGGGTCTCCAAGGCAGAGGGGACACAGAAACCTTTCCCGCAGTCGCCACACCTCCACAGTTTCTCCACAGGGCAGGATTCCCCGGGTTTCTCCATGGCCGAAGCTTCAGCCGCACACAAATGTGTGTAGAGCTTCTACCCGCCATGATATCCTCTTTCCAAGCCGTATTATTGTTTCAGGCTCCACAGTCCACTGCAACAGTACAGTGGCTCATCCAGTCCCACTGCTGCTGAAAACGTACTGAAACAACAATGAAAATACTTTGCTCCTTTTCACAGAATCATAGTTGAAAATCATTGTGGTCCAGATGGATTGAGTGACTGTCAGACATTGACGTCAAAGTGAGGACTGCAGACACTGGAGAGTCAGAGTCGAAAAGTGCAGCGCTGGAAAAGCACAGGTCAGGCAGCATCTGAGGAGCAGGAGAGTCAATATTTCAGGCACGAGCCCTTCATCTGTTGATTTTGAAACTTCCGTCTTCAGATCTCCATTATTCTAAAAAGAGATCACAAACATCAATGTCAGTCCAGGGTAGAATTGGGTGTTCTGAATTTCTACTCTGTGGAATATTCTTTTCTTTTGTTATTCCACAAAATTGAAAGCACTATCCCACTCTCTCTCCCCCTCTGTTCTCACTCCACTCTAATTCTCCTGAAGGTGCTGATTCAGGATCTCACAGGGCAGAAAAGCAAAAACGTCAGGACCGACATCCCTCTGAATTTTGGATACCTCCACCTGAGTTAATATCTATCACAATATTGGGATAGTGCCGAGAGTGAGCAGGTCTGATTTTGGGAAGAATTGTTTTTAAAACGTGCCTCAATTCAGGGTGAACCTGCAAAGCAGCTTCTTGAGGAACAGCCAGACACAAAATGGTTAACGTACCCAGGAACGGGGGAGAAAGTGAGGCATCAAGGTATTAAGACCAACACCAGAGAGAAACCAAACAAAGACGTGGCAAATGTTTGTGGAAAGTCAGATTCACAGAGATATACAGCACAGAAACAGATACTTAGAGCAAACTCTTCCGTGCCGATCAGACATTCTAAATTAAGGTAGTCACATTTGCCAGCACTTGGCCCATATCCATCTGAACCCTTCCTATTCATATACCATCCAAATGCCTTTTCAATGTTACAATTGTACCAGCCTGCGTCACTTCCTCTGGCACCTCATTCCATACACGCACCACCCTCTGCGTGAAAACAATACCCCTTAGGTCTCTTAAATCTTCACCACTCCCATCCCCGTCCCCGTCCTCAGCCTAAACTTATTAACCTCCAGTTCTGGACTCCCCCATCCCAAGGAAACCACTCTATCCCCGCCCCTCTATCCCCGCCCCTCGATTTTATAAGTAATCTTTCTGGTTGACCCGCCCCCCAGTCTCTGGCACGCTGGGGAAAACAGCACCTCCCACCCTCCATCCGGCTCTCCTCACCTTGAATTTGCAGTATCTGCTCCCTCCCTGGGTTCACTCCAGTTGCTACAAGTGAACAGATCCCCCCAGATGAAGAGTTGCTGAGAGGGAGGAAGTGAGTTTCACTCTGAAACGGACATGGCCACTTCCGTGTTGTGACGTCACCAGTGCCGCACTGCGCTTGCTCCGGATGGCGGCCGCCTGGATCGCACTGCCCTACGCAGTTTGCAAAATTCCTTCCTTTCAGAGAATACCCAGAGTGTGGAAGCAGGTCATTCGGCCCAAGGAGTCCACACCGACCCTGCGAATGGTAACCCACCCACACCCATTTCCCAAACCCTATTGCTTTACATTTAACCCTTACTAATGCACTTAACCTGCCCATCCCTCAACACCATGGCTAATCCACCCTAACCTGCACATCCCTGAACCTGACGGAACAATTTAACATGGCTAATCCACCCTAACCTAGACAGATGACGGCCAGAGATCCTAAATTAATGTAGTTCCACTTGCCAGCATTTGGCCCATATCCCTCTAAACCCATGCTATTCATGAACCCAGATGTCTTTTAAATTGTGTCATTTTTCCTCCGGCAGCAGGTTCCAAACATCCGTCAACCTCTTCGTGAAAAAGTTTCACCTCACCTCCCTTTCTCCATTCACCTTAAACCTAAGCTCCTCTAGTTCTGGACCCCCCCCCCCCCCCTACCATGGGGAAAAGACCTTGGGTATTCACCCTATCCTTATAAACTTCTATGAAGTCAACCTTCAGCCTCTGATACTCCAGGCAAAATATACCGGAGGTATTCAGCCTCTCCCTGTAGCTCAAACCCTCCAACTCTGACATCAGCCTTATAAATCTTTTCCACCCCTTTCAAAGTTTCACAACATCTTTCCTACAGCAGGGAAACCAGAACTGAATGCAGTATTCCAAAAGTGGCCAAACCAAATGAACTGCACAGCTGCAAAAGGACCTCCCAACTGCTATACTCAATGATCTGATCAATAAAGGAAAGCATACCATGGTCTCTTTGTTCTGCAACACTCCCCTTAACAGTGCCAGTCCTGCATCGATTGCTTGACCAAAATGCAAACCACACATTTCTCTAAATTAAACACCATCTGCCATTCCTCAGCACATCTGATCAATTCTAGTTTATATTTATTTCCTCTTATTCCAGACAAGCTGAAAATCTCCAATCCACACACTCTCCCTCCATTCCCACTTTGCTGAATCTAATCCCTGCTTTTTCTCATCCTAAAGGGTCTGATTCATGCTGATTAACAGGCCCACACTCAGAGGGGATCCAATTGAAACATACAGAATACTGAACGGCCTGGACAGAGTGGATGTTGGGAAGCTGTTTCCAATGGCAGGAGAGACTGGGTCCAGAGGGCACAGTCTTAAAGAAAAGAGAAGACCTTTTAGAACGGATTCAAGGAGAAACATCTTCAGCCAGAGAGCAGTGAATCTATGGAATTCCTTGACACACAAGGCTGTGGAGGCCAAGTCAATGAGGATATTTAAGACTGAGACAAATAGATTCTGGAGTATCGAGGGGTCCCGGGAGAAAGTGGGAGAATAGGGTTAACAAACTTATCAGACACATTTGAATGGTAACAGCAGACCTGATGGGCTGACTGACCTAATTTCTGCTCCTGTCTTCCAGTTTCTTACTGTCCTGGACACAGAATTGGGGGCAGGAGTATGCCATTTGGTCTTTCAAACCTGCACCAGCATCGAACAGATCATAACTGGATATGGATCTACCTACATCTCGGTGGATAAGTTGGGAATTTTTCACTGGAGCACAGGAGGTTGAGAGGTGACCTTTTTAGAGGATTATAAAATCATGAGGGGTATAGCAATCATGAGTTGAATGGCAAGTGTCGTTTCAAAATGAGGAGCAAATTTTTAAGGTGAGTGGAGAAAGATTTTAAAAAGACATGAGGAAAACCTTTTTCTTTTAAGAGAGTGGTTTGTGTGTGGAATGAAGAAATGGTGGATGCATGTAGAGTAACAACATTTAAAAGACATTTTGATAAGTACATGAATAGGAAAAGTTTGGAGGAATATGGATGAAACCAGGTGGGACTAGTTTAGTTTGTGAATATAGTCAGCATGGACTCATTGGACTCAAGGGTCTGTTTCTGTGCTGTTTGACTCTAACTGTTCTGTACTGGTCTTAAACCATTTTATTTCCTTCCCCCACAACCATCCACTTCTTTGTTGTTCAAAAGTCAGATAAACTCAGCTTTGAATATATTTAATGACCTCCTATCTGCACAAAGACATCCCCACTTCTGAACTCAATTCCTCTTGCTGATATACCACTTGCCTTGCTGATTGCTTACTACACCTGTCTGACAACTGGCATTGACTGGCATAGAAGGATGCTGATGCCCCTTTGTACATCCACACATCATTCCTGACGAAAGACTCGTACCCATAAAATCGACTCTCCTGCTCCTTGGAAGCTGCCTGGCCTGCTGTGCTTTTCCAGTGTCACACTTTTTGACTCTGATCTTCAACACCTGCAGTCCTCACCTTCATCCACATCCCAATATCACCATTTAAACAATGCCCCTTCTTTGTTTTTTTTCTTCCCCCACAGCAAAGGATATAACTTCACATTGAAGTATTGGATTTGCCATGTGTTTGCCAATTCAGACAGTCCTGGACCAACATTTCCTGAGTCTGCTCCTTCCTGGATTCAATCCGTTTCCTTTCATTTGCTACAAGTCAGCAATTTAAGCCCACAATGAAGAAAAGGGCATGAGAAAAGTGGACAGAGGAAGGAAGTTGCAGTCTGGGGTGAAACTTAAACTTCATTCAGAGAGAGAGGTGCAGGACAACTTCCACATTCAGACAATAGGGGATGTTCTGATTGGCAGGATGACTACCAAGCTTCTGGTCCTCCAGGAATGCCCCAATGGCTAAATGTCGCGCCCCATTTCAGCGGAAACTAGGAGCATGCGCATTTTTTAGCTGACAAAAATAACAAGCGCCGTTCTTGCTGACACCGAGGAGCCTGTGCAGTATGCTCTGTGAAAATGCTGCTATTACTGACAAATTTTAAGGGTCCAAATGCCAATAGATAAAAAAAAGGGTAGACCCACAATTTATTTTCCTCCGTGGCTCCTCATTATTTTTGCTAGTTACCGTACGTATACCCCTCATGATTTTACAAGTTTCAATAAGGTCACCCCTCAACCTCCTATGCTCCAGTGAAAAACGTCCCTGGCTCTCCTAACTCAAACCATCCAGTCCTGACAACGTCCTGGTACATCTTTTCCAAACCCTATCTAACAGTGTTCTTCCTATAACAGGGCGAACAGAACTGTACTCAGCATTCTAAAAGTTGCCTCACCAATATCCTATACAACCTCAACGTGATATCCCAACTCCAATATTCAATGGTGTGAACAGTGAAGGCAAGTGTGCTAAATGCCTTAACCACCCTGTCTACCAGTGATGCAACTTTCAAAGAACTATGTACTTAAACCACGCCCCATGTCTCTGTTCTACAACATGATCCAGGGCCCTACCAGTAACTGTACAAGTCCTGCCCTTTGTTTTTGTAGCAAAATGCACTCCTCGCTTTTATCTATACCTCTCTCATACACATGATCTCTCTCAGAGACACACTCCCACCACCCAATATTCACACCTTCACAAGCTTATACTCCATCACACTCTTGCATTACCAAACATGCACACAGGCAAACGCTCTTATGCAAACTCTCAGACACACACACACACACACTCGTCTATGGGATAAATTTGCATTTGCTGATACATTCAATTTTGATCAAAAAGCACAATCTGTAGGTAGTCAATATTTTAATAATTTTTAAAATTGTAATATTTTAAAACTTCCTACTTTGGAAATGGAACCAGTCTGATTGGGATACAGACAATCTTCAGACTCTAACCTCACACCGTTCATGTACTGAGCTGTGATGTCACCGATTTTTATAAAACCTTAAGTCATCTCGAGAACCTGACTTAAAAGTACTTCTGGGCTTTATATATTAATGAACCAAAACCCATTCTAAAAGATTAAAGACTAAACCGCAATCTAGGGTTGTTCAATATAGCCCGGTTGTACGACACTGATCTTTTCTATAAAATCTGTGTCTTATGATCCTGCTCCACAGCTACCTGAAGGAGCAGCACTCCAAAAGCTAGTGCTTCCCAATAAACCTGTTGGACTATAACCTGGTTTTGTGTGATTTTTAACTGTATCCACCCCAGTCCAACATCGACTCCTCCACATTGTTTCCAGTGAACACAGCCCACACCTGGTGCGGTCTATAAACCTTACAATGCTGACGACATAACGCAGTACCTGCACTCCTGGAAAATTTCTAACCATACTGGCTACTCATTCACTGCTGCAACTGATACACAACATTGGAAACTTAGTGCAGGAGGCTGAAAGAAATGAGCTGTTTTAAAACAAAAACCTGTTGCAGCTCAAAGCTTCCATGAGTCTGAGACTGGTGGTAAGTTCAGGTAATCTTTATTGCAATCCAACTTTACGACAGCTTCAGATCCTCCCAGCAAAAAGGCATAGAAAAAGTAGCTGCTTTTTATACAGCACAAGGTCAGAGCATTGTCAGTCCAGGGTAGAAATTCAGAATATGCAATTCTACTTTGAGGAACATTTTTTGCTTTTGTTATTCCACAAAATTGAAAGCACTATCCCACTCTCCCACTCCCTGTGTTCTCACTCTGCTTGAACTAATTCTCCTGAAGATGCTGATTCAGGATCTCAGACAGAAAAAGCAAAAAACGTCAAAACTGGCATCTCTGAATTTTGGATAACCCCATCCAACAGTTAATATATTTCACAACACCATGGTACTGCTGAGAATGAGCAGGTCTGATTTTGAGAAGCAAACACAAAAGGGTGTGTCAATTCAGGGTGAACCAGCAATGCAGCTTCTTGATGAAGAACCAGACATTAAATTGTTAACATCCCCAGTAAAAAAAAAAGGGTGGGTGTGGAGGAGGTGAGACATCAAGGCATTAACACCAACACTCGAGAGAAACTAAACATACAGACATGGCAAGCATTATTGGAAAGCCAGGGTCATGGAGATATACAGCACAGAAACAGACCCTTCAGACCAACTCATCCGTACAGAAAATATATCCTAAATCAATTAGTCCCATTTGCCAGCACCTTAGCCGATAACCCTTTAAGCCCTTCTTATTCGTTTTCCTCATTCAGATGCCTTTTCAATATTGTAATTGTACCAGCCTGCATCACTTCCTCTGACAGCTTATTCCTTTCATGCACCACCCTCTGAATGAAAAAGTTGCCCTTCTGCTCCCTTTTAATCTCGCTACCCCCCCACCCACCATCCCCCTCCACATCCCCCAATGGTGAACCGATGACCTTCTCACTTCGGACTCCCCTATCCCCAGGAAAAGAGATGGTCTATTTACCTTATCCATGCCCCTCATGATTTTATAAACATCTATAAGGCCACCCCTCAGCCTCTCACACTCCAAGGAAAACAGCCCTAACCTATTCAACCTCTCCCTATAGCTCAAATCTCTCAACCCTGGCAATATTCTTGTAAATCTTTTCTGAACCCTTTCAAGTTTCACAACATCTTTCCAATAGGAGGGAGACCAGAATTGCATGCAACATTCCAAAAGTGGCTGTTGGGCAATGGTAATTTAGTTCCAAAATGCTAATTCCTTCACCGAGAAGGAAATAATTTGCAACGTAACTGAGAGAGGCCCCTTACGGAAGAGTGAAAAACAGAGAGAGAACTTTCCATTAAGGTGGAGAGGAACAGAGTTGATTCTGTGATTGGGGACTTAAATCTAAAGCGAGAAAATTACAATGGCAAAGGCACAAACAGGCCACAACAAATGAGGGAACATTATTTAAAAAAAAATGACAAACATTTAAATAGCACCTGGAGGAACTGCAATAGTTGTCCCTTCCTGTCTGGCAAAATAAAATACAAAAGGAGGTCCAGCCACGGCTAACAAGGGACATCATGGATCGTACTGGATCCAAAGAAAGGGCGTACAAATTGGCCAAGGAAAAGCAGATCTGAAGACTGGGAGCACTTCTGGTTTCAGCAAAAGGATTGATTAAAAAGGGGAAAATGGGGTATGTAAAGACAAAAAAAAAAGGATTAGTGAAAATAATTACAAATGAGAACAGGCAAAGTTCTCATGTGGATCAAAGAGATGGCAGACCAATTAACCACACATGTTGCTTGTATCATCACAAAGCAGGACACAAGTAACATCCCCAAAATTTTGGGGAACACATGGTCCATCGAGAGCAGAACTGAGTAGTTGTTGGGGAAATTGATGGGATTAAAAGTTTACAAAGCCCCAGCACCTGATAATCCAAACTCCAGGGTATGGACTGAGATAAGTCATCCAATTGTCAAACCTTGGGCTGATCTTAGCAGGGCTTACACACTTAACAGGAAGGTCCTGGGGTGTGTTACTGAACAACCAGACCATGGAGTGCAGGTTCATAGCTCCTTGGAAGTAAAGTCGCAGGTATTTAGGATAGTGAAGGTGGCATTTGGTATTCTTTCCTTTATTGGTCAGAGCATTGAGTACCGGAGTTGGGAAGTCATTTTGCAGCTGTTCAGGACATTGGTTAGGCCACTTTTGGAATATTGCATGCAATTCTAGTCTCTTTCCTATCAGAAGGATGTTGCTAGGGTTGGAGGATTTAAGCCACAGGGAGAAGTCAAACAGACTGGTGCTGTTTTCTTGGAGAGTCGGAGTCTGAGCAGTGACCTTATAGAAGTTTATAAAATCATGAGGGTCATGGATAGGATAAATAGATAAAGTCTTTTCCCTGAGGTGAAGGCATACGTTTAGAGTGAGCGGGAAAAGATATAAAAGAGTCCCAAGGGGTAGCTTTTTCACACAGAGGGTGTTGCATGTATGGAATGAGCTTCCAGAGGAAATAGTGGTGGCTGGTGAAATTGCAACACTTAAAAGGCATCTGGATAGGTATATGAATACGAAGGGTTTGGAGATATATGGGCTGGGTGCTGGCAAGTGGGACAAGATTAGGTTGGAATATCTGGTTGGCATGGACAGGTTGGATTGAATGGTCTGTTTCTGTGCTGTACATCTCTATGACTCTATGATGTTTGTCTTGAGTTTCCCATCTGAAACTTGTGACATCCACTAAGTTAAATCTACAAAAGATGTCACTGAGTACAAGATTAAAAGCTCAGGGGACAGTTCTACTTTCCACAGAACACTTTTCTTCTCTACTAGCTGGAAGTATTAAAAATTTCAATCCTACACATTGTCTCTCCTCCTGCATTGAAATTCACATCCACTTCCTCATGTCTTTCTTCCACTCCTGGTGTTTTCTCTTTTCTCCAGTCTACAAACTGACAACAATATCAACACGCCAATACTCTCCAGGTCACTGCGATCACCACTTTCTTGTCCAGCGCCACAGATTATCACATTCAACTCAAATTCAGGATCTCTCTCTCACTCCTTTTTCCTGTGTTAAGGGCAGATATACCCTCAGCGCCTGGTCTCTCAAAGTGAAATGAGGAAATTCTAGTTGACACAAAGGCTGTCACGAGGTTGGAGTTCTCTCCCGGAAATGACCGTGGATGGTGCCTTCACCAAGATGGCCGCCCACCCCAAGACAACATGCGCCTTACCCCCACAAAGATGGCGGCCGGTTGCACTGGCAACCCGAGAGGTCCTTCTCCAATAAATACTTGACCTGTGGGGCTTTAATTCGCGGCCTCAGGCCTCCCCCTAGGAGTTTGTAAACACCCCAGTCTCCCTCCTCCCGCGGTTCCCAATCCTACCCTGTCTCATCTCCCCGGGGGCAGGAGCCAGGTCTTGGCGCTCGGGCCTGGCGACCTCCCCGGGATGTTCCTGAAACCTGGTCCTGTTCTGAAGAAGGATCACTGGACCCGAGACGCGTTTGGGCGGGGGGGGGGGGGGGGGGGGGTGAGAATAAGGGTGATGTCATCACCAGCTGAAGGGACGTGATTGGACGAGTCTTCCAAGAATTTGAAAACAATGGGAGCGGGGCGATAGGTTTGCCCGCCCCCAGCCACCTGATAGGTGGGTTTATGTTCAGTTTGAACAAAAGTATGTTTTCAATTTTCAGCCTGTACAGAAATGGTATTCCAGACGTCTGGAAAGCTGAAACGTTGGGAAACTTTCAGACATAAACAATGGGATACTAATAAAATGAATAAAAGTAGGTAAAGTAAATTACCAAAGAAACCTAGCACAAAATATCAAAAAGAAAAGCAAACGCTTCTAGTCGTATGCTAAAGGGAACAGAGTAAATGTTGGTCCCTTGGAAGATGAAACCGGTGATTTAATCGGGGGAATACTGAAATGGCAAGCTTCTTAATTAATACTTTTCCTCAGTTTTCACCTTGGAGGACAGCAGTACCAGTCCTATTGGAACAGCCAAGGCAGAAGCCATAGAAAGCGTAGCACTTAAACAATCAACGTTGATAGGTGCACGAGGAGGATTAAGGGTAGACAAGTTCACTGGGCCTGATGGCCTACATTTTAGGGTACTAAAGGAAGTAATGGCGGAAATAGTGGAAACATTAATTCCAACATTCCAAAATTCCCTGGACATGAGAAAGACTAATTGAGTGTATTTAAGACTGAGATAGGTCGATTCTTGGTTGACAATGTGAACAAAGGTTACGGAGAGAAAGCGGGAGAATGGAGTTGAGAAACTTATCAGCCATGGCTGAATGGTGGAGCAGACTTGATAGGCTGAATGGCCTGATTTCTGCTCCTATATCTTATGATCTTATGTTTCCAGTTGATTGGAAAAATGCTAATGTAACATCTGTATTTAAAAAGGGAGGGTGGCAATATATAGGAAATTGCAGACCAGTTAGTATAGTATCTGATGTTGGGAAGGTATTCGTATCAATTATAAAGGAAGCAATATCAGGACGTTTGGAAATTCAAAACTCCACCCATCAGAGTCAGCATGGTTTTATGAAGGGCAAATCAGGTTTGACTAAGTTCTTCGAAGATATAACAAGTGAATTGGATAATGGGGATCCTGTAGATGTAATATATCTGGCCTTCCAGAAGGCATTTGTGAAAGTGCCACTCAAAAGGTCAATTCACAGGTGGGATCATATGGGATTAGGGTTGATTTATCTGCTTGAATAGGTGACAAGCTGATGGGGAGGAGACAGACAGTCTGAATCGATGGCTTTTTTATTCTGGATGGCAAGATGTAACTATTGATGTGCCACAGGGTTGGGTCCTTGGAGCCCAACTATTTACAATCTACATACAGGGATAAAAGGCACTATAGCCTAATTTGCAGATGACACAAAATAGGCAGGATGGTAAATTGCATTGAGGAAATAAGAACCTTATTTCCGTGGGCGGCATGGTGGCACAGTGGTTAGCACTGCTGCCTCATAGCGCCAAAGACCCGGGTTCAATTCCCGCCTCAGGCGACTGACTGTGTGGAGTTTGCACGTTCTCCCCTTGTCTGCGTGGGTTTCCTCCGGGTGCTCCGGTTTCCTCCTACAGTCCAAAGATGTGCAGGTCAGGTGAATTGGCCATGCTAAATTGCCCGTAGTGTTAGGTAAGGGGTGGGTGTAGGGGTATGGGTGGTTTACGCTTCGGCGGGTCGGTGTGGACTTGTTGGGCCGAAGGGCCTGTTTCCACACTGTAAGTAATCTAATCTAATCTACTAGATATAGATAGGTTAGGAGAGTGAGCCAAAATTTGGCAGATGGAGTTTGGTAGATAAGTGTGAGGTCATGCATTTTGGTCACAAAAACAGGAAGGAGACCTATTATCTAAGTGGTGAGAGGCTTTGGCGTGATCTGATGCACAGGGATCTGGGTATCCTCGTTCATGAGTCACAGAAAACTAGCATGCAGGTACAGTAGATAATAAAGATAGCGAATGGAATGTTGGGTTTTACAGGTAAAGGAATAGGATATAAGGTTAAGGAAGTGTTGCTGCAACTGTACATGGTATTGCTGAAACCACACCTGAAGGATTTGCCGAGTTCTGAAACCCTTACTTCAGAAAAGATGTAGTTGACAGGAGGTCCACTAGATTGATCCCACAGATGAGGAGGTCTTTTTTTATAGATTAGATTACATTACAGTGTGGAAACAGGCCCTTCGGCCCAACAAGTCCACACCGACCCGCCGAAGTGCAACCCACCCATACCCCTAACCTAACACTACGGGCAATTTATTATGGCCAATTCACCTGACCCTGCACATCTTTGTACTGTGGGAGGAAACCCACGCAGACACGGGGAGAACGTGCAAACTCCACACAATCAGTCGCCTGAGGCGGGAATTGAACCCGGGTCTCTGGCGCACCGTGCCGCCCATAAAGGTTGTTGAATGAAGAGAAATTGAACAGTTTAGACTGATACTTTTGAGAATTTAGAAGAATGAGAGCAGATCAAATTGAAGTATTCAAGATGATAAAAGATATGGATAAAGTAGACATGGAATGGACGCACCCTCTTGGGCATTCTAGGAGAGGTCACAGACTAGGACAAGGGGGAGCAAATTTAAAACAGTGTTGCGTGAAACTACTTCTCCCAAAGGGTTGTGAATCTGTGGAATTCGCTCCCCCAAAGTGTTGGAAGCTGGGACAGTGAATAAATTTGAAGAGGTGTGGAATAGGTTTTTAATTGGTGATGGGTTGAAGAGTTATGGGGAGAAGGCAGGAAAATGGGGGTGAGGAGCGTACCGGCCATGATTGAATGGTGAAGCAGTAAGATTTACAGGGATGTTGCTGGGACTGGTGGTTTTGAGTTGTAGGGAGAGGCTGGGGCTTTTTTAAAACCTGGAGCGTCATAGTCTGAGTAGTAACGTTATTAGAGGTTTCTAAAATCATGAGCGTCACAGATAGGACGAATAGCCAAGGTCTTATTTCCCAGGATGAGGGAGTCAAAAACTAGAAGGCATAGGTTGAAGGTGAGAGGGCGAAAGATTAAAAAAGGACCGAAAGGGCAATGTTTGGACACAGAGGGTGGTGCTTGTATGGGATGAGCTGCCAGACGAAGTGATGGTGGTTGGTCCAATTACAATATTTAAAAGGTGAATGGATGACTGGTTTGGGTGTAGATGGATTTGGGCCAAATGCTGGAACTTGGGACTGGGTCAGTTTGGGACATCTGGTCAGCATGAATGAGTTGATCCAAAGGGTCTGTTTCTGTGCAGTGTGACTCGATGTTTCTCACTCTATGACTGAAAGCAGGCCTTTTTGCTGATAATCTTCCTGTTGCATTTTTTTAGAGCACTCAGTTTCAGGAGATTTGTGGTGAGTGAAATTGGCACATGTCCTGTATCCTGGAAATTCTGGAAAATAAATAATTCTCTGTGAACGGTACAATCCACATCCCCCGACGTGAATGGTACAATCCTCTCCTTCCCCTCTGCACCTCACCCGCCCCCCCCCCCCCAATCCCGAATGGTAAAATCATCCTATCCTTTCTACCCCTCCCCATGAATGATGCAATCCTTCCCTCTCAATGGTACACTCCTTTCCTCCCTCACCCATGTAGGGTGCAATTCTCCCGTCTCCGAATGGTACAATCCTTCCAACTGTCAATGGTAAAGTTCTCCCCTACCCACATCCGCCATGAATGAAACAACCCTCCCTGTCTGGACTGTACAATTCTCCTTTTCCCATGTCCATGGGATGATTCTTCCTCACTTCCACCCCCACCCCCATGAGTGACAGCATCCTTTTCATCCCCATTCGCCGCCCCGCACCACCACCCCGACCAGGAATGGAACAATCCTCCGTCGGGGAGTCCAAAACTAGAGGGCATAGGCTTAGGGTGAGAGGGGAAAGATATAAAAGAGACCTAAGGGGCAACTTTTTCACACAGAGGGTGGTACGTGTATGGAATGAGCTGCCAGAGGAAGTGGTGGAAGCTGGTACAATTGCAACATTTAAGCGCCTTTTGGATGGCTATATGAATAGAAAGGGTTTGGAGGGATATGGGCCTGGTGCTAGCAGGTGGTGCTAGATTGGGTTGGGATATTTGGTCGGCATAGATGGGTTGGACCGAAGGGTCTGTTTCCATGCTATACATCTCTATGACTCTATAAGTTTAAAGACTTCATATTATGTATGTACACTATCTTTGCCGCTTGTAATATTTCATCCTCCTGAAGAAATCCTTCAAAACATATTAGCACCAGGTATGAAACTGACTGTGTGACTACTTTAAGTGAAGGAGTTAATAAGAATGAGAAAGGAGCGGCTGAATATCCAAACCTACCCATGTAACAGTCAAGAAGGCACAACAATGCATTTTCTTCCACATGAGGCTTAAAAATTCAGCATGTCCATAAGGATCCTCACCAACATTTACAGATGCACCATAGAAAGCATTGTGTCTGGGTGCATCACGGCCTGCAACGGCAACTGCTCTGCCCAGGACCAGAAGAAACTACAGAAGGTTGTGTGCACAGTACCGTCCATCCTGGAAGCTAACCTTCCATCCATGGAATTCATCTTCACTTCTCATTGTCGTGGAAAGGCTGCCAACATTATTCCCGCAGCCACCCCCGCCCTGGCACCCAGGAATGATCTCCTACACCCTCTTCTGTCAGGCAGAAGATACAGAAGCTTGAACATACAAACCAAAAGTTTGAGAATAGCTTCTTCCCTGCCATTATTAGACTGTTGAATGTAACTCATGAATTTGAAATCTGATGTTGACCTTGCTTTTGTGCACCTTCTGTGCAGCCATAATCCTACACGCCTCGCTCTGTCTAAGCACAGTATGACCTGCATGTCCTTGTTTGCTAGGATCTGACTGTACTGATCACAAATCAAACTTTTGACTGTACTTAGGTACATAGAACAATACAACACAGTATAGGCCCTTTGGCCCTCGACGTAGTGCCGACCCTTTATCCTGCTCTTAGATCAAACTAACCTACATATCCTTCATTGTACTAACTTCCACGTGCCTAAACAAGAGTTGGTTAAATGTCCCTAATGTATCTGATTGTACTATAACCGCTGGCAGTGTATTCCATGCACCCACCATTCACTGAGTAAAGAACTTTCTCTAACATCTCCCCTGAACCTTCCTCCAATAACCTGAAACGTATTCCCTCTTGTAAGGGCATTTCTGCCAAGGCTATCCACTCTATCTATGCCTCTCAACATCTTGTACACCTCTATCAAGTCACCTCCATCCTTTTTCGCTCCAATGAGAAAAGCTTTAGCTCCCTCAACCTTTTTTCATAAGACATGCCCTCCAGTGCAGTCAGCATCCTGGTAAATCTCCTCTGCATCCTCTCTAAACATCCACATCTTTCCGACAATGAGCCAACCAGAACTGAACACAATATTGCAAGTGTGGTCTATACAGGATTCTACGGAGCTGCAGAATAGCCTCATAGCATTTACACGAAGTCCTCCTGCTAATGAAAGCCAACATACCATACGCCTTCATAACAGCCCTATCAATCTGCATGGCAACTTTGAGGGATCAGTGGACATGGACCCCAAGATCTCTCTGTTCCTCTACACTGCCAAGAATCTTGCCTTTAACCCTGTATTCTGCATTCAAATACGACCTTCCAAAGTGAATAACTTCACATTTTCCCACGTTGAACTCCATCTGCCATTTATCAGCCCAGTTCTGCATCTTGTCAATGTCTAATTGCAAACTAGATCAGCCCTCCACACTACCCACAACTCCACCAACTCAATGTGGGACATATGGCAATAAATCAAGTCAAAAAGCTCTCACAAAGAACTCTCAGAGGGAATCTCACCCCTGAACGTTTCTCATGTAGATCCAATATTCTTGTATCTATGTTAGAGTGGTGCTGGAAAAGCAAAGCAGGTCAGGCAGCATCCGAGGAGCAGGTAAATCGACGTTTTGGGCAAAAGCCCTTGATCAGGAATAACGTTGATTTTCCTGCTCCTCGGATGCTGCCTGACCTGCTGTGCTTTTCCAGCACCACTCTAATCTGGACTCTGGTTTCCAGCATCTGCAGTCATAGTTTTTACCTACATTCTTGTATCTTTTCTGACTGCAGATCAGGAGGCCATCCTTTTTACGAGACAAATAAATGTGTCAAGTTGAGGAAACAAAGCCTGTCAATGTCTTTAATAGACACAGATCGAGACCAACATTTTCCAGAGACTGTCCCCTCCTCTGGATTGACTTGCTTTCCCTCCAACTGCAACAAACCAACAGTTGAACCCGAGGATGACAAATACAAAAGGAGGGGAGGGTGAGAAAAGAGGGTGTTGTGCTCACAGATAGAACAAAGAAATTTTATAGTCCAGGAATATGCCCTTCAGCTGTCCAAGCCTGAGCAAATCCAAATCTTCTGTCTGTCTAAACCTGTTGCCCAATTCCTAAGCATCACTCTGTTCCCCACCTACTCATGCATCTGTCCAGGTGCATTTTAAATGAATTTACCGTGCCTGCCTCTACTACCTCTGCTGGCAATGCATTCCAGACACCCACCACCCTTAAAAACTTTTCACCTCTCGTTATTGAATCTTTCATCCTGGGAAAGAAAGCTCATCTCTATCTACCCTGTCTATATCGTTCATCATTTTGTAAACCTCAATCAGGTCCCCCCTCAATCTCCTTTTTTCTAATGAAAACAAACCTAACCTACTCAACCTTTCTTCATAGCTAGCACCTTCCATACAAGGCAACATCCTCATAAACCTTCTCTGCACCCTCTCCAAATTGTCCACATCATTTTGATAATGTGGCGACCAGAACTGTACACAATATTCTCAAAGCAGTCGAACCAACATCATTTAAACTTTTAACATGACCTGCCAGCTCTTATATTCAACACCCTGTCTGATGAAGGCAAGCATATCATATGCCTTCCTGACCACTCTATCCACCTGTGCAGCAACCTTCAGGGGACAATGGACCTGCACTCCCAGATCTTTCTGCTCATCAACTTTTCCCTAGGCTCTTCTGTTCACTGTATAATTTGCTCTAGAATTAGACTAGCCAAAATGCATCACCTCATATTTGCCTGGATTGAACTCCATCTGCCACTTCTCTGCCTAACTCTCTAGTCTATCTATATTCTCCTGTATTCTTTGACAATCCCTTATGCTTTCCGCTACTCCGCCAATCGTGGTGTCATCTGCAAATGTGCTAATCATACCAGCAGTGCTCTCTTCCAGAACCCTGATCCCTGTGGAACTGGTCACCTTTCTCCATTTCAAGAAACTCCCTTCAACTACTACTGTCTGTCTCTTGTTGCTCAACCAGTTCTTTATCCTCCTAGCTAGAACACTCTTTGACAATTTTGATCATATCTCCTGTTTTTTTTTTATTTTATTAAACAAATTACAAAACAGTTTACAAAAAAACATTGACAGCTGTACACAAAAGACAGCAGTTTTACAAGGGAGAGGAGCAGCAAAGCTAGGCCCCGAACCCTACCGTTCAACCATTTTACAGGGAGAGGAGGACAAACCTCAAATCCCAGTTCCACATATGACAAGACAGTGACAATGACATTTGTACATTAGGCAATACCGTTACATACAAAAGTGCAGACAATACAGACCCAGCAAGCCCCCGCCCCTCCCACCTTCCGACCACTCTAAGGCAGCTCGCCCCTACCCACCTTCCGGTTCTCGGTCCACCCCATGCCCCTTCCAGTTCTCGGTCCGCCCTGACGCACCTTTCGACCACCTCTAGGACAGCCCGCCCTGGTACCCGCCCAGGGTGACAGCAGTCAAGAACACTCTTTGATTGGCAGGAGGACCAGACTCTGATTGGCAGGAGGACCAGACTCTGATTGGCAGGAGGACCAGACTCTTTCCGGTCCTCCAGGGTTTCACAAAGGTTGGCGAAGGCGAAAGTGAGGACAGTAGATGCTGGAGATCAAGTCTAGATTAGAATGGTGCTTGAAAAGCACAGCAGATCAGGCAGTTTCCGAGGAGGAGGAAAATCGACATTTTGAGCAGAAGCCCTTCATCAGGATCAAAGGTTGGTCTGCCGTCCATCAGAACAATGTGGGCGGGCCCCATTCCGATCTCACACATGCGCACTGCCTACGACCGACAGAGCGGGTTCTGCAGCGCACGGGATTGTGGGAGATATAGCCGCCAGTAACGAGGTGAAATGAAGTGTTCCGTATGCCGTCTTAATCGTACTATTCACGTGATATTGAAGTACACGTTAGGAGCCAACCTTTAATCGATTTTAAATGATACACTGAATGAAATACTATAGGTGTTTAACTCTAAACTCTATTTCCAATTCAGTGCCAGTATATTGCTCCTTATCTGTCCTCAAATAAGGACCGAATCAATGCCCTCCATCTGTCCCTCCTTAACGTTAATTTTTCTTTAGTTTGCACAATTCAACGCTCTGTTTCAACGATTTATTAAAAGTTACTCGTGGTAAATGGGCGTTGCTGGCTGGCCAGCATTTTATTCCCCTTGTGGTGGTGGTGGGCTGCCTTCTTCAACTGCTGAGGTCTGTATGTTGTATGATGACCCACAATGCCCTTAGGGAGGGAATTTCAGGATTTACACCTAGCAACACTGAAAGAATAGCGGTACGTTTCCAAGTCAAGATGGCGAGTGGCTTGGAGGGGTACTTGCAAGAGGTTGTGTTCCCAAGTATCTGTTGTCCTGGTCCTTCTAGATGGAAGTAGTTGTTGGTTTGGAAGCTATTTTCGAAGGATCTTTGCTGAATTTCTGCAGTGCATCTTGTAGATAGTACACACTACTGATTCTGAACAGTGGGGCAGAGGAAATGAATGTATGTGGACATCGCGCCAATCGAGCAGGTTATTTTGTCCTGGATGGTATCAAGTCTTTGCTTGAAAACTGTTGAAGCTGCAGCCATCCAAGCTGATGGGAGAGTATTCCATTACATTGCTGACTTGTGCCTTGTAGAAGATGGACAGATGAAAATATTTGACAAATAGACTATTTTCACAAGACCTAGTATTCCCAAAGTTAAAGTATTTTTAATAACCCCTTTATATTTTCCAGAATTTCCAGGATTGGGGACTTGCACCACTTTTACCCACCACAAATCTCCTGAAACTGGGTGCAGTAAAAAAAAAATCCAGCAGGACGATTTTCAGTAAAAAAAAAAGGTCTGGTTTTGATCATAAAAAGAATCAATTTATAGAGTGACACTGCATGGAAACAGACCCTTCAGTTCAACACATCCACGCTGACCAATTGTCCAAGATCTGACCCAATCCGAATTTCCAGTATTTGGCCCAGATCCTTCTCAACCCAAATTATTCATCCAGGCACCTTTAAAATGTTGTAATTGTACCCAACTCCACAACTTCCCCTGGCAGCTTGTTCTACACCTACACAACCGTCTGCATGAAAAGCTTGCCCTTTAAGTCCCTTAATCCACATCCCTGCCACTCTGTGACAGCACCACCTGTCTATTCAAGACTGTCACCCGCAGTGCCGCCTGTCTCTTCCCCCCCGCCACACACAGCGTCCCCTGTCTATTCCCCAACGCCACCCACAACACCTCCTGTCCCTTCCACCCCACCACACACAGCGCTGCCGGCCATTCCCTCTGGCACCCACTGCAGCCCCGTCCATTCCCCATGCCACCTACAACGCCCCCATCCATTCCCTATGCCACCCAAAGCACCCTCTGTCTAGTTCCCCCCGTCAATCACCCACAGCACCCAAAGCTCTCCCGGTCCATTGCCCCCCACGCCACCTACAGCGCCTCCTATCTATTCTGCTCTGCCACAAACAGCATCCCCTGTCCTTTCTGCCCTGCCACCCACAGTGCCCTGTCCATTCATCCACGTGACCTATAGCACCCCCTGTCAATTTCCCGTCACCTCAGTGCCCCCTGTCTATTTCCCCAACAACCCCCAGCGCTCTCTGTCCATTGACCCCCACATTCCACAGCATCCCCTGTCCAGTCCCACCTGCCACCCAATGCACTCCAAGTCCATTCTCTCTCTATCCCCAGCTTCTTGTCCATTATCCCTCTCTACCCCGAACACCCGGTCCATTCTATCTCCCCATCTTCTGGCCCTGTCCTTTCTCTCCCCACCCAGTGCACCCCATCCATTCTCTCTCTCCCCACGCTCTGCACCCCCAACCATTCGCTCTCTCCTCACACTCTGCACTCCACACTATTCTCTCTCATTCCTTCCCAACACTCTGCCTCCCCCATTCTTCCTCTGTGGCCCCTCTCACATTCTCTGTCCTGCCATCCTCTGTCCCACCCCCTCACCGTCTTTCTCTACCCCCACCCTCTGCTCCCCTGTGCATTCTGCCTCTTTTCTCCCCAGCCCACAAACCCACCCACCCCCGTCCTTTCTCGTGCCTTGAGCCCTCTTTGGTCGCTGTATCAAGCCCTTCTAAGAAGAGAGTGAGAGAGAGAGAGACAAAATATATGTGATGACTCTACCTGGGAGACCGGAGGGACGAGAAATGGTTAATCTTTAAAAGTGAGAATTGCTAAAATGTTATATTTAGAAACATCGTTAAAGTCTGAAAGCACGTACATTTTTTTAAAAAGAGCTCCTGAAATCGTTCTGAAACTTGCAGTGAAATATGCGCAGTTAAGCTATAGCTCAGGACAGGCTGTAAGGGGTGAATGGCCTACAACTAGTCACGTGAAATTGGTCCCTCTTGTGAATTAGAGTTGTAAAGCACGGAAACAAAACCTTCAGTGCAGGCCGACCAGATATCCTAATTTGGCCGATATCCCTCTAAACCCTTCCATCCAGATGCCTTTTGAATGTTGTAATTGTACCAGCTACCACGACTTCCTCCGGCAGCTCATTCCAAACACACACCACCCTCTGTGTGAAAAGTCGCCCCTTCGGTCCCTCATAAATCTTCCCCCCCTCACCCTAAACCTATGCTTCTAGTTCTGGATTCGCCCCTTCCACTACCCTGAGGAAAAGGCATAAAAATGTTGAGCAGCCAGACAGAATGCAAAAGGAAAAAAATTGTGGATCGACCCTCTTTTTCTCCTATTGACATTTGGACACAACTGTCAGTAACAGCAGCATCTCTACGGAGCATACTGCACATGCTTTACGGTGTCAGTAAGGCACTACGCATGTTTATCAGTGTCAACAAATCACTGCGCATGTTCCTTGCTGTCCGCGGAAAAGGCGCGCGACCTACTTTTGATGAACCAATAGGAAACCAAGAGGACCGGAAGATGACTGGTCCTCCCGTCAATCAGAGCCCCCATTGTCTAAATGCGGAAGTTGGACCATGAGCTTCTGAAGTTGCTGCTGCTCCTCACAATGAAGATTGTGCTTCACTCTGGACTGCAACTTCCTTCCTCTGTTCAACTTCTGTGAGCACATAATTCTCTTTTCCGACTCCGTTTTTCCATTTATTTTTCATTCTTAAATTAAGGGGCGTGGGTTTCCTCCAAGTGCTCCGTAGTCATCCCACAATCCAAAGACGGAGAGATTAGGTGAATTGGCCATGCTAAATTGCCCATAGTAATCAGGGATGTGTTGGTTAGGTGCATTAGTCAGGGTAAATTGAGAGTAATAGAGTAAGGCAATGGATCTGGATGGGTTGCTCTTTGGAGGGTTGGTGTGGAATTGTTGGGCTGAAAGGCCTCTTTCCACACTGCAGGGATTCTATAAATTGTTGACTTGTAGCAACTGAAAGGTAAGGAGCGGGCAGACTCGGGAAATATTGGTCCAGATCAATGTCTGAATTGGCAAAATACACAGGCAGGATGCTGGAAGAACACAGCAAGCCAGGCAGCGTCAGGAGGTGGACAAGTTGATGTTTTGGGTGTAAACCTTCTTCAGGACTGAGCGTGGGAGCTGCAGAACAAGTGGGTGCTGGGGGCAGGGTGGGGAAATGGGGACAGGTGAACACCTGGTTGGTCAATGGGAGGAAGGAATCTGGTTGGTGGCAGGGTGGGAGAGGGGATCGGGATGGGAGAGGAGGTTACTTGAAATTGGAGAACTCAATGTTGAGGTGTTGTTCCTCCATTTTGCAGTTTTGTTTGTTGTGGCAATGGAGGAGGCCAAAGATGATCATGTCAGAAAGGAAATGGGAAGGGGAATTAAAATGGGTGGTGACTGGGAGGTCCGGCCGGCCTCTGCGGACCCAGCTGCGATGCTCTGTGAAGTGTTCCCCAAGTTTACACTTGGTCTCCCCGATTGTAGAGATGGCCACAATTGGCAAACACATGGCAAATACATTACCACAATGTGAAGTTATAGCCTTTGCTGTGAAAAAAGTAGAAAGGAGGTGTATTGTTTAAGTGGTGATCTATTGGGATGTGGTGAAAGTGAGAACTGCAGATGCTGGAGATCAGAGTCGGAAAGTGTGGCACTGGAAAAGCACAGCAGGTCAGGTAGAATCCGAGGAACAAGAGCCCTTCATCAGGAATGATGTGTGGATTTACAAAAGGGCCTCAGCGTCCTTCTACACCAGTCGATGCCAGTTGTCAATCAGATGCAGCAAACCATCAGCAAGGCAAGTGGTATATTACCAAGAGGAATTGAGTTCAGAAGTGGGGATGTCTTCCTGCAGTTGGGGTGTCATTGAATATATTCAAGGCTGAGTTAATCTGATTTTTGAACAAGAAAGAAGGGGATGTTTATCGGGGAAGGCAAGAAAATCCTTTTAAGACCAGTACAGACCAGTACAGAACAGTTACAGAGTCATACAGCATAGAAACAGATCCTTCAGTCCAAATAGACCATGCTGACTGTGTTCTCAAACTAAAGGAATCCCACCTGCCTGTGTTTGCCCCATATCCCTCTGAACCTTTCCTATTCATGTACCTATCCAAATGTCTTTTAAACATTGGAACAGTACCTGCATCCACCACTTCCTCTGGACATTCATTCCACACACAAATCACTCTCTTAAAAGAAAAAAGGTGCAACTCAAGTCTTTTTAACATTTTTCTTGTCTCACCTTCATAATTTGCTCATGAATCTTGAAGCCCCACCTGTCGGAAAGGATATCTGCTGTTCACCTCCTCTATCACCCTCATGATTTTAAAAACCTCTCCTGTGCTCCAGTGAAAAAGTCCCAGCCTATTAAACTAAATGTAGGGATATTCATATCCAGTTATGATCTGTTCAATGCTGGTGCAGACTTCAAAGACCAAATGGCCGACAACTGCTCCCAATTCTGTGTCCAGAACAGAAATAGACCATAAGACTTAGGAGCAGAAATTAGGCTATTCAGCCCATCAGGTCTGCACATACCATTCAACCATGACTGATGGGGTTTCTCAACCCCATTCTCCCACTTTCTCCCCGTAACCCTCAGTCCCCTTGATACTCAAGAACCTATCTATCCCCGTCTTAAATATCCTCAGTGACGTGGCCTCCACAGCCTTCTGTGGCAAAGAATTCCATAGATTCACCGGTCTCTGGCTGAAGGAGTTTCTTCTTATCTCCATTCTAAAAGGTCTTCCCTTTACTCTAAAGCTGTGCCCTCAGGTCCTAGTCTGTCCTCCCAATGGAAACATTTTCCCAACATCCACTCTGTCCAGGCCATTCAGTATTCTTTATGTTTCAATTAGATCGCCCCTGAGTGTAGGCCTGTTAATCAGCATGAACCAGGCCCTTCAAGATGAGGTGCAGCAGGGATTAGATTTCGCGAAGTGAGAATGGAGGGAGAGTGGGTGGGATGGACATTTTCAGCTTTGAGGCAATAAGAGAGGAAAAAGAGTTCCCTATGAATTATAATTGATCGATGGATCATGGCTTGGCAGATGGAGTTTAATTTGGAGAAATTAGTCAATCCAGGCAGGACAGACACAGTTAAGGGGAGTGTTTTAGAACAAAGAAACCGAAGAGTGCAGGTTCATATTTCCTTGAAAGTGGAGTCTCAGGCAGACAGGATAGTGAAGAGGGCATTTCATGTGCTTTCCTTTATTGGTCAGAGCATTGAGTATAGGAGTTGGGAGGTCATATTGCAGCTGTACAGGACATTGGTTAGGCCACTTTTGGAATACTGCATTCTCTTCTGGTCTCCCTGCTACAGGAAAGATGTTGTGAAACTTTGAATGGCGTCAGAAAAGATTTACAAGGCTTTTGCTAGATTTGGAGAGTTTGAACTACTGGGAGAGACTGAATAGGCCAGGGATATTTTCCCTGGAGCATCGGAGGCTGAGGGGTGATCTTACAGATGTTTGTCAGGGGC
This sequence comes from Chiloscyllium plagiosum, assembly GCF_037043375.1. Classification (NCBI taxonomy): domain Eukaryota; kingdom Metazoa; phylum Chordata; class Chondrichthyes; order Orectolobiformes; family Hemiscylliidae; genus Chiloscyllium; species Chiloscyllium plagiosum. Next base: position 4,510,736 of record NW_028270165.1, on the reverse strand, counting down.
ATGAATAAGGTGAATATCCAAGGTGTTTTCCCCAGGGTAGAGAAGCCCAAAACTAGAAGGCATACGTTTGAGGTAAGAGGACAATGATTTAAAAGGGACCTGAGGGGCAACCTTTTCACTCAGAGGGTGTTGCATGTATGGAACGAACTGGCAGAGGAAGTGTGGAGACTGGTACAATTACAACATTTAAAGGCATCTGGATGTCTATCTGTTCTCAGCTTTGCTAGATTTCTGCTCAAGCTTTGACCCCCTTTTACACCTTTTGGAACAGTAAAACAAGACCCAACCCACAATCACCCACCCAGAGGAAGTAAACCAGAAATAGGGCTCTCTCAAGATTCTTCTGGTGCCCGACTTAAGGAATTCTGTCTCCCTTACATCTAACTATTAGTACCCAGCTGTGATTTACAATATTGACACCAACAGAAATAAGGCATCTGTTATCAAACAGACATAGAAATATACAGCACAGAAATAGACCTTTTTTCTCTATCATGCACATTCACATGTATAAGTCCATGGGGGAGAATTTGTACTTGCAGAATGGTATTTGCAGATCCATTCTATTTTGCGCAATAAAAATGTACAGCCTGCAGGCAGTTGATCCATGTCCTATTTCGTAAATTCCACTTTGAAAATAGAATCAGTCTGACTCAAGATTGAGATACAGGCCGATTCTGACCTCACACCTTAAATACATTGTCTGAGCTGAGATGTCACCTTTTGCTATAAAACCTTAAGTGCTCTTGAGAAGGTGACACACAAGAAGTTATGGAATTTACATAGTAATGATACCTGCAACCCATTCTAAAAGTTGAAAGACTTAACAATTCAGGTTTGTTCAATATATCATTTCAGTGGCAGGTCACTGTAATGATTTTCCATAAATTCTGTCTTATGATCTTATTCTCCACAACCACCTGATGAAGGAGCAGCGCTCCAAATGCTAGTCCTTCCAAAAAATCCTATTGGACTCTAACCTGGTGTTGTGTGATTTTTAACTTTGTCCAAGTTAGGGTGGATTGGCTATGCTAAATTAGCTATAGTGCCCAGAGATGTGCAGGTTAGGTGTTTGAGTCAGGGGTAAATATAGAGCAACTGTGGGGAGGAGAATGGGTGTGAGTGGGTTACCCTTCGCAGGGCCAGTGAGAACTCATGGGGGTTCTCTGAAGGGAAGGGATTTTGACAAACGCATTTTTTTGCTTCCCAAAATCAGACCTGCTCACTCTCAGCAGTATCCCAATGTTGTGGAAGATATTAACTTTCAGGTGGAGTTATCCAAAATTCAGAGAGATGTCCGTCTTGATGTTTTTGCTTTTCTGTAAGATCCTGGATCAGTACCCTCAGGAGAATTAGTTAGAGTGGAGTGAGAACAGCAGGGGGGAAGAGAGAGAGAGAGAGATTTTTGTAGAATAACAAATCTGAATTTCTACCCTGGACTGACAGTGATGACTTTTGTAATCTCTCTTTACAAAGCATCTGAAGAGCTGAAGATGCAATATTCAAAATCAGCAGTGAAGGGCTTATGCCTGAAGCGTTGACTGCCCTGCTGCTCGGATGTTGCCTGACCTGCTGTGCTTTTCCAGAGCCACACGTTTTGACTCTCCAGTGTCTGCAGTCCTCACTTTGACATCAAAGTCTGACATTCATTCAATCCATCAGGACTGCAATGATTTTTGACTGTAATTTTGTGAGGAGCAAAACGTTTTGGTTCCTGTGGAGTATGTTTTCAGCATCACTAGGACTGGATGAGACCCTACTGTTGCAGCACATTGTGTGGAGTCTGAAACAGTCAAACGGCCTAGATAGAGGAATTCACGGTGGGGAGAGGCTCCACACATGTTTGTGTGCGGTAGGAGCTTTGGCTATGGAGAATCCCGAGGAATCCTGCCCATTGGAGAAACGATGGAAGTGTGGTGACTGTGGGAAAGGTTTCCGTTTCCCATCTTGCCCTGGAGACGCATCGGCGCAGTCACACAGAGGAGAGGCCGTTCCCCTGCAGTGAGTGCAGGAAAGCCTTCAGCCATTACTCCGACCTGCTGAGACACCAGCTGGACCACCCTGGGGGAGAGGCCCTTCAGCTGCCCCGAGTGTGGGAAGGCCTTTAACAATACCTCCCACTTGCTGACCCGCTGGCGGGTCCAAACAGGGGAGAGGCCCTTCAGATGCCCTGTATGTCGGAAAGCCTTCAGTAATTCTTCCTCCCTGCTGTGGCACAGGCGGGTCCACTCGGGGGAGAGGCCATTCACCTGCCCCAAGTGCGGGAAGGCCTTCAGCAATTCCTCTGACGTGCTGAAGCAAAAGTGGGTCCACGAAGAGGAGAGGCCCTTCTGCTGCCCTGAGTGCGGGAAGGAATTCATTCAGGTGGGCAATGTGCAGAGGCACCAGCAGGTCCATACCAGGGAGACGCCCTTCAGTTGCCCTGAGTGCAGGAAGGGCTTCACCCGCTCCTCCCACCTGAAGAGGCACCAGCGAGTTCACATGCTGTCGCAGGGTGATTGAAGGAGCGACGGCTTTGTGTCATTATCGACTGTACTATTAACCAAGTTCCGGGGATTCCCAGGTTCAAATCCTGCCGCTGCAGATGGCGGAATTAGAATTCGGTTAGAAATCTGGAGTTTCGAATCTAACGATGAAACAATTTTCAGGGGGATGGGCGTAGAGAAACTCCTATCTGATTCGCTTACATCATTTTTGGGGAAGGATGCTGCCGTTGTGGGAATGGATTCACTCAGTTGTCCCAGCTGCATCCTTTACTCATCTGGCCTACACGTGACTCCAACCCAAAGTAATGTAGTTGACTACACTGCCCCAACCTGGCAAATGAGCAGGGAGAAACTTACTTGGATACAGGATATGGGTTGAAATTGCTGTGTGAGGGAATACTTCCTATAGGTTGAGGCTGTACTAAGGATCCAATTACAAAGGGACAACTCAGTGGTGAGCAATATTAAAGAAAGGTGCGGTGAGTACGTAGTGGAGTGTGTGTGCTTTGACCTTGAGCTGTTTTTTTTAAAATAACTATTTTTTGTACGCGATTTTCCTGGGGGGGATCTGAAGCTGTAACAAAGTTGGGTCACAACAGAGGTCACCTGAACTTACAGCTGGGTTCAGGTTCTCATTGAAAGCTTTGAGCTCCAAGAGGTTTTTGTTTTAAAGCTGCTCATTTCTTTCAGCCTCCTGCACTAAGTTTCCAATGTCGTGTATCAGAAGGAGCAGTGAATGAGTAGCTGGTATCGTTAGAAATGGTAAATTTTTCAAGAGCGCAGGCACTGCATCATGCCATTGTAACGTTTACTGGCAGCACCAGGAAGTCTGGGCTGGGTTCACTAGAAATGATGTGGAGGAGCTGGTGTTGGACTGGGGTGGATAAAGTTAAAAATCACACAACACCAGGTTAAAGTCCAACAGGTTTATTTGGAAGCACTAGCTTTTGAAGCGCTGCTCCTTCATCAGGTAGCTGCGGAGCAGGATCATCAGGCACAGATTTTATAGCAAAAAGATCACAGTGTCATGCAACTGATACGGCATATTGATCAAAACCAGATTGCGGATTAGTCTTATAAATTAATCTTATGTAAGTCTACAAGGTCACCCCTCAGACGCTATTCTTCCGTCTCTCCTCACCCAGGTAATTAAGAGACATACCAGAGTTTGGTCCCTTCCTGAATTCAATCCAGTTGCGACATGTGAACAGATCTCTTCTTCCCCCCCCCCACCCCCGGATTCAGTCCAGTTGCTACAACTGAACAAATTTCCCTCTGCTCCAACCCAGATTTGCATGTTCTGTTCCTCCTCCACCTTGGCTCCAGCACACACTCCTTCCTTCCCTCACCTCATGGATGGTAAAGAAGGCATTTAGCACCATTGCCTTCACTGCTCACATCATTGAGTGTAGGAGTTCGGATATCATGTTGAGGTTGTACAGGATGTTGGTATGGCCACTTTCTGGGTACTGAGTATAGTTCTGGTGGCTCTGTGATAGGAAGAATACTAGTAGAGACGGTTCCGTAAAGATTTACCAGGATTTTGCCAGGACTGGAGGGTTTGAGGTATAAGGAAAGGTTGGGACTGTTTTCATTGGAGTGTTGGGGTTGAGGGGTGACCTTACTAAGATTTATAAAATCATGGAGAGTGGAGGTAAGGTGAATAGCAAAGAGCTCTTCCTTAAGACCACAAAACATAGGAGTGGAAGTGAGGCCATAAGTCCATTCCGCCATTTAATCTTGGCTGATGGGCATTTCAAATCGATTTACCCGCACTCTCCCCATAGCTGTTAATTCCTTGCGATACCAAGAATTTATCAATCTCTGCCTTGAAGACATTTAATGTCCTGGTCTCCACTGCACTCCACGGCAATGAATTCCACAGGCCCACCACTCAGTCTGAAGAAATGTTCGTCACTTGCATTCTAAATTGACCCCCTCTAATTATCAGGCTGTGTCCATGGGTGCAAGTCTCCCCACCTAATGGAAAAAAACTTACCAGCATCCACTCTTTCTAAGCCATGCACTATCTTATAAGTTTCTAATAGATCTCCCCTCGACCTTCTAAACTCTAATGAATATAATTCCAGGATCCTCAGCTGTTCATTGTATGTTAGGCCTACGATATCAGGGATCATCTTGTGAATCTCCGCTGGACATGCTCCAGTGCCACTGTGTCCTTCCTCAGGTGTGGAGCCCAAAATTGGACACCGTATTCTAAATGGGGCCGAACCAGAGCTTTATAAAGTCTCAGTAGCACATCGCTGCTTTTATATTCCAACCCTCTTGAGATAAATGGCAACATTACATTGCTTTCTTAACCACTGACTCAATCTGCAAGTCAACCTTTAGACCAACAGTCCCAGATCCCTTTGTACTTTGGCTTTATGAATTTTCTCACTGTTTGGAAAATAGTCCATGCCTGTTTCTTTTTTTCAAAGTGCAAGACCTCACATTTGCTTACATTGAATTTCATCAGCTATTTCCTGGACCACTCTCCTAAACTGTCCAAATCTTTCTGCAGCCTCCCCACCTCCTCAGAACTACCTGACTGTCTGCCTAACTTTGTATCATCAGCGAACTTCGTGGGAATACCCCCAGTCCCTTTATCCAGATCATTAACATCTAAAGTGAACAGCTGCAGCACCAACACTGAGCTCTGCGGGACACCACTTGTCACCGGCTGCCAGTCTGAAAAAGAACCTTTTATCCCAACTCTCTGCCTTCTGCCAGGCAGCCAATGCTCAATCCATGCCAGTAGCTCACCTCTAACACCATGGGCCCTCACCTTACTCAGCAGCCTTCCATGAGGCACTTTATCAAAGGCCTTTTGGAAATCTAGGTAGGTGACATCCACTGGGTTTTCCAAGTCTAACTTATTTGTTAACTCTTCAAAGAATTCTAACAGGTTTGTCAGGCACGACCTCCACTTACTAAATCCATGCTGACTTATTGTAATCCAACCATGCACTTCCAAGAATTTAGAAATCTCATCCTTTACGATGGATTCTAGAATTTTACCTACAACTGAGGTTAGGCTAATCGGCGTATAATTTTCCATCTTTTGTCTTGATCCTTTCTTGAACAAAGGACTTAGGACAGTGATTTTTCAATTGCCTGGGACTTTCCCTGACTCCAGTGACTTTTGAAAGATTACAACCAACATCTCTGCGAATTCTTCAGCCACCTCCCGCAGAACGCCAGGATGTAGCCATCAGAACCAGGAGATTTCTCAATCTTTAGACCTTTTAGCTTTTCCAGCACTTTCTCTTTTGTAATGGCGACCATACTCAACTCTGTTCCTTACCTCCTTAATTGTTAGGATATTACTCATGTCTTCCACTGTGAAAACTGATACAAAGTACTTATTAAGTTCTTCAGCTATTTCCTTATCGCCCATCACTATCTCCCTGCATCAATTTGGAGCAGTCCAATCTCTACGTTTGCCTCTTGTTTGTTTCATATGTATTGCAAAAAAACTTTTACTATCATTTCTAACATTACTGGCCCGCTTACCTTCACATTTGATCCTCTCATTCCTTATTTCTCTTTGTTATCTTCTGTTTGTTTTTGTAGTCTTCCCAGGCATCTGATTTCCCAGTGGTCTTGGCCACTTTGTAGGTTCTCTTTTTTTTCATTGATACATTTCCTGACTTCCTTTGTCAGCCATGGCTATCTTCTTCACTGCCCTCCCCCCCCCCCCGATAATCTTTTTTTTTGGGGGGGGGGGATGAACCTCTGTACTGTGTCCTCAATTACACCCAGAAATTCCTGCCATTGTTACTCTACTGTCTTCCCCACTAGGCTCTACTTCCAATAAATTTTTGTCCGTTCCTCTCTCATTGCCTTTGTAATTACCTTTCTTTAACTGTAACACCATTACATCCAATTTTGCCTTCTCTCTTTCAAACTGCACACTGAACTCGACCATATTATAATTGCTGCCTCCTAAGTGTTCCTTTGCTTTAAGATATTTTTATAAAGTCTGGCTCATTACATAGCACTACGAATTGAAATATGCTCAGTTAGGCCACAGTTGAGGACAGTGTGTAAGGGGCGAATGGCCTATTCCTAGTCTTGTGAAATTGGTTCTGGCTCTGTAGAAATAGAACCATTGAGTTGTACAGCACAAAAACAACCCTTCAGTATATGATGACCAGATAGCCTAAATTAATCTAGTCCTGTTTGACAGCACTTTGTCCATATCCCTCTAAAACTTCCTATTCATATACTTATCCAGATGCCTTTTAAATGTTGTATTTGTACCAGCCTCCACCATTTTTCCTGGCAGCTCATTCAGTTCACACACCAACCAAAATGTGAAAAAGTTGCCCCTTGGGGCCCTTTTAAATCTTTCCCCTCTCACCCAAAAACTAATGCTCACTTGTACTGAACTCCTCCACCCCAGGGAAACAACCTTATCTTTTTGTCCTATCCATGCCTGTCGTGATCTTATAAGCCTCCATAAGGTCACCCCTCAGCCTCTGGTGCTCCAGTGAAAACGGCCCCAGCCAATACAGCCTCTCCCTGGAGCTCAAACCCTCCAACCCGAGCAACATTCTTATAAATAATTTCGGAACTCTTTTAAGTTTCACAACATCCTTCTTGTTTAGTGAGTAATAGGCTGTGAACAATCTAATTTGTTTAGGTCGTAAGAGGGGGCTTTTCTTGAGTTGAACTAACTTTCACACTTTTTTTTCTAATCCATGGGACCCTTTTAAATTTTTCCCCTCTCACCCTAAACCTGTGCCCTCTAGTTTGGGATTCCCCTCCCCTGGGGAGGAGAAAAGCAAGGAGAATGAGAAGTGCAACCACAGGGAAAAGAAATTGTGACTCCTGCCTTTTTATCCCAAATTGGCAATTGGACACAAACTCTGTCAATAACAACCAGCGCCGACCGCCATTGGTCAGGTGGAGTAAGGTGCGCTCTGATTGGGCGGGGCGCGGATGACGCGCGTCACTGAAGGAGGAGATGGAAAGAAGAAAAACAAAGATGGCGGCGCGAGGCTGCGGTTTTCTCATCGACTCAGCGGGCGGTTTCTGACGGAGGGAGGGGGCAGACAGGCATCGTTTACCTCAGAAAATACCTTTAAAATACATTTCACATTAAAGCCGGAACTTTTCAAACAAAAGTTGTGAAGAAAAGGAGACAGTCCCCGGTGGGGTTTATTGTTTATTTGTGTATAATTCCCGGGGCCCGGGAAGGGGGAGGTGACGGTTACCGGGTGAACGAGAAAACTAATTAAAAATGTCGGCGGTGGAGGAGAGAGAGCCGGCGCCCGCGGCTTCTTCGGAGGTGGAGGAGCGGCGGCGGGGGGTAAAGTCCGGCGGAGCACAAGCTGGAGGAGAGGCTGCACTCGGTGCTGTGCTGGACCGTGAGCCTGGAGCTACCCGCGGCTTCACTCTACCAGGTACCGGGCTGGGCTGAGGGGGAACCCGGGGGATAAGGCGGATCGCCATTAGCCTGGAGCCACAATCACTCCCATTCCTAAAACAAACATAATTTCTATTAGAATCACTATCTAATCCTCCATACACCTCCTATAATCCATGTAGGAGGGTAGGCTGTACCATCTGACTGAACTGTTCCGATGTTAAATTGTGTATAATGTATAGATATCTTTTTTTATAAAATATACAATGTTATTTAACACATTGGATATGAAATACTGTCATCATGGGATTTGCAGCACTTTACAGCGCTGTAGAAGGTCACAGGCAATATTGTGTACGAGAGCCTGTGTAAACCCCTATGGTTATGTTTTATAAATGTGATTTGAGGTAATTGCACGTAAAATGGGTAGGATTGTGTGTGTGTGTGTGTGTATATGTAGGTATGTTATTTAGATCCTAGGGTTTTGTCTTGCCCAGTGATGATTTGGCTGTGGAGGGAGGGGAGTGAGGGTACTAATTAATCTTTCTACCAAATCCAGCATTTTGTTGAAGAGCTTCATTTCTTTGCGATTGTCATCTTCCAAAGAATCAACCTACCCAGTATTTAAATGGACATGTGCACATGTATAGTTGTGTATGAATGCTGGAAATCTCTTTTTTTAAAAATTCTTTACTTTATTTCCTGTTCTCCATGCATGGCGAATTGGACGTGTTTGATTTCTTTTTCTTGCAAGTGTTGTGAAAAGTAGTCTGATCATGTAAACGTCGACCCTAGTTCTTCATAGACAACAGACCAATGTTTGTGAGTCAGTGTGATGGCCGTCATGTTCCACTCCAGCTCTGCAGTCTGTCGGTTGTTCGGCTCTGTTCCTGTCTTCCAGTCCGTTGTCTGTATGTTCCACTCAGTTTTCAGAATTACCATAATTTTTTTTTGCTTTGTTCATCAGTTGAGCTTCTGCTTATGATACGGTATGAATCTTGACAGGCATGAATTTCAGCCCCTCAAGTAGTATCCAAGTAACAGTCGACCCCCTAAATTTAACCTTAAAAAGTAGTCAAAACATTGACTATTACTTGAGTATATACGATATAAATGAATTAATGTTCATTGCTTCTTCGCTTTACGCTATTTTGCCTTATGAAAGGTTTCATAGGAACGCTCCACTTTTGGATAGTGGGGAAAACCTGTATCAGTACAACACAGTCACAAGCCATTCTTATTTGGTTTAGGCACCCCCTTCAAGCCTGTGCCAATTCTTAATCCTCACTTGGACCTGCTATTTATTGCCCATTTGCGGTTTCTATCCTTCTGTTCATCTCGCGTTCATGTGTCTATCAAGATACACCTTAAACATTGCTAAGGTGCCTCCTTCCACCACCCATCACCCCTCTGTGTGAAAAACCTTCCCCTCCACTTCTCCCATAGACTGCCCTCCTCTTGCCTTGAACCTGTGCCCTTTTGTTGTTGTTCTTTTCACCCTGGGGAATAAAAAAACCTCTGAGTAACATAGAATCCCTAGTGTGGAAAAGACCATTCGGCGCAACATGTGCACACTGACCCTGTGAAGAGTAACTGACACAGACTTATTCACCTACTCCTATTACGCAACATTAGCCCTTGACTAAAGCACCCTCTCCCAGAGCATCCACGTCCTTCTGATAGCGTGGTGACCAGAACTGCATACAATATTCCGAATGTGGTTGAAATAAATAGCTGTAATGTAACTTGCCAACTCTCACACCCAGGAAAGGCAAGCGTCCTATGTGCCTTCTTGACCACCATACCCACCTCTGTTTCCACTTCCAGATCCCTCTGCATGCCAGTGCTCCTAAGAGTTCTGTCATTTATTGTACAGTTCTTGTATTTCTTTCTCCCTTGTGGCTGTATCCAGCTTCCCCTTAATTCTAATCCCCCTTCATCTCTTTGCCCACTCATCACCCCTCCACACATCAGCATATCATAAGACCTTAGGAGCTGAAATTAGGCCATTCATCCCATTGAGTCGACTCCACCATTCAGTCGTGGCTGTTAACCTTCTCAAGCCCATTTGTCCCGGAACCCTTGATCCCCTTGATACTCAAGAACATTTCTGTCTCCATCTTAAATCTGCTCAATGACCTGGCCTCCACAGCCTTCTGTGGCTGTGAATTCCATAGATACACCACTCTCTGGCTGAAGAAGGTTTTCCTTATCTCCCAACTAAAGGGTCTTCCTTTTCTTCTTAAGGCTGTACTCTCGGGTCCTACTTTGTCCTAACAATGGAAACATCTTCCCAACATCCACTCTGTCCAGGCCGTTCAATATCCTGTAGGTTTCAATTGTAACCCCCCTCATCCTTATAAACTTCATATAGTCCCAGAGTCCTCAAAAGTTCCTCATATGTTAAACGTTTCATTCCTGGGACCATTCTCGTGAACCTCCTCTGAACATTCTCCTGGGGCACATCCTTGCTAATAGGAGGCCCAAAACTGCTCTCAATGCTGCAAATGTGGCCTGACCAGAGCCTTATAGAGTCTCAGAAGTACATCCCTGCTTTTGTATTCAAGTCCTGTCAAAATAAATGCGATTATTGCATTTGCCTTCCTAACTACTGACTCAACCTGCAAGTTTACTTTGAGAAAATCCTGGACTTGAACTCCCAAGTCTCTTTGCACTTCGGATTTCTGTATTTTCTTCCCATAATCCTTCTGTTCCAACAGTGACTGTCTGGTGTCAGGGCAGCACTAGTGATTTCCTGACATGTGGATTGTATTTGGGGATACCAAGGAATGTTAGGAATTGCGAGTATCTCAGGAACAGTCGTTATTCCTGGAAGAGGCAGACAGGAATGTGGTGTGGTCCTGGAAACTCCAGAACTTTGAGAACTTCATGAGTCAGCAATAACGCTTTCTGGACCAAGAAACAAAAGGGCCAAGGAGAAACTGCTACAAGGGAGTTAACAAATAACATACATTAACTATTGCTGGGAAGGAGGAGGCAAAACAATGAGCTGTTTCTTTGGACAGATGAGATAATGGTGTTTAATAACTGTGTGACAAAAGGACAATTAATTCTGCTTGTAGAAGGAAGGCCTTGGTGTAAAGGGCATACAAGGAGCAGGAAAATCAACATTTCGGGCAAAAGCCCTTCATCAGGAATCCTGTATTCCTGATGAAGGGCTTTTGCCCGAAACGTCAATTTTTCCTGCTCCTTGAATGCTGTCTGAACTGCTGTGCTTTACCAGCACCACTCTAATCTCGACTCTGGTTTCCAGCATCTGCAGTCATTGTTTTTACCTTGGCGTAAAGGGGTTAATTGCAGGACAGGCTGTTTCAAACAGGTGGAAAACCCTCAAGGATAAGAAGGTAAGCTTACAGACCTGAGGTCTCCAGAAGTGTGGGGAGGTGGTGTTAGAATCTAAAGAAACGTTACACCAGAAATCTGAAAGTGACGGAACTCCACCAGAATTCAACTCCAGAACGTTTCAGCTGCAGTGCTTGGAAGAACAACCCTGCATCAGACCCCTGTAAACTTCCAGAGATGGGCACGGTTGGTAGAAACAATGTTAAATTCCGCCATCATTTGGGTGATAGCCAAGATTTGGGGGGTGAGGGTGAACTTGCTTACTTGAGGGGTTTTATATTTTGGTTCCTACCTACAATAAAGTGTAAATTATGATTCAACAGTTGGTTGTCTGTGCAGTTTCTGAGTCAGTATTCAAATTAAAGCGATTCACCCACAATCAGAGTGAGAGGCTAGGATTAATAATGACTCCTTTGCATTCAGCAGGACGGCACATCAATACTGTTTTAAAGCGAATGCTGAATCCCCTCCCCTCCCCTCTCTGAGATCTCAAACCGAAACACCAAAAGAGGAGTGCATTGCCCTATAATCGGAAAATTAGTGTGAAAAGTAGTGTCATCTGCTCTTGTCTTAAACAAAAATAAATCCCTGACACTTTAAAAATCAACAAAAAGCAATTTACATATCCAACTTGAATGGTGAACAACTGAACTAAACTATTAACAAACCTAATAAATCCCTTCGAACTACTGACGATTCTGGCATGAAACAGGATTTTTGTAATATGCTGTTCCAATAAATACAAGACCCACTAAAACAACAAGAAATAGAATTTAGTCTCTCAGATTACATCTTCCAGAATATTCTAAGCATCCTTCTATTGAATCTTTTGTCAGGAATGCCTCCTGCAATTCCTGCTCTTCTGGTTTTTTTGTAAATGATGCTGTCTCATTCACAGCTGACTGTCAGAGCTGATGTCTCTCTCTAGTGCTGAGGACTCTTAGCTCTAGCAATGGGGAGTTAGCTCTGGTGTTCTGTCCAACTGTCGCCTTCTTTTATACCCTTGATGCCATATTGAGTTTTTACAATAGGATCGGTCCTCTGTTGTCAAAACCATCACATTTAAATTTAATAGATATTGGTAGCCAAAGGACCGGATTTAAATTGATTGGCTAAATTGAAAAGTCATTATCTTGGCCTGTTAACTGTACAACCTTGTGATAGAAATATTTCTGTTTGTGTGCTCTCTGTTGTGATGATGTTACTCCTTTAAGAAGATGTCATCTTGATTTTTTTTCCCAAGAGGGGTTGTAAAAGGCAGAGGGTCCGATTCGACTGGGCTAAGGGACTTCACTCATGGCCAGATGTTGGCAAAGGCAACAATCGGAAAAAGGTTTGAGATTTTTTTTTCTGAAACACTTCTACAGCGAAACAGTCTGTAAGGTCACCCCCCAGCCTCTGACCCTCCAGGGAAAATAGCCCCCGTCTATTTCAGCCTCTTGCAACAGCTCAAACCCTCCAACCCTGGCAGTATCTTTGTAAATCTTTTCAGAACCCTTTCATGTTTCACAACTTGTTACAAACATGTCAACTAATTCAGAGAAGCCTCTCAATTACAGCTGTAAATGGAGAAAGTGTGTTTAATCATGAGTCATGAATAAAGGCTGTATTAATCTTTTATTGTGAAGTTTTACTCCTACATCTCCAAACAGATAATACAAACCTGGTCAGAGGGGAGTGATTGAAAAAATATGTGGGGCAAAAATTTTAGAGTGTGGCTTGTGTATGGAATGAGCTGCCAGTGGAAGTGGTTGAGGTAGGTACATTAACAACATTTAAAAGACATTTGGTCAAACACATGGAGAGGAAAGGCTGAGAAGGATAGTGGCCAAGTGCAGGGAAATGGGGTTACTGTTGATGGACATTTTGGTCGGCATGGACCAGTTTGGGCCGATGGGCCTGTCTCCGTGCTGTAGCACTGACTCGTGTCTCTTTGTCTCTCCAACAGTTTTGAGTTTTCAAATGAGCATCTCACTTAATCACACTGAATAAAATCCGATCTCACGAGTCAACTCTGATGTGGAAGTGCTGGTGTTGGATTGGGCTGGACAAGGTCAGACGTCAAATGGCACCAGGTTAGAGTCCAACAGGTTTATTTGAACTCACGAGATTTCAGAGCACTGCTCCTTTGTCGGTGAAGTGATGAAGCAGCAGCATTGAAGAAGGAGCAATGCTCCTAAAGCTTGTAATTTCAAATAAACCTGTTGGTCTCTAAGCTGGTGTTGTGTGATTTCTGATATCTTCAGCTGTGGGTTTGTGTCGAACTTAATGGGATATTTTGTCCAACTCGGCATTTTTAAACAGTATCACTTGGAGGGATTCACTTGAAACCTTTCAAGAGGTGAGTTCAACAAGACTGAACTATTCAAAGTTACTTGGACTCAATTTTAAAACTTACATCAGGACCGGTAGACATAGATGTACAGCACGAAAACAGACCCTTCAGTCCAACTCATCAACGCTGACAAGACATCCTAAATTAATTTGATTCCATTTGTCAGTATTTGGCCCATTATCTTTCTGAACCCTTCCTGTTCATGTCCGAAACCAGATGCCCTCTCAGTGGTATAATTGTACCAGCCTCCACTTTCTCTGGAAACTCATTCCATACATGCACTACCCTCTGTGTGAAAACATTGCCCCTTACGTCCCTTTTAAATCTCTCACCCAGCCAAATAGCCTCTCCCTGCAGCTCAAACCCTCCAACTCTCGGCAACACCCTGGTAAATTGTTTCTGATACAGAAGTCAATGTTTTCGGAAGAACCCTTCTTCAGTCCTGAAGGAGGGTTAATACCCGAAATGCTAACTTCACCTCCTAATGCTACCTGGCTTGCTGCGTTCTCCCAGCCTCCTGCTTGCCAACTTTGGATTCCAGCAACCGCAATTATTTTTTGTTTCTAACAAATGGTGGAGCAGACTCAATGGGCTGAATGGCCTCATGTCTGCTCCAGTGCTCTTGTGGTCTAAGGTTTCTGCGGATTCTTAGCAACGTGCAGTCCCAGACTCCGAGTAATGTCGCCCACTGGAAGCAAAGTTTATGGAATCACAGAATCCCTACAGAATGTAAACAGACCTTTGGGACCAAAAAGGCAACACCAACCCTCCGTACAGTTACCCACCCAGACCTATTCTCTTAACCCTGTTACTTTACATTTACTTGGAGAAAGTGAGGACTGCAGATGCTGGAGATCAGAGTCAAGAATGTGGTGCTGGAAAAGCACAACAGATCAGGCAGCATCCGAAGACCAGGAGAATCCTGATGAAGGACTTATGCCCAAAACGTCGATCCTCCTGCGCCTCAGATGCTGTCTGACAGGCTATGCTTTTCCAGCACCACACTTTTGACCAGTCTACATTTACCCCTGACTACTGCACCACACTTACACATCCCTGAACACTATGGACAATTTAGCTCGGCTAACTCACCCTAACTTGTACATCATTGTATTGTGGGAGCAAAAGCGGAACATCCGGAGGAAACCCATGCAGACACGGGAGAATCAAACAGTAGATTCAAACCCGAATCCATGGCTCTATGAGGCAGCTGTGCTAACCACTGAGCCACCATGTCGCCCCGAGCCACTTTAGAGTTGCACTTGGGGGTGTGAGGCAGTGTGCAGTCCAGACATTTTTTTAAAAGCCCACCAACTTTCCCACTGCACCCATTGTCAGAGTGGGGCACAAGGTTTAATCCACAGTGGCGTCACTTGCAGTATCCGATTGTTGGGAGTACTGGTGCCCCCGCTGGTGTCTTCGAAAGTTCCTGGAAAATGTGAACCTCTTGCCACACTCAGGGCAGCTGAATGGCCTCTCTCCTCTATGGACCCGCTGGTGGGTCAGCAGAGCAGAAGAATTGCTGAAGCCCTTCCTGCACTCAGGACAGTAGAACGGCCACTCTCCCATGTGGACCCGCTGGTGGGTCAGAAGGTGGGAGGAGTGGTTAAAGCGTTTCTCGCACTCTGGGCAGGAGAACGGCTTCTCCCCTGTGTGGACCCGCTGATGCCTCAGCAGGTGGGAGGAATTGCTGAAAGCCTTCCCGCACTCGCGACAGCTGAAGGGCCTTTCCCCTGTGTGGAACTGCTGGTGGGCCACGAAGTTGGAGGAGACCGCAAAGCCCTTCCCGCACACTGAGCAGGAGAATGGCTTCTCCCCGGTATGGACCCGCCGGTGGGTCAGCAGTTGGGAGGGCTGGGGAAAATTCTTGCCACACTCAGGGCAGGCAAATGGCCTCTCCCCAGTGTGGACCCGCTAGTGTGTCAGCAGGGAGGAGGAACTGCTGAAGCCCTTCCCACATTCAGGGCAGGGGAACGGCTTCTTGCCTGTGTGGACCCACTGGTGCCTCAGCAGGGCAGAGGAATCGCTAAAGGCCTTCCCGCATCGGGGCAACTGAATGGCCTCTCCCCCGTGTGGACCCGCTGGTACTTCAGCAGGTCAGAGGATTTGCTGAAGGCCTTCCCACAATCAGAGCAGGGGAAGGGCCTCTCCCCGGTGTGGACAAGCTGGTGCGCCAGCAAGTGGGAGGAGTGGGTGAAGCTGTTCCCGCACTCGGGGCAGGTGAATGGTCTCTCCCCAGTGTGGACTCGGCAGTGGTCCAGCAGGTGGCAAGAGCGGATAAATCCCTTCCCACACTCTGGGCAGGAGAACGGCCTCTCCCTGGTGTGACTGCGCTGATGAATTTCCAGGGCAGATGGGACACTGAAGCCTTTCCCGCAGTCACCACACTTCCACGGTTTCTCCATGGGGCGAGATTCCTCTGGTTTCTCCATGGCCAAAGCTTCAGCTGCACACAAACGCATGTCCAAACCCTCCCTGCCGTGAATTCCTCTTTCCAGGCTGTATAATTGTGACAGGCTGCACATTCAATGCGCTGCCACAGTAGTGTCTCTCATCCAGCTCCACTGATGCTGAAAGCGTACTGAAACAGAAACCAAAGAATTTTGCTCCTTCTCGCAGAATCATAGTCAAAAATCGTTACAGTCCCAATGGATTGATCGACTGTCTGTCATTGACATGAAAATGACGACTGCAGACGCTGGAGAGTCAGTCAAAATGTGTGGTGCTGGAAATACACAGTAGGTCAGGCAGCATCCAGGGAGCAGGAGAGTTGCTGTTTCGGGCATAAGCCCTTCAACTACTGAATTTGAAACTTCAGTCTTCAAATCTTCAAAATGCACTGGAAAAAACAGATTATGAAAGTTATCACTGTCAGTCAGGGTAAAAATTCAGAACAAGCAATTCTCCTTTATGCGGAACATTCTTTTCTTTTGTAATTGCATGAAATTTAAAGCACCATAACCCTACTCTGATTGCTCTACATTTACACCTGATTAATGCATCTAACCTACACATCCTGGACATTATGGACAATTTAACATGGCTAATTCACCCAAACCTGCACATCTTTGGATAGTGGGAAGAAACAGGTGCACTGGCAGAAATCCACAGCAAACACCAGACGGAGAATGTGCAATATCCACACAGACAACGGCCCCGAGGCTGGAATTGTATCTGGCTCTCTGGTGCCGCGAGACAGCATCACTAACCACAGACACTGTACCTTCCTTTTCCAGTCCTGCCACCAAGTCACTCAGCTTGAGCTCAAGCAAAGCACTAAGTTTAATTTTCACTTCACACACACTGAACTTTCGGCCCGTCCCCACTTCCCCTACAGGAAATGCAAACAGCTGGGGGGTTGCCACATCGAATCCCATGCGGAATGAGGTCAAATCCTTGTCCCTGGTGCTGTGAGGCAGCAGTGTAACCACTGAGCCACATGCTGAAAGAGATGCAATGTGGAACTTTATTGACTGTACCGCACAGTGGATTGTTGAGTAAGGTTGAGTCTCGAAGGATCTGGAAAGAGGTAGCTAACATTTAGGAGAGCATTGCGACAGATGCTGGAATCCGTCCTGAAAACAACAAATGCTGTAGATCACAGCTGGTCAGACAGTGTCCACATAGAGAGCAAGCTAACATTTCAGGTCTTCTTTGAGATTTATAAAATCTTGCTGGATACAGAGAAGATGAATGCCAGGAGTCATTTCCCTGGAATGAGGGATTTCAAGACGAGCGGACATATTTTTAAGGTGAGAACAGAAAGATATAAACACAAAATAAGGGGCAACATTTCTACACAGAGTGCTTCACGTGTGGAATGAATTTCCAGAGAAAGTGATGGATGCGCTTACAGTCACAACATTTAAATGACATTTGGATAAGTACATGAATAAGAAATGTTCAGAGGGATATTGGGCCAAGCACATGTAGGTGGGACTAGTTTAGTTTGGGATTATAGTCAACATGGACTGGTTGGACCGAAGGATCTGTTTCCGTGCTGCGTGACTCTGACTGGATACAGTGGATGTGGGGAAGATGTTTCCACCAGTAGGAGAAACGAGGACCAGAGGATACAGGCTCAGGGTGAAGGAATGCCTTCAGAACTGAGATGAGGAGGAAATTCTGCAGCCAGAGGATGGTGAATCTGTGGATCTCATTGCTGCAGAGCACTGTGGAGGCCAAGTCATTGAGGGCATTTAAGACAGGGATAGATAGGTCTTTGATAAGTAAGGGGATCAAGGGTTACGAGGAGAAGGCAACAGAATGGGGTTGAGAAACATATCGGCCATGATCGACTGGTGGAGCAGACTCAATGGGCCAAATGGCCTCATTCTGCTCCTGTATATTGTAGTCTTAAAACTGGGCAGATTACTGAAGTGGTTTTCATGAACAATTTCAGAGTCCTGAATTAAAGTCGTAGAGGTGTACAGCACAGAAACAGACCTTTTAGTCCAACTCATCCATGCCGACCAGTTATCCCAACCTAATCTCGTCCCATTTGCCAGGACTTGGCCACTATCGCTCTAAACCCTTCCTATTCATATCCCCATCCAGATGCCTTTTAAATGCCGTAATTGTACCATCCTCCATCACTTACTCTAACATTCATTCTATACATGCACCACCCTCTGCATGAAACACTTGTCCCTGAGGTCCCTTTTAAAATCTTTCCCCTCTCACTCTAAACCTATGCCCTCTAGTTCTGGACTCCACAACCCAGGGAAAAGACCTTGTCTGTTTATAAAATCATGAGGATTATGGATAGAATAAACGTGTCGAAGGTCACCCCCACCCTCCCTCACAAAAGCTTCTGACGCTCCAGGAAAACAGCCAGAGTCTATTCTGCCTCTCCAGATAGCTAAAATCCTCCAAACCTGGCAACATTCTTGTAAATCTTTTCTGAACCCTTTCAACTTTCACAGCATCCTCCTGTTAGGAAGGAGACCAGAATTGCACACAATATTCCGAAAAGGCCTAACTAGTGTCCTATACAGCTGCAACGTGACCTCTCAACTTTCCTACCCAATGTTCTGACCGATAAAGGAAGGCATACCAAATGCCTTCCTCACTGTTCTATCTACCTGCGACTCTACTGTCAAGAAGCTATGAATCTGCACTCCAAGGTTTCTTTGATCAGCAACACTCCCTCGGACCTTTCCTGATTTGCTTTTCCAAATGTAGTACCTCACATTTATCTCAATTAAACTCCATCTGCCATTCCTTAGCCCATTGGCCCATCGGATCAAGATCCCATTGTCATCTGAGGTAACCTTATTTGCTGTCCACTACATCTCCAATTTTGGTGTCATCTGCAAACTTACTAACTATACCTCTTATGCTCACATCCAAATCATTCATATGAATGATGAAAAGTAGTGGGACCAGCACCAATCCATGTGGCACAACACTGGTCACAGGCCTCCAGGCTGAAAATCAACCCTTCACCACCACTCTCTGTCTACTACCTTCAAGCCAGATCTGTATCCAAATGGCTAGGTCTCCCTGTATTTCTCGAGATCTAACCTTGCTAACCAGTCTCTCATGAGGAACCTTGTTGAATGCCTTTCTGAAGTCCATGGAGATCATGTCGACTGCTCTGCCCTCGTCAATCCCTTGTTGCTTCTTCAAAAAATTCAATCAAATTCGTGAGGCATGATTTCTCACGCACAAAGCCATGCTGACTATCCCTAATCAATCCTTGCCTTTCCAAAGACATGTAAATCCTGTCCCTCAGGATTACCTCCAACCACTTGCCCTCCGGCAATGTCAGGCTCACTGGTTGATAGTTCCCTGGCTTTTCCTTGCAATCTTTCTTAAATATTGGTACCACGTTTGACAATCTCCAGTCTTTCATCACCTCACTTGTGACTATCGATGGTATAAATACCTCAGCAAGGGACCCAGCAATCACTTCTCTAGCTTCCCACAGAGTTCTAGGGTACAACTGTTCAGGTTCTGGGGATTTATCCACTTGCATGCATTTCAAGATATCCAGCACCACCTCCTTTGTAGTATGGACATTTTTACATTTTTCAAGATATCATCATCTGTTTCCACACATTCTATTTCTTCCATGTCCTTCCCTACAGTAAACACTGATGCAAAATACTTGCTTATTATCTCCCCCAACTCCTGCAGCTCCACACATAGGCCGTCTTGCTGATCTTTGAGGGGCCCTGTTCTCTCCCTAGTTACCCTTTTCTCCTTAATATATTTATAAAAATCATTTGGATTCTCCTTAACTCTATTTGTCGAAGCTATCTCATGTTCCCTTTTTGCCCTCCTGAGTTTACTCTTAAGTATACTCCAACTGCCTTTGTACTGCCTTTAAACACTATGGCAGTCCCAGTCTATGTTTGGAAAGTTAAAATCCCTGACTATAACCACCCTATTATTATTAAAGATAACTGAAATCTCCTTATAATTTTTTTCTCAATTTCCCTCTGACTATTAGGGAGTCTGTAATAAAATCCCAATAAGGTGATCATCCATTTTCTTATTTCTTTGTTCCACCCAAATAAGCTTCCTGCATGTATTCCCAGGAATATCCTCCCTAAGCATAGTAATATATCCCTTATCAAAAAAGCCACTCTCCCTCCTCTCCTGCCCCTCTTTCTATCCTTCCAATACCATGTGTGTTCTTGAACATTAAGCTGCCAGTGCTGTCCATGTTTCTGTAACTGCCATGATATCTCAGTCCCAAGTTCCTAACCATCATCTGCCTTCCCTGTTCGGCCTCTTGCAATTGAAATAAATGCAGTTTAATTTACCAGTCCTACCTTGTTCTCTGCTTTGTTACTTCCTGCTCTGATTGTTTAACTCAGTCCCTTTCCCAACTGGACCAGTCACAGACTGATCTCTTTCCTCACTATTTCTCTGGGTCCCAGCAATCCCTGCCCCCCACCCACCCCTACCTTACTAGTTTAAATCCTCCTGAGCAGCTCTCGCAAATCTCCCAGCAATATATTAGTCCCCTTCCAATTCGGGTGCGATCCATCCTTCTTGTCCAGGTCTTTTCTACCCCAGAAGAGATTCCAATATTCACATTTTTGGATCGTTTCTCCCATGCACCAGTTCCTCAGCCACTGATTCATCTGCCCTGTCCACTTATTCTCACCCTCACTAGCAACATTCCCCATTAACTGGTTAAGTCCTGGATTGCTTTCCGAAAATGCAACACCTCACGTTCGTCTAAATTAAACTCCATCTGCCAATCCTCGGTCCATTATTCCATCCGATCGATTATAATTTATAGCAAACTCTCTTTCCTCCCTTATTCCCTAAAAGCTGAAAATCTCCATCCCACACACTCTCCTTTCATTCTCATTTTACTGAACCTATTCCCTGCTCTGCCTCATCCTGAAAAGTCTGGTTCATGCTGATTAACAGGCCTACACTCAGGGGGGATTTAATTGAAACATAAGAATGCTGAATGGCTTGGACAGAGTGCATGTTGGGGGAGATGTTTCCACTGGTAGGAGAGATGGGGACTTGAGGGCACAGCCTTCGAGTAAACGGAAGATCTTTTCGAACAGAGATAAGGAGAAACTTCTTCAGCCAGACAGGGGCGAATCTATGAAATTTACTGCCACAGAAAGCTGCGGTAGCCAAGTCACTGAGTATATTTAAGACTGAAACAGATGATAGGTTCTTGAGTATCAAGGGGAGAAAGCTGGAGAATGGGGTTGAGAAACTTATCAGCCATGATTGAATGGTGGAGCAGACCCAGTGGGCTGATTGGCCTAATTTCTGCTCCTGTGTCGTATGGTCTCTTGCTGTTCTGGACACAGTGAGAGAAACTTGGGAGCAGGAGTAGGCCATTTGGTCTTTAAAGCCTGCACCAGCATTCAACAGATCATGACTGGATATTAATCTACCTACATCTAGGTGGATACACTGGGATTCTTTTTCACTGGAGCATAGAGCTGACCTCACAGAGGATTATAAAATCACGAAGGATAGCGATGTCCTTTCCCTCAGATGTGAGCTTCAAGATTAGGGAGCACATTTTTAAGGCGAGAGGAGAAAGATTTTAAAAAGACATCAGAAGCACCCTTTTTTAAGAGAGTAGTTTGTGTGTGGAATGAATGTCCAGAGAAAGCCCAGAGGTCAGAGCAGTTTTCCTTCATGTGAATCCAAGGAAAGCGATGGGATCAGACGTAGGACCAGGCCGTGCACTCAGAGCATGGGCAGATCAACTGACAGAGGTCTTCTCGCACATCTTCAACCTCTTCCTGCAGCAGGCCATTCTCCCTGCCTGTTTCACGAGGGCCAACATCATCCCTGTGCCTCAGAAGACTCATGCAGCATGTGTCAATGACTACCACCCAGTTGCCCTAACTTTGGTGGTCATGAATTGCTTTGAAAAGCTGGTCATGGCATTAATCAACTCCAGCCTTCCCACTACTCTTGCCCCACTCCAATTTGCCTATCGGCAAATTGGGATCCACGTCAGATGCCATATCATTTGCCCTTCCCTCCTCCCTAGAACATCTTGACACCAAGAACAGGTACGTAAGAATCCTACTTGACTGCAGTTCAGCCTTCAACACTGTTATCCCCTCGAGACCGATTACTAAAATTAGTGATCTCGGACTAAGCCCCACTCTCTGTAACTGGATCCTCAGTTTCCTGACCCACAGGCCACAATCAGTGAAGACTGGGGACAACATTTGATCCTCACTAACACTCAACACTGGAGCCCTCCAGGGGTGCATACTCAGCTCCCAACTGTACTCACTGTATACCCATGACTGCGTCACCAAATACAAGACTAATGCCATTTACAAGTTCACTGGCACCACTATAGTCAGTCAAATCTCAGATGGCAACAAAACAGACTGCAGACGGGAGATGGAAGACCTGGAAAAATGATGCACTGAAAACAAACCAGATCTCAATGCTAGCAAAATCAAGAAACTCGTTATTGACTTTTGGCGGGATGTTACTCATGCCCCCATACACATTAACAGCACAGAGGTGGAATGAGAGGAGGGTGTCAAGCTCCTGGGAGTGGTCATCCACAACAAGCTGTCTTGGATGTATCACGACCTGGTATGGCAACTGTACCATTCAAGATTGGAGACGGTTATAGAGAGTGGTGAACTCAGCCCGGACAATCACAAAGGCCTACCTCCCATCTATAAAATCCATCTACCAGGCCTGCTGTCACGGGAAGCTGCCAGCATTCTTAAAGATCCATCCCACTCTGGCAATGTTTGTCTACAACCTCTACCATCAAGGAGAAGGTACAGAAGCCTGAACAAACGCACCAGCCAGTTTTGTAACAGTTTCTACCCTACTATTGTTAGAATACTGAATGGACTCTCAAACTCTCAGGATTTGCCTGAACCTTTATTTTTGTTTTTGCCGCTGTTTACCTATTATTTACTATGCGACTTAACTATGTGATCGCAAGACAACGCTTTTCACTGTGCCTCAGTACATGTGACAATAAATAAATTCAATTCAGTTCAAGTGGTGGATCTAGTCCATTTAAAAGGGTTAAAAAGCATTTGGATCAGCACATGAATAGAAATGGTTCAGAGGGATATGGGCCAAACACTGGTAGGTGCAACTAGTTTAGTTTGAGAACATAGTCAGCATGGACTAGTTGGACAGAACAGTCTGTTTCTGCACTGTCTGACTGTCTAACTGTTCTATACTGGTCTTAAACCCATTTTCTTGCCTCCCCCCATAACCATCCACTTCCTTGTTGTCGAACATTCAAATGAACTCAGCCTTGAATATATTCAATGAACCCCACCCCCAACTGCAGGAAGACGTCACCACCTAGGAACTCAATTCCTCTTGCTAATGTACCATTTGCCTTGCTCATTGCTTGCTGATATAGAAGGACGCTGAGGCCTGTTTGTACATCAACACATCATTCCTGATGAAGGCCTCGTGCCTGAAATGTCGAATCTCCTGCTTCTCAGATGCTGCCTGAACCTGCTATGCTTTTCCAGCGCTACACTTTTCGACTCTGATCTCCAGCATATGCAGTCCTCACTTTCTTCACATCCCAATATATCACTATTTAAGGAATGCGTCTCCTTTCTGCTTTTTTTTAAAACAGCAAATGCGATAACTTCACATTGTGCGACTACATTTGCCGTATGTTTGCTAACTAAGACACAATCTTGGACCAACTTTTCCAGACTCTCTCCCCTCGCCGGGATTCACTCCTTTTCCTTTCAATTGCTGCAAAACAAAAATTGAACCCCAGAATGAAAACAAATGGAAAAGGGGGTGAGAAAAGAAAGTGCCATACTCACAGATGTTGGACAGAGGAAGGAAGTTGCAGTCTGGGGTGAAGCTCAATCTTCATTCAGAGAGGAACAACAGCAATAGCAGCTTCAGAAGCTCATGGTCAAACTTCCGTATTCAGACAAAAGCAAGGCTCTGATTGACAAAGGAACCAGGCTCCTTCCGGTCATCCCGAACTCCCCATTGGTCCATC
Source organism: Chiloscyllium plagiosum (assembly GCF_037043375.1). NCBI lineage: Eukaryota > Metazoa > Chordata > Chondrichthyes > Orectolobiformes > Hemiscylliidae > Chiloscyllium > Chiloscyllium plagiosum. The sequence continues at coordinate 4,486,713 of NW_028270165.1, read as the reverse complement.
AAAGAAAGTCGCGTCCGTAATTGCGGACAGCGTGGGGCATGCGCAGTTCTTGTTAACGCCGCTGAACATGCGCAGTACTGACTGACACCGAGGAGTATGCGCAGTGTGGTCTGTGGCGATGCTGGTGTTGCTGACAAGATTTTGTACCCGAATGTCAAATGTCAACAGGAGTTTAAAAAAAAGCTGAAGCCACATTTTATTTTAAATCTGTAGCTCGGCCTTTTATTGCGTTTGCATTTTGTGTGACTCCTCAACTTTTGAATGTCTTTTCCTCAGGGTAGGGGAGTCCCAAACTAGAGGGACTCCCCTTCCCTGCGGATTGAGAGGGAAAAGATTTAAAGGGACCTCAGGGTCAGAAAAAAACAGTTTGAAAGTTAATTCCCCTCAACAAATGCCCCCTCTTATGCCCTGAACAAGATAGATTGTTCACAGCCTATTAATCATGAGTAGCAATGATGTTGTGAAACTTAGAAGGGTTCAAAAACGATTTACAAATATGTTGCAAAGGTTGGAGAGGTTCAGCTGCAGGGAGAGGCTGAATAGACTGGGGCTGATTTTCATACAGCGTTGGATGCTGAGGGTTTATAAAACCTTATAGAGATTTATAAAATCATGAGGGGCATTGATAGGTTAAATAAACAAGGACTTTTCGCTGGGGTGGGAGAGTCCAGAACTAGAGGGCATTCATTTTGGGTGAGAGGGGAAAGATATAAAAAGGACCTGAGGGGCAAATATTTCACGCAAAGCGTGGTGCATGTATTGAATTAGCTGCCAGAAGAAGTGGTGGAGGCTGGTACAATTACAAAATTTAAAAGACATTTGGATGGGTATATGGGCCAAGATTAATTAAGGTACCTGGTCAGCATGGACCGACGGGTTTGTACAACTCTATGGTTCTATTTCTGCATAGTCAGAATCAATTTCACAAGACTAGGTATAGGCCGTCCACAAATTACACCCTGTCCTCAACTGTGGACTAACTGGACATATTTGAATGCAAGTTTCAGAAAGATGTCTGCAGCTTTTCTATAAAGTTGAACATGCTTTCATGATATTTCTGAATATATCATTTTAGCTATTCTCAATTTTAAAGATCAGTCATTTCTCGTGAAGCCGTGTCTACCAGGTATAGTCATCAACATCCATTCTCTTTCTCTCTTCCTAGAAGGGTTTGATACAGCGATCGAAGAGGGTTTGAGGCATCTGCAAGGAGAGGGAGTGGGTGGAAGAGAAGGAGAGAGAATGGACGGATGGGCAGAGTGTCAGGGGGTGAGAGAGATAATTGACAGGGGGACAGAGGGTGGGAGGATGAGAACACTGGGGGGAACAGAGGGTGATGGGAATGGAGAAGATTGTGGGGTCCGATGGTGAGGGAAAGAGAAAGACTGGTGGGCAGAGGTGGGGAGGAAGAGAATGCAGGGCAGAGGGTGGGGGTTGAGAGAGAATGGACGGGGACAGTGGGTGGGGAGAGATTGGACAGGGGGGCAGAGGGTGGGGTGGAGAGACTGCCCAAATCCCACCTTCCCTAGGACCGGTGTTGATATCTCACGAACTGGAACCCACTCCTCCCACAGCAGACTTGTGTCAATCATTTCTCAATATATACGTGGCGAAAGCAGTAGAATCATAATTCTGACAGGCCATTCGGCCCATCGAATTCACACTGACATTCCAAATAGCATCCCATCCAGACCCATCTGCTGACCCTACAGCCCTGCAGTTCCTCATGGCTAACCCACTCTAATCTGCACACTTCAGCATGGCCAATCCACCCTAAACTGCAGATCTTTGGACTGTGGGAGGAAACCAGAGCACTTGCAGGTAACCCACACAGACACAAGGAGGAGGACGTGCCAAAGTCCACACAGACAGTTGCCCAAAGATGGAATCAAACATGATCCCCTGGCACTGTGAGGCAGTGGTACTAACCACTGAGCCCCTGTGCCGTCCAGAGTTAGCTTCTAACTTTTCACGCACCCTCAGCAGAGGCTCTCTCCTGACATTTGTGGACCACACCTGCTGTAACCTCCATTTCCCACATCTTCAGCCCTGAGCACATTGCTTCCCGAATCCTGGCACCAGATAGACACCGATGTCATCTGGCCTCTTGCTAACAACTGCGGAGACCGGAGACATTCCCTGTCACTATTCTGTCCCTTACCACCACCTCCCCAATGTTGTTCGTACTCCCAGCACCCAGCCAGTTCGCTCCTCCACTCCCTTGCAGCCTTCTCTCAGATCCCCTTTACCTGCCTGATCCACGCTCACACCTCCTGACCCTGTCCACTGACTCAATCAGAAGGGTCTGTCCGGAGAGGAATGACCAATTCCTGGAATAAAATGTCTGGTTATCTTTTTCATCAAAGGTCTGAGCCAAATTTCCACCAGCATGTGTTTGCCCTGGATCACAGCATCCAGAGCCTCCCACCTTCTGCAAATCAAAAGACAAGTCCCACCCTACACTCTCCAATGTGTGTTGTGTAACTGCTTAATCATTTCTGGTGGCCGAGCAGAGGCTAAGTTCAACTTGGATTCCAAAGTTGGGTATCAATATCCATGAGGATGGTTTCAAATGGACCTTGGGTTGATGTCACACTACATGTGACTCCAGTACACTATACAGTCTCTCTCTCTCTCTCTCTCTCTCTCTCTCTCTCTCTCTCACACACACACACACACATGCATGTAAGTCAATAAGGTGAATTTGCGGAATTATGTTTGCAAATACATTGTATTTTGCTCAAAAAGTGCACAATCTGCAGGCAGTAAATGCATGTAATAATTTTATAAATTCCTACTTTGGAAATAGAACCAGTCTGACTCAAGATTGGGATACTGACAGACTTGAACCTCACACCTTCCATGCATAGTCTGAGCTGTCACTGCTTTTTATAAAATAGAGTCATAGAGTCTTAGAGATGTACAGCTTGGAAACAGACCCTTCGGTCCAACCCGTCTACGCCGACCAGACATCCCAACTCAATCTAATCCCACCTGCCAGCACCCAGCCCATATCCCTCCAAACCCTTCCTATTCATATACCCATCCAAATGCCTCTTAAATGTTACAATTGTACCAGCCTCCACAACATCTTCTGGCAGCTCATTCCATACACGTACCACCCTCTGCGTGAAAAAGTTGCCCCTTAGGTCTCTTTTATATCTTTCCCCTCTCACCCAAAAGGAATGCCATCTCGTTCTGGACTCCCCGATCCCAGGGAAAAGACTATTTATCGTATCCATGCCCCTCATAATTTTGAAAACCTCTATAAGGTCACCCCTCAGCCTCCGACGCTCCAGGGAAAACAGCCCCAGCCTGTTCAGCCTCTCCCTATAACTCAAATCCTCGAACCCTGGCAACATCCTTGTAAATCTTTTCTGAACCCTTTCAAGTTTCACAACATCTTATGGGCGGCACGGTGGCACAGTGGTAAGCACTGCTGCCTCACAGCGCCAGAGACCCGGGTACAATTCCCGTCTCAGGCGACTGACTGTGTGGAGTTTGCACGTTCTCCCCGTGTCTGCGTGGGTTTCCTCTGGGTGCTCCGGTTTCCTCCCACAGTCCAAAGATGTGCAGGTCAGGTGAATTGGCTATGCTAAATTGCCCGTGGTGTTAGGTAAGGGTGGGTTGTGCTTCGGCGGGTCGGTTTGGATTTGTTGGCCCGAAGGGCCTGTTTCCACACTGTAATGTAATCTGTAATCTTTCCGATAGGAAGGAGACCAGAATTGCATGCAATATTCCAACAGTCGCCTAACCAATGTCCTGAACAGCTGCACCATGATCTCCCAATTCCTGTACTCAATACTCTGACCAATAAAGGAAAGCATACCAAACGCCTTCTTCACTATCCTATCTACCTTAAGTTATCTCGAGGATATGACTTAAAAGAAGTTCTAGGAATTGCATATTAATGAACTGAAACCTGCAACCAATTCTAAAAGATGAAAGACTTAACAGCAATCTTGGTTTGTTCAATATATCATTTCAGTTGCATGACACTGATCTTTTGCTATAAATTCTGTGTCTTATGATCCTGCTTCACAGCTACCTGATGAAGGAGCAGCGCTCCGAAAGCTAGTGCTCCCAAATAAACCTGTTGGACTATATCCTGGTGTTATGCGATTTTTAACGTTGTTTCTCATGAACACAGCCACAACACTTCCTGCTGCTGCCAGTAAACATTACAATGCTGATGAAAAGATGCAGTACCTGCAGAGATGAAAATCTAAACAGTTTCTAACGATACTTGCTACTGATTCACTGCTCCTTCTGATACACGACTTTGGTAACGTAGTGCTGGAAGCTGAGTGAGCAGCTTTAAAACAGAAACTGTTGGATTTTAAATCTTTCAATGTCTGAGTCCGAATTTAGGTAACCATTATTGCGACCCAACTTTGTTACAGCTTCATGATCTCCCCAGCAAAATAATTACAAAAAGTAGCTTTCCTTTTCTTCAACAGCTGAAGCTCAAAGCACACACACACACACCCCTGACCTCCCCTGACACCCCAGTTGCCTTATTATTGGTAAGCACTGAGGTGTCCCATTGTAACTGAATCCTTGATACAGTCTTAACCCGGAGGAAGTAATGCCTCACTCAACAATTTCAACCCATATACTGTATCCAAGTAAGTTTCTCCCCACTCATTTTCCGGGGGCAGGGGTGGGGACAGGGGTTTAAAGTCGACCATATTGCTGAGAGTCTGGAGTCATGTGTAGGCCAGACCGGGTAAAGGATGCATCTGGGACGACTGAGTGAATCCTTTCCCACAACAGCAGTTTCCTTCCCTAAAAAAATCATGAGTGAATCAGATGAGGATGTTTTCCCCCTGAAAATGGTTTCATCATTAGATTCTGAACTCCAGATTTCTGACCAAATTCCAATCTGCCATGGCGGGATTCAAAACCGGGAATTCCCAGAGTTGAGGTAGTAATCCAGTTGATAATACCACTTGGCCATTGCTCCTTCGATCCCAGTGATGGCACATGAACTCACTAATGCCTCTGCAAGTTGTCCACCCAACCAAATCCATTCCTGCACTCAGGGCAGGAGAACAGCCTCTCCCAGTGTGGACCCACTGGTATGTCTGCAGGGTGGATGAACTCATGAACCTCTTCCTGCAGTGACAGTAGGTGAACGGCCTCTCCCCAGTGCGGACCCAAGGATGTTTCAGCAGGCCAGGAGAATTGACGAATGTATTCCTGTACTTGGAGCAAGTGAACGGCTTCTCCCCAGTGTGAACATGCCAGTGCATCAGCTGGTTGCACAGCCAACTGAATCCCTTCCCACACACAGAGCAGGAGAATGGCCTCTCACCTTTGCGAATGCTTCTATGAGTCTCCAGCACTTGACGGGGAAGGGAACCCTTTCCCACAGTCCCCACATTTCCACAGTTTCCCCATGGGGAGAGCTTTCCTTGTGTCGCTCTGGGTTTGAAATTACCAACAGAATGGGTACACAGTCTCTCTCCACCGTGAGGGGTGAGACTTTGATTCCCCAAACTGAATAACTGGTTTCAAGCACTTTTCACAGTCAGTGCACTGAATCTCCCTCACTTGGGTGTCTCCGTATTCTTCCTGCCAAAGTGTCCAAAATCTCTCAAGCAGACAAAAGCAAACATTTCTTCTCAATTGGAATGGTTGCTGATATTCAAGTCCCAATGAATCAAGTGGCTCTGTCAGAAGTTGATGTATCATTTGCTTTCAGATTTCTTTCTACATGTCTTCCTGCAAAAATAAATTCACAAAATATGTGATCACAGTCAATACTGTTAAATGAACATAACATAGGTGACAATTCCTGTAGTTTGCCAGATGCCTGATCACATATTATCCAGGACACAGAAACCTGAAAACCTTCATGCAGCCAGATAGCCTTAAGTGTGTATGGAGGAAATCTTCATTTCGGTGACAATAACCTCGAACAAGCTGCCGACAAAGACACTGGAAATGGAGCTGAATCAAGGACAATGAAAATGAAATGTCAAGGCTACTTGAGAAAAACAAACCAGTAAAGTTGCTGAATGACTTTCTGCTGTCCTATTCAATAAAAAAGATGACAAGAAATACAGAATATAACTTCAGTGCTAGATGAGAATGTGAAAAATAATAGCCACAAGGCGTTTATAACAGCGAATAATATCAGATATACACCATATGAAGCAACATATGTCTACATTTTATATCAACGTGCCAATCCCTTAGGTTCTGCTCCATCCCATGAGTAACCCTTTTAATTCTGAACATGAAGAAAGAAGCGATCTTTTTCCACAATGCAAATTGTATTTAAATAAACATATCAAACTGAGGGGAAAAATTTAATATACCGTTAAGAAGGACAGAGAGCATCTGACACCTGTGCAGAGTCTGCTCCCTCCCTGGATTCACTTCAGTTGCTACAAGTGATTAGTGTTTCCTCCCTCTCTCTCTCCCTCCCAGGATGAGGAATAGAAAGGGCGAAGATATTGCTTTGCTCCCACGATTTCTCCATGATGTGGAAATCCTTGTCTCTCTCCAGCTTTGACAATCGGTTGAAACACCACTCATGTATGGAACGTGTTCCATCTATTGCTGCTGCGAATGGGGTGTTGCTATTTCAGGCTGTGTACCCGCTGAAAGCTCTTCCCACGGTCAGTTCATTGGAACACTCTCACTCAGGTATGCATACCTCAGTCTCACTGATGTTTGAAACCTTGTGAAGCAGACAGGACAGGAGAGAAATAAAAAAATTCTACTGGATTCAAAGGCCGATGATATTCCCGTGTCAATGAATTGATTGTCTCTATCAGATCTTGTTTTGAGATTTCTGGCTGTAAATCCTCCCTTTCTTGTATCCTGTAAAAGGAGATTACAGAAGACATTGCTGTCTACACAGTATAGAAATTCAAAACAGACAATTCTGGTTTCTGTGGAACATTCTTTCTTTTCTCCTTCCCTCAAAAATGTGAATCGTAATGCTACAGTCTCCCTCCATTCTTACTCTACTGTGGCTATTATCACCCTCATTCCCGTTCTCCTAAAAATGCTGAAAAATGTTGACTGACAGATCCTGTGGAACCCTAGGTCTGAATATCATACATAAGTTGAAGCATTTTATCCATATCTCCCCTGTCAAGGTCCCACAGGATGTTTATAAGCCCTTTGGCCAAAATAATCCATTCACCCCATCGAATCTGCTCCACCATTTATTACCATAATGATTAATATTATAATCCAAAAATCCACATTCATGCCTTATTATTGATTCCCCTATTGATTAAAATTCTGCCCAACATCTGCCTTGACTATACTTAGTGATAGAACTTCAATAGCCCTGTCATTCATTACCCTCTGAGAGAAGATATCCACCTCATCTCCATCATAAATATGCAAACACTTAAGATTAGAGGCTATTCCTTCTGGTCTGAGACTCTCCCACAAATGAACACTACCTTTTTGGCAACTAACCTTTCAGGCCCACTAAAATTCTGATATTTATTCATTCAGATCTCCTCTCATTCTTCCAAACTCGAACGAATGCTCAGCTAAGCTACTCAACATTGCAAAATTAGCAAACACGTCAATTCCCGGGATTAATTTTGTGAACCAGCTTCCAATGTTTCTGTCATCTCCTCTACTTCGAGGGACCAGAGTGCAAAACACGCAAGTTACAGCATAATAAAAGAATGATAAATAATAGACATTTTTCTAGCAGAAATTCGAAAATGTGCAAAAATAGTCAGACGGAAAAGCGTCCAATCATGTAGTGGTAAGGAGCCTGATGGCTTCGGGGAAGAAACTGTTGCCTCGTCTGGTCGTGATAGATTGAATTGGGAGGTGGGTGTGAGGATCTAAAGTTGGAATTTAGGCAACAAAATATGTACATTTTTATTTCAACAAAATGGCTTCTCGATTTAAAAGAATACTACAAAATGGCCTGTGAACCATACTGCTGAACATATTGCTGATTCGCTGAATGAACTTGCAGTTCAAAGATAAGAGGACAATAGAATTTTCATAAGATGAATACTGACACATTATTTGACCATTTGAACTAACCGTGAACTAATACATGGCATGACAATTTATGTAAATTAGATATCCTTCTTAAAGAAAATATCATTGGATTAACTTGCTGTAAATCATGTCACCTTATTATATGTGATTGGTCTTTCTCGTAATTAAGACTATTATTTCTTAAAAAACATATAAATCATGTGCAATTTTCAAATGTAATTGCGCAACTTCATCACGGAACACAGAAGCTTCAATCTCTGTGTTGCTGGATAGAATTGCGTTAAGATACCTTAATTCAATAAACTAGTGAACCTTGCTTTTCGAATACACCGCATTTGTCGATTCCTTTAACCGATCTCGAACCAAGAGGCCCCTCTTGAGGAGACGCAGATCTTCATTTTGGTGCCCTGGCACGTTTCGGCTCGGACAGATTGTGAACAGCAGTGTACGAGTTAAATGTCCTTCACTATTGAGTGTTGAGGAATCCGGCCTGCCAGACGTGATTATTTAGAGAACGTTTGGTTTTCCTGTCAGTCAAGTGGTGTCTGACGTGACCAGTCCAGCCCGAAAGAATCGGTCTTAGCAATGGTTGAGTCTGGGGGACTTGTTAAATGTTTAAAAAGGGGGGAGAGATTAATTGAAGTTGAGGGTGCTTTGGTACTTACGGAGAGTGGTCTTCGAAAATTGCTGAACTCTGAGGGGAGGGTTGAAATCTGAATTCCCAAGCTTTGTTCATTTTTGGTTTTTTAAAAAAAATCTTTCTCCCGAGCTTCGCTGCTTTCAGAAATAAAACAAAATCAATCTCCAGAGATTGGTTATTTTCTGGTGTTATCTTTTTAATAGAAAAAAAATCAATCGCTTAAAATTCATTTATTTTCGGTTCGGGTTGTGTTAACTTTGTTAGTTTTCGTTTTAAAAAAACTCCGGTTGCCTAAACTTCGTTTATTTTCGAGTTCGTTTCATTTGAACTTCGTTATTTTTCGGGTTGTAGCTTCGTTTATTTTCGGGTCGCGTCATTTAAACGTCGTTACTTTTCGGTTTAAAGAAACTCCGATTGCCTTCGTTTATTTTCGGGTTCGCGTCGTTAAACTTCGTTACTTTTCGGGTTTTAAAAAAACTCCGATTGCCTTGATTTAGAGATGCCGCTGTTGTACTGGGGTGTACAAAGTTAAAAATCACACAACACCAGGTTGTAGTCCAACAGGTTTAATTGGAAGCACACTAGCTTTCGGAGCGACGCTCCTTCATCAGGTAATAGTGGAGGGCTCGATCGTAACACAGAATTTATAGCAAAAATTTGCAGTGTGATGTAACTGAAATTATACATTGAAAAATTGATTGTCTGTTAAGCCTTTCATCTGTCAGAATAAAGTGATAGTTTCACTTCTTTCATGTGTAAATCACAAAACCCTTTTTTTTAAAAGTTGCATCCTCGGGTTAGCTGTTAACAGTGGTGATAGCTAGACAATATTTTGAAGGAGTTAGCCCCCTGTGTTCTCTGTCTATGACCTGATGTTTAGATTGATTCTAATCTAAAAAGTGATATAACAGAGTTTTACATAAATTCACGCAGTTTTTGAGCTCAGAGTTCTACATGAATGTATGCAGTTTTTGAGCAAAGTGCAATGTAACTCTGCAAGTACAAATTCACCACACAAAATATATGTGTGCATGTGGGTCTTTGTCTGTGTGTGTGTATCTGTCTGGGTTGGGAGTTGTGAGTTTGAGAATGTGTGTGTGCGTGTAGTGAGTGCAGAGTGTCTTAAGTCTGTGAGGGGGTGCGTGTGGGAGTGTGTGTGTCTATAAGGGTGTGTGTGGGCACCTGTGTGCACCTGTGTCCATGTGTGTTTGTGTAGGAATATATGTGTGTGTGTGTGTAGTGCAATGGTGATCACCTGTAATGTGACATGGTCCCGGTTGAGGCCCTCCCTATGGGTACCGAACTTAGCTATCAGCCTCTGCTCGGCCACTTTCCTCTGCTGCCTGTCCCGAAGTCCACCTTGGAGGATGGTCACCCGAAGGTCCGAGGCTGAATGTCCTGGACCACTGAAGTGTTCCCCAACTGGGAGGGAACCCTCCTGTCTGTTGATCGTTGTGCGGTGCCCATTCATCCGTTGTCGTAGCCTTTGCTCGGTTTTCCCAATGTACCATGCCTCCGGGCATCCTTGCCTGCAACGTATAAGATAGACAACGTTTGCTGAGTCACATGAGTACCTGCCAATTACAAGGTGGGAGGTGTTCCCACGCGTAATAGTGGTATCTATGTCCACAATCTGACACGTCTTGCAGCGTCCACCGTGACAGGGTTGCATGGAGTTGTCCTGAGAGCCGGGCAGTTTGCTATGAACAATGATCTGTTTTGAGGTTTAGCAGTTGTTTAAAGGCAAGCAGTGGAGGTGTGGGGAAGGTCTTGGTGAGGTGCTCATCCTCATTGATAATGTGTTGCAGGTCATGAAGAACATGGCGTAATTTTTCAGCCCCTGGGAAGTACAGAACAACGAAGGGTACCCTGTCAGTTGAAGCATGTGTCTGTCTCCTGAGGAGGTCATTACGGTTCCTTGTTGTGCCACAGAATCTCCTACCCTGGGGAAAAGACTTTAAGTACTCACCCTATCCATGCCCCTCACAAACGTCTATAAGATCACCATGCAGCCTCCGATGCTCCAGGGTAAATACTGTCAGCATATTCAGCCTCTCCATGAAGCTCAAGCCCTCAAAATCTGGCAACAGCCTTGTCAATCTTTCGAAGTATCACACATATTTCCTACAGCAGGGAGACCAGAACTGAACTCAAGGCCAGGAGCCTGGAACATTTGAGGTCCTTTTCATGTATGGAGTTGTTTTTCTTATTCCTTGACTGTTGATATGGTAGTTTACTGGCCTTGTAAGTCTGCTGTTAGGTCGGTTTAACTTTACATTTTTTTTCTGCCTGTCTGCAAAGTCAGGCCCTTACTTCTTTGTTTCCCTGTGCTTTTATAGATTTCACAATAAATGTTACTTTTCCATTACACCAGCTGGGTACCTTTTAAATGCTGTAATTGTACCAGCCACCACCAATTCCTCTGGCAGCTCATTCCTTACACGCACCATCCTCTGAATATAGGAGTTGCCCCTTAGGTTCATTTTAAATCTCACCCTCACCCTGAAGCTATGACCCATCCAGGGAAAAGATCTTGTCTATTTACCCTATCCATGTCCCTCCTGATTTTATAAAAGTTTGTAGGGTCACCCCTCAGCCTCTGGCGCTCGAGAGAAAACAGCCCCAGCCTGTTCAGCTCAAGCCCTGACAACATCCTGTCAATCTTTTCCGAACATTTTCAAGTTTCACAACATCCTTCCTCTAGCAGAGAGACCAGAACTGCATACAATATTCCAAAAGTGGCCTAACCAATGTCTGGTGCAGCTACAACATAAATTCAACTCCTATAATCAGAGGATTTGCAAAGTTTTCAAAACCCACAAAAGACAACTGGGAAAGAACGGAGGGGCAAACCGAACTTTTGCGGGTCAGCTTGGCCATCAGGGCGGGGAGATGGGAATGAGGGAAGGAAGCTGAATGTGCTGGAGCCAAGGCGCAGGAAGAACAGAGGAAAAACCCGGCGTGAAGCTGCAATGAGGAATATTGCATGTGATGTACTTGCACCTGTTGCAGTTACTTGTGGGAATCAGCTGCATTTCAAAAATAAAAACAGAAAACCTAGCTACACCTGACACAAAACTACGTGGAAGCCATTTTGTCACGAAGCAATGTTTGCAGTAAAATGTAGCCTGTTAACATAATGCTGTCTGAGCCCTGGCTAAGGAATTCTGTTTTGATAGCCTGACCTTGCAGCTGCAGGCTGTCTCTGCCCCTCGGGCCATTAGACTGTGCTGCTTCATAGAATGATGGATTGGTTCTCTCTGTCCCTTATCGGTAATTCGAGCCTAGCTGAACATGCAGTAGAAGATAACATTCAGATTTGTAGACATTAAGAAACGTAGGTCTGGACAACGTATGAGAAACTTACAACTGCCCCTCAGTTGCATAATTAATGGAGATTGTGCTTGTGATTTACCATAAAACTTGTAACATTCTGTATTACATTAGAATACGTCAGACTTTGTTTGACTCCCCATGGCAACGAATGAAGCTAGTTAATTGCTCAAGTTCTCCTCTCATGACTACTTTGCTTTAAATGATTTGACACACGAGTTACTTTGCCCCAACAATACTAATAGTTACATCTAGGGAGAGAGAATTCCTCAAATAGGGCATTCTCAGAATCCTGGGACAACCCTATTTCTGGTTTACTTCCTAATGAACAAACATTAAGCATTTATTTATTTTTGATTTTGTTTCATTTTTCTTGTTTGATTCCCTGCTCTGACTACACTCTGTGTCTGGATGGGTGACAGGCTGAGATTGTGGGTTTGCTTTCGATTGACTGAATGTTTTCTTGTTCTGGAAGCTGTAAAAGAAGCGTGAAAGCTTCTGCAGAAGTCCAGCAAAGCTGAGAACAGACCGACATCTTACTCTGTGGGAACAGGGAGATCAGAGGACAGAGAAATCAGGCCCTGAAACCCGAGCTGACAGCAGACTACTGTGTGCTCAGTGCTTTGGTGAGCAGTGCCAACCCTCTGCCTTTACCTCACTTCCCATCTGACTACACCTCAATATCCAGGATCCAATCCTTGCCATCCTGAAGCCATGTCTCTGTAAGGAGTCTCAGATCATAATTATTCACTTCCAATGTGTGCAGTTAATTCATTCACTTTTGTTACAATGCAGCACACATTCAGACTCACCATGTATCATTTCAATTTTTGTGACATTAGTATTCAGTTTCGATTGCTGATACGTTTCCTCTCCTTGTCCCTTTCTGTTGTTCTGATGTTCATTTTCCACATCACGACATTGCTCACCGGCCATGATTTGCATTGGCCATGCTAAATTGGCCACAGTGTCCAGGGATGTGCAGGTTAGGTGGGTTAGCCATGGGAAATGCAGGGTTATAGTTTCGTAGTAATAGAAGCAGGAATAGGCCATTTGGCCCTTCCAGCAAGCTCCGCCATTCATTAAGATCATGGCTGATCTATCCATTGTCTGAGCTCCTCCTCCCTGCATTGTCCCAACTACCCTTAATTCCCAGACTCAACAGAGACACTCAGCCTTACAGCTGTACTGCTACTTGATAAACAAATTCTTTCCTTCCATGGGAATATCCTTCTCTTTGCAAGGACCTATTGCACACTTATCAGCTACTGACCAACACCGTCCAGACACTACGTCGCTGGGCAATGTGACTTAGTTACTCAATATCCTGCAATTAACAGTTTGCTAATTGTTAAATGACTGTAACCTATATAATCACATAACTCTCTGTTTCTCGTCGGAGTGACTTGTGACTATTAGGTCGACTTGGCTCTCCCCGTGAGCTGCCTGACCTGCTGTGCTGTTCCAGCAATAAAGTTTCAGCTTTGATCTCCAGCGTCTGCAGACCTCACTTTCTCCCCGAATAAACAGTCAATAACTCAAGGTTTGTGTGTCATGATTACTTATCCAATACTTATTGGACTACTACGAGCAAGTCACCCACAGCATAATCCACTTCCATCCCCAACATGGATCAAGAGGCCATACTTTTTTGCCAGACAAGTGAATGTATCAAGCTCAGGAAACAAAGCCTGTCAAACATTAACAGGCACAGATCTAAACCAACCTTTTCCAGAGTCTGTCCTTTCCCCTCGATTGACTTCCTTTTTCCCTCAGCTCCTACAAACCAACAGCTGAACCCAAGGATAAGAAAAGAAAGGGGAAAGGGGGCGAGAAAAGAGAGTGCGGTATTCCAGATGTTAAACAGAGAAAGGAAGATGCAGTATGTACTGAAACTCAATCTTCATTCAGCGAGAGAAGAGCTTCAGAAGATCATGGTCAAACTTCCGCATTCAGACAATGGCGGGGGTTTTAATTAGCAGGAGGACCAGACTCCTTCCGGTCCTCCTGGGATTCCCAAAGGTTGGTCGCACCGTCCATCAGAACGACGAGGGGCGGGGCCCCATTCCGATCTCACACATGCGCACCATGAACATTGCTCACAGCCGATAGAGCAGTATCTGGGTCGCATGGGATTGTGGGTAGGACATCAGCCATGAAAGACATGAAATAAAGAGTCCCATATGCCTTCTTAACGGTCCTTTTTCATGTGTTCATGACGTACACGCCAGGAGCCAATCTTTAATCGATTTTCAATTGATCCACTGAGTGAAACACTACAGATGTTTAACTCGAAACTCTATTTCCAATTTAGTGTCAGTATATCGCTCTTTGTCCGTCCTCAAATAAGGACCAAATCATGCCTGCCTTGAAGAAGTTTTCCTCCTCTCTCTACAAGAATCTCAGGGAGTCCCTCTCCCACTGCAACTCCCAGGTCTTTTCCTCTACCCTGAAGCTCTTCAAACTTCCAGCTCAGCACTGTCCCCATGACTTGTCCGGACGTGTCCGACCTTCCTAGCTCCTTTTCCACCTATCCACTCCACCCTCTCCTCCCTGACATATCACCTTCGTCTCCTCCCCCACTCACCCATTGTACTCTATGCTACTCTCTCCCCAACCCCACCCTCCCCTAGCTTATCTCTTCACGCTTCAGGCTCACGGCCTTTATTCCTGATGAAGGGCTTTTGCCTGAAACGTCGATTTCAAAACTCCTTGGATGCTGCCTGAACTGCTGTGCTCTTCTAGCACCACTAATCCAGAATCTGGTTTCCAGCATCTGCAGTCATTGTTTTTAGCTAGTTGATTTTAACCCTACTGCGAATCCTCTTGCAAGGATGCCTGCCTTGAAGAAGTTTTCCTCCTCTCTCTACAAGAATCTCAGGGAGTCCCTCTCCCACTGCAACTCCCAGGTCATTTCCTCTGCCCTGAAGCTCTTCAAACTTCCAGCTCAGCACTGGCCCCATGACTTGTCCGGACTTGTCCGACCTGCCTAGCTCCTTTTCCACCTATCCACTCCACCCTCTCCTCCCTGACCTATCACCTTCATCTCCTCCCCCACTCACCCATTGTACTCTATGCTACTCTCTCCCCACCCCCACCCTCCCCTCGCTTATCTCTTCACGCTTCAGGCTCACTGCCTTTATTCCTGATGAAGGGCTTTTGCCTGAAATGTAGATTTCAAAGTTCCTTGGATGCTGCCTGAACTGCTGTGCTCTTCCAGCACCACTAATCCAGAACCAAATCAAAGCCCAACGTCTATTCCACCTGAACATTAATTTTTTTTTAGTTTGCAGATTCCAAAAATTTATTAAAAGTTATTCATGGTACATGAGCATTGCTGGCTGGCCAGCATTTAGTTCCGCTTGAAAAGGTAATGGTGACCTGCCTTCTTCAACTGCTGTGGTCCACACGCTGTACGGTGACCCATAATGTCCTTACGGAGGGTATTCCAGGATTTAGACCCAGCAACACTGAAGGAACAGCAATATATTTCCAAGTCAAGATGGTGAGTGGCTTGGAGGGGTACTTGCAAAAAGTTGTGTTCCTAAGTATCTGTTGCCTGATCCTTCTAGATGGAAGTGGTTGTTGGTTTGGAAGGTATTTTCTAAGGATCTTTGGTGAATTTCTGTGTTGTGTCTTGTAGATCATATGCACTCCTGCTTCTGAACAGTCGGGCAGAGGGATTGGATGTATGTGGAGATGGTGCCAATCAAGCAGGCGACTTTGTCCTGGATGGTATCAAGCTTTTTGAATGTTGTTGAAGCCGCACCCATCCAAGCTGGTGGGAGAGTAGTCCGTTATACTGTTGACTTGTGCCTTGTAGAAGATGGGCAGGATTTGGGGAGTTCCTTGCCACAATATTCCTGACCCGTTGCCTGCGCTTGTTGCCATTCTGTCTGTTGTTAGTCTAGTTGAGTTTCTGGTCAATGGTAAACCCCAAGGATGTTGATAGTGGGGTGTTTAGTGACAGGAACACTGTTAAATATCACGTGGCAGTGGTCAGATTCTCTCTTTTGGGGATGAGTCATTGTTTGGCATTGGCATGGCATACATGTTACTTGTCACTCATCAGCCCATTGGATATTGTTAAGATCTTGTTGCATTTCAAACTGAACTGCTTCAGTTTGTGAGGAATTGTGAACATCGTGCAATTATTGGTGAATATCACCACCTCTGACCTTATGATGGAAGAAGGTCACTGATGAAGATGGTTGAGCCTAAGACACTACCCTTTGAATTCCTGCAGAGACGGTCCTGGAACTGAGATGACTGACCTCCAACAACCACAGCCATCTCTCTGGGTGCCAGGTATACCTTAACAATTAAGATACACAACAATTATTTTACAACAAATTGAAGGAATACATACGAGACACTCCTCTTCTGGGAGACGCCAGTGCAAGTTTTTCTGTTCCAGAAACAATCTGATAAATGTTGACTGTCATCAACTTTTTTGATCTTCGCCAGCCACAGCTTCCCCTGTCCATTCCCCCCATCACCCACAGATCCCACTGTCTATTCTCCCCCGCCATCCACAGCGCCCTTTGTCCATTCTCTTTCCATCCCCAGCTTCTTGTCCATTCTCCCTCTATACTTCAAACAGCCTGTCCATTCTCTCTCACGCAACCCTGTCATTTCATTCCTCACCCTCTGCCTTCTGACCAGTCCTTCTACACACCCTCTGCCCCATCTATTCTCTCTCCACCACACCCGCTGTCCCCATCTATTCTCTCGTCACACCCTCTGTCCCATTTCTATTCTTCCAGGCCTCCACCATCTCCTCTCTATCCATTCTCTCTCTCTCCCCCCTCCCCCACCATCTGTCATCCCCGCCCATTCTCTCTCCCCTGTTGTGGGGAAAAACACCAGGCTCGGATTCAGAATTGAGGTTCAATGACAGAGTTTATTGCACAAGGTAATACTGGGGATAGAAAGACACCAACATAACAGTGTCAGCTGCGAGACTTCTCTCGACCTGGAGCACACGTCAAGAAACTTTTATACATCTTGTGATACAATCGGTCAGGGATGAGATTATTGTCTTTGTAACATGATTTGTTTATGGTAATCCTTGTAGAATTGTTGATAGTTTCGGTAGAGTCTTTGTCAGTTCAGGCACAGCCTTTGTTAATTTCCGCACAGTCGTTGTCAGTTTCAGTGCAGACATTGTCCATTTCAATGTCTGCATGGAAATCCATTGTTGTAGTAATGGGCGCTAATTGCTCTTCCTGAGAAGGGGGATTCCTGCAGCCCTGGCTATTAGCATTTGGTATTGAGTCTGTATCAAGCTGTTAGCACTTCCATAATGGGTGTTGGCTGGACCCAGACACTTCGGCGGGCAGTGTTCATTACTCATGTGTATTCTCTCCCCCACCCGCCTTAAACTAATCACCTGGGTTGTGAGTCCATTGTGCTGGCATTCTGGTGGCCCCAAGCAGTATCTGTATCAGCTCTGCTGTTTCTCTCCGTATTGTCATCTGGCGGCCATCTTGTGTGTCAAGTTGGCCAACTGATGGCTCAGTGATCATCTTGTGTATGTGTGTCTCGTGTCACCCTGCCCTGTGCCATCTCCCACTTCTCCGCCACGCCCATTCTTTCTCCCCCGCCCAATCTCTCTATCAACCCCACTTATTCTCTCTCTCTGTCCGCCCCCCCCACAGTTTCTCTCTGTCCCCCATCCATTCTGTCTCTTTTCTCCCCAGCCCCAACCACACCCTTCTTTTCTCATGCCTCAAACCAGCTTTGACCGCTGTATCAAGCCCTTCAAAGGACACACATACACAGAGAAAATGGATGGTGATGACTCTACCTGGGAGTCGGGAGGGGTTAAAAATGGAGAAAGTGAGGACTGCAGATGCTGGAGATCAGAGCTGAAAATGTGTTGCTGGAAAAGCGCAGCAGGTAAGGCAGCATCCAAGGAACAGGAGAATTGACGTTTTGGGCATAAGCCCTTCTTCAGGAATTCTCCTGTTCCTTGGATGCTGCCTGACCTGCTGCACTTTTCCAGCAACACATTTTCAGGGGTGAGAAATGGCTGATCTTCAAAATTGAGAATACCTAAAATGATATCTTCAGAAACATCGTTAAAGTCAGAAAGCACGTTCAAGTTTTTCAAAGAGCTGCTGAAATCTTTCTGAAACTTTCACTGAAATAAGCATAGTCAGGCCACAGCTCGGGAGAGGCTTGGAGGTGTGAATGGGCGAAAGTGAGGACTGCAGGTGCTGGAGATTAGAGTGGTGCTGGAAAAGCACAACAGGTCAGGCAGCATTTAAGGCTTTTGTCTGAAACGTCGATTTTCCTGCTCCCTTGGATGCTGCCTGATCTGCTGTACACTTCCAGCACCACTCTGATCTTGACTGTAAGGGGTGAATGGCCTAATGAAGTTATTCCAACTATCTAGAAATAGCATCACAGAGCACAGAAACATACCCTTCGGTCTATGCCGACCAGATATCCTGAATTAATCTAGTGACCCATTTGCCAGTATTTGGCCCCTTATCCCTCTGAATCTGTCCTATTCATACCCCCATCCAGATGCATTTTAAATATTATCATTGTACTAGCCTCCACCAATTCCTCTGGCTGACACGCACCACTGTCTGTGCAAAAAGGTTACCCCTCAGAAACCTTTCCCCTCTCACCCGAAACCCATGCCCTCCAGTTCTGGACTCGCCCCCCAACGTGGTGAAAAGACATACAAAAGTTGAGCAGCCAGACAGAATGCAAAAGCAATGAAGTGTCGAACCACAGCGAAAAAACAAATTGTGCCTCTACCCCTTATTTACCCATTGGCATTTGGACTCTTAAAATCTGACAGGAACACCAGCATCCCCAGTGAGCATACTGCGCATGTTATCCGGTGTCAGCAACGCAGTGCGCATGCCCACCGGTATCAGCAAAACTCTGGGCATGCTCATCGCGTTCCGCAAAAAAAGGCTCGTGACCTTTCCTTTGATGGCCCAGTAGGGAACTCTGGAGGACCGGAAGGAGACTGGTCCTCCTGCCAATCAGAGCCACAGTATTGTCTGAATGCGGAAGTTGGACCATGAGTTTCTGAAGCTGCTACTCCTGCTCCTCTCTTTCTGAATCAACATTGAGCTTCACCCAGACTGCAAATTCCTTCCTCTGTCTAAGATCTGTGAGTACAGCACTCTCTTTTCTCGCCCCCTTTTCCGTTTCGTTTTCATTCTGGGATTCAATTGTTGATTTGCAGGAACTGAAAGGAAAGGGAGTAAACCCAGGGAGGGGACAGACTCTGGAAACATGGTCGAGGTCTGTGTCTCAATTGGCAAAATAGACAGGCAGGAGGCTGGAACGACACAGCAAACCAGGAAGCATCAGGAAATGGAGAAGTTGATGTTTTGGGTGTAATTCTTCAGGACTGGGGATGGGTGCTGGGGCAGGGGTCTAAAGTGGGGATAAGTGAAGACAGGGAGAGGTTACGGCCTGATGAGTCAATGGGTGAAAGAAATCAGGTTAATGAAAGGGAGAAGTGGAAATGAGGGGCACGGGGCTGAGAAGGGAGTCGGGGGATGTAAAGGGAGGTTATTTGAAATTGGAGAACTTGATGTTGAGTCCTACAGGCTGTAGGCTGCCCGGGCGGAAGATGGGGTGTTGTTCCCCCAATTTGCGGTTTGGTTCATTGTGGCAATAGAGGAAGCCTAAGATGTTCTTGTCAGAAAGGGAGTGGGAAGGGGAATTAAAATGAGTGGTGACTGGGAGGTCTGGTCAGCCTCTGCAGACCCAGCTGTGATGCTCGCTAAACTGTTCCCCAAGTTTACACTTGGTCTTCCCAATGTAGATAAGACCACAATTTACAAACACGTGACAAATGCAGTATCTCAATGTGAAGTTATAGCCATTGCTGTGAAAAAAAAGCAGAAAGGGGGTGTATTGTTTAAATGATGATATATTGGGATGTGGAGAAAGTGAGAACTGCTGATGCTGGAGATTAGAGTTAAAGTGTGGGGCTGGAAAAAGGCAGTAGGTCAGGCAGCATCCGAGGACCAGGAAAGTCGACATTTCGTTCCTGAGCACTTCATCAGGAATGATGTGTGGATGTGCAAAGGGGCCTCAGCATCCTTCTACACCAGTCACTTCCAGTTGTCAGACAGGTGCAGGTGAAGAGCTTTTGCCTGAAATGTCGATTTTTCCTGTTCCTCAGATGCTGCCTGACTGGCTGTGCTTTTCCAGCATCACTCTCATCTCGACTCTGATTTCCAGCATCTACAGTCCTCACTTTTGCCTGGACAGGTGCAGCAAGCAATCAGCAAGGCAAGGGGTATATTAACAAGAGGAATTGCGTTCAGAAGTGGGGATGTCTTCCTGCGTTAGGGGGTCATTGAATATTATTCAAGGCTGAGTTCATCTGATTTTTGAACACCAAAGAAGTGGATGTTTCTGGGGGAAGGCAAGTAAATGATTTAACACCAGTATAGAACAGTTACAGAGTCAGACACCAACAAAACCAGACCCTTTAGTCAAACTAGTCTAAGGCCGACTATATTCACAAACTAAACTAATTCCACCTACCTGTGATTGGCACATATTCCTCCGAACCTTTCCTATTCATATACTTATCCAAATGTCTTTTAAATGTTGTTACTCAACCTGCATCCACATTCATTCCACGTACAAACCACTCTGTGTAAAAAAGAAAAGTGCCCCCCCTCCCCCCCCGGCCTTTTTAAAATCCTTTCTCCTCGCACCTTCAAATTTGCTGCCTAATCTTGAAACCCCCACCTTAGAGAAAGGATACCAGCGGTCACCTCATCTCTGCCCCTCGTAATTTTATAAACCTCTGTCAGGTCACCTCTAAACATCCTGTGATCCAGTGAACAAGTCCCAACCTATTCATCTCGATGGTTGTGAATCTGCCGATAATCTGTTGAATGTTGGTGCAGGCTTGAAAGACCAAACAGCCTACTCCTGCTTCCAATGCACTGTGTGTGTGTCCAGGACAGCAAGAGAACATAAGGCATCGGAGCAGAAATTGGACCATTCAAGGTTTGCTCTGCCATTCAATCATGGCTGATAGGTTCCTCAGCCACATTTTCCCACTTCATCTCCGTAACCTTCCATCACCTTGAGACTCAAGAACGTCTCCATCTCAATCTTGAATATCCTCGGTGACCTGGCCTGCACAGCCTTCTGTGGCAGTGAATTCCATAGATTCACCGCTCTCTGGCTGAAGAAGTTTCTCCTTATCTCCATGCTGAAAGGTCTTCCCTTTACTCTAAGGCTGTGCCCACTGGTTCTAATCCCTCCAACCAATGGAAACAGGTTTCCAAATTCCACTCTGTCCAGGCTGTTCAGTATTCCTTATTTCAATTAGGTTCCCCTCCACCCTGAGTGTGGGCCTGTTAATCAGCATGAAGCAGACCCTTCAGGATGAGGTCCAGCAGGGATTAGGTTCAGCAAACTGAGAATGGAGAGAGGGTGTGTGGGGTGGAGATTTTCAACTTCAAAGGAATAAGAGAGGAAACAGAGTTCACTATGAATGAGAATTGATCAGGTGAGCTGATGGGCCAAGAAGTGGCAGTTTAGTTTAAGAGGTGTGTAGTTTGCATTTTGGTCAAGCAATCCAGGCAGGACTGACACAGTTAAGGGGAGTGTTGCAGAACAAAGAGACCTTAGAGTGCAGGTTCATAGTTCCTTGAAAGTGGAGTCACCGGTAGACAGGATAGTGAAGAAGGCATTTGGTATGCTTTCCTTTATTGGTCAGAGCAGAGAGTACAGGAATTGGGAGGTCATGTTGCAGCTGTGTAAGTCCACATTTGGAAGACTGCATTCATTTCTGGTCTCCCTGTTATAGAAAAGATGTTGTGAAACTTTGAAAGGGGTCGGAAAAGAATTTTAAGGCTCCTGTCAGAGTTGGAGGGTTCGAGCTACAGGGAGAGACTCAAATGGCTGGGGATATTTTCCCGCGAGCACTGGAGGCTGAAGGGTGACCTTATAGACGTTCGTAAGGGGCATGGATAGGGTGAATACCCAAGTTACTTTTGCCAAAGTAGAAAGGTCCAAAACTAGAAAGTATATGTTTGAGGTGAGGGAGAATTTTAAAAGGCATTTGGATGGGTCCATGAAAAGGAAGGGTTTAGAGGGATATGAGCCACATGCAGGCAAATTGGATTAGGTTGATTTAGGATATCTGTTTGGCTGGACAAGTTGGACCAAATGGGCTGTTTCCGTGCTGTATGACTCTAATCTTTGGTGAAAGCAGAAGTGTGATTGTGAAGGCTGGAGTTTCAGAGCAGCTTTCAAAGATGTTTTGCCCTTAATGGGAACAGAAGAAGTTACAATGAAATCTTGCATTTGTGAGACAGCAACTGAATGAGTTGCATCCAGGATTTTGGTGGAAAGTGGGAATTCATTGCACTGTGGGGATGAAGCTCTACATATTGAGTAATTTCTGCTGGTGAATGAAACCAGGCCTCAAGATTAGGAGGAGTAAATTTAGGACAGAGATGAGGAGGAACTGCTTTTCCTGGAGAGTAGTGAATCTTTGGAATTCTCTGCCCAAAGAACCAGTGGAGGCAGCTTCATTAAGTATATTCAAGACACAGTTGGATGGGTTTTTGCAATGGT
Organism: Chiloscyllium plagiosum; assembly: GCF_037043375.1. Lineage (NCBI taxonomy): Eukaryota > Metazoa > Chordata > Chondrichthyes > Orectolobiformes > Hemiscylliidae > Chiloscyllium > Chiloscyllium plagiosum. Next base: position 4,464,158 of record NW_028270165.1, on the reverse strand, counting down.
AGGGGAATTAAGGGTAGTTGGGATAATACAGGGAGGAGGAGCTGAGAGAATGGATAGATCAGCCATGATCTTAATGAATGCCGGAGTGGCTGGATGGGCCAAATGGCGTATTCCTGCTTCTATTACTCCGAAACTATAACCCTGCATTTCCCATGGCTAACCCACCTAACATGCACGTCCCTGGACATTATGGCCAATCCAAATCAAGGCCAGTGAGTAATGTAGTGATGTGGAAAATGAACATCAGAGAACAATTGAAAGGGACAAGAAGAGTAAATGTACCAGCAATCAAAACTAGATTCTAAAGATCACAAAAATTGAAACTAAAAATGGTGTGTCTGAATGTGTGCTGCATTGTAACAAAAGTGAATGAATTGACTACATACATTGAAGTGAATAATTGCAATCTGACACTCCTACAGAGACATGGCTTCAGGATGACAAGGATTGGATCCTGAATATTGAGGGTGTCCTCAAATGGGAAGTTAGGTAAAGGTGGAGGGTTGGCACTGCTAATCAAAGCACTGATCACAGAGTAGTCTGGTGTCAGCTCAGATTTCAGGTCCTTATTTCTCTGTCCTCTGTTGATCTCCCTGTTCCCTTCTACACCTTCTGGAACAATAAAACATTCAGTCAATCAAACCCCAACCCACAATCTCCCAGCCTGTCAACCATCCAGGCACAGTGTAGTCACAGCAGGGAATCACACAAGAAAAATGAAACCAAATTTGAAATAAATAGGTGCTTGTGTTTAATGTTTGTTCATTAGCAAGTAAACCAGAAATAGGGCTCTCCCAGGATTCTTATACTGCCCTATTTGAGGAATTCTCTTCCCCCTTATATCTAACTATTAGTACCCAGCTATGATTTACAACAATACTTACACCAACAGAAGTAAGGCATCTGTTCTCAAATAAGTAGAGACATACAGGATGGAAATAGACATTTTCTCTCTCTCATGACCGCACCGCACTACACTTCACTTGCAGAGCTGGGCTAAAATGTCACTTCTTGTTATAAAACTTTAAGTTCTCTTGAGAAGGTGCCTTACAGGTAGTTCTGGGATTTGCATGTTAATGATGCCTGCAACCCAATCGAAAAGATGAAAGACTGAACAATCCAGGTTTGTTCAACATATCATTTCAATGACATGGACATTGTCATGTTTTTCCATAAATTCTATGACTTATGACCGTATTCTCGACAACCACCGAATGAAGGAGCAGCGCTCCAAATGCTAGTGCTTCCAAACACACCTGTTGGTCTCCAACCTGGTGTTGTGATTTTTAACTTTATCCATTTTAGGGGGGGATTTGCAATACAAAATTATTCATAGTGTGTAGGGATGTGCAGGTTAGGATGGATTGGCAGTTCTAAATTACCCATAGTGCCCAGGGATGTGCAGGTTAGGTGCATTAGTCAGGAGCGTTAGTATTGTGAGAAACATGTTTAATAAAATTTAGACGAGACCACCAAAACTGGAAACAAGATAATTTATTCTACGATCTTGCAAGAAAGGGCATCAAATGCAGAAGCAAATGAGCAAATTAGAACTTAGGTTAATGTACAGTTATACCCTTTGAGCTGAGTGAGGGCATCTCTCCAGACTCCTAATTACCCAATCTCTCTTACTGTACCAGACCACTGCCCAGCTGCACTCCACCCTTATTACTTCCCCCTTCCCCAGGTTGGCAACCTTCCTTTCTGTAAATGCTGACACATACATTTATTTTGTCAAGATCTGGTTTAACATTTTGTATCAATTCTGCTGGTACATTCCACCCTCGGACATTTCATTAACTTGTCTCGTTTTGTATAGCTCAAACATTTCGGTTATCTCAGCTTTTTGCTGAAAGCATAACTTTACAAAAAGAACTTTTTGTTATAGTAATTACACACCAAAGTTAGCATTTAATTAACCACAATTATACACTGAAAAGTCCCTAAATACCTGCAGGGTTAATAGTTTTCGTGCTGTACCCCTTTTCTGTATGCTTTTTCTATATCTGCAAAAACGTACTTTACCCATTTCTAACAATTCCCCCATTTCTTTTCTTAACCATTTGTTGTTTTTGCAATCTTATGTTCTGCCCTCTTTTCATCCTAAGGTGTCAAGGTTCACAATCTAGTCATTTCTGACCTTCTAAGTTTGTACCATTATTGGTTGTTGTCCTCCCAAAGACATTACCAGCTTAGTCATTATCCATTTTATCACATTAAACCCTATCAGTAAATCTTCAATTATTAGTAGCTCATAAATGCCTAAATTCACTATCCGTTTTCCCACCCGGTCAATCTCCAGTTACCCCATCCCCATCCTTCATCTTTTCGGAGTTCATCTTCAATTTCTCTTATATTGCTTATCTTTTTCTTTACTATTTCCACCTTATCTTCCACTATGGAAGAGATGTCTGGGATGAAGGTGCAGCATTCTTTACCAATCAGAGCACAGGTTCCCCCTTTTGCGGCCAAAAGATAGTCTAAAGCCATTCGATTCTGTAAAGCTGTCAGTCTTTTGGCAATCATTTCAGTGGTTATGGCCGATATTTGGGATTGAGTTTCTCCCATCGCGCCGGTGGTATCATGAATTAAATTTTCAAGGGCAGCCGCTATTTCTTTTTTTTCACCCCTGCCCTTGTAGTGCCGTATTGGGAGTAGTGTCCACAGTAGACGGTCTCCTTCTGAGACCTCTCTGGTCTTGCGTCTTATCCCCCCCTCCTTTCTCAGGTTGGGCTCATGCTTTTCTATTCGGAGGTGAGATAACAGCAGCCACTCCAACCTTTCTGGTTTTGGGGAAGTGTTTCGTCAACTTCATAACATGACACATTTGATCACACGAACATATTTTTCCCCGGGAATAAATGGATAGGCCTTCAGACCGCATACCCAATATGTTCCGTTTAATATTTGGGGAGTGGTCGTGGCAGTGGCTTGACTGGTGTGGACACAAGATGATTTTCCCAGTTGGAAAGGTGCAGCATCATTCTGATTACAGAAACAGGTGGTATTTACTGCTCCTTTCGGTGGGGAAATTCTAAGACTATCAATAGCGCCCTGATGCTTTGGAGCTGGCCTTGGGAACCATCCCGCAAAGCTATATTTGCTTCTTTCAAACCTCCACTTTGTATTATTTGAACCCACATCAAATTATTGTACATCGTACACTTCTTTTTTAGTGAGAGGTATTACCGAGGTGGGGATCCCAGATTCGCCATGGTGTGGGACCTCTGCACAGACCCAACAGTCGGCAAGTCCCTCTTGTTTAGCATAATTCTGGCACAGCGTAGTGAAGTGATTTGTCCCACTTCCTTGAATAGTTAGTACTACTAACATTACAATACTATACCAGTGTCTACCCACCTCTGAATTCTGCCTACCATCCTGTCTTAACATGTTAGGTGTCACACAGCCCTTACAATCAATAACTATATATATATATATCAGCAAACGTTAAAAGAGTCTTTTGTCTCCGTTCATTCTTTCTTTCTTAACTTTCAGAGGGTTGTCTGTAGGATGAGCGTGCCAGTCCACCTTTGGGGCATTCACAGGACCTTTAACGTGAGTGTGATGACTCCACCCTTTCTCAGCAGTCCGAATAGCTGTTTCACTAGTTAGGAGGGTTAGGAATGGTCCCTCCCAGCTCGGGTGCAGTTTGGTATCTTTCCAGGTCATGATCAGGACCCAATCACCCGGTTGTATTCGATGTACTGCAAACTCGAGTGGCGGTGTCTGTATTCTTATTCCTAAGAATAGACAAAGAAGAACCGAGCGCCACAATATAGTTCGTTAAAAACTTATCATTGAACTCTGACCAGCCGTTAGGCAGTCTTTCAGCCTCGATAATGCTTCCCTCTATCCCGTCTACTACAGTATATTCATTGTGCTTTTTACCCTCAATCATCCGGGAGGACCCGTCGATAAACAACCGAGCTCTCGCATGCAACGGTACATCTCTTAAGTTCATTTGCACTTTAGTCTGATATTCAGTAATATCAAAGCAGTCATGTTCTGGATTGACAGGGGCCACCCCCCTCTCTCCGCCACAGAAATGCAGCTGGATTCAAGCAACTGTCTGTGACTAACACAAGGTCATCCTGTTCTATTAAGATTGTCTCATATTTCAAGATCCTAGAGTCTGTGAGCCATTGTCCTGCATTCTGATTGAAGAATTCTTTGCCTTTTACTCCAGAAACATTGAGACCTTTGTTAGTTAATTTAACACCGCTAGGTCTAAAGCTTAGGGATGATCGTGCTGCTCCCGTATCCACTAAAAACACTGTTTCCTCTCCTTCAGGTCCCACCTTTAAATTTATCAAGGGTTCCCGGTGGGTCACAGGAGGAAGGAACCCCTGACTCCCCTAATCTTCATCAAAAATCATCAATGATACCGCTTCTCTTTGTCGTCCGAACCTTGGACATTGTCTTTTAAAATGTCCTGTTTTTCCGCAGTAATAACATCCTACCAGTTGCTTCCTTCCCCTACCATCTGCTCTCTGTTTCTCTTGTCCTCCTCTGTTCTCTGATTCTAACTTTCTCGTCGTAATTTCTTCAACTGCTGCAACCATTATTTTAGCTTTTTGTTTTTGTTTCTCCACTTCCCTTCTTCACACACACTTTCTGTGCCTCATATAACAGATCTTCTATCTGTTTTTCACTCCAGCCTTCTAATTTCTGTAATTTCTTTTGTATGTCCGGCCATGATTTAGTTACAAATTGGACCTTTAAAAGGCCCTGTGCTACCGGATCATCGGGATTCATTCCCGAATATTTTCTACAGGCTTCTTTTAATTCCTGTAAAAAGGCTGATGGGGCTTCCTCCTTTTCCTGTCTTACTTCAAAAGCTTTAAAAGAATTCTGAGATTTAGGTGCTGCTTCTTTAATACCCAAAATGACCATCTCTCGAAAGTCCCTCATTTTTCCTCTATCGTGTTCATCCATACCCTTCCAATGGGGGTCTACATTGGGGAATTTGGTTTTGGCTGGTATCACTCCCTCACCCACCGGATGTCTCTTTTCCATTCCCTCAGAGCAGCTCTTCTAATCATGCCCCTTTCTTCTCCTGACCGTACCTGATGTGGGGTGCTGACTACTAAGGCTCCCCTAAAGGTAAGTTTCCGACTCTCCTCTACCAATAAGGCTATTGCTACCACTGCCTGCACACACTCTGGCCAGTAATATAGCTTTCCATTCTTTAATTAACAATGAATTAATGCAGTCATGTTTTAAATTAACCATGAATCAATATGACAGGTCACTGAGAATGTATGAAGGAATCCTGCCAATTAATATTGATTCAGGCTAACACAATCGAATTATTATAAATATTAATTATTAATTATATATATTATATAATTCAGGATGGAAACACAACCAAGTGATTAAAACATTTTTAAAACTGTAATCGTGCAGTTCTGTTTGTTTCCCAGTCACTTGTGACTTCTCATTCTGTTTCTGTAATTGTTTTGCTCGAGCATATTCATTTTTAAGAACCTCAACAGATTCCATAGCACCTTTTGCAGTTAATTCGATCCCCAATTTGGTGGCAATATCTCGTCATGAACGCAAAACTGATTCTTCATGCCTCTCATCACAAAACTGTTGCCATAATCCAATTAACTTTTGTTTTTGTTCCCACTCCCTTGGGCTTAAAATTTAAGGATGACCTTGCTGCCCCCGTCTCGACGAGGAAAACTACGTCCTCTTTGTAAGGTCCCACCTTTAAATTTATCAAGGGTTCCTGGTGGGTCCCCGGGGGCAGGAACTCCTGACACCCCTATTTTTCATCAAGGTTCATAAACGACACTGCCTTTACTTCCTTTTTCAGCTCTGGACACTCTCTCTTAAAGTGACCTGTCTTTCCACAGTAATAACATCCCGTCTGTGGAGATTTCCACTTTGATCCTTGATCCTTGTTCCTGTCTACCAGCCCCCTTAACATCTCCTCCCTGATCCTTTCTCCTCACTTTATTTTCAACATGCTGCCCGCCACCATTCCGGTTTCCTTATCCTTTTAGTTTTGTCCTTTTCTTTATTACCTCATTAACTGTGGCTTATCATTATTTTTGTCTTCTGTTTCTGCTTCTCATGTTACGTTGCCAGATTAATTACTGAGCTGATTTAACCAACTGAACAGCTTTAGGGCCACCTCATGGCCATTCCTCATCACCCAATGTTTTGTTTAGATCTTGATTCTTTTCAAGAAATATTGCAATTTTTCTTGCTCCCTGTAATCTCAAATACAGTTTATCAATTGATGCTTGCTTTTCTTTAAAGCCTGTTCCTAACTATACATTTTGGAATCTTACTTGTAAATATATATTTATATATTATAAATTCACTTAGTCAGTGTTTAATATTCAAAATGCAAAATGCACACAGTTCCCAACTCTGAAATCCACCACAATCACCCGGTTCCAGTCCCCTGATTCAAATCCAAAACTAGTCCTCCCAAGTAGTCCTGACCAGTCATTGCTCAATTGCAATGCTATAGGTCGTGAAATAACCAGAGCTGCCTTAAAAGGATTTGTCTATTCAAGTTAAAACTTCAATTGTCCTCCATAAATCGCTTTTATGTAAGGATAAAAGAGATTAGTTAGAAACTGATAGTAAAGCAGTTATGACCTGTAAAAAGAACAGTTTATTTCATAATCTTGCAAAATCCTTAACCTTAAAAGAAATCATGTTAAAATTTCCATAATGGAAATCAGATTCAAAACAATTCCGGATCTCAAGCTCCAGGGAACATTCAATCACCAACAAACAAATGTGCATTCACACTGAATCACAAAGGGATAAACTTTCTATGAGCTGTACAGCTCTTTTCTCTCACACTCTCACTCTCTCACTCTCTCACACTCTCACACTCTCACACTCTCACACTCTCACACTCTCACACTCTCACACTCTCACACTCTCTCACACAGACACTTTTTGAGTTTCCCGCAACGACGACTCTAGCTTTTGAATATTTTTTCTGGACGTCTGGCCATAAGTTAGTTACGAAGTGCACCCTCAGAAGCCCTTCAGCTACTAGCCCTTCTGACACGAAGCATAATCTGATTCCTCTTGACTTTAAGGCTGTTTTTCATTGACATTTTATCATTTTTTTTATCCTTTCCTCGCGTCCAGGATTGTACTTCCAATCTCTTAACATTTTTCCTAAAGGACTGTCCATTGGAATGTGGTCCTCGGACGTCCCTCTCATGTCCCCTTCGACACTTAAACAACTATTCTTGTTTCCCATTTTAATAGTCGGCCGTTTCTTTTATGTAATTTAGTTAACCTTACTGAGGTCCGGTGGTCACGTTCTTCCACACCCACTTCAGGGTCCTAACCTTCGCGTGGGGGATTTCCCCTCTTAACAACCGGTCTAAGGCTGGGTGATCGAATCAGGTAGACACCTTACTCATCAGATTAATCTAGCCAATTAAACACTTTATTTTGAAAGTTGCCAATTTCCCATACTTCTCGTACGTCCCGTACTTCTCGTACATCCCCGACCACCAAGGCAATACTTAAAGATCCCTTTTCTTACCTTGGTCTGTGCACAAGAGTTACCTGGTCGAATCCGCACGCCCTTATCCCGCGGCAATACCTGGCAACCACTACCGTTGACTATCCCGGTTGCTTACCGACCGAACTTCCCGCCGCGTGTTTGTGCACCCTGTCCCGCAGCAATTCCCCGGATATATCCACCTGGCAACAGTGACAACTGCTACCTACCCTGGTTGATTGGGTTCGCCTAACCCGGTCGCCCAGAACCCTGGATACCCAGATATATCTGACTGGCAACAACTGCCGCTGCCGGCCACCCGGATATATCCACCTGGCAACAGTACCAACGGCCATCCACCCTGGCTGACCAGGTTCGCCTATTCCAGTCACCAGCACTCCGGTTCCCTGGATATATCCAACTGGCAGCAACTACCGCTGCCTACCCCGGTCGCCCGGATAAATCTTTTAAGACCTTTCTTACCCGGGTCTTGTGCACAGAAGAGTCACCCGACCGAACCTGCCGTGTCTGCCCATCTTGTTTTCAGGGTCTCTCAGTCCGGATCACGCTCTCCCAAAGCCGCCGCGGAAACAAGGGGAAACCAGAGATCCCGAAATCAGCAAGGTGCACCTTTTCCATTTCTCCAAGAATGCCGAGCGACCGGAGCTTGGGATCCCAGAACGAGCCCCCAAATCTGTTAGAAACAAAATTCAATAAAATTTAGACGAGACCACCAAAACTGGAAACAAGACAATTTATTGCGAACTTGCAACTAAGGGCTTCAATTGCAGAAGCAAATGGGCAAATTAGAACTCAGGTTAGTGTACAGTTATACCCTTTGAGCTGAGTGAGGTCATCTCTCCAGACTCTTAATTACCCAATCTCTCTTAATGTACCAGACCACTGCCCAGCTGCACTCCACCCTTATTACTTCCCCCTTCCCCAGGTTGGCAACCTTCCTTTCTGTAAGTGCTGACACATACATTTATTTTGTCGACAGTACATCAAGATCTGGTTTAACATTTTGTATCAATTCTGCAGGTACATTCCATCCTCGGACATTTCATTGACTTGTATCGTTTTGTATACCTTAAGCATTTTGATTATCTCAGCTTTTTGCTGAAAGCATAATTTTTAAAAAATAACTTTTTGTGATAATGATTACACACCAAAGTTAGTGTTTCATTAACCACAATTATACACTGAAACGTAAAGATACTCTTCCCTAAATACCTGTAGGGTTAATAGTTCTCTTGCTGTACCCCTTTTCTGTATGCTTTTTCTATATCTGCAAAAACAACACTTTACCCCATTTCTAACAGACTATCATTAATTTCACAAGGGAACGGCTGTGAATGTTATCACTTGGTGTCCTGTGCACACAGATTCACCGATGCTGAGGCAAACGTTCTTAATTGTCTCACAACATCCTGTTATCACTTGGTGAGCCCAGGTGTCCCTATCTTTAAGTTCTCTCCTCTTTCTGAGCCTTCCTGCCTGTTTATTTTCTAGTGCAGTAAATGTATTCAATAATTGTGGGCGGCACGGTGGCACAGTGGTTAGCACTGCTGCCTCACAGCGCCGGAGACCCGGGTTCAATTCCCGCCTCAAGCGACTGACTGTGTGGAGTTTGCACGTTCTCCCCATGTCTGTGTGGGTTTCCTCCGGGTGCTCCGGTTTACTCCCACAGTCTAAAGATGTGCAGGTCAGATGAATTGCCCGTAGTGTTAAGTAAGGGGTAAATATAGGGGTATGGGTGGGTTGCGCTTCGGCGGGTCGGTGTGGACTTGTTGGGCCGAAGGGCCTGTTTCCACACTGTAATGTAATCTAATTCAGCATTACATTTTAGTCTGAATGTTTAAAGACAAGTTTTAAGGCTATAGACTTTCTCACCCAGATGCCCACACCCTCATTCCTCCCTTTGATTGCACCGAGATCACTGAAAGAGAAGGCTAATCCAAACGAATGCTCTTCAAGGTGGTCCAGCCATCAACATCCTGTAGAGCGGCACCACCATCTTCGCAGTTCATCTGGTCATATTTATCATCGCCATCGACACATGTGGGTGAGCCATCGGATCGCAAAAGGACATCTTCTGGGGCAAATCTATATCACGAAGGGACCTCATAATCTTAGCAATTAAATACCTAACAATACCAATACCGACAAACAGACATAGCTAAATTGATAAGCCAATTGTACCATCAGCCCGATCTGCAGTTTCCCCAACTGGTCCCTTCAGTCATTCTGTCAAGGAATACCTGGATCTCTTCTTATATCTCAGTAATATTGCCAGTGAGATCGGGAATGCCCATAGTGCATTTATCTTGGACAATGATGCAGACCTCACCCTCCTGGGCAAGTATATAGTCTAAGGCATACTGATTCTGCACAGAGTAAAGACACAGGTCTGATAATCCCAGTTTACTCTGTTCCAGAGCCTCTTTAGTCTTATTTCCTCGAATGATCAGGCCGCAAAAGAGGGAATTGCGGTTCTGTTGACATGTCACCCCTGCCAATCCTTCCAACCTCAGGGTACTCTGGATTCCCCAGCCTATTGGGTGTCCTGTATTGTCACCCAGTCCCTTGGGATCATTCCAGTTGGAGCAAGGTTGGTTGAGACCGACCGCTGCATCCTCCTCAGATGGAGGTTCCATCGACTTGTCCACTGGCCAGGACAAGGTACTGTTGTGGGAACAAGGGCTCTGATAGTCACCTTATGAGGGACATCTTTGCCATCAAGGACAAGGTCATTGGTAGCTTTACCTTAGCTGAAGAAATAATAGTCTGGTTTGGTGTATATTAGGGAGAGTTTGTCAAAATAGGTTACTGAAATGTTACAGCAGGGGGTCTGGTCAGGTCTACAGGAGTAAAGGGTCGACGTTTTGCAAGAGGAGTTGCTTGAGCACTGTAAAAAATGGGCCAAGTGACTCGAGCACTCGCACTGTATGGGAGACAATGGTCCTCAGAATGCTGTTCCCATTGGGCTCTCCCTTAGCTCTGTTGTACATGGTCTTGGTGACAGTATCAGGTTCTGAAAAGAGAAAAGGCCTATAAATGCGCATGGGAAGGGTTCCGTTCCAGGTCCATGTGCCACATAAGGCCTACTGTACGCCAGCCAGTGTTACACCAGCTGTTTGTATACACAGACCCGAGGTTATTGGAAAGTGATATTTCTCTTCGCAGGGTCGGCAGTAGGAAGTCTGACGAATAGAATGGAATCGGGGACTGGGGACGGGGCAAGTAAGTCATCACCCGATAGAGAGGAGTAACATATTACTACCTCTGGGGTGAATAGCGTTCTGTGCGCCTGTATAAATACGTTGTTTGTGGATTGAGGAGTTTCCCCTATCAGGCTTCCCTTTTCTCAAGTCGGCCCATCCTGCAAAATGGGATGGTGTTCCTGGGCGTCCTTAAAATATTTACCATAATAACGGGGTTGATCATTTTTATCCTCACTAGGCTTGCGTCTGCAGGTAAAATAAAAAAAACATGGTTACGACTGATTTCTACTGTCCAGATGGACCATCTGGTCTTTCTGATGTAAGAGTCCATTGCAATAATCAATCTTCATCACGTCAAAGGCGTCTGGTCCGGTGCACTGGACGACATCTCCTCAGCATGGGTGGTGGATAATCTCTGATCATTCCTCGTCGCATCCATACTTAGTGGCTTTCCCCATCAGGATGTTGTCCGTGATCAGAAAGGTGAGGAGATAAGCGATCCCCCACATGTCACTCCTCTTAGTTCAAGTACCTGTAATAAGATTAACATGAGAACAACAGCAAAATTCAAAACCCATCGACAATGGTGCAGTTGGACCCAAGCTGAGTGCCCAGTGACTTTGACCACCATAGGGGTGGGAAGTAAAACCTGGAAGGAGCCATCCCAACGAGGTTGGAGACCTTTGCCAGTCCAGTTCTTGACGAACACGAACGAACCAGGCTCTACCCGTGACGAGGCTGAAAGGGAGGGTACATCGCTGTAGGCCGTACGCTCCTGGGAGTAAAAGGCACGCATAACACTAGTTAGAGCAAGAACATAACCAATCATTGCTTCGGTCATGTGGTGGAAGTGGACTCAGAAGGGAGTTGAATCGTTCCAAGGGGTACGGAGGCGGTGACCAGAGAGACTCTCAGCTGGAGACAGTCGTGTCTTGCTCGCAGACATGGATCGCATCTGGAATAAGGCCACAGGGATTAGCATAACCAGGAGAGGCCATACTCTGCCACTAATTTGGCAAGTTTAGTCTTGAGTCTGGTTAAAACATTCAACAAGGCCGGCCGCCTGAGGATGATAAGCACCATGCAGTTGCCGACAAATACAAAGCTGGGAACAGAGTTCTCCGTTAATATTACCTACAAAGTGTGGTCCATTGTCCGAGCCAATGCACGCAGGTATACTGAAGCGGGAATTATTTCCTTAAACAAAATTTTCATCACAGTCTCAGCAGTAGCATTAGGAGGAGGGTAGGATTCAATCCACTTCGAAAAGACATCAGCAATAAGCAAAACACATTTATAGCAACTCAACTCATTTCTCCAACTCAATGAAGTCCAGTTGAAGTGTCTCCAAGGGACCCTCCATCAAGGGAGTTCTCGTAGAGATACTTGAACTAAGAGGTGGAGGATCGTCTACCCACTAACCTGTTTGATCACGTACAACATCCTGATCGGGAAAGCCACTGACTGAGTATCGATGCAATCCGGTACAATCTGAGATTATCCTGATGTCATCTGGTGCACCAGATCAGACGCTTTCAACGTGGAGTCGCTTGAGCGATGGCGTGAGCTGCCAGAGGAAGTGGTGGGTGCTGATACGATTACAAGTTAAAAGGCTCCTGGACGGGCATCTGAATATGAAGGGTTCAGATGGGTCAAGGCCAAGTGATGGCAAATGCAACTGGAGTCATAGAGATGTACAGCACAGAAAGAGACCCTTCGGTCCAACTCGTCCTTGCTGACAAGATAGCCAACCCAATTTAGTCCCAGCTGCCAGGTCCCGCCCCAATAGGGGCCAAGTGATGGCAAACGTGACTAGATTAATTTAGGATATCTGGGCAGGTTGGGTCAAAGGGTCTGTTTCCGTGCTGTGTGACTCTAATTGTCTTCAGTGAGAGCAGAAGTGTGGTTATGAAGGCTGGACTTTCAGAGCATGTTCTGCCTGACTGGAAGCAGAAGAGTTTGACTGAAGTGTGTCGGTGTTAATGCCTTGATGTCTCATTTTGCTTCCACCTTCTCGGGGTCGATAACCATTTTGTGTCTGGTCCTTCCTCCAGAAGCTGCATTGCAGGTTCACCCTGAATTGACACTTTTTTTTTGCTTCCCAAAATCAGACCTGCTCACTCTCAGCAGTATCCCAGTGTTGTTAAAGATATTAACTTTCAGTTGGAGGTATGTAAAATTCAGAGAGATGTCAGTCTTGATGTTTTTGCTTTTTCTGCCCCTGTAAGATCCTGAATCAGCACCTTCAGGGGAATGAGTTAGAGCGGAGTGAGAACAGAGGGGGAGAGAGAGTGGATTGGTGCTTTCAATTTTGTGGAACAACAAAAGAATATTCCACAGAAAGTAGAATTGCTTGTTCTGAATTTCTACCCTGCACTGATAGTGATGACTTTTGTAATCTCTTTTTGCAGAGTATTTGAACATCTGAAGATTGAAATTTCAAAATCAACAGATGAAGGGCTTATGCCCGAAACATTGACTCTCCTGTTCCTCAGATGCTGCATGACCTGTTGTGCTTTTCCAGCGCCACATTTTTTGACTGACTCTCCAGTGTCTGCAGTCCTCACTTTGACGTCAATGTCTGACAGTCACTCAATCCATCGGGACCGCAACGATTTTTGACTGTGATTTCTGTGAGAGGGATCAATGCTTTTCGGTTCCTGTTTGAGGAAGTTTTCAGTATCATTGGGACTGGACGAGAGCCCCCACTGTTGCCGCGCACTGTGTGTGGAGCCTGAAACAGTTATACGGCCTGGGAAGGGGATTTCACGGCAGGGAGGGGCTCTATACGTGTTTGTGTGCAGCTGAAGCTGTGGCCAAGGAGAAACCTGAGGAATCCCGCCCCGTGGAGGAACCGTGGAAGTGTGGCGACTGTGGGAAAGGTTTCCGTGTCCTGTCTGCCCTGGAGACTCATCGGCGCAGTCACACCGGGGAGAGGCCATTCCCTTTCACCCACTGCGGGAAGGCCTTCAGACATTTCTCCCAACTGTTGGCCCACCAGCGGGTCCACACGGGGGAGAGGCCCTTCAGCTGCCCCAAGTGCGAAAAGGGCTTCAGCACATCTTCCACCCTGCTGAGGCGTCAATGGATCCACACCGGGGAGAGGCCCTTCACCTGCTCTCAGTGCGGGAAGGGCTTCACCTACTCCTGCAACCTGCGGAATCACCAGCGAGTTCACGTGCCATCGCAGGGGGATTGAAGGAGTGACGGCCGAGTGCCATTATTGATTGGATATCAACCCGGTTCTGGGGACTCCCGGGTTCGAATCCCCCCACGATAGATGGCAGAATTGGTATTCGGTCAGAAATGTGGAGTTCGGAATCTAACGATGAGACTGTTTCAGGGAGGGGGTGGTGCGGGAGAGAAAGCCCCCATCTGATTCACTCTCCCCCTTGTTAGGGAAGGGAACCGCCATTGTGGGAAAGGATTCACTCAGTCGTTCCAGCTGCATCCTTCACCCGGTCTGGCCTACACGTGACTCCAGACCCACAGCAGTCTGGTTGACTCTACACTGCCCCTTCCTGGCAAATGAGCGGGGCGAAACTTACTTGTTGACATGGTATGGGTTGAAATTGCTGAGTGAGGCAATACTTCCTCCGGGTTACGGCTGTACCAAGGATCCGATTACAAAGGGACAACTTGGTGCTGACCAATAGTAAAGACAGTGAGGGGGGTGGGACAGGGGAGGTGTGGTGTGTGCACTTTGACCTTGAGGTGCTCAAAAAGCAACTGCTTTTTCTCTGCCTTTTTCCTGGGTGGGGGGGATCTGAAGCTGTAACAAAGTTGGGTTGCAATAAAGGTTACCTGAACTTACCGCCGGGCTGACTCTCATTGAAAGCTTTGAGCACCAATAGGTTTTTGTTTTAAAGCTGCTCATTTCTAAGTTTAGAACATAGAACAAAGAACATAGAACAACACAGCGCAGAACAGGCCCTTCGGCCCTCAATGTTGCGCCGACCTGTGAACTATTCTCAGTTCGTTCCCCTACACTATCCCAAAATCAACCATGCGCTTATCTAAGGAATGTTTAAATCTCCCTAATGTGGCTGAGTTGACTACCTTAGCAGGTAGGGCAGTCCACGCCCTTACCACTCTCTGCATAAAGAACTTGCCTCTGACATCTGTCTTGAATCTATCACCCCTCAATTTGTAGTTCTGCCCCCTCGTACAAGCTGATGTCACCATACCAGGAAAGAGTCTTTCACTGTCTACCCTATCTAATCCTCTGATCATCTTATATGTCTCTATCAAATCCCCTCTTAGCCTCCTTCTTTCCAATGAGAACGGACCCAAGTCTCTCAGCCTTTCCTCATAAGACCCTCCCTCCAGACCAGGCAACAACCTGGTAAATCTCCTCTGCACCGTTTCCAATGCTTCCCACATCCTTCCTGAAATATGGGGACCAGAACTATACACAATATTCCAAGTGTGACCGCACCAGCGTTTTGTATAGTTGCAGCGTGATATTGCGGTTCCCCGGAACTCAATCCCTCTACGAATGAAACCTAACACACCGTATGCCTTCTTAACAGCACTATCCACCTGCGTGGCAACTTTCAGGAATCTATGCACATGGACTCCAAGATCACTGCCTTCCTGTTATTCTTCCCAAAGTGAACCACCTCACATTTAGCTGCATTGAACTCCATTTGCTACCTCTCAGCCCAATTTTGAGTTTATCCAAGTCCCCCTGCAACCTATAACATTCTTCCAAACTGTCCAGTACTCCACCGACTTTAGTGTCATCTGCAAATTTACTAATCCATCCACCTATGCCTGCGTCTAAGTCATTTATAAAAATGACAAACCGCAGTAGTCCCAAAACAGATCCTTGTGGCACACCACTAGTAACCAGACTCCAGGCTGAATATTTTGCATAAACCACCACTCGCTGCCTTATTTCAGAAAGCCACTTTCTAATCCAAACTGCTTAATCACCCTCAATCCCATGCCTCTGCATTTTCTCCAGCAGCCTACCATGTGGAACCTTTACGGAGGTCCATGTACACCACATCAACTGCCCTACCCTCATCTACATGCTTGGTCACCTTCTCAAAAAGCGCAATGAGGTTTGTGAGACACGATCTGCCCTTGATGAAACCATGTTGACTATCTGAAATCAAATTGTTGCTTGCTAGATGATTTTAAATCCGATCTCTAATATTCCTTTCCAAAAGCTTTCCTTCAACAGAAGTAAGGCTCACTGGTCTATAATTAACTGGGTCATCTCTGCTGCCCTTCTTGAACAAGGGCACAACATTTGCAATCCTCCACTCTGGTACTAAACCTGTCGACAATGACGACTCAAATATCAAAGCCAAAGGTTCTGTGATCTCCTCCCTCGCTTCCCAGAGAAACCTCGGATAAATCCCATCTGGCCGAGGGCACTTGTCTACTTTCACTCCTTCTAGAATTGATAACACCTGTGTGCAACTAACCTTGATCCTTTCGAGTCTAATATCTCGTACCTCATTCTTCTCCTCTACAATATTCTCCTTTTCCTGAGTGAAGACCGATGAGAGATATTCATTAATACCTCTCCAATCTCCACAGGGCCAACACTCAACTTCCCACTTCTGTCTTTGATTGGCCCTATTCCTACCCTAATCATCCTTTTATTCCTCACATACCTATAGAAAGCTTTAGGTTCTCCTTTATTCTATTTGGTAAAGACTGTTCATGTCCTCTCTTTGCTCTTAACTCTCTCTTTAAATCCTTCCTAGCTGATCTGTAACTCTCCATCGCCTCTTCTGAACCATCTTGCCTCATCAACACATAAGCCTCCTTCTTCTTTGTCACAAGAGATGCAATTTCTGTTGTAAACCACGGTTCCCTTACCTTATCACTTCCTGCCTGACAGGGACATACCTATCAAGGACACACAATATCTGTTCCTTAAACCAGCTCCACATTTCAATTGTTCCCATCCCCTGCATTTTGCTACCCTATTCTATGCATCCTAAGTCTTGCCTAATTGCATTATAATTGCCCTTGCCCCATCGATAACTCTTGACCTGCGGCATGTTCCTATCCCTTTACATCGCTAAATGAAACCTAACTGAATTATGGTCACTCTCTCCAAAGTGCTCACCTTCCACTAAATCAAACACCTGGCCTAGTTCATTACCAAGCACCAGATCCAGTTTGACCTCCCCTCCTGCACACACTGGACAAAAACTGATCCATACGACGTACTAGAGTGAAAGCATTTCCAGTCAATGTTGGGGAAGTTAAAGTCCCCCATAATGACCACCCTGTTCCTTTCACTCCTACCCAGAATAATTTTGCTAATCCCCTCTTCCACCTCCCTGGAACTCTGCGGAGGCCTATAAAAAAACTCCAAGCAGTGTGACCTCTCCTCTCCTGTTTCTAACCTCAGCCCACATTACCTGAGTAGATGAGTCCTCATCAAAAGTTCTGTCAGCCACCGTTATGCTATCCTTGACTAACAAGGCCATGCCTCTCCCTCTTTTACCGCCTTGGCTGTTCTTAATGAAAGATCAAAACCCTGGAACCTGCAACATCCATTCCTCACCCTGCTCTATCCATGTCTCCAAAATGGCCACAACATCCAAGTCCCAGGTACCTAGCCGTGCTGCAAGCTCACCTACCTTATTGCAGATACTCTGGCGTTGAAGTAGACACACTTCAAACCAGTTCGCTGTCTGCCAGCACATTCCTGTGACCCTGAAATCCTGTCCCTGTGATTCCTACTCTCATCCTCCTATGCACTACAGCTACACCACCGGTTCCCATCCCCCTGCTGATCTAGTTTAAAGCCACCCGAATAGCACCAGCAAATTTCCCACCCAGGATATTAGTACCCCCCTGGTTCAAGTGAAGACTGTCCTGTTTGTACAAGTCCCACCTTCCCCAGAATGAGCCCCAATTATCCAGAAACCTGAAACCCTCCCTCCTGCACCATCCTTGCAGCCACGTGTTCAGCTGATATATCTCCCTATTCCTTGCCTTGCTATCACGTGGCACAGGTAACAAACCAGAGATAACCACTCTGTTTGTTCTAGCCCTCAGCTTCCACCCTAGCTCCCTGAAATCCTGCCTTACATCCCTATCCCTCTTTCTGTGGGAGATTAGAAATGTTGTTTTTGCAGATGGGTGAGGTGGGGTAGTGGGGGGAAGGGAAGCGAAATTCTTGTAGTATGTAGCATACGTAAGGCTAAGACTTTAATGAATATAGAGGGTCTTTTCAAGAAAATAGTTTTAAGCTAGGAAATAACTTGAAAGTGTTGTAGTTGACCACAAAAAGAAGCAACAGGGGCATTTCACAATAAAGCTTATAGTATGATAAGAGAAACTGGATAAAAGAACAAGCTGTAACAAACAAGGAACAAAGAATGCAGACAAGGACAGCAGGATGGCCAGATAAGAAAATAACTAACAAGTGAGGTAATCAGCTTATGATCGGATGGGAAAAGGGAGGCGTGATTCCGCAACTTGTAAACTGAATAAGAAAGCTAACATGCTCTGTTTTAGCGCGCATTTCTGCTTGATTGCAGAAGCGTCTGGTACTTGCAAGACTGTAATAAATTGTTCTTGTTTCCAAGGCTTTGTCTCACGCTGATTGATTTGTGAGTGAGTTCTGTTTCTCACAATTGGGGGTCTCGTTCCGGGATGCAAAACTCAGACCGCTTGACACTCTTGGGATGACGGGGAGGTGTACCTCGCCGATTTCGGTGATCTCCGACTCCCTTGCTTGTCGTTGGCGGTTTGGGCGAGTACGATCCGGACTGGGAGATTTATGGCCGGACGTCCAGAAGAATATTCAAAAGCTCAAGGAGTCGTTGCGGGAAGCTCAAAGTGTCTGTGAGATATGGTGTCTGTGTGTGTGTGTGAGATAAAGAGAGAGAGAGAGAGAGAGAGAAAGAGCTGTACAGCAACTAGAAAGTTTAACTCTTTGTGATTTGGTTTGAATGCACAATTGTTTGTTGGTGATTGAATGTTTCTACTTTGTTCCCTGGAGCTCGAGATCCGGGACTGTTTTGAATCTGATTTCTGCTATGGAAATTTTAACATGATTTCTTTTAAGGTTAAGGATTTTACAGATTATAAAATAAAATGTTAACTCCTGTTCTTTTTACAGGTCATGACTGCCTTACTATCAGCTTCTAACTAATCTCTTTTATCCTTACATAAAAGTGATTTATGGAGAACAGTTGAAGTCTCAAAAAGCATATAGTTGGTCAGATTAATCGGACGAGTAAGGTGTCTAGTCAGGACCCTGAAGGGGGTGTGGAAGAGGGTGACTCCGGACCTCGTTAAGATTAATTAAATTAGCAACAATGGTAGGCAAGGTAAGTTGCCTGGGTAACGATCGATCTGTAAATAACGTTAAAGGGGAATATATTTCACCCGACAGTCCTTTGGGGAGAATGTTGGGAAATTGGGAACACAACTCCCAGACGCGGGGGAAAGATAAGGCTATAATGGTAAACTACTATTGTTGTTTTGTCTGGACTAGATAAAATATTAAGGCGCCTGGTATTTTTTGGCCCAAATATGGGTCCGATGAGGATTGGCTGTGTCAAGATCTTAATATATATGTCAATCGGAAAGAAGCGTACAGTCAAAAAGTGTCCAATTATGCGGTTTGTTGGATAGGGAGCGCAGGAGTAAAATTATGTCCCATGAATAGGGAGGAATCAGGGAAAGAACAGAAAAAGAATGAACAAGGGAAGCCACAATGGGACCCCTTAACGTGTTTGCCGCCCCCATATACTACTCCCCGGAACGAGCCTCCAGCTCCCAATATAGAACCGAGCCCAGACACAGAAATGGGAACGGACTCTGAACTAAAAGATGCAGAACCCGGGGGGGGGGGGGGGGCAGAGTCACTCGAGCCACCACACGTAAAGGAGGGGCAGAGATATTGGAAAATGTAAAATTATGTCCCTTACGAGAGGTTCCGATTGGGGAAGGTACAATCGGATATGTAAATGCTCCCTTAACTAGCAGTGAAGTTAGGGTCTTTACAAAGGAAATGAAAAGTTTAATAGAGGATCTGGTTGGACTAGCCGAACAATTAGAGCAATTCTTAGGGCCTAATTTATATACCTGGGGAGAACTGATGGCAATTTTAGGAACGTTATTTTCAGGGGAAGAACGAGGTATGATTAGGAGGAGAAAGTGAGGTCTGCAGATGCTGGAGATCAAAGTTGAAACTTTATTGCTGGAACAGCACAGCAGGTCAGGCAGCATCCAGGGAACAGGAGATTCGACGTTTCGGGCACAGGCCCTTCTTCAGGAATGATTAGGAGAGCAGCTTTATAGGAATGGGAAACCAGGCACCCAGTTGGGGAAGAAGGGGCCCCAGCTGAACAGAAATTCCCAAATGTTGACCCACATTGGGAAAATAATGACAGAGAAGACAGGGAGTCAATGCGGGATCTATGAGAAATGGGAATATTAGGAATTAAAGAGGCGGCACCAAGATCATAAAACTTTGTTAAGGCCTTTGAAGTACGACAAGAGAAGGATGGAACCCCTTCTGCATTTCTTAAAAGGCTCAAGGAGGCCACAAGGAAGTGTTCGGGAATGGATCCCGATAATCAGATAGCACAGGGACTCTTAAAGGTCCAGTTTGTAACGAAATCATGGCCGGACATACAAAAGAAATTACAGAAATTAGATGGATGGAGTGAAAGACAGATGGAAGAGGTGTTACGAGAGGCACAGAAAGTGTATGTGAAAAGGGAAGACGAGAAGCAGAAACAGAAAGCCAAAATGATGGTGGAGGCAGTAGAAGAAATAACAAAAAGGACACTGGGGTCAAGGGATAACAGGAAGGGTTGGGGAGGACACGAAAGACAAGGGTCAGATACCTGGGAAAGGAGGCAACAAACCAGAGATAACCACTCTGTTTGTTCTAGCCCTCAGCTTCCACCCTAGCTCCCTGAAAGCCTGCCTTACATCCCTATCCCTCTTTGTTTTGTGGTTAGCACTGCTGCCTCACAGCGCCAGAGCCCCCGGTTCAATTCCCCTCCCACGTCTGCGCGAATATCCTCCCATTTTCCAAAGACGTACAGGTTAAGGTGAATTGGCCAAGCTAAATTGCCCCGTAGTGTTAGGTGACGGGGAATGGGGCTGGGTGTTTTGCTCTTCGGTGGGTCGGTGTGGACTTGTTGGCCCGAAGGGCCTGTTTCCACACTGGAGGGAATCTGATCTAAAGTTCTGGAATTTATATATTGATGAACTGAAACCTGCAACCCATTCTAAAAGATGAAGGACTCAGCAGCGGTCCAGGTTTGTTCCAAATATTGCATCGGTTGCATGACACTGTGATGTTTTACAATTAATTCTGTGCCTTATGATCCTGCAGCACAGCTACCCGCAGAAGGAGCAACGCTGCAGAAGCCAGTGCTTCCAAATACACCTGGGTGGGCGGGGTGTACCATAAGGGGCGGGGTTTAGATTGGAGGGTGGGCGGAGCACATGGGCGGGGCGTGCTCGTGAGATGGCCGCGAGCTAGTAGGCGGGGCAAGGCGGCTATCCTGGAGGCGCGCGGCTTTGTGGGCGGTTGAGCGTGAGGGCATGGGGCGTGGTTTGACTCGCGCGGGGTCCGCGGCGTAGGGGCGGGGTTTGGTTCGCGAGTTGGAAAGGAGTTTGTGCCCTCGAGCCGGGGCTTGGTATCGATGGGGCGGGTTTACATGCAGCGTTCCAAAGTGCGGGGTGAACGAACTGCGTTCGGAAGGGGCGGGGTTAACGAGCTGCGTTCGGAAGGGACGGGGTTAACGAGTGCGTCCGGAAGGGGCGGGGTTTCCGAGCTGCGTCCGGAAGGGGCGGGAGTTTACCATCTGCGTTCGGAAGGGGCGGGGTTTATGTGCCGCTTTGGCGGAGGAGGGGGCGGGACCAGGGCCAGGGGGCGTGGCCACCCCCGAAGCCGGAAGTGTGCCAGCGGCCTGTTTCCTCCGCTGGAGCTTCGGCTGCAGTAAGTAAGGTAAAGCTTTATCAATATTTCCTTTTAAAGAGTTTGTATTTAATAACCAGTAATGGTTACTCAATATCATCATAAAGTCCCAAAATGCAATTCTTTTCAATGCATAGCAGATCAGCACTAAGAGTTAATTTTCTACGGGATTCAACAGCCTCAGCACTAAAACGGCTGTGAATGTTGCCACTCCGTTAATATTACCAACAAAGTTGGTCCATTGACCGAGCTAATGCACGCAGGTATACTGAAGCAGGGAATTATTTCCTTAAACAAAATCTTCACCACAGTCTCAGCAGTAGCATTAGGAGGAGGTTAGGCTTCAATGCACTTCGAAAAGACATCAGCAATAAGCAAAACACATTTATAGCAACTCAACTCATTTCTCCAACTCAATGAAGTCCAGTTGAAGTGTCTCCAAGGGACCCTCCAGCAAGGGAGTTCTCGTAGAGATACTTGAACTTCGATGTGGGGGATCGCCTACCCACTAACCTGTTTGATCACGTACAACATCCTGATCGGGAACCCTGACTGAGTATCGATGCGATCTGGAACGATCCAAGATTATCCTGATGTCATCTGGTGCACCAGATCAGACGCTTTCAACGTGGAGTCGCTTGAGCGATGGCGTGAGCTGCCAGAGGAAGTGGTGGGTGCTGGTACGATAACAAGTTAAAAGGCTCCTGGACTGGCATCTGAATATGAAGGGTTC
This sequence comes from Chiloscyllium plagiosum, assembly GCF_037043375.1. Taxonomy (NCBI): domain Eukaryota; kingdom Metazoa; phylum Chordata; class Chondrichthyes; order Orectolobiformes; family Hemiscylliidae; genus Chiloscyllium; species Chiloscyllium plagiosum. The sequence continues at coordinate 4,441,785 of NW_028270165.1, read as the reverse complement.
AGATGGGTCAGGGCCAAGTGATGGCAAATGCAACTGGAGTCATAGAGATGTACAGCACAGAAAGAGACCCTTTGGTCCAACTCGTCCTTGCTGACAAGATAGCCAACCCAATTTAGTCCCAGCTGCCAGCATCCGGCCCAGAGAGAGGCTAAGTGATGGCAAACGTGACTAGATTAATTTAGGATATCTGGGCAGGTTGGGCCAAAGGGACTGTTTCCGTGCTGTGTGACTCTAATTGTCTTCAGTGAAAGCAGAAGTGTGGTTGTGAAGGCTGGACTTTCAGAGCATGTTTTGCCCTGACTGGGAGCAGAAGGGTTTGACTGAAGTGTATTGGTGTTAATGCCTTGATGTCTCATTTTGCTCTCACCTTCTTGGGGTCATTAACCATTTTGTGTCTGGTCCTTCCTCAAGAAGCTGCATTGCAGGTTCACCCTGAATTGACACTTTTTTTTTGCTTCCCAAAATCAGACCTGCTCACTCTCAGCAGGATCCCAGTGTTGTGAAAGATATTAACTTTCAGGTGGATGTATCCAAAATTCAGAGAGATGTTAGTATTGATGTTTTTGCTTTTTCTGCCCCTGTAAGATCCTGAATCAGCACCTTAAGGGGAATTAGTTAGAGCTGAGTGAGAACAGAGGGGGAGAGAGAGTGGGATGGTGCTTTCAATTTTGTGGAACAAAAGAATATTCCACAGAAAATAGAATTGCTTGTTCTGAATTTCTACCCTGCACTGATAGTGATGGCTTTTGTAATCTCTTTTTGCAGAGTATTTGAAAATCTGAAGACTGAAGTTTCAAAATCAACAGATGAAGGGCTTATGCCCGAAGCATTGACTCTCCTGCTCCTCGGATGCTGCCTGACCTGCTGTGCTTTTCCAGCGCCACATTTTTTGACTGACTCTCCAGCGTCTTCAGTCTTCACTTTGATGTCAATGTCTGACAGTCACTCAATCCATCGGGACCGCAACGATTTTTGACTGTGATTTCTGTGAGAGGGATCAACGCTTTTTGGTTCCTGTTTGAGGACGTTTTCAGCATCAGTGGGACTGGACGAGAGACCCCACTGTTGCAGCGCACTGTGTGTGGAGCCGGAAACAGTTATACGGCCTGGAAAGGGGATTTCACGGCACGGAGGGGCTCTAAACGTGTTTGTGTGCAGCTGATGCTGTGGCCATGGAGAAACCCGAGGAATCCCGCCCCGTGGAGAAACCGTGGAAGTGTGGCGACTGTGGGAAAGGCTTCCGTGTCCCGTCTGCCCTGGAGACTCATCGGCGCAGTCACACTGGGGAGAGGCCATTCCCCTGCACCGACTGCGGGAAAGCCTTCAGACATTCCTCTTACCTGTTGGCCCACCAGCGGGTCCACACGGGGGAGAGGCCCTTCAGCTGCCCAGAGTGCGGGAAGGCCTTCAGCACATCCTCCCACCTGCTGAGCCACCAGCGTGTACACACGGGGGAGAGGCCCTTCAGCTGCCCAGAGTGCGGGAAGGCCTTTACCCAGGCCTCCACCCTGCTGAGGCACAAGCGGGTCCATACGGGGGAAAGGCCTTTCAGCTGTCCCGAGTGCGGGAAGGCCTTCAGCAATTCCTCCACCCTGCTGACCCACCAGCATGTCCACACGGGAGAGAGGCCCTTCAGTTGCCCTGAATGCGGGAAGACCTTTACCCAGGTCTCCAACCTGCTGAGGCACCAGCGTGTCCATACGGGGGAAAGGCCTTTCAGTTGCCCTGAATGCGGGAAGGCCTTCAGCGATTCCTCCACCCTGCGGAGTCACCGGCATGTCCACACAGGGGAGATGCCGTTCACCTGCTCTCAGTGTGGGAAGGGCTTCACCTGCTCCTCCAATCTGCGGATCCACCAGCGTATCCACACGGGGGAGAGGCCCTTCAGCTGCCCCAAGTGCGGGAAGGCCTTCAGCAATTCCTGCGCCCTGTTGAGGCACCAGCATGTCCACACCGGGGAGGGGCCGTTCACCTGCTCTCGGTGCGGGAAGGGCTTCACCTGCTCCTCCACCCTGCAGAGCCACCAGCGGATCCACACAGGGGAGAGACCCTTCAGCTGCTCTCAGTGCGGGAAGGCCTTTACCCACGTCTCCTCCCTGATGACCCACCAGCGTATCCACACGGGGGAGAGGCCGTTCACCTGCTCTCAGTGCGGGAAGGGCTTCACCTGCTCCTTCAACCTCCAGACCCACCAGCGGGTCCACACGGGGGAGAGGCCCTTTAGCTGCCCAGAGTGCGGGAAGGCCTTTACCCAGGTCTCCACCCTGCTGAGGCACCAGCGGGTCCACACGGGGGAGAGGCCCTTCAGCTGCCCTGAGTGCGGGAAGGCCTTCAGGAATTCCTCCACCCTGCTGGCCCACCAGCGGGTCCACACGGGGGAGAGGCCCTTCAGCTGCCCCGAGTGCAGGAAGGGCTTCAGGTATTCCTCCCACCTGCTGACCCACCAGCGGGTCCACACGGGGGAGAGGCCCTTCAGCTGCCCAGAGTGCGGGAAGGCCTTTACCCAGGTCTCCACCCTGCTGAGGCACCAGCGGATCCACACCGGAGAGAGGCCGTTCACTTGCTCTCAGTGCGGGAAGGGCTTCACCTACTCCTCCAACCTGCGGAAACACCAGCGAGTTCACGTGCCATCGCAGGGGGATTGAAGAAGTGACGGCCGAGAGCCATTATCGATTGGACTATCAACCCGGTTCCGGGGACTCCCGGGTTTGAATCCCCCCACGACAGATGGCAGAATTGGCATTCGGTCAGAAATGTGGAGTTCGGAATCTAACGATGAGACTGTTTCAGGGAGGGGGTGGTACAGTGGAGAAAGCCCCCATCTGATTCACTCTCTCCCTTGTTTGGGAAGGGAACCGCCATTGTGGGAAAGGATTCACTCAGTCGTTCCAGCTGCATCCTTTACCCGGTCTGGCCTACACGTGACTCCAGACCCACAGCAGTCTGGTTGACACTACACTGCCCCTTCCTGGCAAATGAGCGGGGAGAAACTTACTTGGAGACAGGGTATGGGTTGAAATTGCTGAGTGAGGCAATACTTCCTCCGGGTTACGGCTGTACCAAGGATTCGATTACAAAGGGACAACTTGGTGCTGGCCAATAGTAAAGACAGTGAGGGGGGGTGGGACAGGGGAGGAGTGGTGTGTGCACTTTGACCTTGAGGTGCTCAAAAAGCAACTGCTTTTTCTCTGCCTTTTTGCTGGGGGGGGGATCTGAAGCTGTAACAAAGTTGGGTTGCAATAAAGGTTACCTGAACTTACCACTGGGCTCAGAAAGCTTTGAGCTCCAAGAGGTTTTTGTTTTAAAGCTGCTCATTTCTTTCAGCCTCCTGCACTAAGTTTAGAACATAGAACAAAGAACATAGAACAATACAGCGCACAACAGGCCCTTCAGCCCTCGATGTTACGCGACCTGTGAACTATTCTCAGCTCGTTCCCTGACACTATCCCAAAATCATCCATGTGCTTATCTAAGGATTGTTTAAATCTCCCTAATGTGGCTGAGTTGACTACCTTAGCAGGTAGGGCATTCCACGCCCTTGCCACTCTGCATAAAGAACTTGCCTCTGACATCTGTCTTAAATCTATCACCCTTCAATTTGTAGTTATGCCCCCTCGTACAAGCTGATGTCACTATCCTAGGAAAGAGTCTTTCACTGTCTACCCTATCTAATCCTCTGATCATCTTATATGTCTCTATCAAATCACCTCTTAGCCTCCTTCTTTCCAATGAGAACGGACCCAAGTCTCTCAGCCTTTCCTCATAAGACCCTCCCTCCAGACCAGGCAACAACCTGGTAAATCTCTTCTGCACCGTTTCCAATGCTTCCCACATCCTTCCTGAAATATGGGGGCCAGAACTATACACAATATTCCAAGCGTTTTGTATAGTTGCAGCGTGATATTGCGGTTCCCCGGAACTCAATCCCTCTACGAACGAAACCTAACACACTGTATGCCTTCTTCACAGCACTATCCACCTGAGTGGCAACTTTCAGGGATCTATGCACATGGACTCCAAGATCACTGGCTTCCTGTTATTCTTCCCAAAGTGAATCACCTCACATTTAGCTGCATTGAACTCCATTTGCCACCTCTCAGCCCAATTCTGCTAATCCATCCACCTCTGCCTGCACCTAAGTAATTTTAAAAATGACAAACCGCAGGAGTCCCAAAACAGATCCTTGTGGCACACCACTAGTAACCAGACTCCAGGCTGAATATTTTCCATAAACCACCACTCGCTGCCTTCTTTCAGAATGCCAGTTTCTAATCCAAACTGCTTAATCACCCTCAATCCCATGCCTCTGCATTTTCTCCAACATCCTACCATGTGGAACCTTTACGGAGGTCCATGTACACCATGTCAACTGCCCTATCCTCATCTACATGCTTGGTCACCTTCTCAAAAAACTCAATAAGGTTTGTGAGCCACGATCTGCCCTTGATGAAACCATGTTGACTATCTGAAATCAAATTGTTGCTTGCTAGATGATTATAAATCCGATCTCTAATATTCCTTTCCAAAAGCTTTCCTTCAACAGAAGTAAGGCTCACTGGTCTATAATTACCTGGGTCATCTCTGCTGCCCTTCTTGAACAAGGGCACAACATTAGCAATCCTCCACTCTGGTACGAAGCCTGTAGACAATAACAACTCAAATATCAAAGTCAAAGGCTCTGCTATCTCCTCCCTCGCTTCCCAGAGAAACCTCGGATAAATCCCATCTGGCCGAGGGCACTTGTCTACTTTCACTCCTTCTAGAATTGATAACACCTGTGTGCAACTAACCTTGATCCTTTCGAGTCTAATATCTTGTACCTCATTCTTCTCCTCTACAATATTCTCCTTTTCCTGAGTGAAGACCGATGAGAGATATTCATTAACACCTCTCCAATCTCCACAGGGCCCACATTCAACTTCCCACTTCTGTCTTTGATTAGCCCTATTCCTACCCTAATCATCCTTTTATTCCTCACATACCTATAGAAAGCTTTAGGGTTCTCCTTTATTCTATTTGTTAAGGACTGCTCATGTCCTCTCTTTGCTCTTAACTCTCTCTTGAAATCCTTCCTAGCTAATCTGTGACTCTCCATCGCCTCATCTGAACCATCTGGCCTCATCAACACATAAGCCTCCTTCTTCTTTGTAACAAGAGATGCAATTTCTGTTGTAAACCACGGTCCCCTTACCTTATCACTTCCTCCCTGCCTGACAGGGACATACCTATCAAGGACACACTATATCTGTTCCTTAAACCAGCTCCACATTTCAATTGTTCCCATTCCCTGCATTTTGCGACCCTATTCTATGCATCCTAAGTCTTGCCTAATTGCATTATAATTGCCCTTGCCCCATCGATAACTCTTGACCTGCGGCATGTTCCTATCCCTTTACATCGCTAAATGAAACCTAACTGAATTATGGTCACTCTCTCCAAAGTGTTCACCTTCCACAAAATCAAACATCTGGCCTGGTTCATTTGCCAAGCACCAGATCCAGAGTGACCTCCCCTCTTATCGACCTTCGACATACTGTGTCAGAAAGCCCTCCTGCGCACACTGGACAAAAACTGATCCATACGACGTACTATAGTGAAAGCATTTCCAGTCAATGTTGGGGAAGTTAAAGTCCCCCATAATGACCACCCTGTTCCTTTCACTCCTACCCAGAATAATTTTGCTAATCCCCTCTTCCACCTCCCTGGATCTCTGCGGAGGCCTATAAAAAAACTCCAAGCAGTGTGACCTCTCCTCTCCTGTTTCTAACCTCAGCCCACATTACCTGAGTAGATGAGTCCTTATCAAAAGTTCTGTCAGCCACCGTTATACTATCCTTGACTAACAAGGCCACGCTTCTCCCTCTTTTACCGCCTTGGCTGTTCTTAATGAAAGATCAAAACCCTGGAACCTGCAACATCCATTCCTCACCCTGCTCTCTCCATGTCTCCGAAATGGCCACAACATCCAAGTCCCAGGTACCTAGCTGTGCTGCAAGCTCACCGACCTTATTGCGGATACTCTGGCGTTGAAGGAGACACACTTCAAATCACTTCGCTGTCTGCCAGCACATTCCTGTGACCCAGAAATCCAGTCCCTGTCCTTCCTACTCTCATCCTCCTGTGCATTGCAGCTACACCCCCCGGTTCCCATCCCCCTGCTGAGCTAGTTTAAACCCACCCGAATAGCGCCAGCAAATTTCCCACCCAGGATATTAGTACCCCTCTGGTTCAAGTGAAGACTGTCCTGTTTGTACAAGTCCCACCTTCCCCAGAATGAGCCCCAATTATCCAAAAACCTGAAACCCTCCCTCCTGCACCATCCTTGCAGCCACGTGTTCAGCTGATATATCTCCCTATTCCTTGCCTTGCTATCACGTGGCATGGGTAACAAACCAGAGATAACCACTCTGTTTGTTCTAGCCCTCTGCTACCACCCGAGCTCCCTGAAATCCTGCCTTACATTCCTATCCCTCTTTCTGTGGGAGATTAGAAATGTTGTTTTTGCAGATGGGTGAGGGGGTGTAGTAGGGGGAAGGGAAGCGGAATTCTTGTAGCATGTAGCATACATAAGGCTACGACTTTAATGAATATAGAGGGTCTTTTAAAGAAAATAGTTTTAAGCTAGGGAATAACTTTAAAGTGTTGTAGTTGACCACAAAAAGAAGCAGCAGGGGTATTTCACAATAAAGCTGAAGTTTATACTGATTCCGCAATAAAGTGATTCCGCAATTTGTAAACTGAATAAGAAAGCTAACATGCTCTGTTTTGGCGCGCATTTCTGCTTGATTGCAGAAGCGTCCAGTACTTAGAAGACTGTAATAAATTGTTCTTGTTTCCAAGGCTTTGTCTCAGGCTGATTGATTTGTGAGTGAGTTCTGTTTCTCACAATTGGGGGCCTCGTTCCGGGATCCAGGACTCAGACCGCTCGACACTCTTGGGATGACCGTGGAGGTGCACCTTGCCGATTTCGGTGATCTCCGACACCCTTGCTTGTCGTTCGCGGTTTGGGCGAGTACGATCCGGACTGGGAGACCCTGGAAACAAGGCGGGCAGACGCGGCGGGTTAGGTCGGGCAGCTCTTGTGCACCGGACCCGGGTAGGGAAAGGTCTTAAAGGATATATCTGGGTGACCGGGGGCAGTGGTATTTGTTGCAAGAATTGCTGCGGGACGGGGCACACCGAAATTACCAGGTAACTCTGTGCACAGACCAAGGTCAGAAGAGAGACCTTTTATGTCTTGCCTTGGTGGTCAGGACATATAAAAGTATGGGGAATTGGTGATATATAAAATTAAGCATATGTCAATGGAAAACAGCCAGTGTCAGAAGGGCTAGTAGTTGAAGGGCTACTGAGGATGCCCTTCATAACTAACTTATGACCAGACGTCCAGATGAATATTCAAAAGCTAGAGGAGTCGTTGCGGAAAGCTCAAAGTGTCTGTGAGACACGGTGTCTGTGTGTGTGTGTGTGTGAGAGAGAGAAAGAGCTGTACAGCAACTAGAAAGTTTAACCCGGTGTGATTTGGTTTGAATGCACATTTGTTTGTTGGTGATTGAATGTTTCTGCTTTGTTCCCTGGAGCTTGAGATCCGGGACTGTTTTGAATCTGATTTCTACTATGGAAATTTTAACATGATTTCTCTTAACGTTAAGGATTTTACAGATAATGAAATAAAGTGTTAACTCCTGTTCTTTTTACAGGTCATGACTGCCTTACTATCAGTTTCTAACTAATCTCTTTTATCCTTACATAAAAGTGATTTATGGAGGACAGTTGAAGTCTCAAAAAGCATATAGTTGGTCAGATTAATTGGACGAGTAAGGTGTCTAGTCAGGACCCTGAAGGGGGTGTGGAAGAGGGTGACACCGGACCTCGTTAAGATTAATTAAATTAGCAACAATGGGAGGCACGGGGAGTTGGCTGGGTAACGATCGATCTGTAAATAACGTTAAAGGGGAATATATTTCACCCGACAGTCCTTTGGGGAGAATGTTGGGAAATTGGGAACACAACTCCCGGACGCGGGGGAAAGATAAGGCTACAATGGTAAACTATTGTTGTTTTGTCTGGACTAGATAAAATATTAAGGCGCCTGGTATTTTTTGGCCCAAATATGGGTCCGATGAGGATTGGCTGTGTCAAGATCTTAATATATATGTCAATCGGAAAGAAGCGTACAGTCAAAAAGTGTCCAATTATGCGGTTTGTTGGATAGGGAGCGCGGGAGTAAAATTATGTCCCATGAATAGGGAGGAATCAGGGAAAGAACAGAAAAAGAATGAACAAGGGAAGCCACAATGGGATCCCTTAACATGTTTGCCGCCCCTATATACTACTCCCCGGAACGAGCCTACAGCTCCTGAAGTAGAACCGTGTCCAGACACAGAAATGGGAACGGACTCTGAACTAAAAGATGCAGAACCTGCGGGGGGGGGGGGGGGGGGGGGGGCCCAGAGTCACTCAAGCCACCACATGTAAAGGAGGGGCAGAGATATTGGAAAATGTAAAATTATGTCCCTTACGAGAGGTTCCGATTGGGGAAGGTACAATCGGATATGTAAACGCTCCCTTAACGAGCAGTGAAGTTAGGGTCTTTACAAAGGAAATGAAAAGTTTAATAGAGGATCCGGTTGGACGAGCCGAACAATTAGAGCAATTCCTAGGGCCTAATTTATATACCTGGGGAGAACTGATGGCAATTTTAGGAACGTTATTTTCAGGGAAAGAACGAGGTATGATTAGGAGAGCAGCTTTATAGGAATGGGAAAAGAGGCACGCAGTTGGGGAAGAAGGGGCCCCAGCAGAACAGAAATTCCCAAATGTTGACCCTCAGTTGGAAAATAATGACAGAGAAGACAGGGAGTCAATGCGGGATCTATGAGAAATGGGAATATTAGGAATTAAAGAGGTGGCACCAAGATCATAAAACTTTGTTAAGGCCTTTGAAGTACGACAAGAGAAGGATGGAACCCCTTCTGCATTTCTTAAAAGGCTCAAGGAGGCCACAAGGAAGTGTTTGGGAATGGATCCCGATAATCAGATAGCACAGGGACTCTTAAAGGTCCAGTTTGTAACGAAATCATGGCCGGACATACAAAAGAAATTACAGAAATTAGATGGATGGAGTGAAAGACAGATGGGAGAGCTGTTACGTGAGGCACAGAAAGTGTATGTGAAAAGGGAAGACGAGAAGCAGAAACAGAAAGCCAAAATGATGGTGGAGGCAGTAGAAGAAATAACAAAAAGGAGACTGGGGTCAAGGTCTAACAGGAAGGGTACGGGAGGACACGAAAGACAAGGGTCAGATACCTGGGAAAGGAGGCAACAAACCAGAGATAATCACTCTGTTTGTTCTAGCCCTCAGCTTCCACCCTAGCTCCCTGAAATCCTGCCTTGCATCCCTATTCCTCATTTTTTTGTGGTTAGCACTGCTGCCTCACAGCACCAGAGCCCCAGGTTCAATTCCCCCCCCCCCCCCCCCCCCCCACGTCTGCGCGGGTATCCTCCCACAGTCCAAAGACGTGCGGGTTAGGGTGAATTGGCCAAGCTAAATTGCTCCGTAGTGTTAGGTGACGGGGAATGGGGCTGGGTGTTTTGCTCTTCGGCGGGTCGGCGTGGACTTGTTGGCCACACTGGAGGGAATCTGATCTAAAGTTCTGGAATTTATATATTGATGAACTGAAACCTGCAACCCATTCTAAAAGCAAAGCAGCAGTCCAGGTTTGTTCCAAATATTGCATCGGTTGCATGACACTGTGATGTTTTGGTATTAATTCTGTGTCTTATGATCCTGCAGCACAGCTACCGGCAGAAGAAGCAGCGCTGCAGAAGCCAGTGCATCCAAATACACCTGGGTGGGCGGGGTTTACGATCCGCGTTCTGAAGGGGCGGGGCTTACGCGTCGCCTTGTCGGAGGAGGGGGCGGGACCAGGGCCAGGGGGCGTGGCCACCCCCGAAGCCGGAAGTGTGCCTGCGGCCTGTTTCCTCCGCTGGAGCCTCGGCTGCAGTAAGTAAGGTAAAGCTTTATCAATATTTCCTTTTACAGAGTTTGTATTTAATAACCAGTAATGGTTACTCAATATCATCATAAAGTCCCAAAATGCAATTCTTTTCAATCTATAGCAGATCAGCACTAAGAGTTAATTTTCTACGGGATTCAATAGCCTCAGCACTAAAATGGTCTCACAAGGGAATTGCTGTGAATGTTATCACTTGGTGTCCTGTTCACACAGATTCACTGATGCTGAGGCAAACGTTCTTAATTGCCTCACAGCATCCTGTTATCACTTGGTGAGCCCAGGTGTCCCTATCTTTAAGTTCTCTCCTCTTTCTGAGCTTTCCTGCCTGTTTATTTTCTAGTGCAGTAAATGTATTCAACAATTCAGCATTACATTTTAGTCTGAATGTTTAAAGACAAGTTTTAAGACTATATACTTTCTCACCCAGATGCCCACACCCTCATTCCTCCCTTTGATTGCACCGCGATCACTGAAAGAGAAGGCTAATCCAAACGAATGCCCTTCAAGGTGGTCCAGCCATCAACATCCTGTAGAGCAACACTACCGTCCTCGCAGCTCATCTGGTCATATTTATCATCGTCATCGACATGTGTGGGTGAGCCATCGGATCGCAAAAGGAGCATCTTCTGGGGCAAATCTATATCACTAAGGGACCTCATAAGCCTAGCAATTAAATACCCAACAATACCAATACCGACAAACAAACATAGCTAAATTGATAAGCCAATTGTACATGAGCCCAATCTGCAGTTTCCCCAACTGGTCCCTTCAGTCATTCTGTCAAGGAATGCCTGGATCTCTTCTTGTATCTGAGGAATATTGCCAGTGAGATCGGGAATGCCCATAGTGCATTTATCTTGGACAATGGTGCAGACCTCACCCTCCCGGGCGAGTATATAGTCTAAGGCATACTGATTCTGCATAGAGTAAAGACACAGGTCTGATAATCCCAGTTTACTCTGTTCCAGAGCCTCTTTAGTCTTATTTCCGCGAAAGGTCAGGCCGCAAAAGAGGGAATTGCGGTTCTTTTGACTTGTCACTCCTGCCGATCCTTCCAACCTCAGGGTACTCTGGATTCCCCAGCCTATTGGGTGTCCTGTATTGTCACCCAGTCCCTTGGGATCCTTCCAGTTGGAGCAAGGTTGGCTGACACCGACCGCTGCATCCTCCTCAGATGGACGTTCCATCGACTTGTCCACTGGCCAGGACAAGGTACTGTTGTGGGAACAAGGGCTCCGATGGTGACCTTATGAGGGACATCTTTGCCATCCAGGACAAGGAAATTGGTAGCTTTACCTTTACCTTAAGAAATAATAGTCTGGTTTGGGGTATATTAGGGAGAGTTTGTCAAAGTAGGTTACTGAAATGTTACAGCAGGGGGTCTGGTCAGATCTACAGGAGTAAAGGGTCGACGTTTTAGATTAGATTAGATTAGATTACTTACAGTGTGGAAACAGTGATGAATAGATTGGAATTGGAGACTGGGGACAGGCAAGTAAGTCATCTCCCGATAGAGAGGAGTAACATACTACTGTCTCTGGGGTGAATAGCGTTCTGTGGGCCTGTATAAATACGTTGTTTGTGGATTGAGGAGTTTCCCCTATCAGTCCACACCGCCCTGCCGAAGCGCAACCCACCCATACCCCTACACATCTACTCCTTACCGAACACTACAGGCAATTTACCATGGCCAATTCACCTGACCTGCACTTCTTTGGACCGTGGGAGGAAACCCACGCAGACACGGGGAGAATGTGCAAACTCCACACAGTCAGTCGCCTGAGGCGGGAATTGAACCCGGGTCTCTGGCGCTGTGAGGCAGCAGTGCTAACCGCTGTGCCACCGTGCCGCCCACGGTGGCACAGAGGAATCGCTTGAGCACTGTAAAAATGGGCCAAGGGATTCGAGCACTCGCACTGTATGGGAGACAATGGTCTTCAGAATGCTGTTCACATTGGGCTCTCCCTTAGCTCTATTGTACATGGTCTTGGTGACAGTATCAGATTCTGAAAAGAGAAAAGGCCTATAAATGCACAAGGGAAGGGTTCCGTTCCAGGTCCAGGCCGCATAAAGCCTGCTGTACCCCAGCCAGTGTTAGACCAGCTGTTTGTATACACAGACCCGAGGTATTGGAAAGTGATATTTCTCTTCATGGGGTCGACAGTAGGAAGTCTGATGAATAGATTGGAATCGGGGACTGGGGACGGGGCAAGTAAGTCATCTCCTGATAGAGAGGAGTAACATACTACTGCCTCTGGGGTGAAGAGCGTTCTGTGGGCCTGTATAAATAAGTTGTTTGTGGATTGAGGAGTTTCCCCGATCAGGCTTCCCTTTTCTCGAGTCGGCCCGTCCTGCAAAATGGGATAGTGTTCCTGGGCATATTTACCATAATAACAGGGTTGATCATTTTTATCTTCATGAGGCTTGCGTCTGCAGGTAAAATCAAAAAAACATGGTAACGACATGATAACTCTCACTGATTTCTACTGTCCACATGGACCATCTGGTCTTTCTGATGTAAGAGTCCATTGCAATAATCAATCTTCATCACGTTCCACACGTCAAAGGCGTCTGGTCCGGTGCACTGGACGACATCTCCTCAGCATGGGTGGTGGATAATCTCTGATCATTCCTGGTCGCATCCATAGTTAGTGGCTTTCCCCATCAGGATATTGTACGTGATCAGAAAGGTGAGGAGATAAGCGATCCGCAAATGTCCCTCCTCTTAGTTCAAGTATCTGTAATAAGATTAACATTAGAACAACAGCAAAATTCAAAACCCAACTGGACAGGGTCCATTCCTTTTGTTGAGATCCAGGATTCTCTCCTCCTCTTCCCCCCTTTTGATTGGTGCGGTCAATCAATTTACAACGGTGCAGTTGGACCCAAGCTGAGCTCCCAGCGACTGGGACCGCCGTAGGGGTGGGAAGTAAAACCTGGAAGGGGCCATCCCAACGAGGTTGGAGACCTTTGCCAGTCCAGTTCTTGACGAGCACCAACGAACCAGGTTCTGCCCGTGACAAGGCTGAAAGGGAGGGAACATCGCTGTAGGCCGCATGCTCCTGGGAGTGAAAGGCACGCATAACATTAGTTAGAGCAAGAACATAACCAATCATTGCTTCGGTCATGTGGTGGACGTGGACTGAGAAGGGTGCCGAATCGTTCCAAGGGTACGGAGGCGGTGACCAGAGAGACTGTCAGCTGGAGACAGTCATGTCTTGCCCGCAGATATGGATCGCATCTGGAATAAGGCCACAGGGATTAGCATAACCAGGAGAGGCCAGACTCGGCCATTAATTTGGCAAGTTTAGTCTTGAGTCTGGTTAAAACATTCAACAAGGCCGGCCGCCTGAGGATAAGCTCCATGCAGTTGCTGACAAATACAAAGCTGGGAACAGAGTTCTCCGTTAATATTACCTACAAAGTTGGTCCATTGACCGAGCTAATGCACGCAGGTATACTGAAGCAGGGAATTATTTCCTTAAACAAAATCTTCACCACAGTCTCAGCAGTAGCATGAAGAGGAGGGAAGGCTTCAATCCACTTACAAAAGACATCAACAATAAGCAAAACACATTTATAGCAACTCAACTCATTTCTCCAACTCAATGAAGTCCAGTTGAAGTGTCTCCAAGGGACCCTCCAGCAAGGGAGTTCTCGTAGAGATACTTGAACTAAGAGGTGGGGGATCGCCTACCCATGGACCTGTTTGATCACGTACAACATCCTGATCGGGAAAGCCACTGACTGAGTATTGATGCGATCTGGAATGATCTGAGATTATCCTGGTGTCATTTGGTGCACCAGATCAGACGCTTTCAACATGGAGTCGCTTGAGCGATGGCGTGAGCTGCCAGAGGAAGTGGTGGGTGCTGATACGATGACAAGTTAAAAGGCCCCTGGATGGGCATCTGAATATGAAGGGTTCAGTTGGGTCAGGGCCAAGTGATGGCAAATGCGACTGGAGTCATAGAGATGTACAGCACAGAAACAGACCCTTCGGTCCAACCCGTCCTTGCTGACAAGATAGCCAACCCAATTTAGTCCCAGCTGCCAGCACCCGGCCCATATAGGGGCCAAGTGATGGCAAACGTAACTAGATTAATTTAGGATATCTGGGCAGGTTGGGCCAAAGGGTCAGTTTCCGTGCTGTGTGACTCTAATTGTCTTCAGTGGAAGCAGAAGTGTGGTTGTGAAGGCTGGACTTTCAGAGCATGTTTTGCCCTGACTGGGAGCATAAGAGTTTGACTGAAGTGTGTCGGTGTTAATGCCTTGATGTCTCATTTTGCTCCCACCTTCCCAGGGTCGTTAACCATTTTGTGTCTGGTCCTTCCTCCAGAAGCTGCGTTGCAGGTTCACCCTGAATTGACACTTTGTTTTTGCTTCCCAAAATCAGACCTGCTCACTCTCAGCAGGATCCCAGCGTTGTTAAAGATATTAACTTTCAGGTGGAGGTATCCAAAATTCAGAGAGATGTCAGTCTTGACGTTTTTGCTTTTCTGCCCCTGTAAGATCCTGAATCAGCACCTTCAGGAGAATTAGATAGAGCAGAGAGGGAACAGAGGGGGAAGAGGGTGTGGGAGTGTTTTCAATTTTGTGGAACAACAAAAGAAAAGAATATTCCACAAAATAGAATTGCTTGTTCTGAATTTCTATCCTGCACTGATAGTGATGACTTTTGTAATCTGTTTTTAACCGTGTATTTGAAGATCTGAAGACTGAAGCTTCAAAATCAACAGATGAAGGGCTGATGCCCGAAACATTGACTCTCCTGCTCCTCAGATGCTGCCTGACCTGTTGTGCTTTTCCAGCGGCACACTTTTCGACACTGACTCTCCAGCGTCTGCAGTCCTCACTTTGACGTCAATGTCTGACAGTCACTCAATCCATCGGGACCGCAATGATTTTCAACTATGATTCTGTGAGAAGGAGCAAAGCGTTTTGTTTCCTGTTTGAGTACGTTTTCAGCATCAGTGGGACTGAATGAGAGACCCTACTGTTGCAGCGCAATGAGTGTTGAGCCTGAAACAGTTATACGGCCTGGGAAGAGGAATTCACGGTGGGGAGGGGCTCCACACGCATTTGTGTGTAACTGAAGCTTCGGCCATGGAGAAACCCGAGGAATCCAGCCCTGTGGAGAAACGATGGAAGTGTGGCGACTGCAAGAAAAGATTCTGTGTCCCGTCTGTCCTGGAGACTCATCGTCGCAGCCACACCAGGGAGAGCCCGTTCCCCTGTCCCGTCTGCGGGAAGGGCTTCAGCACTTCCTCCACCCTGCCAACCCACCAGCGGATCCACACTGGGGAGACGCCCTTCAGCTGCCCCGAGTGTGCAGGAAGGCCTTCAGCGATTCCTCCACCCTGCTGAGGCACCAGTGGGTCCACACAGGAGAGAGGCCCTTCAGTTGCCCTGGGTGCGGGAAGAGATTTACCCAAGCCTCCAACCTGCTGACCCTCCAGCGGGTCCACACAGGAGAGAGGCCCTTCAGCTGCCCCCTGTGCGGGAAGGGCTTCACCAGCTCTACCAACCTCCAGAGGCACCAGGGCGTTCATGTACCATCGCAGGGGGATTGAAGGCACGATGGTTGAGTGCCAGTATCGACTGGACTACCAATCCAGTTCCAGGGGCTCCCGGGTTTGAATCCCACTGCAGCAGATGGTGCGATACAGGGTATGGGTTGAAATTGCCGAGTGAGACAACACTTCCTCCAGGTTAAGGCTGTACCAAGGATCCAATTACAAAGGGACAACTTGGTGGTGACCAACAGTAAAGAAGTGAGGTAGGGGGGTGGTGGGGTAGCGTGTGCGTTTCGACCTTGAACTGTTTAAAAAGCAGCTACTTTTTCTCTGCCTTTTTGCTGAGGGGGTTTGAAGCTGTAACAAAGTTGGATGTCAATAAAAGTTACCTGAATTTACCCCCGGCTCAGACTCTCATTGAAAGCTTTGAGCTCCAAGGTTTTTGTTTTAAAGTTGCTCATTTCTTTCAGCTTCCTGCACTAAGCTTCCAATGTGGCGTATCAGATGGATCAGTGAATGAGCAGCCAGTTTCGTTAGAAATTGTGAATTTTTCAGGAGTGCATAGTGTGTCATTTCATCGGCGTTGTAAAGTTTACTGGCAGCATTGGGAGGTGTGGGCTGTGCTCACTAGAAATGATGTGGAGGAGCCGGTAGTGGACTCGCCTGGATGAAGTTAAAAATCACACAACACCAGGTTATAGTCCAACAGGTTTATTTGGAAATGTGAGTTTTTGGAGCACTGCTGCTTCATCGGGTAGCTGTAGAGCAGGATCATAAGACACAGATTTTATAGCAAAAGATCACAGTGTCATGCAACTGATAGGATATATTGAACAAACCAAGATTGCTGTTAAGTCTTTCACCTTTTAGAATGCGTTGCAGGTTTCAGTTCATTAATATGTAAATCCCAGAACATCTTTTGATTCACATTCTCAAGATGACTTAAGTTTTTTTTAAAAAAGTGACAACTCAGCCCAGACAGCCCCGATAAAGGTGTGAGGTTCGAGTCTGTCAATGTCCCAATTTTGAATCAGACTGGTTCTATTTCCAAAGTAGGAATGTATAAAATATTACATGGATTGACTGCCTGCAGACTGTGCACTTTTTGAGCAAAATTGAATGTATCTGCAAACATAATTCTGCCAATACAAATTTGCCCAAAAAGTGATGTGTGAGTTTATGCATGAGTGCACATAAGAGTGTGATGGAGTATATGCCTGTGAGTGTGTTGGGAGTGTATGTGTGCGTGTCTGAGAGAGCACGTATGTATGAGTGAGGTATGAATAAAAGCAAGGGCTTGCGTTTTGCTAAAGCAAGGACAGTCAGGACTTGTACAGTTAATGGTAGGGCCCTGTGTCATGCTGTAAGAGAGAGACATGGTGGGGTTCAGTTACACAGTTCTTTCAAAGTTGCTTCACTGCGAAACAGGGTGGTTAAGAAGGCGTTTAGCACACTTGCCTTCATTGTTCACCACACTGAGTAAAGGAGTTGGGACATCATGTTGAGGTTGTACAGGATGTTGGTGAGGCCACTTTCAGAGTACTGAGTATGGTTCTCGTGTCCCTGTAATAGGAAGAATACTATTAGAGGGGGTTCGGTAAAGATTTACCAGGATGTTGCCAGGACTGGAGGGTTTGAGTTATAATGAGAGGCTGGGACTTTTTTCACTGGAGCACAGGAGGTTGGGGGGGTGACATTATTGAGATTGATAAAATCATGAGGAGTGGAGGTAAGGTGAATAGCAAAGGCTCTTCCTTAGCGTTGGGGAGCTCAAGACTAGGGGGGATATTTCTTTAAAGTGAGAGGAGAGAGATTTAAAAGGAACCCGAGGGGCAACGTTTTGACAGAGGGCGGTTTACACGTGGAATGAACTTGTTGAGGATGTGGTCAATGCAGGTACGTTTACAAAGTCTAAACGACATTTGGATGGGTACATGAATAGAAAGGTTTAGAGGGATTTGGGCCAAACGCAGGCAAGTGAGGCTAGTTTAGTTTGGGAACCCTGGTCGCCATGGATGAGTTGGACCAAACGGTCTATTTCTGTGCTGTCTACCTCTCTGAACCAGAAGTGATCTTATTGAAACCAGTAGAATTCTGAAAGGGGCTTGACAGGATAGATGCAGATAAAACGCTCCTTTGTGGTGGGAGTCATAGAATCCCAACAATGTGGAAACAGGCCATTCAGCCCATCTATTCCACACTGGCCCTCAGAACAGCATCCCACACATACCCATCCCCTTACTCCATATTTCCCATGGCCAATCCACCCTCAGTTTCACATCCATGGTCACTATGGGTAATTTAGCACAGCCTATCCACCCTGACCTCTACACCCTAATCTATAAATTACCTTCTCAAAAATGTAATTTAAATGTCAAGTTTTTCTCTAAGAAAAATGTTAGTCTGACAACATTCGGGCGCAGACAGAATTCACACTTATTGTTAGAAAAGCTCTGCATTTGAATGACATTCTTGAGAAGGTAACAAAAAAGAAGTTCTGGGATTAACAAACCAAAGAGCAGAAACCTATTCTAAAAGATGAAGGATTTAATCTAAAATTGTTTGATGTGTCACATTTCCATGACCCTAGACTCCTTTGGATATAAATTGTGATCATGATCTCATTCTCCACAATTACCTAATGAAGGAGCAGCGCTCCAAAAGCTAGTGCTTCCAAACAAACCTGCTGGATTATAACCTGGTGTTGTGTGATGTTTAACTTTGTCCGTGGGAAACACATGAGTTGTGGGTCTGGTAAGAGTTCTTATTTTGTGATCTATTCCAAGTGAAATTTCTCCTCTGCACAGGCACGGGTGAACAGTTTGTTTTAGTGCTTTGTGCGAGATCGGGATAGCAGCTTTTCAATCCTTATGTTAAACAGTTCAAGTAAACTGTCAATCAGCAATTATATTCCGAGTGGTACTTCCAGCTCTGGTAATCCTGTTGCATCAACAGAGAGGGAGAGGATGTCACATCTAAAGAGCAGACAGAAAAGTTATTTCGCTTGTTGAGTCGGTTCCTCACTCAGATGAGACTGGATACTGCTTTTATTGGATCATAAATAAATGCTACAATGGAACACCTTAAATTCAAGGAATTTTGAAAGGGCAAACGAACAGTAACTTTGAACAGAGATGTTCTTCCATTTCCAACCTTGGTTGAGCCAAATGAAGCATTTTTACTGATAGCTCCATAATCATGTTCCTGCTGGATTTTTTTCAGGGCAAACAATTTCTGGTGGGAGAAATTCTGCATCCTGGGAAGGCGGGGAAATGAGGAAAAAAAGCTGTTGAAAGCTTTGAACTGTGGGCCCATGAGCTCTCGTGGGAGCAGTGCATTTGCCAAAAACATTTCGGAGGAATTCTGTTTACCTGTTGGACTGAAAATAGTTTCCCCACTGAACGTTAAACAGGTATTGAGAACATTGCGCATTATACATTGTGTTCCTGAGGACTGGAGGAGGATTGAACTTGCCAACGTGAACCACACTTTGCAGGGAGAGGAAATTTCTCTGGATGGAATAGGTTGATGGAAGTCAACAATTGTCAGATTATTTCATGAAAATAACAGCTGGTATGGGGATCCCAGCAGAGGGACGTCTGTAATGAGCACACAGAAACAAACCCTTCAGTCCAGGCCAACCAGATATGCTAAATTAATCTAGTGACCCATTTGCCAGCATTTGGCCCATATCCCTCTGAATTCTTCCTATTCATGTCCCCATCCAGATGCATTTTTTTCTTCAGAGAATACTTGGGTGAGAGCCAAGATATACAACAATGTATAATAATGAAGCAGCTCATTTATTCTGAAATTATTTCAATTAGTTGGTCAATTGCCAAATAATAGCTGCATAACTGTCGTCAATATTGATACCCAGGAAAGCTATTTTGTTTAGTATATTTCCTTTGTAAAGATCTTATCCAAATTATAAAATGAATGTATTTTCATATGAAATAAAATTTGCAGTGTTTTATTAAATGGTTGAAAGTAACTTTGCACTTAATTGCTCCATTTGGGTTTAAACATTGTGACTTAGATAAAAGTGATCTTTGCTGGGGGCATCTGAAGCTGTAACAATGTTGGGACACAATAAAGGTTACCTGAACGTTCTGCCGGACTCAGACTCTCATTGAAAGCTTAGAGCTCCAAGTGGTTTTTGTTTTAAAGCTGCTCATTTCTTGCAGCCTCCTGTACTAAGTTTCCAATGTTGTGTATCAGATGGAGCAGTGACTGAGTAGCTGGTTTCGTTAGAAGTTTAAATTTTTCGGGAGTGCAGGCACTGCATCGTTTCATCGGCAGTTTACTGGCAGCACTGGGAAGTATGGGTTGTGTTCATTAGAAAGGAGGTGGAAATACTGCTGTTAGACTAGGTGGGACAAGGTTTAAAAATCACAACACCGGGTTATAGTCCAACAGGTTTATTTGGAAGCACTAGCTTTCGGAGTGCTGCTCCTTCATCGGGTAGCTGTGGAGCAGGATCATAAGACAGAGTTAAGAGCAAAAGATCAGTGTCATGCAACTGATATGATATATTGACAAATGTAGATTGCTGTTAAGTCTTTCATCTTTTAGAATGGGTTGCAGGTTTTATTTCATTAATGTGTACATCGCAGAACTATTATTAAGTCGTATTCTCAAGATCACTTAAGGTTTTTTTTAAAAACAGGTGACAGCTCAGCCCAGACAATGCATGAAAGGTGAGTCAGTATCCCAATCTTAAATCAGACTGGTTCTATTTCCAAACTAGGCATTTATAAAATATTATATGGACTGACTACCTGCATGTTGTGCGCTTTTTGTGCAAAATTGAATATATCTGTAAATATTATTCTGCAAATGCACCCCATCGTTATGTGTGTGTGCGCGCGTGTGTGTGTGCACATGCTTTGTAAATGGAGTGTGATGGAGGAGAAGCCTGTGAGAGGGTGTGTGTACATCTGAGAGAGAGCGTACGTATGAGAGAGGTATAGATAAAAGTGAGGGGTTGCATTTTCCTAAAATAAGGGCAGGACTTGTACAGAGGGATATGGGGGGGAGGGGGGGGGGGGAGGAGAGAGAGAGGGAGGGGTTCAGGTACATACTTCATTGAAAGTTGCATCACTGGTTGGAAGGGTGCTTCACAAGGCATTCAGCCCACTTACCTTATTTGTTCACACCATTGAATAAAGGAGTTGGGACATCATTTAGAAGTTATACAGGATGTTGGTGAAGCCACTTGTAGAGTACTGAGAACGCTTCTGGTGGCCCTGTAGTAGGAAGAATACTATTACAGAGGGTTCAGTAAAGATTTACCAGGATGTTGCCAGGACTGGAGGGTTTGAGTTATAAGGAGAGGCTGAGACTCTCTTCACTGGAGCACAGGAGGTTGAGGGGTGACCTCATTGAGATTGATGTAATCATGAGGGTTCTAGGTAACATGAGCATCAAAAATAGCGAGGACCCTGCACGGTTATGTCAAGTGACTGGGGGGGGGGGGTTGAAATTGTGGAATTTGGACACTTTAAATCCATCAGGAACAGCATCTCCATAGAGCATACTGTGCATGTCAGGTGAGGTGCCAGAAGACTGGAGGTTGGCTAATGTGGTGCCACTGTTTAAGAAGGGTGGTAAGGACAAGCCAGGGAACTTTAGACCAGTGAGCCTGACATCAGTGGTGGGCACATTGTTGGAGGGAATCCTGAGGGACAGGATGTACATGTATTTGAAAAGGCAAGGACTGATTAGGGATAGTCAACATGGCTTTTTGTGTGGGAAATCATGTCTCACAAACTTGATTGAGTTTTTTGAGGAAGTAACAAAGAGGATTGAGGAAGGCAGAGCAGTAATGTGATCTATATGGACTTCAGTAAGGCGTTTGACAAGGTTCCCCATGGGAAACTGATTAGTAAGGTGAGATCTCAAGGAATACAGAGAGAACTAGCCATTTGGATACAGAACTGGCTCAAAGGTAGAAGACAGAGGGTGGTGGTGGAGGGTTGTTTTTCAGACTGGAGGTCTGCGACGAGTGGAGTGCCACAAGGATCGGTGCTCGGTCCTCTATTTTTGTCATTTACATAAATGACTTGGATGCGAGCATAAGAGGTACAGTTAGAGGGAGAGGCTGAACAGGCTGGGGCTGTTTTCCCTGGAGTGTCAGAGGCTGAGGGGTGACCTTATAAAGATTTACAAAATTATGAGGGGCATGGACGAGATAAATAGACAAAGTTTTTTCCCTTGGGTTGGGGAGTCTAGAACTAGAGGGCATAGGTTTAGGGTGAGAGGGGAAAGATATAAAAGAGACCTAAGGGGCAATTTTTTCACACAGAGGGTGGTACGTGTATGCAATGAGCTGCCAGAGGAAGTGGTGGAGGCTGGTACGAATGCAACAAGAGGCATTTGAATGGGTATATGAATAGGAAAGGTTTGGAGGGATGTGGGCCAGGTGTTGAGGGGCGGGACTAGATTGGGTTGAGATATCTGGTCGGCATGGACGGGTTGGACCGAAGGGTCTGTTTCCATGCTGTACACTTCTGACTCGATGCTGGTTCAGCAAAAGCCGCGCATGCTCTGTCTACAGAAACAGTGCAAACCCTTCTTCAAATGGACCAATGAGAAGCCAGACAAGGAGCCTGGTCCTCCTGCCAATCAGAACTCCCCAATTGTCTGAATGCGGAAGATGGACCATCAGGTTCTGAAGCTGCTGCTTCTCTCCAAATGAAGATCGAGCTTCACCTCAGACTGCAACTTCCTTCCTCTATCCGCCATCTGTGAGTACGGCACTGTCTTTACCATTTCATTTTTTCATTCTGGGGTTAAATTGTTGACTTGCAGCAACTGAAAAGAAAGCGAGTGAATCCAGGGAGGGGACAGAGTCGGGAAACGTTGGTCCAGGTCTGTGTCTCAATTGGCAAACGCACAGCAAATGCAGTCCCACAGTGTGAAGTTATAACCTCAGTTATGAAAAAATAACTGCCAAAAGGAGGTACGTTGTTCAAATGGTGACATATTGGGATGTGGAGAAAATGAGGACTGCAGATGCTGGAGATGAGAGTCGAAAAGTGTGGCACTGGAAAAGCACAGGTGGTCAGACAGCATCCGAGGAGCAGGAGAATCGACGTTTCAGGCACGAGCCCTTCCTCAGGAATGATGTGTGGATGTAAAAAGTGGCCTCAGCGTCCTTCCACACCAGTCACTGCCAGTTGTCAGACGGATGCAGCAAGCAATCAGCAAGGCAAGAGGTATATTAGCAAGAGGAATTGATTTCAGAAGTAGGGATGTCTTCCTGCAGTTAGGGGGTCATTGAATATATTCAAGGCCGAGTTCATCTGATTTTGGAACAACCATGAAGTGGATGTTTATGGGGGAAGGCAAGTAAAATGGTTTTAAGACCAGTATAGAACAGTTAGAGTCATACAGCACAGAACAGACCCTTTAGCCCAACTAGTCCATGCTGACTATATTCACAAACTAAACTAGTCCCACCTGCCTGTGTTTGGCCCATATTCCTCTGAACCTTTCCTATTCATGTACTTATCCAAATGTCTTAAACGTTGTTACTCAACCTGCATCCACCATTTCCTCTGGACATTCATTCCACACAAACCACTGTTTAAAAAAAAGGTGCTCCTCATGTGTTTTTTTAAATCTTTCTCCTCTCACCTTAAATTTGCAGCCTAATCTTGAAACGACACATGCCAATCACCTTATCTACGCCCCTCATGGTTTTGTAAACCTCTATAAAGAGAGCAATGAACCTTACAGCACAGGAACAGGCCCTTCAGCCCTCCAAGGCTATGCTGATCGAGATACTCTATCTAAACCTGCCACCTATTTTCTAAGGATCTGTATCCCTCTGCTCCTTGCCCATTCATGTCTCTGTCTAGATACATCTTAAATGACGCTATCGATCCCACCCCTACTGCCTCCACTGGCGATGCATTCGAGGCGCCCACCACCCTGTGTAAAGAACTTTCCATGTATATCTCCCTCAAACCTTTCCCCCCTCACTTTGAACTCGTGACCCTGAGTAATTAAGTCTTCCCCTCTGGGAAAATAATTCTTACTATCCACCCCTGTTTACACCCCTCATGGTTTTTAGGCCTCAATCAGGACCCCCCCCTCAACCTCCTTATTTCCAATGAAAATAATCCTAATCTACTCAATCTCTCCTTATAGCTCGCGCTCTCCATAACAGGCAACATCCTGGTGAACCTCCTCTGCACTCTCTCCAAAAGTATCCACATCCTTTTGGAAATCTGGCGACCGGAATTGTACGCAGTATTCCAAATGCACCAAACCAAAATCTTATATAACTTTAACATGACCTGCCAGCTCTTTTACTCAATCCGTCCAATGATGGAAAGCATGTTGTATACTGCCTTGACCACTCTACTGACATGCGTTGCCACCTTCAGAGAACAATAAACCTGAACACAGATCTCTCTGTACATCAATTTCCCCCAGGACCTTTCCATTTACTGTATAGCTCGCTCTTGAATTGCATCTTCCAAAATGCATCACCTTGCATTTGTCTGGATTGAACTCCATCTGCCATTTCTCTTCCCAACACTCCAATCTACATTCTGCTGTATTGTCTGACAGTCCCCTTCACTATCTGATATTCCATCAATCTGAGTGCCATCTGCAAACTTGCTAATGAGGCACCCGACACCTTCACCTTTCAACCTCCTGTGCTCCAGTGAAAAAAGTCCCAGCCTACCCACCAATAGGTATGAATTCTGTCTGGGTCCCAATGTCGAGTCAGCCTGACATTTTTGATAGAAAAGCTCTGCATTTAAATTACGTTCTTGAGAAAGTTACTGAAAACAGGTTCTGGGATTAACATACCAAAGAACAGAACCCCATTCTAAAAGATGAAAGATTTAATCTAAATTGTTTAATGTATCACATCTCCATGAACTGGACTCTGTTGGCTATAAATAGTCTAATCATGATCTTATTCCCCACAACCACCTGAAGCAGCAGCAGCAGCACTTCAGAGTGCCAGAGATCCGGGTTCAATTCCCACCTCGGGCAACTGTCAGTGTGGAGTTTGCACATTTTCCCAGTGTCTGCGTGAGTTTCCTCCCACAGTCCAAACATGTGCAGGTTAGGTGAAGTGGCCATGCTAATTTGCCTGTAGTGTTAGGTGAAGGGGTAAATGTTGGGGAATGGGTCTGGGTGGGTTGCTCTTCGAAGGGTCGGTTTGGGCTGAAGGGCCTGTTTCCACACTAAGTAATAAAATCTAAAATAAATCTAATCGCTCCGAAAGCTAGGGCTTCCAAACAAACCACGTTATGGCAGCAGCGGGAGGTGTGCATTATATTCACTAAAAACAGTTAAGCAGTTAGATAACACGTTCGAGTGGGAAGTGTGTATAACATGATCTCACAACTCCTATACTCAATGCTATGAGCAATGAAGGAAAGCAAACCAAACGCCGCCTTCACTACTCTGTCCACCTGAGACTCCAGCACTCCAAGGTCTCTTTATTCTGCAACACTCCCCTTAACTGTGTCAGTCCTGCCTGGATCGCTTGACCAAAATGCAAATCTCTGATTTCTCTAAATTAAACTCCAACTGACACTCCTCGGTTCATCAGCCGATCCCATAAATTCCAATTTATAGTGAACTCTTTCCTCTCTTATTCCCTGGAAGCTAAAAATCTCCATCCCACACTCACTCCCTCCATTTTCACTTTGCTTATAGCAGAAGAATGTAACTGAGAAACTTATCAGCCACGATTGAATGGAATGAGCAGACCTGGTGGCCTAATTTCTGCTCCTATGTCTTGTGGTCTCTTGCTGTCCTGGACACCGAGAGAGAGAATTGGGACCAGCATTGAACCGATCATGACTGGATATGGATCTACCTACATCTAGGTGGATGGGCTGGAACTTTTTCACTGGCGCATAGGAGGTGGAGATGTGACCTTATCAAGGTTTATAAAATCATGAGGGGAGAGATGAGGTGAACGACAGGTGTCCTTCCCCTAGGGTTGGGGTTTAAAGATTAGGGAGCAAATTTTGATGGTGACAGGAGAAAGATTTTAAAAAGACTTGAAGGGCACAATTTTTTTTATACAAACTGGTGCACATGCGGACTAAATGTCTAGAGGAAGTGATGGATGCAGGTACAGTAACGACGTTTAAAAGACATTTGGATAAGTTCATGAATATGAAAGGTTTAGAGGGATATGGGCCAAAACACTGGCAGGTGGGACTGGTTTAGTTTGAGAACATAGTCAGCATGGACTAGTTGGACTGAAGGGTCTGTATCTGTGCTGCATGGCCCATACTAATCTTAAAACCATTTTCTTGCCTTCCCCATAAAGATTCACATAAAAATCAGATGAACTCAGCCTTGAATATATTCAATGACCCCCTAACTGAAGGAAGACATCCCCACTTCTGAACTTAATTCCTCTTGCTAATACACCACTTGCCTTGCTCATTGCCTGCTGCACCTGTCTGACAACTGGCACAGAAGGACACTGATGCCCCTCTGAACATCCACGCATCATTCCTGATGAAGGGCTCGTGCCCAAAACTTCGACTGTCCTACTGCTCAGATGCTGCTTGACCTGCTGTGCTTTGCCAATTGTGGTCTTCTCTACATCGGGGAAAGCAAGCGTAAACTTGGGGAACTGAGCATCCCAGCTGGGTCCGCAGAGGCTGAGCGGACTTCCCATTTTAATGCCCCTTCCCACTCCCCTTCTGACATGACTATCTTTGGCTTCCTCCATTACCACAACAAACCAAACCACAAATTGGAGGAACAAAACCTCATCTTCTGTCTGAGCAGTCAACAGCCCGGAGGACTCAACACTGAGTTCTCCAGACCCACAGCAGTGTGGTTGGGGGTAAACGGCGCAAGGATTCCACCAAACAGTGAGGGGGTAAACGGCGCAAGGATTCCACCAAACAGTGAGGGGGTAAACGGCGCAAGGATTCCACCAAACAGTGAGGGGGTAAACGGCGCAAGGATTCCACCAAACAGTGAGGGGGTAAACGGCGCAAGGATTCCACCAAACAGTGAGGGGGTAAACGGCGCAAGGATTCCACCAAACAGTGAGGGGGTAAACGGCGCAAGGATTCCACCAAACAGTGAGGGGGTAAACGGCGCAAGGATTCCACCAAACAGTGAGGGGGTAAACGGCGCAAGGATTCCACCAAACAGTGAGGGGGTAAACGGCGCAAGGATTCCACCAAACAGTGAGGGGGTAAACGGCGCAAGGATTCCACCAAACAGTGAGGGGGTAAACGGCGCAAGGATTCCACCAAACAGTGAGGGGGTAAACGGCGCAAGGATTCCACCAAACAGTGAGGGGGTAAACGGCGCAAGGATTCCACCAAACAGTGAGGGGGTAAACGGCGCAAGGATTCCACCAAACAGTGAGGGGGTAAACGGCGCAAGGATTCCACCAAACAGTGAGGGGGTAAACGGCGCAAGGATTCCACCAAACAGTGAGGGGGTAAACGGCGCAAGGATTCCACCAAACAGTGAGGGGGTAAACGGCGCAAGGATTCCACCAAACAGTGAGGGGGTAAACGGCGCAAGGATTCCACCAAACAGTGAGGGGGTAAACGGCGCAAGGATTCCACCAAACAGTGAGGGGGTAAACGGCGCAAGGATTCCACCAAACAGTGAGGGGGTAAACGGCGCAAGGATTCCACCAAACAGTGAGGGGGTAAACGGCGCAAGGATTCCACCAAACAGTGAGGGGGTAAACGGCGCAAGGATTCCACCAAACAGTGAGGGGGTAAACGGCGCAAGGATTCCACCAAACAGTGAGGGGGTAAACGGCGCAAGGATTCCACCAAACAGTGAGGGGGTAAACGGCGCAAGGATTCCACCAAACAGTGAGGGGGTAAACGGCGCAAGGATTCAACCAAACAGTGAGGGGGTAAACGGCGCAAGGATTCCACCAAACAGTGAGGGGGTAAACGGCGCAAGGATTCAACCAAACAGTGAGGGGGTAAACGGCGCAAGGATTCAACCAAACAGTGAGGGGGTAAACGGCGCAAGGATTCAACCAAACAGTGAGGGGGTAAACAGCGAGGGGGTAAACAGCGCAAGGATTAAACACACAGTGAGGGGGAAACAGCACAAGGATTAAACAGACAGTGACGGGGAAACAGCACAAGGATTAAACAGACAGTGAGAGGTAAACAGCGCAAGGATTAAACCAAACAGTTAGGGGGTAAACAGCGCAAGGATTAAACCAAACAGTGAGGGGGTAAACAGCGCAAGGATTAAACACACAGTGAGGGGGAAACAGCACAAGGATTAAACAGACAGTGAGGGGTAAACAGCGCAAGGATTAAACCAAACAGTGAGGGGGTAAACAGCGCAAGGATTAAACCAAACAGTGAGGGGGTAAACGGCGAGGGGGTAAACAGCGCAAGGATTAAACACACAGTGAGGGGGAAACAGCACAAGGATTAAACAGACAGTGACGGGGAAACAGCACAAGGATTAAACAGACAGTGAGAGGTAAACAGCGCAAGGATTAAACCAAACAGTTAGGGGGTAAACAGCGCAAGGATTAAACCAAACAGTGAGGGGGTAAACAGCGCAAGGATTAAACCAAACAGTGAGGGGGTAAACAGCACAAGGATTCAACCAAACAGTGAGGGGGTAAACAGCGAGGGGGTAAACAGCGCAAGGATTCAACCAAACAGTGAGGGGGTAAACGGCGCAAGGATTAAACCAAACAGTGAGGGGGTAAACAGCGAGGGGGTAAACAGCGCAAGGATTAAACCAAACAGTGAGGGGGAAACAGCACAAGGATTGAACACAGTGAGGGGGAAACAGCACAAGGATTAAACCAAACAGTGAGGGGGAAACAGCACAAGGATTAAAGCAAACAGTGAGGGGGAAACAGCACAAGGATTAAACCAAACAGTGAGGGGGAAACAGCACAAGGATTAAACCAAACAGTGAGGGGGAAACAGCACAAGGATTAAACACACAGTGAGGGGTAAACAGCACAAGGATTAAACACACAGTGAGGGGGAAACAGCACAAGGATTAAACACACAGTGAGGGGGAAACAGCACAAGGATTAAACCAAACAGTGAGGGGGAAACAGCACAAGGATTAAAGCAAACAGTGAGGGGGAAACAGCACAAGGATTAAAGCAAACAGTGAGGGGGAAACAGCACAAGGATTAAACCAAACAGTGAGGGGGAAACAGCACAAGGATTAAAGCAAACAGTGAGGGGGAAACAGCACAAGGATTAAAGCAAACAGTGAGGGGGAAACAGCACAAGGATTAAAGCAAACAGTGAGGGGGAAACAGCACAAGGATTAAACCAAACAGTGAGGGGGAAACAGCACAAGGATTAAACCAAACAGTGAGGGGGAAACAGCACAAGGATTAAAGCAAACAGTGAGGGGCAAACAGCACAAGGATTAAACCAAACAGTGAGGGGGTAAACAGCGCAAGGATGAAACACACAGTGAGGGGGTAAACAGCGAGGGGGTAAACAGCGCAAGGATTCAACCAAACAGTGAGGGGGTAAACGGCGCAAGGATTAAACCAAACAGTAAGGGGGTAAACAGCGAGGGGGTAAACAGCGCAAGGATTAAACCAAACAGTGAGGGGGTAAACAGCGCAAGGATTAAACACACAGTGAGGGGGAAACAGCACAAGGATTGAACACAGTGAGGGGGAAACAGCACAAGGATTAAACACACAGTGAGGGGTAAACAGCACAAGGATTAAACCAAACAGTGAGGGGGAAACAGCACAAGGATTAAACCAAACAGTGAGGGGGAAACAGCACAAGGATTAAACACACAGTGAGGGGTAAACAGCACAAGGATTAAACCAAACAGTGAGGGGGAAACAGCACAAGGATTAAACCAAACAGTGAGGGGGAAACAGCACAAGGATTAAACCAAACAGTGAGGGGGAAACAGCACAAGGATTAAACCAAACAGTGAGGGGGAAACAGCACAAGGATTAAACCAAACAGTGAGGGGGAAACAGCACAAGGATTAAACACACAGTGAGGGGTAAACAGCACAAGGATTAAACACACAGTGAGGGGTAAACAGCACAAGGATTAAACCAAACAGTGAGGGGGAAACAGCACAAGGATTAAACCAAACAGTGAGGGGGAAACAGCACAAGGATTAAACACACAGTGAGGGGTAAACAGCACAAGGATTAAACCAAACAGTGAGGGGGAAACAGCACAAGGATTAAACCAAACAGTGAGGGGGAAACAGCACAAGGATTAAACACACAGTGAGGGGTAAACAGCACAAGGATTAAACACACAGTGAGGGGGAAACAGCACAAGGATTAAACACACAGTGAGGGGGAAACAGCACAAGGATTAAACCAAACAGTGAGGGGGAAACAGCACAAGGATTAAAGCAAACAGTGAGGGGGAAACAGCACAAGGATTAAAGCAAACAGTGAGGGGGAAACAGCACAAGGATTAAACCAAACAGTGAGGGGGAAACAGCACAAGGATTAAAGCAAACAGTGAGGGGCAAACAGCACAAGGATTAAACCAAACAGTGAGGGGGTAAACAGCGCAAGGATGAAACACACAGTGAGGGGGTAAACAGCGAGGGGGTAAACAGCGCAAGGATTCAACCAAACAGTGAGGGGGTAAACGGCGCAAGGATTAAACCAAACAGTAAGGGGGTAAACAGCGAGGGGGTAAACAGCGCAAGGATTAAACCAAACAGTGAGGGGGTAAACAGCGCAAGGATTAAACACACAGTGAGGGGTAAACAGCACAAGGATTAAACCAAACAGTGAGGGGGAAACAGCACAAGGATTAAACCAAACAGTGAGGGGGAAACAGCACAAGGATTAAACACACAGTGAGGGGTAAACAGCACAAGGATTAAACCAAACAGTGAGGGGGAAACAGCACAAGGATTAAACCAAACAGTGAGGGGGAAACAGCACAAGGATTAAACCAAACAGTGAGGGGGAAACAGCACAAGGATTAAACCAAACAGTGAGGGGGAAACAGCACAAGGATTAAACCAAACAGTGAGGGGGAAACAGCACAAGGATTAAACCAAACAGTGAGGGGGAAACAGCACAAGGATTAAACCAAACAGTGAGGGGGAAACAGCACAAGGATTAAACACACAGTGAGGGGTAAACAGCACAAGGATTAAACACACAGTGAGGGGTAAACAGCACAAGGATTAAACCAAACAGTGAGGGGGAAACAGCACAAGGATTAAACCAAACAGTGAGGGGGAAACAGCACAAGGATTAAACACACAGTGAGGGGTAAACAGCACAAGGATTAAACCAAACAGTGAGGGGGAAACAGCACAAGGATTAAACCAAACAGTGAGGGGGAAACAGCACAAGGATTAAACACACAGTGAGGGGTAAACAGCACAAGGATTAAACACACAGTGAGGGGGAAACAGCACAAGGATTAAACACACAGTGAGGGGGAAACAGCACAAGGATTAAACCAAACAGTGAGGGGGAAACAGCACAAGGATTAAAGCAAACAGTGAGGGGGAAACAGCACAAGGATTAAACCAAACAGTGAGGGGGAAACAGCACAAGGATTAAACCAAACAGTGAGGGGGAAACAGCACAAGGATTAAACACACAGTGAGGGGGAAACAGCACAAGCGCCAGTAAAAGCAGATGGAAAGTGAGTGTAAAATGTCACTATGACAGGACAGGCCCCACATTCCTTCCCCTCCGACCCCCCCACAACCTGCCTCACCTTTCACCTCCCGGGCCCAGTACCTTCCAGGTGGCCCCATAGTTGACACAGGGGCCGCCCCACGACCAGTAGAACTCCACCACCCAGGCGGCCGACGAGTTCCCAAGCAGGCCCTTAACCCCATCCGCCTCCAGAATGCTCACCGGATCCTGCCTGCTGTACAGCCGGCCGGTGTGGCCGTGACACAGCAGCTGCGCCAGGAAGGCGGCGGTGCCCAGTGACGGGTGTCTGCCCCGGGCCGCACGGCGCCATTTTCCTAACGGCCGCCCTCCCGCCGCTTCCCCGCTCGAGCGACTTCTCCTCCCAACCGCCTTCGCCCCCGCGTGACGTCTGCACGGGGGGGATGGGCGGGGCCGGGGGAGCCTCACCGTCACCAAGCAACAGCCACCTCGCGCTACAACTGCTCATTCACAAAAACAAACTCTCCTGTCTCGCTCTGCAGCTGCAGGGGGGACACTGCCACGTTTCCAGGAGCCCTGTCTACATTGGGAAAGCTCACGGCTCAATTTAAACAGAGATTCCCACATCTAACGGAACGGCGTCATATCTAAAGGGGGCAATCTGCATTTTAAAGGGACATGGACATTTTAACGGGCTACTTCTGCAAATAAGAGGTTTAAATAGACGAGATTACATTTCAAAGGGATATGGGCACATTCAAATGGGCACATTCATATGTAAAGTGACGCAGTTATATCTAAATGAATCTACATTTCGAAGAGACGTTGCCCTATTTATAAGTAGAGACAATAGGTGTGAATTCTGTCTGTGTCCCAATGTTGAGTCAGACTGACATTTTTCTTAGAAAAGCTCTGCATTTAAATTACATTCTTGAGAAGGTAAGTTATAGATTCGGGTGTAGGTTAGGGAGAATTGGCCGTGCTAAGTTACCCATAGTGACCAGGGATGTACAGGTTAGGGTGGCTTGGCCATGGGGAATACGCAGTAAGGGGTTGGGTATGGTTGGGATACTGTTCAGAGGGCCAGAGAGGAATAGATGGGCTGAATGGTCTGCTTCCACATTGTTGGGATTGTATGACCCTCCCCATAAAGGAGCATTTTATCGACATCTATCCTGTCAAGCCCCTTTCAGAATTCTACTGGTTTCAGTAAAGGTATGCAGCACAGAAACAGACACTTTGGTCCAATTCGTCCAGGCCGACCAGGATTCCAAACTAAACCAGTCCCACTTGCCTGCATTTGGCCCATATCCCACTAAACCTTTGTATTCATCTACCCATCCAAATGCTGTTTAAACGTTGTAAATGTACCAGCAACTACCACATCATCAGTAAGTTCATTCCACATACAAAGCCACCCTCTTTCAAAATGTTGCCCCTCCGGTTCCTTTTAAATCTCTCTCCTCACCTTAAGTAATATGCCAACTTTCCTCATGCCTGAAGAAGGGCTAATGCCCGAAACGTCGATTCTCCTGTTCCCTAGATGCTGCCTGACCTGCTGCGCTTTTCCAGCAACACATTTCCATCTCTGATCTCCAGCATCTGCAGACCTCACTTTCTCCTTAAGTAATATGCCCCCAAGTTTTGAGTTCGCCAACGCTAAGCAAGAGCCCTTTGCTATTCAGCTTACCTCCACTCCTCATTTTATCAATCTCAATGATGTCAACCCCTCACTTCCTCTCCTCCAGTGAATAAAGTCCCAGCCTCTCCTTATAACTCAAACCCTCCAGTCCTGGCAACTTCCTGGTAAATCTTTACCGAACCCTCTGTGATAAGAATACTTCCGATTACAGGGCCATCAGAACTGTACACAGTACTCTGAAAGTGGCCTCACCAACATCCTGTACAACCTCAACATGATGTCCCAACCCCTGTACTCAATGGTGTGAAAATGAATGCTATGCTGCTAAATGCCTTCTTAACTACCCTGTCTATCAGTGATGCAACTTCTAACAAACTATGTACCTGAACACCACTCCCCCATGTCTGTCTGTTCTATAACATGACCCAGGGCCCTACCATTATCTGTACAAGTCCTGCCCTTTCTTGTTTTAGCAAAATGCAACCCCTTGCTTGTATTAATACCTCTCTCACACATGCTCCCCCTCAGACAGACACACACACACACACCCCCAATACTCTCTCAGGCTTATACTCCATCACACTCACACTTTACCAAGCATGTACACACTCTCATGCACAAACTCACATGCACCCACACACAATTCTATGGGGTGAATTTGTATTGGCAGAATTATATTTGCAGATGTATTCAATTTTGCTCAAAAAGCACACAATTTCCAGGCAGTCAATCCATGTAATATTTTATGAATTTGGAAATAGAACCAGTCTGACTCAAGATTGGAATACTGTCAGACTCAATTCTCAGGAAGAAAGTGAGGACTGCAGATGCTGGAGATCAGAGCTGAAAAGGTGTTGCTGGAAAAGCGCAGCAGGTCAGGCAGCATCCAAGTAGCAGTAGAATCGACGTTTCGGGCATGAGCCCTTCTTCAGCCCTTTCCTGAAGAAGGGCTCATTCCCGAAACATCAATTCTCCTGCTCCTTGGATGCTGCCTGACCTGCTGTGCTTTTCCAGCAACACATTTTCAGACTCAATTCTCACACCTTTAAATGCATTGTCTGAGCTGAGATGTCATCTTTTTTATAAAACCTTAAGTCATCTCAAGAATGTGACTTAAAAGATGTTCTGGCAGTTACACATTAATGAACCAAAACCTTCACCCATTCGAAGAGATGAAAGACTTGACAGCAATCTAGGCTTGTTCAATATATTCCATCAGTTGCATGATACTGATCTTTTGATATACATTCTGTGTCTTAAAATGCGGCTCCACAGCTACCCGATGAAGGAGCAGCACTCAGAAAGCTAGTGCTTCCAAATAAACCTGTTGGACAACAACCTGGTATTGGGTGATTTCTTTTTAACTTTATCAACCCAGACTAATACCGACACCTCCACATCATTTCTAGTGAACACAGCCCACACCTCCTGGTGCTGTCAGTAAACTTTACAATGCTGATGAAACAACACAGTACCTGAAAGATTTACAATTTCTCACGATACTAGCTTCTCATTCACTGCTCCATCTGATACATGACATTGGAAACTCAGTGCAGGAGGCTGAAACGAAGGAGCAGCTTTAAACTAAAAACGTCTTGGAGCTCAAAGCTTTCAATGAGAGTCTGAGCCCGGCGGTAAGTTCAGGTAACCTTTATTGTGACTCAACTTAGTTACATCTTCAGATTCCCCCCTGCAAAAAGGCATAGACAAAGTAGCTGCTTTTTAAACAGCTCAAGATCAAAGCCTACACACACCCCACTGTCTTTACTATTGGGCAGCACCAGGTTGTAATTGGATCCTTGTTACAGCCATAATCCGGAGGAAGTATTGCCTCACTCAGCAATTTCAACCCATACCCTGTAACCTGGTAAGTTTCTCCCTGCTCATTTGCCAGTGGGGAGAGGGCAGTGTAGAGTCAACCAGACTGCTGTGGGTCTGGAGTCATGTGTAGGCCAGACCGAGTGAAGGATGCAGATGGAACGACTGAATGAATACTCTCCCACAATGGCGGTTCCCTTTCCTAACAAGGGAGAGAGTGAATCAGATGGGGGCTTTCTCCCCCGCATCACACATTCCCTCTGCAATCTGTCGTGGTGGGATTCAAACCCGGCAGTCCCCGGAACCGGATTGATAGTCCAATCGATAATGGCACTTGACCGTCACTCCTTCAATCCCCCTGCGATGGCACGTGAACTCGCTGGTGCTTCCGCAGGTGGGAGGAGCGGGCGAAGCCCTTCCCGCACTGAGAGCAGGTGAACGGCCTCTCCCCGGTGTGGATCCGCTGGTGCCTCAGCAGGGTGAAAGATGTGCTGAAGGCCTTCCCGCACTCGGGGCAGCTGAAGGGCCTCTCCCCCGTGTGGACCTGCTGGTGGGTCAGCAGGGGGGAGACCCGAGTAAAGGCCTTCCCACACTCTGGGCAGCTGAAGAGCCTCTCCCCCGTGTGGATCCGCTGGTGGGTCTGGAGGCTGGAGTAACTGCTGAAGGCCTTCCAGCACTCAGAGCAGCTGAAGGGCCTCTCCCCCATGTGGACCCGCCGGTGGGCCAACAGGGCAGAGAAAAACATGAAGGCCTTCCCACAATCGGGACAGCTGAAGGGCCTTTCCCCTGTGTGGACCCGCCGGTGGGCCAACAGGGCAGAGAAAAACATGAAGGCCTTCCCACAATCGGGACAGCTGAAGGGCTTTCCCCTGTGTGGACCCGCTGGTGGGAGGAATGTCTGAAGGCCTTCCCACAGACAGGGCAGGGGAATGGCCTCTCCCCGGTGTGACTGCGCCGATGAGTCTCCAGGGCAGACGGGAAACGGAAGCCTTTCCCACAGTCGCCACACTTCCACGGTTTCTCCACGGGGCGGGATTCCTCGGGTTTCTCCATGGATGAAGCTTCAGCCACACACAATCGAATTTCCAGCCCCTTCCTGTCGTGAATTCCTTTTTCCAGGTCGTATAGCTGCTACACGCTCCACGCACAGTGCGCTGCAACAGTGGGGTCTCTCGTCCAGTCCCAGTGATGCTGAAAACATACTCACTCAGTCAGGAACCAAAAAGCTTTGATCCCTCTCACAGAAATCAGTCGAAAATCGTTGCGGTCCTGGTGGACTGAGTGAGTGTCAGACATTGGCGGCGAAGTGAGGATCGCAAATGCTGGAGAGTCAGTCGAAAAATGTGGCACTGGAAAAGCACAGGGATGTCAGACAGCATCCGAGGAGCAGGAGGGTCAATATTTTGGGCATAAGCCCTTCATCTGTTGATTGAGAAACTTCCGCCATCAGATCTTCATATACGCTGTAAAAAGAGATTACAAAAGCCATCACTGTCAATGCAGGGTGGAAATTCTGAACAAGCAATTCTACTTTTGTGGAATATTCTTTTCTTTTATTATTCCACAAAATTGAAAGCACCATCCCACGCTCTCTCCCCCTCTGTTCTCACTCCGCTCTAACTAATTCCCCTGAAGGTGCTGATTCAGGATCTTACAGGGGCAGAAAAAGCAAAAACATCAAGACTGACATCTCTCTGAATTTTGGATACCTCCACCTGAAAGTTAATATCTTTCACAACACTGGGATCCTGCTGAGAGTGAGCAGGTCTGATTTTGGGAAGCAAACACAATGTGTGTCAATTCAGGATGAAGCTGCCACACAGCTTCTTGAGGAACAACCAGACACAAAATGGTTAACGTCCCTGGGAAGGGGAAGCAAAATGAGACATCAAGGTCTTAACACTGACACCAGAGAGAAATTGAATATACTGACATGGCAAACATTAGTGGAAAGCCAGAGTCATAGAGGTATACAGTACAGAAACAGACCCTTCGGTCCAACTCGTCTGTACCGACCAGATATCGTAAATCAATCTGGAACCGTTTGCTCACACGTGGCCCATAGCTGGGGTCATCCCCACCCCCCTGTCCTGAGACCTTGATGCCTCCAAGCTGACCTTCAAAGGTTCAGTTTTTCCCTCCATTCTTTCCCGGTTGTCTTTTGTAAGTGTTGAAAACTTTCCCAATCCTCTGAGTATAGGATTTGGGAAGTTGTGTTGTCGCAGTACAGGACATTGGTTAGGCCACATTTGGAACATTGAGCACAATTCTGGTTTCCTTCCTATCAGTAAGATGTTGTGAAACTTGAAAGGGCTCAGAAACATTTACAAGGATATTGCCAGGGTTGGAGGATTTGAGCTAAAGGGAGGCTAGGGCTGTTTTCCCTGGAGCGTTGGAGGCTAAGGGGTGACCTTTTAAAGGTTCATAAAATCATGAAGGGCATGGATAGGATAAATAGGCAAAATCTTTTCCCTGCGGTGGGGGGAAGGGGAGGTCCAGAACAAGAGGGCATAGGTGTAAGGTGAGGGGGGAAAGAAACAAAAGAGATCTGAGGGGCAACCTTTTCACACAGAGGGTAGTAAATGTATAGAATGAGCTGCAGGAGGAAGTGGTGGAGGCTGGTACAATTGCAACATTTAAAAGGCATCCGGATGGGTATATGAATGGGAAGGGTTTGGAGGGATATGGGCTAGGTGCTGGCAGATGGGACTAGATTGCGATGGGATATCTGGTCGGCATGGACAAGTTGGACCGAAGGGTCTGTTTCTATGTTGTATATCTCTATGACTAGTTGGACTTAAGGGTCTGTTTCTGTGCTGTATGACTCTGGAACTGTTCTGTACTGGTCTTAAAATCATGTTCTTGCCTTCCCCCACAAACATTCACTTCTTTGTTGTTCAAAAATCAGATGAACTCAGCCTTGAATATATTCAATGACACCCTAACTGCAGGAAGGCATCCCCACTTCTGAACTCAATTCCTCTTGCTCATATACCACTTGCCTTGCTGATTGCTTGCTGCACCTGTCTGACAACTGGCAGTGACTGGTGTAGGAGGACGCTGGGGCTCCTTTGTCCATCCACACATCATTCCTGATGAAGGGCTCATGCCCAAAAAGCCAACTGTCCTGCTCCTCAGATGCTGCCTAACCTACTGCTCTTCCAGTACCACACTTTTTGACCCTGATCTCCAGCATCTGCAGTTCTCACTTTCTCCACATCCAATTACATCTCCATTTAAACAATGCACTTCCTTTCTACTTTTTTTCCCACAGCAAAGACTATAACTTCATATTGTGGTACTGCATTTGCCATGTGTTTGCCAGTTGTGGTCTTCTCTATATCGGGGAGAGCGAGCGCAAACTTGGGGAATGGTTCACTGAGCATCATATCTGGGTCCACAGAGCCGACCAGAGTTCCCAGTCACCACCCATTTCAATTCCCCTTCCCACCCCCTTTCTGACATTACCATCTTTGGCCTCCTCTATTGCCACAACGAATCAAACAGCAAACTGGAGGGACAACATCTTAATAGAGAAGGAAGTAAGCAATAAATAATAGACCCCTACAGAGTGCTGAGGAAAAAAGGGACCTTACTGTCCAAGTTCAGAGATCCCCAAAGGTATCAGTACAAGTAAAACGGGGAATGAGGAAGGCAGCTGGATGGGTATGTGAATAGGTGGGGTTTAAAGGGATATGGGCCAAGTGCTGGTAAATAAGATAGATTAATTTCAGATATCTAGTCAGCATGGATGAGATGGACTGTTTCTGTGCTGTACAGCTCTATGGCCATCCACTTCATTTTGAAATGTTTGCACTACCACTTGGAACATCCTGTTAGGGTTCAGAGAGTGCCAGGTCCTAACATTTCCTTCCTCATGTCTCCTATGTATTTTAAATCAATAATAACATTTGTATGTTCCTGGGTTAGTACTTTAAATACACAGACACATACAAGAAAATCAGAGTTTCTACTCAGTAGAGACAGTGATGATTTATTTCAACTTGCTAACAGGGTATCAGAAGGGGAGGATCTGCAGACAGAAATCTTGGAAGAAATTCCATAACAAGATCTGACAGGGTCACTCAATATCATTGGGGGGTTGAATCTGGAAAGAGAAATCCATTCGACCTGCTTCAAAGAGGAACTACCAGTGAACTGAGCTTTAACTGGTTACACAGAATGAGTGTGTGTGCCCCAGTGAGCTGACAATGGGAAGGAGCTTTAACCAGTTACACAGACAGAGAGGGGCTGGGGCATTTATTTTACCCCTGGAGCATCAGAGCCTGAGGGGTGACCGTAGAGAGGTTTATAAAATCATGAGGGGCATAGATAGGGCAAATAGCCTAGGTCTTTTCCCCCCAGGATGGGGGAGTCGAAAACTAGAAGGCATAGGTTTAAGGTGAGAAGGGAAAGATTTGAAAGGGACCTAAGGGACAACTTTTCATG
The DNA here is from genome assembly GCF_037043375.1 of Chiloscyllium plagiosum. Lineage (NCBI taxonomy): Eukaryota > Metazoa > Chordata > Chondrichthyes > Orectolobiformes > Hemiscylliidae > Chiloscyllium > Chiloscyllium plagiosum. Next base: position 4,402,731 of record NW_028270165.1, on the reverse strand, counting down.
CAGAGGGTTGTGCATGTATGGAATGAACTGCCAGAGGAAGTGGTGGAGGTGGGTACAATTGCAATGTTTAAGAGGCATTTGGTTGGGTATATGAATAGGAAGGGTTTGGAGGGATATGGCCTGGGTGCTGCCAGGGGGAATTAGATTGGATTGGAATATCTGGTCGGCATGGATGAGTTGGACCGAAGGGTCTGTTTCTGTGCTGGTTCTGGGTTATGCTAATCCCTGTGGCCTTATTCCAGATGCGATCCATATCTGCAGGCAAGACACGACTGACTCCAGTGTCTCTCTGGTCACCGCCTCCATACCCCTTGGAACGATTCGGCTCCCTTCTCAGTCCACTTTCACCACATGACCGAAGCAATGATTGGTTATGTTCTTGCTCTAACTAATGTTATGCGTGCCTTTCACTCCCAGGAGCGTGCGGCCTACAGCGATGTTCCCTCCCTTTCAGCCTCGTCACGGGTAGAGCCTGGTTCGTTGGTGCTCGTCAAGAACTGGACTGGCAAAGGTCTCCAACCTTTTGGGTTTTTGAATTTTGCTGTTGTTCTAATGTTAATCTTATTACAGATACTTGAACTAAGAGGAGGGACATGTGGGGGATCGCTTATCTCCTCACCTTTCTGATCACGTACAACATCCTGATGGGGAAAGCCACTAACTATGGATGCGACCAGGAATGATCAGAGATTATCCACCACCCATGCTGAGGAGATGTCGTCCAGTGCACCGGACCAGACGCTTTTGACGTGTGGAACGTGATGAAGATTGATTATTGCAATGGACTCTTACATCAGAAAGACCAGGTGGTCCATCTGGACAGTAGAAATCAGTGGGAGTTACCATGTCGTTACCATGTTTTTTTGATTTTACCTGCAGACGCAAGCCTAGTCAGGATAAAAATGATCAACTCAGGAACACTATCCCATTTTGCAGGATGGGCCGACTCGAGAAAAGGGAAGCCTGATCGGGGAAACTCCTCAATCCACAAACAACTTATTTATACAGGCCCACAGAACGCTCTTCACCCCAGAGGCAGTAGTATGTTACTCCTCTCTATCGGGAGATGACTTACTTGCCCCGTCCCCAGTCCCCGATTCCATTCTATTCGTCAGACTTCCTACTGCCGATCCTGCGAAGAGAAATATCACTTTCCAATACCTCCGGTCTGTGTATACAAACAACTGGTGTAACACTGGCTGGGGTACAGCAGGCCTTATGCGGCACATGGACCTGGAACGGAACCCTTCCCTTGCGCATTTATAGGCCTTTTCTCTTTTCAGAATCTGATACTGTCACCAAGACCATGTACAATAGAGCTAAGGGAGAGCCCAATGTGAACAGCATTCTGAGGACCATTGTCTCCCATACAGTGCGAGTGCTCGAGTCACTTGGCCCATTTTTTTTTTAACAGAGCTCAAGCACCTCCTCTTGCAAAACGTCGACCCTTTCCTCCTGTCGACCTGACCAGACCCCCTGCTGTAACATTTCAGTAACCTATTTTGACAAACTCTCCCTAATATACACCAAACCAGACTATTATTTCTTCAGCTAAGGTAAAGCTACCAACTTCCTTGTCCTGGATGGCAAAGATGTCCCTCATAAGGTCACTATCGGAGCCCTTGTTCCCACAACAGTACCTTGTCCTGGCCAGTGGACAAGTTGATGAAACCTACATCTGAGGAGGATGCAGAGGTCAGTCTCAGCCAACCTTGCTCCAACTGGAAGGATCCCAAGGGACTGGGTGACAATACAGGGCACCCGATAGCCTGGAGAATCCAGAGTACCCTGAGGTTGGAAGGATCGGCAGGGGTGACAAGTCAACAGAACCGCAATTCCCTCTTTTACGGCCTGACCTTTTGAGGAAATAAGACTAAAGAGGCTTTGAAACAGAGTAAACTGGGATTATCAGACCTGTGTCTTTACTCTGTGCAGAATCGGTAAGCCTTAGACTATATACTTGCCCAGGAGGGTGAGGTCTGCACCATTGTCCAAGATAAATGCACTATGGGCATTCCCAATCTCACTGGCAATTTTAACTAAGATACAAGAAGAGATCCAGGCATTCCTTGACAGAATGACTGAAGGGACTAGGTGGGGAAACTGCAGATCGGGCTGATGGTACAATTGGCTTATCAATTTAGCTATGTCTGTTTGTCAGTATTGGTATTGTTAGGTATTTAATTGCTAGGCTTATGAGGTCCCTTAGTGATATAGATTTGCCCCAGAAGATGCTCCTTTTACGATCTGATGGCTCACCCACACGTGTCGATGGCGATGATAAATATGACCAGATAAGCTGCGAAGATGGTGGTGCCACTCTACAGGATGTTGATGGCTGGACCACCTTGAAGGGCATTCGTTTGGACTAGCCTTCTCTTTCAGTGATCGCGGTGCAATCAAAGGGAGGAATGAGGGTGTGGGCATCTGGGTGATAAAGTCTATAGCCTTAAAACTTGTCTTTAAACATTCAGACTAAAATGTAATGCTGAATTATTGAATACATTTACTGCACTAGAAAATAAACCAACAGGAAGGCTCAGAAAGAGGAGAGAACTTAAAGATAGGGACACCTGGGCTCACCAAGCGATAACAGGATGCTGTGAGGCAATTAAGAACGTTTGCCTCAGCATCGGTGAATCTGTGTGAACAGGACACCAAGTGGCAACATTCACAGCCGTTCCCTTGTGAAATTAATGATAGTCTTTGAATCTGACCCTGAAACAAGACTCGGTACTATCCATAGCTGTGTAATTAATGGGTGGAGCTTGTCCATTATAATAGATTCTTACTACCCCTTGCAAGTGGGGCATTCACAAAATAAATCTTTGCAGTCTTGAGAGTTCAAAAGGACACGAGAGAGAGAGACCGTTTTATTGCTGAGGCTGTTGAATCCCGTAGAAAATTAACTCTTAGTGCTTATTTGCTATGGATTGAATTGAATTGTATTTTGGGACTTTATGATGAAAGGTTTTTATTCCAGGTTTCCAAAGAGTATGATCTCCAGGGCAAACCAAGAGAGAGGCTTTACAGGTCTGAGTTCTCAAAGGATTCCCTGGGCCACCTCAAATCTCCACTTTAACATGGGAGGTAGGACAAAATGGCTTCTGCTTGGCTAACTCGGTGGGACTGAGTCAGGCAGATACTCACGACTCAGAACAAACAAGAAACCACAGCCTGATATAAATCCAGTGAAAAAAACTGCAAATGCAGAAGTAACAAATGTGAACCTAACCATCAATCGCAGAAGTAACGGTTTAATCCTAACCACCAGACAGGACAAATACAATTCCAAGAACAGGTTGTCTCCAAGAAATTATGATAGATTAGATTATATTCTCTACAGTTTGGAAACAGACCCTTTGGCCCAACCAGTCCACACTGACCCTCCGAAGAGTAACCCACCCAGAACCATTTTTCGTCTGACTAATGCACCTAACACCATGGGCAAGTTAGCATGGCCAATCCACCTGACCTGCACATCTTTGGACTGTGGGAGGAAACCGGAGCACCCGGAGGAAACCCACGCAGACACGTGGAGAATGTGCAAACTCCACACAGATGGTCACCCAAGGCTGGAATCGAACCTGGGACCCTGGGGCTGTGAGGCAGTAGTGCTAACCACTGAGCCATCGTGCCGCCCTAGGCTAAGTCAAAAATGCATGAGGACCTTGCGGGATCCGATTGGTTGTTACTATGTGATCATGCTCAATGTCTGACTCTAAACAATGTACATAAGTTCTATACAAATTCTGTAAAAGTTAGCGGATTCTTTTGGCACTCTAGGAGTACTCATCGGTGGCCCAGTGATTAGCGCTGCTGCCTCACAGCACCAGGGGTCCCAGGTTCAATTCCAGCCTCCGGGGGCTGGCTGTGTGGAGTTTGCACATTCTCCCCATGTCTGCATGGGTTTCCTCCAGGTGCTCTGGTTTCCTCCCACAATCCAAAGATGTACAGTTTGGTGAATTGGCCATGCTAAATTGCCCATAATGTTAGGTGCATTAGTTAGAGGGAGATGGGTCTGGGTGAGCTACTCTTCAGAGGGTCGGTGTGGACTGGTTGGGCCGAAGGGCCTGTTTCCACAATGTTGGGAATCTAATCTAATCCTTCTGGGCTGATCAGAGTCTACTGACCCGGCTGTATCAAAGAATAAACTATTGCTTGTATGATTGACAAAAGAGTCATTTCCAGGTGTGTTTATTGACCAATCCCAGAAATCCGAATCCGGACAGCAGTCCAGATCATCAGAACAACCAGATAGGAAACGGTTAATGTCCCCAGAATGTGGGGAGCAAAATAAGACACCAAGGCGTTAACACCAACACCAGGGAGAACCTGAACATACAGACGTGACAAACATTTGTGGCAAGCCAGAATCACAAATGTACAGCACAGAAACAGTCCCTTCAGTCCATGCTGACCAGATATCCTAAATCAATCTAGTCCCATTTGCCAGCACTTGGCCCATGTCCCTCTAAATGTTTCCCAACATATACCCATCCAGATACCTTTTAAAGGTTGTAATTGTACCAGTCACCACTTCCTCTGGCAGCTCATTCTTTACACACACCACCCTCTGTATATAGGAGTTGCCCCTGAGGTTTCTTTTAAATCTCAGCCTCACCCTAAACCTATGAGCAATCCCAGATCAAAGATCTTGTCTATTTACCCTCACCATGCCCCACATTATTTTATACAAGGTTGTAGGGTCTCCCCTGTGGGATATAGGTAAAGCAGTGTTACTTCTGCAACCATAATTGCTTCTGCAAAGTAAAAGAACTAACGCCAGGGTATAATTGTTTCAGGGAGAAAGTGAGGTCTGCAGATGCTGGAGATCAAAGTTGAAACTTTATTGCTGGAACAGCACAGCAGGTCAGACAGCATCCAGGGAACAGGAGATTCGACGTTTCGGGCACAGGCCCTTCTTCAGGAATTCCTGAAGAAGGGCCTGTGCCCGAAACGTCGAATCTCCTGTTCCCTGGATGCTGCCTGACCTGCTGTGCTGTTCCAGCAATAAAGTTTCAACTATAATTGTTTCAGCCAAGAGTGGAGTTAACAAGAATGAAAGCTATGTGAAGGAAATATATAATTGCTTTTGTATTAGCTAAAATGTGCATACATGAAATGTGCCTGCAAACAATGGAAGATGTTACAGACAAACAGATAAGGTGCTGTGAGGGGAGGGGGTGTGGGTTAAGCTAGATATGCTCGTACAAACAGTTATAAGCATCTGTTTCCTGCTTCTGCAAAAACAAAAAACACACAATCAAGGAGGTCAGAAGGCTCAGTGTCGGCGAAAAATGGGAGGAAATGTTGCTTTCGCAAACACGGAAGCAGCTGGCAGTGAAAGAGGATATACGTTAACACTTTATTCACGCACAAGGCCGGATAAGGCAAGAAATAGATAAGAGTAATGGGCGCCACCGGGAAAGAATGGAGGGACAAACCGATCTTTTGAGGGTCTGCTCCCTCCCTGGATTCACTCCAGTTGCTACAAGTGACCAATTTCCCCTCCTCCCATCTCTGTCTCCCTCCCAGGATGAAGAGTCGTCCAGAGGGCGGGAGATTCACTTTGAAACTGACAGGGCCACTTCCTTGCTGTGACGTCACAAAGGAACTAGGGGCGGGCCGAGGAAAAGTGACGGTACAGAGCGCGGGGCGAGTCCTTCAGCGGGCCGCCTCACTGCGCATGCGCTGCCCCAGCAGCAGACGGGGAGGACAACTCACTTTCCAAAACCCCTCCCGTCAGAGAATCCCCAGAGTGTGGAAGCAGGCCACTCGGCCTCACCGACCCTCCCAAGGGTCACCAACCCACACCCATTCCCCTACATTTAACCCTGAGTTATGCACCTTACCTGCATATTATGCCTAATTTAGCATGGCCGATCCACCCTAACCTGCACATCCCTGGGCACTATGGGTAGTTTAGCATGGCCAATCCACCCTAACCTGCACATCCCTGGGCACTATGGGTAATTCAGCATGGCCAATCGACTTTAGATTAGGTACTGGAAAAGCACAGCAGTTCAGGCAGCAACCGAGGAGCAGAACAATCGATATTTCGGGCAAAAGCCCTTCATCAGCAATAGAGGCAGTGTGCCTGCAGGGTGGTGAGATAAATGAGAGGGAGAGGGGGGTGGGTGGAAAGTAATATAGAGTACAATAGGTGAATAGGGGTAGGGATGAAGGTGATAGGTCAGACAGGACGGTGGAGTGGCCTGTTCGGATCCGAACTCTGCTTGGTTAAAGGTGGTCCAGAGTCCGTGTAGGATGAGTTGGTTACAGAGGCAGGCACTGAGGAAGCAAATGTGGCTGTGGTAGCGAGTCTGTTTCAGGACATGGTTGAAGAGCTTCAGGGCAGAGGAAATGACCTGGGAGTTGCAGTGGGAGAGGGACTCCCTGAGATTCTTGTAGAGAGAGGAGGAAAACTTCTTCAAGGCAGGCATCCTTGCAAGAGGATTCACTGTAGGGTTAAAATCAACTCGGTAAAAACAAGGACTGCAGATACTAGAAACCAGATTCTAGAATCACACAACTCCAGGTTGTAGTCCAACAAGCTTCTTTGGAAGCAGTAACTTTTGGAGTGCTGCCTCTTCATCAGGTGGTTGTGGAGGATAAGATCCTAAGACACAATTTAGAGCAAAACATTCCAGTGTCCTGCCACTGAAATGGTATATTGAACAAACCTGGATTGTTAAGTCTTCCACCTTTCCAAATAGGTTGCAGGTCTCATTACAATGTAAATCCCAGAATTTCTTGTTGTCACCTTTGAGATAACAAGGTTTTATAGCAAAAGCTCAGCTCAGCTCAGCTCAGCTTAAAGGTGTGAGGTCAGAGTCTGCCTGTATCCCAAACTTGAGTCAGACTGGTTCTATTTCCAAAGTCAAATTTACAAACTATTACATGTATTGACTGCCTGCAGATTTTTGCTTTAAAAAATGCACATAGAATGTATCTGCAAATATACATCCCCACACACACACACACAAACAAGTTTGTTGGGTGAATTTATACTTGCAGAATTATCTTACTTTGCTCAAAAACTGCATGAATCCATGTAAGATTCTGTAAATCAGTTTAACCATTGGGCCACAGACAGTCGCACACAGGGGAGCTCACACCTTCAATACATTATCTGGACTGACGCAACACCAATTGGTAAAGTTCACTTGAGGATTTAACTATTTTAAAAGGTTTTGTGATTTACATTTGAAAGAACTGAATCTATCATGGTCATTCGAACAGATGAGAGACTTAACAAACAATCCAGGTCTTTTTCAATATATAATTTCAGTTACATCACACTATAAACTGTTGCGATAAATTCTGTGTCTTACAATTTTATATTCCACAATCTCCTGATGAAGGAGCTGCACTCCGAAAGCTACTGCTTCCAATTAAACTTGTTGGACAGAATTCCTCAAGTAGGGCACCATAAGAGTCCTGGGAGACCCCTATTTCTTGTTTACTTCATAATGAACAAACATTAAGCACGATCGCCTATTTATTTCTAATTTTGTTTCATTTTTCTTGTTTTATTCCCTGCGATGATGTGGGAGAATTGTTAGATTTGGGTCAGCCATTTGGTCACATATTAAAGCCTGGAAACCATTTTGAATCTCAGCTTAGTGCCTGCTTGCTAAAGCTTGTGTTTCCCAGGCTCAGCGGAGACGGTTGGCCTTGCAGCTGTACTGCTTCCCGATAAACAAATTCTTTCCTGACATGGGGCTTTAATTCCATCCCCCACAGTTGGCGAGTCAGGCAGTTAATTCCCTGGTCCTCTCAGGTCACCAGCCGATATCCTTTGAGAGATGAAATATAGAGGGTGGTTGCTGCTTTTGTTGTGTCCAAAATAAAGAGGAAAGCTGGCCAGGAACAAAAGTGCTATTAGAAATGTTGATACAATTCTCACTAAACAGCCACAAGATACTAGTGAGAGGACTCAACAGGGTCCTGGCGTCTGGATGTAATACTGCTGAGAGCACTTGTGCTTTACAAAGTTAATAAAAATCAATTTGCTTACCCCAGGGTTTTGAGAGGTGAAACCCTATTTGATAAGCCCTGGACCCACACTGAGGTCCGTGGCATGCTTCAAGATGCCCCCAATCTGTTCGAGTGCCCAACATTAGTTTTAATTGGCGAGTAGAAATCTGAAGTATAATTGCTCGCTTCAGGATGTCCAGACTTGAGTGAATTTGGCATACAGGACACATTGGGCAACCATTAAAGACTCCGTTGTATTTCCCCGGGTTGTAGACTCATGCAGAGACACAAACAACTTGTGTTGAAAACAGTGTTTGATTTGCAAATGGAACAGCTGAGAGGGATTTAGAGTTTGCACACTTGGTTAAGCAGCAATGTGTCACAGCCAGGATTTATGAGGCTCAACTCCCTAACTTGGGCTGTTCTGGAATGTGAGTGCCTCATTAGCCTTGGAAGGAAGGAAGGACTAAACAAAAGCTGACAAACTGAGATATGAAGAAAGTTGGAAAATGTTACAGAGAGACACACACAGGCAGAAGTTTGCAGGAAAGTTAACACTTCATAATCTGGTTTCAATGCACATTAGCCTGGGTATGGTACTGATATCACAGGGGCCTCAAGGGTAATCCCTCAATACTCAAACCAAAATGTGGGTGACCTCTGCCGGACTGGATTGTGTTCATTCTGCCTATTTCAGTTGATGATGGTCATTATTGTTAACACTCACAAACCTGGTGGTACCCAGATTTTCAGAAAGCAGCTAGGAAAAGATCTGAAGCGTGTTTAATTTGTAAACAAACAAGATGCATACTCTAAGAGGGATGCCCTGTGTTTGTTCACCACCTCCTTGCCTGGTCGGCCTTTTTTAATTGTCTACAGCTTGCTTATATAGAATCACCTCGTGTACATTGTTATGAATATTGTCTAATAAGAGTAGATGTATTTAGTAGATGAATCAAAACCACCTCAATGACTGAAACAGCTGACACTGGATTGTTGGACAAATGGGAAATATTTGCATCAGTTAACCAAAACAATTCAAAGTTTACAGTCACGGATACGTCAAGTCGAAGAATTAGGAGCGGGGCATATTGGAGCCTGCTTCCTCGGGCAGAGAATTCCGCAGATACACTACTCTCTGGGAAAAGCAGCAGCCCTCACTTCCTCCTCCTCATCTCTGTCCTAAACCTACTCCCCCAAAGCTTGAGGCCTAGTCCCAGCCAAGAGCAGAAATGACTGGATAGGGTGGGGCTTCATCCTCTCAGTGCAATGAATTCCCACTTTAGACGAAAATCCCGGATATACTCACTTAGTTGCTTGCTGTCTCACAAATGAAAGATTTCATTGTAACTTCTTCCGGTCCCAGTAAGGGCAAAACATCTTTGAAAGCTGCTCTGAAAACCCAGTCTTCAGAACCACATTTCTGTTTTCACCGAAGACAGTTAGAGTCATACACCACACAAACAGATCCTTCAGCCCAACTCGTCTCTGCCAACCATATATCCGAAATCAATCTGTTCCATTTGCCAGCATGTGGCCCATATTCCTTAAAACCCTTCCTATTCATATACCCATCTAGATGCAGAGGGATGTGGGCCAAATGTTAGCAAATGGGACAAGATTAATTTTGGATATCTGGTCGGCATGGACGAGTTGTACCAAAGGGTCTGTTTCCGTGCTATATGACTCTAATCTTCTTCGGTGAAAGCAGAGGTGTGATTGTGAAGGCTGGAGTTTCAGAGCAGCTTTCAAAGATGTTTTGCCCTTAATGGGAGCAGAAGAAGTTACAATGAAGTTGCATTTGTGAGAAAGCAACTGAGTGAGTAACTACATCCGGGATTTTGATGGAAGGTGGGAATTTGTTGCACTGTGGGGATGAAGCCCTACCCTATCCAGTCATTTCTGCTGCTGGATGAGACCAGGCCTCAAGATTTGGAGGAGCAGATTTAGGACCGAGATGAGGAGGAACTGCTTTTCCCAGAGAGTAGTGAATTTATGGAATTATCTGCCCATAGAAGCAGTAGAGGCATTTTCACTCAGAGAGACCTTGGAGTGCAGGTTCATAGTTCCTTGAAAGTGTAGTCACATGTCAATAGGATAGTGAAGATGGCGTTTGGTATGCTTTCTTTTATTGGTCAGAGTATTGAGTACAGGAGTCATGTTGTGGCTGCACAGGACATTGGTTAGGCCACTGTTGGAATATTGCGTGCAATTCTGGTCTCCTTCATGTCGGAAAGATGTTGTGAAACTTGAAAGGGTTCAGAAAAGATGTACAAGGATGTTGCCAGGGTTGGAAGATTTGAGCTATAAGGAGACACTGAACACGCTGGCGCTGTTTTCCCTGGAGTGTCAGAGGCTGAAGGGTGACCGTATAGTGGTTTATAAAATCATAAAGGGGCATGGATAGGATAAATAGACAAAATCTTTTCGCTGGGGTGGGGGAGTCCAGAACTAGAGGGCATAGGTTTAGGGTGAGAAAGGAAAGATATGAAAGAGACCAAAGGGGCAACTTTTTCACAAAGGCTGGTGTGTGTATGGAATGATCTGCCAGAGGAAGTTGTGGAGACTGGTGCAATTGCAACATTTAAGAGGCATTTGGATGGGTATATGAATAGGAAGGGTTTGGAGAGATATCATTTGGGTGCTGGCAGGTGGGACAAGATTGGGTTGGGATATCTGGTCGGCATGGGACGGGTTGGACCAAAGGGTCTGTTTCCATGCTGTACATCACTATGATTCTAAACTCAATACACAGTTGAATGGGTATTTGCAATGGTAGGGGAATGGAAGGGTAGTTGGGACAATGCAGGGAGGAGGAGCTGAGTTGATGGATAGATCAGCCCTGATCTTAATGAATGGTGGAGCAGGCTGGATGGGCCAAATGGCCTATTCCTGCTTCTATTACTATGAAACTATAACCCTGCATTTCCCATGGCTAACCCACCTAACCTGCATATCCCTGGACATGCTGGGCAATTTAGCCTGGCCAATCCAAATCAAGGCCAGTGAGCAATGTAGTGATGTGGAAAATGAACATCAGAGAACGATAGAAAGGGACAAGGGGAGTAAATGTACCAGCAGTCAAAACTGGATTTTAAAGGTCACAAGAATTGAAACTAAAAACAGTGTGTCTGAATGTGTGCTGCATTGTAACAAAAGTGAATGAATTGACTGCACACATTGAAGAGAATAATTATGATCGGAGACTCCTTACAGAGACATGGCTTCAGGATGACAAGGATTGGATCCTGAATATCGAGGGGATAGTCAGATGGGAAGTGAGGTAAAGGTGGAGGGTTGGCACTGCTAATCAAAGCACTGACCACAGGGTAGTCTGGTGTCCGCTCTGATTTCAGGTCCTGATTTCTCTATCCTCTGTTGATCTCCCTGTTTCCCTATTACACCTTCTGGAACAATAAAACATTCAGTCAATCAAGCCCCAACCCACAATCTCCCAAGCCTGTCAACCACCCAGGCACAGAGTGTAGTCATAACAGGGAATTAAACAAGAAAAATGAAACAAAATTAGAAATAAATAGGTGCTTATGCTTAGTGTTTGTTCATTCGGAAGTAAACTAGAAATAGGGCTCTCCCAGGATTCTCATGGTGCCCGACTTGGGGAATTTTGTCTCCCTTCCATCTAACTATTAGCACCCAGCTATGATTTACAACAATATTTACACCAACAGAAATAAAGCATCTGTTATCAAATAGGCAGAGATATACTGATGTAGATTTTTTTTTCTCTTTCATGCAAACACACACACGTCCATGGGAGTGAATTTGTATGTGCAGGTTCGGTGGGGGGGGGGGGGGGGGGGGGGGAGGGGGGGGGTTGGCTATGCCAAATTACCCATAGTGCCCAGGGATGTGCAGGTTAGGGGGGAATTGGCCATGCCAAATTACCCATAGTGCCCAGGGATGTGCAGGTTAGGGGGGAATTGGCCATGCCAAATTACCCATAGTGCCCAGGGATGTGCAGGTTAGGGGGGAATTGGCCATGCCAAATTACCCATAGTGCCCAGGGGTGTGCAGGTTGGGGGGGATTTGAAAACTTTCCCAGTTCTGAGTATTGGAGTTGGAAGGTTACGTTGTGCACTCTCCAGGACATTTGTTTGGCTACTTTTGGAGTATTGTGTGCATTTTTGTCTCTCTGCTAGAGGAAGGATGTTGTGAAACCTGAAAAGATTCAGATAAGATTGACAAGGATGTTGTCAGGGTTTGAGCTGAACAGAGTGGAGCTGTTTTCTGTCGAGCGCCAAAGGCTGAGGGTGACCCTACAAACGTTTATAAAATCATGAGAGGCATGGATAGGGTAAATAGACAAGGTCTTTTCCCTGGATGGGTTATAGGTTCAGGGTGAGGGTGAGATTTAAAAGGAACCTAATGGGCAACTCCTATATTCAGAGGGTGCTGTATGTAATGAATGAGCTGCCAGAGGAAATGGTGATGGATGGTACAATTACAGCAATTAAATGGCATCTGGATGGGTATATGAATAGAAAGGGTTTAGAGGACATAGGCCAAGTGCTGACAAATGGGACTGGATTAATTTAGAATATCTGGTTGGTACTGATGAGTTGGACCAAAGGGTCTGATTCTGTGCTGTACATCTCTATGACTCTGGCTTTCCACTAACATTTGCCACGTCAATAGGTTCACTTTCTCTCTAATGTCGGTGTTAATGCCTTGATGTCTCATTTTGCTCGCACCTTCCTGGGGATGTTAACCATTTCGTGTCTGGTTCTTCCTCAAGAAGCTGCATTCCCGATTCACCCTGAATTGACACACTTTTTATTGCTTCCCAAAATCAGACCTGCTCACTCTCAGCAGTATCACAGTGTTGTGAAAGATATTCACTTCCAGGTGGAATTATCCAAAATGCAGAGAGATGTCAGTCTTGATGTTTTTGCTTTTCTGTAAGATCCTGAATCAGCACCTTCAGGAGAATTAGTTAGAGCGGAGTGAGAACAGAGGGGGAAGAGAGTGTGGGATGGTGCTTTCAATTTTGTGGAATAACAGAACACAAGAATATTCCATAGAAAGTAAAATTGCCTGTTCAGAATTTCTACCCTGCACTGACAGTGATGAGCTTTGTAATCTCTCTTTACAGAGTATTTGAAGATCTGAAGACGGAAGTTTCAAAATCAACAGATAAAGGCCTGATGCCTGAAACGTTGACTCTCCTGCTCCTCGGATGCTGCCTGACCTGCTGTGCTTTTCCAGCGCCGCACTTTTCGACTCTGACTCTCCAGCGTCTGCAGTCCTTATTTTGACGTCAATGTCTGACAGTCACTCAATCCATCGGTACCGCAATAATTTTCAACTATGAGTCTGTGAGAAGGAGCAAAGCTTTTTGGTTCCTGTTTGAGTAGGTTTTCAGCATCAGTGGGACTGGATGAGAGACCCTACTGTTGCAGCGCACTGAGTGTGGAGCCTGAAACAGTTATATGGCCTGGGAAGAGGAATTCAGGGTGGGGAGGGGTTCCACACGCGTTTGTGAGCGGCTGAAGCTTCAGCCATGGAGAAACCCGTGGAATCCCGCCTCGTGGAGAAACCATGGAAGTGTGGCACCTGAAGGCTTCCGTTTCCTATCTGCCTCGGGCGGATTCCTCGGATTGGGATTTTTGCAAATGGTGCAGGGACTGCATCTGGCTTGGCCCCACCCATTACCCAGAAACCTTACCCCACCCCTCGTTCCATTGTTGATGTCACTGCGCAGAACTGGTCTTGAGGTTCAGAGTGAAACCCCCTCTCTCTGCGTAACTCTTTATCCTGTGGGGGGGGGGGGGGGGCGGAAGTAAATGAACTTTTGTATCTCTTTGCCCCAGGTTTGGGGGTAGGGGGGAGTCCAGAACTAGAGGGCATAGATTTAGGGTGGGGGGAGTGGAAGATTTGTGAGGGACCTAAGGGGCAACCTTTTCACGCAGAGAGTGGTGAGTTTATGGAATGAGCTGCCAGAGGAAGTGGTGAAGGCCGATATAATTATAGCATTTAAAAGGCATCTGGATGGGGATAGGAATAAGAAGGGTTTAGAGGGACATTGGCCAAATTCTGGCAAATGGGTCACTGGGATAAGTTAGAATATCTGGTTGGCTTGGACTGAAGGGTTTGTTTCCATGCTGTACAACTCTATGACTTTATTTCTACATAGTCTTGTGAAATTGGTTCTGACTATGAACAGGCCATTCACCCCTACCAACCTGTCCTGAGCTGTGGTTAAACTGCATATAATTCAGTGCAAGTTTCAGAAAGGTTTCAACAGCTCTTTTAAAAAATTTAACATGCTTTCAGACTTCAACTATGTTTCTGAATATATCATTTTAGGTAATCTTAATTGGAAAGATACGCGTATCTAGTGAACACGACCCACACCTCCGGGTGCTGCCAGTAAACTTTACAATGCTGATGAAATGATGCAGTACCTGCACTCACGAAAAATTTACAATTTCTAATGATACTAGCTCCTCATTCACTGCTCCATCTGATACACGACATTGGAAACTCAGTGCAGGAGGCTGCTTTAAAACAAAAATCTCTTGGAGCTCAAAACTTTCAATGAGAGTCTGAGCCTGGCAGTAAGTAAGTTCAGGTAACCTTTATTGTGACCCAACTTTGTTACAGCTTCAGATTCCACCCCCGCACCCCCCTCACCAAATAGGCGTAGAAAAAGTTGCTGTTTTTTTTTTAAAATAAGCAGCTCAAGGTCAAAGCGCACACACTGCCACCCCCCTCCACCTCTCTCCTTTCTTTTGGTCAGCACCAAGTTGTCCCTTTGTAATTGGGTCCTTGCTACAGCCGTAACCCATAGGAAATACTGCCTCACTCACCAATTTCAACCCATACCTTGTCTCCAACTAAGTTTCTCTCCACGCATTTGCCAGTGGGGGGAGGGCAGTGGAGAGTCGACCAGACTGTTGTAGGTCTGGAGTCACATGTAGGCCAGACCGGGTAAAAGGAGATAGCTGGAATGACTGAGTGAATTCTCTCCCACAACGACAGTTTCCTTCCCTAAAAAGGACGTGAGTGAATCAGATTGGGGATTCACCACCCCCAACCCCCGAAAATGGTTTCACCGTTAGATTCTGAACTCCAGAACTGTACTCAGTGTTCTAAAAGTGGCCTTACCAACAATTTCAAAATGATGTCCCAACTCCAACATTCAACAGTGTGAACAATGAAGGCAAGTGGGCTAAACAACTCTTAACCACTTTGACTACCAGTGATGCAAATTCAAAGACCTATGTACCCGAACCACACCCCCATGTCTTTGTTCTACAACATAACCCAGGGCCCTGCCAGTAACTGCTACAAATCCTCCCCCTTTTTTTAAGCAAAATGCAATTCCTCAATTTTATCTATACCTCTTTCGTACACAGACACACTCCACCCAACACTCTCACAGGCGTATACTCCATCACACTCATACATTACCAAGCATGCACACAGGCAAACATATACTCTTAGGCAAACTCTCACACACAAAGTCACATGCGCACACACACACACACACACACTCTCTGATGCATGCACAGACGCACACAGGTCTATGGGGTAAATTTGCATTTGCAGATACATTCAATTTTGATCAAAAAAGCACACAATCTGCAGGCAGTCAATCCATGTAATATTTTATAAATTCCTACTTTGGAAATGGAACCAGTCTGATTCAAGAATGAAATATAGACAGAGTCAAACCTCACATCTTTCATATACTGAGCTGAGATGTCACTGATTTCTATAAAACCTTAAGTCATCTCAAGAATGCGACTCAAAAGTACTTCTGAGCTTTACATATTAATGAACCAAAACCCGCAACCCATTCTAGAAGATGAAAGAGTAAACCACAATCTTGATTTGTTCTATATATCCTATCAGTAGTATGACACTTTGATCGGTTGCTACATGTTCCTGCTCCATAGCTACCCGATGAAGGACCAGCACTCCGAAAGCTAGTGCTTCCAAATAAATCTGTTGGATGATATCACACAGCACCAGGTTTTTTTCACTTTATCCACTCCAGTCCAACACCGGCACTTCCACATGGTTTCCAGTGAACACAGCCCACAGCTCCTGGTGCTGCCAGGAAACTTTACAATGCCGATGACATGGCGCACTCTGCACTCCTGAAAAAATTCTAACAATACTGGCTGCTCATTCACTGCTCCATCTGATACATGACATTGGAAACTTAGTGCAGGAGGCTGAAAGAAATGAGCAGCTTTAAAACAAAAACCTCTTGGAGCTCAAAGCCTTCAATGAGAGTCTGAGCCAGGGGTTAAGTTCAGGTAACCTTTATTGTGACCCAACTTTGTTACTGCTTCAGATTCTCCCCAGCAAACAAGCAGAGAAAACATAGCAGATTTTTAAAAAAACAACTCAAGATCAAAGTGCACACAGACACCACGCCCCCCCGCCCCCCTTCTTTAATATTGGTCAGCACAGAGTCGTCTCTTTGTAATTGGATCCTTGGTACAACCATAACCCGAAGGGAGTATTGCCTCACTCAGCAATTTCAACCCGTACGCTGTATCCAAGTAAGTTCCTCCTCACCCATTTGCCACACTGCTGTGCGTCTGGAGTTACGTACAGGCCAGACCGGGTAAAGGATGCAGCTGGGACGACTGAGTGAATCAAATGGGGGTTTCTTCCACCCCCACCCCACCGACAATGGTTTCACCGTTAGATTCTGAACTCCAGATTTCTGACCAAATTCAAATTCCACCATCTGTCGCAGTGGGAACTGAACACAGGACTCCCTGCAACTGGGTTGATAGTCCAGTCGATAATGGCACTCGGCCGTCACTCCTTCAATCCCCCTGCGATGGCACGTGAACTCGCTGGTGGCTCCGGAGGTGGGAGGAGCGGGTGAAGCCCTTCCCGCATTTGGGGCAGCTGAAGGGCCTCTCCCCCGTGTGGATCCGCCGGTGGGTCAGCAGGTTGGAGGCCCGGGCAAAGCTTTTCCCACACTCGGGGCAGCTGAAGGGCCTCTCCCCCGTGTGGACTCGCCGGTGCTTAACCAGGGCAGAGGAATCGCTGAAGGCCTTCCCGCACTCGGGGCAGCTGAAGGGCTTCTGCCCCGTGTGGACCCTTTGGTGCTTCAGCAGGTCGGAGGAATCGCTGAAGCCCTTCCCGCACTCGGGGCAACTGAAGGGCCTCTCCCCGGTGTGGACACGCTGATGCTTCAGCAGGTCCGAGGAATAGCAGAAGGCCTTCCCACATTCAGGGCAGCTGAAGGGCTTCTCCCCCGTGTGGACCCGCTGGTGTGTACGCAAGTTGCCCACCTGACTGAATCCCTTCCCGCACTCGGGGCAGGAGAACGGCCTCTCCCCAGTGTGGATCCGTCGGTGGGTCAGCAGGATGGACACCTGTGTAAAGGTCTTCCCGCACTCAGGGCAGCTGAAGGGCCTCTCCCCTGTGTGGACCCGCCGGTGCTTCAGCAGGATGGAGGAATTGCTAAAGATCTTCCCGCACTCAGTGCAGGGGAACAGCCTCTCCCCTGTGTGGACCTGCTGGTGGGCCTGCAGGGCGGAGGAATTGCTGAAGGCCTTCCAGCACTCAGGGCAGGAGAACGGCCTCTCTCCGGTGTGACTGCGCCGATGAATCTCCAGGGCAGACGGGGCACGGAAGCCTTTCCCACAGTCACCACACTTCCATGGTTTCTCCACAGTGCGGGATTTCTCAGGTTTCTCCATGGCTGAAGCTTCAGCCACGCACAAACACGTCGTGAATTCCTCTTTCCAGGCCGTATAGCTGCTACACGCTCCTCATTCAGTGCGCTGCAACAGTTGGGTCTCTCATCCAGTTCCACGGATGCTGAAAACATACTCAAATGGGAACCAAAAAGCTTTCCTCCTTCTCACAGACTCATAGTTGAAAACCGTTGTGGTCCCGATGGACTGAGTGACTGTCAGACATTGACATCAAAGTGAAGACTGTAGACGCTGGACAGTCAGTGTTGAAAAGTGCAGCGCTGGAAAAGCACAGCAGGTCAGGCAGCATCCGAGGAGCAGGAAAGTCAACTTTTCGGGCATAAGCCCTTCAACTATTGATCTTGAAACTCCCGTCTTTGAATCTTCAAATACTCTGTCAAAAGAAAGAGATTACAAAGGTCATCACTGTCACTGCAGGGTAGAAATTCTGAACAAGCAATTCTACCTTCTACGGAATACTTTTTTTTATTCCACAAAACTGAAAGCACCATCTCACTCCGCTCTAACTAATTCTCCTGAAGGATCTTCCAGGGGCTGAAAAGCAAAAACGTCAAGACTGACATCTCTCTGCATTTTGGATAATTCCACCTGGAAGTGAATAGCTTTCACAACACTGGGATCCTGCTGAGAGTGAGCAGGTCTGATTTGGGGAAGCAAAAAAAAAAGTGCCAATTCAGGGTGAACCTGCAATCAGCTTCTTGAGGAAGAACCAGACACAAAATGGTTAATGACCCGGGAAGGGCGGAGCAAAATGAGACAGAGGTATTAACACCGACACCAGAGAAAAACTGAACATACAGATGTGGCAAACATCATTTGAAAGCCAGGGTCATAGAGACATACAGCACAGAAACACCCTTTGGTCCAACACGCCTGTACCAAACAGTACAAAGAGATCTGGGTGTTCTTGTACACCAGCCAATGAAGGTAAGCATGCAGGTACAGCAGGTAGTGAAGGCGGCTAATAGCATGCTGGCCTTCATAACAAGAGGGATTGAGTATAGAAGCAAAGAGGTTCTTCTGCAGCTGTACAGGGCCCTGGAGAGACCACACCTGGAGTATTGTGTGCAGTTCTGGTCTCCAAATTTGAGCAAAGACATTCTGGCTATTGAGGGAGTGTAGCATAGGTTCACGAGGTCAATTCCTGGAATGGCGGGACTCCCTTACGCTGAAAGACTGGAGCGACTGGGCTTGTATACCCTTGAGTTTAGAAGACTGAGAGGGGATCTGATTGAGACATAAGATTATTAAAGGATTGGACACTCTGGAGACAGGAAACATGCTTCCGCTGATGGGTGAGTGCCGAACCAGAGGACACAGCTTAAAAATACAGGATAGACCATTTAGGATAGAGATGAGGAGAAACTTCTTCACCCAGAGAGTGGTGGCTGTGTGGAATGTTCTGCCCCAGAGTGCAGTGGAGGTCCAGTCTCTGGATTCATTTAAGAAAAAGTTGGATAGAGCTCTCAAGGACAGTGGAATCAAGGGTTATGGAGATAAGGCAGAAACAGGATACTGATTAAGGATGATCAGCAATGATCATATTGAATGGTGGTGCAGGCTTGAAGGGCAGAATGGCCTACTCCTGCACCTATTGTCTATATTCCAAATCAATCATATCCCATTTGCCAGCATTAGCCCATATTCCTTTAAACCCTTCCTATTCATATACCCATTCAGATGCCTTTTTAAATGTTGTAATTGTACCAGCCTCCACCACTTCCTCTGGAAGCTAATTCCTTACACGTACCATCCTCTGGGTGAATACATTGCCCTTTTGGTCAGTTTTACACCTGCCCCTCTCCCCCACCCTGAACCAATTACCCTCCCATTCTGGACTCCCCCACCCCAGGGAAAAGACCTTGCCTATTTACCCTATTCCACGCTCTTCATGATTTTATAAACCTCTATAAGGTCACACTTCAGCCTCCGATGCTCCGGTGAAAACAGCCCCAGACTGTTCAGCCTCTTTCTATAGCACAAATCCTCCAACCCTGGCAACATTCTAGCAAATCTTTTCTGAACCCTTTCATGTTTACAACATCCTTCCAATAGGAGGGAGACACAATATTGCAGAAGTGGCTGTGGTTCTGTTGGACAATGGCAATTTAATTCCAAAGTGAATTCCTGGTGTTCGCCCTTTTCTCTTGTCTACAAACTGAAACTAACATCAACAAGCCAATGCTTTCCTGGTCACTGCCATCTTGGAAGCACCCACATTCTGTTCCAGTGCCACAGATTATCACATTAATTCACCTCAAATTCACAGCCCATCTAAGTGTTTTTTTTTCCCTGGACCTCTCTCCCACTTCCTTTTCCTGTTTTAAGGGTACACAGACCAAGCTCAGGGCCAGGTCTCCCAGAGTGAAATGAGGAAATTCTAATTGACACAAAGGCTGCCCCAAGGTTGGAATTCTCTCCCGGAAATGACAGCGGACGGTGCCTTCACTAAGATGGCCGCCCGCGATGCCGGCCCAAAGACAACTTCCGCCTGACCTTCACAAAGATGGCCGCCGGTTGCCCGGGCAACCCGAGAGCGCCTTTGCCGGTGAAGTAAACACTGGGCCTGTGGGGCTTTTATTGGAGGCCGCAGGTCTCCCCCGAGGAGTTTATAACACCCCCCCCCCACCTCCTCCCGCGGTTTCCAATCCTACCCTGTCTCACTGTCTCCTCTCCCCGGGGTCTTGGCGCTCGGTCCTGGCGACCTCCCCGGGATGTTCCTGAGTTCTGAAGAAGGATCTCCGGACCCGAAACGCGCTGCTGGACCTGCTCAGCCTTTCCCAGCGGTTTTTGTCTTTGTCCCTTCGGCCACTGCCGCCATCCCGCTGCGGGAGCTACACTGCGCATGCGCCCACACGTATTCGGGCGGGGTCCTGATGAGTGACGTCATCGTAACTTCAGGGGGCGTGGTTGAGAGAGTCCTTCACGAATTCGGAAACAATAGGGGGCGGGGCGATAGTTTTGCCCGCCCCCAGCCCCCTGAAGGTTGGGTTTCTTTTGGGTTCGAACGTAGTTTTTTTATTCAATATTCAGCCTGTTCAGAAGTGAGTAGAATGGGTTCTTTCTTGATTATAATGTTTTATTAAAATGTCTCTTGATTAAATTTTAAAAGTATAAGTGATAAGTGCTAACTTAGCGTGGAGCACTTTTTAAGAGCAAAAAGACAGTGTAATCTTCTGGGTGTGTAGATTTTGGATGAGCAAAGATGGCCTTTGGTATAGTGATATGCCCTTCCTGTCGGAAATGGGAGATTAGGGAGAGTTTCCACATTACTGAGGATTGCCTGCAGCAAGTGTCCTTGGTCATGAATCCTATCAGGTCGACTGGATCTGTTGGAGCGACAGTTCGAGGCAATGAGGAATTTACAAGAGCTAGGGGGTGTGATAAATAGTTATAGGAAGGGAGAAAAGCTGCAGATACAGTCAGATAGATGGAGTAACACCAGGAAAGGTAGGAGAGGTAAACAGGTAGTGCAGGAATCTTCTGTGGCTATCCCTGTTTCAAACAAGTATGCTGTTTTGGAAAATGTATGGGGTGATGGACTCCCAGGGGAATGTAGCATGAACAGCCAAGTTTCTGGTATTGAGACATGCTCTAATGTAATGAGGGGTATGCTGGGGTCCAAGTGTTCGATTGTGACAGGGGACCCTCTAGTCAGATGCACAGACAGACATTTCTGCAGCCAGCAGCGAGTAATCAGAATGGTGTGTTGCCTCCCTCATGCCAGGATCAAGGATGTCTCAGAGAGGGTGCAGAATGTTCCGAAAGGGGAGAGGTACAAGCAGGTGGTCATTGTACACACTGGAACAAACGATATCGGAAGGCAAAAAGATGAGATTCTGAAGGGTCAAAGAAAATTAGGCAGGAATTGAAATAAGAAGGTCCTCAAGGGTCGTAATATCTGGGTTACTCTCGGTGCTATGAGCTAGTGAGGGTAGGAATAGGAGGATAGAGAAGATGAATGTATGACTGAGGAGCTTGTGCAGGGGAGAAGGGCTCACGTTTTTGGATTGTTGGAATCTCTTCTGGGGTAGACGTGACCTGTACAAGAAGGATGGATTGCACCTGAATTGGAAGGGGACTAATATACTGACAGGGAGATTTGCGAGAGCTGCTCAGGAGGTTTTAAACTAGTAAGGTGGGAATAGTGAGGAAAGAGATCAATCTGAGACTGGTACGATTGGGAAAAGCAGTCAAGCAGTCAGGGTAGGCAAGGACAAAGCAGAGAACAAGTTAGGATTGATAAATTAAATTGCATTTACTTCAATGCAAGAGGCCTAACATGGAATGCAGATGAAGTCAGGGCATGGGATATCATAGTAATCACAGAAACGCTGGCTCAGGGATGGAAGGGACTGGCACCTTAATGTTCCACAATACAAATGCTATAGGAAGGATAGAAAAGGGGGCAAGCGAGGTGGGGAGTGGTTTTTGATAAGGGTTGGTATTACAGTTGTATTTAAGCAGGATATTCTTGGGAATACATCCAGGAAAGGTATTTGGGTGGAACTGAGAAATAAGAAAGGGATAATCACCTTATTGGGATGGTATTATAGACCCCCCCGCCCCTAAGAGTCAGCGGGAAATTGAGAAACAGATTTGTAAGGAGATTTCAGTTATCAGTAAGAATAATATGGTGGTTATGGTGGGGGACTTTACATCTTTGCCCCCTCACACTAAACTAATGTTCTCTAGTTCTCGACTCTCCCACAACAGGAAAAGACTTTGTCTAATTTACCCTGTCCATGATTTTATAAACTTCTACAAAGTTACCCCTTAGCCTCTGATGCTCCAGAGAAATCAGCTCCATCCTCTTCAGCCTCTCCCTATAGCTCAAACTCTCCAACTCTGGCAACATCCTTTTTCATCTTTTCTGAACCCTTTCAAGTTTCACAACATCCTTCCAAAAGGAAGGAGACCAGAAAATCTACCCTCCACCACCACCCTCTGTCTTCTACCTTTGAGCAAGTCCTCCTTGTGTTCCATGAGATCTAACCTCGAACACCTTACTGAAGTCCACATAGATCACGCCCACTGCTCTATCCTCATCAATCCTCTTTGTTACTTCTTCAAAAAACTCAATCAAGTTTGTGAGACATGATTTCCCATGCACAAAGCCATGTTGACTATCCCTAATCAGTCCTTGCCTTTCCAAATGTATAAATACTGTCCCTCAGGATTCCTTCCAACAACTTGCCCACCACCGATATCAGGCTTATTGGTCTATAGTTACCTGGCTGGTCCTTACTGCCCTTCTTAAACAGTGGCACTACGTTAGCCAACCTCAGTCTTCTGGCACCTCACTTGTGCCTATCAATGATACAAATATCTCAGCAACTTCCCTCGCTTCCCAAAGAGTTCTAGGGTACACATGATCAGGTCCTGGGGATTTATGCATTTCAAGACATCCAGCACCACATCCTCTGTAATATGAACATTTTTCAAGATGTCACCATCTATTTGACAACATTCTATATCTTCCATGTCCTTCTCCACAGTAAACACTGATGCAAAATACTCGTTTAGTATCTCCCCCATCTCCTGCGGATCCACAGAAAGGCCACCTTGCTGATCTTGGAGGGGCCCTATTCTCCCTCTAGTTACCCTTTTGCCCTTAATATATTTGTAAAAACCCTTTGGATTCTCCTTCACCATATTTGCCAAAGCCATGTCTTTTTGCCCTCCAGGAGTACAGGAGTTGGGAGGTCGTGTTTCTGCTCCTCTGTCCGATGGTCTCTTGCTGTCCTGGACACAGAGTGAGAATTGGGAGCAGGAGTAGGCTATTTGGTCTTTCGTGCCTGCACCAGCATTGAACAGATCATAAATGGATATGGTTCTCCCTACATAGCGGTGCAGAGGCTGGGACTACTTTCACTTGAGCATAGGTGCCCTTAGAGGTTTATAAAATCATGAGGGGTATAGGTGAGGTGAAGATTTAAAATACATTTGGAGAAGTACATGAATAGGAAAGGTTCGGAGGGGTACGGGCCAAACACAGGCAGGTGGGACTAGTTTAGTTTGCGAATATAGTCAGCATGGACTAGTTGGGCTGAAGGGTCTGTTTCTGTGCTCGGCGAAAGTGAGAACTGCAGATGCTGGAGATCAGAGCCATGATTAGTGTGGTGCTGGAAAAGCACAGCAGGTCAGGCAGCATCCAAGGAGCAGGAAAATCAACATTTCGGGCAGGAGGGGCTCCTGCCCAAAGCGTCGATTTTCCTGCTCCTCGGATGCTGCTTGACCTGCTGTGCTTTTCCAGCACCACTCTAATCGTGTTTCTGTGCTGTCTGACTTGAACAGTTCTGTCCTCGTCTTAAAACCATTTTCTTGCCTTCCCCCATAACCATCCACTTCAGAGACCCGGGTTCAATTCCCGCCTCAGGTGACTCTGTGTGGAGTTTGCATGTTCTCCCGGTGTCTGCGTGGGTTTCCTCCCACAATCCAAAAATGTGCTGGTTAGGTGAATTGGCCATGCTAAATTGCCCATAGTGTTAGGTGAAGGGGTAAATGTAGGGGAATGGGTCTGGGTGGGTTGCGCTTCAGCGGGTCAGTGTGGACTTATTGGGCTGAAGGGCCTGTTTCCACACTGTAAGTAATCTAATCTAACTGCAGGAAGGCATCCCCACTTCTGAACTCAATTCCACTTGCTAATATACCACGATTCATTCATTCCTGAAGAAGGGCTTATGCCCGAAACGTCGATTCTCCTGTTCCCTGGATGCTGCCTGACCTGCTGCACTTTTCCAGCAACACATTTCCAGCTCTGATCTCCAGCATCTGCAGACCTCACTTTCTCCTCCTAATATACCACTTGCCTTGCTGATCGCTTGCTGCACCCGTCTGACAACTGGCAGTGACTGGTGTAGAAGGACGCTGAGACCCATTTGTCCATCCACACATCATTCTTGAAGAAGGGCTCGTGCCTGAAACATCAACTCTCTTGCTCCTCAGATGCTGCCTGACCTGCTGTGCTTTTCCAGCACCACACTTTTCGACTGATCTGCAGTCCTCACTTTCTCCACATTCCAATGTATCACCATTTAAATAATGCACCTCCTTTGGGCATTTTTTTGTATCACAACAAAGACTATAACTTCACACGGTGGTACTGCAGTTGCCATATGTTTGCCAATTGAGACACAGACCAACATTGCACAAGTATCCCCTCTCTGAATTCGCTCTTTCCTTTCAGTTTCTGCAAGTCAACAATTGAACCCCAGCATGAAAAAGAAATGGAAGCATTGGGCGAGAAAAAAGGGCCATACTCACAGATATTGAATGGAGGAAAAATGTTGCAGTCTGGGAGTAAAGTTCAATCTTCATTCAGAGAGAGAGAGGAGCAGAAGCAGAAGCTCAAGGTCCAACTTCCGCATTCCGACAATACGGCGGCTCTGATTGGCAGGAGGACCCGCCCCCTTTCGGTCCTCCAGGGCATCCTATTGGTTCTTCAAAAGAAGGTCGCGTGCCCTTTCAAGCACGTGCAGTGCTTGCTGACACCGAAGGTCATGCTCAGTATTCCCTGTGGAGATGCTACTGTTCCTGACAGATTTTAAGTGTCCAAATGCCAATAGGAGTTCAAAAGTCAATTTTTTATTCCCCCTGTGGTTCAACATTGTATTCTTTTTGCATTTTAATGGCTATTCAACTTTTGTATGTCTTTTCCCCAGGGTAGGGAGAGTTCAGAACTAGAGGGCATAGATTTAGGGTGAGACCAGAAAGATTTATGAGGGACCTCAGGGGCAACCTTTTAACACAGAGAGTGGTGTGTGTATGGAATGAGCTGCCAAAGGAAGTGGTGATGACTGGTACAATTACAACATTTAAAAGGCATCGGGATGGGTATATGAAAAGAAGAATTTATGGGGTATGGGGCAAATGCATCACTACATTAATTTAGGATATCTGGTCGGCATGAACTGAAGGGTTTGTTTCCCGCTCTGTGACTATTTTTACATAGTTGGAACCAATTTCACAAAACAAGGAATAAGCCATACACCCCTTCCAGCCTGTCCTGAGCTGTGGCCTCACTGCACATTTTTTAGTTCAAGTTTCAGAAAGATTTCAGCAGCTCTTGTAAAAAAAATTGAACATGCTTTCAGACTTCAACTATGTTTCTGAATATATCATTGTAGCTATTCTCAAATGTTTAAAATCAGCCCTTTCAGAACGTCATTTAAATACAGAGGTTTTCTGACAATAGGTGTGAATTCTGTCTGGGTCCCAATGTCGAATCAGACTGACACGCTTGTTAGAAAAGCTCTGCAGTTAAATTACATTCTGGGATTAACATATCAAAGAACAGAAGCCAATTCTAAACGATGAAATATTTAATCTAAAATTGTTTAATGAATCACATCTCCATGACACTCGACTGCTTTGACTATAAATTCTATGATCATGATCTTATTCTCCACAACCACCGAATGAAGGAGCAGCACTCTGAAAAACTTGTGCTTCCAAACAAACCTGTTGGACTATAACCTGGTGTTGAAAGATTTTTAACTTTATTCACCCCAGTCCAACACCAGCACTTCCACATCGTTTCTAGTGAACACAGCCCACACCTCCTGGTGCTGTCAGGAAACTTTACAATGCTAATGAAATAATGCAGTACCTGTACTCACAAAAAAATTACCATTTCTAACAATAATAGCTTCTCATTCACTGCTCCGTCTGATACACTACACTGGAAACGTAGTGCAGGAGGCTATAAGAAGTAAGCAGCTTTAAAACAAAAACCTCCTGGAGCTCAATAAGAGTCTTTCATTAAGAGTCTGAGCCCAGCGGTAAGTTACAGCTTCAGATCCCCCCAGCAAAAAGGTGTAGAAAAAGTAGGTTATATTTTTTAAACAGCTCAAGCTCAAAGTGCACACACTCCCTCCTTTACTATTAGTCACCACCAAGTTGTCCCTTTGTAATTGGATCCTTGGTACAGCCTTAACCTGTGGGAAGTGCTGCCTCACTCACCAATTTCAACCCATACCCTGTTTCCAAGTAATTTTCTCCCCACTCATTCTCCAGGAGGTGGGAGTGTTGAGTCAACCAGACTGCTGTGGGTCTGGAGTCATGTGTGGGCCAGACCTGCTCAAGGATGCAGCTGGGACGACTGAGTGAATTCTTTCCCACAATGACAGTTTCCTTCCCAAAAAAAAGGACGTGACTGAATCAGATGGGGGTTTCTCCACCCCCCACCTCCCGAAAGTGGTTTCATTGTTAGATTCTGAATTCCAGATTTCTGACCGAATTCCAATTCCACCATCTGCCACAGCGGGATTCAAACCCGGTAGTCCCTGGAACCGGTTTGATAGTCCAATCCAATATTGCACTCAACCGTTGTTCCTTCAATCACCCTGCGATGGCACGTGAAGCTCTTCCCTCACTCAGGGCAGCTGAAGGGCTTCTCTCTGGTGCAGACCCGCTGGTTTTTCCGCAAGTTGCCCATCTGACTGAATGCTTCCCACATACGGGGCAGGTGAATGGCCTCTCCCCAGTGTGAACCTGCTGCTATGTCAGCAGGTGGGAGGAATTGATGAAGCCCTTCCCACACTCAGGGCAGGGGAACAGCCTCTCCCCGGTGTGATTGCACCTATGAGTCTCCAGGGCAGATGGGAAACAGAAGCCTTTCCTGCAGTCGCCACACTTCCATGGTTTTTCTACGGGGCGTGATTCCTCGGGTTTCTTCATGGTGGAAGCTTCAGCCACACACAAACATGTGGAGCCCCTCCCCACCCTGACTTCCTCTTCCCAGCCCGTATAACTGTTTCAGGCTCCACTCTCAGTGCACTGCAACGACAGGGTCTATCATCCAGTCCCACTGATGCTGAAAACATACTCAAACAGGAACCAAAAAGCTTTGCTCCTTCTCACAGAATCAGAGTTGAAAACCGTTGCGGTCCCGATGGATTGAGTGACTGTCACATTGACGTCAAAGTGAGAACTTCAGACGCTGGAGAGTCAGAGTCGGAACGTGCAGTGATGGTAAAGCACAGCAGGTCAGGAGCAGGAGAGTCGACGTTTTGGGCAAAAGCCCTTCATCTGTTGATTTTGAAACTTCAGTCTTCAGATCTTCAAATACCCTGTAAAAAGGGATTTTAAAGGTCACCACTATCAGTCCAGGGTAGAAAAGAAAAGATAAAGTAAAACATAAAAGATATCTATCCCACCCATTTCCCAATCTCTATCTTTCCCCCCCCAACCTCACCCGAGTAACTAAGACACAAACCTGAGTTTGCAGAGTCTCCTCCCTCCCTGGATTCACTCCAGTTGCTACAAGTGAACAGATTTCGCCCCCCTCCCCCATCCCTCTCAGGGTGAAGAGCTGCCCAGAGGGAGGGAGTTCCACTCAAACCTGACAGGGACACTTCCCCGTCATGACGTTAAAGGCGCGAGGGGGTGGAGCAAGTCACGGGGGCGTGCAAAGGGGCGGGGCGTGTCAAGGAGGCGTGCGAAGGGGCGGAGCGGGTCAAGGGGGCGTGCAAAGGGGCGGAGCGGGTCAAGGGGGCGTGCGAAGGGGCGGAGCGAAGTCGACAACAGGTCACACCACACTGCGCCTGCTTCGGCCGGCTCTCAGGCCCGCCCGACGCTGCGCCTGCGCTGCACTGCATTGTACAGTTTGGACAAACCCGTTCTCTTCAGAGAATCCCCCAAAGTGTGGAAGCAGGCCACTCGGCCCAACGAGTCCACACCGATCCTCCGAAGGGTAACCCACCCAAACCCATTCCCCTATTGCTCTACATTTAACCCTGAGTAATGCACTTTACCTGCACATTCCTGGGCACTATGGGTAATTTAGCACGGCCAATCCACCCTAACCTGCACATTCCTGGGCACTATGGGTAATTTAGCACGGCCAATCCACCCTAACCTGCACATCCCTGGGTACTATGGGTAATTTAGCATGGTCAGTCCACCCTAACCTGGACAAAGTTAAACACCACATAACACCAGGTTATAGTCCAACAGATTGATTTGCAAGTACTTGCTTTCGGAGCACTGCTCCATCATCAGGTGATTGCGGAGTATAAGATCAGAACACACAGAATTTATGGAAAAACATGACAATGTCCTGCCACTGAAATGATATATTGAACTAACCTGGCTTGTTAAGGCTTTCATCTTTCAGAATGGGTTGCAGGTATCATTAATATGCAAATCCCAGAACTTCTTGTAAGGCACCTTCTCGAGAGAACTTAAAAGTTTTATAACAAAAGGTGACATCTCCGCTCAGACAATGCATTAAAGGTGTGAGGTCAGGGTCTGTCTGTATCCTAATCTTTAGTCAGACTGGTTCTATTATCAAAGTGGAATTTACAAAATATTACATGGATTGACTGCCTGCAGATTGTGCATTTTTTGAGCAAAATAGAATGTATTTGCAAATATAAATCTGCAAATACAAATTCATCCCCATGGACTCGTTTGTGCATGAGAGAGAGAAAAAGTCTATTTCCGTGCTGTATATTTCTATAACTATTTTGTAACAGATGGTTTATTTCTGTTGATGTAAATATTGTTGTAAATCTTAGCTGGGTACTAATAGTTAGATGGAAGGGAGAGAGAATTCCTCAAGTAGGGCACCATAAGAATCCTGGGAGAGTCCTATTTCTGGTTTACTTCCTCATGAACAAACATTAAACACGAGCACCTATTTATTTTGAATTTTGTTTCATTTTTCTTGTTTGATTCCCTGCTATGACTACACTCTGTGTCTGGGTAGTTGACAGGCTGGGAGATTGTGGGTTGGGTAAAACTGAATGTTTTACTCTTCCGGAAGGTGTAAAAGGGGGGTCAAAACTTCAGCAGAGCTGAGAACAGACTGACATCACACTCCGGGGGAACAGGGAGATCAACAGAGGACAGAGAAATCAGGACCTGAAACCTGAGCTGACACCAGACTACCCTATGATTAGTGTTTGGATTAGCAGGGCCAACCCTCTACCTTTACCTAGCTTCCCATTTGATTACCCCCTCGCTATTGAGGATCCAATCCTTGCCATCCTGAAGCCATGTCTCTGTAAGGAGTCTCAGGTCATAATTATTCCCTTCAATGTGTGCAGTCAATTCATTCACTTTTGCTACAATGCAGCAAACATTGAGAAACAATGTTTTTAGTTTCAATTTTTGTGATCTTTAAAATCCAGTTTTGATCGCTGGTATATTTACTCTCCTTGTCCCTTTCTATCATTCTCTAATGTTCATTTTCCACATCACCTCACCGCTCAGCAGGCCTGATTTGGATTGGCCATGCTAAATTGACCAGAGCGTCCAGGGATGTGCAGGTTAGGTGGGTTAGCCATGGGAAATGCAGGATTATAGTTTCATAGTAATAGAAGCAGGAATAGGCCATTTGGCCCTTCCAGCCTGCTCCACCATTCATTAAGATCATGGTTGATCTATCCATTGTCTGAGCTCCGCCTCCCTGCATTATCCCAACTACCCTTCATTCCCGTACCATGCAAACACCCATCCAACTGTGTCTTGAATATATTTAATGAAGCTGCCTCTACTGCTTCCTTGACCAGAGAATTCCATAGATTCACTACTCTCCGGGATAAGCAATTTGTCCTCATCTCTGTCCGAAATCCACTCCCCCTAACCTTGAGGCCTAGTCTCACCCACCAGCAGAAATGACTGAATACGGTAGGGCTTCATCCCAACAGTGCAATCAATTCCCACTTTCCAACAAAATCCCAGATGTCCTCACTCACTCAGTTGCTGGGTCACAAATGAAAGATTTCATTTTAACTTCTTCTGATCCCATTAAGGGCAAAATATCCTTGAAAGCTGCTCTGCAAGTCCAGTCTTCACAACCACATTTCTGCTTTCACCGAAGACGATTAGAGTCTTACAGCACAGAAACAGACCAGTCATCTCAACTTGACCAGATATCCTAAATTAATCGTGTCCCATTTGCCAGCATTTGGCCCACATCCCTCTCAACCCTTCCTATTCATGGACCCAGCCAGGTGCCTTTTAAATGATGTCACTGCACCAGCCTCCACCACTTCCTCTGGCAGCTTGTTCCATACATTCACCACCCTTTGTGTGAAGAAGTTGCCCCTCACTTCCCTTTCCCCATTCACCTTAAACCTATGCCCCTCTTAGTTCTGGACTCCCATACCCTGGGGAAAAGACCTTGGGTATTCACCCTATGCATGCCCCTTATAAACATGTTAGGTCACCACTCAGCCTCCGATGCGCCAAGAATATATCCTGGTCTATTCAGACTCTCCCTGTAGCTCAAACCCTCCTACTCTGGCAACACTTCGCAAATCTTTACCAATCCTTTTCAAAGTTTCACAACACATTTCCTGTAGCAGGGTGACCAGAACTGAACGCAGTATTCTAAAGATGGTCCAAACAATGTCCAGTACAGCCGCAACATAACCTCCCAACTCATCTACTCAATGCTTTGACCAATAAAAGAAAGCATCCCAAATGCCTTCTTCATTATCCTGTCTACCTGTGACTCCACTCTCAAGGAACTATGAACCTGCACTCCAAGGTCTCTTTGTTCTGCAACACTTCCCTTAACTATGTCAGTCCTGCCTGGATTACTTGACCAAAATGCAAACCTAACATTTCTCCAAATTCAACTCCATCTGTCATGCATTGGCCCATCAGCCCATCCGGTCAATTCTAATTTATAGTGAATTTTGTTTCCTCTCTTATTCCCTAGATGCTGAAAATCTCCATCCCACACACACTCCGTCTATTCTCACTTTGCTGATCCTAATCCCTGCTGTACCTCATCCTGAAGGGTCTGGTTCATGCTGATTAACAGGCCCATACTCGGGAGGGGGGAGGGTCTAATTGAAACATACAGAATACTGAACAGCCTGAACAGAGTGGACGTTGGGAATGTGTTTCCATTGGTTGGAGGGACTAGAACCAGTGGGAACAGCCTTAGAGTAAAGGGAAGACCTTTCAGAATGGAGGTAAGGAGAAACTTCTTCAGCCAGAGAGTGGTGAAACTTATCAGTCACGATTGAATGATGGAGCAGACCTGATTGGCTGAATGGCCTAAATTTCTGCTCTGATGTCTTATGTTCTCTTGCTGTCCTGGACAGTGAGAGAGAATTGGAAGCAGTAGGCCACCTGGTCTTACAAACCTGCACCAACATTCAATGGATTGGTTGTGATTCTGCTGACATCTAGATGAATAGGTTGGGACTTGTTCAATGGACCACAGGAGGTTGAAAGGTGACCATACAGAGGTTTATAAAATCATGAGGGGGATAGATGAGGTGACTGCCAGGTATTGGTTCAAGATTAGGCAGCAAATTTGAAGGCGAGAGGAGAAAGATTTCAAAAAGGCAGGAGGGGCACCTTTTTTTCAAACACAGAGTAGTTTGTGTGTGGAATAAATGTCCAAAGGAAGTGATGGATGCAGGTACAGTAACAATATTTAAAAGACATTTTGATAAGTACATGAATAGGAAAAGTTCAGACGGAATTGGGCCAATCTAGGTGGGACTAGTTTAGTTTGCGAATATGGTCAGCATGGACTAGTTGGGCTGAAGGGTCTGTTTCTGTGCTGTATGACCCTGTAACTGTTCTGTACTGATCTTAAAATCATTTTCTTGCCTTCCTCCATAAACATCCACTTCTTTGTTGTTCTAAAATCAGATGAGCTCAGCCTTGAACATATTCAATGATCCCCTAACTACAGAGAGACATTCTCAATTCTGAACTCAATTCCTTTTGCTAATATAACACTTGCCTTGCTGATTGCTTGCTGCACCTGTCTGACAACTGGCAGTGACTGGTGTAGGAGGACGCTGAGGCCCCTTAGGATGTTCACACATCATTCCTAATAAAGGGCTCGTGCCCAAAATGTCAACTCTGCCGCTCCTTGAATGCTACCTGACCTACTGTGCTTTTCCAGTACCACACTTTGACTCTGATCTCCACCATCTGCAGTTCTCACTTTCTTCACATCCCAATCCATCACCATTTAAACAACACACCTCCTTTCTGCTTTTATTGCCACAGAAAGGCTCTAACTTCACATTGTGGTACTGCATTTGCCATGTGTTTACCAATGGTGGTCTTCTCTACATTGGGGAGACCGAGCATAAACTTGGGGAACGGTTCGCCGAGCATCGCAGCTGGGTCCACAGAGGTCAACCGGACCCTCCCAGTCACCATCCATTTTAATTCCCCTTCCCACTCCATTCCTGACATGACCATCTTTGGCCTCCTCCGTTGCCATGCCACACCAAACCACAACTTGGAGGAACAACACCTCATCTCCCGCCTGTGCAGCCTACGGCTCGGAGAACTCAACATTGAGTTCTCCAATTTCAAATAACCTCACTTCCCATCCCCAACTCCCTTCCCAGCCCCGACCCCTCATTTCCACTCCTCCCTGCCACCAACCAGTTTCCTTCCTCCCCTTGACCAACCAGGTCGTACCCTCAGCTTGCCTTCACCTATCCCCACTTCACCACACTGCCCCTTGCACCCCCTTTATCTGCATCTCCCCCTACACTCATTCCCAGTCCTGCAGAAGGGTTACACCCGAAACGTCGACTTCTCCACCTCCTGATGCTGCCTGGCTTGCTGTGTTCTTCCAGCCTCCTGCCTGTCTATTTCGCCAGTTGAGACACAGACTCAGACCAACGTTTCCAGAGTCTGTCTCCTCCCTGGATTCACTCCCTTTGCTTTCAGTTGCTGCAAGTCAACAATTGAACACCAGAGTGAAAAAGAAATGGAAAAGGGGGCAAGAAAAAAAAAGAGTGTCGTACTCACAGATCTTGGACAGAGGAAGGAATTTACCGTCTGGGTGAAGCTCATGGTCCAACTTCCGCATTTAGACAATAGAGTAGCTCTGATTGGTAGGAGGACCTATCTCTTTCCGGTCCTCCAGGTCTCCCTATTGGGCCATCAGGAGAACGGCTTGCGCCTTTTTCTGGCGGACGGATGAACATGCGCAATGTTTTGCTGACACCGACGGGCATGCGCGCTGCGTTGCTGACACCGGCACACATGTGCAATATGCTCTTTGGGGATGTTGGTGTCAGTGACAAATTAAAAATCCAAATGCCAATAGGGGAGAAAAAAGATAAAGGCACAATTTTTTTTCCCCGTGGGTCGACATTTCATTGCTTTTGCATTTTGTCTGCTGCTCAACTTTTGTATGTATTTTCTCCTTGTTGGGAGAGAGTGTGCCCCAATGAGCTGTCTGTGGGAAGGAGCTGTAACCAGTTACACAGATGAAAAAACATTACACTATTCGCAGTAGGGAGTGACTGTCCATGTTTTCCGAATGTGATCACACTTTCAATTGTTCATCAGAAACAGGGAGCCAAAAGGTCACCAGAACTGCAGAGAAGTCGTGGAAAAGTGGGGAATGTGGGAAGGGATTCCATTCCCTATCGGTACATGAGATTCATCAGCTCAGTCGCAGTGGGGAGAGGCCGTTCTTCAAAACATTATTTCCTATTGACAAAAACACATCCACGCTGCCTGATTACCTTGAACTTATACAAGTGCCCTGTCATAACATCTTTAATCATAGCTTTGAACATTTTCCCTATGACATATGTTAAGGTAAATGGTCTGCAGTTTCCTGTTCTCAGTCACCCTTTTTGAAGAAAGGAGTTTTCCAATCTAAAGAAATCTTCCCTGAAACTAGTGAGGTTTGGAAAATTAAAACCAATGCATTAACTATTTCACGAGCTAGTTTTTCTTTAAGAGTCCATGATGAAATCTTTTGGGCACCTGAGACTTGTGAACTCATAGTTCCAACAGTTTACTCAGTACGACTTCCCTGGTAATTGTAATTGTCTTCAGTTCCTCCTTCCCTTTCAATTCCTGATTTCCAGCTAAAGTGTTACTTTTATCCTCTCTACTGAAGACAGATTCAAACTCTTTTCAATTCTCCGACCATCTCTTTATCCTCTGTTATTGAATCCCCAGACTCATTTTCTACAGAACCAACACTTACTTTGTTAACTTTAAAAAAAAAAGCTGATAAAACATTCCAATCTTTTTTTAAAATATTTTTGGCTTACTTTCTAACTCTAATTGCTGTGCTTCTGCCTGTATTATTTCTGATAATTTTCCCCAGCTCTCAACTCTCGCATCAACCTGTCTGCGTATTCTAAAGAACTGACCTTGGTTAAGTGTTGCAAAACAAACAGGGGCAAATTTTTCATCTCCAGAAAGTCTTAGTACTTAACACGATAACATTCACTTTGAAATATTGTTCTTCCAAACTTTACCAAGCACATCTTCCAGATTCAAAATCCCACAATGACACCCAGTTTTGTTATGATCATTAATTTTGAAGAGAAATTTGAATATCCAGTGATTGACTGGAAGAACTGTTCACGAGGTTTCCACATTTCTAAACAAAAAAAATCAACTGGATTAATTTAGCAGAATAGCACGTATGGCTTTAAATTGCAAATCCAGTTTTCTTTTGAGTGACGGATCCACACCAGATGAGGATCTAATACCTGGATTTAGGCTGTTGTCAGGACCTTTTATTAAACACAAAATGGCATCTCAATATAAAGTAATAGAACAACATGGCTTCAGGCTACACATTAACACTGTGTTTAAAATGGCTAAAAGCTGCATTTCTGCATTCCTGAGCTAACTGAATTACAGATTAAGCAAACAATGCCTTCTTCATAGTATGGATCTAATTAAGCTAGATAGGACATTACTGACCATCCTAGCTAACCTTGAAGCACAAGTATGAGGAGATAATGCATGTGAAACAACATTGTTTCCCAGGGTTAACCTGTTGTCCATTATGTAATTTCATGCTGTACTGTCTCCCAAGAAACATATGAAAATTGCTTTTTGTTCCAAGTTAATCACGCAATTTCTCCAAGGAACACAGAATATTTTAATATCTGTGTTGCTGGACAAATCTTTGCCCGGCTGTTACTAATTAAAGTGTGAAACCTTGCTGAACCTCCTAGAGTTCAGTTGATCGATCGCGGAACTGAGACACCCCCTCCTGGGGGTTGAGGTCTTCAACTCTCACTGTGCTTTTGGTGTGACCCATGATTACACAGACTTGTGGGAACATAGAGGATTTTTAACCCCCACGGGGCAGACTAATAGTAATGCCATTTTGTCCCATCAATCTGGCAGCTATCAAGATATTCAGCTCACGCTGAGGCAATGGATACAGTCTCCAAAGGAATGAGCAGATGGATGCTGCTGCCGAGCAGGCAGCCTTCCACCCCAAACTTCTGGTCCCATTGGGTCCCCAGCAAAACCCAGATAGAGACAATATGGGGATAGGAATGCCAGGCCTGGGTATGGGACTGAAATCACAGGGGAGGCCCCCTGCTGAACAGCACAAACTATGGCCTCAAATAGGGTACTCGTTTGATACTCAAACCGAAATGTGGGTGATCCCTGATGGATTGGTTTGTGTTCCTTCTTTGCTGCTGCTTCCTTCAGTTGATTATGTGCATTATTGTACACACTTGGGCAAGAAGGAAATGGTAATACTTATTACAAACTTGGTGACACCCAGATTTCCAGAAAACAGCGAGGAAAAGAGCTGAAGCGTGTTTAATTTGTAAACAAACAAGATGCATGCTGTAAGAGGGATGCCCTGAGGTTGTTAACTACCTCCTTGCCTCGTCAGCCTTTTTACTTGTCTACAACTTGCTTTCATAG
Source organism: Chiloscyllium plagiosum (assembly GCF_037043375.1). Classification (NCBI taxonomy): domain Eukaryota; kingdom Metazoa; phylum Chordata; class Chondrichthyes; order Orectolobiformes; family Hemiscylliidae; genus Chiloscyllium; species Chiloscyllium plagiosum. Next base: position 4,366,387 of record NW_028270165.1, on the reverse strand, counting down.
AATTATGTCGCGTACATTGTTAACGATATTGTCTAATAATAGCAGATGTATTTTGTAGGTGAATCAAAACCATCCCAATGACTGAAACAGCTGACTGTCTAGTGTTGGACAACTGGGAAATATTTGCATCAGTTAACCAAAACTCTTCAGAGTTTACATTCATGGGTATGCCAAGCCTCAGCATTAGGACCGGGACATATTGGAGCTGAGATGGACAGGCCCGTTCCTAGTCCTGCTGGGTTACCCGGTCAGCAGTCAAGGTCATGGGGAGGCCGCATGGACACACACAACACAATGCAAACGAGCGCCACCCCCTGGAGGAACACCAGACGTCCCGTCAGAAACACATCTTCAGCCTTCATCCGTGAATGGCTCAGCCTGATCATTCTGCCTTTTACTGAACTCTTTCTTATCTTTCTTTCACTGACTATGTTTGATTGGGACACAATGGATAGCCTGATAATCTGTAGTAAACAGGAATTACAGTGTAATACTTTTCTTTACAGGACATTACCTTTATGCAGAAAAGCACAGCCGCTCTAGCTGCTGGGTTTGTGCCCATATTCCCATCCACTCCAAGGGAGGGATCCCCCTGAGATCCATACCTTTCAATGACCCTGCCGAATGGGGGCTGCATCAGGGTCATTCTGCTGCTGTCACAACTTTTCACATCCCCCTGGTTTCCGAAGTGGGTGAGCACCCCAAACTCTGACGGGGATAATACCCACCTCCACTGGCAATCAGTGGGATATACAATGGATACATTCAAGGGTTGGTTCCAGCCTCAATATTACCTCTCCTGTGATCTTCGGGCACCCGGTGCAAAGTAGGGAGGACAGGTCACAGGACCTCCTCATGGGTCTGCTCCTGGGGCTGGCCAAACTGGCTATAAACAGGTCCAGGCAGCAGGCCATGGAGGGGATCATTAGGGCCGACTGCCTGCCCCTCCTCTGTAGGTATGTCAGAGCCGGGGTGTCTCTGGAGAAGGAGCACGCGGTGCCCACTAACACCTTTGTGTATTATTTCCCCCTCCAACTCTATTTTGATTTGATCGCTGCCCTCCCCCTCACTATTTGATCATGCAGCATTGTCCTCTGAGAAGGGCACTGCTTGTCACTGGCCACTCAGGTGTTTCCTTTCTTCCTGGTGGTGGAAGTTGAATAAAGATTTGTGCACTTGTTGTCTTTCACTGTGTCGCACACCTGCACACACAACATAGGTGCAGGGGGAAATATAAGCACTCCTGCAGTAAGGTGGTAGTGTGGGGGTAGAGGAGAGAAAAAAAATACAAACCTGCCCGAACACCCCCGTCCCTGTTCCTCACCAATCTCACAGCCACGACTCCACCTCTAGGAAGTATTTGCATCAAGAATAAGCATCCCTCAGGATGGCAGGCTTGTTTCAGTAAGTGTCTGCACTCCCTACTCCTTACTTCAACTGCTTACTAGCCCACTGCAGACAGGAGCATACTTAACCTCAGGGTTCCCAACAAGACCACCATCAATTCCTCACTTCCCACCTTTTGGATTGGAACCTAATTTGTTGCCCTTCAACGGTTCTGATTTCATTTGTGGCCATACGGCCTACTCCTGGCTGCCTACCTCCTGGACTGGCAGCTGGTATTTAGGTTATGTTGTCCCTTTCCTTTACCACTCCCACACTTTGCCTTTTGAGAATTCCAAACCACACATCAAGAGAGTGCTCACAACTTTTCAGCACCTTTTCTCTACCTTCTTCCCTCCCTATGCTACCCTGCACCTTGAGGTTGAGGGTTAGTGAATTGCTACCACTATGGAAGAGATTGCCAATGCCACATCTTCAGCCTTTGATCTGCTCAATGCAGGGATGGTCACTGTCCACACCATTGCTCTCCAAAGTCACATGGCCCTCGACTCCCTGTTAGCCGAGAAAGGAGGCACTTATGCCCTTATCGCCTCTGACTGCTGTATCTACATCCCTGACTCCAGTGAGAACATTACTAACATTACCGCCCACATTGGGTAAGGTGGCCTCCTCCCTCCATAACACTACTCCCCATTGGGTGGCTGGCTTGGCTTTTGGGCTTCTGCTCTCTTCCAGGGCCTTGTGCTTCTCATTGCTGGTTTTGTTCTGCGAGCACATAGCATTATTTTCCAGAAACAGTTCTGTGCCCATTTCAGCTGCCTTCTGATGCCGAATATCCCAGCATCTTCCCAACTTGTGCCGCTTCTCATTTCTGACATTTCTGCACCAATAGATGGTTTCACTGACACTCTCTCTCCTGATCCTGGTGACCTGGACTATGACAGTTACCTTGGCGACTCTAAACCCCCATCACCAACAAACCCCACTGGGTTCACTACATCCCTCCTTTTGCCGGTTCCTCTGAACTGACCTCCTGATTTGGTAAAAGGAAAGAAGAAAGGAATTGTGGGAGAATTAATATATTCTGGTCAGCCATTTTGCCACATATTAAAAACCTGGAAACCACTTTCAATCTCAGCTTAGTGCCTGCTTGCCAAAGCTTATGTTTCCCAGACTAACATTGTGTTTCCCAGGCTCAATAGAGAGAGTCGGCCTTGCAGCTGTACTGCTACCTGATAAACAAATTCTTTCCTTGCATGGGAATATCCTTCTCTTTGCAAGGACCTATTGTATACTTATCAGATTCTAAACAAAACTGTCCAGACACTATGTGACTGGGTAAAGTGCCTCTGTTTACTCATTATCCTGCAATTAACAGATTGCTAATTGTTAAATGATTGTAACCTATATTATCACACAACTTTTGTTTGTCGTCGGAGTGACTTCTGATTATTAGGTCGTCTTGGCTCTCACTGTGAGCTCCCAAATAAACAGTCAATAACTCAAGGTTTGTGTGTCATGATTACTTATCCAATACTTATTGGACTACTACGAACAAGTCACCCACAGCATAATCCACTGCCATCCCCAACATGGATCAAGGGGCCATCCTTTTTTGCCAGACAAGTAAATGTATCAAGCTCAGGAAACAAAGCCTGTCAAACATTAACAGGCACAGATCTAGACCAACATTTTCCAGAGTCTGTTCCTTCACCTCGATTGACTTTCTTTTTCCCTCAGCTCCTACAAACCAACAGCTGAACCCAAGGATGTGAAAAGAAATGGGAAAGGGGCGAGAAAAGAGAGTGCGGTACTCCCAGATGTTAAACAGAGGAAAGAAGTTGCAACCTGGGATAAAGGTCAACCTTCATTCAGAGAGAGGTGTAGCAGCAGCTTCAGAAGCTCATGGTCAAAACCATCCGCATTCAGACAATAGGAGGGCTCTGATTGGCAGTAGGACCAGGCTCCTTCCGGTCCTTCAGGGTTTCTCAAAGGTTCGTCTCCCCGTCCATCAGAGCGATGAGGGGCGGCCCCAAATCGATTTCACACATGCGCACCATCAGCACTGCTCACGGCCGATAGAACGGTTTATTGATCGCATGGGATTGTGGGTGTTACATCAGCCATTAAAGAGATGAAATCCAGTGTTCCATATGCTTTCTTAACCGTCTTTTTTTGTATGTTGGTGACGTTTACGTCAGGAACTAATCTTTAATCGATATTAGATTGATACACTGAGTGAAACACTGCAGGCATTCAACTCTAAACACTATTTCCAATTCAGTGTCAGTACATCACTCTTTATTTGTCCTCACATCAGGACAGAATCAAAACCCGATGTCCGTTCCAACTGAACCTCGATTTTTGTTTAGTTTGCGGGTTCCAGCCCTCTGTTTCAATTATTTATTAAAAATTACTCATGGTACATGTGCAGCATTTAGTTCCCCTTGAGAAAGTGATGGTGACCCGCCTTCTTCAACTTCTGTGATCCATAATGGTACGGTGACCCACAATGTCCTTTGGCTGGGAATTCCAGGATTTAGACCCAGGGACACTGAAGGAACAGCAATATGTTTCCAAGTCAAGATGGGCAGTGGATTGGAGGGGTACTTGCAAGAGGTTGTGTTCCCAAGTATCTGTTGCCCTGGTCCTTCTAAACGGAAGTGGTTTTCTAAGGTATTTTCTAAGGATCTTTGGTGAATTTCTGTGGTACATCTTGTACACCACACACATTCCTGCTTCTTAACAGTGGGCAGAGGGAGTGGATGTATGTGGAGATGGTGCCAATCAAGCAGGCAACTTTGTCCTGGATGGTATCAAGCTTTTTGAATGTTGTTGAAGCTGCATCCATCCAAGCTGGTGGGAGAGTATTCCATTACACTGCTGACCTGTGCCTTGTCGAAGATGGACAGGGTTTGGGGAGTCAGAAGGTGAGTCACTCGCCACAGTATTCCTGACCTGTTGCCTGCTGTTGTTGCCATTGTGTCTGTGATTAGTCTCATTGAGTTTCTGGTCAATGGTAAACCCCAATGATGTTGATAGTGGGGTGTTTAGTGACAGTAACAATATTGAATATCACGAGGCAGTGGTCAGATTATCTCTTTTGGGGATGAGTCATTGTTTGGCATTGGCATGGCATACATGTTACTTGCCACTCATCAGCCCATTGAATATTGTTAATATCTTGTTGCATTTCAAACTGAACTGCTTCAGTTTGTGAGGAGTTGTGAATCGTGCTGAACATTGTGCAATTATTGGTGAATATCACCACCTCTGACCTTATGATGGAGGAAGGTCACTGATGAAGATGGTTGAGCCTAAGACACTACCCTATGAATTCGTGTAGAGTTGTCCTAGAACTGAGATAACTGACCTCCAACAACCATAGCCATCTCTCTATGTGCCAGGTATACCTTCACACTTAAGATACACAATAATATTTCAAAACTAATTGAAGGAATACATACGAGACACCCCTCTTCTGGGAGCCTCCAGTGCAAGTTTTTCTGTTCCAGGAACAATCTGATAAGTGTTGACTGTCATTAACCCCTTTGATCTTGGCCATACAGAGCACCTCCTGTCCATTTCTCCCCTGCCACCCACAGCACCCCCATCCATTCTCCCCCGCCACTCAAGCGCCCCCTATCCATTATCCCCCATTACCCCGAGTGCCCCCTGTCCTTTAGCCCCCGCCACTCAAAGTGCCCCCTGTCCATTCACCCCCGCCACTCCAGCACCCTCTATCCATTCTCCCCGCCACTCACAGTGCCCCCTATCCATTCTCCACCGCACTCACAGCCCCCGTCTATTCTGCCCGCCGCCCTGAGCGCTCACTGTCCATTGTCCCTGCCAAGTGCAGCGCCCCCTGTCCATTCTCTCTCCAGTCCCAGCTTCTTGTCCATTCTCTCTCTTTCCTCTGGACACCCTGTCTATTCTCTCTCATGCAACCCTCTGCATCCCTGACGTTTCTTTCCCCGTCCTCTGTCCCCTCCATCTATTCTCTCCCCACCGTCTGCCCCCCACTATTCTCTCTCACCACACCCTCTGTCCCATGTCCATTCTCCCCCATTCTCTGTCTCCCCATTCTCTCTCTCTCCCCATTCTTTCTCCCCTCCCCATTCTCTCCCTCTCCCCATTCTCTCTCCCCTCCCCCATTCTCTCCCCTCCCCATTCTCTCTCCCCTCCCCCATTCTCTCCCCCTCCCCATTCTCTCCCCCTCCCCATTCTCTCTCCCCTCCTCCATTCTCTCTCCCATCCGCCATTCTCTCTCCCCTTTCCCCCATTCTCTCTCTCCACTTCCCCCATTCTCTCTCCCCTCCCCATTCTCTCTCCCCTTCCCCATTCTCTCTCCCCTCCCCATTCTCTCTCCCCTTCCTCCAATCTCTCTCCCCTTTCCCTCATTCTCTCTCCCCTCCCCATTCTCTCTCCCCCACACCCCATTCTCTCTCCCCTCCCCTACACCCCATTCTCTCTCCCCTCCCCAATCCCTCTCCCCCTCCCTCCATTCTCTCTCCCCCACCCCATTCTCTCTCCCCCACCCCATTCTCTCCCCACCCCCATTTTCTCCCCCCCACCCCCATTCTCTCCCCCCACCCCCATTCTCTCCCCCACCCCATTCTCTCCCCCACCCCCATTCTCTCCCCCACCCCATTCTCTCCCCACCCCCATTCTCTCCCCACCCCCATTCTCTCCCCCACCCCATTCTCTCTCCCCCACCCCCATTCTCTCTCCCCCACCCCATTCTCTCTCCCCCACCCCATTCTCTCTCCCCTCCCCATTCTCTCTCCCCTTCCTCCAATCTCTCTCCCCTTTCCCTCATTCTCTCTCCCCTCCCCATTCTCTCTCCCCCACACCCCATTCTCTCTCCCCTCCCCTACACCCCATTCTCTCTCCCCTCCCCAATCCCTCTCCCCCTCCCCCTCCCTCCATTCTCTCTCCCCCACCCCATTCTCTCTCCCCCACCCCATTCTCTCCCCCACCCCATTCTCTCCCCCACCCCCATTCTCTCCCCCACCCCATTCTCTCCCCACCCCCATTCTCTCCCCACCCCCATTCTCTCCCCCACCCCATTCTCTCACCCCCACCCCCATTCTCTCTCTCCCCCACCCCATTCTCTCTCCCCCACCCCATTCTCTCTCCCCATCCCATTCTCTCTCCCCTCCCCATTCTCTCTCCCCTTTCCCCATTCTCTCTCCCCTTTCCCCCATTCTCTCTCTCCTTTCCCCCATTCTCTCTCTCCTTTCCCCCTCCCCTTTCCCCCATTCTCTCTCCCCTTTCCCCCATTCTCTCTCCCCCAACCCCCCATTCTCTCTCCCCCAACCCCCCCATTTTCTCTCCCCAACCCCCATTCTCTCTCCCCCAACCCCCCCATTCTCTCTCCCCCAACCCCCCCATTCTCTCTCCCCCAACCCCCCCATTCTCTCTCCCCACCCCCCCCCCACCCATTCTATCTCCCCACACCCCACTCCCATTCTCTCTCCCCACCCCCCCACTCCCATTCTCTCTCCCCTGTTGTGGGCAACAACACCAGGCTCGGAGTCAGAATTGAGGTTCAATGACAGAGTTTATTGCACAAGGTAATACCGCGGCTCCGGGGAGAGAAAGACACCAACAGCACAGTGTTAGCTGCGAGACTTCTCTTTACCCGGAACACACGTCAAGAAACTTTTATACATCTTGTGATACAATCGGTCAGGGATGAGATTATTGTCTTTGTAACATGATTTGTTTATGGTAATCCTTGCAGAATCGTTGATAGTTGATACAATCATTGTCAGTTCCAACACAACCTTTGTTAATTTCCGCACAGTCGTTGTCAGTTTCAGTGCATTTCAATGTCTGCATGGAAATCCATTGTTGTAGTAATGGGCGCTAATTGCTCTTCCTGAGAAGGGGGATTCCTGCAGCCCTGGCTATTAGCATTTGGTATTGAGTCTGTATCAAGCTGTTAGCACTTCTATAATGGGTGTTGGCTGGAGCCAGACACTTCGGCGGGCAGTGTTCATTACTCATGTGTATTCTCTCCCCCACCTTTTTTTATTATTTCAAAATATACTTTATTCATAGAAATAAATCTTTGGTACTTATACAATTCGTCATGTCGTTCATAGATATATACATTGCATGTCTTAACATTACAAAGAACAGATTGAATTAATCGAATTTACAGTTATCCTATTTACAGTTCCCTTTATTAACCATCCAGTCTCTTGGTATTTAGCTGTGGCTTCAGTAGAACCCACCTACTGAGTGGGTGCCCTGTTATACGATAGTAAATGAACCTTCTTTAACCCCCAGTTTATGGGGTTACCATTGTCCATTTGACTGTCCTGACTCTGGGGTAGCTGTCTGCATCCCCATGGTGAGCATGAACTGCTGGACCCTCGCTGGGCTGAGGTAGCTATCCAGGCCCTCACTGGGGTCATTTACCTGCTCTGGAGTCATTGAGCCAAGGCAAGGGTCCGCACCGTCCAGTTCTGTGTCTGACAATGGGACTGTCAGAGGATCAAGCTCTCAGTTGCCTGCAGTTTTGGGGCAGTGGGTACCCCTTGGGTCTCACTGGGTGGAGGGTGGACTTCGAGGGGTCCGTTGTTTCCTGGTTGGGAGGAAATGCCCTCCTCTTTATCTATGGCGCTCTCCCCACCCGCCTTAAACTAATCAACTGGGTTGTGAGTCCATTGTGCTGGCATTCTGGTGGCCCAGGCAGTGTCTGTATCAGCTCTGCTGTTTCTCCCCGTATTGAGATCCGGCGGCCATCTTGTATGTCAAGTTGGCCAACTGATGGCTCAGTGACCATCTTGTGTATCTGTGTGCCTAGTGTTACCCTGCCCTGTGCCATCTCCCACTTCTCCGCCACCCCATTCTCTCTCCCCCGCTCAATCTCTCTATCAACCCCACTCATTCTCTGTCTCTTCACCCACCCTCTGACCGCCATTTTCTCTCTCTCTGTCCCCCATCCATTCTGCCTCTTTTCTCCCCAGCCCCCACCACACCGTCCTTTCTCGAGCCTCGAACCAGCTTTGACCGCTGTATCAAACCCTTCAAAGGACAGAGAGAGAAAGATAATGGATAGTAATGACTCTACTTGGGAGTCGGGAGGGGTGAGAAATGGCTGATCTTCAAAATTGAGAATACCGAAAATGATATCTTCGGAAACATCGTTAACGCCAGAAAGCACGTTGACGTTTTTTAAAAGAGCTGCTGAAACCTTTCTGAAACTTTCACTGAAATAAGCGCAGTCAGGCCGTAGCTCAGGAGAGGCTGGGAGGTGTGAATGGGCGTAAGTGAGGATGCTGGAAATTAGATTCAAGATTAGAGTGGTGCTGGAAAAGCACAGCCGCGGGATGCTGGAAGAACACAGCAAGCCAGGCAGTGTCAGGGGGTGGAGAAGTCAATGTTTCCAGTGTAACCCTTTTTCAGGATTGGGGATGAACGTAGGGGGCGATGCAAATAAAGGGTGTGCTGGGTGGTGAAGTGGGCATAGGGGTAGACAGGTAGAGGGTTCGACCTAGGCAAAAGTGAGGACTGCAGATGCTGGAAACCAGAGTTTAGATCAGAATGGTACTGGAAAAGCACAGCAGGTCAGGCAGCATCCGAGGAGCATGAATATCGACGTTTCGGGCAAAAGCCCTTCATCAGGAATTTCCCCAGATTAGGGGAGTCCAAAGCTGGAGGGCGTATGTTTGAGGTGAGAGGGGAATGATTTAAAAGAGACGTGAAGGACAACTTTTTCACATAGACGGTTGTGCATGTATGAAACGAACTGCTAGAAGAGCTGGTGGAGGCTGGTACGATTATGTTTAAAATGCATCTGGCTGGGTACATGAAACGGGATGGTTTGGAGTCGTGTGGGTCACGTGCTGGCAAACGGGACTAGATTCATTTCAGATATGTGGTCGGCACAGACAAGTTGGGCCGTAAAGTCTGTTTCCATGCTGTGAAAGCAGAAGTGTGGCTGTGAAGACTGGACATTCTGAGCAGCTTTCAAAGATGTAAAAACAATGACTACAGATGCTGGAAACCAGATTCTGGATTAGTGGTGCTGGAAGAACACAGCAGTTCAGGCAGCATCCAAGGAGCAGCGAAATCAACGTTTTGGGCAAAAGCTCTTCAGGAATAAAGGCAGAGAGCCTGAAGCGTGGAGAGAAAAGCTAGAGGTGGGTGGGGGTGGGGAGAAAGTAGCATGGAGTACAATGGGTGAGTGGGTGAGTGGGGGAGGGGATGAAGGTGATAGGTCAGGGAGAAGCGGGCGGAGTGGACAGGTGGAAAAGGAGATAGGCAGGTAGGACAAGTCCGGACAAGTCATGGAGACAGTGCTGAGCTGGAAGTTTGGAACTAGGGTGAGGTGGGGGAAGGGGAAATGAGGAAACTGTTGAAGTCCACATTGATGCCCTGGGGTTGAAATGTTCCGAGGCGGAAGATGAGGCGTTCTTCCTCCAGGCGTCTGGTGGTGAGGGAGCGGCGGTGGAGGAGGCCCAGGACCTCCATGTCCTCGGCAGAGTGGGAGGGGGAGTTGAAATGTTGGGCCACGGGGCGGTGTGGTTGATTGGTGCGGGTGTCCCGGAGATGTTCCCTAAAGCGCTCTGCTAGGAGGCGCCCAGTGTTTTGCCCTTACTGGGAGCAGAAGAATACAATGAAGTCTTGCATTTGTGAGAGAGCAACTGAGTAAGGGAGTACATCTGGGATTTTGGTGGAAAATGGGAATTCTTTGCACTGTGGGATGAAGCTCAATCCTATCCAGTTATTTCAGCTCATGGGTGAGACTCGGCAGTTCATGCAGGCAGTCAATCCAGGTAATATTTTATAAATTCCTGCTTTGGAAATAGAACCAGTCTTATTCCAGATTGGGATACAGACAGACTGATCTCACACCTTTAATGCATGGTCTGAGCTGAGATGATACCTTTTGTTATAAAACCTTAAGTTATTTCAATAAAGTGTCTTTCAGGAAGTTCTGGGATTTAAATATTAATGATACCTGCAGACCACTCTGAAAGCTGAAAGGCTTAACGATCCAAGTTTGTTCAATATATCATTTCAGTGGCAGGACACTAATGTTTTTCTATAAATTCTATGCCTTATGATGTTATTCTCCACAACCACCTGATGAAGGAGCAGCACTCCAAATGCTGGTCCTTCCAAATAAACCTGTTGGACGATAACCTGGATGTGTGTAATTTTTTTTTAACTTTGTACAGGTTAGGGTGGATTGACCATGCTAAAGTGCTCACTGTGTCCAGGGAGGTGCGGGTTTGTGTGAATTGGCTGTGCTAAATTACACATCGTGTCCAGGAATGGATTGGTCATGCTAAATTACCTGTAGTGCCCAGGAATGTGCAGGTTAGGATTAATTGGCCAGGCTAACTTATCCAGAGTGAAGATCTAGACCCCTCTTAAGGGGCCTTTTGGTTCGAGATTGGTCTAAAGAATCAATGGAATGCGGTCTGTACAAAGCAAGGCTATCAGTTTAATAAGGCAGCTTGACACAATTCTGTCCAGCAACACAGCGGTTAAAGCTTCTGTGTTCCATGGTGAAGTTGTACAAGTACATTCAAAAATTACACATTATTTATTTAAGTTTTTTAAGACACAGTACAGCCTTAATAACAAGAAAATACCAATCAAATATAATAAGGTGACATGATTTACAGCAGGTTAATCCAATGATATTTCCTGGGAAAGGAGTCTTAATTATGTAAATCATCATGCCATGGTAGCAGCTCAAGGTTAGTTCAAATGGTCAATTAATGTGTCAGTATTCATTTTAAGCAGACTCCATTGTCCTCTTATCTTTGGATTTTAGCTTAATTCTGCAAAACAGCAGGACAAGTTCAGAGTTCAATCATTATTCTCAGCCATTTTGTTGTATTGTTTTAAATTGAAAAGACATTTTGTGGTTAGTAAAAATCTGCATATACTTGTTGTCTGACAACCTAAATTCAAATTTTCGATCTTCACCTGAAGCATCAGAGTCTGAGGGGTGACCTTATAGACGTTTGTAAGAGGCATGGATATGGTGAAGACCCAAGGTCTTTTCCCCAGGGTAGGGGAGTCCTACCCTGTTTGAGGTGAGAGGGGAATGATTTCAAAGGGATCTGAGGGGCAACTTCATGCAGAGAGTGATGCATGTATGGAATGAGCTGCCAGAGGGAGTGGTTGTGGCTGGTACAATTATAACATTTTAAAAAGCATCTGGATGGGAATATGAATGGGAAGGGTTCAGAGGGATATGGGCCATATGCAGACAAATGAGGCTAGATTAGTTTTGGAGATCTGATCAGATGAATTGGACCAAAGGGTCTGTTTCTGTGCTGTATGACACTAATCATCTTTGGTGAAAGCAGAAGTGTAGTTGTGAAGACTGGACTTTCAGAGCAGCTTTCAAAGATGCTTTGTCCTTACTGGGAGCAGAAGTTGTAACAATGAAATCTTGCATTTGTGAGACAGCGACTGAGTAAAGGAAGTACATCTGCGATTTTGGCAAAAAATGGGAATTCATTGCACTGTGGGGATGAAGCCGAACCCTATCCAGTCACTTCTGCTGGTGGGTGAGACCAGACCTCAAGACTAGGGGGAGTAGATTTAGGACAGAGATGAGGAGGAGACAGTGAGGACTACTGCTTTTCCTGGAGTGTAGTGAATCTATGGAATTCTCTTCATTAAGTATATTCAAAATGGGTTTTTGCATGGTTGGGGAATTAAGGGTAGTTGGGGCAATGCTGCTAGAAGGAGCTGAGACGATGGATAGATCGGCCGTGATCGCAATGAAGAATGGGGCAGGCTAGATAGGCAAAATGGCTGACTCCTGCTTTTATTACTGTGAAACTATTTCCCATAGCTAACCCACCTCATCTGCACATCACTGAGCACTGTGGGTAATTTAGCATAGCGAATCCACTCTAACCTGCACCTACCTGCACACCATGGGTAATTTAGCACAGCCAATCCAACCGAAATTACGCAACACTGAACACTGGGTAATTTAACATGGTCAATCCACCCGAACCTGGACAAAGTTAAACATCACAACACCAGATTATAGCCCAATGGGTTTATTTGGAAGTACTAGCTTTCGGAGCACTGCTCCATCATCAGGTGGTTGTGGCGTATAAGGTCATAAGGCACAGAATTTATGGAAGAAGATTAAAGTGTCCTGCCACTGAAATGATATATTGAACAAACCTGGATTGTTACCTCTTTCATCTTTTACAGTGGGTTGCAACTATCATTCATATGTAAATCTCGATAACATAAGGTTTTATAACAAAAGGTAACAACATCTGGGTGGCATGGTGGCTCAGTGGTTCTTAATTCTGCCTCACAGCGCTTGGGACCCAGGTTCAATTCCAGCCACTGGCCACAGTCAGTGTGGAGTTTGCACATTCTCCCCGTGTCTGCATGAGATTTCTCCAGGTGCTCCGGTTTCCTCCCACAATCCAAAAGTATGCAGATTAGGTGAATTGGCCGTGCTTAAATTGCCCAGTGTGTTATATGCACTGGTCAGGGGTAAATATGGGGAATGGGGCCTGGTGGGTTACTGTTTGGAGGGTTGGTGTGGACCTGTTGGGCCTGTTTCCGTACTGTAGGGAATTGAATCCAATCTCAGCTCAGACATTGCGTTAAAAGTCAGAATCTGTCTTTATCCCCACTTGAATCTGACTAGTTCTGTTTCTAAAGTAGGAATTTATAAAATACAACGTTCTGACAGCTTGCAGATTGTGCATTTTTGAGCAAAATAGAATTTATCTGAAAATATAATTCTGCAAATGCAAATTCACCCCCATGGACTTGTGTGCTTACAGCTAAAAAGTTTATTTCTGTGCTGTGTATCTTTGTCTATTTGGTAACAGATGCTTTATTTCTGTTGGCATAAATATTGTTGTAAGTCATAGTTGGGTACTAATAGTTAGATATAAAGCAAAGAGAATTCCTCAAATAGGGCACTATCAGAATCCTGGGAGACCCCTATTTCTGGTTTACTTCCTATTGACAAACATTAAGCATGAGCACCTATTTATTTCTATTTTTTTGTTTCACCTTTTCTTGTTTGATTCCCTGGTACGACTGTACTCTGTGTCTGGTCGGTTGTCAGGCTGGGAGATAGTGGATAGGGTTTCGATTGACTGAATGTTGTATTGTTCTGGAAGGTGTGGGGGGGGGGGGGGGGGAGTGTTGGGGAATCAAAACTTCAGCAGAGCTGAGAACAGATCAACATCTTACTCTGTGGGAACAGGGAGATCAACAGAGGACAGAGAAACCAGGACCTGAAATCCGACCTGACACCGGATTACTGTGATCAGTGTTTTCATTAGCAATGCCAATCCTCTACCTTCACCTAGCTTCCCGTTTGACTATCCCCTCGATATTCAAGATCCAATCCTTGTCGTCCTGAAGCCATGTCTCGGTAGGGAGTCTCAGAATATAATTATTCTCTTCAATGTGTGCAGTCAGTTCATTCACTTTTGTAACAGTGCAGCACACATGCAGACACACTGTTTTCGGTTTACATTTTTTATGATCTTTGCAATCCAGTTTTAATTGCTGGTACATTTACTCTCCTTGTCTCCATCATTCTGTGATGTTCATTTCCCACATCACTACATTGCTCACTGGCCTTGATTGGGATTGGCCATAGTGCCCAGGGATGTGCAGGTTAGGTGTATTTGTCGGGGTAATGTAGAGCGGTAGGGGAATGGGTCTGGGTGGGTTCCCCTTCAGAGGGTCGGTGTGGACTCGTTGGGCCGAGTGGCCTGCTCCCACACTGTGGGGATTCTCTGAAGCGATGGAATATTTACAAACGGTGCAGGACAGCGCAGGCGCAGTGCGTGCGCCCGATTGGCCCCGCCCATCCGCTCCTTCCGTGACGTCACAACGCGGAAGTGACACTGAATGAATGAAAATCCCTCCGTCTGGGCTAATCCTGGGGCGGGAAAATCTGTTCACTTGTAGCAACGGGAGTGATTCCAGGGAGGGAGCAGACCCTGTCAACTCAGGTATGGGAGTTAGTTACCAGGTGAGGAGGACAGAGATTGGGAGGAGTAGATACCTTTTCTGTTTTCCTTTTCAAAATGCACCCGATTTCCACAAGTAAATGCAGCAGGAACAACTACAGCACATGCAGCTTCAAGCCGGCTGTGCATCCTCTGTTCTTCCTCTGCCTTGGCTCCAGCACTTTTTTGGCTTTCTATCCCTCCCCCCCCCCCCCCACTCCCCCTCCACCTGCCCGGTGTTCATACCTCAATGTTTTCCCGGTTGTCTTTTGTGGGCTTTGAAAACTTTCCCAATCGTCTGGGTACAGGATTTGCGAGATTGTGTTGTAGCTGTCCAGGACATTGGTTCGGCCACATTTGGAATATTGTGTGCAGTACTGGTCTCTCTGCTGTAGGAAGGATGTCATAGAGTCATGGATGTTGTGAAACTTGAAAGGGTTAAGAAAAGATTGGCAAGGATGTTGTCAGGGTTTGAGCTGAACAGGATGGGGCTGTTTTCCCTTGAGTACCAGAGGCTGAGGGGTGACCCTACAGATTTCTATAAAATCATGAGGGGCAGAGATAGGATAAATAGACAAGGTGTTTCCCTGGAATGGGAATCCAGAACTAGAGGGTAATAGGTTTAGGGTTGGGGGGAGATTTAAAAGGGCCCTAAGGGGCTACTCTTATATTCAGAGGGCGGTGCATTTAAGGAATGAGCTGCCGGAGGAAGTGGTGAAGGCTGGTACAATTCCAGCATTTAAAAGGCATCTCGCTGGGTATATGAATAGAAAGGGTTTAGAGGGATATGGGCCAAGTGCTGTCAAATGGGACTAGTGATTGAGGATATCTGATCGGCATGGATGAGTTGGACCGAAGGGACTATTTCTGTGCTGTACATCTGGTAGACAATGGTCCTCAGAATTCTGTTCCCATTAGGCTCACTCTTAACTCTATTGCACATGGTCTTGGCGACAGTATCACATTCTGAAATGAGAAAAGACCTATAAATGCGCAAGGGAATAGTTCCGTTCTGGGTGTGTACATGGAGATGAGTATAGTTACTGAAGTGTGTCGGTGTTAATGCCTTGATGTCTCATTTTGCTCCCACCTTCCCGGGGTCGTTAACCATTTTGTGTCTGGTCCTACCTCAAGAAGCTGCGTTGCAGGTTCGCCCTGAATTGACACACTTTTTTTTGCTTCCCAAAATCAGATCTGCTCACTCTCCGCAGGATCCCAGTGTTGTGAAAGATATTAACTTTCAGGTGGAGGTATCCAAAATTCAGAGAGATGTCAGTCTTGATGTTTTTGCTCATCTGCCCCTGTAAGATCCTGAATCAGCACCTTCAGGGGAATTAGTTAGAGCAGAGGGGGAGAGAAAGTGGGATGGTACTTTCAATTTTGTGGAACAACAAAAGAATATTCCACAGAAAGTAGAATTGCTTGTTCTAAATTTCTACCCTGCACTGATAATCCCTTTTGTAATCCCTTTTTGCAGAGTATTTGAAAATCTGAAGACTGAGGTTTCAAAATCAACGAATGAAGGGCTTACGCCCAAAACATTGACTCTCCTGCTCCCCGGATGCTGCCTGACCTGCTGTGCTTTTCGACTGTCTGTCCAGCGTCTGCAGTCCTTACTTTGCTGTCAATGTCTGACAGTCACTCAATCCATCGGGACCACAACCTTGTTTGACTGTGATTTCTGTGAGAGGGATCAACGCTTTTTCGTTCCTGTTTGAGGACGTTTTCAGCATCAGTGGGACTGGATGAGAGACCCAATTGTGACAGCGCCCTGTGTGTGGAGCCTGAAACAGTTATACGGCCTGGAAAGGGGATTTCACAGCAGGGAGGGGCTCCCCACGCGTTTGTGAGCAGCTGAAGCTGTGGCCATGGAGAAACCTGAGGAATCCCACCCCGTGGAGAAACCGTGGAAGTGTGGCGACTGTGGGAAAGGCTTCTGTGTCCCGTCTGCCCTGGAGACCCATCGGCGCAGTCACACCGGGGAGAGGCTATTCCCTTGCACCGACTGCGGGAAGGCCTTCAAACATTCCTCGCATCTGCTGAGACACCAGCGTGTCCACACAGGGCAGAGGCCCTTCAGCTGCCCAGATTGTGGGAACGCCTACAGGTATTCCTCCACCCTGCTGAGACACCAGCATGTCCACACAGGGCAGAGGCCCTTCAGCTGCCCCGAGTGCGGGAAGGCCTTTGCCGACGTCTCCTCCCTGATGAGACACCAGCGGATCCACACGGGGGAGAGGCCCTTCAGCTGCCCCGAGTGCGGGAAGGCTTTTACCGACGTCTCCACCCTGATGAGACACCAGCGGATCCACACCGGGGAGAGGCCGTTCATCTGCTCTCAGTGTGGGAAGGGCTTCTCCCGCTCCTCCCACCTGCGGAGCCACCAGCGAGTTCACGTGCCATCGCAGGGGGATTGAAGGAGTGACGGCTGAGTGCCAATATCAATTGGGCCATCAACCCACTTCCAGGGACTCCCTGGTTCGAATTCCACCACGACAGATGGCAGAATTTGTATTCGGTCAGAAATGTGGAGTTCGGAATCTAACGATGAGACCGTTTCAGGGAGGGGGTGGTGCAGGGGAGAAAGTCCCCATCTGATTCACTCTCTCCCTTGTTAGGGAAGAGAACCGCCATTGTGGGAAAGGATTCACTCAGTCGTTCCAGCTGCACCCTTTACCCGGTCTGGCCTACACATGACTCCAGACCCACAGCAGTCTGGTTGACTCGACACTGCCCCTTCCTGACAAATGAGCGGGGAGAAACTTACTTGGAGACAGGGTCTGGGTTAAAATTGCTGAGTGAGGCAATACTTCCTCCGGGTTATGGCTGTACCAAGGATCCGATTACAAAGGGACAACTTGCTGCTGGCCAACAGTAAAGACAGTGAAGGGGGTGGGACAGGGGGTGTGTGGTGTGTGCACTTTGACCTTGAGGTGCTCACAAAGCAACTGCTTTTTCTCTGCCTTTTTGCTGGGGGGATCTGAAGCTGTAACAAAGTTGTGTTGCAATAAAGGTTACCTGAACTTACTACCGGGCTCAGACTTTCATTGAAAGCTTTGAGCTCCAAGAGGTTTTTGTTTTAAAGCTGCTCATTTCTTTCAGCCTCCTGCACTAAGTTTAGAACATAGAACAATCCAGCGCAGAACAGGCCGTTCGGCCCTCGATGTTGCGTCGACCTGTGAACTATTCTCAGCTCGTTCCCTGATACTATCCCAAAATCATCCATGCACTTATCTAAGGATTGTTTAAATCTCCCTAATGTGGCTGAGTTGACTACCTTAGCAGGTAGGGCATTCCGCTCCCTTACCACTCTGCGTAAAGAACTTGTCTCTGACATCTGTCTTAAAGCTGTCACCCCTCAATTTGTAGTTATGCCCCCTCGTACACGTTGACGTGATCATCCTAGGAAAAAGTCTTTCTCTGTCTACCCTATCTAATCCTCTGATCATCTTGTATGTCCCTATCAAATCCTCCCCCCTTAGCCACCTTCTTTCCAATGAGAAAAGGCCCAAGTCTCTCAGCCTTTCATCATAAGACCTTCCCTCCAGACCAGGCAACATACTGGTAAATCTCCTCTGCTTTTCCAATGCTTCCACATCCTTTCTGTAATTGGGTGACCAGAACTGTACACAATATTCCAAGTGTGGCTGCACCAGCGTTTTGTATAGTTGCAGCATGATATTGCGGTTCCGGAACTCGATCCCTCTACCAATGAAACCTAACACACTGTATGCCTTCTTCACAGCACTATCCACCTGGGTGGCAACTTTCAGGGATCTACGCACATGGACTCCAAGATCCCTCTGCACATCCACACTACCAAGAATCTTTACATTGACCAAGTACTCTGCCATCCTGTTATTCTTCCCAAAGTGCTTCACCTCGCATTTAGCTGTATTGAAATCCATTTGCCACCTCTCAGCCCAATTCTGCAGTTTATCCAAATCCCCCTGCAACCTGTAACATTCTTCCAAACTGTCCAGTACTCCACCGTCTTTAGTGTCGTCTGCAAATTTACTAATCCATCCACCTATGCCTGTGTCTAAGTCAGTTATAAAAATGACTAACAGTAGTGGTCCCGAAACTAGTAATCGGACTCCAGGCTGAGTATTTTCCATCAACCACCACTCGCTGCCTTCTTCCAGTTTCTAATCCAAACTACTAAATCACCCTCAATTCAATGCCTCTGCATTTTCTCCATCAGCCTCCCATGTGGAACCTTTTCAAAGGCTTTACTGAAGTCCAAGTATACCATATCAACTGTCCTACCCTCATCTACATGCTTGGTCACCTTCTCAAAGAACTCAATGAGGTTTGTGAGACGCGACCTGCCCTGGACGAAACCATGTTGACTATCTGAAATCAAATTGTTGCTTACTAGATGATTTTAAATCTTCTCTTATCATCCTTTCCAAAATCTTTTCTACAATAGATGTAAGGCTCACTGGTCTATAATTACCTGGGTCATCTCTGCTGCCCTACTTGAACAAGGGCACAATATTTGCAATCCTCCAGTCCTCGGGTATTAAACCCGTAGACAATGACGACTCAAAGATCAAAGCCAAAGGCTCTGCTATCTCCTCCCTAGCTTCCCAGAGAATCCTCGGATAAATCCCATCCTGCCCAGGGGACTTGTCTACTTTCACTCCTTCTCAAATTGATAACACCTGTGTGTAACTAACCTCGATCCTTTCGAGTCTAATATCTCGTACCTCATTCTTTTCTTGAGTGAACTCCGATAAGAAATGTTAATTTCGCACCTCTCCGAACTCTACAGGGTCCATGCTCAACTTCTCACTTCTGTCTTTGACTGGCCCTATTCCTACCCTAATCATCCTTTTATTCCTCACATACCTATAGAAAGCTTGAGCGTTCTCCTTTATTCTATTTGCTAAAGACTGCTCGTGTCCTCTCTTTGCTCTTCTTAACTTTCTCTTTAAATCCTTCCTCGGTGATCTGTAATTCTCCATCGCCTCATCTGTACCATCTTGCCTCATCAACACATAAGCCTCATGGAACAGCATCATAAGACACAGAACTTATATCAAAAGATCAGTGTCATGCAACTGATAGAATATATTGATCAAACTTAGATAGTCTTCATCTATTAGAATGGGTGCGGGCTTTGGTTCAGTAATACGAACAATGTTCTTGAGATGACTGAAGGTTTTATTAAAAAAAGACACCTCTGCTCATACAATGAATTAAAGGTGTGAGATTTGAGTCTGTTGGTATTCCAATCTTGAATCAGACAGGTTCTGTTTCCAAAGTCGGAATTTGTAAAATATTAGATGCATTGACTGCCTGTAGATTGTGTGCTTTTTGAGCAAAATTGAATGTATCTGCAAATATAATTCTGCCAATACAATTTCACCCCAAAGAGTTGTGTGTGTGTGTATCTGTGTGCATGTGAGTTTGTGCATGTGTGTGTGTGCATGCTTGGGAAAGTGAGAGTGTGATGGAGTATGAGCCTGTGAGTGTGATAGAGTGTTGAGGGGTGTGTCTGAGAGATCGAGTATGTGTGAGAGAGAGAGGCTTAATAAAAGCAAGGGGTTGTACAAATAATGGTCGGGCCATGAGTCGTGCTATAGAACAGGCAGACATGGGGGAGGTGGTGTTCAGGTACATAGTTCTTTGGAAGTTGCATCACTGCTAGACAGGGTAGTTAAGGTGGCATTTCGCAACATTGCCTTCATTGTTCACACCATTGAGTAAAGGGGTTGGGACATCATGTTGAGGTTGTACAGGATGTTGGTGAGGCCACTTTCAGAGTACTCAGTACAGTTCTGTTGGCCCTGTAATAGGAAGAATACTATTAGAGAGAGTTTAATAAAGATTTACCAGGATGTTGTAAGGACTGGAGGGTTTGAGTTATAAGGAGAGGCTGGGTCTTTATTCACTGGAGCACAGGACGTTGGGGGTGACCTCATTGAGATTGATAAAATCATGAGGATTGGAGGTAAGGTGAATAACAAAGGGCTCTTGCTTAGCATCGGCGTGCTCAAAACTAGGGGCCATTTTGTTTTAATGTGAGGAGAGAGATTTAAAAGGAACCGGAGGGGCAAAAGTTTGAAAGAGGGTGATTTGCATGTGGAATGAACTTGCTGAGGATATGGTAGCTGCAGGTACAGTGACAACATTGAAAAAGCATTTGGATGGGTACATGAATAGAAAGGTTTAGAGGGATATGGGCCAAATGCAGGCAAGTGGGACTGGTTTAGTTTGGAATCCTGGTCGGCATGGACGAATTGGACCGAAGTGTCTGTTTCTGTGCTGTATACCTTTACTGAAACCAGTAGAATTCTGAAAGGGGCTTGACAGGATAGATGCAGATAAAATGCTCCTTTGGTGGGCAGGGTCATCGAATTCCGACAATGTGGAAGCAGACCGTTCAGCCCATCTGTTTCACTCTGGCCCTCTGAACAGTACCCCAACCATACCCAACCCCATACTGCGTATTTCCCATGACCAAGCCACCCTAACCGGTACATCCCTGGTCACTATGGGTAACTTAGCACGGCCAATTCTCCCTAACCTCTACACCCTAATCTATAACTTACCTTCTCAAGAATGTAATTTAAATGCAGAGCTTTTCTAAGAAAAATGTCAGTCTGACTCAACATTGGGACACAGACAGAATTCACACCTATTGTCTCTACTTATAAATAGGGCAACGTCTCTTCGAAATGTAGATTCACTTAGATATAACTGCGTCACTTTACATATTAAGGTATCCCTTTGAATGTGCCCACATCCCTTTGAAATGTAATCTTGTCAATTTAAACCTCTTTATTTGCAGAAATACCCGTTAAAATGTCCACGTCCCTTTTAAAATGCAGATTGCCCCTTTAGATATGACGCCGTTCCGTTAGATGTCGGAATATCTGTTTAAATTGAGCCGTGAGCTTTCCCAATGTAGACAGGGCTCCTGGAAACGTGGCAGTGTCCCCCCAGCAGCTGCAGAGCGAGACAGGAGAGTTTGTTTTTGTGAATGAGCAGTTGTAGCGCGAGGTGGCTGTTGCTTGGTGACGGTGAGGCTCCCCCGGCCCCGCCCATCCCCCCGTGCAGACGTCACGCGGGGGCGAAGGCCGTTGGGAGGAGAAGTCGCTCGAGCGGGGAAGCGGCGGGAGGGCGGCCGTTAGGAAAATGGCGCCGTGCGGCCCGGGGCAGACACCCGTCACTGGGCACCGCCGCCTTCCTGGCGCAGCTGCTGGGTCACGGCCACACCGGCCGGCTGTACAGCAGGCAGGAGCCGGTGAGCATTCTGGAGGCGGATGGGGTTAAGGGCCTGCTTGGGAACTCGTCGGCCGCCTGGGTGGTGGAGTTCTACTGGTCGTGGGGCGGCCCCTGTGTCAACTATGGGGCCACCTGGAAGGTACTGGGCCCGGGAGGTGAAAGGTGAGGCAGGTTGTGGGGGGAACGGAGGGGAAGGAATGTGGGGCCTGTCCTGTCATAGTGACATTTTACACTCACTTTCCATCTGCTTTTACTGGCGCTTGTGCTGTTTACCCCTCACTGAAGGGGCAGGACCTGTTGAGAATGGTTAATAAAGTATGTGGTGCACTAAGCCTTGTTAACATGGAGATAGTTTGTTATTTGGAAAAATATACTTTTTAATATTTAGAGTCATAGAGATGTACAGCACGGAAACAGACCCATTCGGTCCAACCTGTCTATGCCAACTAGATATCCTAAATTAATCTAGTCCCATTTGTCAGCACTTGGTTCATATCCCACTAAACCCTTCCTATTCATATTCCCATCCAGATGCCTTTTAAATGCTGTAATTATACCAGCCTCCACTACTTCCTCTCGCAGCTCATTCCATACGTGCACCACCCTCTGCATGGAAAAGTTGCCCCTTCGGTACCTTTTATATCTTTCTGCTCTCACCCTAAACCTATGCCCTCTTGTTGTGAACCTCACCCCTATTCTGGGGAAAAGACACTTAAAAAAAAAAGTTGAGCAACCAGACAAAATGCGAAAGCTATAAAATGTTGAGCCTCATGGGGGGAGGGAGAAAAAAATGTGGCTCGACCCCATATTTCTTTTCTTGGCATTTGAACACTTAACATCTGTCAATAACACCAGCATCGCCACAGAGCATATTGTGTCTGCTCCTCGGTGTGAACAACAGCGCGCCTGCTCGCTGGTGTCACCAACACATTGTCCATGCTCCTCACTGTCGGTAGAAAAGGACACATCGCTTATCTCTGTTCCTAAAGGTCTTCCCTTTATTCTTAAAGCTATGTCCTCTGCTCCTAGTCTCTCCTACCAATGGAAACATCTTCCCAATGTCATTGCACTGTGGGGATGAAGCCCTACCCTATCCGGTCATTTCTGGTGGTCGGTGAGACGAGGCCTCAAGGTTAGAGGAAGTAGCTTTTAGACCGAGATGAGGAGGAACTGCTTTTCCCAGAGGGTCGTGAATGTATGGAATAGTCTAGATTACAGTGGTGCTGGAAAAGCACAGCAGGTCAGGCAGCATCCGGAGAGCAGGAAAATCGATGTTTCGGGCAAAAGCCATTCATGAAAATCTGTGGAATACTCTGGCCAAGGAAGCAATAGAGGCAACTTCATTAAGTATATTCAAGACACAGTTAGGTGGGATTTGGCCTGATTGGGGAATTAAGGGGTTGCTTGTGACAGTGCAGGGAGGAGGAAATGAGACAATGGATAGATCAGCCATGATCTTAATGAATGACGGAACAGGCTCACTTGTAGCAACTGGAGTGAATCCAGAGAGGGAGCAGACTTTACGACCTCAGGTATGTGTCTTGGTGAGGAAAGACAGAAGTTCTGGTTGCGACTGTTTTCCATAGCTTGCCAGAGTCTGAGGAGTGACCTTATATACTTTTATATCATCATGAGGGGCATGGATAGGATAAATAGACATGGTATTTTCCTTTGGATGGAGCAGTCCAGAACTAGAGGGTAATAGGTTTAGGATCGAGAATGTGGTGCTGCAGCAAGTCAGGCAGCATCCGAGGAGCAGGAAAATCGACGTTTCGGGGAAAGGCCCTTCATCAGAGAAGTGTGTCTGAGAGTTTGTGTGTCAGACTGCACGTAGGAGAGTGTGTATTTGCATGAGTGCCTGCTTGATAAAGTGTGATTGTGATGGAGTATGAGCCTGCGAGAGGGTGAGAGTTTTGAGGGGGTGGTGTATGAATATGTCTGAGAGAGGTATGGATATAAGTGAGGGTTTGCATTTTGCTAAAATAGAGGGCAGCAAGACTTGAACAGGTAATGGTAGGGCCCTGGGTCGTGTTGTAGAACAGAGACCTGGTGGTGTTCAGGTTCATTGTTCTTGAAAACTACATCACTGGTAAATAGGGGAGTGAAGAAGATGTTCAGCACACTTGCCTTCATTGTTCACTTGCTGAGTACAGGAGTTGGGACATCATGTTGGAGATGCACACAGAAAGTACTTTACTCAGAGGGTGATAGGTGCCTGGAACACATTACCAGTAGAGGCAGGGACGGTAGATTCATTTAAAGTGCACCTGGACAGATGCATGTGTCGTTGGAGAACTGAGGGATACAGATTCAGGAATTGGGCGATTAGGTTTAGACAGGGGATTTGGATCAGCTTAGACTTGGAGGGCTGTCGGGCCTGTTCCTGGGTTGTAAATTTTCTTTGTTCTACATTGAGGTTGTACAGGTTGTTGGTGAGGCCATTTTTCTGGAGTACTGAGTACAGTTCTGGTCGCCCTGTAATAGGAAGAAGACTATTAGAGGCTGGACCAATGAGGAGCACTGGAACTCCGGAAGGAGTCTGGTCCTCCTGCCATTGAGAGCAGCCCTATTGTCTGAATCCGAGACATCGATTTTCCTGCTCCTCGGATGCTGCCTGACCTGCTGTGCTTTTCTAATCTTGACCCATGAACTTCTGAAGCTGCTGTTGCTCTTCTCTCTCTGAATGAAGACTGAGATTCATCCAAGACTGTAATTTCCTTCCTCTGTCCAACAGCGCACTCTTCTCTCACTTCCTTTTCTATTTCTTTTATTTTCATGCTGGGATCCAATTGTTGACTTGTAGCAACTGAAAAGAAACGGAGTGAATCCAGAAAGAGGACAGACTCGGGAAAAGCTAGCCCAGGTCTGTGCCTCAAACATATGGCAAGTGCAATATCACAGTGTGAAGTTATAGTCTTTGCTGTGAAAAACAAAGCAGAAATGAGGTGTATTGTTTAAATGGTGATATATTGGGAAGTAGAGAAAGCGAGGACTGCAAATGCTGGAGATCAGAGTCAAAAAGTGCCGTGCTGGAAAAGCACAGCAAGTCAGGCAGCATCCAAGGAGTAGGAAAGTTGACGTATCGGGCACAAGCCCTTCATCTGGAATGATGTGGTTTAGGGTGAGAGGGGAAAGATATAAAAGAGACCTAAGGGGCAACCTTTTCATGCAGAGGGAGCTGCCAGAGGAAGTGGTGGAGGCTGGTACAATTGCAACATTTAAGAGGCATTTGGATGGGTATATGAATAGGAAGGGTTTGGAGGGATATGGGCTGGGTGGTGGCAGGTGGGACTAGATTGGGTTGGGATATCTAGTCGACATGGACGGGTTGGACTGAAGGGTCTGTTTCCATGCTGTACATCTCTATGACTCGAAGACTCTGTGGATGTCCAAAGGGGCCTCAGTGTCTTCCTACACCAGTCGATGCCAGTTGTCAGACAGGTGCAGCAAGCAATCAGCAAGGCAAGTGGAATATTAGCAAGAGGAATTGAGTTCAGAAGTGGGGATTTCTTCCTTCAGTTCGGGGGTCATTGAATATATTCAAGGCTGAGTTCATCTGAGTTTTGACCAACAGAGAAGTGGATGGTTAGTGGGGAAGGCAAGAAAATAGTTTTAACACCAGTATAGAACAGTGACAGTCATACAGCATAGAAACAGACCCTTCAGTCCAACTAGTCCATGCTGACTATATTCACAAATTAAACTAATTGGATCAGCTTAGGCTTGAAGGGTCGAAGGGCCTGTTCCTGGGTTGTAAATTTTCTTTGTTCTATGTTGAGGTTGTACAGGATGTTGGTGAGGCCATTTTGTTTTTGGAGTACTGCGTACAGTTCTGTTCCCCCTGTAATAGGAAGAATACTATTGGAGAGGGTTCAGCAAAGATTTACCTGGATGTTGCCAGGACTGGAGGGTTTGAGTTATAGGGAGAGGACGGGACTTTTTCACTGGAGTGGAGGAGGTTGAGGGATGACCTTATTGAGATTTGAAAAATCATAAGGGGTGAGGAGAATAGCGAGGAGCATGTGTGGTTATGTCGAGCCAGGGATGGGGAGGTGAAACAAAATTGTGGCTCTACCCTTTTTTCCTTCTATTGACATTTGGACAGTTGAATCTGTCGGTTACGCCAGCATATCTACAAAGCCAACTGCACGTGCCCCTCGGTGTCAGCAAGCACTGCGCATGTTCGCCGGTGTCTGCAAAAAACTGCACGTTTCTATCTGTCAGTACAAATGATACATGAATTTCATTTGCCAGCCCAATGAGGAGCACTGGAACACCGGAAGGAGGAGCCTTGTCCTCCTGCCATTCAGGAGAAAGTGAGGTCTGCAGATGCTGGAGATCAAAGTTGAAACTTTATTGCTGGAACAGCACAGCAGGTCAGGCAGCATCCAGGGAACAGGAGATTCGACGTTTCGGGCACAGGCCCTTCTTCAGGAATGAGCAGAGAGTGTTCAGCAGGAGAAGATAAAAGGTAGGGAGGAGGGACTTGGAGGAGGGGCGTTGGAAATGTGATAGGTGGAAAGAGGTCAAGGTGAGGGTGATAGGTCGGTGTAGGATGGAGGCAGAGAGGTCAAGAAGAAGACTGCAGGTCAGGAAGGCGGTGCCGGGCTGGAGGGATCCGGCTGAGACAAGGTGGGGGGAGGCGGGATGAAGAAACTGGTGAAGTCCAAGTTCATCCCCTACGGTTGGAGGGTTCCCAGTCGGAAGATAAGACGCTCCTCCTCCGACCGTCGGGTTGTTGTGGTTTGGCGGTGGATGAGTCCAATGACCTGCATATCCTCGGTGGAGTGGGAGGGGGAGTTGAAATGCTGTGCTACAGGTTGGTTGGGTTGGTTCGTCCGGGTGGCCCAGAGGTGCTCTCTGAATCGCTCCGCAAGTAGGCGGCCTGTCTCCTGTTGGGGAGATTTCACTGCGGTGTTTAATGTAGGGCTAGGGAGGGTGACACTTCCAGCCCTGAAATGGTTAACAACAGCCAAGCGAGCTGCTGCAGGCGATTGCATGACTGCTGGAGCTTGTAAGGGATATGCATAATGTTAATTAAATCTTGGAGCCTGTAAATACCAGCCAGTATCAATTGCCCCATCGAAACTTGGGATTAATAAAGAAACTGATCGGAATCTGTAACTGTTAGACAAGTGTGAATTGCTCTATCGGAACCTGTAACTAGTGAGTGTGAATGGCTCTATTTAAGTCTAAAGTTGATAAGTGTAATTGACAATTTAGTTAAACTAAAACTATTGAAAATGGCTAGCCTGTCAGACGCATAGTAATTCCTTGACACAATGGACTATTGAATACGGGATCGGAACCGCTCCCAGGGATGGCTGAGCCATTGTCAAGCACAGCAGGAGCTGGACAGGCACTTCGATGCGGCCAGTAGGAGGACGGATCCCCAGCGCGCGCAGATGAATGGACCAATGGGGAAGGCGAACTGACCGGGGACTCCAGGCAGCGCGAAGTATAATTGTGTCAACTTTGAACGGGAAGGGAGAACGCCTTCTCCAACAAATGCATGCTTGTAGATTCGTTGTATCAGTTAAGATTCTGTGAATAAACTGCTGTCTGCGTCTAATCACAGTTGCCAGTGTGAGTCTCTCCTTCCAAAAGAACACGCAAAGACGGGACCCTCCGGGTCCGTCTTAACACTCCCCAATATAGAGGAGGCCACACCGGCTGCAGCGGATGCAGTAGATGATGTGGGTGGAGGTGCAGGTGAATCTGTGGCGGATATGGAAGTTTCCTTTTGGGCCTTGGAGAGAAGTGAGGGGGGAGGTGTGGGCGCAAGTGTTGCACCTCCTGCGGTTGCAAGGGAAGGTGCCGGGATATTTCCCTCCCCTCCCCTATCAGCTTTCCATAGAGACCACTCCCTCCGCGACTCCCTTGTCAGATCCACACCCCCCACCGACCCAACCTCCACCCCCGGCACCTTCCCTTGCAACCACAGGAGGTGCAACACTTGCGCCCACACCTCCCCCCTCACTTCTCTCCAAGGCCCCAAAGGAAACTTCCATATCCGCCACAGATTCACCTGCACCTCCACCCACATCATCTACTGCATCCGCTGCAGCCGGTGTGGCCTCCTCTATATTGGGGAGACAGGCCGCCTACTTGCGGAGCGATTCAGAGAGCACCTCTGGGCCACCCGGACGAACCAACCCAACCAACCTGTAGCACAGCATTTCAACTCCCCCTCCCACTCCACCGAGGATATGCAGGTCATTGGACTCATCCACCGCCAAACCACAACAACCCGACGGTCGGAGGAGGAGCGTCTTATCTTCCGACTGGGAACCCTCCAACCGCAGGGGATGAACTTGGACTTCACCAGTTTCTTCATCCCGCCTCCCCCCACCTTGTCTCAGCCGGATCCCTCCAGCCCGGCACCGCCTTCCTGACCTGCAGTCTTCTTCTTGACCTCTCCGCCTCCATCCTACTCCGACCTATCACCCTCACCTTGACCTCTTTCCACCTATCACATTTCCAACGCCCCTCCTCCAAGTCCCTCCTCCCTATCTTTTATCTTCTCCTGCTGAACACTCTGCTCATTCCTGAAGAAGGGCCTGTGCCCGAAACGTCGAATCTCCTGTTCCCTGGATGCTGCCTGACCTGCTGTGCTGTTCCAGCAATAAAGTTTCAACTCCTGCCATTCAGAACAGCCCTATTGTCTGAATCCGAGACGTCGATTTTCCTGCTCCTCGGATGTTGCCTGATCTGCTGTGCTTTTCCAGCACCACTCTAATCTTGACCCATGAGCTTCTGAAGCTGCTGCTTCTCTCTCTCTCTCTCTCTCTCTCTCTCTCTCTCTCTCTCTCTCTCTCTCTGAATGAAGATTGAGATTCATCCAAGACTGTAATTTCCTTCCTCTGTCCAACAGCACTCTCTTCTCTCACTGCCTTTTCTATTTCTTTTATTTTCATGCTGGGATCCAATTGTTGACTTGCAGCAACTGAAAAGAAAGGGAGTGAATCCAGAAAGAGGACAGACTCGGGAAAAACTGGTCCAGGTCTGTGCCTCAAACACCTAAAAACTGAAGTACCACCGTGTGAAGTTATCGCCTTTGCTGTGGAAACAACAAAGCAGAAATGAGGTGTATTGTTTAAATGGTGATATATTGGGAAGTGGAGAAAGTGAGGACTGCAAATGCTGGAGATCAGAGTCAAAATGTGTGGTGCTGGAAAAGCACAGCAGGTCAGACAGCATCCGAGGAGTAGGATAGTTGACGTTTCGGGTAAGAGCCCTTCATCAGGAACGATGTGTGGATGGACAAAGGAGCCTCAGCGTCCTGCTACACCAGTCAATGACAGTTGTCAGACAGGTGCAGCAAGCGATCAGCAAGGCAAGTGGTATATGAGCAAGAGGAATTGAATTTAGAAGTGGGGGTGTCTTCCTGCAGTTCGGGGGTCATGGAATATATTCAAGGCTGAGTTCATATCATTTTTGAACAATAGAGAAGTGGATGGTTATTGGGGAAGGCAAGAAAATAGTTTTAAGGCTAGTACAGAACAGTGACAGTCATACAGCATAGAAACACACCCTTCTATCCATGCTGACTATATTCACAAATTAAACTAATCCCACCTGTCTGTGTTTGGCCCACATCCCTCCGTACCTTTCCTATTCATGTACTTATCCAAACATCTTTTAAATGTTACTGTACCTGCATCTTCCACTTCCTCTAGACATTCATTCCACACACAAACTACTCTTTTTTTTTTTTAAAAAAAAGGTGCTCCTCAGGTCTTTAAAATCGTTCTACTCTCTCCTTAAACGTTTGCTCCCCAATCTTGAAATGACACCTGCCATTCACCTCACCTATACCCCTCATGATCTTTTAAACCTCTCTAAGGTCACCTTTTAACGTCCAATGCTCCAGTGAACAAAGTCCCAGCCTCTGCTCGATTGTAGGGAGATCCATATCCATTTGTGATCTGTTTAATGGTGGTGCAGGCTTAAAAGACCAAATGGTCGACTCCTGTTCCCAATTCTGTGTCCTGGACATAAGACATAGGAGCAGAAAGTAGGCTATCAGGTCTGCTCATACAATTCAATCGTGGCTGATAAGTTTCTGAGCCTCATTCTGCTACTTTCTCCATGTAACCCTTGATCCCCTTGATACTCAAGAACCTAACTATCTCGGTCTTAGATATCCTCCGTGACCTGGCCTTTGCAGCCTTCTGTGCCAATGAATTCCATAGATTCACCACTCTCTGACTGAAGAGGTTTCTCCTTATCTCCATTCTGAAAGGTCATCCCTTTACTCTAAAGCTGTGCCCTCAGGTTTTAGTTTCTCCTACCAATGGAAACATCTATCCAACATCCACTCTATCCAGGCTGTTCAGTATTATGTATGTTTAGATCTCCCCTGTGTGTGGGCCTATTAATCAGCATAAGCCAGACCCTTCAGGATGAGGTACAGCAAGGATTAGGTTCAGCAAATTGAAAATGGAGGGAGAGCGTGTAGGATGGAGATATTCAGTTTCTAGAGAATGAGAGAGGAATTAAATTAGAATTGATCGGGTGGGCTGAAGGGCAGTGGCAGATAGAGTTGAATTTGCAGAAATGTGATGTGTTGTATTTTGGTCAAGAAATGCAGGCAGGACTTAACACAGTGAAGGGGAGTGTTGCAGAACAAAGAGACCTTGAAGTACAGGTAAGTGGAGACACAGGTAGACAGGATAGTGAAGATGATGTTTGGTATGCTTTCCTCTATTGGTCAGAGCATTGAGTGAACGAGTTGGGAGGTCATGTTGCGGCTGCACAGGACCTTGGTTAGGCCACTTTTGGAATATTGTGTGTAATTCTGGTCTCCATCCTATGGAAGGATGTTGTGAAACTTGAAAGGGTTTGGAAAAGGTTTATAAAGCTGGTGCCAGAGTTGGAGGATTTGAGGGAGATACTGAATAGGCTGGGGCTGTTTTCCCTGTAGTGTCGGAGGCTCAGGGGTGACATTTTATAAGGGGCATGGATAGGGGTGAATAGCCAAGGTCGTTTCCTTAGGGTAGGGGAGTCCTAACCTAAGGTAGGACTCCCCTACCCTAGAGGGCAGATGTTTGAAGTGAGAGGGCAAAGATTTAAAAGGGACCTGAGGGGTCAC
The DNA here is from genome assembly GCF_037043375.1 of Chiloscyllium plagiosum. Taxonomy (NCBI): domain Eukaryota; kingdom Metazoa; phylum Chordata; class Chondrichthyes; order Orectolobiformes; family Hemiscylliidae; genus Chiloscyllium; species Chiloscyllium plagiosum. Next base: position 4,335,724 of record NW_028270165.1, on the reverse strand, counting down.
TTTTTCACGTAGAGCGTTTTGCATGTATGGAACGAGCTGCCAGAGGAAGTGGTGGAGCCTGGTACCATTACAATATTTAACAAGCATCTGGATGGGTACATGAAGAGGCAGCGTTTCGAGGGATATGGGCCAAATGCTGGCAAATGGAAATAGATTAATTTTGGATATATGGTTTGCATGGACAAGTTGGGTGGAAGGGTCTGTTTCTGTGGTGTCTGACTATAGTTGTTTTCGGTGAAAGCAGAAGAGTGGTTGTGAAGACGGGACTTTCAGAGCAGCTTTCAAAAATGTTTGGCCCTTACTGGGACCGGAAGAAGTTACAATGAAATCTTTCATTTGGGAGACAGCAAGCAACTAAGTGAGTACATCTGGGATTTTGGTGGAAACTGGGAATTTGTTGCACTGTGGGGATGAAGAATGTCCATTTTCTCTCTCTCTCTCTCTCACCACCCCACCTCTGACCCCTGTCCAGTCCATCACCCCACCCTCTCGCTATTCATTCTCTCTCTCACCCCCCCCCCACCTTCTGCTTCTTGTCCTTTCTCTTCCCACCAATTGCCCCCATCCATTCTCTCTCTCTCCCCACACTCTGCAGTCCCCCATTCGGTCTCTGCTCATACTCTGGACCCCACTCCATTCTCACTCACTCCTCCACAACACACTATCCCCCCATTCTCTCCCCCGGCCCCCATCACATTCTGTCCCTGTTCCGCCAGTCTTTCTCTACCCCACACCCTCTGCCCCCTGTCCATTTTCTCTCTCTCTTTCACTCTCTCTCTCCCTACCCCCCCAACATTCTCTTTTTTTCTCCTGTCCAATCTCCTCCATCAGCCCCTGTCCATTCCTCCAACCAGCCTAAATGCCCCCTGTCCAATTCCTCCTGCGACCCTCAGTGTCTCTTGTCCATTTCCTCCGGCCACCCACAGTGCCCCCTGACCATGCAGTTTGCCCCCTGTCCATTCCCCCCACCACCCACAGTGCCCCCCGACACCAACAGCACCCCTTGTCCATCCCCTCCATCACCCACATCAGCCCCTGTCCATTCCTCCAACCAGCCACAGAACCCCCTATCCATTCTCTCCCCCCACCCCCCCCCACCACCTACAGTGTCTGTTGTCAATTTCCTCTGGCCACCCGCAGTGCTCCTTGTGCATTCCACACCGGCCACCCACAGTGCCCCGTCCACTCCTTCTCTTCCCCCCCCCCCCTCCTCCCCCCCTCCCCCCCCAATCCACAGTACCCCTATCCATTCTCCCCGCCACACACTGCACGCCCTGCCCAGTCCCCCTCGCCACCCACAGCACCGGCTGTCAAACCCACACCGCCACCCATAGTACCCCCTGTCCATTCCCCCCATCATCCATAGCTTCACCCCATCCATTCACCCCGCCAACCACAAGTCCCCCATCCATTCCCCCTGCCACCCAGAGCGCCCCCTGTCCATTCCTCCAGACAGCCTCAGTGCCCCCTGTCCATTCTCCCCGCCACCCACTGTGCCCCCGTCCATTCTCCCATGGACTATAACCTGGTGTTGTGTGATTTAAAACCATATTCAGAAACATCTGAAAGCACGTACTACTTTTTTTAAAAAGAGCTGCTGAAATCTTTCTGAAACTTTCATTGAAGTCTGCGCAGTTAGGCTACAGCCCCTATAAGGGTTGAATGGCCTATACGTAGTCTCGTGAAATTGGTTCCAACTAAGTAGAAATAGAGTTGTCGAGCACGTACACAAAGACTTTCAGTCCAGGCTGACCAGATATCCTAATTTAATCTAGTGACCCATTTGCAAGCATTTGGCCCATATCCTTCTAAACCCTTCCTTTTCATATGCTGGAGATCAGAGCTTAAAAATGTGTTGCTGGAAAAGCGCAGCAGGTCAGGCAGCATCAAAGGAACAGGAGAATCGACGTTTCGGGCATAAGCCCTTCTTCAGGAATCCTCATTCCAAACACACACCACCCTCTGTTTAAAAAGTTGCCCCTTAGCTCCCGAATAAATCTTTTCCCACTCATCCTAAATCTATGCCCTCAAGTTCTGGACTCGCTCCCACTACCCTGGGGAAAAGGCATAAAAAAGTTGAATAGCCAGACAATGCAAAAGGAATAAAATTTTAAGCCACAGGAAAAAATGTGATTCTACCCTTTTTTTTCGATTTGCATTTGGACCCTTAAAAGCTGTCAGTAATAACGGCATCTCCCTAGAGCATACTGCGCATGCTCATCGGTGTCAGTAAGGCGCATCGCATATTTGCCGGTGTCAGCAAATCACAGCGCATGTTCTTTGCTGTCCGCCGAAAAGGCGCGCGACCTACTTTGACGAACCAATAGAATGCCAAGGAGGACCGGAAGAAGACCGGTACTCCTGCCAATCAGAGCCCCCATGTTGTCTGAATGCGGAAGGTGCACCATGAATTTCAGGACCTGCTGCTGATTCTCTGCCTCTGAATGAAGATTCACCTTCACGCCGGACTGCAACTTCTTTCCTCTGTCCAACTTCTGTGAGTGCGGCACTCTCTTTTCCCACCACCGTTTTCCACTTATTTTTAACATTGGGGTCAAGGGCTCTCCCCAAGGGGGTGCTGCGGAGAGCCCTTGACCCCAACATTAGTGACGTGGGGATAGGTGAAGACAGGTAGAGGGTAGGATCTGGTTGATCAATGGGAGGAAGGAATCTGGTTGGCAGGGAGGGGGAGGAGCTGGGACAGGAAGGGAGGTTACTTGAAATTGGAGAACTCAATGTTGAGTCCTCTGAGCTGTAGGCTACCCAGGCAGAAGATGAGGAGGTGTTCCTCCAATTTGCGGTTTGCTTCATTGTGGTAATGGTGAAGGCCTAAGATGGTCATGTCAGAAAGGGCGTGGGAAAGGAAATTAAAATGGATGGTGACTGGGAGGTCCAGTCGGCCTCTGCAGACCCAGCTGTGATGCTCAGCGAACCATTTCCCAAGTTTACACTCGGTCTCCCCGATGTAGAGAAGACTACAGTTGGCAAACACATGGCAAGTGCAGTACCATAATATGAAGTTATAGCCTTTGCTTTGGGGGGAAAAAGCAGAAAAGGTGTGGTGTTTAAATGGTGATATATTGGGATGTGGAGAAAGTGAGAACTGGAGATCAGAGTCGGAAAGTCTGGCAATGAAAAGCACAGCAGGTCAAGCAGCATCCAAGCAGTAGGACAGTCGAAGTTTCGGGCATGAGCCCTTCAGGAATGATGCATGGATGTTCAGAGGGGCATCAGCGTCCTTCTGTGCCAGTTGTCAGACAGGTGCAGCAGGCAATGAGCAAGGCGAGTGGCGTGTTAGCAAGAGGAATTGAGTTCAGAAGTGGGGATGTCTTCCTGCAGTTAGGGTATCATTTAATAAATTCAAGGCTGAGTTAATCTGATGTTTGAACAAGAAAGAAGTGGGCGTTTATGGAGGAAGGCAAGAAAATGGTTTTAAGACCAGTTTAGAACAGTTCCAGAGTCAGACAACACAGAAACAGACCCTTCAGTCCAACTACACCATGCTGACTGTGTTCACAAACAAAACTAGTCCCACCTGTGTGTGTTTGGCCCATATCCCTCTGAACCTTTCCTATTCATGTACTTATCCAAATGTCTTTTAAACATTGTAACTGTACCTGCATCCACCACCGTGTCTGGACATTGATTCCATGCACAAACTACTCTCAAAAGAAAAGGTGCTACTCCAGTTTTTTGAAAATCTTTCTCCACTCATCTTCCTCATTTGCTCTCTAATCTTGAAATCCCCATCCTAGGAAAAGGACACCTGGGGTTCACCTCATCTACCCTACTCATGATTTTATGAACCTCTTTTAAGGTCACCTGTCAACCTCATGTGTTCCAGTGAAGAAAGTCCCAGCCTATCCACCTAGATGTAGGTATAATCATATCCAGTTATGAATTGTTCAATGCTGGTGCAGACTCGAAAGACCGAATGGCCTAGTCCTGCTCCCAACTCTCTCACTCTGTCCAGGACAGCAAGAGGCCCTAAGTCATAGGAGCAGAAATTAGGCCATTCAGCCCATCAGGTCTAATCACCCCATTCAATCGTGGCTGCTAGGTTTCTCAACCCCATTCTCCCTGTAACCCTCGATCCCCTTGATACTCAAGAACCTATCTGTCTCAGTTTTAAATATCCTCAGTGACCTGGCCTCCACAGCCTTCTGTGGAAATAGATTCCACAGATTCACCGCTCTCTGGCTGAAGAAGTTTGTCCGTTCTAAAAGGTCTTCCCTTTACTCTAAGGCTGTGCCCTCTGGCCCGAGTCTGTCCTACCAATGGAACCATCTTCGCAACGTCCACTCTGTCCGGGCTGTTCAAGATTACACCCCCCCCCCCGAGTGCGGGCCTGTTAATCAGCATGAACCAGACCCTTCAGGATGAGGTACAGCAGGGATTAGGGTCAGCAAAGTGAGAATGGAGGGAGTGTGTGTGGGATGGAGATTTTCAGCTTCTAGGGAATGAGAGAGAAAAGTGAGTTCGCTATAAATTAGAATTGATCGGATGGGCCAAAGAGTGGTAAATGGAATTTAATTTGGAGAAATGTGAGTTGTTGCATTTTGGTCAAGCAATCCAGGCAGGACTGACACAGTTAAGGGGAATGTTGCAGAACAAAGAGTCCTTGGAGTGCAGGTTCCATAGTTCTCAGGTAGACAGGATAGCCTTTGTTGGTCAGAGCATTGAGTAGATGAGTTGGGAGGTCATGTTGTGGCTGTCCAGGATGTTGGTTAAGCCAATTTTGGAATACTGCATTCAGTTCTGATCTCCCTGCTGCAGGAACGATGTTATGAAACTTTGAAAGGGGTCAGAAAAGATATAAGCTATAGGGAGAGGCTGAATAGTCCAGGGACATTTTCCATGGAGCATCAGAGGCTGAGGGGTAAACATATAGGCCTTTGTAATGGGCATGGTGAGGAGGGAAAACCTAAGGTCTTTTCCCCCAGGATAGGGGAGTTCAAGAAAACTAGAAGGCATATGTTTGAGGTGAGAGCAGAATGATTTAACAGGGGTCTGAGGGGCAACCTTTTCACACAGAGGGTGGTGCATGTATGGCACGAACTGCCAGAGGAAGTGGTGGAGATTGACACAATTACAACATTTAAAAGGCATGTGGACGTCTGTCTGTTCTCAGCTCTGCTGGATTTCTGTTGAAGCTTTGACCCCTTCCCCCCCCCCCTCCCCGCCTTTTACACCTTCTGGGACAATAAAAAATTCAGTCAATCAACACCCAACCCACAATCTCCCAGCCTGTCAACCATCCAGGGACTGTGTAGTCACAGCAGGGAATCAAACAAGAAAAATGAAACAACATTAGAAACAAATTGGTGCTCGTGTTTAATGTTTATTCATTAGGAAATAAACCAGAAATGGGGCTCTCCCAGGATTCGTGTGGTGCCCTACTTGAGGAATTCTTTCTCTCTTACATCGAACTGTTAGTATGCAGCTCTGATTTACAACAATAGTTACATCAACAGGACTAAAGCATCTGTTATCAAATTGGCAGTGATGTACAGCACGGAAATAGAGTTTTTCTCTCTCATGCACACACGCACATACAAGTCCATGGGGGTGAATTTATATTTGCAGAATGATATTTGCAGATACATTCTATTTTGCTCAAAAAATACACAATCTGCAGGCAGTCAATCCATGTAATATATTGTAAATTCCTGTTTGGAAATAGAACCAGTCTGACTCAAGATTGGGGTACAGACAGACTCTGACCTCACACCTTTAATGCATTGTCTGAGCTGAGATGTCACCTCTTGTTATAAAACCTTGTTATCTTGATAAGGTGCCTTGCAGGAAGTTCTGGGATTTACATGTTAATGATGGCTGCAACCCATTCTAGAAGATGAAAGACTTAACAATCCAGGTTTGTTCAATATATCATTTCAGTGGCAGGACACTTTTTTTTTCTATGTGTCTTATGATTTTATTTTCCGCAACCACCTGATGAAGGATCAGTGCTCCGAAAGCTAGTCCTTCCAAATAAATGTGTTGGACTATAACCTGGTGGTGTGTGTTTTTTCAACTTTGACCAGATGCGGGTGGATTGACCATGCTAAATTACCCACGGTGCCCAGGGATGTGCAGGTTAGGTGTATTAGTCAGGGTTAAATGTAGAGCAATAGGGGTAAGGGAATGGCTGTGGGTGGGTTACCCTTCAGAGGATCGGTTTGGACTTGTTGGGCCGAGTGGCCTGCTTCCACACTGTGGGGATTCTCTGAAGGGAAGGGATTTTTGCAAACACACTTTTCTTTTGCTTTACAAAATCAGACCTGCTCACTCTCAGCAGTATCCCAGTGTTAGGAAAGATATTAACTTTCAGGTGGAGTTATCCAAAATTCAGAGAGATGTCTGTCTTGATGTTTTTGCTTTTCTGCCCTTGTAAGGTCCTGAATCAGCACCTTCAGGAGAATTAGTAGAGGAGAGGGAGAGATGGTGCTTTCAATTTTGTGGAACAACAAAAGAAAGGAATATTCCACAAAGTAGAATTGCTTGTTCTGAATTTCTACCCTGCACTGACAGTGATGACCTTTGTAATTTGTTTTTAACAGTGTATTTGAAGATCTGAAGCTTCAAAATCAACAGATGAAGGGCTTATGCCCGAAACGTTGACTCTCCTGCTCCTCGGATGCTGCCTGACCTGTTGTGCTTTTCCAGTGCCACACTTTTCGACTCTGACTGTCCAGCGTCTGCAGTTCTCACTTTGACGTCAATGTCTGACAGTCACTCAATCTATCAGGACTGCAACGGTTTTCAACCATGATTCTGTGAGAAGGAGCAAAGCTTTTTGGTTCCTGTTTAGTACGTTTTCAGCATCAGTGGGATTGGATGAGAGACCCTACTGTTGCTGCGCTCTGAGTGTGGAGCCTGAAACAGTTGTACGGCCTGGGAAGAGGAATTCACGGTGGGGAGGGGCTCCACATGTATTTGTGTGTAACTGAAGCTCCGTCATGGAGAAACCAGAGGAATCCAGCCCCGTGGAGAAACCATGGAAGTGTGGCGACTGCAGGAAAAGCTTCCGTGTCCCGAGTGTCCTGGAGACTCATCAGCGCAGTCACACTGGGGAAAGCCCGTTCCCCTGTCCCGTCTGCGGGAAGGGCTTCAGCACTTCCTCCACTCTGCTAACCCACCAGCGGATCCACACGGGGGAGAGGCCCTTCAGCTGCGCCGAGTGTGGGAATTCTCTTACCCAGGCCTCTGTCCTGCTAACCCACCGGCGGATCCACACGGGAGAGAGGCCCTTCAGCTGCCCCGAGTGTGGGAAGGCCTTCAGCAATTCCTCCAACAGGCTGAAACACCAGCGGGTCCACACGGGGGCGAGGCCCTTCAGCTGTTCCGAGTGCAGGAAGAGATTTACCCAGGCCTCCAATTTGCTGACCCATCTGCGGGGACACACGGGGGAGAGGCCCTTCAGCTGCCCCCTGTGCGGGAAGGGCTACACACGCTCTACCAACCTCCGGAGGCACCAGCGAGTTCACATACCATCGCAGGGGGATTGAAGGAGCGACGGCTGAGTGCCGTTATCGACTGGACTGTCAACCCAGTTCCGGGGGCTCCCGGGTTTGAATCCCACTGCAGCAGATGGTGCGATACGGGGTATGGGTTGAAATTGCAGAGTGAGGCAATACTTCCTCCGAGTTAAGGCTGTACCAAGGATCCAATTACAAAGGGATAACTTGGTGGTGACCAATAGTAAAAAAAGTGAGGTGGGTTGGGGGGTGGTGGGGTAGCGTGTGCGTTTTGACCTTGAGCTGTTTAAAAAGCAGCTACGTTTTCTCTGCCTTTTTGCTGAGGGGGTTTGAAGCTGTAACAAAGTTGGATCTCAATAAAGGTTACCTGAATTTACCCCTTGGCTCAGACTCTTATTGAAAGCTTTGAGCTCCAAGAGGTTTTTGTTTTAAAGCTGCTCATTTCTTTCAGCCTCCTGCACTAAGCTTCCAATGTCGTGTATCAGGTGGAGTGGTGAATGAGCAGCCTGTTTTGTTAGAAATTGTAAATTTTTCCAGGAGTGCAGAGTGTGTCATTTCATCGGCGTCGTAAAGTTTACTGGCAGCATCGGGAGGTGTGGCTGTGTTCACTAGAAATGATGTGGAGGAGCCGGTGGTGGACTGGCCTGGATGAAGTTAAAAATCACACAACACCAGGTTATAGTCCAACAGGTTTATTTGGAAGCACTAGCTTTCAGAGCACTGCTCCTTCATCGGGTAGCTGTGGCGCATGATCATTAGATTCAGATTTTATAGCAGAAGATCACAGTGTCATGCAACTGATAGGGTGTATTGAACGAACCAAGATTGCTGTTAAGTCTTTCGCCTTTTAGAATGTGTTGCAGGTTTCAGTTCATTAACATGTAAATCCCAGAACATCTTATAATTCACGTACTCAAGATGACTTAAGCTTTTTTTAAAAAAAAAGTGACAACTCAGCCTCGATAAAGGTGTGAGGTTCAAGTCTGTCAATGTCCCAATTTTGAATCAAACTGGTTCTATTTCCAAAGTAGGAATTTATAAAATATTATATGGATTGACTGCCTACAGACTGTGCACTTTTTGAGCTAAATTGAATGTATCTGCAAACATAATTCTGCCAATACAAATTTGCCCAAGAGGTGATCTGTGGATGTGAGTTTGTGCTTGAGAGTGCACGTAAGAGTGTATGCATGCTTGGTAAAGTGAGAGTGTGATGGCGCATATGCCTGAGAGTCTGTTGGGGGGGGCGTATGTGTAGGTGTCTGAGAGAACACGTGTGTATGAGTGAGGTATGAATAAAAGTGAGGGCTTGCGTTTTGCTAAAACAAGGAAGGGCGGGACTTGTACAGTTAATGGTAGGGCCCTGTGTCATGCTGTAAAAGAGAGACATGGTGGGGTTCAGGTACACAGTTCTTTGAAAGTTGCATCGCTGCTAGACAGGGTGGTCAAGAAGGCATTAAGCATACTTGCCTTCATTGTTCCCCCCACTGCGTATAGGGGTTGGGGCATCATGTTGAGGTTGTACAGGGATGTTGGTGAGGCCACTTTCAGAGTACTGAGTATGGTTCTGGTGGCCCTGTAATAGGAAGAATAAGATTTACCAGGATGTTGCCAGGACTGGAGGGTTTGAGTTATAATGAGAGGCTGGGACTTTTTTAACTGGAGCACAGGAGGTTGGGGGGTGACATTATTGAGATTGATAAAATCATGAGGAGTGGAGGCTCTTCCTTAGCGTAGGGGAGCTCAAGACTCGGGGGCATACTTCTTTAAAGTGAGAGGAGAGAGATTTAAAAGGAACCTGAGGGTCAAGGTTTTGGCAGGGTGATTTGTGTGGGGAATGAACTTGCTGAGGATGTGGTAGATGCAGGTATATTTAAAAAGTTTAAATAACATTTGGATGGGTACATGAATAGAAAGGTTTAGAGGGATATGGGCCAAACGCAGGCAAGTGGGACTAACTTAGTTTGGGAACTCTGGTTGCCATGGATGAGTTAGACCGAAGGGTCTGTTTCTGTGCAGTATACCTCTCTGAACCAGAAGTGATCTTATTGAAACCAGTAGAATTCTTAAAAGGGGCTTGACAGGATAGATGCCGATAAAATGCTCCTTTGTGGTGGGAGTCATAGAATCCTGACAATGTGGAAACAGGCCATTCAGCCCATCTATTCCACACTGGCCCTCTGAAGAGCATCCCACCCATACCCACCCCCTTACTCCGTATTTCCCATGGCCAATCCACCCTAAGTTCCACATCCCTGGTCACTATGGGTAATTTAGGACAGCCTATCCACCCTAACCTCTACACCCTAATCTGTAAATTACCTTCTCAAAAATGTAATTTAAATGTAGAGTTTTTCTCTAAGAAAAATGTTCGTCTGACTCCACATTCGGGCACAGACAGAATTCTCAATTATTGTTAGAAAAGCTCTGCATTTGAATGACATTCTTGAGAAGGTAACAAAAAAGTAGTTCTGGGATTAACAAACCAAAGAGCAGAAACCTATTCTAAAAGATGAAGGATTTAATCTAAAATTGTTTGAGTCACATTTCCATGACACTGGATTCCATTGGATATAAATTGTCATCGTGCTCTCATTCTCCACAACCACCTGATGAAGGAGCAGTGCTCCGAAAGCTAGTGCTTCCAAACAAACCTGCTGGATTATAACCTGGTGGTGTGTGATTTTTAACTTTATCCATGGGAAAACACATGAGTTGTGGGACCGGTAATAGTTCTTATTTTGTGATCTATTCCAAGTGAAATTTCTCCTCTGCGCAGGCACGGGTGAACAGTTTGTATTCTGTGCGAGATCAGGCTAGCAGCTTTTAAATCTTATGTCAAGCAGCAGAAACAAACTGTCGAACAGCAATTGTATTCCGAGAGTGGTACTTCCAGCTCTGGTAATCCTGTTGCATCAACAGAGAGAGGGAGAGGATGTCACATCTAAAGAACAGACGAAAAGTTATTTTGCTTGTTGAGTCGGCTCTGCACTCAGATGAGACTGGATACTGCTTATAATGGATCATAATTAAATGCTACAATGGAACACCTTAAATTCAAGGAATTTTGAAAGGGCAAATGAACAGGAACTTTGAATAGAGATGTTCTTTCATTTCTAACCTTGGTTGACCCGTATGAGGCATTTTTATTGAGAGCTCCATAATCATCTTCCTGCTGGATTTTTTTTCGGGGCAAACAATTTCTGGTTAAAGAAATTCTGTATCCTGGGAAGGCAGGGAAATAAAAATACAAACGGGCTGTTAAAAGCATTTGAATTGTGGGCCGACGAGCTCTCGTGGGAGCAGTGCATTTGCCAAAAACATTTCTGAGGAATTCTGTTAACAGTTGCACTGAAAATAGTTTTCCTCACTGAACTTTAAACAGGTATTGAGAACGTTCCGCATTATAGATTGTATTCTTGAGGACTGGAGGAGGATTGAACTTGCCAACGTGAACCACACTTTGCAGAGAGAGGAAATTTCTCCGGATGAAAGAGGTTGATGGAAGTCCACAATTGTCAGATTATTTCATGAAAATAACAGCTGGTATGGGGATCCCAGAAGAGGGGCGTCTGTAATGAGCACACAGAAACAAACCCTTCAGTTCAGGCCAGCCAGATATCCTAAATTAATCTAGTGACCCATTTGCCTGCATTTGGCCCATATCCCTCTGAATCCTTCCTATTCATGTCCCTATCCAGATGAATTTTTTTCTTCGCAGAGTACTTGGGTGATAGCCAAGATATGCTATTACTCAGCCTTTCCCCACTGTGCTTAACCATTCCTTCATGCTAATTGTAGCTGGAGACGCCTGAAATCTGAAAAGGATTTCCTGAAAAAAAAAGGTTAATTCAAGATTGGGCTCAGTGATGGATTTTCTAAAGCTTGGCTATTGCAGTTTTCAAGCTGACAGAAAAAACTTTCAGTTGTTGTTGTCCAAGGCAGAGCAGATATTCTTTTAAGGTATAATTGAGGTATCTACCTTCTTTACAGTGTTTTTCCATCATTACCAGTGATTGTCCATCATTTGGTATATTGAGCATCATCTTTTTGTGATTCAACAGATATGACTTGAGTGAATTCTGTAAGATGCTTTTGTATTTTATTTAACTTTACTTGGTTCTTTGCCTTAAAGATTTACTTTTCATGTCATTGGTATTAAAATATTTCAATGTATAACAATGAAACAGCTCAGTTATTCTGAAATTATTTCAATTCGTTGGTCAATTGCAAAATAGCTGCATAACTGTTGTCAAAATTGATACCCGGGAAGCTATTTTGTTTAGTATATTTCCTTTGTAAAGATCTTATCCAAATTATAAAATGATTGTATTTTCATATGAAATAAAATTTGCAGTGTTTTATTAAATGGTTGAAAGTAACTTTGTACTTAATTGCTCCGTTTGGGATTAAACATTGTGACTTTGATAAAAGTGATCTTTCACAATTTATGGTGAATCTATTAACAAACAAATGTTGCCATTTGCTGTTGAATAACCACAAATTCAATTTGAAATTCTTGAATGAGTTGAATAAGGGGTAAAACGTAAATATTTATTGCACTTTTCAGAAATTCTCTGCACTGCCATTGTATTTGGTTAAACAAGATATGTGTCTCTCTTTATAACTTTGTTTCTTTGATATTTTATTTATCAGTGGTATTGCCCAAATAGCCTTAAAACATTTTTGGCATTTGGCGAAGATGTGAGTTTTCAGTCGGGCAACGTCATTCAATTGTGAAACAATCTGATGATTAAATTAAATACATATACGAACATCAACATGTAGAATTACCAATGAAATGTGAAATGTAAACTGTGGCTGCTCTTAATTTGGTGCAGACTGAATATCAATTGAAATGATAAGAATAAATAGCAATAATGGCACTGTGCACAAACTGTATGTAGCGTGAGGTCAGAATTTTTCTGATCATTTAATTCCGACACATGCAGTGACGGCAGCACCATGATCTGTTTTGTTTGTTTATGGAATGTGAGCATCACTTGCAGAGCCAGTATTTGACTGCAAGGAACACAGATATGAATATTGGGTGAGGACAAGATGAGGTTGAGTTGCAAGGTCTACTGTAGCGTAACAAATTGTACTGGCTTCCACTGTACCCTGACAAGACAGAGACTTTGGGAGGAGAACAAAATAGGAATTTCTACTTAAATATTGATGCTCCCATTTAGATCTCTCAGAAGGAGATTGTTTGGTCCATCAATTCTGCAATGGCTCTTTTGAATTATTTCCCTGCATCCACATATATCTGGAATCGGTTTATTTTCAAGAATTTTGCAATTACCTTTGCCATTTACTGATTCCATCACCCCTTCAAGATCATTCCAAATCGTAACAACTTGCTTATTTTCTTAAAAATTAAACCATCTCACGGCCACCCCCACCCCCTTTTGAAAAATGGCTGCACTATTTCCAATATGGTCATGCTTTCTAAATATTACCATGGACTTCTTTTTATGAACAAGTCTCTTCAGATTTCAACGTATCTTTTTAAACATAAAAATGCCCCTTTACATGTAGCTCAGCCCTTTAAATGTGTTATGTTCCTCTCAGCGCAATCTTGCCCCTCGATAATGTATATTTACTCCTTTAGATATGAATATGTCTCTTAAAGGGATATTTCTGCTTAGAAATAGGGCAACGTCTCTTCAAAATGTAGAATCATTTAGATATAACTGCGTCACTTTACATATTAAGATATCCCTTTGAAATATAATCTTCTCCATTTAAATCTGTTTATTTGCAGAAATAGCCCGTTAAAATGTCCACGTCCCTTTAAAATGCAGATTTCCCCCTTTAGATATCGGAATATCTGTTAAAATTGAGCCGTGAGCTTTCCCAATGTAGACAGGGCTCCTGGAAACGTGGCAGTGTCCCCCCTGCAGCTGCAGAACGAGACAGGAGAGTTTGTTTTTTTTTGTAGACACAAAGTGCACCAATCTTTTATTCAATTTCCACCACCAGGAAGATAGGAAAACACCCGGGTGGCCAGTGACAAACACTGCCCTTCACAGCAAGGGACAGTGCTGTGTGATCAAAAACAGTGAAGGGGAGGGTAGGGACTAAATCAAAATAGAGTTGGAGGGAGAAATGATGCACTCCACTCCCTACGGCGCCCACCTCTCCCTGAACAACTCCAGGGTGTTGGTGGACACCGCGTGCTCCTTCTCCAAGGACACCCGGGCTCTGACGTAACCACGGAAGAGAGGCAGGCAGTCGGCCCTAACGACCCCCTCCACGGCCCGCTGCCTGGACCTGTTGATGGCCAGTTTGGCCAGGCCCAGGAGCAGAACCACGAGGAGATCTTCAGACCTGCCCTCCTTCCTCCGTACCGGGTGCCCAAAGATCAGGAGCGTGGGACTGAAGTGCAGCCAGAAACAGAGGAGAAGGTTTTTAAGGAAATCAAAAAGGGAGTGCAAACGCCCACACCCAATATATACATGGTCCACGGACTCCACAGCGCCACAGAACAAGCAGTTGGGCTGGGAGTCCGTGAACCACCGCAATCTGCGGTTGCAGGGGACTGCTGCGTGCAGCACCCTCCACCCCAGATCCCCGAGAGAAAGGGGGAGGACTCCCGCGTAGAGAGCCCTCCACTGGGGATCCCCACCGCCCGGTGGCAAATGGGCACGCCAAGGCGTGTCCGGACGGTGGATGAGGGAGAAGAGGTGGATGGTGTGCAGCAGCAGTCGGTACAGGGCTCTCCTTTTCACCTCCCTAAACAAAACACAATTAAAATTCCGGAGGCGGCTCAGGTTGTGGGGCACAGGCTCCCGCGGGAAGTACGGGACCTTGGGGCCAATGTGAAATTCCGTCCGGGCTGGGGTGAGCGCGGACGGGATCCCACCGCACACCTGAGCGTCCTCCAACTGGTGCACTACGTCGGGTCCGAGCACCGCCGTTTTAAGGCGTCGGATGGCGGTGGCCACGTACTGGACGTCTACCGCTGCCCTGCCTGCTATGTCCTGCGGCAGCGTCCAGCCCAGGCCCCCGGCACCCAGCACGTCCCCGACCCTGGTCACCCTCGCCGCCGCGGCCCTCCCCTCCGACAGCCACTCGAACCCGCGAGTACGGAGGTACGGATTCCTGAGCAACGGCTCCCTAGGAGAGTTTGTTTTTGTGAATGAGCAGTTGTAGCGCGAGGTGCTGTTGCTTGGTGACGGTGAGGCTCCCCCGGCCCCGCCCATCCCCCCGTGCAGACGTCACGCGGGGGCGAAGGCGGTTGGGAGGAGAAGTCGCTCGAGCGGGGAAGCGGCGGCCGTTAGGAAAATGGCGCCGTGCGGCCCGGGGCAGACACCCGTCACTGGGCACCGCCGCCTTCCTGGCGCAGCTGCTGTGTCACGGCCACACCGGCCGGCTGTACAGCAGGCAGGAGCCGGTGAGCATTCTGGAGGCGGATGGGGTTAAGGGCCTGCTTGGGAACTCGTCGGCCGCCTGGGTGGTGGAGTTCTACTGGTCGTGGGGCGGCCCCTGTGTCAACTATGGGGCCACCTGGAAGGTCCTGGGCCCGGGAGGTGAAAGGTGAGGCAGGTTGTGGGGGGACGGAGGGGAAGGAATGTGGGGCCTGTCCTGTCATAGTGACATTTTACACTCACTTTCCATCTGCTTTTACTGGCGCTTGTGCTGTTTACCCCTCACTGTGTGTTCAATCCTTGTGCTGTTTGCCCCTCACTGTTTGTTTAATCCTTGTGCTGTTTGCTCTTTGCTGTTACTTGTGCAATTGCTGAGGTTTGTGTGTAAATACTAGTGAAGGAGATTATGCACCAGCATGTATATGTTCCTCAGTTATTGAAGGGGCAGGACCTGTTGAGAATGGTTAGTAAAGTATGTGGTGTACTAAGCCTTGTCAACATGGATATAGTTAGTTATTTGTGAAAGTATACTCTTTATTATTTAGATTCGGAGATGTACAGCACAGAAACAGACCTTTTTGGACCTCCCCATCCATGCTGACCAGATATCCGAAATTAATCTAGTCCCATTTGCCAGCACGTGGCTCACATCCATCTAAATCCTTCCTATTCAGATGCCTTTTAAATGCTGTAATTGCACCAGCCTCCACCACTTTGCCAATTGAGACACAGGCATGGTCCAACTTTTTCAGCGTCTGTCTTCTCCCTGGATTCACTCCCATTCTTTTCAGTTGCTCCAAGTCAACAATTGAACCCCAGAATGAAACGTAAATGGAAAAGGGGGATCATTCCAAACATGCACCAACCCATGCTCTGATTGGAAAAGTTGCCCCTTCAATACCTTTTGTATCTTCCTGCTTTCACCCTAAATCTATGCCCTCTAGTTCTGAATTTTACCCCAACACTGGGGAAAAGACATAAAAACATTGAGCAACCAGACAAATGCAAAAGCTATAAAACATCGAGCCACATGGGGGGGGGGGGGGGGGGAGAATTATGGCTCTACCCTTTTTGTTCTGATTAGCATTTGTACACCTAATATCTGTCAAGAACACCAGCATCGCCACAGAGCATATTGTGTACACTCCTCAGTGTCAAAACACAGGGCGCATGATTGCCGGCGTCACCAAAACATTGGGCATGTTCCTCGCTGTCGGCAGATAAAGGGCGAGACCTACTTTTGATGGACAAATAAGGAGCACTGGAGGACCGGAAGGAGACTTGTCCTCCTGACGTTCAGATCTCCCCTATCGGTGAATGCGGAAGGTGGACCATGAGCTTCTGAAGCTCCTGCTCTTCTCTCTGAATGAAGAGCTTCACCCCAGACTGCAACTTCCTTCCTCTGTCCAATATCTGTGAGTATGGCACTCTCTTCTCACCCCCTTTTCCATTTATTGACTTGGAGCAACTGAAAGGAATGGGAGTGAATCGAGGGAGGAGACAGACTCTGGAAAGGTTGGTCCAGGCCTGTGTCTCAATTGGCAAAATAGACAGACAGGAGATTGGAAGAACGCAGCAAGCCAGGCAGTAACAGGAGGTGGAGAAGTCGACATTTTGGGTGTAACCCTTGTTAAGGACTGGGGGTGGATACAGGGAGAACTGCAGAACAAGGGTGTGCTGGGGGCAGGGTGATGAAGTGGGGATAGGTGGAGACAGGTAGAGTGTACGACCTGGTTGGTGAATGGGAGGAAGGAATCTAGTTGGTGGCAGGCTGGGAAGGGAGTTGTGGGATGAGTAGGCAGGTTATTTGAAATTGGAAAATTCAATGTTGAATCCTCCGGGCTGTGGACTGCTCAGGCAGAAGATGAGGTGTTCCTCCAATTTGCGGTTTGGTTCATTGTGGCAATGGAGGAAGCTAAAGATGGTCATGTCAGAAAGGGAATGGGAAGGCGAATTAAAATGGATGGTGACTGGGAGGTCCGGTCGGCCTTTGCAGACGTGGCTGTGATGCAAGTTTAAACCCAGTCTCCCCGATGGAGGGAAGACCACAGTTGGCAAACACATGGCAAATACAGTACCCCAATGTAAAGTTACAGCCTTTGCTGTGAAAATAAACAGAAAGGTGTATTGTTTAAATGGTGATATATTGGGATATGGAGAAAGTGAGGACTGGAGATTAGAGTCAAAAAGTGTGGTGCTGGAAAAGCACAGCAGGTCAAGCAGCATCCGAGCAGTAGGACAGTCGAAGTTTTGGGCACAAGCCCTTCATCAGGAATGACGCGTGGATGTTCAGAGGGGCATCAGTGTCCTTCTGTGCCAGTTGTCAGACAGGTGCAGCAGGCAATGAGCAAGGCGAGTGGCGTGTTAGCAAGAGGAATTGAGTTCAGAAGTGGGAATGTCTTCCTACAGTCAGGGGGTCATTGAATATATTCAAGGCTGAGTTCATCTGATTTTTATGTGGATGTTTATGGGGATGGCAAGAAAATGGTTTTAAGACAAGTATAGAACAGTTTGAGTCAGACAGCACAGAAACAGACCCTTCAGTCCAACTAGTCCATGTTGACTGTTCTCAAACTAAACCAGTCCCACCTGCCTGTGTTTTGGCCCATATCCCTCTGAACATTTCCTAATCATGTACTTATCCAAATGTCTTTTAAACATTGTAACTGTACCTGCATCCACCACTTCCTCTAGACATTCAGTCCACACAAAATTGTGCCCTTCAAGTCTTTTTAAAATCTCTTTCTCCTCTCACCTTCAAAATTTGCTCCCTTGAAATCCCTACCCCGGGGAAGGACATCCATCGTTCATCTCCTCAGTCCCCTCATGATTTTATAAACCTCGATAAGGTCACCTCTCCACCTCCTATGCTCCGGTGAAAAAGTCCCAGCCTATCCACCTAGATGTAGATAGATCCATATCCTGTCATGATCTGTTCAATGCTGCTACCAATTCTCACGGAGTGTCCACGACAGCAAGAGTCCACAAGACAAAGGAAGAAATTAGGCCACCAGGTCTGCTCATTCCATTCAATTATGGTTGATCAGTTTCTCAATCCCTTTCTTCCACTTTTAGCAAAGTGAAAATGGAGAGAGTGAATGTGGGGTGGAGATTTTCAGCTTAGAGGGAATGAGAGAGGAAAGAGAGTTCACTATAAATTAGAATTTATGGGATCGGTAGGTGAGCCGAAGAGTTGCAGTTGGAGTTTAATTTGGAGAAATCGGAGGTTTACATTTTGGTCAAGCAATCCAGGAAGGACTGACATTTAAGGGGAGTGTTGCAGAATAAAGAAACCTTGGAGTGCAGGTTCATAGTTCCTTGAAAGTGGAGTCTCACGTGGAGAGAATAATGAATTTAGTTTGCTTCATTGTTCAGGGCATTGAGTATAGGAGTTGGAAGGTCATGTTATACATCCTTCCCTCTTGAACGTGTGGTATCTAACTGCTTAATTGTTTCTAGTGAATACAGCCCACATCTCCTGCTGCTGCCATAATATGGTTTGTTTGGAAGCACTAACTTTCAGAGTGCTGCTCCTTCAGGTGGTTGTGGAGACGAAGGTCATGATCACAGAATTTATAGCCAACGGAGTCCAGTTCATGGAGATGTGATACATTAAACAATTTAGATTAAATCTTCCATCTTTTAGAATGGGGCTCTGTTCTTTGGTATGTTAATCCCAGAACTTGTTTTCAGTAACTTTCTCAAGAACGTAATTTAAATGCAGAGCTTTTCTATCAAAAATGTCAGGCTGACGCGACATTGGGACCCAGACAGAATTCACACCTATTGGTGGGTCGGCTGGGACTTTTTTCACTGGAGCACAGGAGGTTGAAAGGTGAAGGTATCGGGTGCCTCATTAGCAAGTTTGCACATGGTACTCAGATTGATGGAATATCAGATAGTGAAGGGGACTGTCAGATGATACAGTAGAATATAGATTGGAGAGTTGGGAAGAGAAATGGCAGATGGAGTTCAATCCAGACACACGTGAGGTGATGCATTTTGGAAGATGCAATTCAAGAGCGAGCTATACAGTAAATGGAAAGGTCTTGGGGGAAATTGATGTACAGAGAGGTCTGGGTGTTCAGGTCTATTGTTCTCTGAAGGTGGCAACGCATGTCAGTAGAGTGGTCAAGGCAGCATACAACACGCGTTCCATCATCGGACGGATTGAGTAAAAGAGTTGGCAGGTCATGTTAAAGTTATAAGATTTTGGTTCGGCCACATTTGGAATACTGCGTACAATTCCAGTCGCCAGATTTCCAAAAGGATGTGGATGCTTTGGAGAGGGTGCAGAGGAGATTCACCAGGATGTTGCCTGTTATGGACAGTGCTAGCTATGAGGAGAGGTTGAGGGGGGGGGGGGGGACTTGATTGAGGCCTATAAAACCATGAGAGGTGTAGACAGGGGTAGATAGGAAGAATACTTTTTCCCAGAGGGGGAGACTTAATTACTAGGGGTCACGAGTTCAAAGTAAGAGGGGAAAGGTTTGAGGGAGATAAACATGGAAAGTTCTTTACGTAGAGGGTGGTGGGTGCCTCAAATGCATCGCCAGTGGAGGTGGTAGGGGTGGGATCGATTTCATCATTTAAGATGTATCTAGACAGATATAT
The DNA here is from genome assembly GCF_037043375.1 of Chiloscyllium plagiosum. Classification (NCBI taxonomy): domain Eukaryota; kingdom Metazoa; phylum Chordata; class Chondrichthyes; order Orectolobiformes; family Hemiscylliidae; genus Chiloscyllium; species Chiloscyllium plagiosum. The sequence continues at coordinate 4,316,259 of NW_028270165.1, read as the reverse complement.
GAATGGGCAGGGAGCAAAGGGATACAGATCCTTAGAAATTAGGCAGCAGGTTTAAATCGAGGATCTTGATCAGCATAGCCTTGGAGGGCTAAAAGGCCTGTTCCTGTGCTGTAAGGTTCTTTGTTCTCTTGATAGAGGTTGACAAAACCATGAGGGGCATAGATAAGGTGAATGGCCTGTGTCGTTTCAAGATTAGAGAGCAAATTAAGGGGAGAGGAGAAAGATTTTAAAAACACATGAGGAGCACCTTTTTATTAACAGCGAGTGGTTTGTGTGGAATGAATGTCCAGAGGAAATGGTGGATGCAGGTTGAGTAACAACGTTTAAAGGACATTTGGATAAGTGCATGAACAGGAAAGGTTCAGAGGAATATGGGCCAGACACAGGCAGGTGGGACTAGTTTAATTTGTGAATATAGTCAGCATGGACTAGTTGGGCTGAAGGGTCTGTTTCTGTGCTGTCTGACTCTATAACTGTTCTATACTGGTCTTAATCATTTTACTTGCCTTCCCCCATTAACATCCACTTCATTGTTGTTCTAAAATCAGATGAACTCAGCCTTGAATATATTCAATGACCCCCTAACTTCCGGAAGACTTCTGAACTCAATTACTCTCGCTAATATACCACTTGCTTTGCTGATTGCTTGCTGCACCCATTTGACAACTGGCAGTGAATTGTGTGGAAGGACACTGAGGCCCCTTTGTATATCCACACAGCATTCCTGATGAAGGGCTCATGTCTGAAATGTCGATTTTCCTGCTCCTCTGATGCTGTCTGACCTGCTGTGCTTTTCCAGTGCCACACTTTTCGACTCTGATCTCCAGCATCTGCTGTCCTCACTTTCTCCACATCCCAATATATCACCATTTAAACAACGCACCTCCTTTCAGCAGTTATTTTTTCATAAGAGGCTATAACTTCACACTGTGGGACTGCATTTGCCGTGCGTTTGCCAATTGAGACTCAGACCTGGACCAACGTTTCCTGACTCTGTTCCCTCCCTGGAATCACACGCTTTCTTTTCAGTTGCTGCAAGTCAACAATTGAACTCCAGAATGAAAAAATGAAATGGAAAAGAGGTTAAGAAAAGAGAGTGCCGTACTCACAGATGGTGGATAGAGGAAGGAAGTTGTAGTCCGAGATGAAGCTCGATCTTCATTCGGAGAGAGAGGAGCAGCTTCAGAAGCTCATGGTCTACCTTCCGTTTTCAGACAATTGGGGAGCTCTGATTGGCAGGAGGACCAGGCTCCTTGCGGTCCTCCCTGGCTTCCCATTAGTCCATTTGAAGAAGGATTTGCGCCGTTTCTGCAGACAGTGAAGACAGTGGTTAACGAATATAAATGAGAGGAATAACCTAAGAGGGTTTGCCAAATATAAGGGTCAGGAGGAAGGGTCCCAGATAGTTGCTCTAACCGGTCCCGTAGCGGTGGAGGAAGTCGAACATGCCATTAAGGCGATGGACGTGAAAACCGCTGCGGGGCCGGATGGAGTGACGATGGGAGATATAATTAAAGTTTTCAATAAGGATAATTCGCTGCTGCCCAGGATATATTCTATTTGGGTTATAAAGGGCAAGATTCCTGACCAACTTAAGGTCAGTAGGACAGTGCTTATTCCAAAAGTTTTGCTGAACCGGCGAACATGCGCAGTATGATCTATGGAGATACTGTTCCTGACGGATTTAAAGTGTCCAAATGTCACATTTTCTCCACCCTCCTCCCCACCTTCGCTCGACATAACTGCGCGCACCCCTTGCTATTTTTGATGTTCATCTTACCTACACCCCTCATGATTTTATAAATTCAATGAGGTCACCCCTCAACCTCCTGTGCTCCAGTGAAAAGAGTCTCAGCCTCTCTTTCTAACTCAAACCCTCCAGTCTTGGTAACATCCTGGTAAGTCTTTACCGAACCCCCTCTAATAGTATTCTTCCTATTACAGGGCCACCAGAAGCGTTCTCAGTACTCTGCAAGTGGCCTCACCAACATCTTGTACAACATCTAAATGATGTCCCAGCTCCTTTATTCAATGGTGTGAACAATTAAGGTAAGTGTGCTGAATGCCTTCTGAACCACCCTTCCAACCAGTGATGCAACTTTCAATGAAGCATGTACCTGAACCCCCCCCCCCCCCAAATCCCTCTGTACAAGCCCTGCCCTTCCTTAATTCCTTGCAAAATGCAACCCCTCACTTTTATCTATACCTCTCTCATACACATGCTGTCTCTCAGACGTACACCCCGCTCCCCCCCAACACACACACCCTCTCACAGGCTTATACTCCATCACACTCACTTTACCAAGCATGTGCACACATACTCTCTTACATGCACTCTCACACACGCACACGTACCTATAACGATGGGGTGAATTTGCATTTGCAGAGTTATATGTGCAATTTTGCGCAAAAGATGCACAATATGCAGTTGGTCAATCCATGTAATATTTTATAAATTCCTACTTTGGAAATAGAACAAGTCCGATTTAAGATTGGGATACTGACACACCTTTCATGCATTTTCTGGGCTGAGATGTCACCTGTTTTAAAAGAACCTTAAGTGATCTTGAGAATATGACTTAATAGTAGCTCTGGGATGTTCACATTAATGAACTACAACCTACAACCCATTCTAAAAGATGAAAGACTTAACAGCAATCTACATTTGTTCAATACATCATGTCAGTTGCATGATACTCGATCTTTTGCTATAAACTCTGTCTTATGATCCTGCACCACAGCTACCCGATGAAGGAAAGCTAGTGCTTCCAAATAAACCTGTTGGATTATAACCCGGTTTCGTGATTTTTAAACTTTGTCCAACCTAGTCCAATACCCGCATCTCCACCTCGTTTCTAGCGAACATAGCCCATTCCTCCCAGTGCTGCCAGTAATCTGCTGAGGAAACGATGCAGTACCTGCACTCCTGAAAAATGTACAATTTCTAATGATCTTAACTACTAATTCACTGCTCCATCTGATACACGACATTGGAAACTCAGTGCAGGAGGCTGAAAGAATGAGCAGCTTTAAAACAAAAACAGCTTGGAGCTCATAGCTTTCAATGAGAGCCTGAGCCTGGCAGTACGTTAAGGTAACCTTTATTGTGACCCAACATTGTTACAGCTTCAGATTCCCCCAGCAAAAAGGCAGAGAAAGAGTAGCTGATTTTTTTTTTAAACAGCTCCGGGTCAAAGTGCATATATACCCGCCACCTCACTTTCTTTACTATTGGTCAGCACCGAGTTGTCCCTTTGTAATTGGATCCTTGGTACTTGTTGTGGTTCTGTTCGCCGAGCTGGGAATTTGTGTTGCAGATGTTTCGTCCCCTGTCTAGGTGACATCCTTAGTGCTTGGGAGCCTCCTGTGAAGCGCTTCTGTGATGTTTCCTCCGGCATTTATAGTGATCCTTGGTACAGCCGCAACCCGTAGGAAATATTGCCTCACTCGGCAATTTCAACCCATACATGTCTCCAAGTAAGTTTCTCTTTGCGCATTTGCTGTTGGGGGGGCAGTGTAGAGTCAAAAACACTGCTGTGCGTCTGGAGACATGTGTAGGCCAGACCGGGTAAAGGATGCAGTTGGGATGACTGAGTGAATCCTTTTCCTCCAATGACAGTTTCCTTCCCTAAAAAGGAAGTGAGTGAATCAGATGGAGGTTTTCTCCTCCCACCACACCTCCCCACCACCCCCTGAAAAATGGTTTCACCGTTAAATTCCGAACTCCAGATTTCTGACCAGATTCCAAATCCGCCATCTGTTAACGGGATTCAAACCAGTGAGTCCCCAGAACTGGGTTGATAGTCCAGTTGATTATTGCACTGAGCCGTTGCTCCTTTAATCCCCCTGCGATGGTACGTGAACTCGCTGGCGCCTCCGCAGGGGGGAGGAATGGGTGAAGCTACTCCCGCACTCGGGGCAGCTGAAGGGCCTCTTCCCTGTGTGGACCCGCTGGCCTGTCAGCAGGGCGAAGGCCTGGATACAGCCCTTCCCACACTCAGGGCAGCTAAAGGGCCTCTCCCCCGTGTGGACTCACCCGTGGGTCAGCAGGTGGGATGAATTTTTAGATTAGATTTTAGATTAGATTACAGTGTGGAAACAGGCCCTTCGGCCCAACAAGTCCACACCGACCCGCCGAAGCGAAACCCACCCATAACCCTACATTTACCCCTTACCTAACACTACAGGCAATTTAGTATGGCCAATTCACCTGACCCTGCACATCTTTGGATGGTGGGAGGAAACCGGAGCACCCGGAGGAAACCCACGCAGACACGGGGAGAACGTGCAAACTCCACAATGTCAGTCGCCTGAGGCGGGAATTGAACCCGGGTCTCTGGCGCTGTGAGGCAGCAGTGCTAACCACTGTGCCACCGTGCCGCCCACTAATTGCTGAAGCCCTTACTGCACTCGGGGCAGTATAATGACCTCTCCCCGGTGTGACAGTGCCGAATAGTCTCCAGGACAGACTGGGCACAGAAGCCTTTCCTGCAGTCGCCACACTTCCACGGTTTCTCCATGGCCGAACCTTCAGTCGCGCACACACACGTGTACAGCCCCTCCCTACCGTGAATTCCTCTTTCCAGTCTGTGTAACTGTTTTCGGCTCCACATACACTGGGCGGCAAGAGGGGGCAGGGCAAGGCCAACAGCAGGCTCCCACACTACACCGGAGTTGCCTTGCACAGTTTGCAAAACTCCCTTCCCCATCAGAGAATCCCCACAGTGTAGAAGACTCCACACCAACCCTCCGAAGGGTAACCCACCCAAACCCATTCCCCGACCCGTACTGCTCAACATTTACCCCCTGATTAATGCACCTAACCTGCACATCCCTGAGCACTCTGCGTAATTTCGTACTGTCAATCTACCTGAACCTGGACAAAGTTAAAAATTACACAACACCAGCAGTTTGTTTGGAAACACTAGCATTCGGAGCACTGCTTCTTCATCAGGTGGTTGTGGAGAATAAGATCATAAGGCACAGAATGTATGAAAAACATTAGTGTCCTGCCACTGAAATGATATATTGAACAATCCTGGATTGTTAAGTCTTTCATATTTTAGAATAGATTGCAGTAATCATTAATCTATAAATTCCAGAACTTCCTGTCAAGCATCTTCATGATAGCCTAAGGTTTTCATAACAAAAGGTGACATCTCAGCTCGGACAATGCATTAAAGGTGAGGTCAGAGTCTGTCTGTCGTCCAGTTTCAGTCAGACTGGTTATAGAGTCAGCACGGAAACAGACTCTTCGGTCCAACTCTTATATGCCAACTAGATATCCCAACTGAGCTGAAAATGTGTTGCTGGAAAAGCGCAGCAGGTCAGGCAGCATCCAGGGAACAGGAGAATCGACGTTTCGGGCATAAGCCCTTCTTGGATTTCTGAAGAAGGGCTTATGCCCGAAACGTCGATTCTCCTGTTCCCTGGATGCTGCCTGACCTGCTGCGCTTTTCCAGCAACACATTTTCAGCTCTGATCTCCAGCATCTGCAGTCCTCACTTTCTCCTCCAACTAGATATCCCAACCCAATCTAGTCCCACCTGCTAGCACCTGGCCCATATCTCTCCAGTTGCCTCTTAAATGTTGCAATTGTACCACCTCCACCACTTCCTCTGGCAGCTCATTCCATACACGTTCCACCCTCTGAGTGAAAAAGTTGCCCCTTAGGTCTCTTTCATATCTTTCCCCTCTCACCGTAACCCTATGCCCTCTAGTTCTGAACTCCCCCACCCCAGGGAAAATACTTTTTCTATCTATCCTATCCATGCCCCTCATGATTTTATAAACCTCTATAAGGTCAACCCCCAGCCTCTGATGCTCCAGAGAAAACAGCTCCACATGTTCAGTTTCTCCCGAAAGCTCAAATCCTCCAATCCTGGCAATATCCTTGTAAATCTTTTCTGAACCCTTTCAAGTTTCACAACATCTTTCCGTTAGGAAGGAGACCAGAACTGCATGCAATATTCCAAATGTGGCCTAACCAATGTCCTGTACAGCCGCAACATGACCTCCCAACTCCTGTACTCCATACTCTGACCAATAAAGGAAAGCATGCCAAACGCCATCTTCACTATCCTGTTGACCTGCGACTCCACTTTCATGGAGCTATGAATCTGCACTCCAAGGTCTCTTTGTTCAGGAATACTCCCTAGACCTGAAATCCAAGCTGACACCAGACTACCCTGTGATCAGTGCTTTGATTAGCAGTGCCAACCCTCTGCCTTTACCGAGCTTGCCATATGACTATTCCCTCTAGATTCAGGATCCAATCCTTGTCATCCTGAAGCCATGCCTCTGTAAGGAGTCTCAGATCATAATTATTCTCTTCGATGTGTGCAGTCAATTTTGTTACAATGCAACGCACATCAGACATGCCGTTTCCAGTTTCAATTTTTGTGATCTTCAGAATCCAGTTTTGATCGCTGGTACATTTACTCTCCTTGTCCCTTTCTATTGTTTTCTGATCATTTTCCACATCACTACATTGCTCACTGGCCTTGATTTGGATTGGCCATGCTAAATTGCCCAGAATGTCCAGGGATGTATAGGTTAGATGGGTTAGCCATGGGAAATACAGGGTTATAGTTTCATAGTAATAGAAGCAGGAGTAGGCCATTTGGCCTGTCCAGCCTGCTCCACCATTCATTAAGATCATGGCAGATATATCCATCGATTCAGCTCCTCCTCCCTGCATTGTCCTAATTACCCTAATTCCCTGACCACGAAAACCCATCCACCTGTGTCTTGAATGTACTTAATAAAGCTGCCTCTCTTCGTTGGGCAGAGAATTCCATAGATTGACTGCTGTGTGGGAAAAGCAGTTCCTCCTCATCTGTCCTAAATCTACCCTCCCCCACCCCCTCAACTTGAGGCCTGGTCTCATCCACCAGCAGAAATGACTGGATAGGGCACGGCTTCATTCCCACAGTGCAATGAATTCCCGCTTTCTACCAAAATCCCAGATGTACTCCCTCACTCAGTTGCTGTCTCACAAACTTCTTTTAATCCTATTAAGGGCACAACATCTTGGAAAGCTACTCTGAAAGTCCAACCACACTTCTGCATTCACCGAAGACAATTACAACATGGAAACAGACCCTTCAGCCCAACTCATCTGTGCCTAACAAGATATCCTAAATTAGTCTTGTTTCATTTGTCTACATGTGGCGCATATCCCTCTAAGCTCTTCCTATTCATGTACCCCTCCAGATGCCTTTTAAATGTTGTGGAAGGCAAGAAAATAGTTTGAAGACCACGACAGAACAGTTACAATCAGACAGCACTTCAGCGCAACTATTCCATGCTGACTATGTTCTCAAACTAAACTAGTGCCACTTGCCAGTTTTTGGCCCATATCCATCCGCACCGTGTCTGTTCATGTACTTATGGAAATGTCTGTTGCATCTGTGCGTGCATCCACCACATCCTCTTTACATTCACTCCATATATGAACCACTCTGTTTATAAACAAACCTTTTCTGATTCTGTCCACTCCGTAAATTCATTCCCTTTCCTTTTTTTGCTGCAAGTCATAAATTGAAGCCCTGAATGAAAAAAATGGAAAAGGAGTTGAGAGGAGAGTGCCGTACTCTCAGATGGTTGACAGAATAAGGAGGTTGCAGTCTGGAGCAAACTCAATCTTCATGGAGAGAGAGAGAGAGAGAGAGAGAGAGAGAGACACACACAGAGAGAGCGAGCAGCAGGAGCAGCTTCCAGCGTCTGCATTCAGACAATAGGAAGGCTCTGATTGGCAGGAGGACCAGTCACCTTCTGGTCCTCCAGGGCTCCTGACTGGCTCTTTCCCCCAATAAAGAAGCTCGTGCTTCCGAATAAACCAGTTGGATGATAACCTGATGTCGTGTGATTTTTAACTTTATGTACCTGAACTCTTCCCCACCCCACCCAGTGTCTCTGTTCTCCGCAGGAGCCTATCATTAACTGCACAAGTCCTGCTCTTTCTTGTTTTAGCAAAATAAAACCCCTTGCCTTCATCTGTCGCTCTCTCAGACACACACACATCCCCAACACACAGTCTCACAGACTTGTACTTCATCAAGCACACACTTCATTAGCATGCACATGTGCACACACACTTCATTAGCATGCATAAGTCTATGGAGTGAATTTGCATTTGCAGATATATTCAATTTTGCTCAAAAAGCACACAAACTGCAGGTAGTCAATCCATATAATATTTTATAAATTCCCAGTTTGGTTAATAGAACCAGTCTGATTCAAGATTGGGATACAGACTCGAACCTCACACCTTTTGTGCAGTATCTGAGCTGAGATCTCACCTATTTTTATAAAACCTTAACCCATCTCGAGAAAGTAAATTAAAAGTAGTTCTGGAGTTTATATATTAATGAACTGAAACCTGCAACTATGGAAAATAAAGAACAATGAAAGCATGGGAAAGATTAAAGCATGAAGACCACTGGCAATCTGTGGAAGGCAAGATAGGATAAGCATAGTGGAATTTTCTTACACCAATTAGCAGAGTAAGGTTAAGACTGAAAGGTCACTATGGAGAGATGAGATAACAGAGAAACTTGCTTTATTACTTGTGTTAAGTGTTATTATGACAGGATTGGGACAATAAGTATTTGGGACATGACATTAAGATATCTAATTAATAGTTAATAGAGTAAGCTTGAGACAGGAGACTATTGTGACAGATGGAATAGCTAAATATCTCTCATGACAGGTTAGTCTGGAATGCAAAGATCACTGTAGCAGAGTTAGCAATAAATATCTAACCGTGACATTAGAATAACATTAAGTAGAATGTACAACTAAAGAGATAATGGGAACTAACATCACTGGTTTATTGTATGGCTAGAGTGAGGTACTTAGCTTATCATGTCCAACTATATTAATCAAACAGAAACATGATAAAAATGATAAAAATCCACGGACCCTGAGGTTCGGGGGAATTCGAGAATCTGCTTTCTCAGTGTCACGGTTTTTTGTTTGCAAATAAAAGACCTACTTCTTGAAGAACTCTCTGCGTCTCCTGGTGGTTCTCTACATTTTCTCCACAACAAATTTGGCGCTGCGAGCAGGGTTGTGCAGAGACCCACCTGGACAGAGGGCGGCAGTAACAGGGTGCTTGTTGGTCCACCAGGGGCATTCCCGAGACTGACAGAATAAGGGTACCCAACAAAAGAACGTTAGCATTTTTGCTGTGAATTTGGACTATATTCTGTTGGCTTCGAGTGGTCCTGGGGGACTCAGAGGTGCAGGAACCTGCCCGAGGGTCTCTCCGATCCAAGATCCAAAGGCGAGGGGTAAATTGCAGCTGATGGAGACGTGGAGAATAGGTCAAGAAAACTGCATAGTGGGGTAAGGGGTGAGTAAGAATGGAACGTAGCAATTGTTGAGTAAAAATTCCACGTGGTGTATATAAGACCCTATAAATAGATAGGGTAGAATAAAGAAGGGGAAATTGTTTTACTGGAAGCACTGATAGACCTGTTTAGAAAATTGGCAGATTGGCAGTGGATGATTAAAAGTAAAATAGCAGAGAATAGTCATAGTGTTATATTGTTACTAGACTGTTAAGTGTTTTAGATAAGGCCTGTAGGATAATAGGATTTTTGGAAATGAACAAAGGGTCTGTTTAAGTAAGGCTCTGGGTGACAGCAGTTGATTTAAAGCAGCTGTTAGCAGCAAAGCTCTGTGTCTGTGAGAGAGATAGAGTTTATAGTTTAATCATTGTGATCTGATTTGTATGCATAATTGTTTGTGGTGGTTAAATGTTTATTTTGATTTTATTTTGCACTAAGAATTTAAGAGTTCTTTTTTGAGAGAACTTTCTCAAGAAACATTTAGTGATTGGTGCAGTGTTAGATTGGTTTAGGCTGAATGAATGAGAATAGATTGTTTGTATTAACTAGCTGCAACTGAGGACGTTTAGAAACTGAGATTGGGAAGGGACAATTGCAAGTTATAAAGTTAGGAATTGCTTATACTATTGAACAAAGTACTATCGGACTTGAATGGTATAAGCAAGTGATTTATGAGAGCAAAGACAATACATTAGTTGGACTGAAATATATCGTAGGATGGATAAAGGGACTGCAGTTGAGATACTGAGTGAGAAATTTCCAATGGCAAGAAATGATATTGTAAAAATTTCAGAGAAATGGGAAAAAAGAACTAAGGATTTATTGACTAAATGGCCAAAAGAAGGTACCTTTGATAAACATATGTGCAATGAGATGGAAGGATTAATTAAGAACTATAAGCCGCAAGATAAATCTAAAAATAAAAACCAAAAAAGGGATCAGGAGATGGAAATACTGAAACTTTTCAGGAACGAGGGTGAGGAACTGAAGGTAGCTTGTCAGGCACCTGTGGTGACCAGGAAAGCTGCAAAAGAACAAGCTGAGCAGTTACGGGAAACAGGAAAGCAGGAATCAGCTGCCCCCATCCTCTATACCCAGATGTAAAAGAGTTGAATAGACTTCCTCCCTACTTGAATGAAGAGGTATTGAAGCAGTGTCCAGTAATAAAGGGAACAGTAGAAATAGAGGGATAGTTAGAATGGTATGGAAGTGCGGAAGACAAAAATGAACTGAGGGAAAGAAGAGAAAGAGAAAAAAGGGACAGGCAGGAGCAAATAGAATCTATACAACGAGAGCAAGAAGAGATTAGTGTGCTGCGTGGGCTAAGGGAACAAAAAGCAATTGAGGAATACTCATTGCGATATGAAAGGAGGGCTGAAGAAAAAAGCTGTGAAAGTGACGTAAAACAAGCAGAAAGGGATGATGAGAGACCAGGAAAGAAAAAGGTCCCAGTATCTAAAGAATGGGAGGAATTAGAAATAGCATTGGACTCAGAGCCCGAGGGAGAATTATTGAGAAGTAGTGTTAGTAAAGGGAAAAAGGGCCAACAAGGAAGGATGCTCCTTATAAAAGAGGGGAGAAACCCAGCCTACATGCCTTGGGGAACTCAGGATCTGGAAAGACTGAAGAATGCGCTGCCGGGTTTACATGAGGGAGCAGGAAAGTGGATCAGGGCTTTTGAAGATGAAACCACAGGGCGATTGCTGGCTATAGGAGACTTGAAGGCACTGCTGGTGAGGTTGGTAGGGCTCCCGAAAGTCAAAGGAAATAATGGTCCGAATCCACTTGAAAAATGTGGCAGACAATCCAATGATTGACGGGGTCGGGTTTGATCAAGTGAGACAGAATGTATGGCAGGCCTTAAGAGACTGTTATCCACCCAAAATGGACCCCCAGGCTCAGATGGGATCCACTGGGAGAAAGTGAAAACCTGGCTGCTTACTTGGAGAGACAGTTAAAGAAATGGAGGCTGGAAACAGAGCAAGACATAGAGTCTAATCAGTTGCTGAACACAATGTTCCGAAATTCCATCAGAGGCAATGCCCTCCCAAGTCTGGTCAAGGCTGGAGGAGGTGGTGGGTCTGACATCATCAATGAGCCACCAGGAATTGAGAGATCATGTAGCTCATGTAGCTGAAAGGTTTCAAAAAGACAAAGAGAAACTGTTTGAACAGCAGGAGGAGGTGCAAAGGAAGCTGGCGCAAATGCAGCTCGAAGAGCTTAAAAAGAAGAAAATAAGACTAAAATGGTGTTGCCAGTAAGAACCGATACAGCAATCAACATTGGTGTGAACCAAGTGCCGGCGCAAGGGGGTTCCTATCAGGTAACCAGACGGGAGCCAGAAAGTCCCATGCCAGCAATTGAGGGTTTTAAGAGAAACTTTCCTGCAGGTGACTTATCCGAGGCAGGGCAGATTTAAACAACAGCCGAAACAGAACTGGAGTTCCCAAGGACAGGGACCTAGGAATGGTATATGATAAATAATCAGGCTCAAGGGGGGCCAGAAATGATGTGCTGGGGATGCCATCAACCAGGCCACTTTAGGAGGAATTGCCCTTATTGGACCGGACCCCCCTCTGCCCTACAGTGGGCCTAGACGGCAGGAATCCCCAGTGCCCACTTCCCAGACACCTACAGGCCCATATGGGATGTGTTAGGGATGCCCTGAGAACCTGGGTGGGAAAGGGCACTACCCTCTAGTAGCATGGGAGGCTGATCAAGAACCATTAATACAAGTTAATATAGAAAGGCGGCAGACACCGGTGATGATAGATACTGGAGCTACGTACACTTGTGTACAGACGCAGTGTGCCATGTCAAGTAAATTTGTTAAAACTGTAGGGTTCTCAGGGAAATCACAGTTAATCCTATTTACAACTCCAGTACTGCGCAGCAAAAGTAGCAATTTTTTCAAAACAGCTCAAGGTCAAAGTGCAACCCCTCACTTTCTTGATTATTGGTCACCACTGAGTTCTCCCTTTGTAATTGGATCCTTAGTACAGCCTTATCCCGGAGGAGGTATTGCCTCACTCAGCAATTTCAACCTGTATCCAAGTAAGTTGGATGAGTAGCGTAGAGTCAACCAGACTGCTGTGGGTCTGGAGTCACGTGTAGGCCAGACCGGGTAAAGGATGCAGCTGGAACGACGTTCTCTAATAACTGCTCAAGTCTTCCCTAAAAAAGAACTGAGTGAATCAGATGGGGGTTTTCTTCCACCCCGACCTCACCGACAATGGTTTCATCTTTAGATTCTGAACTCCAGATTTCTGACCAAATTCCAATTCCACCATCTGTCGCGGTGGGAATCGAACCCGGGATCCCTGGAACTGGGTTGATAGTCCAGTCAATAATGGCACTCGGCCGTCACTCCTTCAATCACCCTGCGATGGCACATGAACTCGCTGGTGGCTCCGCAAGTGGGAGGACCGGGTGAAGCCCTTCCCGCACTTGGGGCAGCTGAAGGGCCTCTCCCCCGTGTGGACCCGCTGGTGGGCCAGCAGGTTGGAGACCTGGGCAAAGCTTTTCCCGCACTCGGGGCAGCTGAAGGGCCTCTCCCGGGTGTGGACCCGCCGGTGCCTCAGCAGGTAGAAGGAATCGCTGAAGGCCTTCCTGCACTCAGGGCAGCTGAAGGGCCTCTCCCCCGTGTGGACCTGCTGGTGCCTCAGCAGGGAGGAGGAATCACGGAATGCCTTCCCACACTCAGGGCAACGGAAGGGCCTCTCCCCCGTGTGGACCCGCTGGTGCCTCAGCAGGGTGGAGGAATCGCTGAAGGCCTTCCCGCATTCGGGGCAGCTGAAGGGCCTCTCCCCCGTGTGGACCCGCTGGTGGGTCAGCAGGTGGGCGGAATTGCTGTAGGCCTTCCCACACTTGGGGCAGCTGAAGGGCCTCTCCCCCGTGTGGACCCGCCAGTGCTTCAGCAAGTCAGAGGAATCACGGAATGCCTTCCCACACTCAGGGCAGTGGAACGGCCTCTCCCCCGTGTGGATCCGCTGGTGCCTCAGCAGGGTGGAGGAATCGCTGAAGGCCTTCCCGCACTCGGGGCAGCTGAAGGGCCTCTCCCCTGCGTGGACCCGCTGGTGGGTCAGCAAGCTGGAGGAATTGCTGCAGGCCTTCCCACACTCAGGACAACTGAAGGGCTTCTCCCCTGTGTGGACCCGCTGGTGGGTTAGCAGGTGGAAGGAATTGCTGAAGGCCTTCCCGCACTCAGGGCAGGGGAATGGCCTCACCCCCATGTGGATCCGCTGGTGCCTCAGCAGGTTGGAGGCCTGGGCAAAGGCCTTCCCACACTCTGGGCAGCTGAAGGGCCTCTCCCCCGTGTGGACCCGTCGGTGGGTCAGCAGGTTGGTGGAATTGCTGAAGCCCTTCCCGCAGTCAGGGCAGGGGAATGGCCTCTCCCCGGTGTGGCTGCGCTGATGAATCTCCAGGGCAGATAGAAAATGGAAGCCTTTCCCGCAGTCACCACACTTCCATCGTTTCTCCACGGGGTGGGCATCCTCGGGTTTCTCCATGGCCGAGGTTTCAGCCACACACAAATGTGTGTGGAGCCCCTCTCTACCGTGAATTCCTCTTTCCAGGCTGTATAACTGCTTCAGGCTCCACACTCAGTGCGCTGCAATAGTAGGGTCTCTCATCCAGTCCCACGGATGCTGAAAACATGCTCAAACAGGAGCCAAACAGCTTTGCTCCTTCTCACAGAATCATAGTTGAAAACCGTTGTGGTCCCGATGGATTGAGTGACTGTCAGACATTGACATCAAAGTGAGGACTGCAGACGCTGGAGAGTCAGTGTTGAAATGTGCAGCGATGGAAAAGCACAGCAGGTCAGGCAGCATCTGAGGAGCAGGAGAATCGACATTTCGGGCATAAGCCCTTTATCTGTTGATTTTGAAACTTCCGTCTTCAGATCTTCAAATACTCTGTAAAAAGAGATTACAAAGGTCATCACTGCCAGCCCAGGGTAGAAATTCTGAACAAGGAATTCTACTTTCTGTGGAATATTTTCTTTTGTTATTCCACAAAATTGAAAGCACCATCCCACTCTCTCTCCCCCCCTCTGTTCTCACTCTGCTCTATCTAATTCTCCTGAAGGTGCTGATTCAGGATCTTACAGGGGCAGAAAAGCAAAAACGTCAAGACTGACATCTCTCTGAATTTTGGATAATTCCACCTGAAGGTTAATATCTTTCACAACACTGGGATACTGCTGAGAGATAAGCAGGTCTGCTTTTGGGAAGCAAATAAAAACAAAGAGTTTGTGATAACCCCTTCCCTTCAGAGAATCCCCATAGTCTGGAAGCTGGCCACTCGGCCCAACGAGTCTCCACCCCGACCCTCCGAAGGGTAACCCACCCACCCATTCCCCTACCCCTATTGATCAACATTCACCTCCTGATTAATGCACCTAACCTGCACATTCCTGGGCACTATGTAATTTAGCACGGTCAATCCATCCTAACCTGGACAAAGTTAAAAATCACACAACACCAGGTGAGTGTTCAATGGGTTTATTTGGAAGCATTTGCTTTCAGAACGCTGATCCTTCATCAGGTTGTTGCGGAGAATAAGATCATAAGACACAGAATTTACAGAAATGCATTATAGTGTCCTGCCATTGAAATGATATATTGAACAAACCTGGATTGTTAAGTCTTTCATCTTTTAGAATGGGTTGCAGTTATCATTACTCTGTAAATCCCAGAAATTCTTGTATAAGAATACAAGACTTATACGTGTTTATGTGCATGAAAGAGAAAAAAAAGTCTATTTCTGTGCTGTATATTTCTAAACTGTTTGATAACAGATGCTTTATTTCTGTTGCTGTCAATGTTGTTGTAAATCATAGCTGGGTACTAATAGTTAGATGTAAGGGAGACAAAATTCCCCAAGTAGGGCACCATATAAATCCCGAGGGATCCTATTTCTGGTTCACTTCATGAACAAACATTAAGCACGAGCCTGTATTCATTTGTAATTTTGTTCCATTATTCTTGTTTTATTCCCTGCAAGGATGTGGGAGAATTGTTAGATTTGGGTCAGCCATTTTGTCACATATTAAAAGTCTGGAAACCATTTTGACTCTCATCTTAGTGCCTGCTTGCTAAAGCTTATGTTTCCCAGGCTAAGCGGAGACGGTTGGCCTGCAGCTTTACTGCTCCCTGATAAACAAATTCTTTCCATCCCCCACAGTTGGCGAGTCAGGCAGGAGATACCCTGGTCCTGCCAGGTCACCGGCCGATATCCTTTGAGAGGGGAAATATAGAAGGTACTTGCTGCTTCTGTTGTGTCCAAAATAAAAGGGAAAGCTGGCCAGGGTCAAAAATGCTGTTAGAAATGCTGATACAATTCTCGCTACTCAGCCACAAGATACTAGTGTGAATACTCAACAGGGTCCTAGCATCTGGACATAATGTTGCTGAGAGCACTTGTGCTTTACAAAGTTAGTAATAATGAATTTGCTTGCCCCAGGGTTTTGAGAGGTGAAACCCTAGTTGACAAACCCTGCACTCACACGGAGGTCCATGGCATGCTTCAAGATGCCCCTGATCTGTTCGAGTGCCCAACATTAGTTTTAATTGCCGAGTAGAAATCTGCACTGAGTATAATTGCTCGCTTCAGGATGTCCAGACTTGAATGAATTCGACATACAGGACACATTGGGCAACTATTAAAGACTCCGTTGTACTTCCCCTGGGTTGTGGACTCATGTAGAGAAACAAATAACTTGATTGAAAACAGTGTTCGATTTGCAAATAGAATGGCTGAGAGGTATTTAGAGTTTGCACACTTGGTTAAGCAGCTATGCGTCACAGCCAGGATTTATGAGGCTCAACTCCCTAACTTGGGCTGTTCTGAAATGTGAGTGCCTCATTACCCTTGGAAAGTAGGAATAAATAAAAGCTGACAAACAGATATGAAGAAAGTTGGAGAATGTTACAGAGAGAGAGAGGTGCGTAGGGAGGGGGGGGGGGTCGTAGGGAGGCAGAGAGAGGGGCGCAGGTAGGCAGAGAGAGGGGCGCAGGCAGGCAGTGAGAGGGGCGCAGGCAGGCAGTGAGAGAGAGAGAGAAAGAGGCGCAGGCAGGCAGAGAGAGAGGCGAAGGCAGAGAGAGAGGCGCAGGCAGGCAGAGAGAGAGAGAGAGGCGCAGGCAGGCAGAGAGAGAGAGAGAGAGGCGCAGGCAGGCAGAGAGAGAGAGAGAGAGAGAGGCGCAGGCAGGCAGAGAGAGAGAGAGAGGCGCAGGCAGGCAGAGAGAGAGAGAGAGAGAGAGGCGCAGGCAGGCAGAGAGAGAGAGAGAGAGAGGCGCAGGCAGGCAGAGAGAGAGAGAGAGAGGCGCAGGCAGGCAGAGAGAGAGAGAGAGAGAGAGAGAGAGAGAGAGGCGCAGGCAGGCAGAGAGAGAGAGAGAGAGAGAGGCGCAGGCAGGCAGAGAGAGAGAGAGGCGCAGGCAGGCAGAGAGAGAGAGGGAGAGGCGCAGGCAGGCAGAGAGAGAGAGGGAGAGGCGCAGGCAGGCAGAAGGAGAGAGAGAGAGAAAGCCATGCAGGCAGAGAGACAGACAGATAGGGAGAGACTGCCTCAGTGCCAACACCCTGCAGCTTGCAGAAAGGTTAACACTTTGTAATCTGGTTTGAATGCACATTCTCCTGGGTCTGGCACTGAAATCACAGGGGAAGCCCCTGCTGAAGAGCACAAACTATGGTCTCAAATAGGGTACTCCCTCCACACCCAAACCAAAATCTGGGTGACCCCTGCTGGACTGGTTTGTGTTCCTTCTTTGCTGCTGCTGCCTATTTTAGTTGATTATGTGCATTATTGTACACACTTGGGCAAGGAGGGAATGGTTAATACTCTGTTACAAACTTGTTGGCACCTGGATTTTCAGAAAGCAGCGAGGAAAAGAGCTGAAGCGTGTTTAACTTGTAAATTTTAGTTTGATCGTTCTGCCTTTCACTGCACTCTTTCTTATCTTTCTTTCACTAACTGTGTTTGATTGGGCCTGATAACCTCTAGTAAACGGGAATTACACTTTAATGCTTTTCTGGATACACAGTAGGTCAACCACTCTAGCTGCTGAGTATGTGCCCATATCCCCATCCATCCCAAACTCGTACCAAGCGAGCCCTTATGGAGTTTAAGCAACTTGCAGCTTTCTTTCCCCCTGTCTTTGGAACTGCTCGACTGGAAATCAAAGTCACCCGGCAGACAATCCTGTGCTCGGCTCAGTTCACTGTTGTGGCCCTCCTCTCCAGCGATCTCTCAGATGCCGAGATTTCCCCCTTCCTGATAATGATTCCCAATCCCTGGAGCTGTCTGTCCCTGTCCTTACTGAACCCGAGGACTATCTGTCTGATCTCCAACCACCACCCCATGACAATCCCCCTTTTGCTGACACCCACAATCTCTTCTTTTTAATAAAAAGGAGGGACTGTGGGAGAATTTGACCAAAATTGCCACAAAACTGTGGCAAAGTCATTTTGTCACAAAGCAATGTTTGCAGTAAAATGTAGCCTGTTAACATAATGCTGTCTGAGCCCTGGCTAAGGAATTCTGTTTTGATAGCCTGACCTTGCAGCTGCAGACTGTCTCTGCTCCTCAGGCCATTAGACTGTGCTGCTTCATAGAATGATGGATTGGTTCTCTCTGTCCCTTATCAGTAATTCGAGCTGAGCTGAACCTGCAGAATAAGATAACATTCTGTTTTATAAACATTAAGAAATGTAGGTCTGGACAATGTATGTGAACCTTACAACTGCCCCTCAGTTGCATAATTAATGGAGAGTGGGCTTGTGTTTTACCATAAAACTTGTAACATTCTGTATTTTATTGGAACATATCAGACTTTGTTTTGAACTAAGAGGTATTTCCAAGGTCTCCTCTCCTGACTACTTTGCTTTAAACAATCTGGCACACGAGTTACTTTGCCCCAACCATACTAATAGTTACATCGAAGGGAGAGAGAATTCCTCAAGTAGGGCACTATCAGAATCTTGGGAGAGCCCTATTTCTGGTTTACTTCCTAATGAATAAACATTAAGAACGAGCACCTATTCATTTCTAATTGTGTTCCATTTTTTCTTCTTTGATTCCCTGCTCTGACTACACTCTGTCCGGTTGATTGACTGGCTGGGAGATTGTGAGTTGGGTTTCAATTGACAATGTTTTATTGTTCTGGAAGGTGTAAAAGGGGCTTGAAAGCTTCAGCAAAAATCCAGCAGAGCCGAGAACAGACTGACATCTTATTCTGTGCAAACAAGGAGATCAACAGAGGACAGAGAAATCAGGCCCTAAAACCCGAGCTGACACCAGACTACCCTGTGATCAGTGCTTTGATTAACAGTGCCAACCCTCTACCTTTACCTCGCTTCCCGTCTGACTACCCCCTCGATATTCAGGATCCAATCCTTGTCATCCTGAAGCCATGTCTTTGTAAGGAGTCTCCGATCATTATTGTTCTTTTCGGTGTGTGCAGTCAATTCATTCACTTTTGTTGCAATGCAGCACACATTCAGAAACATTGTTTTTAGTTTCAATTTTTGTGATCTTTAGAATCCAGTTTTGATTGCTGGAATATTTACTCTCCTTGTCCCTTTCTCTCGTTCTCTGATATTTATTTTCCACATCACTACATTGCTCACCGGTCTGGATTTGGATTGGCCATGCTAAATTGCCTATAGTGTCCAGGGATGTGCAGGTTAGGTGGGTTAGCCATGGGAAATGAAGGGTTATAGTTTCATTGTAATAGAAGCAGGAGTAGGTCATTTGGCCCATCCAGCCTGCTCCGCCATTCATTTAGATCAGAGCTGATCTATCCATAGACTCAGCTCCTCCTCCCTGCAATGTCGCAACTACCCTTCATTCCTCTATCATTGCAAATACCCATTCAACTGTGATTTAAATATACTTAACGAAGCTGCCTGTACTGCTTCCTTGGGCAAAGAATTCCATAGATTCACTACTCACCAGGAAAAGGAGCTCCTCTTCATCTTCACACCGAACGCCACCTTCACTATCCTATCCAACTGAGGACTGCATTTTCACGGAACTATGAACCTGCACTCCAAGGTCTCTTTGTTCTACAACACTCCCCTTAACTGTGTCAGTCCTGTCTGGATTGCTTGACCAAAATATAAATGATGGCATTTATCCTAGGATTCTCTGGGAAGCAAGGGAGGAGATTGCAGAGCCATTGGCCTTGATTTTTATGTCCTCTTTGTCTACAGGAGTAGTCCCAGAAGACTGGAGGATAGCAAATGTGGTTCCCTTGTTCAAAAAGGGGAGTAGGGATAGCCCTAGTAACTATAGGCCGGTGAGTCTCACTTCTGTTGTGGGCAAAGTCTTAGAGAGAATTGTAAGGGATAGGATTTATGCACATCTGGATAGGAATAATGTGATCAAGGATAGTCAGCATGGTTTTGTGAAGGGCAGGTCGTGCCTCACAAACCTTATTGAATTCTTTGAAAAGGTGACGAAGGAGGTTGATGAGGGGAAAGCGGTAGATGTGGTATATATGGATTTTAGTAAGGCGTTTGATAAGGTTCCCCATGGTAGGCTACTGCAGAAAATACGGAGATATGGCATTGAGGGTGAGTTGGAGGTTTGGATTAGGAATTGGCTGGATGGAAGAAGACAGAGGGTAGTAGTTGATGGCAAAGTTTCTTCATGGAGTGCCGTCACTAGCGGTGTTCCGCAAGGATCTGTTTTGGGACCATTGCTGTTTGTCATTTTTATAAATGACCTGGAAGAGGGGTTAGAAGGTTGGGTGAGCAAGTTTGCGGATGATACGAAAGTCGGAGGAGTTGTTGACAGTGAGGAAGCATGTGGCAGGTTACAGCAGGATATAGAGAAGCTGCAGAGCTGGGCAGAAAGGTGGCAGATGGAATTCAATGTAGCTAAGTGCGAGGTGATTCACTTTGGGAAGAATAACAAAAAGATGGGGTACTGGGCTAATGGTCGGATACTTGGTAGTGTGGATGAGCAGAGGGATCTTGGTGTCCATGTACACAGATCTCTGAAAGTTGCCACCCAGGTAAATAGTGCGGTGAGGAAGGCATATGGCGTACTGGCTTTTATTGGTAGAGGAATTGAGTTCCGGAGTCCTGAGGTCATGATGCAGTTGTATAAGACTCTGGTACGGCCGCATCTGGAATATTGTGTGCAGTTTTGGTCGCCATACTATAGGAAGGATGTGGAGGCATTGGAACGGGTGCAGAGGAGGTTCACCAGGATGTTGCCTGGTATGGAAGGAAAATCGTATGAGGAAAGACTGAGGCACTTGGGGCTGTTTTCACTAGAGAAAAGAAGGTTTAGGGGTGACTTGATTGAGGTGTACAAGATGATTAGGGGGTTAGATAGGGTCGACAGTATGAACCTTTTCCCGCGTATTGAGTCGGGTATTACAAGGGGGCATAGCTTTAAATTAAGGGGGGGTAGATATAGGACTGATGTTAGGGGTAGGTTCTTCACTCAGCGAGTCGTTAGTTCATGGAATGCCCTGCCAGTAACAGTGGTGGACTCTCCCTCTTTATGGGCATTTAAGAGGGCATTGGATAGGTATATGGAGGATAGTGGGTTAGTGTAGTTTAGGTGGGCTTGGATCGGCGCAACATCGAGGGCCCAAGGGCCTGTACTGCGCTGTATTCTTCTATGTTCTATGTTCTATGTCTACCTCAACCTCTCGAAATTAAACTCCATCTACCAGTCCTCAGCCAATTCTAATTTATAGCAAATCTCTTTCCTCTCTTATTCCCTCCAAGCTGAAAATCTCTATCCCACACACTCTCCCTCCATTCTCAATTTGCTGAACCTAATCCCTGCTGTACATCATCCTGAAGGGTCTGGTTCATGCTGGTTAACAGGCCTACATATTGAAACATACAGAATCCTGAACGGCCTGGACAGAGTGGTGTTGGAAGGATGTTTCCATTGATAGGAGAGACTAGAACCTAAGGGCCCAGCCTTAATGTGAAGGGAAAACCTTTGAGAACAGAGATAAGGAGAAACCTGTTCAACCAGAGAGTAGTGAATCTATGGAACTCACTGCCACAGAAGGCTGTGGAGGATCCAGGTCACTAAGGATATTTAAGACTGAGATAGATAGGTTTGAGAATAAAGGGGGAATCAAGGGTTACGGGGATACACAGGAAAATGGGGTTGAGAAACCGAGCAGCCATGATTAAATGGCGGAGCACACCCGATGGGCTGAATGGCCTCATTTCTGCTCCTGTGTCTTATGGTCTCTTGCTGTCCTGGACACAGAGAATTGGGAGCAGGAGTAGGCCATTTGGTCTTCTGATCTTGCACCAGCATTGAACAGATCATAACTGGATATGAATCTCCCAACATCTTGGTGCATAGGCAGGGACTTTTTTTCACTGGAGCACAGGAGGTTGAGCGTTGACATTCGAGAGATTTATAAAATCATGAGGGACATAGATGAGGTGAACGGCGGGTATCCTTTCCAGAGGGTGGGGGGTTTCAAGATTAGGCAGCAAATGTGAAGGTGAGAGGAGACAGATTTTAAAAAGGCAGGTGGGGCATCTTTTTGTTCATGGAGAGTGGTTTGTGTGTGGAATGAATGTCCAGAGGAAATGGTGGATGTAGGTACAGTTACAACATTTAAAAGACATTTGAATAAGTACATGAATACAAAAGGTTCAGAGGAATATGGGCCAAACACAGGCAGGTGGAACTAGTTTGAATTTGTGAATATAGTCAGCATGAACTTGTTGGACTGGAGGGTCTGCTTCTGTGCTGTATGACTCGAACTGTTCTGTACTGGTCTTAAAACCATGTTCTTGCCTTCCCTTCCCCTATAACCGTCCACTTTGTTGTTCAAAAATCAGATGAACTCAGCCTTGAATATATTCAATGACCCCCTAACTGCAGGAAGATATCCCCACTTCCGATCCGAATTCCTTTTGCTGATTGCTTGCTGCACCTGTCTGACAACTGGCAGTGACTGGTGTAGGAGGACACTGAGGCCCCTTTGTCCATCCACACAGCATTCCTGAAGAAGGGCTCGGGCCAGAAACATCAACTCTCCTGCTGCTTGGATGCTGTCTGACCTGCTGTGCTTTTCCAGCGCCACACTTTTCAACTCCGATCTCCAACATCTGCAGTCCTCACTTTCTCCACATCCCAATAAATCGCCATTTAAACAATGCACCTCCTTTATGCTTTTTTTCCCCACAGCGAAGGCTATAACTTCACATTGTGGTACTGCATTTGTCATGTGTTTGACAGTTGTGGTCTTCTCTACACCAGGAAGACCGAGCATAAACTCGGGGAATGGTTCACAGAGCATCGCAGCCAGGTCCACAGAGGCCGTCCGGACTTCCCAGTCACCACCCGTTTTAATTCCCCTTCCCATTGTGTTCTTCCAGCCTCCTGTCTGTTTTCCAGTGTCTCTCCTCCCTGGATTCAATCCCGTTCCTTTCAGTTGCTGCAAGTCAACAACTGAACCGAGAATGAAAAAAAAATGAAAAAGGGAGTGCTGTACTCACAGATGTTGGACAGAGGAACGAAGTTGCAGTCTGGACTGAAGCTCAGGGAGACAGAAACAGCAGCAGCACCAGCTTCAGAAGCTCATGGTCTACCTTCCGCTTTCAGACAATGGGGTGGGGGGGGGGGGGGGGGGAGGGGGAGAGAGGGCTGGGCTTTGATTGGCAGGAGGACCACGCTCCTTCCTGTATTCCAGGGCTCACTATTGGTCCGTCAAAACAAGGTCGCCCGCCTTTTCAGCAAACAGCAATGAGCATGCGCAATGTTTTGCTGACGCTAGCAAACCTGCGTACTACTTGCGAACACCGATGAGCATGCGTAGTGTGCCCTGTGGACAGATTGTAAGTGTTCAAATGCCAACAAAAGAAATAAAGAGTAGAGCCGCAATTTTTTTTATTCTATGTGGCTCGACATTTTTATCCCCTTTGTGTTTTTATGTCTCTTCCCCATTGTGGGGGGAGGTGGGAGTCCAAAACTAGAGGGCAGAGGTTCAGGGTTAGAGGGGAGAGATTTATGACGGACCTCAGGGCAACATTTTCACACAGAGGGTGATGTGTGTGTATGGAACGAGCTGCCGGAAGAAGTGGTGGAGGCTGTTACAATTCCAACATTTAAAAGGCATTTGGATGGTGGTATGAATAGGAAAGGTTTAGAGGGAATATGGGGCATAAACTGGCAAATGGGTCACTAGATGAATTGAGGATATCTGGTTGGCCTGGACTGAAGGATTTGTGGCTGTGCTCTGTAACTCAATTTCAACACAGTCAGAACCAATTTCACAAGACGAGGAATAGGCCATTCACCCCCGACAGCCAGTCCTGAGCTGTGGCCTAACTCCACATATTTGAATGCAAGTTTCAAAGATTTTACAGCTCTTAAAAAATTGAACATGCTTTCAGACTTTAATGATGTTTCTGAATGAGAATAGCTAAAATGATACAAATGTAAAAGATCAGTAATTTCAGAATGTAATTGAAATGCAGAGCTTTTCTAACAGTAGGTGTGACTTCTGTCTGTGTCCCAATGTCAAGTCAGCCTGATGTTTAAATTACTTTCTCGAATGTAATTGAAAACAAATTCTGGGATTAACATACCAAAGAACAGAAACCCATTCTAAAAGATGAAAGATTTAATCTAAACTTCTTTAATGCATCACATCTCCGTGACACTCAATTCCTTTGGCTATACGTTCTGTGCTCATGATCTCATTCTCCACAACCACCTGACGAAGGAGTGGTGCTCTAAAAGCATGTGCTTCCAAATAAACCTGTTGGACTATAACCTGGTGTTGTGTAACTTTTAATTTTGTCCACCCCATTCCAACGCCGACATGTCCACATCGTGAACGCAGCCCAAACATCCCGATGCTGCCAATAAACTTTACAACGCCGATGAAACGACAGACTCTACACTCCTGAAAAATGTACAATTTCAAACGATACTGGCTACTCACTCACTGCTCCATCTGATTTGCGACATTGGAAACTTAGTGCAGGAGGCTGAAAGAAATGAACAGCTTTAAAACAAAAACCTCTTGGAGCTCAAAGCTTTCAGTGAGAGTCTGAGCCCGGTGGTTAAGTTCAGGTAACTTTTATTGTGACCCAACTTTGTTACAGCTTCAGATTCCCCAGCAAAAAGGCAGAGAAAAGGTAGCTGCTTTTTAAACAGCTCAAGGTCAAAGCCCACATATCTCCCCTACCCCACCTCACTGTCTTTATTATTGGACAGCACGAAGTTGTCCCTTTGTAATTGGATCCTCAATACAGCCTTAACCCGGAGGAAGTATTGCCTCACTCAGCAATTTCAACCCAAACCCTGTCTCCAAGTTTCTCCCCGCTCCTTTGCCAGGAAGGGGCAGTGTAGAGTCAACTGCACTGCTGTGGGTCTGGAGTCACGTGTAGGCCAGACCAGGTAAAGGGTGCAGCTGGGACAACTGAGTGAATCCTTTCCCACAACAGCAGTTTGCTTCCCTAAAAGGATGTGAGTGAATCAGATGAGGGTCCTACCCCACCCCCGAAAATGGTTTCATCGTTAGATTCGGAACTCCAGATTTCTGACCGAATTCCAAATCCGCCATCTGCTGCCGTGGGATTCGAACCCGGGATCCCCGGAACTGGTTGATCATCCGGTCAATAACAGCACTCGGCAGTCACTCCTTCAATCCATGTGAACTCACTGGTGCCTCCGCAGGTGGGAGGAGAGGGTGATGGCCTTCCCTCACTCAGGGCAGCTGAAGGGCTTCTCTCTGGTGTGGACCCGCTGGTGCCTCCGCAAGTTGCCCACCTGACTGAATCCCTTCCCACACTCGGGGCAACTGAATGGCCTCTCCCCCATGTGGAGCCGCCGGTGGGTCTGGAGGTTGAAGGTATTGTTGAAGCCCTTCCCACACTCGGGGCAACTGAATGGCCTCTCCCCCATGTGGAGCCACCGGTGGGTCTGGAGGTTGAAGGTATTGTTGAAGCCCTTCCTGCACTCGGGGCAGCTGAAGGGCCTCTCCCCGGTGTGGATCCGCCGGTGAGTGAATAGGGTCAAGGCCTGGGCAAAGCCCTTCCCGCACTCAGGGCAGGAGAATGGCCTCTCCCCGGTGTGACTGCGTCAATGAATCTCCAGGGCAGATGGGACACAGAAGCCTTTTCTGCAGTCGCCACACTTCCACAGTTTCTCCACGGGGCAGAATTCCTCAGGTTTCTCCATGACGAAGCTTCAGCTGAACACAAACGCATGCGGGAGCAAAATGAGACATCAAGGCATTAATACAGACACCAGAGAGAAACTGAACTGATAGACATGGCAAATGTTGGTGGCAAGCCAGAGTCACAACGATATACAACACATAAACAGACACTTTGGTCAAACTCTTCTATACTGGCCAGATATCCTAAATAAATGTGGTCACATTTGCCAGCACTTGGCCCATATCCCTTCCTATTCATATAGCCATCCAGATGCCTTTTAAGTGGTGTAATTGTACCAGCCTCCACCACTTTCTCTGCCAGCTCATTTCTTACACGCACCACACTGTGAAAAAGTTGTCCCTTAAGTCTTTTAATTCTCCATCTGCCTTGCCCTCACCCTAAACATACTACCCTCTAGTTGTGGACTCCCCTATCCCAAAGAAAAGACCTGGTCTAGTTACCCTATCCATGCCCATCATGATTTTATAAAAGTTTATAAGGTCACCCTTCAGACTCTGGCACGCTAGGGAAAACAAACCCACTCCATCCTTCTGTCCCTCCTCACCCGGGTAATTAAGTCCCATACCTGAGATTGCAGAGTCTGCTCCCTCCCTGGATTCACTCCAGTTGCTACAAGTGAACAGATTCCCAACCTCCCAATGTGAAGAGTTGCCTAACGGAGGGGTCTCAACTTCTGCCCCACCACCAAAATGGACCCGTTGGTTCTGGCAGCAGACACAGAGGAGTTCATCAGACGAATAAGACTCCGGGAATTCTTTCAAGGTGCCGGCAGTGATCCTACTGATGAACTGGAACAGTCATCACAGGGATCTGTAGAGGAGCGACCAAAGAAAGTGTCAACGTGGACCCCACCGGAGGGCCGCTGCCCTGGGCTTGACATGTATGCTCAAACTGTCAGGAAATATATAAATGCCAGATTCATCAGCCGTACCCACAAGGTAGAGCAAAACATCACCCGTTCACAGCGCAATGCCATCAACACTCTCAAAACCAATCACAATATTGGCTCCACCTTTATCTGCTGGTTTGATGACATTGTCATTCAGAACAGAACAGATTACTGAAAGGAAGTGTACCGACAACTGAACAACTAGGAACACTACAGGCAACTACCAGCTGATCCGACCAAAGAACACACCCGAGAATCAAACACACTGATCAGAACTTTGGATCCAATCCTTCAGAGTTCCCTACGCGCCCTCATCCCACGTACTCCTCATGAAGGCGACTTCTACTGTCTTCCAAAGGTACACAAAGCCAACACACTGGGACGTCCCATCGTGTTGGGCAATGGGACCCTATGTGAGAATCTCTCCAGCTATGTGGAAGGCATCTTGAAACCTATTGTACAGGGGATCTCCAGCTTCTGTCGCGACACTACAGATTTCTTACAGAAACTCAGCACCCATGGACCAGTCGAACCGGGAACATTCCTCGTCACAATGGACGTTTCCGCACTCTACACCAGCATCCCCCACAAGGATGGCATCACGGCAACAGCCTCAGTACTCAACACCAACAACTGCCAGTCTCCAAACACCATCCTACAACTCATCTGCTTTATCCTCGATCACAACGTCTTCACCTTTGACAACCAGTTCTTTTCCCAGACACACGGAACAGCCATGGGGACCAAATTTGCACCCCAATATGCCAACATTTTTATGCACAGGTTCGAACTCGACTTCTTCTCTATGCAGGATCACCAACCAACATTGTACACAAGATACATTGACGATATTTTCTTCCTCTGGACCCATGGCGAGGAGTCACTGATAAAACTACACAGTAACATCAACAAGTTTCATCCCACCATCAAACTCACCATGGACTACTCTCGACTGTCTGTCTCATTCTTGGACACGTGCGTCTCCATCAAGGATGGACACCTCAGCACCACACTCTACCGCAAACGCACAGACAACCTCACAATGCTACACTTCTCCAGCTTCCACCCAAAACATATTAAAATAGCCATGCTCTATGGACAACCCTACGCATACGCCGGATCTGCTCAGATGAGAAGGAACGTGACGGACACCTGGAAGTACTCAAGGATGCCCTCACAAGAACGGGGTACGATGCTCAACTCATCGACCACCAGTTCCGACGTGCCACAGCAAGGAACCGTAATGACCTCCTCAGGAGACAGATACGTGCTGCAACTGACAGGGTCCCCTTCATTGTTCAGTACTTCCCAGGAGCTGAAAAAGTACGCCATGTTCTTCGTGACCTGCAACACATTATCAATGAGGATGAGCACATCATCAAGACCTTCCCCACACCTCCACTACTTGCCTTTAGACAATCACCAAACCTCAAACAGATCATTGTTCGTAGCAAACTGCCCGGCTCTCAGGACAACTCCATACAACCCTGTCATGGTGGATGCTGCAGGACGTGTCAGATTGTGGACATAGATACCACTATTACGTGTGGGGACACCTCCCACCTTGTACATGGCAGGTACTCATGTGACTCAGCTAACGTTGTCTATCTTACACAATGCAGGCAAGGATGCCCGGAGGCATGGTACATTGGGGAAACTGAGCAAAGGATACGACAACGGATGAATGGGCACCACACAACAATCAACAGACAGGAGGGTTCCCTCCCAGTTGGGGAACACTTCAGTGGTCCAGGACATTCAGCCACGGACCTTCGGGTGACCATTCTCCAAGGTGGACTTCGGGACAGGCAGCAGAGAAAAGTGGTCAAGCAGAGGCTGATAGCTAAATTCGGTACCCATAGGGAGGGCCTCAACCGGGACCTTGGGTTCATGTCACATTACAGGTGATCACCATTGCACTACACACACACACACACACACACACACACACACACACACAGAGATATTCCTACACACACACACACTCTCACATACACACGGACACAGGTACACACAGACACCCACACAAACCCTTATAGACACACACACTCACACAAGCACCCCTTCACACACTTAAGACACTCTGCACTCACTACATACACACATACACTTTCTCAGACTCACAACCCCCACCCCAGACAGACAGACACACACACACTCACAGACAGACAAAGACCCACATGCACACATATATTTTGTGGGGTGAATTTGTATTTGCAGGGTTACATTGTACTTTGCTCAAAACCTGCATGCATTCATGTAGAACTCTGAGCTCAGAAACTGCATGAATTTATGTAAAACTCCGTGATCTTACTTTTTAGATTAGAATCAATCTAAACATCATAGGATAGACAGAGAACACAGGGGAGAAAGTGAGGACTGCTGATGCTGGAGATCAGAGCTGAAAATGCGTTGCTGGAAAAGCGCAGCAGGTCAGGCAGCATCCAAGAAGCAGGAGAATCGACGTTTCGGGCATGAGCCCTTCTTCAGGAATGAGGAAAGTGTGCCAAGCAGGCTAAAAAAAAGTGGTAGGGAGATGGGACTTGGGGGAGGGGCGTTGGAAATGTGATAGGTGGAAGGAGGTTAAGGTGAGGGTGATCGGCTGGAGTGGGGGTGGGGGCGGAGAGGTCAGGAAGAAGATTGCAGGTGAGGAAGGTGCTGCTGAGTTCGAGGGTTGGGACTGAGACAAGGTGGGTGGATGGGAAATGAGGAAACTGGAGAAATCTGAGTTCATCCCTTGTGGTTGGAGGGTTTCTAGCCGGAAGATGAGGCGCTCTTCCTCCAGCCGTCGTGTTGCCATGGTCTGGCGATGGAGGAGTCCAAGGACCTGCATGTCCTTGATGGAGTGGGAGGGGGAATTGAAGTGTTGAGCCACGGGGTGGTTGGGTTGGTTGGTCCGGGTGTCCCAGAGGTGTTCTCTGAAACGTTCCACAAGTAGGCGGCCTGTCTCCCCAATATAGAGGAGGCCACACAGGGTGCAGCGGATGCAGTAAATGATGTGTGTGGAGGTGCAGGTGAATTTGTGGTGGATATGGAAGGATCCCTTGGGGCCTTGGAGGGAAGTAAGGGGGGGGGGGGGGGGGAAGGTGTGGGCGTAAGTTTTGCATTTCTTGCGGTTGCAGGGGAAGGTGCCGGGAGTGGAGGTTGGGTTGGCGGGGGTTGTGGACCTGACGAAGGAGTCACTGAGGGAGTGGTATTTTCGGAACGTTGATAGTGGAGGGGAGGGAAATATATCCCTGGTGGTGGGGTCCGTTTGGAAGTGGCGGAAATGTCGACGGATGATAGGATGGGGGCCAACATCTTCAACATATTGTCTAGCTATCACCATTGTTAACAGCTAACCCGAGAATGCAACTTCAAAAAAAAAGTTTTTGTGATTTACACATGAAAGAAGTGAAACTATCACTGATATAGATGAAAGGCTTAACAGACAATCAATGTTTCAATATATAATTTCAGTTACATCACACTAAATTTTTGCTATAATTTCTGTGTTACGATCGAGCCCTTCACTATCACCTGATGAAGGAGCGTCGCTCCGAAAGCTAGTGTGCTTCCAATTAAACCTGCTGGACTGTAACATTGTTTAAGGGAGGGAATATCGCTCTGAAACTGATCGGGCCACTTCCGCGTTGTGACGTCATCAACAGGATGAATGGGAGGAGCGAGAGCCGAGGACAGGGGGCGGGGTGATGACGACGGCCGGTTCCCGCACTGCGCCTGCTCCGGACAGCCCGCCGACCGGCTGGCCCGCACTGTTTGCAAAAAATCCCTTCCCATCAGAGAATCACCCCGCAGTGTGGAAGCAGGACACTCGCCCAACGAGTCCACATCGACTCTCCGAGGAGTAACCCACCCACACTCATTGCTCTACATTTGCCCCTGACTCGTGCACCTAACCTGCACATCCCTGGATGTTATGGGTAATTTAGCATGGTCAAGCCACCCTAATCTGCATATCCCTGGGCACTATGGGTAATTTAGCATGGTCAATCTACCCTAACCTGGACAAATTTAAAAATCACAACACCAGTTTAGTGTCCAACAAGTTTATTTGAAAGGACTCGTGTTCAGAGCACTGCTCCTTCATCAGGTGGTTGTGGAGAATAAGATCATAACGCACAGAATTTATGGAAAAACATTAGTGTCCTGCCACTGCAATTATATATTGAACGTATCTGGATTATTAAGTCTTTCATCTTTGAGAATGGTTTGCAGTTATCATTAATATGTAAATCACAGATCTTCAGGTAAGGCCCATTTTCGACATAACTTAAGGTTTTATAACAAAAGGTGACATCTCAGCTCAAACACTGCATTAAAGGTGTGAGGTCAGAGTCTGTCTGTATCCCAATCTTCAGTCAGACTGGTTCTGTTTCCACAGCGGAATTTACAAAATATTACTTGTATTGACTGCCTGCAGGTTGTGCATTTTTTGAGCAAAATAGAACAAATCTGCAAATATAATGCCACAAACATAAATTCACCCCCATGAAGGTATCTGTGTGTGTGTGAATGAGAGAGAGAAAAGTCTATTTCCGTGCTGTAAATTCTATGTCTATTTGACAACAGATGCTTTATTCCCATCGGTGTAAATATTGCAGCTGGGTACAAATACTTAGATGCAAGGGAGAGATGTGGGGCACTTGAAGAATCCTGGGAGAGCCCTATTTCTAGTTTACTTCCTCACAACAAACATTAAGCATGAGCACCTATTCATTTCTAATTTTATTTCATTTTTCTTGTTTGATTCCCTGCTATGACTACACTATGTGTCTGGATGGTTGACAGGTTGGGAGATTGTGGGTTGGGTTGCGACTAACTGAATGTTTTATTGTTCCAGAAAGAATAAAAGCGGGTCAAAGCTTCAGCAGAAATCCAGCAGAGCTGAGAACAGACCTACATCTTACTCTGTGGGAACAGGCAGATCAACAGAGGATAGAGAAATCAGGACCTGAAATTCAAGCTGACACCAGACTACCCTGTGATCAGTGCTTTGATTAGCAGTGCCAACCCTTTACCTAGCTTCCCATTTGATTACTCCTCCATATTCAGAATCCAATCCTTGTCACCCTTAAGCCATGTAAGGAGTCTCAGATCATAATTATTCTCTTCGATGTGTGCTGTCAATTCATTCACTTTGTTACAATACAGCGCACATTCAGACACACCATTTTTAATTTCAATTTTTGTCATCTTTAGAATCCAGTTTTGATTGCTGGTAAATTTATTCTCCTTGTCCCTTTCTATCTTTCTCTGGTGTTCACTTTCCACATCACGACATTGCTTACTGGCCTTGATTTAGATTTGCCATGCTAAATTGCCCATAGTGTCCAAACGCAGTATTCCAAAAGTGTCCTAAACAACATACTGTACAGCAGGAACATGACCTCAACTCCTGTACTCAATGTTCTGACCAATAAAGAAAAGCATACCAAACACCATCTTCATTCTCCTATATAGCTGCAACTCCACTTTCAAAGAACCACGAACCCGCACCCCAAGGTCTCTTTGTTCCGCAACACTCCCCTTACATGTGTCAGTCCTGCCGGGATTTCCTTACCAAAATGTAAACATCACATTTCTCAAAATTAAACTCCATCCGCCACTCCTCGGCCCATTGGCTCATCCGATCAATTCTAATTTAGAGTGAACTCTCTTTCCTCTCATATTCCCTAAAAGCTGAAAACCTCCATTCCACAGCCCTCCATTCTCACTTTGTTGAATCTAAACCCTGCTGTACCTCATTCTGAAGGGTCTGGTTCATGCTAATTAACTCAGGGGATATCTAATTGAGACATACAGAATACTAAACAGCATGGACAGAGTGCAAGTTGGGAAGATGTTTCCATTGGTCGGAGAGACTAAGACTCGAGAGCATAGCCTGAGAGTAAAGAGAAGGCCTTTTAGAATGGAGATAAGGAGAAACTTCTTCAGCCATACAGCGGTGAATCTATGGAGGCCAGGTCACTGAGGATATTTAAGACAGAGCAAGGTAACTTCTTGAGTGCCAAGGGGATTGAGGATTACGGGGAGAAAGCGAGAGTATGGGGTTGATAAACTTATTAGCCACGATTGAGTGGTATGAGCAGACCTGATGGGCTGAATGGCCTAATTTCTGCTCCTGTCTTATGGTCTCTTGTTATCCTGGACACAGCGAGAGAATTGGGAGCAGGAGTCGACCATTTGGTCTTTCGAGCATGCACCACACTGAACAGATCATAACTGGATACGAATCTACCTATTTTAGAGGGAGGAGGAGAGCTTCTTCAAGGTAGGCAACCTTGCAAGAGGATTTGCAGTAGGTTAAGATCAACTAGGAAAAGTGAGGACTGCAGATGCTGGAGACCAGAGTTGAGAAGTGTGGTACTGGAAAAACACAGCAGGCCAGGCAGCATCCAAGGAGTAGGAGAATCAACGTTTCGGGCATAAAACCTTCTTCAGGAATGAAGCCACACATCATTCCTGATGAAGAGCTCATACCCGAAACATTAACTCTCCTGCTCCTCAGATGCTGCCTGGCCTGCTGTGTTTTTCCAGCACCACACTACTCAACTCTGGTCTCCAGTATCTGCAGTCCTCACTTTCTCCTACGAATCTAGCTATATCTAATTGGATAGGCTGGGACTTTTTCACTGGAGCATACGAGGTTGATAGGTGACCTTAAAGAGATGTATAAAATCATGAGGGGTAAGGATGAGGTGATTGGCAGGTGCCCTTCCCGAAGATGGCTGTTTCAAGATCAGAGAGCAAATTTTGAAGGTGAGAGGAGAAACATTTTTAAAAAACATAAGGGGCACCATTTTCTTTTCACACGTAGTTCAAGTGTGGAAAGATTGTTCAGAGGAAGTGGTGGATACAGTTTGACATTTAAAAGACATTTGGATAAGTACATGAATACAAAAGTATTGGAGGAATATGGGCCAAACACAGGCAGGTAGGACGAGTTTAGTTTGTGAATATAGACAGCATGAACTAGTTGGACTGAAGGGTCTGTTTCTGTGCTGTATGACTCTGGAACTGTTCTGTACTGGTCTTAAAACCATTTTCTTGTCTTCCTCCACTTCATTGTTTTTCTAAAATCAGATGAGTTCAGCCTTGAATATATTCAATGACCCCCTAACTGCAGTAAGACACCCCCACTTCTGAACTCAATTCCTCTTGCTCATATACCACTTGCCTTGCTGATTGCTTGCTGCACCTGTCTGACAACTGGCATTGACTGATGTAGAAGGACGCTGAGGCCCCTTGGTGTGTCCAGACATCATTCCTGATGAGCTTATGCCCGAAACATTAACTCTCATGCTCCTCAGATGCTGCCTGACCTGCTGTGCTTTTTCCAGCACCATACTTTTCAACTCTGATCTCCAGCATCTGCCGCTCTCACTTTCTTCACGACCCAATACATCTCCTTTTAAACAATACACCTCCTTTCTGTTTTTTTCCCCCACAGCAAAGGCTATAACTTCGCATTATGGTACTGCATTTGCCATGTGTTTGCAAATTGTGGTATTCTCTACATTGGGGAGACCAAGCAGAAACTTGGGGAAAGGTTTGCCGAGCATCACAGCTGGGTCCGCAGAGGCCGACCGGACCTCCCAGTCACCACCCATTTTATTTCCCCTTCCTACTCCCTTTCTGACAAGAACACCTTTGGCCTCCTCCATTGCCACAACGAACCAAACTGCACATTGGAGGAACAACACCCTATCTTCCTACAGCTCAGAGGACTCAACATTCAGTTCTCCAATTTCAAATATCCACCCTTCCCATCACCCCACTCCCTTCCCAGCCCCGACCCCTCATTTCCACTGCTCCCTGCTACCAAGCAGATTCCTTTCTCCCATTGACCAACCACGTCGTACCCTCAGCCTGTTTACCTATCCCCACTTCACCACCCTGCCCCCAGCAAGTCCTTTATCTGCATCCATCCCCAGTCTTGAAAAAATATTACACCCAAAACGTTGACTTCTCCACCTCCTGATTCTACCTGGCTTGCTGTGTTCTTCCAACCTCCTGCCTATTAATCTTGCTAATTGAGACACACACTGGACCAATGTTTCCAGAGTCTCTCCCTTCCCCGATTCATTCGCTTTCCTTTCAGTTGTTGCAAGTCAACCCCAGAATGAGAAAGAAGCGGAAAGACGAGGGCGAGAAAAGAGAGAACCATACTCACAGATCTTGGACAGAGGAAGGAATTTGCAGTCTGGGTGAAGCTCAATCTTCATTCAGAGAGGGAGGAACACGAGTAGCAGCTTCAGTAGCTCATGGTCGAACTTCCGCATTCAGACAATAGTAGCTCCGAACGGTAGCCATTGTCTTCTTCCGATCCTCCAGTGCTCTCTATTGGTCAATTAAAAGAAGGTCGCGCGCCCCATTTTGCGGACAGCGACAAGCATGCTCATGTTTTGCTGACACTGGTGGGCATGCGCACTGAGTTTCTGACACCGGCAAACATGCGCAGTATGCTCTGCGTGGATGCTGGTGTTCCCAATAGATATTAAGTTTCCAAATGCCAATAGGAAGAGATCGAGTCACAATTTTTTTCCCCCTGTGGCTCGACATTTTATTACTTTTGCATCTTGTCTTGCTGCATAACTTTCGTATGCCTTTTCCCCTTGTTGAGAGAGAGTGTGTCCCAGTGAGCTGTCTGTGAGAAGGAGCTGTAACCAGTTACACAGATGAAGAAACATTACACTATTCGCAGCAAGGGGGTGACTGTACACGTTTCCTGAGTGTGATCACAGTTTCAGTTGTTCATCAGAAACAGAAAGCCAAAAGGATACCAAACTGTGGAGAAGCCCTGGAAATGTGGGGACTGTGGGAAGGGATTCCATTCCCTATCGGCACTGGAGATTTATCAGCTCAGTCGCAGTGGGGAATGGTCGTTCTTCAAAACATTATTACAACATTATCCCCCATTGACTAAAACACATTCACGCTGCCCGATTACCTTGAACTTATATAAGTTCTGTCATAGCATCTTTAATAATAGCTTTGAATATTTTCCCTTTGACATATGTTAAGGTAAATGGTCTGCAGTTTCTTGTTCTCGGCCTCCTTTTTTGAAGAAAAGAGTTTTCCAATCTAAAGGAACCTTCCCTGAAACTAATGGGGTTTGGAAAATTAAAACCAATGCATTAACTATTTCACCGGCAGTTTTTCTTTAAGGGTCTTGGATGAAATCCTTCGAGTACCTGGGACTTGTCAGCTCATAGTTCCACCACTTTACTCAGTACTACTTCCCTGGTAATTGTTACTGTCTTCAGTGCCTCCTTCCCTTTCAGTTCCTGATTTCTAGCTGGTTCTGGGCTATTACTTGTATCCTCTCTAGTGAAGATAGATTCGAATTCTTTTCAATTCATCTGCCATCTCTTTATCCTCCGTTATTGAATCCCCAGACATTTTCTACAGAACCAACATTTACTTTGTTAACTTTTTTTAAGAAAAGCTGATGAAACTTTCCTTCCTGTTTTTATATTTTTGGCTAACTTTCTAACTCTAATTGCTGTGCTCCTGCCTGCATTATTTCTGATGTTTTGTCCCAGCTCTCAACTCTCGCATCAATCTGTCTGCTTATTCTATAGAACTGACCTTGGTTAAGTGTTGCAAAACACACAAAGGCAAGTCTTTCCTCTCCAGAAAGTCTTAGTACTTAACACGATAACATTCACTTTGAAATATTGTTCATTCCAACTTTACCAAGCATATCCTCCAGATTCAAAATCCCACAATGACACCTAATTTTGTTATAGTCTCTAATTTTGAAGAGACATTTGAATACCCAGTGATTAACTGGAAAAACTGCTCATTAACTTCTCACATTTTAAACAAAATAAATTACCAATTAACAGGAGTAACTTAGCAGAATAACATGTATGGCCTTAAATGGTAAATCTAGTTTTCTTTCAATTGACGGAGCATGTCCACACCAGGGAGAGGTCGTTCACCTGCTCCATGTGCAGCAAGGGGTTCAACCAATCATCCACCCTGGGGACCCACCAGTGGGTCCACACAGGGGAGAAGCCATTTACCTGCTCTGTGTGCGGGAAAAGATTCGTTCAGTCCTCCAACCTGCAGAGTCATCAGCGGGTCCACGCTGGGGAGAGCCGTTCACCTGCTCAGTGTCCAGGAAGGGATTCATTGATTGGTCTTCCCTGTTGAGACACCAGCCTGTCCACAGTGGGGAGAGACCATTCACCTGCTCCATTGGCAGAAAGGTGTTCAATCAGTCATCCCATCTAATCAGACACCAATCCAGCCACACCGAGTAGAGAACGTTTGGATGCTTGTTGGTGTGACTTGTATTAGTATTCAAGAGGGCATACTTTCCCTGGTGAGTTGAGCACATATTAAGATACATTTACTGATTTGGAACATGCAGTGGAATTGGGAGGTGTATACATGTCATGTTTGACTCTGTGAAGAAATCTACCCTGTGCAAAGATTGGCTCAGGTTTCTCCCTCCCCCACAAGGCTGTTAGGACAATAACATGGCGTGAGATGTTGTATAATAGGTCTCCTTACTAACCCACTCACAAACACTTTCTATTTACTCATTCATAAGTCTTTACTAACCTGCTCACAAGAGCCCTATATCTAATAATACCACATTCCCATTTCATTCATTTATAATTCCTTGCTATAATGCGGCTTCATTCATTCATTCATTCATAAAACCGTGGTTTTGCAGTATATTTTGAGATTACAAGATAGACTAAATTAAAACACCCCTTTCAACTCATTCCTGCTTTTTCACACCTTCAACCCTTATCAGCTCTTGCTACAAGCAGTGTTTAGGCCTATTTCTACATCAAAAGCTCCCTCTGAATCACTGTCAAAATAGTAATGTATTCAGAACAATACCAGTCCCCCGCCATCTTCTCTCCATGAAAGTCTTGTCTTATGAAAGATTATAATATTAATCAACCCTTGTCAACCATCTCTCAGGACCTGAATAGATACAGAACATCAAACAGTTTCCCTGACTCACAGCCACTGTCCCCTTTAAGAAACTGACTGTCGAGACTTCGCTTCTGTGAAATTGCATGAATGAATGAAACTCACGCCGGCAAATACTCAACAAATCTCACAACCCAGCTACGGTAAGCAGTTTAATATTCTTTTATTCGGGGCAGGTACCATGTCTAACTTATTTAGAGCATACAGTCCTAGTATTTTTTACTAACATTTACTAACTTAAAAGACTAAAGGACTGACACCTCTTAATAATGCAGGCCTAGTATTTTTACTAACATTTACGAACTTAAAAGACAAAAGGACTGATACCGCTTAATTCTGCAAGCAGACCATACAGACAATCTCAATCCTATCGGGGTAGCAGCCAGCATTTGTGTACAATAGATAAAACGCTGGAAAACCATAGTAACGGAATGTTAGTATATGTAAGAACTGTGTGTAAAGGGGCTGCTGTAAGGACGGTCTTTCAGGATTCCATCACCACCTCAAACTTGTACAACTTGCGGTTGCTGAATAAAGAGGCTATTTTGACCACTCACTGATTTTGGTTGCTATTTGAACACGATCCCATAACAGGAACAGAGAATGCTCGCCAGTGCTGAAGGCTGGACAAAAAGGAAATCTAAAGTTTCTGACGGTGGCTTTTGTGAGAAATACCCGGAGCCATTTGGAAATTGTCAGGGTCCGGGTGACCCAGTGATGTTCCCGGGCTCTAAGCCACACAACAAGTGACCTTTCCATCCAACTTGGCCACACTGACCAGATATCCGAAATTTATCTCATCCCATTTGCCAGCAGTTGACCCATACCTCTCTCAACTCATGTATCCACCCAGATGCCTTTGAAATGTTGTAACTGTACCAGTCTCCACCACTTCCTCTGGTAGTTAATGCCATACACACATCACCTCCTGTGTGAAAAGGTTGCCCCTTCTCTCTCACCTTAAACCTATGACCTCTAGTTTTGGACATCAAAGTGTCTGGTTCCATGCTGTACAGCTCAATGAATCTTGTGGAAATGATAATATATTGGTGGGACACACTTGATGGGCCAAAGGGCCTTATTTGTCCTGTCTGATTCTGTGATCAGAAAACTCCAATAGGGTTCCCCAAAAAGCATGCCTCCCTGTGACTTTCAGAAACAGACACCATTTATAACAGGTTAATGCAATATTAAACTTTATGTGGAATTTAAGAACAGACATTGTTCCATTAGAGCACGTTCCTTCTGTGCTGAAACTATTCTATTGTTTGTGGGAGATCAGGCTGAGGAGCTTTAACTATTTAGGTTTAGATATTACGCATGTAAGTCTGGAATAACTGTGGATTAGGAATCATGTTTAGGGAGAATGGTATTCCCAACCTCTGTAATCCTGTTGGGTTAGAGAGAGAGAGAGAATGTCACACCTACAGAGCACACAGAAGAATTGTGCAGCTTGTCCAGTCTGTTGAGTTGGTTCTGCTCTCAGACAAGACTGGATGTAGCTTTTGATGGATCCCTATTAAACACTACATTAGAACACTCCAAATCCAAGGAATGTATCATGGGCAAATCAAACAGGACATTTGGAGAAACAGGTGCTGACATTTCTATCCTTGTGTGGACTGGGGGGCGCGGGGTGGTGGTGAAGTCTTCAGGTCAGGAAACGTGTGGAGAGAGAAACAGTTAATGTCTCGAGTCTGATTTCACGCTTGTTCAAAACTGAAAGGGGCTGGGAAATGCTGGTTCTTATGTCGTAGACAGAGAAGGGACTAAGAGCGAGGGGAACACATGGTGAGAGTACCCAGAGCCAAATGCATAGATTGCTAACAATGGTGAACAAGTAATTGAGATAATTTGGGTGTTAATGAAGGTATGGAAGGAAGAAAGCTTCCACACTGCTCAGAACAAAGTCAACAAGACACGCCTGTGTGAGCAAATGGAACAAAACTGGAGAAGACTAAGCAGGGCAGACTCATACAGTGAATGGTAGAGCCCTGGGAAGTGTTGCTGAATAAATAGTACCAGGAGTGTGGGCACATAATTCTTTGAAAGTGGAAGGGTGGTCAAGAAAGTGCTTGCTTTCATGGGTCACAGCATTGAGTATAGGAGTTGGGACATTATTTTGTGGCTGTACAGGACATTGGTGAGACCACTTTTAGAACACAGCATGGAAGTCTAGTGGCCATTCATGTGGAAGGACCCTGTTAAACTTGAGAGGCTGCAGAAAAGAGTTGCAGGGATGTTGCTGGGACTGGAGGTTGAGTTATAGGGAGAGACTGGGGAGTTTTAACCCTGGAGCATCAGCACCTGAGGAGTGACCATACAGAGGTTTATACAATTATGATGGGCCTGGAGAGGGTGAATACGAAGGTCTTTTATCCTCAGGGTACAGAGTCCAGAACTAGAGGGCATAGAACATAGAACAATACAGCACGATGTTATGCCAAATATTTGTCCTAGCTTCGGCACCTATCCATGTACCTATCCAATTGCAACTTTAAGGTCACCAATGCTTCTGACTCTGCCACTCCCACAGGCAGCGCATTCCATGCCCCCACCACTCTCTGTGTAGAGAACCTACCCCTGACAGCCCCCTATACCGTCCATCCTTCAACTTAAATTTATGTATCCTTGTAACACTCTGTTGTACCCGGGGAAAACGTCTCTGACTGTCTACTCTATCCATTCCCCTGATCATCTTATAAACCTGTATCAAGTCACCCCTCATCCTTCGCCGTTCCAATGAGAAAAGGCCTAGCACTCTCAACCTATCCTCGTACGACCTATTCTCCATTCCAGGCAACATTCTGGTAAATCTCCTCTGCACCCTCTCCAAAGCTTTCACATCTTGCCTAAAGTGAGGTGACCAGAACTGCACACAGTACTCCAAATGTGGCCTTACCAAGGTCCTGTACAGCTGCAACATCACCTCATGACTCTTGAATTCAATCCCTCTACTAATGAATGCTAATACACCATAGGCCTTCTTACAAGCTTTATCCACCTGAGTGGCAACTTTCAAAAAGCTATGAACATCGACCCCAAGATCCCTCTGCTCCTCCACCTTACTAAGAACCCTACCGTTAACCCTGTATTCCGCATTCTTATTTGTCCTTCCAAAATGGACAACCTCACACTTGACAGGGTTGAACTCCATCTGCCACTCCTCAGCCCAGCTCTGCATCATATCTAAGTCCCTTTGCAGCTGACAACAGCCCTCCTCACTATCCACAACTCCACCAATCTTCGTATCATCTGCAAATTTACTGACCCACCCTTCGACTCCTTCTTCCAAGTCATTAATAAAAATTACAAACAGCAGAGGACCCAGAACTGATCCCTGCTGAACTCCACTTGTAACTGAAGCTCCAGGCTGAATATTTACCATCTACCACCACTCTCTGACTTCGACCGGTTAGCCAGTTCTCCATCCAACTGGCCAATTTTCCCACGATCCCATGCCTCCTGACTTTCCGCATAAGCCTACCATGGGGAATCTTATCAAATGCCTTACTAAAATCCATGTACACTACATCCATTGCTCTACCCTCATCCACATGCTTGGTCACCTTCTCAAAGAATTCAATAAGACTTGTAAGGCAAGACCGACCCCTCACAAATCCGTGCTGGCTGTCCCTAATCAAGCAGTGTCTTTCCAGATACTCATAAATCCTATCCCTCAGTATCCTTTCCATTACTTTGCCTACCACCAAAGTAAGACATAGGTTTAAGCATAGGTTTAAGGTGAGAGGGGGAAAGATTTATAAAGGACCTAAGGGTCACCTAGTTCATGCTGAGGATGGTGTATGTATGGAATGAGCTGCCAGAGGAAGTGGAGGAGGTGGGAACAATTACAACATTTGAAAGGTGTCTGGATGAAGGGTTCGGGTTTAGAGGGATAGCAGCCAAATGCCTGAAATTGGGACTGGGTCAGATTGGGCCATCTGGTTAACACAGATGAGTTGAACCAAAGGCTCTGTTTCCGTGTCATGTAAGTCTATGACTGAAACCAGAATCTTTTGCTGATAATCTTCCAGCTGAATGTTTTTAGTGCACCCAATTTCAGGAGAATCCTGGTTGGTGAAATTGACACAAGTCCTATTTCCTGGAAATTCTGGGAAAATAAATGTTAATAATCCTCCAGTGAGAAAAACCCTAGCTCCCTCAACCTTTCTTCATAAGACATGCCCTCTAGTCCAGGCAGCGTCCTGATCAAACTCTTCTGCACCCGCTCTAGGCTTCCATATCTTTCGTAATAATGAGGTGACCAGAACTGAACACAATATTCCAAGTGTGGTCTAACCAGGATGCTATAAAGCTGCAGGACAACCTCACAGCTCTTAAACTCAATCCCCCTAATAATGAAAACCAACACACCATAAGTCTCACTAACAACACTATCAACTTGCGTGGCAATTTTGAGGGATCTGTGGACATGGACCCCAACATTCCTCTGTTATCCACACTGCCAAGAATCCTGCCTTTAACCCTGTGTTCTGCATTCCGATTCAACCTTCCAAAGTGGATAACGTCACACTTTTCCACGTTGAACTCCATCTGCCACTTATCAGCCCAGATCTGCATCTTGTCAATGTCTCGTTGTGGCAATAAATCAAATCAAATCAAATCTCTCACAAAGCCTGTCGATGTTTTTAATAGACACAGATCTAGAGCAACCTTTTCCAGACTCTGTGCCCTCCCCTGGATTGACTTGCTTTCTCTCCAGCTGATACAAACCAACAGCTGAACTCCAGGATGAGAAAAGAAATGGAAAAGGAGGGGAGGGTGAGAAAAGAGGGTGCTGTGCTCACAGATGTTAGATAGAGAAAGGAAGTTGCCGTCTAAGCTCAGTCTTCACTGAGTGAGAGAGGGCAGCAGAGGCTCATGGCCCACCTTCCGCATTCAGCCAATACGGGGGTGGCTCTGATTGACTGGAGGACGCGTCTCCTTCCGGTCTTCCAGAGTTTCCCAAAGGTTGGTCTGCCCGTCCATCAGAGCGATGAAGGGCGGGGTCCCTTCCCGATCTCACACATGCGCACCAGCACATCCCTCACAGCATGTATGCGCTCTGCACGCGGCCAAATAGAGAGGTTTCTGCACCGCCTTGGATTGTGGGAGCTGTAGCTGCCATTAAACTAATGAAATCAAGTGTCCCAAATGCCTTCTTAACCGACCCATTCACGTGGTAGTGAAATACGCGTGAGGAGCCAATCTTTAATCGATTTTAAATTTATTCACTGAGCGAAACCCTGCAGGTGTTTAACTCTAAACTCTATTTCTAACTCAGTGTCAGTATGTCGCTCTTTATCTGTCTTCAAATAAGGACGGAATCAATGCCATTCATCTAACCCTCCTTAACATTATTTTTTTTCGTTTGTAGATTCCAACCCTCTGTTTCGAAAATTTATTAAAAGTTACTTGTGGTACATGAAAGTTGCCAGCATTTAGTTTCCCTGGAGAAGGGGGTGGTCAATATGCTGCACGGTGACCCACAATGCTCTTCGGCAGGGAATTGCAGGATTTAGACCCAGCGACACTGAAGGAATGGCAATATGTTTCCATGTCAAGATGGTGAGTGGCTTGGAGGGTTACTTGCAAGAGGTTGTGGTCCCAAGTATCTGTTGTCCTGGTCCTTCTAAATGGAAGTGGTTGTTGGTTTGGAAGATATTTTCTCAGGATCTTTGGTGAATTTCTGCAGTGCGTCTTCTAAATAGTACATACTACGGCTTCTGAATGTGGATGTATGTGGAGATGGTGCCAATCAAGCGACTTTTTCCTGAATGGTACCAATCTTTTTGAATGCTGTTGAGGTTGCATCCATCCAAGCTGGTGGGTGAGTATTCCATTACACTGCCGACTTGTGCC
Source organism: Chiloscyllium plagiosum (assembly GCF_037043375.1). Classification (NCBI taxonomy): domain Eukaryota; kingdom Metazoa; phylum Chordata; class Chondrichthyes; order Orectolobiformes; family Hemiscylliidae; genus Chiloscyllium; species Chiloscyllium plagiosum. Next base: position 4,273,002 of record NW_028270165.1, on the reverse strand, counting down.
TTGTAGAAGATAGAATACAGTATGGGGAGTCAGGAGGTGAGTTACTTGTCTGAAGTATTCCTGGCCTATGATCTGCTCTTGTAGCCACTGTGTGTATGTGGTTCTTCGAGTTGAGTTTCTGCTCAATGTTCAACCCCAAGGATGTTGATTATGGGGCATTTAGTGACAGTAACATTGTTGATATCACAGGTTAGTGGTCAGATTATCTCTTTTGTGGATGAGTCACTCCTTGGCATTTTGCGTGGCATGCATGTTACTTGCTACTCATCAGCCCATTGGATGTGGTTTAGATCTTGTTGCATTTCAAACTGAACTGTTCAGTTTGTGAGGAGTTGTGAATAGTGCTAAACATTGTGCAAATAGTGGCGAACATCTCCACCTTATGATGGACGAAGGTCATTGATGAAGATGATTGTGCCTAGGACACTACCCTATGAACTCCTGCAGAGACGTCCTGGAGATGACTGACCTCTAACAGCCATAGCCATCTTTCCATATGCCAGGTATGACTTAACAATTAAGACACACAAACACTATTTCACAACTAATTGAAAGAATAGGTATGAGACACCCCTCTTCTGGGTGTCTCCAGTGAAAGTGTTTATAGAACTGAAAAAATCTGATAAGTGTTGACTTTCATCAACTTTTTTGATCTTGGCAGTTTCCTTTCTCTCCAACATTTGCATCATGTTAGCAAGTTGAACAATTCTTCTTTTTTCAGCAAAATGTTTTACAGAAGGTAACATTCTTAATATCTGTGTAACATTCCATGGGAAAACTTTCAGTCTGCCAGTTGTAGCAAATTTCTCTTAAAATATTTGACAAATGCACTTACAAGATGCAGTGTTCCCAAAGTTAAAGTACTTTTAACAGCCCCTTTATATTTTCCAGAATTCCCAAGAAAGGGGACATGAGCCACTTTTACCCACCACAAATCTGCTGAAACTGGTATAGACTTAAAGAGTCACACTGCATGGAAACAGGCTCTTCGGTTCAACTCATCCATGCTGAGCAAATTTCCCAATATGACCCAGTCCCAAGTTCCAGTATTTGCCCTATATCCTTCTAAACCCAAACTATTTATCTGGACACATTTTAAATTTTGTAATTGTTCCCACCTCCAACACTTCGACTGGCAGTTCATTTCATACATGCACCACCCTCTGCATGAAAATTTGTCCCTTAGGTCTCTTTTAAATCTTTCTATTCTCACCTTAAACTTATGCCTTCTAGTTTGCGACTCACCCACCCTGGGGAAATAGACCTAGGCTATTCGCCGTATCCATGCCCCTCATGATTTTATAAACCTCTATAAGGTCACACCTCAGGCTCTGATACTCCAGGGTAAAAAAATATGCCCCAGCCCCTCTCTCTTTCAGTCTGTGTAACTGATTAAAGCTCCTTCCCACAGTCAGCTCACTGGGACACACTCACTCTCAGTCTGTGTAACCAGTTAAAACTCAGTTCACTGGTGTGTTCCTGCCTGAGTGCTTCTCTGGTCACACTGATGTCCAGTACCTTTTGGAGCATGTAGAATGGATTTCTCCTTCCAAATTCAAACCCCCAATGATATTGAGTGACCCTATCAGATCTTGTTATGGAATTTCTTCCGAGATTTGTATCTGCAGATCTTCCCCTTCTGATACCCTGTAAACAAAGTTGAAACAAGTATTACTGTCCATACCAAATAGAAATTCTGATTATATTGTATGTGTCTGTGTGTTTAAAGTACAAAACAAGTACATACAATCGGTATTACATAGAACATAGAACATTACAGTGCAGTACAGGGCCTTCGGCCCTCGATGTTGCGCCAACCTGTCTTACCAATCTGAAGCCCATCTAACCTACACTATTCCATGTAAGTCCATATGCTTGTCCAATGATGATTAAATGTACATAAAATTGGCAAATCTACTACCGTTGTAGGCAAAGCATTCCATACCCTTACTACTCTCTGAGTAAAGAAACTACCTCTGACATCTGTCCGAAATCTATCACCCCTCAATTTAAAGCTATGCCCCCTTGTGCTCGTCGTCACCATTCTTGGAAAAAGGCTCTCCCTGTCCACCCTATCTAACCCTCTGATTATCTTATATGTCTCTATTAAGTCACCTCTCAACCTTCTTCTCTCTAATGAAAACAGCCTCAAGTCCCTCAGCCTTTCCTCGTAAGACCTTCCCTCCATACCAGGCAACATCCTAGTAAATCTCCTGTACACCCTTTCCAAAGCTTCCACATCCTTCTTATAATGTGGTGACCAGAACTGTACACAATACTCCAAGTGCAGCCGCACCAGAGTCTTGTACAGCTGTAGCATAACCTCATGGTTCCGGAACTCGATCCCTCTATTAATAAAAGCTAAAACACTGTGTGCCTTCTTAACAGCCCTGTCAACTTGGGTGGCAACTTTCAAGGATCTGTGTACCTGGACACCGAGATCTCTCTGCTCATCTACACTACCAAGAATCTTACCATTAGCCCAGTAATTTGCATTCTGGTTACTCCGACCAAAGTGAATCAACTCACACTTGTCCGCATTAAACTCCATTTGCCACCTCTCAGCCCAGCTCTGCAGCTTATCTATGTCTTTCTATAACCTACAACATCCTTCATCACTATCCACAATTCCACCGACCTTAGTGTCATCTGCAAATTTATTAACCCACCCTTCTACGCCCTCATTCAGGTCATTTATAAAAATGATGAACAGCAGTGGACCCAACACCGACCCTTGTGGTACACCACTGGTAACTGGACTTCAGGATGAACACTTCCTGTCAACCATCACCCTCTGTCTTCTTTCAGCAAGCCAATTACTGATCCAAATTGCTATATCTCCCACAATTCCACTCCTCTGCATTTTGTACAATAGCCTACTGTGGGGAACCTTATCGAATGCCTTGCTGAAATCCATATACACCACATCAACTGGTTTACTCTCATCTGCCTGTTTGGTCACCTTCTCAAAGAACTCAATAAGGTTTGTGAGGCACAACCTACCCTTCACAAAACTGTGCTGACTATCCTTAATCAAATTATTCTTTTCTAGATGCTTATAAATCTTATCTCTTATACCTTTTCCATTACTTTACCAACAACTGAAGTAAGGCTTACTCGTCTATAATTACCAGGATTGTCTCCCTTTCTTGAACAGGGGAACCACATTTGCTATCCTCCAGTCTTCTGGCACTATTCCTGTCGACAATGACAATTTAAAGATCAATGCCAAAGGCTCGGCAATCTCCTCCCTGGCTTCCCAGAGGATCCTCGGATAACTCCCATCCGGCCCAGGGGACTGATCTATTTTCGCACTCTGCAGGATTTCTAATATCTCTTCCTTGTGAACCTCAATCACACTTAGTCTAGCAGGCTGTATCTCAGTAATCTCATTGACAACATTGTCGTTTTCCAGAGTGAATACTGTTGACAAATATTCATTTAGTGCTTCCCCTATCTCCTCTGACTCCACACACAACTTCCCACTACTATCCTTGATTGGCCCTAATCTTACTCTCATCATTCTTTTATTCCTTAAATACCTATAGAAAGCCTTAGGATTTACCCTGATCCTATCCGCCAACAACTTCTCATGTCTTATCCTGGTTCTTCTGAGCTCTCTCTTTAGGTCTTTCCTGGCTACCTTGTAACCCTCAAGCGCCCTAACTGAGCCTTCACATCTCATCCTAACATAAGCCTTCTTCTTCCTTTTGACCAGAGATTCCACTTCTTTCGCAAATCATGGCTCGCGTGCTCTACAGCTTCCTCCCTGCCTGACAGGTATATACTTTTCTAGGACACACAGTAGCTTTTCCTTGAATAAGCTCCACATTTCTAATATGTCTATCCCCTGCAGTTTCCTTCCCCATCCTATGCTTCCTAAATCTTGCCTAATCGCATCGTAATTGCCTTTCCCCCAGCTGTAACTCATGCCCAGTGGTATACACCTATTCCTTTCTATCACTAAAGTAAACATAACAGAATTGATTTAAAATACACAGGAGACGTGAGGAAGGAGGTGTCAGGACATGGCACTCTCTGAACCCTAACAGGGTGTTGCAAGGGGCAGTGAAAAGATCCCCCCCCCCCCCCCCCCCCCCCCGTTTTATCTGCACTTTGGGAATCTCTGGACTTGGACAGTAAAGTCCTCTTGTAGGGACCCACTATTTATTGCGTACTTCCTTCCCTTATTAAATTTCTCAGAATGCCTGAAGATTAAATTCCATCACTCTACCCCCATCTACTATCTCTATCAGAGTGTAGCCGGAGACCATCCTCCTGACTATCAACACCATCACCTTTCCAACGTTTACTCCTAGACTGAGGGGATGGGGGCAGCACAGTCTCTGGCTGAGCAGTGGGAATTGTGTGTGTGTGTATGTCACTTGCAGGGAGGACACTTTCTGAGCTCCCTTTTCTTCATTTTTTTATTCTCCCCAAGTCTATGCAGTTTGAGTTTCTGGGTTTAATTTTAACTTCCCACTGGCTGAAACTTTGTCCTCCCCTCCAACGTCTGAGAGTAAGAAACTTTCCTTCTCCTCCCTCCATGGGTAACACAGAATTGTGGGACTGGTACCTGACTGGTACTGGAGAGCGAGAGAGAGAGAGAGAGAGAATGTCACATCTAAAGAGCAGACAGAAGAGTTGTTACGCTTGTTCAGTCAGTTGAGGTGGTTCTGCACACAGATGAGACTAGATGCTGCTTTTTCTGGATCATAATTAAACCCTACAATGGAATACCCTAAATTCAAGGAATGTTGAAAGGGCAAATCGAGTGAACGCATGGAAAACTGCTTAAAGATTGGCTAGCCTTTAACTTCACCAATTAGAAGTTGCTGGTTTGACAGCTCTCGTAATCATAGGATCTCTACAGTGTGGGAGCAGGCCATTCCACCCATTGAGTCCACACTGACCCTCTGAACAACATCCCACCCAGGCTCAAAAATCTACACTGCATGTGTGCAGAGAAGGGGATGTTGGAAGTGAGTGGGATGCTTTTACCACCAGCCCCCCTCTCCAAGACACAAAAATTCCCATGGTGTCCCCGTCAATTCCTCCTGCCACCCACACGACCCACTGTCCATTCTCTCTCTCTCCCCCCACCCTGTGCACCCGTTAATCCCACCCACTTCCCACTGTCTACCTCCCCATGCATTCTCTCTCTTCCCCTCATCCTCTGCTCTCCATCTCTCCCCATCTATATTCTCTCTCCACCCACCCTCTGCCCCCTATCCATTCTTCCATCGCCCTCCACCGTTTGTTGTCCAGTCATTCTCTCCTGCCCACCCCACCCACTACCCCTGTCCATTCTCTCTCTGTCCCCATACTCCATACGCCGACTATTCTCTCCCCCTCCCCATTCTCTGACTCCCCATTCTTTGGTCCGCCACCCTCTGCCCTGCAGGTCTTTCTCTTCTCCCCAGCCTTTGCCCCCCTCAGTCTTTCTCTAACCCCACCCTCTGTCCCCCCAGTCTTTCTCTTCTCCCCAACCTCTGCCCCCCTCAGTCTTTCTCTAACCCCACCCTCTGTCCCCCCCAGTCTTTCTTTTCTCCCCAACCTCTGCCCCCCCCCCTCAGTCTTTCTCTAACTTCACCCTCTGGCCCCACAGTCTTTCTCTTCTCCCCAACCTCTGCCCCCCTCAGGCTTTCTCTAACCTCACCCTGTGGCCCGCCAGTCTTGCTCTAGCCACATCCTCTGCCCCCTGTCCATATTCTGTATCTCTACCCCGCATCCATTCTCTGCCCCGCATGCATTCTCTCTCTTTTCTCCCCAGTGCCCTCTCCCCACCCTGGTCTTTCTCATGCCTCCAGACGTCTTTGATCAAGCCCTTCTCAGAAGAGAGAGAGAATGGATGGTGATGACTCAACTGGGAGTCGGGGTAACAAATGTCTGATCTTTAAAAATGAAAATAGCTAAAATGATATATTCGGAAACATCATTAAAGTCTGAAAGCACGTTCAATTTTTAAAAAGAGCTGCTGAAATCTTTCTGATTCTTGCGCAGTTCGACCACAGCACAGGACAGGCTGGAAGGGGTGAATGGCCAATTCCTAGTCTCATGAAACTGCTTCCGACTATTCGTGTGGAGAAAATGTAGAGAATCACCAGGAGACACAGAGAGTTCTTCAAGAAGTGAGTCTTTTATTTGAAAACACAAAACCGTGACACTGAGAATGCAGATTCTTGAATGCCCACGAACCTCAGGGTCCGTGGTTTTTTATATTTATTTTTCATGTTCCTGTTAGCTTATCAGCACGTCCAACTATATTAATCAAAAGTACCTCACTCTAGCTACACAATGAACCAGTGGTGTTAGTTCCCATTATCTCTTTAGTTGTGCCCTTATAGTTTTTTCCTACATTCTACTTAATGTTATTCTAATGTCACGGTTAGATATTTATTGTCAACTTTTGCAATAATAGTCTTTCATTCCAGACCCTACTTAATATTTTCCTAATGTCATGATTAGATATTTATTGTCAATAGTCTCAAGCAGGCTGACTCTATTAATTTTTAATTAGATATTTAATGTCATGTCCCAATCCTGTCAATCATATTTAGTAGGTGAGGCTAACTTTACTGACTGTTATCTCATCTTGCCATAGTGACATTTCAGCCTCAACCTTACTCTGCTAATTAGTGTAAGAGCTTTCCACTATCCTTTGCAACAAATTGGCAGTGGTCTCCATGCTCTAACCCTTCCCATGCTTTCATGCTCTTTATTTTCCATACTATCTAAAGATAGAGTCACAGAGTTGTAGAGCACAGAAACAAACCCTTCGGCCCACGCTGACCAGATGTCCTAAATTAATCTAGTGACCCATCTGCCAGCATTTTGCCCCTTATCCCTCTGAATCTTTCCTATTCATATCCCCATCCAGATGCATTTTAAATAATGTAATTGTACCAGCCTCCACCACTTCCTCTGGCAGCTCATTCCATAAACATACCACCCTCTGTGCGAAAAGATTGCTCCGAAGGACCCTTAGAAATCGTTCCCCTCTCACCCTAAACCTATGCCCTCCAGTTCTGGTCTCAGCACCTTGTCCCCACAACAAAGGGAAAAGACATACAAAAGTTGAGCAGCCAGACAAAATACAAAAGGAATAAAATATCGAGCCACAGGGATAAAAATTGTGGCTCTATCTTTTTTCCCCTATTGGCATTTGGACACTTAAAATCTGTCAGTAACACCATCCCCGTAGAGCATACTGCGCATGTTTGCCGGTGTCAGCAACGCAGTGCGCATGCTGGCCAGTGTCAGCAAACCACTGAGCATGATCATCACCGTGCGCAAAAAAAGGTGCGAGACCTACTTTTGATTGACCAATTGGCAGCATTGGAGGACTGGAAGAAGACTGGTCCTCCTACCAATCAGAGCCAGCCCATTGTCTGAATGCGGAAGTTGGACCAAGAACTTCTCAAGCTGCGACTCCTGATCCTCTCTCTCTGAATAAAGATTGAGCTTTACCCAGACTGCAAATTCCTTCCTGTGTCCCAGATATGTGACTACAGCACTCTCTTATCTCGCTCCTTTTTCCATTTCTTTTTCATTCTGGGGTTCAATTGTTGAATTGCAGCAATTGAAAGGAAAGAGACTGAATCCAGGAAGGACAGACTCTGGAAACGTTGATCCAGGTCTGTGTCTCAATTTGCAAAATAGACAGGCAGGAGGTGGAGAAGTCGACGTTTCAGGTGTAACCCTTCTTTAGGGCTGTGGCTGTGGCTGTGGCTGGGTGTAAAAGCTGCAGATAAAGGGGGTGGGGATGGATCAAGACAGGTAGAGGGTACGACCTGGTTGGTCAATGGGAGGAATTAATCTGGTTGGTGGCAGGAAGGAGAGCGGGTGTGGGAATGGAGTCTGTGAACGAGGGGGGAGGGTTTTTGAAAGTGGAAAACTCAACGGTGAGTCCTTCGGGCTGTAGGCTGCCCGGAAGATGAGGTGTTGTCCCTCCAATTTGCAGTTAGTTTCATTGTGGCAATGGAGAAGGCCAAAGATGGTCATGTCAGAAAGGGAGTGGGAAGGGGAATTGAAATGAGTGGTGACTGGGAGGTCTGGTCGGCTCTGTGGACCCAGCTGTGATGCTCAGTGAACCGTTCCCCAAGTTTGCGCTTGCTCTCCCCGATATAGAGAAGACCACAACTGGCAAACACACGGCAAATGCAGTACCACAATATGAAGTTATAGCCTTGGCTGTGGGAAAAAAAAACAAACAGGAGGTGCATTGTTTCAATGGAGATGTATTTGGATGTGGAGAAAGTGAGAACTGCAGATGCTGGAGATCAGGGTCAATAAGTGTGATACTGGAAGAGCACGGTAGGTGAGGCAGCATCTGAGGAGCAGGAGATTGACTTTTCGGGCCTGAGCCCTTCATCAGGAATGATGTGTGGATGTACAAAGGGGCCTCAGCGTTCGTCTACATCAGTCACTGCCAATTGTCAGACATGTGCAGCAGGCAATCAGCAAGGCAAGCATTATATTAGCAAGAGGAATTGATTTCAGAAGTGGAGATGTCTTCCTGCAGTTAGGGAGTCATTGAATATATTCAAGGCTGAGTTCATCTGATTTTTGAACAACAAAGAAGTGATTGTTTGTGGGGGAAGGCAAGAACATGGTTTTAAAACCAGTACAGAACAGTTCCAGAGTTATACAGCACAGAAACAGATCCTTAAGTCCAACTAGTCATAGTGATGTACAGCATGGAAACAGACCCTTCGGTCCAACTCGTCCATGACGACCAGATATCCCATCCCGATCTAGTCCCACCTGCCAGCACCTGGCCTATATCCCTCCAAACTCTTCCCATTCATATACCCATCCAGATGCCTTTTAAATGTTGCAATTGTACCAGTCTCCACCATTTCCTCCTGCAGCTCATTCCATACATGTACTACCCTCTGTATGAAAAGGTTGCCCCTCAGATCTCTTTTGTTTCTTTACTCCCCTCACCCTAAACCTATGCCCTCTTGTTCTGGACTCTCCCCACTGCAGGGAAAAGATTTTGTCTATTTATCCTATCCATGCCCTTCAAGATTTTATAAACCTCCTATAAGAACATAGAACATAGAACATAGAAGAATACAGCGCAGTACAGGCCCTTTGGCCCTCGATGTTGCGCTGATCCAAGCCCACCTAACCTACACTACCCACTATCCTCTATATGCCTATCCAATGCCCGTTTAAATGCCCATAAAGAGGGAGAGTTCACCACTGCTACTGGCAGGGCATTCTATGAACTCACGACTCGCTGAGTAAAGAACCTACCCCTAACATCAGTCCTATACCTACCACCCCTTAATTTAAAGCTATGCCCCCTCGTAATAGCTGACTCCATACGTGGAAAAAGGTTCTCACGGTCAACCCTATCTAAACCCCTAATCATCTTGTAAGGGGTCACCCCTTAGCCTCCAATGCTCCAGGGAAAACATCCCTAAGCCTCCCTTTAGCTCAAATCCTCCAACCCTGGCAATATCCTTGTAAATGTTTCTGAGCCCTTTCAAGTTTCACAACCACTTACTAATAGGAAGGAACTCAGAATTGCACACAATGGTTAGGCCACATTTGGAACAATGTCCTGTACAGCTACAACATAACTTCCCAAGTCCTATACTCCGAGGATTGGGAAAGTTTTCAAAACTTACAAAAGACAACTGAGAAAGAATGTAGGGACAAACCCAACCTTTGAGGGTCAGCTTGGAGACATCAAGGTCTCAGGTCAGGAGGGTGGGGATGACCCCAGCTATGGGCCACGTGTGAGCAAATGGTTCCAGATTGATTTACAATATCTGGTCATTACAGAGGAGTTGGATCAAAGGGTCTGTTTCTGTACTGTATACCTCTATGACTCTGGCTTTCCACTAACGTTTGCCATGTCAGAATATTCAATTTCTCTCTGGTGTCAGTGTTAAGACCTTGACGTCTCATTTTGCTTCCCCTTCCCAGGGATGTTAACCATTTTGTTTCTGGTTGTTCCTCAAGAAGCTGCGTGGCAGCTTCATCCTGAATTGACAGACATTTTATTTGCTTCCCAAAATCAGGCCTACGCACTCTCAGCAGGATCCCAGTGTTGTGAAAGATATTAGCTTTCAGGTGGAGGTATCCAAAATGCAGAGAGATGTCAGTCTTAACACTTTTGCTTTTCTGTCCCTGTAAGATCCTGAATCAGCACCTTCAGGAGAATTAGTTAGAGCAGAGTGAGAAGAGAGGGGGAGAGAGAGTGGAACGGTGCTTTCAATTTTGTGGAATAATAAAAGAAAAGAATATTCTGCAGAAAGTAGAATTCCTTGTTCAGAATTTCTACCCTGCACTGACAGTGATGACTTTTGTAATCTCTTTTTACAGCGTATTTGAAGATCTGAAGGCGGAAATTTCTCAATCAACTTATGAGGGGCTTATGCCCGAAACATTGACCCTCCTGCTCCTCAGATGCTGTCTGACATCCCTGTGCTTTTCCAGTGCCACATTTTTCGACTGACTCTCCAGCATTTGCGGACCTCACTTCAACATCAATGTCTGACAGTCACTCAGTCCACCAGGACCGCAACGATTTTCGACTGTGATTTCTGTAAGAGGGATCAAAGCTTTTTGATTCCTGTCTGAGTATGTTTTCAGCATCAGTGGGACTGAATGAGAGACCCCACTGTTGCAGCGCACTGAGTGTGGAGCCTGAAACAGTTATACGGCCTGGAAAGGGGATTTCACGGCGGGGAGGGGCTGGAAATGTGTTTATGTATAGCTGAAGCTTCGGCCGTGGAGAAACCGTGGAAGTGTGGCGACTGTGGGAAAGGCTTCCGTTTCTCATCTGCCCTGGAGACTCATTGGCGCAGTCACACCGGGGAGAGGCCATTCCCCTGCACCGACTGCGGGAAGGCTTTCAGACATTCCTCCCACCTGCTGGCCCACCAACAGGACCACACGGGGGAGAAGCCCTTCAGCTGTCCCGATTGTGGGAAGGCCTTCATGTTTTTCTCTGCCCTGTTGGCCCACCGATGGGTCCACACGGGGGAGAGGCCCTTCAGCTGCCCCGAGTGTGGGAAGGCCTTTACCTCCGTCTCCACCCTGCTGACCCACCAGCGGATCCACACCGGGGAGAGGCCGTTCACCTGCTCTCAGTGCGGGAAGGGCTTCACCTACTCCTCCCACCTGCACAAGCACCAGCGAGTTCACGTGCCATCACAGGGGGATTGAAGGAGCGACGGCCGAGTGCCATTATCGATTGGACTATCAATCCAGTTCCAGGGACTCCCGGGTTTGAATCCCACCATGACAGATGGCAGAATTGGTATTTGGTCAGAAATGTGGAGTTCGGAATCTAACAACGAGACCGTTTCAGGGAGGAGGTGGTGGGGTGAAAGCCCCCATCTGATTCACTCTCCCCCTTGTTAAGGAAGGGAACCGCCATTGTGGGAAAGGATTCACTCAGTCGTTCCAGCTGCATCCTTCACCTGGTCTGGCCTACACCTGACTCCAGATCCACAGCCGTCTGGTTAACTCTACACTGCCCCCCCCCCCAAACTGGAAAATGAGTGGGGAGAAACTTACTAGGATAAAGGGTATCGGTTGAAATTGCTGAGTGAGGCAATATTTCCTCCAGGTTACGGCTGTAACAGGGATCCAATTACAACTTGGTGCTGACCAATAGTAAAGACGAGGGTGTGTGTGAGCTTTGACCTGGAGCTGTTTAAAAAGCAGCGACTTTGTCTATACCTTTTTGCAGGGGAGGAATCTGAAGCTGTAACTAAGTTGAGTCACAATAAAGGTTACCTGAACTTACTGCCGGGCTCAGACTCTCAATGAAAGCTTTGAGCTCCAAAAGGTTTTTTGTTTAAAGCTGCTCCTGTCTTTCAGCTTCCTGCAGAGTTTCCAATGTCATGTATCAGATGGAGCAGTGAATGAGTAGCTAGTATTGTTAGAAATTGTAAATCTTTCAGGTACTGCGTTGTTTCATCAGCATTGTAAAGTTTACTGGCAGCACCAGTAGGTGTGGGCTGTGTTCACTAGAAATGATGTGGAGATGTCGGGATTAGACTGGGTTGATAAAGTTAAAAAAATCACACAATACCAGGTTATTGTCCAACAGGTTTATTTGGAAGCACTAGCTTTCTGAGTGCTGCTCCTTCATCGGGTTGCTGTGGAGCAGCATCGTAAGACACAGTATCCAAAGGTCAGTATCATGCAACTAATAGAATATATTGAACAAGCCTAGATTGCTGTCAAGTCTTTCATCTCTTAGAATGGGTGCAGGTTTTGGTTCATTAACGTGTAACTGCCAGAACATCTTTTAAGTCACATTCTTGAAATGACTTAAGGTTTTATAAAAAAGGTGACACCTCAGCTCAGACAATGCATTTCAAGGTGTGAGATTTGAGTCTGTCAGTATTCCAATCTTGAATCAAACTGGTTCTGTTTCCAAAGGAGGAATTCATAAAATATTACATGGATTGACTGCCTGGAAATTGTATGCTTTTTGAGCAAAATTGAATGTATCTGCAAATATAATTCTGCCAGTACAAATTCACCCCAAAGAATTGTGTGTGCAAGCATGTGAGAGTGTGTACATGCTTGGTAAAGTGTGAGTGTGATGGAGTATAAGCCTGTGAGAGTATTTGGGGGTATACATGTGTGTGTGTGTCTGAGGGGGAGCATGTGTGTGAGAGGTATTAATAAAAGCAAGGGGTTGCATTTTGCTAAAACAAGGAAGGGCAGGACTTGTATAGATAATGGTAGGGCCCTGGGTCATGTTATAGAACAGACAGACATGGAGGGGGGTGGTGTTCAGGTACATAGTTCTTTGGAAGTTGCATCACAGGTAGACAGGGCGATTAAGAAGGCATTTAGCAGCATAGCATTTATTGTTCACACCATTGAGTATAGGAGTTGGGACATCATGTTGAGGTTGTACAGGATGTTGGTGAGGCCACTTTCAGAGTACTGTGTACAGTTCTGGTGGCCCTGTAATCAGAAGAAACTTATAAGAGAGGGTTCGGTAAAGATTTACCAGGAAGTTGCCAAGACTGGAGGGTTTGAGTTATAAGGAGAGGCTGGGACTTTATTCACTGGAGTGCAGGAGGTTGGGGGGGGGGTGACATCATTGAGATTGATAAAATCATGAGGAGTGGAGGTAAGGTGAATAGCAAAAGGTTCTTGCTTAGCATCAGGGAGCTCAAATCTTGGGGGCATATTACTTAAGGTGAGGAGAGAGATTTAAAGGTAACCTGAGGGGCAACATTTTGAAAGAGGGTGATTTGTATGTGGAATGAACTTGCTGAGGATGTGGTAGATGCAGGTACAGTGACAACATTTAAACGACTTTTGGATGAGTAGATGAATAAAAAGGTTAGAGGGATTATGGGCCAAATGCAGGCAAGTGGGACTGGTTTAGTTTGGAATCCTGGTCGGCATGGACGAATTGGACCGAAGTGCCTGTTTCTATGCTGTATATCTTTATTGAAACCAGTAGAATTCTGAAAGGGGCTTGACAGGATAGATGTAGATAAAATGTTCCTTTGTGGGGAGGGTCATAGAATTCCGACAATGTGGAAGCAGGCCATTCAGCCCATCTATTTCACTCTGGCCCTCTGAACAGTATCCCACCCATACTCAACCCCTTACTCCATATTTCCATGGCCAAGCCACCCTAACTTGTATATCCCTGGTCACTATGGGTAACTTAGCACAGCCAATCCTCCCTAACCTCTACACGTGATTCTATAAATTATCTTCTCAAGAATATAATTTAAATGCAGAGCTTTTCTAAGAAAAATGTCAGTCTGACTCAACATTGGGACACAGACAGAATTCACACTTATTGTCTCTTAAAGGGATATTTCTGCTTATAAATAGGGCAGCGTCTCTTCGGAATGTAGATTCATTTAGACATAACTGCGTCACTTTACATATGAAGATATCCCTTTGAATGTGCCCACATCCCCTTGAAATATAATCTCGTCCATCGACATCTCTTTATTTGCAGAAATACCCGTGAAAATGTCCATGTCCCTTTAAAATTCAGATTTCCCCCTTTAGATATGACGCCGTTCCGTTAGATGTGGGAATATCTGTTTAAATTGAGCCGTGAGCTTTCCCAATGTAGACAGGGCTCCTGGAAACGTGGCAGTGTCCCCCCTGCAGCTGCAGAGCGAGACAGGAGAGTTTGTTTTTGTGAATGAGCAGTTGTAGCGCGAGGTGGCTGTTGCTTGGTGACGGTGAGGCTCCCCCGGCCCCGCCCATCCCCCCGTGCATACGTCACGCGGGGGCGAAGGCGGTTGGGAGGAGAAGGCGCTCGAGCGGGGAAGCGGCGGGAGGGCGGCCGTTAGGAAAATGGCGCCGTGCGGCCCGGGGCAGACACCCGTCACTGGGCACCGCCGCCTTCCTGGCGCAGCTGCTGTGTCACGGCCACTTCGGCCGGCTGTACAGCAGGCAGGAGCCGGTGAGCATTCTGGAGGCGGATGGGGTTAAGGGCCTGCTTGGGAACTCGTCGGCCGCCTGGGTGGTGGAGTTCTACTGGTCGTGGGGCGGCCCCTGTGTCAACTATGGGGCCACCTGGAAGGTACTGGGCCCGGGAGGTGAAAGGTGAGGCAGGTTGTGGGGGGAACGGAGGGGAAGGAATGTGGGGCCTGTCCTGTCCTGTCATAGTGACATTTTACACTCACTTTCCATCTGCTTTTACTGGCGCCTGTGCTGTTTCCCCCTCACTGTTTGTTTGTTTGTTTGTTTAATCCTTGTGCTGTTTACCCTTTGCTGTTACTTGTGCAATTGCTGAGGGTAGTGTGTAAATACTAGTGAAGGAGATTATGCACCAGCATGTATATGTTCCTCAGACATTGAAGGGGCAGGATCTGTTGAGAATGGTTGGTCAAGTGTGTGGTGTACTAAACCTTGTTAATATGGGTATAGTTATGATTTGGAGATGCCAGTGTTGGACAGGGATGTACAAAGTTAAAACTCACACAACACCAGGTTATAGTCCAACAGGTTTAATCAGCTGATGAAGTAGCATCGCTCCGAAAGCTAGTGTGCTTCCAATTAAACCTGTTGGACTATAACCTGGTGTTGTGTGATTTTTAACTGGGTATAGTTTGTTACTTGGAAAATATACTTTTTATTATTTAGTCATAGAGATGTACAGCACGGAAACAGACCCATTTGGTCTAACCTGTCCATGCCAGCCAAATATCCTAAATTAATCTAGTCACATTTGTCAGCACTTGGCTCATATCCCTCGAAACCCTTCCTATTCATATACCCATCCAGATGCCTTTTAAATGCTGTAATTATACCGGCTTCCACTACTTCCTCTGGCAGTTCATTCCATACATGCACCACCCTCTGCATGGAAACGTTGCCCCTCAGGTACCTTTTATATCTTTCTGCTCTCACCCTAAACCTATGCCCTCTAGTTGTGAACTTCACCCCAACACTGAGGAAAAGACATAAAAACATTGAGCAGCCAGACAAATGCAAAAGCAATAAAATATCGAGACACATAGTGTAAAACAAATTATGGCTCTAACCCTTTTTGTTCTCTGAGGCATATGGACACTTAAAATCTGTCAATAACATCAGCATTGCTACAGAGCATATTGTGTACACTCCTCAGTGTCAACAAGCAGGGCACATGTTTGCCGGTGTCACCAAAACATTGGGCATGTTCCTCGCTGTCGGCAGAAAAGGGGCGAGACCTACTTTTGATGGACAAATAAGGAGCACTGGAGGACCAGAAGGAGACTTGTCCTCATGCCAATTGGAGCTCCCCTATTGTCTGAATGCGGAAGGTGGACCATGAGCTTCTTAAGGTCCTGCTCCTCCTCTCACACTGAATGAAGATTGAGCTTCACCTCAGACTGCAACTTCCTTCCTCTGTCCATCATCTGTGAGTACAGCACTCTCTTTTCTCACCCCCTTTTCCATTTACGTTTCATTCTGGGGTTCAATTGTTGACTTGGAGCAACTGAAAGGAATGGGAATGAATCCAGCAAGGGGATAGACTCTGGAAAAGCTAGTCCATGCCTGTGTCTCAATTGGCAAAACAGACAGACAGGAGTCTGGCAAAATGCAGCAAGCCAGGCAGTATCAGGAGGTGGAGAAGTCGACGTTTCGGGTGTAACCCTTGTTCAGGACTGGGGGTGAGTATAGGGAGAGCTGCAGAACAAGGGTATGCTGAGGGCAGGGTGATGAAGTGGGGATAGGTGTAGATAGGTAGAGGGTACGACCTGCTTGGTGAATGCGAGGAAGGAACCTAGTTGGTGGCAGGGAGGTGGAGGGGCAGGGGCTTGGAAGGGAGTTTGGGATGGGAAGGGAGGTTATTTGAAATTGGAGAACTCACTGTTGAGTCCTTCGGGCTGTGGACTGCTCAGGTGGAAGATGAGGTGTTGTTCCTCCAATTTGCACTTTGGTTTGTTGTGGCAATGGATGGGGCCAAAAATGGTCATGTCAGAAAGGGAGTGGGAAGGGGAATGAAAATGGGTGGTGACTGGGAGGTCCGATCGGCCTCTGCAGACCTGGCTGCGATGCTCGGCAAACCGTTCCCCAAGTTTACGCTCAGGCTCCCCGACGTAGAGAAGGCCACAATTGGCAAATACAGTACCCCAATGTAAAGTTACAGCCTTTGCTGTGAAAAAAAGTAGAAAGGTATATTGTTTAAATGGTGATATATTGGGATGTGGAGAAAGTGAGGACTGGAGGTGCTGGAGATTAGAGTCAAAAAGTGTGGTGCTGGAAAAGCACAATAGGTCAAGCAGCATCCGAGCAGTAGGACAGTCAAGGTTTTGGGCGCAAACCCTTCATCAAGAATGATGCGTGGATGTTCAGAGGGGCATCAGTGTCCATCTGTGCCAGTTGTCAGACAGGTGCAGCAGGCAATGAGCAAGGCAAGTGGTGTATTAGCAAGAGGAATTAAGTTCAGAAGTGGGGATTTCTTCCTGCAGTTAGGGGGTCATTGAATATACGAGGAGAAAGTGAGGTCTGCCGATGCTGGAGATCCGAGCTGAAAATATGTTGCTGGAACAGCGCAGCAGGTCAGGCAGCATCCAGGGAACAGGAGAATCGACGTTTGATTCCTAAAGAAGAGCTTATGCCCGAAATGTCGATTCTCCTGTTCCCAGGATGCTGCCTGACCTGCTGCGCTGTTCCAGCAACACATTTTCAAGTCATTGAATATATTCAAGACTGAGTTCATCTGATTTTTATGTGGATGTTTATGGGAAAGGCAAGAAAATGGTCTTGAGACAAGTACAGAACCGAGTTACAGAACCATACAGCACAGAAACAGACCCTTCAGTCCAACTAGTCCATGCTGACTATGTTCACCAGCTAAACCAGTCCCACATGCCAGTGTTTTGGTCCATACCCTTCTGAACATTTCCTAATCATGTAATTATCCAAATGTCTTTTAAACCTTGTAACTGTACCTGCAAACACCACTTCCTCTTGACATTCAGTCCACACGTGAACCACTCTCAGTATATAAAAAAAATTTTGCCCTTCAAGTCTTTTTAAAATCTCTTTCTCCTCTCTCATTCAAAATTTGCTCCGTCATCTTGAAACCCCCAGCCTAGGGGAAAGACACCTGTCATTCACCTCATCTCTCCCCTCATGATTTTATAAACCTTGATAAGGTCACATCTCCACCTCCTATGCTCCAGTGAAAAAGTCCCAGCCCATCCACCTAGATGCAGGTAGATCCATATCCAGTCATGATCGGTTCAATGCTGGTCCCAATTCTCTCTCACGGTGTCCAGGACAGCAAGAGACCACAAGACATGGGAGCAGAAATTAGACCACCAGGTCTGCTCATTCCATTCAATCATAGCTGATCAGTTTCTCAATCCCATTCTTCCACTTTCAACAAAGTGAAAATGGACGGAGAGAGTGTGGGATGGAGATTTTCCGCTTCTAGGGAATAATAGAGGAAAGAGAGTTCACTATAAATTAGAATTTTTGGGAGTTTAATTTAGAGAAGTCTGAGGTTTGCATTTTGGTCAAGCAATCCAGGCAGGACTGATGCAGTTAGGGGAATGTTGCAGAATAAAGAGACCTTGGAGTGCAGGTTCATAGTTCCTTGAAAGTGGAGTCTCTGGTGGATAGAATAGTGAAGAAGGCATTTGGTTTGCTTTCCTTCATTGCTCAGAGCATTCAGTTTTGGAGTTGAGAGGTCATGTAATACACCCTTCCCCCTCAAATGTGTGGTATCTAACTGCTTCATTGTTTCTAGTGAATACAGCCCACACCTCCCGCTACTGCCATAACATGAAAGCACTAGCTTTTGGAGTTCTGCTCTTTCATCAGATGGTTGTGGAGAATAAGATCATGATCACAGAATTTATAGCCAAAGGAGTCCAGTGTCATGGAGATGTGATACATTAAACAACTTAGATTAAATCTTCCATCTTTTTAGAATGGGGTTCTTTAGTTTGGTATGTTAATCCCAGAACCTGTTTTCAGTAACTTTCTCAAGAATGTAATTTAAATGCAGAGCTTTTCTATCCAAAATGTCAGGCTGACTCGACATTGGGACCCAGACAGAATTCACACCAACTGGTGGGTAGGCTGGGACTTTTTTCACTGGAGCATAGGAGGTTGAAAGGTGAAGGTGTCGGGTGCCTCATTAGCAAGTTTGCAGATGACATTCAGATTGATGGAATATCAGATAGTGAAGGGGACTGTCAGATGATACAGTAGAATATAGATTGGAGAGTTGGGAAGAGAAATTGAGTTTAATCCAGACAAATGCGAGGTGATGCATTTTGGAAGGTGCAATTCGAGAGCAAACTATACATTAAATGGGAAGGTCCTGGGGGGAATTGATGTACAGAGAGATCTGGGTGTTCAGATCTATTGTTCTCTGAAGATGGCAATGCCTGTCAGTAGAGTGGTTAAGGCAGCATACAACATGCTTTCCATCATCGGAAGGTGTATTGAGTACAAGAGCTGGCAGGTCATGTTAAAGTTATATAAGATTTTGGTTCGGCCACATTTGGAATACTGCTGTACAATTCCGGTCGCCAGATTTCCCAAAGGATGTGGATGCTTTGGAGAGGGTGCAGAGGAGGTTCACCAGGATGTTGCCTGTTATGGAGAGCGCTAACTATGAGGAGAGGTTGAGTAGATTAGGAGTATTTTCATTGGAAATAAGGAGGTTGAGGAGGGGTCTTGACTGAGGCCTATAAAACCATGAGGCATGTAGACAGGGGTGGATAGGAAGAATTTTTTTTCCCCATAGGGGAAGACTTAATTACTAGGAGTCACTAGTTCAAAATGAGAGGGGAAAGGTTTGAGGGAGATCTACATGGAAAGTTCTTTACGCAGAGGGTAGTGGGTGCCTCAAATGCAGTGGAGGCAGTAGGGCTGGGATCGATAGCGTCATCTAGACAGATACATGAATCGGCAGGGAGCAAAGGGATACAGATCCTTAGAAAATAGGCGGCAGGTTTAGATAGAGAATCTCGATCAGCATAGCCTTGGAGGGCTGAAGGGCCTGTTCCTGTGCTGTAAGGTTCTTTGTTTTCTTTATAGAGGTTTCCAAAACCATGAGGGGCATAGATAAGGTGAACGGCATGTGTCATTTCAAGATTAGGCTGCAAATTAAGGTGAGAGGAGAAAGATTTTAATAAGAGATGAGGAGCACCTTTTTTGTAAACAGTGGTTTGTGTGTGGAATAAATGTCTAGAGGAAATAGTGGATGCTGGTTGTGTAACAACGTTTAATAGACATTTGGATAAGTACATGAATAGGAAAAGTTCAGGGGGATATGGGCCAAACACAGGTAGGTGGGACTAGTTTAGTTTGTGAATATAATCAGCATGGACTAGTTGGGCTGAAGGGTCTGTTTCTGTTCTGTATGACCTTTTAACTGTTCTGTACTGGTCTTAAAATAATTTTACTTGCATTCCCCCAGAAACATCCACTTCTTTCTTGTTCTAAAATCAGACGAACTCAGCCTTGAATATATTCAATGACCCCCTAACTGGAGAGACTTCTGAACTCATTTCCTCTTGCTAATATACCACTTGCCTTGCTGATTGCTTGCTGCACCCGTCTGACAACTGGCAGTGACTGGTGTGGAAGGATGCTGAGGCCACTTTTTACATCCACACATCATTCCTGAGGAAGGGCTCATGCCTGAAACGTTGATTCTCCTGCTTCTCGGATGCTGTCTGATCTGCTGTGCTTTTCCAGTGCCACACTTTTCAACTGTCATCTCCAGCATCTGCAGTCCTCACTTTCTCCACATCCCAATATGTCACCATTTAAACAATGCACCTCCTTTCAGCAGTTATTTGTTCGTAACTGAGGCTATAACTTCACACTGTGGGACTGCATTTGCCATGTGTTTGACAATTGAGATACAGACTTGGACCAACGTTTCCCGACTCTGTCCCCTCCCTGGATTCACTCACTTTCTTCAGTTGCTGCAAGTCAACAATTGGCTTCTCATTGGTACATTTGAAGAAGGATTTGCACCGTTTTTGCAGACAGCGAAGAGCATGAATGGCTTTTGCTGAACCAGCATGGAAACAGACCCTTCGGTCCAACCCGTCCATGCCGACCAGATATCCCATCCCAATCTAGTCCCACATGCCAGCATTTGGCCCATATCCCTCCAAACCCTTCCTATTCATGTACCCATCCAAATGCCTCTTAAATGTTACAATTGTACCAGCCTCCACCACTTCCTCTGGCAGCTCATTCCATACACGTACCACTTTTTGTGTGAAAAAGTTGCCCAGTAGGTCTCTTTTATATCTTTCCCCTCTCACCCTAAACCTATACCCTTGACTTCTGGACTCCCCCACCCTCGGGAAAAGACTTTGTCTATCTATCCTATCCATGCCCCTTTGTAAACCTCATCTTCCGATGCTCCAGGGAAAATAGCCCCAACCTGTTTAGCCTCTCCCTATACCTCAAATCCTCCAACCCTGGCAACATCCTTGTGAATCTTTTCTGGACTCTTTCAAGTTTCACAAAATCTTTCCAATAGGAAGGAGACCAGAATTGCACACAATATTGCAACAGTGGCCTAACCAATGTCCTGTACAGCCGCCACATGACCTCCCAACTTCTGTACTCAATACTCTGACCAATAAAGGAAAGCATACCAAACACCACCTTTACTATTCTATCTATCTGCGACGCCAGTTTCAAGGAGATATGAACCTGCACTCTGAGGTGTCTTCGTTCAGCAACACTCCCTAGGACCTTACCATTAAGTGTATAAGTCCTGCTAAGATTTGCTTTCCCAAAATGCAGCACCTCACATTTATCTGAATTAAACTCCATCTGCCACTTCTCAGCCCATTGGCCATTCTGGTCAAGAGACTGTTGTAATCTGAGGTAACCCTCTTCACTGTCCACTGCACCTGCAATTTTGGTGTCATCTGCAAACTTACTAACTGTACCTCTTTTATTCGCATCCAAATCATTAATGTAAATGACAAAATGTAGAGGGCCCAGCACGATCCTTCTGGCACTCCACTGGTCACAGGCCTCCAGTCTGAAAAACAACCCTCCATCACCACCCTCTGTCTTTTACCTTTCAGCCAGCTGTATCCAAATGGCTAGTTCTCCCTGTATTCCATGAGATCTAATCTTGCTAATCAGTCTCCCATGGGGAACCTTGTCGAACGCCTTACTGAAGTCTATATGTATCACATCTACTGCTCTGCCCTCCTCAATCCTCTTTACTTCCTGAAAAAACTCCAAATTTGAGACATGATTTCCCACACACAAAGCCATGTTGACTATCCCTAATCAGTCCTTGCCTTTCCAAACACATGTACCACCTGTCCCTCAGGACTCCCTCCAACAACGTGCCCGCCACCGATGTCAGGCTCACTGGTCTATAGTTCCCTGGCTTGTTCCTTACCACCCTTCTTAAACAGTGGCACCACGTTAGCTAACCTCCAGTCTTCCGGCACCTCACCTGACATGCGCAGTGTGCTCTATGGAGGTGCTGTTCCTGATGGATTTAAAGTGTCCAAATGCCACAATTTCTTCCCCTGTCACTCGACATAACCACACACGCTGCTCGCTGTGTTTGATGTTCATCTTCCTATAACCCTCATGATTTTATAAATCTCAAATGAGGTCACCCCTCAACCTCCTGTGCTCCAGTGAAGAGTGTCTCAGCCTCTCCTTACAACTCAAACCCTCCAGTCCTGGCAACATCCTGGTAAATCTTTACTGAACCCTTTCTAACAGAATTCTTCCTATTACAGGGCCACCAGAAGCATTCTCAGTACTCTACAAGTGGCTTCAGCAACATCCTGTACAACTTCAACATTGTCCCAGCTCCTTTATTCAATGGTGTGAACAATTAAGGTAAGTGTGCTGAATGCCTTCTGAAGCTTCCTTCCAACTAGTGATGCAACTTTCAAAGAAGTATATATCTGAACCCCCCCGCCCCCCACCATATCCCTCTGTACAAGCCCTGCCCTTCCTTATTTTGGCAAAATGCAACCCCTCACCTTTTATCTGTACACATGTTCTCTCTCAGACACACACACATACACGCCCCCCCCAACACACACACCCTTTCACAGGCTTCTCCTCCATCACACTCACTTTATCAAGCATGTGCACACATACTCTCTTACACGCACTCTCATGCTGCACACATACATATAAGAATGTGGTGCATTTGCAGAATTATATTTGCAGATATATTCAATTTTGCACAAAACGCACAATATGCAGGTAGTCAATCCATGTAATACTTTATAAATTCCTAGTTTGGAAATAGAACCAGTCCGATTTAAGATTGGGATATTCTCACACCTTTCATGCATTGTCTGGACTGAGAAGTCACCTGTTTTTAAAAAGACCTTAAGTGATCTTGAGAATACGACTTAATAATAGTTCTGCGATGTACACTTTAATGAACTAAAATATGCAACCCATTCTAAAAGATGAAAGACTTAACAGCAATCTGCATTTGTCAATCTATCATATCAGTTGCATGACACTGATCTTTTGCTCTTAACTCTGTCTTATGATCCTGCTCCACAGTTACCCGATGAAGGAGCAGCACTCCGAAAGCTAATGCTTCCAAATAAACCTGTTGGACTATAACCTGGTGTTGTGATTTTTAAACCGTGTCCAACCTAGTCCAACAGCAGCACCTCCACCTCGTTTCTAGTGAACACAGCCCATACTTCCCAGTGCTGCCAGTAAACTGCCGATGAAACGATGCACTCCTGAAAAATTTATAGTTTCTAACAAAACCAGCTACTCATTCACTGCTCCATCTAATACACAACATTGGAAACTTAGTGCAGAAAGCTGCAAGAAATGAGCAGCTTTAAAACAAAAACTGCTTGGAGCTTTCAATGAGAGCCTGAGCCCAGCAGCACGTTCTGGTTACCTTTATTTTGTGTCGCAACATGGTTACAGCTTCAGATCCTCCCCTCCCCTCCCCTCCCCTCCCCCAGCAAAAAGGGCAGAGAAAGAGTAGCTTTTTTTTTAGACAGCTCCACAACAGGGGGGAGGAGCAAAGGGCGGGGCAAGGCCAACAGCAGGCCCCCACACTACGCCTGCATTGCCTTGCACAGTTTACAAAAATCCCTTCCCCTTCAGAGACTCCCCACAGTGTGGAAGCAGGCCACTCGGCCCAAAGACTACACACCGATCCTCCGAAGGTAACCCACTACCACAATTCCCCTATTGCTCAACATTTACCCCTGACTAATGAACCTAACCTACACATCCCTGCGCATTATCTGAACCTGGACAAACTTAAAAATCTCACAACATCAGGCTCAGTCTGACAGTTTATTTGGAAACACGAGCTTCGGAGCACTGCTTCTTCAGGTGATTGTGGACAATAAGATCATATGGCACAGAATTTATAGGAAAACATTACAGTGCCCTGCCACTGAACTGATATATTGAACAAACCTGGATTGTTAAGTCTTTCATATTTTAGAATAGGTTGCAGCAATCATTAACATGTCAATCCCAGAACTTCCAGTAAGGCACCTTCAAGATAGCTTAAGGCTTTCAGAACAAAAGGTGACATCTCTGTTCAGACAATGCATTAAAGGTGTGTGGTCAGAGTCTGTCTGTTTTCAAGTCTTAAGGCAGACTGGTTATAGAGTCGTGGAGATGTACAGCACGGAAACAGACCCTTCAGTCCAACTCGTATATGTCGACCAGATATCCCAACCCAATCTCGTCCCACCTGCCAGCACCCGGCCCATATCCCTCCAGTTGCCTTTTAAATGTTGCAATGTACCAGACTCCACCACTTCCTCTGGCAGCTCATTTCATACATGTACCACCCTCTGAGTGAAAACGTTGTCCCTTAGGTCTCTTTCATATCTTTCCCCTCTCACTGTAAACTTATGCCCTCTAGTTCTGGACTCCCCACCCCAGGGAAAAGACTTTGTCTATCTATCCTATCCATGCCCTTCATGATTTTATAAACCTCTATAAGGTCACCCCCCAGCCTCTGACGCTCCAGGGAAAACAGCCCCAGCCTATTCAGTCTCTCCCTATAGCACAAATCTTCCAGTCTTGGCAACATCCTTGTAAATCTTTTCTGAACCCTTAAGTTTCACAACATCTTTCTGCTAGGAAGGGAACCAGAATTGCATGCAATATTCCAACTGTACAGCTGTAACATGACCTCCCAACTCCTGTACTCAATACTCTGACCAATAAAGGAAAGCATACCAAATGCCATCTGTACTATCCTATTGACCTGTGACTCCACTTTCATAGAGCTGTGAACCTGCACTCCAAGGTCTCTTTGTTCAGCAACACTCCCTCGGACCTTACCATTAAGTGTACAAGTCCTTCTAAGATTTGCTTTCCCAAAATGCAGCACCTCATATTTACCTAAATTAGATTCCACTTGCCACTTCTCAGCCCATTGGCCCATCTGATCAAGATCCCATTGTAATCTGAGGTAACCTCCTTCGTTGTCCACTACACCTCCAATTTTGGTGTCATCAGCAAACTTACTTACTATACCACTTATGCTCACATCCAAAAAGTAGTGGGCCCATTATCTATCTTCAAAGTGGAATTTACAATATATTACATGTATTGACTGCCTGCAGATTGTGCAGTCTTTGAGCAAAGTAGAATGTATTTGCAAACATCATGCTAGAAAGACAAACTCCCCCCATGGATGATCTATCTCATGTGTGCATGAGATAGAGAAAAAGTCAATGTCCGGCTGTATATCTCTGTCTATTTGATAACAGATGCTTTATTTCTGTTGGTGTAAATGTTGTTGTAATTCATAGCTGGGTACTAATAGATGTAAGGGTGACAGAATTCCTCAAGTAGAGCACTGTAAGATTCCTGGGAGATCCCTATTCCTGGTTTACTTCCTCATGAACAAACATTAAGCACGTGCGCCTATTTATGATTTTTGTTTCACTTTTCTTGTTTGATTCCCTGCTATGACTGCACCTTGTATCAGGATGGTTGACAGGCTGGGAGATTGTGGGTTGGGTCTTGATTGAATATTTTATCGTTCCAGAAGTTATAAAAGGCGGGGTCAAAGCTTTAACAGAAATCCAGCAGA
The DNA here is from genome assembly GCF_037043375.1 of Chiloscyllium plagiosum. Taxonomy (NCBI): domain Eukaryota; kingdom Metazoa; phylum Chordata; class Chondrichthyes; order Orectolobiformes; family Hemiscylliidae; genus Chiloscyllium; species Chiloscyllium plagiosum. The sequence continues at coordinate 4,247,471 of NW_028270165.1, read as the reverse complement.
GCTGAGAACAGACCGACATCTTAGTCTGTGGGAACAGGAGGATCAACACAGGACCGAGAAATCAGGGCCTGAAATCTGAGCTGACACCAGACCACCGTGTGATCAGTGCTTTGATTAGCAGCATCCTTCTACATCAGTCAATGCCAGTTGTCAGACAGGTGCAGCAAGGCAAGTGGTATATTAGCAAGCTGAACTGAGATTAGAAGTGGGGATGTCTTCCTGCAGTTAGGGGGTCATTGAATATATTCAAGGCTGAGTTCGTCTGATTTTTGAACAATAAAGTGTGGATTTCTTTGTGCACAGGAGGTGTTTTTTTTATTTTGAATGGTTTATGTGTTGGATGCAGGTACAGTATCCACGTTGAAGGTGGAAGGCAAGAAAATGGTTTTAAGACCATGACAGAACAGTTACGTTAGACAGCACAGAAACGGACCCTTCAGTCCAACTATTCCATGCTGTCTACGTTCTCAAACTAAACTGGTGCCACTTGCCAGTGTTTGGCCCATATCCCTCCGCACCGTGCCTCTTCATATACTTATCCAAATGTCTTTTAAACATTGCATCTGAATGTGCATCCACCACTTCCTCTTTACATTCACTCCACACGTGAAACACTCTGTTTATAAACAAACTTTTCCTGATTCTGTCCACTCCGTGAATTCATTCCCTTTCCTTTCGGTTGCTGCAAGTCGTAAATTGAAGCCCAGAATGAAAAACATGGAAAAGGAGTTGTGAAGAGAGTACCATACACTCAGATGGTTGACAGAATAAGGAGGTTACAGTCTGGAGCAAACTCAATCTTCATTCAGAGAGAGCAGCAGCAGCTTCCGAAGCTCATGTTCCAACGTCTGCATTCAGACAATAGGAAGGCTCTGATTGGCAGGAGGACCAGTCACCTTCCGGTCCTCCAGGGCTCCTGACTGGCCTCTTTCACTACCCTGTGTCCCAATGATGCAACTTTCAAAGAACTATGTACCTGATTTGGAGATGCCGCTGTTGGACTGGGGTGTGCGAAGTTAAATTTCACAATACCAGGTGATACTCTAACAGGCTCATTTGTAAGCACTAGCATTTGGAGCACTGCTCTTTCATCAGGTGGTTGTGTCTTATGATTCTGTTCCACAAACACCCAATGAAGAAGCTCGTGCTTCCAAACAAGCCAGTTGGACGATAACCTGGTGTTGAGTTTTAACTTTATCCACCCCAGTCCAACACCGGCACCTCCACATCATGTCTAGTGAACCAAGCACACACTTCTCCGTGCTGCCAGGAAACTACAATGCTGATGACATTGCACCCCTGAAAATTTTACAATTTCTAACAATGCTGGCTACTCATTCATTGCTGCAACCAATACACAACATTGGAAACATAGTACAGGAGACTGTCAGAAATGAGCACAGCAGGTCAGGCAGCATCTGAGGAGCAGGAACATCAACGTTTCTGGCAAAAACCTGAGGAAGGGCTTTTGCCCGAAATGTCAATTTCCCTGGTCCTCGCATGCTGCCTGACCTGCAGTGCTTTGCCAGCACCACTCTAATCTTGACTCTGATCTCCAGCATCAGCAGTTCTCACTTTCACATGTAAAATGAGCAGTTTTAAAACAAAAACCTGTTGCAGTTTAAAGCTCTCAGTGAGAGTCTGAGCTCAGTGTGAAGTTCAGGTAATCTTTATTGTGACCCAACTTTGTTACAGCTTCAGAATCTCCCAGCAGAAAGGCGTAGAAAAAGTAGCAATTTTTTAAAAATCGCTCAAGGTCAAAGTGCAACCCCTCACTTTCTTCATTATTGGTCACCACTGAGTCGTCCCTTTGTAACTGCATCCTTGGTACAGCCTTAACCTGGAGGAAGTATTGCCTCACTCAGCAATTTCAACCTGTATTCCAATCAAGTTGGATGAGCAGCGTAGAGTCCACCAGACTGTTGTGGGGCTGGAGTCACGTGTCGGCCAGACCGGGTAAAGGCTGCAGCTGGGACGAGTGCTCTAATAACTGCTCAAGTCTTCCCTAAAAAAGAACTGAGTGAATCAGATGGGGGTTTTCTTCCACCCCCACCCCACCGACAATGGTTTCACCGTTAGATTCTGAACTCCAGATTTCTGACCAAATTCGAATTCCACCATCTGTCGCGGTGGGAATCGAACTCGGGAGCCACTGGAACTGGGTTGATAGTCCAGTTAAGCAAGGCACTCAGCCGTCATTCTTTCAATCCCCTGCAATGCCACATGATCCCGCTGGTGGCTCCGCAGGTGGGAGGAGCAGTTGAAGGCCTCTCCACTGCGTGGACTCATGGTGCCTCAGCAGGGCAGAGGCCTGGAAAAAGGCCTACCCCCACACTGTGTAGGGGAACGGCCTCTTCCCCCTTGTGGACCCACTGGTGGATCAGCAAGAAGGAAGGCTGGGTAAAGGCCTACCCGCACTCTGGGCAGCTGAAGGGCCTCTTCCCCTGTGTGGACCCGTTGGTGCCTCAACAGGTTGGAGGATTCATGGAATGTCTTTCTGCACTCGGGGCAGCTGAAGGGCCTCTCCCCCGTGTGGACCCACCGGTGCCTCAGCAGGGCAGAGGCCTGGGTAAAGGTCTTCCCGCACTCAGGGCAGCTGATTCCCTGCTGTGACTACACTGTGCCTGGATTGTTGACTGGCTGGGAGATTGTGGATTGAGGCTTGATTGACTGAATGTTTGTTTAACCCAGAAGGTGTAGAGGGGGGGGGGGTTCAAAGCTTCAACAGACATCCAGCAGAGCTGAGAACAGACAGACATCCACATGCCTTTTAAATGTTGTAATTGTGCCAGCCTCTACCACTTCCTCTGGCAGTTCGTTCCATACATGCACCACCCTCTGAAGTGGTTGCCCCTCCAATCTCTTAAATCATTCCACTCTCACTTCAAACATATGCCTTCTAGTTTTGGACTGCCATACCCTGGGGAAAAGACCTTAGGGTTTCCCCTCTATCCATGGCCCTTACAAAGGTCTATAAGTTTACCCCTCAGCCTCGGATGCTCCATGGAAAATGCCCCTGGCCTATTCTTTTCTGACCCCTTTCAAAGTTTCATAACATCTTTCCTACAGCAGGGAGACCAGAACTAACTGCAGTATTCCAAAAGTGGCTTAACCAACATCCTGGACAGCCACAACATGACCTCCCAACTCATCTACTCAATGCTCTGACCAACAAAGGCTATCCTGTCTACCTGAGAACTATGGAACCTGCACTCCAAGGACTCTTTGTTCTGCAACATTCCCCTTAACTGTGTCAGTCCTGCCTGGATTGCTTGACCAAAATGCAACAACTCACATTTCTCCAAATTAAATTCCATTTACCACTCTTTGGCCCATCCGATCAATTCTAATTTATAGCGAACTCACTTTTCTCTCTCATTCCCTAGAAGCTGAAAATCTCCATCCCACACACACTCCCTCCATTCTCACTTTGCTGACCCTAATCCCTGCTGTACCTCATCCTGAAGGGTCTGGTTCATGCTGATTAACAGGCCCGCACTCGGGGGGGGGGGGGGGGGGGTGTCTAATTGAAACATACATAATCTTCAAAGCCTGGACAGTGTGGACATTGCGAAGATGTTTCCATTGGTAGGACAGACTCTGGCCAGAGGGCACAGCCTTAGAGTAAATGGAAGACCTTTTAGAACGGAGAAACTTCTTCAGCCAGAGAGCGGTGAATCTGTGGAATCTATTTCCACAGAAGGCTGTGCAGGCCAGGTCACTGAGGATATTTAAAACTGAGACAGATAGGTTCTTGAGTATCAAGGGGATCAAAGGTTACGGGGAGAATGGGGCAGGTGGGACTAGTTTAGTTTGTGAACACAGTCAGCATGGTCTAGTTGGATTGAATGGTCTGTTTGTGCTCTCTGGCTCTGTAACTGTTCTAAACTGGTCTTGAAACCATTTTCATGCCTTCCTCTTGTTCAAAAATCCAATTAAGATCATGGCTAATCTATTCACCATCTGAGATCCTCCTCCCTGCATTGTCCCAACTACCCTTAATTCCCCTGCCATTGCAAAAACCCATCCAATTGTGTCTTGAATATACTTAATGAAGCTGCCTCTACTGCTTCCTGGGGCAGAGAATTCCATAGATACACTACACTCCAGGAAAAGCAGTTCCTCCTCATCTCTGTCCTAAATTTACTCCTCCTAATCTTGAGCCTGGTTTCATTCACCAGCAGAAATGACTCAATAAGTAGAGTTTCATCCTCACAGTGCAATGAATTCCCACTTTGCACCAAAACCTCGGATTTACTCACTCACTCAGTTGCTGTCTCACAAATGCAAGATTTCATTGTACCTTCTACTCCCATTAAGGGCAAAACATCTTTGAAAAGTCCTCAGAAACACTTCTGCTCTCACCGAAGATGATTAGAGTCATACAGCACAGAAACAGACCCTTTGTCCATCCACATTAGCGGAAAGCATCTTTGAAAGCTGCTCTGAAACTCCAGCCTTCACAATCACACTTCTGCTCTCACTGAAGATGATTGGAGTTATATAGAACCGAATCAGACCCTTTGTCCATCCACACATCATTCCTGATGAAGTGCTCGGGACCGAAATGTCGACTCTCCTGGTCCTCAGATGCTGCCTGACTTACCACCTTTTTCAGCACCACACTTTGACTCTCATCTCCAACATCTGCAGTTCTCACTTTCTCCACATCCCACAGTATCACCATTTAAACAATAATCTCCTTCCTGCTTTTTTGTTTCATAGCAAAGACTATAACTTCACATTGAGATACTGCATTTGCCACGTGTTTGTAAATTGTGGTCTTCTCGACTTCGGGGAGACTGAGCATAAACTTGGGGAACGGATTGGCGAGCATCACAGCTGGGTCCACAGAGGCTGACCAGACCTCCCAGTCACCATCGATTTTAATTCCCCTTCCCACTCCCTTTCTGACAAGAACATCATAGGCTTCCTCTATTGCCACAACGAACCAAACCGCAAATTAGGGAACGACACCCCATCTTCCGCCCGGGCAGACTACAGCCTGCAGGACCCAACATCGAGTTCTCCAATTTCAAATAACTTCCCTTTCCATCACCCGACTCCCTTCTCAGCCCCATGCCCCTCACTACCACTCCTTCCTGCCACCAACCTGATTTCTTCCACCCAATGATTAATCTGACCGATTCTTCACCTATCCCCACTTTAGCCCCCGGTCCCGGCACCCATCCCCAGCCCTGAAGAAGGGTTACACCCGAAATATCGACTTCTACACCTCGTGATGCTGCCTGATTTGCTGTGTCCTTCCAGCCTCCTGTCTGTCTATTTTGCCAATTGAGACACAGACCTCGATCACTTTTCCATAGTCCGTCCCCTCCCTGGGTTCAATCCCTTTCCTTTCAGTTGCTGTAAGTCAACAATTGAACTCCGGAAAGAAATAGAAATGGCAAAGGGGGCGAGAAAAGAGAGTGCTGTACTCACAGATCTTAGACAGAGAAAAGAATTTGCAGTCTGGGTGAAGCTCAATGTTGATTCAGAAAGAGGAGCAGGAGTAGCAGCTTCAGAAATTCATGGTCCAACTTCTGCATTCAGACAATGGGGTGGCTCTGATTGGCAGGAGGACCAGTTTTGTTTTGGTCCTCCACGGTTCCCTATTGGACCATCAAAGGAAGGTCGCGCGCCATTTTTTGCGGAAAGCGATGAGCATGCCCAGTGTTTAGCTGACACCGGGAAACATGCGCAGTATGCTCACTAGGGATGCTGGTGTTCCTGTCAGATTTTAAGAGTCCAAATGCCAATACGACAAAAAAGGGGTCGAGCTACAATTTGTTTTTCCCTGTGATTCGACATTGTATTGTTTTTGCATTCTGTCTGGCTGCTCAACTTTTGTATGTCTTTTCCCCACGTTGCGCGAGTCCAGAACTGGAGGGCATGGGTTTAGCGTGAGAGGGAAAAGATTTCTGAGGAGCAACCTTTTTGCACAGAACGCTGGTGGGGGTCAGCCAGAGGAAGTGGTGGAGGCCAGTACAATGATAATATTTAAAATGCATCTGGATGGGGATATGAATAGGACAGATTCAGAGGGATAAGGGGCCAAATGCTGGCAAATGGGTCACTAGATTAATTTAGGATATCTGGTCGGCATAGACCGAAGGGTATGTTTCTGTGCTCTGTGACGCTATTTCTAGATAGTTGGAACCAACTTCACAAGACTAGGACTAGGCCATTCACCCCTTACAGTCAAGATCAGAGTGGTGTTGGAAATCACAGCAGGTCAGGCAGCATCCAAGGAGCATGAAAATCGATGTTTCAGGCAAAAGCCTCGAATGCTGCTTGACCGGCTGTGCTTTTCCAGCACCACTCTAATCTTGACTCTAATCTCCTGCATCTGCAGTGCTCATTTTCGCCCATTCACCCCTTCCAGCCTGTCCTGAGCGATGGCCTGACTGCGTTTATTTCAGTGAAAGTTTCAGAAAGATTTCAGCAGCTCTTTTAAAAAACTTGAACACGCTTTCTGGCTTTAACGATGTTTCTGAAGATATCATTTTAGGTTTAGGGTGTGGGTTTGATATCCAGACGTTTCATCACCTGGCTAGGTAACATCTTCAGTGGCGACGCCAAGTGAAGCGAAGCTGTTGTCTCCTGCTTTCTATTTATTTCTTTCTCCTGGATGGGGTTCCTGGGGTTTGTGGTGATGTCATTTCCTGTTCGTTTTCTGAGAGGCTGATAGATGGTATCTCAGTTTATGTGTTTGTTTATGGCGTTGAGGTTGGAGTGCCAGGCCTCTAGGAATTCTCTGGCAAGTCTTTGCTTAGCCTGTCCCAGGATAGATGTGTTGTCCCAGTCGAAATGATGTTTTTTTTCATCCATGTGTAGGGCTACGAGGCCTGGCACTCCAAGCACAACACCATAAACAAATACATAGATCTAGATGCCATCTATCAACCCCTCAGAAAACGAACAGGAAATGACATCGCCACATACCCCAGGAACCCCATCCAGGAGAAAGATATAAATAGAAAGCAGGAGACACAGCTTCGCTTCACTTGGAGGTCGCCACTGATGATGTTACCTAGCCAGGTGATGAAACATCTGGATATCAAACCTCCACCCTAAACCTCAACCTGAGCTACAAACCTTGCAAAAATCATTTTAGGTATTCTCAATTTTGAAGATCAGCCATTTATCACCCCTCCCAACTCCCAGGTAGAGTCATTACTATCCATTATCTCTCTCTCTCTCTCTCTCTCTGTTCTTTGAAGGGCTTGATACAGCGGTCAAAGATGGTTCGAGGCTTGAGAAAGGACGGGTGTGGTGGGGGCTGGGGAGAATAGAGACCAAAAGGATGGGGGACAGAGAGAGAGAGAAAATGGCAGTCAGAGGGTGGGGGTAGAGAGAGAGAATGAGTGGGGTTGATAGAGAGATTGAGTGGGGAAGAGAGAGTGGGCGTGGCGGAGAGGTGGGGAAGGGCAGGGTGTTACTAGGCACACAGATACACAAGGTGGCTACTGAGCCATCAGTTGGCCAACTTGACACACAAGATGGCCGCTGGATCACAATATGGAGAGAAACAGCAGAGCAGATACAGACACTGCCTGGGGCCACCAGAATGCCAGCACAATCGACTCACAACCCAGGTGATTAGTTTAAGGCGGGTGGGGGAGAGAATACACATGAGTAATGAACACTGCCCGCTGAAGTGTCTGGGTCCAGCCAACACCTCTTATAGAAGTGTCAGCGGAGCAGGTAAGGGCTGTTTGGCAGGGGCTGCTTGAAGGCTCGGTGACGTTTGTTTAACGGTTTAAATTTGAAAGTTTTTTTTTAAAAAGCGCGAAGCGGATCTGGAAGTTGGTGTAGCGTAAGCTTACCTGGGTAGGTTTCTTTCCCTATAAAAGCACGCAGGAGAGGAACCCAAGGCACTGCAGAGGTGCCTAACCTAATAATAAGACCCGTTGTGGTAAGTAGGTAAGTGCTGCATTTTGCTTGTTCTATTCTTGGACCTAGTTTGTTTTTAAAAGGTTACTTTTGGAGGGATGGCAGTGAAGGCAGTGCAATGTTCCTCTTGCAACATGTTTGAGGTGAGGGATGCCATGGTCATCCCTGCTGATTACTCTTTGCAGGAAGTGCACCCATCTCCAGCTCCTCCAAGACCATGTTAGGGAACTGGAGCTGGAGTTGGATGAACTTAGGATCATTCGGGAGGCAGAGGGTGTCATAGATCGGAGCTTTAGGGAAGTAGTAACTCCAAAGATTGCAAACAGATGGATGACAGTGAGGGGGACTGGGAAGAAGCAGCCAGTGCAGGGACCCCTGCGGCCGTTACCCTCAAGAACAAGTATACAATTTTGGATACTTGTGGGGGGGACGACTTACCAGGGGTAAGCAATGGGGTTCAGGCCTCTGGCATGGAGCCTGTCCCCGTTGCTCAGAAGGAAAGGATGGAGAAGAGCAGAGCAATAGTTCGGGGCACAGATAGGCGGTTCTGTGGGGGCGAGAGAGACTCACGTTTGGTATGTTGCCTCCCAGGTGCAAGGGTACGTGACGTCTCTGATCGTGTTTTCCGGATCCTTAAGGGGGAGGGGGAGCAGCCTGAAGTCATGGTCCACATTGGCACAAACGACATAGGTAGGAAGAGGGTTGAGGATGTTAGGCAGGCTTTCAGGGAGCTAGGTTGGAAGCTCAGAGTTAGAACAAACAGAGTTGTTGTCTCTGGTTTGTTACCCGTGCCACGTGATAGAGAGTCGAGGAATAAGGAGAGAGAACAGTTAAATGCGTGGCTACAGGGATGGTGCAGGAGGGAGGGATTCCGGTATCTGGATAACTGGGGTTCTTTCTGGGGAAGGTGGGACCTCTATAAACAGAATGGTCTACACCTGAACCTGAGGGGCACCAGTATCCTTGGGGGAAGGTGTGCTAGTGCTCTTCAGGGGGGTTTAAACTAATTCTACAGGGGCATGGGAACCTAGACTGTAGCTTTAGGGTGCAGGACCTGGAGTGTAGGGAGGTTAGGAACATGGCATCAATCTCAAAGGAGGGTGCCTGTAAACAGGAAAGTGGCTTGAAGTGTGTCTCCTTCAATGCAAGAAGTATATGAAATAAAGTAGGTGAACTTGCAGCATGGATTGGTATCTGGGATTTCGATGTTGTGGCTATTACGGAGACATGGGTAGAACAGGGACAGGATTGGCTGTTGCAGGTTCCAGGGTTTAAATGTTTTAGTAGGGTCAGAGGTGGGGGTAAAAGAGGGGGAGGTGTGGCATTGCTTGTCAAAGATAGTATTACAGCGGTGGAAAGGACGATGGATGAAGACTCGCCATCTGAGGTAGTTTGGGCTGAGGTTAGGAATAGGAAAGGTGAGGTCACCCTGTTAGGAGTTTTCTACAGGCCTCCTAATAGTCCTCGAGACGTAGAAGAAAGGATTGATTCAGGAGAAGAGTGAAAGTAATAGGGTAATTGTTATGGGGGACTTTAACTTTCCAGATATTGACTGGGAAAGCTATAGCTCGAGTTCGTTAGATGGGTCGGTGTTTGTCCAATGTGTGCAGGAAGGTTTCCTGACACAATATGTAGACAGGCCAACAAGAGGTGAGGCCATACTGTTTTAAAAAATTCTCAAGGTCAGGTTCGTAGGAGAGTAGTCTGACACAGAACAAACGACCAAGAGGCGAGTCTGCTAGAATATGAGCATTTTATTCCCCGCAGCGTCGCCACAACCAGGTCTCATACTTACAACGGGTCTGGCTTATACTCACTCTACATGTTACCGGAACTGGGAGCCGTCAGTTCTCGTAGAGCGGTTGCCAACAACCCACGCTCGGCGGTTAAACGTAACCCCGGAGCAGACTCCCGGGTCTGGCTTATACTCACTCTACATGTTACCGGAACTGGGAGCCGTCAGTTCTCGTAGAGCGGTTGCCAACAACCCACGCTCGGCGGTTAAACGTAACCCCGGAGCAGACTCACCGAACTGGAGACTTTTCCAGCTGATATACTCTTTTCCAGATATAAACATTCATGTGAACAGCAGAGCAAGGCTAAAAAACACATTCCATTCTGGTTACATACAGATAAGAAGATTCACACGGGGAGGTGTGTAATAAGATTCACACGGGACTAAGCAACACCTCCATTCCGGTTAGATTCACACATGTATTGGGACATAATTTTTAACCGTTTCACCACACATACTGGATTTGGTTCTGGGTAACGAACCAGGCCAGGTGTTAGAATTGGAGGTAGGTGAGCACTTTGGGGACAGTGACCACAATTCGGTGACTTTTACTCTAGTGATGGAGAGGGATAAGTATGCACTGCAGGGCAAGAGTTATAGCTGAGGGCAGAGAAATTATGATATGGTGAGGCACGACTTAGGATGCGTGGCTTGGAAAAGTAGGCTTCAAGGGAAGGGCGCAATTGATATGTGGAGCTTGTTCAAGGAGCAACTATTGAGTGTTCTTGATAAGTATGTACCTGTCAGGCAGAGAGGAAAGGGTCGTGTGAGGGAACCGTGGTTTAATAAGGAATTGGAATCCCTTGTTAAAGGGAAGAGGGCGGCCTATGTAAAGATGAGGTGTGAAGGTTGAATTGGGGCGATTGATAGTTATAAGGTAGCCAGGAAGGATCTGAAGAGAGAGCTAAAAGCAGCAAGGAGGGGACATGAAAAGTTCTTAGTTGGTAGGATTAGGGAAAACCCAAAGGCTTTCTATAGGTATGTCAGGAATAAAAGAATGACTAGAGTAGGAATAGGTCCAGTCAAGGATAGTAGTGGGAAGTTGCGTGTGGAGGCTGAAGAGATTGGGGAAGACACTGAATGAATACTTTTCGTCAGTATTCACTCAGGAACAGGACATTATTGCCGATGTGAATACTGCGTCACAATTTATTAGAATGGATGGCTTTGAGGTATGTAGGAAAGAGGTGTTAGAAATCCTGGAAAGGGTGAAAATAGATAAGTCCCCTGGGCCTGATGGCATTTATCCTAGGATTCTCTGGGAAGCAAGGGAGGAGATTGCAGAGCCATTGGCCTTGATTTTTATGTCCTCAGTGTCTACAGGAATAGTGCCAGAAGACTGGAGGATAGCAAATGTGGTTCCCTTGTTCAAGAAGGGGAGTAGGGATAACCCTAGTAACTATAGGCCGGCGAGTCTCACTTCTGTTGTGGGCAAAAGTCTTAGAGAGAATTGTAAGGGATAGGATTTATGAACATCTGGATAGGAATAATGTGATCAAGGATAGTCAGCATGGTTTTGTGAAGGGTAGGTCGTGCCTCACAAACCTTATTGAATTCTTTGAGAAGGTGAATAAGGAGGTGGACGAGGCTAAAGCGGTAGATGTGGTGTATATGGATTTTAGTAAGGCGTTTGATAAGGTTCCCCATGCTAGGCTACTGCAAAAAATATGGAGGTATGGCATTGAGGGTGAGTTGGAGGTTTGGATTAGGAATTGGTTGGCTGGAAGAAGACAGAGGGTAGTAGTTGATGGAAAAGGTTCATCTTGGAGTGCAGTTACTAGCGGTGTTCCGCAAGGATCTATTTTGGGACCATTGCTGTTTGTCATTTTTATAAATGACCTGGAGGAGGGGCTAGAAGGTTGGGTGAGCAAGTTTGCGGATGATACGAAAGTCGGTGGAGTTGTTGACAGTGAGGAAGGATGTGGCAGGTTACAGCGGGATATCGATAAGCTGCAGAGCTGGGAAGAAAAGTGGCAAATGGAGTTCAATGTAGGTAAGTGTGAAGTGATTCACTTTGGTAAGAGTAACAAGAAGATGGGGTACTGGGCTAATGGTTGGATACTTGGTAGTGTGGATGAGCAGAGGGATCTTGGTGTCCATGTACACAGATCTCTGAAAGTTGCCATCCAGGTAAATAGTGCTGTGAAGAAGGCATATGGCGTACTGGCTTTTATTGGTAGAGGAATTGAGTTCCGGAGTCCTGAGGTCATGTTGCAGATGTATAAGACTCTGGTGCGGCCGCATCTGGAGTATTGTGTGCAGTTTTGGCCGCCATACTATAGGAAGGATGTGGAGGCACTGGAACGGGTGCAAAGGAGGTTTACCAGGATGTTGCCTGGTATGGTAGGAAGTTCGTATGAGGAAAGGCCGAGGCACTTGGGGCTGTTTTCATTGGAGAAAAGAAGGTTTAGGAGTGACTTAATAGAGGTGTACAAGATGATTAGGGGTTTAGATAGGGTTGACCATGAGAACCTTTTTCCACGTATGGAGTCAGCTATTACGAGGGGGCATAGCTTTAAATTAAGGGGTGGTAGGTATAGGACAGATGTTAGGGGTAGACTCTTTACTCAGCGAGTCGTGAGTTCATGGAATGCCCTGCCAGTAGCAGTGGTGGACTCTCCCTCTTTATGGGCATTTAAACGGGCATTGGATAGGCATATGGAGGATAGTGGGCTAGTGTAGGTTAGGTGGGCTTGGATCGGCGCAACATCGAGGGCCAAAGGGCCTGTACTGCACTGTATTTTTCTATGTTCAATGTCTTTGGGATGGATCCAAAACTTACTTCGTTAATGATTGAAAATACTTTGACCTCTGGAACTGCCTGCCAGAGAGTGTGTTGGAGTCAGATTCAATTATGGATCATTAAACTGAAAAGGAAAGCAAGGTACTGTAGTGGATGTCAGAATATGAGTTTCCTGATTGGGACTGTTCACTTGCTCCTGTTACCATTTCAGGTTGCTAACTTTTCGTTAGCATCCTGCACATGTTGGGAATTTTTCTCCTTTCTAGTATCTCAGTGACAAATCTAGTTTATGAATTGTTCCTATGATATCTCATGAGTGGGTTTATGATATTCACAGTGTTGTGGGTCTCAGTGTGTCCAAGTGAGGAAAAACAAACTGTTCATCTTAAATATTTGATTTTAAACAATGGAAATAAAATTAATGTTTGGTAAACACAACTTGCTGTGTAGTAAGATCATCAGAAATAGGAATGGGAGTAAGTAATTGACCGTTGAGATGCTCTGTCTTTCATTTATCTAAATTCTCTTTCCTGCACTTGTTTTTTCATGACTTCATCTGCTGAAGTGACTACACTCCAAAAGCTTGTGATTTCAACATAAGAGCATAAGAACTAGGAGCAAGAGTCAGCCTTCCGGCCCTTCGAGTCTGCTCCACCACTCAATAAGATCATGACTAATCTTTTTGTGGACTATGCTGCACTTACCTGCGTTTTCACCATATCCTTAATTCTTTTATTTTTCAAAAACGTATCTCCTGCTTCTAGTGATTGCTGAAGTAATGTCAAATCCTTCCCTGGGCAAGGAATTCCATAGATTAACAACCCTCTGGGTGAAGAAGTTTCTTCTCAGTTCAGTTTTAAACCTGCTTCCTCTAATCTTGAGGCCATGTGCTCTTATCCTAGTCTCACCTACCAATGCAACATCATACTTCTATTTCTTTCATAATTTAATATATTTCTGTCAGATCCCCTCCAAACAAACCTGCTGGACTATAACCTGGTGTCATGTGACTTATGACTAAAAAATTTGTTATTACGCATCCTGATAGCAGTGGGATTTCAGGGCTCGAAGATAGGGACACTACCACTGCGCCTGAAAAAAAACCTCTGCAGCAAATAGGCCCTCTTCTATTGAATGAATGGGGAGAGGTTTCTTCTCAACATGGGATACAAATATTATACCCTCAGAGCCCTTTACACTAAATTGAGCCCTCTTCAGTTGAATGAATGGATGTGGAGGTGCCACAGTTGAATTGGTTGATAACGTTAAAAATCACATCTTCCCCCTGAATATGTGACATTACCGCAATAGCCCCACAGCCCGTTGCAGTAAATTGGGTCATCTGCTGTTGAATGAATGAACGGGAATGAAAAGGGTGGATACACTGACGTGATTGTGAAATTCTCCGCCAATCCCAAAGCTTGTGGTCGGTACCGACTAATCGGAGAGAGATATTGCAGAGGGTGGGACCAACACGATGCACAAAGCCAGCCGCCATTGGTCAGGTGGAGTAAGGTGCGCTCTGATTGGAGGGGCCGCGAATGATGCGCGTCACTGAAGGAGGAGACGGAATGAAGAAGAAAAACAAAGATGGCGGCGCGAGGCTGTGGTTTTGTCATCGACTCAGCGGGCGGTTTCTGACGGAGGGAGGGGGGCAGACAGGCATCGTTTACCTCAGAAAATACCTTTAAAATACATTTCAAATTAAAGCCAGAACTTTTCAAACAAAAGTTGTGAAGAAAAGGAGACAGTCCCCGGTGGGGTTTATTGTTTATTTTTGTATAATTCCCGGGGCCCGGGAAGGGGGAGGTGACAGTTATCGGGTGAACGAGAAAACAAATTAAAAATGTCGGCGGTGGAGGAGAGAGAGCCAGCGCCCGCGGCTTCTTCGGCGGCGGCCGGAGCCCAGGAGCTCAACAACCCCCCGGAGCTGGAGGAAGGTCCGAGCTCCAAGAAGCGGGGGGTCCGGCTGGAGGCTGGATTTGCTCAAGGCTTGTATCTATTAACTTATTTAAATGGTACCTACTGTATGGGGCTATGGTTTACATTAAAACCGGAGGGTCATGTCAGAGTGTTTGTTTATATTGAGCAGTTGTAGTTGGTAAAATACACTCCCTGGAGGAGCACCTTCTATGATGTTGCATTTCTTGCCTTCTTGCCCTTCCCCCATTTGTTATCTCTCATCTTGATTTTACTTTTTTTTTGGTCAAATTTAATTTCATATTAATGAGACTTGGTGTTCACTGTGTGTTATTAATTTGTTTGTTGAATTACTGTAAGAAAAAAATTAATGGTGTCATGTCATTTCTGATGTCAGAGTTTGACATTGAATGTGCAGATGTGAATACCAATAAGTTGTGAAAATAAATCAAGAACTTGTGGTTCTAAAAAAAAAGCAGTTCACTGATATTAATGGCATTGTCTCATTTGAGGATGATGATTTGAGTCTGACCAACAAACCGTTTCATGTAGTCACCCAATTTAATTAAAATTTTCTGGCAGGCTAAAATTTGTACAATTTGTTTATAAGATTTATTTATATGTCCCTTGCTCTCGATGTGGTCTCTGCCACATTGGGGAGACTGGACGCCAACTTGCAGAACATTTCAGGGAACAGCTCTGGGACGCCAAAACGAAACGACCCCACCGCCTTGTGGCTGAACGCTTTAACTCCCCCTCCCAATCCGTCAAGGACACGCAAGTCCTCGGCTGCCTCTCCTCCAAGCTCTAGCTACCTGACGCTTGGAGGAAGAACATCTTGTCTTCTGCCTTGGGACCCACCAACTACATAGGATCAATGTAGATTTCACCAGTTTCCTTATTTCCCCTCCCCTCCCCCCACACCACACACCTTGTCCCAGATCCAGAGTTGAAAAATGTGGTGCTGGAAAAATGCCTAGAGGCCATGCCTCTAGGAATTCCCTGGCTGTTCTCTGGCATGGCACTCATCCACAGATTCTATCAACAAACACATTGACCTGGACCCAATATACCGGCCACTGCAGCAGACAGTTGGAACTGACAACCGGAAGCGGCAGAGACAAACCACTATAAATGCTGGAGGAAACATCACAGAAGCGCTTCACAAGAGGCTCCCAAGCACTGAGGATATCACCTAGACAGGAGATGAAACGTCTGCAACAAAAATTCCCAGCTCGGCGAACAGAACCACAACAATGAGCACCCGAGCTACAAATCTTCTCTCAAACTTTGAATTGAGCATAGGAGTTGGGACATCCTGTTGCAACTGTCATACAAGCCACACAACACAAGGCGTGGTCCTTCTCTGACTTACCATCCCTTGGAATATCGGGGGGAAGACACCCCTTTAATTGTAACATTCAGGAAATATGCCTTATTTCAACAAAAATGTGCTGTGCTCACAGATGTTTGGACAGAGAAAGGGAGTTGCAGTCTGGAGTGAAGCTCAACCTTCATTCAGAAAGAGAGGAGCAGCAGTAGCTTCAGAAGCTCACCGTCCAACTTGCGCATTCAGACAATAGGGGGGCTCTTCTAGGCAAAATCTGGGAATGAAGCAATGTCTCCCCCTTTCCATTCCTTATCCTGGGAGGGAGAGAGAAAGGGGGAAGCACTGTTCACTTGCAACAACGGGAGGCAGTATGAATACAAGCAGGGAGCAGACTCTGCAAAAGTCAGTTTCAGTCGGCTTCTTCTGAAATATTGTGTGCAATCCTGGTCTCCCTCCTATAGGCAGGATGTTGTGAAACTTGAAAGGATTCAGAGAAGAGTCACAAGGCTGTTGCCAGGGTAAGAGGGTTTGAACCACAAGGAGAGGCTGAATAAGATGGGGCTGTTTTCCCTCGAGCATCGCAGGCTGAATGTGTGTTTTTTAAAGAGGTTTATAAAAACTTGAGTGTGGATGGGGTGAATAATCAAGGTCTTTTCCCTGGGATAGGGGGAGTGCGGAACTAGAGGGCATAGGTTTAGGGCGAGAGGGGGAAAATTTAAAAGGGACCTTGCAGTCAACCTTTTTTTTGCAGAGGGTGAAGCGTGTATGGAATGAGCTGCGGAGGAAGTGGTGGAGGCATCTGGATGGTTATATGCAAAGGAAGGGTTTAGAGGGATATGGACCAAGTGATGGCAAATGGAACTAGACTAATTTTGGATATCCGGTCGGCATGGACAAGTTAGATTGAAGGATCTGTTTCTGTGCTTTATGTCTCTGACTGTATGACTGGTGAAAAGTGTTGGCATTCGTCGAAACATTTATGCAACAGAAAATTATAAGAAGGTAAAGATAAACCTCACGTCATCGATCAATGAATCCTGGTGTAGTATGGATGTATTTCCAGTAATAGAGTCAGTATGGCATGGAAGGAGTCCAAAACGACGGCTTCTTTTACAAAAAGTCACACTTAAAACTTAAATCTGAGTCTTCTGGAATTGTAAGACAACCGTGTGTTAATATAAGACAGATAAGTCTGGGGTATATGTTACATATTTGATGGAATGTTTATGGCTCTAAAAGCCTGATTTGCAGTTGTTTCTGGGCTCATAATATTGCACTGCAGCATATTGTATATCTTCAGTAAGAACGTCAATACCGCATGATAGATGTCCATTCAGCAACTTGAGTGAACTCTTCCTGGAGTATGCAATCCACCACATTACCCTGCTGTATACATTTACGTATAGATCAGCACAAAGATCTTGGGTATTAAGAGAGGAAACAATGATCCACAGAAACTAGAAATGTGTGTTCTGATTTTCTATTGTGGACTGACAGCGATGACCTTTGCAATCTCTTTCCACAGGAATATTACAAGAGAAGAATTTGGAGGCAGAAATCTCAGACCAAACATCACATCGAAGTCTGACAATCGCTTGATTCACCAGGACTTGGATATTGATGGCCTTGAAAACAAAGGGGAGAAGGTCTGTCTGCATTGTTAGGTTTTAAATGTCAGTGTGACTGGAAACTCACAGAATCTTACATACCCACACACCAGAGTAGTGACTGGAACATGTTTTACAGAGTTCTCCAATTATCAGAGGGTTCATCAGTAACACCACACCTATGCTGTAAGTGTGAGCGAGTTTCAACTGATTGTTGAACCTGGAGAAATACGAGGACACCTGCACCATGGAGAAATCATGAAAATGCAGGGAGTGTCGGAACGGTTTCCCTTCCCCGCCTGCCCGATATTCATCAGCATTTATATACCGGGCAGCGGCCATTCACCTGCATTCAGCACAGGAAAGGCTTCACTCAGTCGCATCACCTCCTGGTCCACATTGGGGAGAAACTGCTCATCTGCCCTGTATGCTGAAGCAGATGAAGGACATTTTTTTTTTATCCTGGATGGAGCATACTGCAGGTATACCTGAAATAGATACATTTGTCTCTATCCCATTGAGTCTCCAGCACAGGGCCAGTCTGGGCTGCTCAATTGGTGTCTCAGTGTTTATTATTCTGCACCTGAGCCTACATCCACCCCTCTTCATTGCTCCCCCATCTCCCCTCCATCAGCATAAAGATATCCCCCACTTTTCGAAAGTTCACTTTACACTACTTCACTTTAACAAAAGACCTACATTAATACCTGTTCTCACAAACCGAAAGAAATCCGAAGAGGATTGTCGCTTTTACAAAGAAAGGCATAATATAAATTAATTCATGGTAATTGCTTCTTCGCTTTAGGCCATTTCGGCTTATGAAAGGAACACTCTACTTTCAAATAGTGGGGGAAAGCTGTATCAATACAATACAGCACAGTCACAGGCCCTTCTCACTTGCTTTAGGCACACACACCCCCTCAAGCCTGTGCTACTTCTTAATTCTTACTTAGACCTGCTATTTATTGCCCATGTGTGGCTTCTGTTCCTCTATTCACCTCCCCTTCATGCGTCTATCAAGATACACCTTAAACATTGTTAAGGTGCCTGCTTCCATTACCTCCACTGGCAGTGCGTTCCAGAAACCCACCACCCCTCTGTGTAAATTCCCCACCCCTACCACTTTCCCCCCAAACAGTCCTTGAACCTCTTTTAGTTGAACTTTCTACTTTGGAGGGAAAAAAAACGCCTCTGACTATCATAGAATCCCTCCAGCGTGGAAACAGATCATTTAGCCCAACAAGTCAACACTGGCCCTCTAAAGATTAACACATAGAGACTCGTTTTCTTACCCCCATTATCTACATTTACTCCTGACTAATGCACCGAACTTACACATCCCTGAACATTGGGGCAATTTACACACAGACAATCCAACTTATCCTGCCTCTCCCTAGACGCTATGGGTAATTTAGCATCGCTAATCCACCCTAACCTATACATGTTTGGATTGTAGGAGGAAGCCCGAGCACCCGGAGGAAGCCCACACAGACACGGGAGGTGGGGTGCAGGGACAATGTGCCAACTCCACACAGATAGTTGCCTGAGACTAAAATCGAACGCAGGTCTCTGGCACTGTGAGGCGTCAGTGTGAACCACTGAGCTACCATGCCACCCCTGTCCAGCCAATCTGTGTATCTCAGCATTTTGTCGAGGTCTCCTCTCAGCCTCTGTTTTTCTAAAGAAAATAATCCAGGTTTATGCCTCCTCTGCTCATAACGAGAGCCCTCCAGACTAGGCAATGTCCTAGTGAACCTTGCCTGTACCCTCTACCAGAGCACCCACATCCTTCCAGTAGCACCGTGACCAGAACTACACACTATATTCTGAATGTGGCCATAATAAACAGCTGTAACGTAACTCTTACACTCAAGGAAGTGTGCTGTGTGCTTTCTTGACCACCGTGCCCACCTGCATTACCACTTCCACGGATCTATATGCCCAGATCTCTCTGTATGCCAGTGCTCCTATGTGTTCTGCCATTTATCATACAATTCTTGTATTTCCTTCATCTCTATCGAGCTTCACCTTAACTGTCTTTCTCTCTTCATCTCTTTTTCCCCCCTTCTCATCCCTCCACACATCAGCATATCATAAGACCATAGGAGCAGAAATTAGGCCATTCAGCCCATTGAGTCTGCTTCGCCATTCAATTATGGCTGATAAGTTTCTCAACCCCATTCTCTCCCTTAACCCTTGATCCTCACGAACCTATCTATCTCCGTCTTAAATATATTCAGTAACCTGGCCTCCGCAGCCTTCTGTGGCAGTGAATTCCACAGACTCACCACACTCTGGCTGAAGGAGCCTCTCTTCCCTCTGTTCTAAAGGGTCTTCCCTTGACGCGAAGGCTGAGCCCTCAGGTTCTAGTCTGTCCTACCAATGGAAACACCTTCCCAACATCCACACCGTTCATTATTTTGTAGGTTTCAATTAGATCCCCTCTCATCCTTCTGAACTCCATGAAGTATAAACCTAGAGTCCTCTCATGTTCTTCATATGTTAAATTTTTCATTCCTGGACCATTCTTGTGAACCTCCTCTGAACATGTTCTAGGGCCAGTGCATCCTTCCTGAGATATGGGGCCCACATCTACATACAGTACTCTAATTGTGGGCTGACCGGAGCCTTACAGACCCTCAGAAGTACATCCCTGCTTTTATATTCAAGTCTGATCAAAATAAATGCCATCATTGCATTTGCCTCCCCAACTACTGACTCAACCTGTAAGTTTACCTTGAGAGAATCCTGGAGTAGAACTCCATAGTCCCTTTTCACATCAGATTTCTGAATTTTCTTCCCATAATCCTTCTGTTCCAGAGTAGCAGCAGAGATTTCCAGACACCTCGATTGTTTTCAGGGATACCAAGGGATCTTTGGAATTGCCAGTATCTCAGGAGGAGGCAGAGGGGAATGTGGTGTGGTCCTGTAAACTGCAGAACTTTGCAACTCCCTGAATCAGCAGGAACTCTTTCTGGACCAAGAAACAAAAGGGCCACTGAGAAACTGCTACATCAGGAGGCAGAAATTAGGCCATTCAGCCAATTGAATGGTGGAGCAGACTCAATCATTCTTAAGTATCAAGGGTTACAGGGAGAATTGGGTTGAGAAACGTATCAGCCACGATTGAATAGTGGAGCAGACTCAATAGGCTGAATGGCCTAATTTCTGGTAGTTAACCATCCCTGGGAAGAAGGACGCAAAACAACAAGATGTTTCCTGGGACAGATGAGCGAAGTGTTTAATAAGCTCATGATAAAAGGACAATTAAGTTTGTCTGTGGAAGGAAGGCCCTGACGTAAAGGGTTTTTTTGCAGGAAACGCTGTATCAAACAAACCACTAAACCTCGAGGATAAGAAGGTAAGCTACAGACCGGAGATCTCCAGAAGTATGGGGAGGTGGTGTTAGAATCTAAAGAAGCATCACATCACAGATTTGAAAGCGAGGAATCTCCACCAGAATTCAACCAGAATGATGTAGCAGCAGTACTTGGAAGAAGAATGTTGCACTGAATCCCTGGACACTTCCAGAGACAGATACTGTTGGGGGAAACTCAGTTAAATTCTGCCATCAATTGGGTGATAGCCAAGTTGTGAGTGAGGTTAAACTTGGTTACATAGAAGAATACAGCGCAGTACAGGCCCTTTGACCCTCGATGTTGTGCCGATCCAAGCCCACCTAACCTACACTAACCCACTATCCTCCATATGCCTATCCAATGCCCGCTTAAATGCCCACAAAGAGGGAGAGTCCACCACTGCTACTGGCAGGGCATTCCATGAACTCACTACTCGCTGAGTAAAGAATCTACCCCTAACATCTGTCCTATACCGACCACCCCTTAATTTAAAGCTATGCCCCCTTGTAATAGCTGACTCCATACGTGGAAAAAGGGTTCTTATGGTCAACCCTATCTAAACCTCTAATCATCTTGTACACCTCTATCAAGTCACCCCTAAACCTTCTTTTCTCCAATGAAAACTTGAGGAGTTTTATTTTTGGTTGCTACATACAATAAAGTGTTAATCATTGTTTCAGCAGTTAATTGTGTGCAGTTTCTGAGTTAAGAGCCAAATTAAGACGATTTACCCACAACCACAGTGAGAGGCTGGGATTCATGTTGACTCCATTGCATTCAGCACTACATTACGTCAATACTTTTATAAAGCAAAGGCTGACAGCCACACCTATCTCAAAGAGAAACACCCAGAGGAGCGTGTCGCCCAATAATCTGTAAAATTAGCATGAAAAGTGGTGTAACCTGCTCTTGTGATAAGAATAAATCCCCAACACTTTAAAATCAACAATCAGCAATTTATTTATCCAACTCTCACGGTGAACAAATGAACAAAAGTATTAACATACTGGATACAGGCCAGGAGCAGATGGGTGGCACTAGTTTAGTTGGGGATCATGGACTGGTTGGTCTGAAGGGTCTGTTTCCAGGCTGCATGACTCCATAGCACGGAATGAATGAGGATCCATCCCAAAGATGATAAAGGTTTCAAGCACCACCTTCGGCAAATGTGTGGACACCCCTCCAGATAACTGAGGGCAGTGGGACACTGAGGGTCAGTAGATCAGTCAGCCAGCCAGTTCTCTCCAGGAGACTTGTCTCTCAAGAAAGGAAGTGGTTTCCTGCCCCATCAGCCAGATTATCCAGTTTGGATTAGGTCCTATATTTCCAACAAAATAGGTAGACAGGGCAGTGTCTATAACAAACATGTTATTAAACTTGGAAGCATGCTGAAGATATATACAAGGATGTTACCAGGATTCAAGGGTCTGTGTAAAAGGGAGAGGTTGGACAAGCTAAGATATTTTTATTTAGAGCATTAAGAGTCTGAGAGAGGCCCTTCGAGAAGTGAAGAGATCGTGAGAGGGTGAATGCACTCAGACTTTTATCCCGGGGTTGGGGAAGTGAGGGCTAGAGGGCATCAGTTTAAAGTTAGAGGAAAAAGAATAAAAGGAAATGTGAGGGGCAATGTTTCTTTTCACGCAGACGGTGGTACACATATGGAATGAGATGCCAGCGGAAGTGGTTGAGGTGGGTACATTAACAACATTTAAAAGGCATTGGGGCAAATACGTGGATAGGAAAGGTATGGAAGGAAATGGGCCAAGTGCAGGGAAATGGGCTTAGTGTTGATGGACAGTTTGGTCAGTGTGGACCATGTTGGGCCGAAGGGCCTGTCTCCTGCTGTAGGACTCTATGATTTGCATCTCTTTGTTGGTCAGACAGTTTTCAGTTTCCAAATGGAACATCTCACAATCAGGCCGAATAAAATCCAATCTCATTCGTCAACTCTGATGCGGAGGTGCTGGTGTTGAATTGGGGTGGACAAGGTCAGAAGTCACATGGCACCAGATGAAGTGATGAGGGGGCAGTACTCATGAAAGAGCAATGCTCCTAAAGCTTGTGATTTCAAATAAACTTGTTGCACTATAACATGGTGTCGTGTGACTTCAGACTTCTTCAACTCAAACTTGATGGGATACTTTGTCCAACTCGGCATATTTTATCAAGATTGCTTGGAGGAATTCTTTTTTTTAAAGATTAGATTCCCTACAGTATGGAAACAGGTCCTTTGGCCCAACAAGTCCACACTGGCCCTCCGCAGAGTAACCCAGCCATTCCCCTATCCCTATTCCTCTACATTTACCCCAACTAATGCACCACACCGACACATCCCTGAACACTATGGGACAATTTAGATGGGCCAATTCATCCTAACCTGCACACCTTTAGACCAGGGGAAGGAAACCAGAGCACTCAGAGGTAACCCATACAGACGTGGGGCGTGCAACGTGAAAGATACACACAGACTGTCTCCCCAAGGGTGGAATTGAACCCAGGTCAGCATCGTTAGACAGTGATACTAACCACTGAGTCACCATGCCACCCCTGAGCCATGTAGGTGGGCTTGGTGGGGGTGAGTCCAGCACAAAACACAAAAGCTCACTGCACCCACTGTCAGAATGGGCAGGAGGTTCAGCCCTGGGGGTGACCCACTGCAGCGTCACTGGTGGAATCTGATTGTTGGATGCACTGGTGCCTCCGCAAGTTGCAGGACAATGAGAACCTCCGCCTGCAGTCGGGGCAGGCAAACGGCCTCTCCCCAGTGTGGACCCATTGATGGGCCAGCAGTTTGGAGGAGTGGGTGAACCCCTTCCCGCACTCGGGGCAGCTGAATGGCTTTTCCCTGGTGTGGACCCGCTGGTGGGACAGCAGGTCAGAGGAATTGCTGAAGGCCTTACCACACTCAGAGCAAGCGAAAGGCCTCTCCCTCATGTGGATTTGCCGGTGTCTCAGCAGGTCCAAGGAATTGCTGAAGGCCTTCCCGCACTCTGGACAGCTGAAGGGCCTCTCCCCCGTGTGGACCCGCTGATGGGCCAGCAGGTTGGAGGATTTACTGAAGGCCTTCCCGCATTCTGGGCAGCTGAAGGGCCTCTCCCCCGTGTGGATCCGCTGATGGGCCAGCAGGTTGGAGGAATTGCTGAAGGCCTTCCCACACTCTAGGCAGCTGAAGGGCCTCTCCCCCGTGTGGACCCACTGGTGGCTCCGCAGGTGGGAGGATTTGCTGAAGGCCTTCCCACACTCTGGGCAGCTGAAGGGCCTCTCCCCCGTGTGGATTCGCCGGTGGGTCAGCAGAGAGGAGGAATTGCTGAAGGCCTTCCCGCACTCTGGGCAGCTAAAGGGCCGCTCCCCCGTGTGGACCCGCTGATGGACCAGCAGGGAGGAGGAATTGCTGAAGGCCTTCCCACACTCTGGGCAGCTGAAGGGCCTCACCCCCGTGTGGACCCGCCGGTGCCTCAGCAGGTTGGAGGAATCGCTGAAGGCCTTCCCGCATTCGGGGCAGCTGAATGGCCTCTCCCCCGTGTGGACCCGCCGGTGCGTCAGCAGGTTGGAGGAATTGCTGAAGGCTTGCCCGCACTCGTGGCAACTGAAGAGCCTCTCCCCTGCGTTGAATCGCTGGTGGGTCTGGAGGTTGTCCACCCAAGTGAATCCTTTCCCGCACATGGAGCAGTAAAACTTCCTCTCACCAGTGTGTATATGCTGGTGGGGCAGCAGGACACAGGAGCAAGTAAAGCCCTTTGCCCGCTCGGGGCAGGAGAACGGCCTCTTCCCAGTGTGATTGCACTGATGAGCCGCCAGGACAGGTGGGACATGGAAGCCCTTCCCGCAGTCGCCACAATTCCATGGTTTCTCAACAGGGCGTGTTTCCTCAGGTTTCTCCATGGCAGAAGCTTCAGCTGCACACATACGTGTACAACCCTGCCATGAATTCTTCTTTCCAGGCAGTAGAGTTGTTTCAGGCTCCACACCCAGTGCGCTGCAACAGTAGGGTCTTTCAACCGTACTCAAACTGGAACCAAAAAGAACGCTTTGCTCCTTCTCACAGAATCATAGTTGAAAATTGTTGCGGTTCTGATGGATTGAGTAAATATCAGACATTGATGTGAAAGTGAGGACTGGAGACGCTGGAGAGTCAGAGTCAAAAACTGCATCGCTGGAAAAGCGCAGCACAGCAAGCAGCATCAGAGAAGCAGGAGAATCAACATTTTGGACATAAGCCCTTTATCTGTTAACTTGAAACTTCTGTCTTCAGATAGTCTGTAAGAAAAGATTACAAAAGTCATCACTGCCAATCCAGTTTTTTTTATAGATATTTTTTATTAGAAATTTAACATTTTAACAATTTTACAAAAATAAACAAAACTCTCAGATATAAACATTGATATACAATTAACTCAAATATACAATAGCCAAAATTTAACAAAAAACAGAAAAAAAACGAAAAAGACAAAAATCAAACAAAACTCAACTATCTACTAATCTAACCTACAACTAACCAGAGTGTATATTTAAGTCTCTTACATGCTCGGGATGTGTTAGCATCAGATATAATAAAACCCGTATTCGTGCGGGATTCGTCCCCCGAGGGGCCCCGGACCAGCCAGGTTTGTAATCTCAATTAAATAAAAGCCCTTGTTAGGATAGCCGAAATATCTGTATTTATGTAATTCAAGAAGGGCTGCCATATTTTATAAAATAATTCGGTCTTTCGGTGCACCATATTTGTAAGGAAGTCAAGGGGAATACATTCCATAATTAATCTGTGCCAATTTGAAAGTCCAGGGTGGCCCTCAGCTTCCCAGTTCACCAAAATATTTTTCCTTGCACGAAAGAAAGAATAGAAAATAGTCTCTTCCCGTACGTGTCCAGGGAGGGAAGGTTCGAAAAGCCCAAGAGGAGAGATACAGGGTCCACTTTAATTTCCGTTCCTAAAATTTCTGTCAGGGTACTTGCTACTTTAGTCCAATATCTACGGATCTTATGACAGGTCCATAGGCAATGTATAAGAGTGCCCACCTCTATTTTGCATTGAGGACACATTGGAGATGCTCTTGCCTTAAATTTTGCCAATCGAACCGGTGCTATATGGGCCCTATGAAGTATCTTCAGCTGGATAGCCTGGGTTCTGTTACAGATAGTAATTCTTCTAGCATTTTCCCAAATATCATTCCACGTTTCTATAGATTTCTAGTCCCAAATCCTGATCTCATGTTTTAAGCAGATTATACATATCTCTCGATACTTTATCATGTAGTAAATGATAAATAGTACTGACGGAAAATACCCCCACTGGTCGTAGGACACTACATTCTCTATCTGATTTATAAAGACTATCTGATAACGTGGTCTTCTTCTGTATATAATCTCGAAAGAGGTCTCCATTAGGTAATCCGAATTTCTGACGCAGCTGTTCAAAAGACATCAGGACCCCATCTTTAAATAGATCCCCTAAACATGAGATACCCCTGGATCTCCAGAGTTTAAAAGTGGCATCTGTAAACCCCGGTTGGAATCCCCATGCTCCCACTATCGGTGCATAAGGGGATGTTTTATGTGAATTGCCCTCATTTTGCCGCATTCTATTCCAAGCACTGCCAGTCCAGTTAAGAATGAGATATCAAGGCATTGACACTGACACCAGACAGAAACTGTACATATAGATGTGGGAAATGTTAGTGGCAAGCCAGACTGATAGCACAGAAACAGACCCTTCGGTCTAATTCATGCGTGCCAACGAGATAACCTAACCTAATCTCGGCCAATTTGCCAGCATTTGGCCCATATCGTCTAAACCCTTCCTAATCGTATACCCATCCAGATGCCTTTTAATGTCATAATTGTACCAGCACCCACCACTTCCTCTGACAGCTCTTTCCTTAAACATGCCACTTTCTGCATGAAAGACTTATCCCTTAGGTTCCTTTGTTAAGTTCTTTTGCTTGAGCTTCTTACACTGCAATACGCCAACTTCTGTGAACAACCAAACTTTATTAAGTACAGTACAAGCTGTGGAGAAACTCTTAACACTCTTCACAATGCTGGTACACAACAGTACCAAAAAAAAACAAACCCCTTAAACAAAGTAAAACTGAAACAGAGGCTTACAGTTGAAGTTAGAAGGGCAGAAGGAGACAGTGTTAGCAGCCTTTCTCCACATAGTCCACTGCTTAACTCACCCAAACGAGACTTCAGCTTTCAGGACTGACCACTCCCCTTTCATTGTACAGGTCACTTCTAAAACATAAAAGCTTTGGCCTCAAGTCTCATCTGTTCACATATAACCAAAAATGCCTCCCAATACTGTTTTTCATCTCGGTACTAAACCAGTCACTTCGGAGCCCAGGTTATTTTACCACCCCTCTGAAAAAAAACCAAGGACACAGCATCCTTGAGA
The DNA here is from genome assembly GCF_037043375.1 of Chiloscyllium plagiosum. NCBI lineage: Eukaryota > Metazoa > Chordata > Chondrichthyes > Orectolobiformes > Hemiscylliidae > Chiloscyllium > Chiloscyllium plagiosum. Next base: position 4,220,427 of record NW_028270165.1, on the reverse strand, counting down.
AGAATGACCAACTTTTAGTAAAAGGACCAGCTTTTAGTAAAAAGGACCAGCTTTGTGACTGAGGGATATAGGCCAAACACTGGCAGATGGGATTAGATTAGTTTGAGAACATAGCATGGAGTAGTTGGACTGAAGGGACTATTTCTGTGCTGTTTGACTCGGTAATTGTTCTGCAATGGTGTGAAAACCATTTCCTTGCCTTCCCCCATAAACATCCACTTCTTTGTTGTTCCAAAATCAGATGAACTCAGCCTTGAATATATTCAATGATCCCATAACTGCAGGAAGACATCCCCACTTCTGAACTCAATTCCTCTTGCTAAGATAACACCTGCTTTGCTCATTGCTTGCTGCACCTACCTCACAACAGGCATTGACTGGTATGGAAGGACGCTGAGGCCCCTTTATACACATTCCTGATGAAGAGCTCGTGCCTGTAACGCTGACTCTCCTGCTCCTCGGATGCTGCCTCATCTGCTGTGCTTTTCGAGCACCACACTTTTTGACTCTGATCTCCAACATTTGCGGTCCTCACTTTCTCCACATCCCAATATATCACCATTTAAACAATGCATCTCCTTTCTGCTTCCCCGCCCACAGGGAATGCTATCACTTCACATCGTGGTACTGCATTTTCCATGAGTTTGCCAACTGAGACACAGACCTGGCCCAACTTTTCCAGAATCTCTCCCCTCCATAAATTGAGATTGAGAGAGAGACACACACAATAGGGGTGTCTCTGATTAGGAGGACCACGCTCCTTCCGGTCCTCCAGGGCTTCCTATTGGCCCAACAAAAGAAGATCACGCGCAGTTTCCGCAGACAACCAGGAGCACGCACAGGTTTTGCTGACACCGGCGAACATGCGTAGTGTGTTGTCACCGAGGAGCATGCGCAAGATGCTCTGTGACGTTGCTGGTGTTACCGACAGGTTTTGTGCCCAAATGACACTCGGAGACAAGAAAGGCTGGAGCGACATTTTATATTTATCCTGCAGCTCCACATTTTATTTGACGACTCATCTTTTCCTCAGGGTAGGTCACTCCCAAACTGGAGGGCATAGGTTGAGGGTGAGAGGGGAAAGATTTAAAAGGGACCTAAGGAGTAGAAAAAAAGTGTGAAAGTTAATTCCCCACAAGTGCCCTCTCCAAACCTGCACATCTTTGGATTGTGGGGAGAAACCGGAGCACCAAAGGAATCCCACGCAGACATGGGGAGAAGGTGCAAACTCCACTCAGACAGTTGCCCGAGACTGGGATCAAACCTGGGTCCCCAGCGCTATAAGGCAGCAATGCCAGCCACTGAGCCTATTCAGAAAAAGCAGCAATTGATTTATATGAGGGTGAGAGGGGAAAGGACTAAAAGGGACCTAAAGGGCAACTATTTTACACAGCGGGTGGTGCATGGATTGAATGAGCACCCAGAGGAAGTGGTGGAGGCTGGTACAATTACAATATTCAAAAGGCATCTGGATGGGTATATGAACAGGAAGGTTTGGAGGGATATGGGCCAGGAGCTGGCAAATGGGCCTAGATTAATTTAGGATATCCGATTGGCACGGAACAAACAGTTTGTTTCCACACTCCACTACTGTTTCTATATAGTCAGAATTGTTATGACACGGACTGCACCCCCAACTAATTTAAACCCAAAAAAGATTTACCCCAGGTGGTAATGTGAAAATTGAAGAGGTAAGGAACTGTTTCTAAAAGTCACTATTTAAAGTTTTATTTAATGATCTAGGACACTAACTTGCAAGTGTTTAAATCTGCTGGGATTTTTCGTACCGCCAAATCTATTCAAATCTAAACCAGTTCAAATCTCGGACGAAAGCCCTCACATTTTAAAACATTGTGTGCAACCTCCCCCACCTAATTTAAACCAGCAACATAGAGAAGGTTTAACCCATGCAGTAATCTGTGAAAATTCAAGAACCAAGAAACTATTCCCAAAGGTCAGTATTTAAAGTAAAAATTAACAACTTTATTTATTAAAGTCTAACGGTGAATAATTAATTAACAACTATTTACAACTCCTGTCTCTAACCTATCTTCTACCTTCCCCTGTATGATACCAGTCCAATAAAAACCCCTGATTAAGATTTACCGAAAGATTCAAAGTTCAAGACCAGCCAGCTGTTAAATCTTCTCTTTGTATCTTCCTCTGTAGATTTGCTCTCCAGGTCGGTGTCGATGTTTTTTCTCTGTGCAGACTCCTCTGGACAGGTACTCTCAGAGTTCTCACTAGCAGCCTACATTTGTTGGTCTTTTGGCAGTTCTCCTGTAACTGTTCAACTTTTTGTTTTGATTTTGTACTCCAAAGCATCAAATCGTTTCATTGGTGTTAATATTAGATTGGATTAAATTCCCTACAGTGCGGAACCAGGCCCTTCGGTCCAACCAGTCCACACTGACACTCCAAACAGTAACCCACCCAGATCCATTTCCCTCTGACGAATGCACCTAACACTACGGACAATATAGCATAGTCACTTCACCTGACCTGCACATCTTTGGACTGTGGGAGGAAACTGGAGCACCCAGAGCAAACCCACGCAGACACGGGGAGAATGTGCAAACTCCACACAGTCAGTCACCCAAGGCTGGAATCGACCCTGGTGGTGTGAGGCAGCAGTGCTAACCAATATTCTCAAAATACTAAATTCAAACTTGATTGGAATTCAGTATTTTGGGGCAAGATTTAAATCGATTGGCCAAAATTGAGTATGTTTTTGTCTCCAGGCAACCCAGCTACTGAGCTGTTCGACCAAATGTTAAATTATTACCTTGTTCAGAACGTTTGGTGCTACGTCAGGTGGTTCTGCTCGCTTTTCAACTCTCTTGAAGGTAGAATACACCTCTACACCTTCTAACAGAACCAATTTTTAAAGACTAGGAATCGGTCATTCACCCCTAACAGGAGAAAGTGAGTACTGCAGATGCTGGAGATTAGATCAAGAATGTGGTGCTGGAAAAGCACAGCAGGTCAGGCAACATCCGAGGAGCAGGAAAATTGACATTTCGGGAAAATTGACATTTCGGGAAAATTGACATTTCGAGCAAAAGCCTCATTCACCCCGAACAGCCTGTCCTCAACTGCACATAGTTCAAAGCAAGTTTGAGAAAGATGGCTGCAGCTTTGTCTTAATATAAAATTGAACATGCGTTCAAACTTTACTGCTATTTCTGAATATATTATTTTAGCTATTCTCAATTTGAAAGATCAGCCATTTCTCGTGCACCCCCATCTCCCAGGCAGTTTCATCATCAACCATTCTCTCTCTCTCTCTCTCTCTTCTAAGAGCTTGATACAGCGATCAAAGAGAGCTTGAGGCATGAGAAAGTTCAGTGGGAGTTGGAAGTGAGACAGAATGGACAGGGTGACAGAGTGTGGGGGCCATTGAGAGACTGGGGGGAACAGAGGGTGGTGGGGGCGGAAAGGAAAGACTCGGGGGTCAAAGGGTGGAGGAAGAGAATGAGGGGGAAAGAGAGAAAATGGGGGGGGGAGAGAGTTGCGGGGTGAGAGAGAATGGATGGGGGCAGTGGGTGGGGAGAGAGACAGCACAATTCCCACCTTCCCCAGGACTGGGGCAGTGTCCCATGAACTGGAGCCTACTCCTCCCACAGCAGGTCATTTCTCAATCCACATATGGCTAAAGGAGAAGAATTATGTAATCCCTGCACGCCATTTCACCTATCAAATTCACACCGACCTTCCACACAGCATCCCACCCAGACTCATCCACTTACCCTACAGCCCTGCAGTTCCCCATGGCTAACCCACTCTAACCTGCACATCCCTGGACACTTTAGCACAGCCGATCCATCCAAAACTGCAGATCCTTGGACTGTGGAAGGAAACCGGAGCACCCAGAGGTAACCTGCGCAGACAGAAGGGGGAGAACATACCAAAGTTCACACAGACAGTCACGAGAAGATGGAATCAAATCGCTTCTAACAATTCTCCCATACCTGCAAAACCCTGAGCACCATGGGTAATTTAGCAAAGCCAATCCACCCTAACCTGGGCAAAGCTAAAAATCACATGACGCCAGTCCAACAAGTTTATTTGGAAGCACTAGCTTTCGGAGCACTGCTCCTTCATCAGGTGGTTGTGGAGTCTAAGATCATAAGACACTGAGTCTACAGCAAAACATTACAGAGTCATGCCACTGAGATGATATATTGAAGAAGCCTGGATTGTAAAGTCTTTCATCTTTAGAATGAGTTGCTGGTGTCATTAATATGTAAACCCCAGAACTTCTTATAAGACACCTACTCAAGATAACAAGGTTTTATAAGAAAAGATTACAACTTAGCTCAGACAATGCATTAAACGTGTGAGGCCAGAGTCTGTCTGCATCCCAGTTTTTGAGTCAGACTAGTTCTATTTCCAAAGTGGAATTTATAAAATATTCCATGTATTATCTGCCTGCAGATTGTGCATTTTTTGAGTAAAATAGATGGTATCTGCAAATACAAATTCACCCCATAGACCTCGGTGTGTGTGTGCACGCGCGCACACACATGAGAGAGAGAAAAAGTCTAGTTCCATACTGTATATCTCTATGTCTATTGCATAACAGATGCTTTATTTCTGTTGATGTAAATATTGTTCTAAATCGTAGCTGGGTACTAATACTTAGATGTAAGGGAGAGACAATTTTTCAATTAGGGCACTATAAGAATCCTGGCAGACCCCTATTTCGAGGTTACTTGCCAATGAACAGACACAAGCACCTATTTAATTCTAACTTTTCGCCTTTTTTGTTATATTTTCTGGTATGATACTCTGTGTCTGGATGGTTGACAGGCTGGGAGATTGTGGGCTGGACTTTGATTGACTTTTATTGTTCCGGAAGGTGTCAAAGGAGGTTAAAGCTTCAGCAGAAATGAAGCAGAGCTGAGAACGGACAACAACTGTGTGGGAACAGGGAGATCAATAGAGGACAAAGAAACCAGGACCTGAAATCCGAGCTGACACCAGACTACCTTGTGATCAGTGCTTTGATTAGCAGTGTCAACCCTCTACCTTTACCTAGCTTCTCATTCGACTTGAATGCCACATCTCCCCTCAATATTTAGGATCCAATCCTTGTCATCCTGAAGCTATGTCTCTGTAAGGAGTCCCAGATCATAATTATTCTCTTCAATGTGTGCAGTCAATTCATTCACTTTTGTTACGTTGCAGCGCTATTACGACACAGAGTAACCCTCTCTGCTAAATTAAACCAGAAACACAGAAATGATTCACCCCACGCAGTAATATGTAAAAGTTTGAGAGGCAAAGTACTATCCCAGAGGTAAATATTTAAAGTAAGAATTAACAACTTCTTTATGTCCAACACAGAGTATTAAAAAATGCCTGGTTTTATAATCCAAAACATCGGATCATTTTATTGGTATCAATATTATCGAAATACATAATTCAAACTTGATTGGACTTTGGTATTTTTGGGGCAAAATTTAAACTGATTGGCCAAATTTGAATTTGTTTGTGCCTCATGGCAACCCAGTTGCTCTATTTGTGTTGACCAAATATTACATTCTCATCTTGTTTAGAACACTTTGTTCTGCTCAGCTTTTTAACTCCCTTCAAGGTACAGTACCTCTACCCCTTCATAACAAGCACAAATTCAGATACTGAGCTTTTAGTTTTATTGTTTGTAATCTTTTGAATCCAGTATTAATTGCTGGTACGTTTATTCTCCTTGTTCCTTTCTATTTTTCTCTGACGTCCATTTTCCACATCACTACATTGCTTACCAACCTTGATTTGGATTGGCCATGCTAAATTGCCCATCGTGCCCAGGGATGTACAGGTTAGGTGGGTTAGCCAATGGGAAATGCAGGGTTATTGTTTCATAGTAATAGAAGTAGGAGTAGGCCGTTTGGCCTGTTGAGCCTGCTTCACCATTTATTAAGATCGTGGCTGATCTATCCATCATCTCAGCTCTTCTTACTTGTGTTATCTCAAACTCTTGATTCCCTAAGGGGCGCGAGGGGTGTATGAGCAGGATGGTCTTCGGAGGGGTCAGAATGGACTTGATGAGCTGAATAGCCAGCTTCCACACTGTAGGGCTTCTATGATTTACCGCAGTTGTGTTTGCCTCAGATCACAGCTCCCAGAATCTCCCACCTTCTGCAAATCGAAAGACAAATCCCACCCTGACCTCTCGTATGTACGTTATCTAAATGCTTAATTGTTTCTAGTAAATACAGCCCACACCTCCCTCTGCTGCCAGTAACGTTTACAATGCTGATGAAACAATGCCATTCCTGCAGTACTGAAAATCGTAAGGCTTCTAACAATACCAGTTACTGATTCACCGCTCCTTCTGATGGACAACATTGGAAATACAATGTTGGAGACTGGCAGAAATGAGCAGTTTAATTCAAAATTCCACCTAACCCTTCACTGGGCACCCCAATCAGCACACTGTCCTTACTGCTGGTAAGCCTTAAAGCACTTCACCCCCACAGTGCAATGAATTCCTACTTTCCACCAAAATCCTAGGCGTACTCACGTACTCAGTTGCTGTCTCACCAATGAAAGATTTCATTGTCACTTCTTCTGCTTCCAGTAAAGGCAAAACATCTTTGAAAGCTGCTCTGAAAGTCCAATCTTCACAACAACACTTCTGCTTTCACACAAGATGATTAAAGTCATACAGCACAGAAACAGAACCTTCGGTCCAACTCATCCATGCCGACCAGATATCCTAAACTCATCTAATTCCATTTGCCAGCATTTGGCCTGTCCCCTCTAAATCCTTCTTATTTACATATCCATCCAGATGCCTTTTAAATGTTGTAATTGTAGCAACCTCCACCACTTCCTCTGGCAGCTCATTCCAAACATGCACTACCCTCTGTGTGAAAAAGTTGCCCCTCAGGTCCGTTTTAAATCTTTCCCTTTTCACGTGAATCCTATGCCCTCTAGGTTTGAAGTTGCCTACCATGGGGAAAGGATTTTGTCTATCCAACCTATCCATACCCCTTATAAACTTCTGTAAGGTCACCCATCAGCCTCTAATGCTACAGGGAAATTATCCCTGGCGTATTCAGCATCTTCCTATCGCTCAAACCCTCCAACTCTGTCTACATCTTTGTAAATCTTTTCTGAACGCTTTTAAGTTTCACAGCGTTCTTCCAGAGGAGGGCAACTGGAATTGCACAGTTTTCAAAAAGTGGCCTAACATGACCTCCCAACCCCTGTACTCAATGCTCTGACCAATAAAGAAAAGCGTACCAAATGCCTTCTTCACAATCCTGTCTCCCTGCAATTCCACTTTCAAGGAATTATGAACCTGCAAGGACACTGTTTAGCAACACTCCCCATTAACTATGTAAGTCGTGCCCTGATTTGCCTTTCAAAATGTAACACCTCACATTTATCTAAATTAAACTCATTTTGCCACTCCTTGGCCCATCAGCCCATCCGATCAATTCAAATTTATATTGAACTTTATTTCCTCTCTCATCCCCTAAAAGCTGAGAATCTCCATCCCACACACACTCCCCCCGTTCTGACTTTGCTGAACCTAATTCCTGCTGTAACTCATCCTGAAGGGTGTGGTTCATGCTGATTAACAGGCCCACACTCGGGGGAGGTGGAGATCTAATTGGAACAGACAGAATTCTGAATGGCCTGGACAAAGTGCACATGGGGAAGATGTTCCTATTGGTAGGAGAGTCTAGGACCCGAGGGCACAGCATCAGAGTAAAAGGAATATCTTTTAGAACAAAGATAAGGCGAAACATTTTCAGCCGGTGAGTGGTGAATATGTGGAATTCATTGCTACAGAAGGCTGTGGAGGCCAGGTCACTGAGTAGATTTAAGATGGAGATAGATAGGTTCTTGAGTATCAAAGGGATCGAGGGTTACAGGGAGAAAGTGGGAGAATGGGATTGAGAAACTTATCAGCCAGAACTGAATAGTGCAGCACCCCTGATGGGCTGAGAGGCCTAATTTCTGCTCCTGTGTTTTATGGTCTCTTGTTGTTCTGGACTAGGAGTGTGCAAATTGGGAGCAGGAATAGGCCATTTAGCCTGACGAGCTTGCAACAACATTGAACAGATCATAAGTAGATCTGAGTATACCGACGCAAAAGGTAAAAACAAGGACTGCAGATGCTGGAAACCAGAGTCTAGATTAGAGTGGTGCTGGAAAAGCACAGCAGATCAGGTAGCTCCTCGGATGCTGCCTGACCTGCCATGAATATACCTACATTCAGGTTAATAAGCTGGAAATTTTTCCACTGGAGCAGAGGAGGATTATAACATCGTGAGGGGTATAGATCAGTTGAACGGGGGTCAGGATTACGGAGCAAATTTTGAAAGAGAGAGAGGAGAAAGATTTTAAAAGGACATGAGGGTCGCCATTTTCTTCCCCCCAGAGAGTGGTTTGTGTGTGGAATGAATTTCCAGACAAAGGGATGGATGCAGATACAGTTAGAATATTTAAAATACATTTGGATTAGTATATGAATGATGAAGTTTAATTTAAATAAATGTGAAGTGCTGGATTTTGGAAAAGCAAATCAAAGTAGGACTTAGCATAAAGTGTATAAGGTCCTGGGGAGTGTTGCTGAATAAAGAGACCTTGGAGTGCAGGTTCATAGTTCCTTGAAGGTCGAGTCCCAGGTAGATAGGATAGTGAAGGCAGTATTTGGTATGCTTTCCTTTATCGGTTACAGCACTGAGTAAAGGAGTTGGGAGGAAGGTGATGTTGCAGCTCTACAGGACATTGGTGAGACCACATTTGGAATATTGCGTGCTTGGAATATTGCATGCAACTCTGGTCTCCTGCCCATCAGAAGGACGGTGTGAAACTTGAAAGGGTTCAGAAAAGATTTACCAGCATGTTGCCAGATTTGAAAAAATTAGGTCTTGGGAGAGGCTGAATAGGCTGCAGCTGTTTCCCTGGAGCGTCGGAGGCTGAGGGATGACCTTAGAGGTTTATAAAGTCATGAGAGGCATGGATAGGGTAAATAGACAAAGTCTTCTCCCTGGGGTGGGGTAGTGCAGAACTAAAGGTTTTGGGCGAACGGGGAACGACATAAAAGAGCTCTAAGGGGAGCCTTTTCACACAGAGTAGTGCATATATGAAATGACCAGCCAGAGGATGTGGTGGAGACTGGTATAATTACAGAATTTAAGAGGCATTTGGATTGGTCTATAATAGAAGGGGTTCGAGGGATATGGCCCAGGGCTGGCAAATAGACTAGATTAGGATAACTGATAGTCATGGACAAATTGGACCGAAGGGTCTGTTTCTGTGCTGTACATCTCTATGACTCCAATATAAAAAGTTCAGAGGGATATAGGTTAAACACAGGCAGGTGGGTCCAGTTTAGTTTGAGAACATAGTCAGCATAGTAAGTGATCTGTACTGGTCTTGCCTCCCCCACAATCATCACTTCTTTGTTGTTCAAAAATCAGATGAACTCAGCCTTGGATATATTCAATTACGCCCAAACTGCTGGACGGCGTCCCCACTTCTGAACTCAATTCCTCTTGCTGATATACCACTTGCCTTGCTCACTACTTGCTGCACCTGTCTGACAACTTGCATTGACTGGATTAGAAGGACGCAGAGGCCCCTTTGTTCATCCACACATCATTGCTGATGAAAGGCCCGAGCCTGAAATGTCAATTCTCCTGTATTTGCCATTGAAAAAAAGACCTGGACTAACTTTCCCAGATTCTGTCCCCTCCCTGGATTCACTCCGTTTGCCTTCAGTTCCTGCAAGTCAACAGTTCAACCCCGGAATGGAAAAGGGGTTGAGAAAAGAGTGTGCTGTACTCACAGATGTTGGAGAGAGGAAGGAAGTTGCAGTCTGGGGTGAAGCTCAATCTTCATTCAGAGAGAGAGGAGCAGCATCAAACAGCTCAGAAACACATGGTCCTACTTCCGCATCCACACGTTGGTTTTGCTGTGATTGGCAGGAGGACCAGTCTACATCCGGTCCTCCAGAGCTTCTCATTGGTCCATCAAAACAAGGTCACGGAGTGTTTCCGCTTCTTGCGTGAGCATGCGTAATAGTTTGCTAACACCGTGGAACATGCGCACTGCGTTGCTGACACCGAGTAGCATGCGCAATATGGAGATGTTGGTATTACTGCAGATTTTCAAAGTTAAAAATCACACAATGCCAGGTTATAGCCCGACAGGTTTATTTGGAATCACTAGTTTTCGAAGCGCTGCTCGTTCATCGTTGGTTGTGGAGCAGAATCATAACACACAGACTTTATAGCAACAGGATTGCAGTGTCATAGGATGGAATATTAAACAACTTTAGCTTACCTCTACCATTTTTTAGAATGATCATGTTAGTTTCGATTCCTTCACATTTAAATCCTAAAACTTTTCAAAAGTTACGTTGTCAAGCTAGCTTTTAACAATAGGTGTCATCTCAATCAGATAATGCATTGAAGGTGTTAAGTTAAAGTCTGTCTGTGTCCCAATGTTAGGTCAGACGGATTCTATTTCTATCGTTGTATTACAGAATCTTACGTTTATGAGTTTTTGAGCAAAATAAAATGCGATTCTGCAAGTACAAATTCAACCCACAAACTTTTATGTGTGTGTGTGTGTGCAGGAGAAACCAAGTGATCATGTGTGTGTGAGAGAGTGTAATGGGGTATAAGTCTGAGAGGGTGTGGGTGTGTGGGTGTGTGTGTGAGAGAGAGTGTATAATGGAGTATAAGTCTGTGAGAGGGTGTGTGTGAATGCATGCGCGCGCGCGTGTGTGTGTGTATGAGAGAGAGAGAGAGAGAGAATGTATAGTGTCGTGTGACATGAACCCAAGGTTCCGGTTGAGGCCGTCTCAATGGGTACCGAACTTGGCTATCAGCCTCTGCCCAGCCACTTTCCCTTGTTGCCTATCCTGAAGTCTACCTTGAAGGATAGTCACCCAAAGGTCCAAGGCTGAATGCCCCGGACCGCTGTAGTGTTCCCCGACTGGGAGGGAACACTCCTGGCTGGTGATTGTTGTGCAGTGTCTCTTCATCTGTTGCTGTAGCTTCTGCTCGGTCTCACCAATATACCAAGACTCAGGGCATCATTGCCTGCAGCATATGAGATAAACAATGTTGGCTGAGTCACATGAGTACTTGCTGCACTCATGGCGGGTGGTGTCCCCACGTGTAATGGTGGTAATCGTGTCAACATTCTGATACGTCTTTCATTATCTGCCATGACAGAGTTGTATCGTGTTGTGCTGAAGGCCAGGCAGTTTGCTGCGAACAATTATCTGTTTAAAGTTTGGCAGTTGTTTGAAGGCGGGAAGTGGAGGCATGGGGAAGGTCTTGGTGAGGTGCTCATCCTCATCAATAATGTGCTGCAGGCTGTGAATAACATTGCGCAGTGTTTCGGCTCCTGAGAAGTATTGGACAACAAAGGATACAGTTTTGGTTGCAGCTCATGTCTGTCTCCTAAAGGAAGTCATTACTGTTTCTTGCTGTGACACATTAGAACTGGCAGTTGATGAGTTGAACATTGTACCCCGTTCTTATGAGACCATGCTTGTATACTTCCAAGTGTCTGTCATGTTCCTCCTCACCTGAACAGATCCGATGTATGCGAAGGGCTTATCCAGAGGGGGTGGCTGTTTTAATATGTTTCACTAGAGAAGTATAGCACTGTCAGGTTATCCATGGGTTTGCGGTACAGAGAAGTGCTGAGATATCCATCCTTGATAGAGCTGCATGTGTTCAAAAATGAGACAGATACTAAAGAGTGTGGTGAATGTGATAGTGGGATGAAACTTGTTCATGTCACAGTATCGTTGTTTCAGTGACTCCTCACCATGGGTCCACAGGAAGAAATGTCATCAATATATCTGATGTATAGTGTTGGTTGGAGGTCCTGTGCAGAAACGAAGCCTTGTTCGAACCTCTGCGTGAAAATGTTGGCATACTGGGGTGCATATTTAATCCCCATGGCTATTCCATGTGTCTGGATGAAGAACTGGTTGACAAAGGTGAAAATGTTGTGGTCAAGGATGAAGTGGATGAGTTGTAGGACAGTGCTCAGAGATTGGCAGTTGTTGGTATTGAGTACTGAGGCTGTTACTGTGATGCCATCATCGTGAGGAATGCTGGTGTAGAGTACTGACATGTCCACGGATTCAACTAGTCCGTGGATGCTGAACTTCTGGAAGGATTGGATCAGAAGTCTTGAGGAATGCTGTCAGTTCACGGTTGTGCTCTTTGTTCAGATCAGCTGGTAGTTGCCTGTCGTGTTCCTGGTCATTTGTTTGTACACTTCCTTGCAGAAGTCCATTCTATTCCGAATTACTCAAAAATTGCATAAATCCATGTAAGATTCTGTAGCTCCCGCTTTAGAAATAGAATCAGTCTGACCTAACATTGGGACACAGACTTTATGTCTCACCTTCAATGCATTATCTGAGCTGAGATGACACCTACTGTTAAAAGCTGTCTTGAGAATGTAAATTTAAAAAAGTTCTGGGATTCACAAATGAAGGAATCGAAACTACCATGGTTATCCTAAAAGATGCAAGCTCTCCTGCACACTTTAGCACAGCTGATCCACCCGAAAGTGCAGATCTTTGGACTGTGGGAGGAAGCCAGAACACCCAGAGGTAACCAACACAGACACAAGGGGGAGAACATGCCAAACTTCACACAGTCACCCAAGGGTGGAATCAAACCCAGGGTCCTGGCGTTATTAAGCAGCATTGCTAACCACTGAGCCACCATCCCACCCAGTGCTTTGAGGTTCTGCTTTGTCTTTGCAGCTTTTAACTTCTCATGCGCCCTCAGCAGAGGCTGTGTCCTGCTGACATCGTTGGACCACACCCATTGCACCTCCCTTTCCCACTTCTCCAGCCCAGAGCACAGCGGTTCCTGAATCCTGGCACCAGATTCTGATGCCATCTGTGCTTCTGCTGCCAACTGCAATCCCCATCACTATTCTGTCACTTATCTCCCCCTCCCTAACGTTGTTCTTACTCCCACCACCCCACAGTTAGTTTCCCCCCCCCAGCCCTCTCTCAGATCCCCTTTACCTGCCTGACCCGGGCTCACACCCTCCTGACCCTGTCCACGGACCCCATCGGAAGGCTCTGTACGGAGGGAAAGACCATCTCACGGATTAAAAAACATCTGATTAACGTTCCGCCTTGCCCTCCCAGGGTGTCAGCAAACTGGCTTCCAGCTCCACCTCTCTGAGCCGAAGGTCCTCCAAGTTGTGGTTGCCCCAGATCACATCGTCCAGAGCCTTCCACCTTTTGCAAATTGAAAGACAAGTCTCACCCTGCCCTCTCCCGTATCTATTGTGTAACTGCTTAATCATTTCTCGTGGCCGGGCAGAGACTGAGAGCCAAGTTTGGAACCCATGAGGATGGCCTTCACCAGGATCTTGGGTTCATGTTACATTACAGGTGACCCCATTACACTGTACACATTCTGTCTCTCTGTCTCTCACACACAGCCATACATTCTCACACAGGCACCCTCTCAGATATACGCGCTCTCTCAGATGCACACCCACACACACATCCTCTCAAAGACTTATACTCCTGCACACTCTCACTTTACCAAGCATGCACACACGCAAACACACACTCTCTCACCAGACTCACGTGTATGCACACATTCACTCACTCTCATGCATGCACACATAGATAAGACTATGGGGTGAATTTGCATTTGCAGAATTATGTTTGTAGATACATTCTATTTTGCTCAAAAAGTGCACAATCTGCAGACAGTCAATCCATGTAATATTTTCTAAATTCCTACTTTGGAAACAGAACCAGTATGACTCAAGACAGACTCGAACCTCACATCTTTCATGCATTGTCTGAGCTGAGATGGCACCTCTTTGTAAAACCTTAAGTTATCTCGAGACTGTGACTTAAAAGAAGTTTTGGGATTTATATACGAATGAACTGAAACCTGCAACCCATTCTAAAGATGAAACACTTAAAAGCAGTCGAGATTTGTTCAATGTATCATTTTGCTACAAATTCTGTGTCTTATGATCCTGCTGTACAGCTACCTGACGAAGGAGCAACACTCCAAAATCTAGTACTTCCAAATAAGCCTATTGGACTATAACTGGATTTTTAACTGTGTTTCTAGTGAAAACAGCCCACCCCTCCCACTGCTGCCAGTAAACTTTACAATGCTGAGGAAACAATGAACCATCAGTCCGGAAAAATGTACAATTCTAATAATACGAGCAACACATTGACTGCTCCTTCTGATATAAGACATTGGAAACCTCGCGCCGGAGATTGAAAGAAATTAGCAGCTTTAAAAGAAAAACCTGTTGGATCTCATAGCCTCCAATGTCTGAGTCCGACGGTAAGTTCAGGTAACTTTTGTTGGGACCCAACTTTGTTGCAGCTTCAGATGCACAAAAAGTAGCTTTTTTTTTAAACACACACACACACACACCTTGGTGCAGCCTTAGCCTGGAGGAAGTATTGCTTCACTCAGCAATTGCAACCCATAGCCTGTATGCAAGTAAGATTCCCCCAGCACATTTGCAGATGGGCTGTCAAGAGTCAACCACACTGCTGTGGTCTGGAGTCACATATAGGCCAGACCAGGGAAAGGATGCAGCTGGGACGACTGAGTGAATCCTTTCCCACAACGGCAGTTTCCTCCCCTAAAGCATGAGTTAATCAGATTGGGGTGTTTGTTCCCCGAAAATGGTTTCATAATGAGATTCTGAACTCCAGATTTCTGACTGAACTCCAAATCCGCCATCTGCTATGGTGAGATTCAAACCCGGGAGTCCCCAGAACTGGGTTATTAATGCAGTCGAGAGTGGCACTCGGCCGAAGCTCCTTCAATCCCCCTGCGATGGGAGGTGAACTCACTGATGTCTCTGCAGGTGGGCGGAGCAGGTGAAGCCCTTCCCACACAGAGAGCAAATGAACGGTCTCTTTGATCCTCCAAGCTGAGTAAATGGTGTGAAATCCTGTACTTTTCACGGTCACCGCACTGAATCTCCCTCATTCAGGTGTATCAGTATTCTTCCTGCCACACCAGTATCCAAGCAGACAGAAGCAAACATTTCTTCTCGACTGGAATAGCTGCTGATATTCAAGTCCCAATGAATCAAATGACTCTGTCAGAAGCTGATGTATCTTTTGGTTTCAGATTTCTTTCCCCATGTCTTCCTGCAAATAAAACCATGAAATAAGTCACGGTCAGTACAGTCAAATGAACATAACATCGGTGACAATTCCTTAGATTGCCAGATACCTGCTGATCATATATTATTCATGACACAGAAACCTGAAAACCCTCATTCAGCAAGGTAGCATTAAGTATATAAAGAGGAAAACTTCATTTAGGTGACAATGACCTGGAACAGCCTTCCTACAAAGGTGCTGGAAATGGAGCTGAATCAAGGATATGAAAATGAAATGTCAAGGCTGCTTCAGGAAAGAAAGCCAGTAAAGTCGCTGAAAGACTTCCTGCTGACCTGTTAAATAAAAATGAACACAAGAAATACAGGACGTAATTCCATTCCGATATTAGAAGGTGAAAAATCATAGCCATGCAGCTTATACAACAGCGAATATCAGATATACACCATATGAAGCAATCATAAAATCCCTGCAGTGCAGAAAGAGGCCATTTGGCCCATTGAGCCTACTCTGCCATTCTTTAAGATCATGGCTGATCTATCCATCATCTCAGCTCCTCTCACCTGCATTATCCTGACTACCCTAAATTCACCTACCATTCAAAATCCCATCGAACTGTGTCTTGAATATGCCTGCTTCTATTGCTTCCTTGGGCAAAGAATTCCATAGATTCACCATTCTCCAGGAAATGTAGTCCTCCTCCTCTGCCTTAAACATACCCCTAATCTTGTTACCTCGTCTAACCCACCAGCAGAAACGACGAGATAGGATGGGTCTGGGTGGCAAGTTGTTCGATGGGTCAGTGTGGACTTGATGGGTTGAATGGCCTCCTTCCACACTGTAGGGCTTCTATGATTTACTGCAGTTGTGTTTGCCCAGAACCACAGGTCCTGAAAGACGGGTCCCACCCTGCCCTCTCATATGTGTGTTATCTAACTGCTTCATCGCTCCCAGTGAATACAGCCCACACCTCCCACTGCTGCCGATAACCTTTACAATGCTGATGCAACAATGCAATACCTGCAGTACTGAAAACCGTAAGGCTTCTGATGATACCAGTTACTGATTCACCGCTCCTTCTGATGCACAGCATTGGAAGTACATTGTTGGGGACTGAAAGAAATGAGCAGTTTAAAACAAAAACCCACCGAAACCCTTCACTAGGCTTCCCGCTCAGGACACTTTACTTAAAACACTTCAACCCCACATTGCAACAAATTCCCACATTCCATCAAAATCCTGGATGTCCTCACTTACTCAGTTGCTGTCTCTCAAATGAAAGATTTCATTTTAGCTCTACTCCCAGCGTAAGGACAAAATATCTTTGGAAGCTGCTCTGAAAGTCCAGTCTTCACAACAATACTTCTGCTTTCCTTCAGTCCAAATTGTCTGTGCTGACCAGATATCCCAAATTAGCATAGTCACATTTGTCAGCACGTAGCCTATATCCCTCTCAATTCACCCTGTTACCAGATGCCATTTAAAATGCTGTAATTATACCAGCCTCCACCACGTCCTCTGGCAGCTCATTCCATGCTTGCATCACTCTCTGTGTGAGAAAGTTGTCCATATGGTTCCATTTAAATCTTTCCCCTCTCACCTCAAATCTATGACCTCTAGTTTTGGACTTCCCTACTATGTGAAAATGTTTTTGGCTATTCACCCTATCCATGTTCCATATGAACCTCTATAAAGTCACCCCTCAGCCTTCAATGCTCCAGGGAAAACAGCCCCGGCTTATTCAGCCTCTCCCTATAGCTCAAACCTCCAACCTTGTAAATCTTTGCCAAACCCTGTCAAAGGTTCACAACACTTTTCCTGTAGCAGGGTAACCAGAACTGAACGCAGTATTCCAAAAGTGGCTGAATCAATGTCCAGTACAGGGGCAACATGACCTCCCAAAATCTGTATTGAAAGACACTGACCTATAAAGGCAAGCATACCAAACACCTCCTTCGCAATCCTGTCTACCTGTGACTCCACTTTCAAGAAACTATGAACCGGCTCTCCAAGGTATCTTTGGTCAACAACACTCCCCATTAACTTTGCAGATCCTTCCCTGATCTGCCTTTCCAAAATCAAAACTTCAAAATGGGGTTGAGAAACGTATCAGTTGTCATTGAATGGTGGAGTAGATCTGAGGGGCTGAATGGCCTAATTTCTGCACCTTTGTCATATGGTCTCTTGCTGTCCTGGACAGCAAGGGTGAGAGAATTTGGAGCAGGAATAGGTCATTTGGTCTTTCAGTCGGCACCAGCATTGAACAGTTCATAACTGGATATAAATATACCGGCATCTAGGTGGTCAGGGTGGGATTTTTTTCACTGCAGCATCGGAGGTTGAGAGATGACCTTAGAGAGGATTATAAAATCTTCAGGGGTATCGATGAAGTGAATAGCAGGTATTCTTTCCCTGGGATGGGTGTTTCAAGGTGAGAGAGCAAACTTTGAAGATGAGAGGAGAAATATTTAAAAAGACATGAGGGGCACCTTTTTATTTTAAGACAGAGAATAGTTCTCATGTGGTATTAATGTCCAGAGGAGGTGATGGATGCAGGTACAGTTACAGTGTTTAAAAGACATTTGGATAAGTACATAGAGATGTACAGCATGGAAACAGACCCTTCGGTCCAACCCGTCCATGCTGACCAGATATCCCAAACCAATCTCGTCCCACCTGCCAGCATATCCCTCCAAAACCTTCCTATTCATATTTCCATCCAAATGCCTCTTAAATGTTGCAATTGTAATAGGAAAGGTTCAGAGAGTCTGGGCCAAACACTGGCAGGTGGGACTAGTTTAGTTTCAGAACACAGTCAGCATGGATTGGTTGGACTTAACGATCTGTTTCTGTGCTGTATGACTGTAACTGTTCTATACTGGTCTTAAAACCATTTTCTTACCTTCCCCCACTTCTTTGTTCTTCAAAGTCAAATGAACTCAGCCTTGAATACATTCAATGATTGACCTAACTGCAGGAAGACATCCCCACTTCTGAACTCAACTTCTCTTGCTAATAGGGTAAAAACAATGACTGCAGATGCTGGAAACCAGATTCTGGATCAGTGGTGCTGGAAGAGCACAGCAATTCAGGCAGCATCTGAGGAGCTTCGAAATCGACATTTCGGGCAAAAGCCCTTCATCAGGAATAAAGGCAGAGAGCCTGAAGCGTGGAGAGATAAGCTAGAGGAGGGTGGGGGTGGGGATAGAGTAGCATAGAGTACAATAGGTCAGTGGGGGAGGAGATGAAGGTGATAGGTCAGGGAGGAGAGGGTGGAGTGGATAGGTGGAAAAGGAGCTAGGCAGGTCGGACAAGTCCGGACAAGTCAAGGGGACAGTGTTGCTGGAGGTTAGAAACTAGGATGAGGTGGGGGAAGGGGAAATGAGGATTTCGAAGCTTCTCTTGCTAATAAACCACTTGCCTTGCTGATTGCTTGCTGCTCCTGTCTGACAACTGGCAGTGACTGGTGTAGAAGGACGCTGAGGCCCCTTTGTCCATCCACACATCATTCCTGATGAAGGGCTCATGCCCAAAACATTGACTCTCCTCCTCCTCAGTTGCTGCCTAACCTGCTGTGATTTTTCAGCGCCACAATATTCAACTCTGATCTCCATCATCTCACTTTCATCACATCTCAACATATCACCATTTAAATAATGCGCTTCCTCTCTGCGTTTTTTTTTAAACATCAAAGGCTATACATTGTGTCACTGCATTTGCCATGTGTTTGTAAATTGAGACAGACCTGGATCAACTTTTCCGGAGTCTGACCCCTCCCTCGATTCACTCTTTCCTTTCAGTTGCTGCAAGTTAACAATTGAACCCCAGAGTGAAACAAAAAATGGAAAAAGTGGTGAGAAACAGACTGTTGTACTCACAAAAGTAAGACAGAGGAAGGAAGTTAAAGTCTGGGGTGAAGTTCACATAGAAAGGAGCAGCAGCAGCTTCAGAGCTCACGGTCCAACCTCCACATTTCGACAATGGCCGGCTCTGATTGGCAGGAGGACCAGTCTCCTTCCGGTCCTCCAAGGTTCTCCATTGGTCCATGGAAAGGAGCTGACGCGCAGTTTCTGCGGGCACTAAGGAATATGCGCAGTGTTTTGCTGACACTGGCGGTCATGCGCAGTGCTTGCTGACACCGCGGAGCATGCTCAGTGTGCAGGAATTTATTACAAATTTTAAAGTCAAAAATCACAAAACACCTGGTTATAGTCCAACAGACTTATTTGGAAGCACTAGCTTTCACAGCGCTGCTCCTTCATCAGGTGATTATGGAGTATAAGATCGTAAGACACAGAATATATGATCGTATACTCCACAACCGCCTGATGAAGGAGCGGCGCTCCGAAAGCTAGTGCTTCCAAACAAGCCGATTGGACTGTAACCTGGTGGTGTATGATTTTTAACTTCGTACACCCCAGTCCAACACGGGCACCTCCACAAATTTTAAGTGTCCAAATGCGAATACGAGAGAAAAATACCAAAGCAATTTTTTGTTGAAATGTTTTTTTTTCCCTGTGCCTCGACATGTTATTCCTTTGGCATTTTCTCTTTTGCCCAGGGTACAGGTATTCCAAAACTAGAGGGTATAGGTTTAGGGTGAGGGGAAAAGATTTTAAAAGATTTAAAAGACTAGGCATAGAACATTCACCCCTTACAGGGCGAAAGTGAGGACTGCAGATGCTGGAAATTAGGGTCGAGAGTGTGGTGCTGGAAAAGCACAGCAGGTCAGGCAGCATCTGAGGAGCAGGAGAATCGACGTTTTGGGCAAAACCCTTCATCAGGAAATAGCCATGGGGAACTGCAGGGCTGTAGCGTAATCGAGTGGGTCTGGGTGGGATGCTGTTGGGAAGGTCGGTGTGAATGGCCTGCAGGGATGATATGCCTTAGCCATGCGCATATTGAGAAGTGGTTGCCCCAAATCTGCTGTGGGATGATTGGGTTCCAGTTCGTGGGACACTGACACCAGTCCTGGGGAAGGTGGGATTTGTGCTGTCTCTCGCTTCCCATTCTGCCCCTTGTCCATTTTCTCCCCACCCACTGCCCCCGCCCTTTCTCCCCTCTTCACACTGCACCCCGATTCTCTCCCCAACCCTCTGAACCCCAGTCATTCTCTACTCCCCAACCTCTGTCCCCTCTCCATTTCTCTCCCTTCTCCACCACCACCAGTGTCCCCGCCCGTCCTTTCTCGTGCCTCAGCCGTCTTTGATCTAGTGGCGGGGCAGAGGTTAATAGCCAAGTTTAGAACACATAAGGATGGCCTCGGCCAAGACCCTGGGTTCATGGCAGACTACAGGAGACCCAGCTACACAATACACTCTCTCACACACAAGCACACTCTCTTACATACTCACACGCTCGTGCAGACCCTCTCTGATAGACGCTCTCTCTCAGACACACAGTAATACATCCCCACAGTCAAACCTACGCACACACCATCTCACATGCTTATACTCCATCACACACACACACACACACACACAAACACACACAGTACCCAGCATGCACACGCACACGCACGCACACGCTCTCTCTCATGCATGCGCTCACATATCGAAGTCTTTGGGGTGAATCTGCGTTTGCAGGATTATATATTTGGAAATAGAACCAGTCTCACTCAAGATTAGGATACAGATAGACCCTACCCTCACAGCTTTCATGCATTGTCTTACCTGAGGTGACACCTCCTTTTATAGAACCTAAAGTTCCCTGGAGAATGTGACTTTTAAAAAGTTCTGGGATTTACAGATTAATGAACCGAAATCTACAACCCGTTTTAAAAGATGAAAGACTCAACAGCAATCTAGGTTTCTTCAGTATAACATTTATGTTACATGACACTATAATCTTTTCTTATATATTTTGTGTCTTATGATCCTCCTCCACAACTTGCAGAAGAGGACACCCATCCAAAGGGATGCAGCTTGAGGTGACACTGAACAATAGCAGAGGATGGTTTCGATCCATCGACCTCTGGGTTATGGGCCCAGCACGCTCCCGCTGCGTCACTCTGCTGCCGCACGCGCCGCCCCTTCCACAGAACACTTCAGGTTTTCGTCTGGCACGCGGCAGGCACGTTCGAACCTGATGTCAAAGACCTCCACTGCTGTCGTGTAATATGCTGTTTCGCGGACGTATGGAGGCTGTGTAAATATAAGCTTATTTCTAAATTCCCACATTCTGTTGGTCGAACTGTGATTTCACACTGAATCACAACATGTGTCACAGCGCAGACGGTGGCCATGCGGCCCACCTTCGCTCTGCTGGTTCTACACTTAAGTAAACGTGTGTCTCTGTTCGTTTCATTCTCTCGCCTTCTCAGCGTAAATCTGCACATCTGAACGTGACCACCGAATTCCCTTTTGTGTCCATTGAATCTTCCTCTTTGTCAGTGTCAGACAGGGACTTACTGCCCCTAACCACTCCCTGTACGAAAACGTTCTTCCTAATGTCACTTTTACTTCTTTTCCTCGTGACTTTAAAATTCTGCCGAATCGTTGAGGATCCTTTCAGGTGTGGGAGCATTTTCACAACATTATTTCCTGTTTCTAGGTCCCTCATGACTTGGAAAAGTTCGGTTCTCCGAGGAGAGCTGCTCCAATTTTCCAATCTCCCTTGATTGTTGACATTCCTCAAACACCGCACCACTCACGTCAACCTGTTGAACACGATCTCCAACCATTTCACTTCCCTGTTTTCTGCCTCATTCGTACTCCAGACAGCCCAACCTCGTTTCACGAAGGCGTTTTTTGAGAAACTTAATCAGGCAATTTTACACAAGTCAAGTTAAAAAACACGGGCTCGCTTGGGATTTGAACCCGGGGCCTCTCGCAACTCGGTACAGTAAAGGACCCTAAGCGAGAATCATACGCCTAGACCAAGGAGCCAGATAGCCGGAGCTCTACCAACCCCCCACACCGCTTGCGCGACCTGAGACTTGCTCAGTATAAAATACATTTGAGATTGCTCTGAGAATTGCAAGCGGCAAAGAGTTTCCCGAACAGCTGCTTCTCATTCAGTCTCCCTGCAGCTGTTTGTCCCGTCCCCGGGAACCGGGCTCTCTCCACTGGCAGATAATTCAACCATTTTGCTTCGAAACTTTTCTCTGACACCCGAGTGGCCAGTGACAAGCATTGCCCTCCTCAACATCGGATACAGAGAACAGGAGAAGACCACGCAAACCTCCACGAGTGTATCAACGCGAATGTGCACATTGGGCCAGTATATCACTGGGAAATATTTATGTCCAAGCTATTTTCGGCAGCAGATGAGAAGGCGAGGTGCAGAACAGAGGGCTGTTATACCGGAAAGCTGCTAAAGACGACATTGAGTGAATAGGAGAGAATGCTTTCTCAGCTGGGTTATGGTCCCAACACGCACCCGTTGTGCCAGAGGTTCCACCTCGGTTCCACTCTTCCTTCACTCGCAACACCCCACACCCACCTCCCATAGTGCCAAGGCACTTTCCCCTGCAACCGCCGAATGTGTAACACCTGCCCATTTACCTGCTCCCTCATGAATATCCAAGGGCTCAAACATACCTGCCAGGTGAAGCAGCACTTTTGCCACAACCTAGTCCACTGCATTCGATGCTCACAGTGTCGTTTCCCCAATGTGGCATGAAGCATGAACTGGGTGACTGCTTCGCAGAACATCCCGGTTCTGCCCGCGGAAAAAAGGCCCTGGCCTTGCGGTTGCCTGCCACTTTAACACATCACCCTGTTCCCTGGCCAACATCTCTGTCTCAGGCTTGCAGCAGTGTTCTAGCTCCAGATGAAAGAACAACACCTCATTTTCCACTTGGAGACCTTACAGCCCTCCGGTCTTCAATATCGAGTTCCATAACTTTAGGGTCTGAACTCCCCCATGTCCTTGACCCCTACCACACAAACGACTCCTTGTTATCACCTCGTCTGCTATGACACACTACGTATTGTTAGCCGCTAACAGTCTCCATTAACAGTTATTCGCCCTCTCACGCGGATCGTTATTCACTCCTACGTCCTTCCTATTGTTCTGTCTCTGAGCTGGCGGCAAACACAGCAATGTACATCGGAGACACTGAGCCAGCTGAAACTTGCTCAGTGTGAAGTACATTCCACATTGCTCCAAGAATTGCAAGCAGCAAAGCGTTTCCAGAACATCTGCTTGTCATTCTGTCCCCGGGGCAGAATGCCCACTTTGTCTCATCCCCAGGAACCGGACTACCTCCACTGGTGGTTAATTAAACCATTTCATTTTTACTTGCACGTTGTTCTGGGGGATGGGACGGGGTGTAGGGCGGGGGTCGGGTAGAGTCCATTCGCTCTTCTGCTCTCTCTCTCTCTCTCTGAAACCCTTGGGATGAGAGGTGTCAGTTACATTAATGCGGGGAACATGAACAACTTTGATTGTGAACTTTCTCCAAGGGTCTGTTATCGGAGAGATAGAAAGATGCTGTGCTGGCAGGACAGAAAGAAATGGACGCCGAGGACTCTTCGCTCAGGTAAATTCACATTGTTGTGCAGCCTTCTTGGTGTTCAGAAATCGTCTTCACGCAACAATCTTACGGAAAGTCTATTGCAAAGTGGGCATCGCTTTCTTTGCTGCGACCGCGCAGCAGTTAACATCTGAGCCCCAAGTGTCCCAGATGAAGAGAATCCGAGTGAAACCTTCACTCACTGAGAGTCATCCCCACGGCCCTGAGCTATTGTTCCATCTTACCTCGAGTAAGATCACCTTAAGATCGGTGCTCTCTTCTGCAAGCTGCTTTTGCATCTACTTACCAAATGTCGCATATTGATGCACTCGCCAAATCCACTCAATTCAAGTGGCATGATTTTAGAGGTCTCAGTGGTATTCTGTACTTCGTCTGTTTTCTCTGAACCGAATCGCAAACCCAGTTCTCTGCGATGCCAATCAGCTGGTAAAGTTGAAACACATGCCTTGCGGTTTCGTCCATTCCTTGCACTAATTCGCCACCCTGGTTCAGACGAGAATGACAAGCATGTCAGAAACCGCATCACGACTCAGACACAGTCCCCTACTATTAGGACGGATACCACCGATTGTGAATAACCTCAGAGAGAGAGAGAGAGACAAGTGACAGACAGTCGCCGTGGACTCAATGGGCTGAACGGCTTCTGTCTGCGCGAGAATGATGCTTCGTGTTTATGCCGTCCCACTGCCTGTCTCTGGGACAGAGAGGCTGAGGGAGCAAAACGGGTTCATTTTCAACCGTCCCTTCCGTGTTTCGATCTATCGACCTCTGGGTTATGGGCCCAGCACGCTCCCGCTGCGCCACTCTGCTGCCACACGCGGCGCCCCTTCCACAGAACACTTCAGGTTTCCGTCTGGCACGCGGCAGGCACGTTCGAGCCTGATGTCAAAGACCTCCACTGCTGTCGTGTAATATGCTGTTTCGCAGACGTATGGAGGCTGTGTAAATATAAACTTATTTCTAAATTCCCACATTCTGTTGGTCGAACTGTGATTTCACACTGAATCACAACATGTGTCACAGCGCAGACGGAGGCCATGCGGCCCACCTTCGCTCTGCTGGTTCTACACTTAAGTAAACGTGTATCTCTATTCGTTTCATTCTCTCGCCTTCTCAGCGTAAATCTGCACATCTGAACGTGACCACCGAATTCCCTTTTGTGTCCATTGAATCTTACTCTTTGTCAATGACAGACAGGGACTTACTGACCCTAACCACTCCCTGTACGAAAACGTTCTTCCTAATGTCACTTTTACTTCTTTTCATTGTGACTTTAAAATTCTGCCGAATTTTTGAGGTCGAGGTAAACAGCCAAAGATAATCACCGTCACTGCTTTCCTTCCATCGACTCAACTTTGTGAAACAGTATCTTTCACTGGCAAATAAAACACTTTTGTCCTCAGGTGCCTGCTTCATTTTGACCACGACTTCACGCCCCTCACTGTTCTCGTCTCATTTCCAAACACTTGGCTCATATCCTCAAAAGCAGCTCTGCGGGTATCTGCTTGTTCCACCCTGACAGGCAGTGGGTTGCAGATTCCCGATCAGTCCCAATGTGATTGAAATATTTCAACCCCTCCACTGATTTTCATCTTTAAAAAAAACCGTGGAACAATCTCCCTTTCTTTTTGACGACAGTTCTCAACTGTAGTCGGCAGGGTTCACACCTGCGTGGGGAACCCGCAATGGATTTCATGTTTATCGCATTCACCTCTCGGCCCACCAATACAGAACCACACTGACAGCTTCATTTCCCAGGTCTCTCTGCCTGTGGAGCTGATAAAGTGTGAATCATTGCAGAGTTTGTTTGAATCCAATCATTTCACAGGTTTCGAAAGGGTTAAATATCTGCACATGGCGAGTCTGAAAGATGAAATGGACGTTCAGTTAAAAAGAAATACAGAAATTGCAGGAGTAACTTAGCAGGTCAGGCAGCATCTGTAGAAAGAGAATCAGAGACAACATTTCAGAACTTTTTTTTTCCTCATCCAGGTGCAGCCAAACCTACTGAGTTGCTCCAGCAGTTTCGCTTTCTGTCTCGGACTGTTAGCATCCGCAGTCCTTTACTTTAGAAATTCAATCAATTCAGAAACCCCTTTGTGCTTCCTCAGTGGAAAAGATTTCCGTTTGAGAAACATTTTCCTGACACCATTAAAAACGCGCAACTTTGCGGCCAAGAAAGCGGTTGGAGCGTGAACAACAAACCTGCCGCCTCTGGGTCGTCTCGAACCATGAACCATCCGTTTACGAGCCGAAGGCGCTGACCAATTGCGCCACAGAGACAGGTCCGAGCTTCACGAGCAGTCTCGTTGAGGAAGCTACTATTCAATTCATAATTCAACCTGCCCCGCCCAGATTTACCATTGTCTTCTATCAGTTCAAACACAGCGAATACTGCAGAAAGCCAACGGGTCGAGCTGCATCTGTGGAAAGGTAAACAGAGCCGACGTTTTGAGTGTGTTACGGTTTTTGTTCAGAACTCAGTGTTTTGCCTCTTCCCGAAGTTGGTCCAGGTCTGTGTCTCAGTTGGCCAACACATGGCAAGTGTAGTGCCGCAATGTGAAGTTATCGCCTTGGCTGTTTAAAAAAAAGCAGTGCATTGTTTAAATGGTGATATATTGGAATGTGGAGAAAGTGAGGACGAGAGGTGAAAGTCGAAAAATGTGGCACTGGAAAAGCAGAACAGGTCAGGTAGCATCTGAGGAGCAGGACAGTGAACGTTTCGGACACAAGCCCTTCATCAGGAATGATGTATGGATGTACAAAGGGGTCTCAGAGTCCCTCCACACCAGTCAATGCCAGTTGTCGGGCAGATGCAGCAGGCAATGAGAGAGGCAAGTGGTATATTACGAAGAGGAATTCAGTTCAGAAGTGGGGTCATTAAACATATTCAAGGCTAAATTCATCTGAGTTTTGAACAACAAAGAAGTGGATGGTTATGGGGGGAGGTAAGAAAATGGTTTTAAGACCAGTACAGGTCAGTCACAGAGTCAGACAGCACTGAACAGACCCTTCATCCAACTCGTCCATGCTGAGTATGTTCTCAAACTAAACTCGTCCCACCTACCAGTGTTTGGCCCATAAACCTTCGAACCTTTCATATTCATGTACTTATCCAAATGTCTTTTAAACGTTGTAACTGTACGTGTATAAAATCATGAGGGGTATGGATAGGATAAATAGACAAAGTCTTTTCCCAGGGGTGGGGGTGTCCAGAACGAGAGGGCATGGGTTTAGCATTAGAGGGGAAAGATACAAAAGAGATCTAAGGGGTAACGTTTTCACGCAGAGGATTGTACGTTTATTGAATGAACTGCCAGAGGAAGTGGTGAAGTCTCGTACGATTGCAAAATTTAAAAGGAATTTGGTTAGGTATATGAATAGGAAGGGTTTGGAGGGATATGGGGCCGTGTGCTGTCAGGTGGGACGAGATTGGGTTGGGATAGTTGGTCGGCATGGACAAGTTGGACCAAACAGTCTGTTTCTGTGCTGTACATCTCTGTGACTCTATGACTTCTTCTGGACATTCATTCTGCACTCAGACCACTCTCTTAAAAACGATCCTTGTTCTGTCTTTATAAAATCTTTCTCTACTCACCTCAAAATATTTGCTCCCTGATCCTGAAACCCCCAGCTGAGGGAAAGGACACCTGCTGTTCACCTCATCCGTATCCCTCATGATTTTATAATCCTCTATATGCAGTGCGTAGTGGCTCATTGAAATAATGTCCTGATGCAGCTTCGTTTGTGGGTGTTGGGATGATTGCTTCTGTGGTTAAGCACTTGGTTTGCGTGTGTTGTTTTTCTGTAGACGCTAGTGTGAAGTTCCCTATTGACTGTTCGCTCTACTGTGACATCTAAGAATGGCACTTTGTTGTTGTTCTCCTCCTCTTCAAACCAGGAGCCCCCCTCAGGCCATAGTCTCACTACTTGGAACACCAATATACAGATTAGTCAAAGGCCTCCACTGAAGACTAAAACACCAAGTCGAAGATTCACGCCACTCCATTTATTCCATCCAAGAATTCCTGAACACCAAAGACACTAAGTTAGAAGAGGATGGAATAATGATGTCCTTTGACATAACAGCCCTGTCCACATCCATTAACATCAACGTGGCCAAAGAAAACTGGAGACACTACTCGAAGAACCAAAGACACAAATACAGCACCAACTTCATCAGCAAAGATAGCACTATCCAGCTCGTGGAACTGTGCCTTTACCACCCACTTCATATTCAGGAACAAGCCTCAAACAAATCAACGAAACACCCATGAAACCACCAGTATCTGGATTCCGAGCAGAAGCAATAATGCAGTCTCAAACCAACAGCCCTTCCAACGATCCAAACCAAACTTTGTGTCCGCCACAGTGATGACACTTTTGTCATCAAAAAATGAAGTAAATTAGAGGAAACCTACAACACCATCAACAATATCCTTGCTGGCATAAAATTCACAAAAGAGGAGAACAACAACAAAGTGCCATTTCTAGATGTCACAGTAGAGCGAACAGTCAATGGTAAATTCAAAACAGGGTCGACAGGAAAACAACACACACGAACCAAGTACTTAGCTACAGAAGCAATGATCCCTACATATACAAACAAGCCTGAATCAGGACACTATTTCAACGAGGCACGACACACTGCAGTCGCCAGTAACGACGAAGGCCAAAAAGGAACTGTACAGCGCATTTAAGGAGAATGGGTAGGCCAAAGATCCACTGAGAAACACTTCCCTGACCGGGAATCGAACCCGAGCCGCAGCGGTGAAAGCGCCGAATCCTAACCACTAGACCACCAGGGAGACAGCAGTGCCCCCTCACAGCTCTAATGTAAATTGCTTCCCTGCCCGGAAATCGAACCTGGGCCACGATCGTGAGAAGGCTTCCACCAATGTCATTGCTTGTATCCATTGCTCCCGATGCGGTCTCCTCTACATTGGGGAGACTGGAGACTTCTCGCAGAGTCAAGTCACAGCGCTTGAGGGAACATCTCCAGGACACCCGCAGCAATCAACCCCATCACCCTCTGGCCCAACATTTCAACCCTCCTCCCACTCTGCCGAGAACATGCAGGTCCTGGGCCTCCTCCATCGCCGCTCACTCCCCACCCGATGCCTGAAGGAAGAACGCCCCATCTTTCACCTCGGATAAATTCAACCCCAGGACATCAATGTGGACTTCACCAGTTTCCTCATTTCCCCTCCCCCCACCTTACCTCAGTTCCAACCTTCCAGCTCAGCGCTGTCCTCATGACCTGTCCTACCTGCCAATCTCCCTTCTCAACTGTTCGCTCCACCCTCCTCTCTGACCTGTCACCTCCATCCCCACCCCCATTCACCTATTGTACTCTTTGCTACCTACGGCCCAGCACCCCCCAATTTATCTCGCCATCCCTGGAAGCGTCCTGCCTCTATTCCTGATGAAGGGCTTAAGCCCGAAATGTCGATTTTCCTGCTCCTCGGAAGCTGTCTGACCTGCTGTGCCTTTCCAGTACCACTCTGATCTAAACTCTGGTTTCCAGCATCTGCAGTCCCCACTTTTGCCGAACCAATAAACCCAGTGTGACGATTTCACATCAACAAACTGACACAAGCAGACACAACGTCTGCAGAAACCCTAGCCACATTACTTTACATTAAAGACATCTGTGAAATGATTTCCAGATAATTCAACCCTCTCAGCATTAAACAACGGCTAGTGAACCTTAAATACCCTATACAAACAACCCGCAAACGAATGTTATTTACAAAATACCATACAAGGAAATACATGAATTCTGCCGCACAGTTCTCTGTGGCAAGAAATGCTGGGATGAGATAAGGAAGATTTTTTCAGCCAAAACGAATCGGCACTAACTGGACAGCCATTTAAAATCAACGCTGTCAGGCCAGGATGGAAGACCGGAAGGGATAATCAGTTTTCTTATTTCCTGAAGATTTACAAAGCTGAGACTGGGTTTTGGTGTTTGTTCCCTTTCCACTCCCAGAAGCCGCAGTGGTTGGGGCGGTGAGTTGGGGAAAGTGAAATGTGCCCGTGAGCAGCGTGTGGGGCTCTTTCAGCTTCCCTTCCTCTGACAGCGCTGTGACGTGCCTATGATGTTCTCCGGGTCACTTACTGACGCGAGACAGTGAAAAGAGTCTCGTTCCTGCAGATCAGGAATTCAAACCTTATACCGGCTTCAGGACAATGTGAAAGATTAATTGGGGTGTGTGAAGAAGCTGTGAGCTGCATTTCAAACATGTAGGTGGAGTCAGATGCGTCATCCATTGCGCCCCTGGCACTGTGCCTACCTGACGCCGCCATGATGCAGAGTTCTGACGTTAACACGGACATGCGCAGCAATGGGAACATTCACAAGGTGAACAGCCAAAGATAATCACCGTCACTGCTTCCCTTCCATTGTACCAAATTTGTGAAGCAGTATCTTTCACTGGCAAATAAAACACCTTTGTCCTCTGGTGCCTGCCTCATTTTGACCACGACTTCACGCCCCTCACTGTTCTCGTCTCATTTCCAAACACTTGGCTCATATCCTCAAAAGCAGCTCTGCGGGTATCTGCTTGTTCCACCCTGACAGGCAGTGGGTTGCAGATTCCCGACCAGTCCCAATGTGATTGAAATATTTCAACCCCTCCACTGATTTGCATCTTTAAAAAAAAGTGGAGAAATCTCCCTTTCTTTTTTCGACAGTTCTCAACTGTAGTCGGCAGGGTTCACACCTGCGTGGGGAACCTGCAATGGATTTCATGTCTCTCGCATTCACCTCTCGGCCCACCAATACAGAACCACACTGACAGCTTCATTTCCCAGGTCTCTCTGCCTGTGGAGCTGAGAAAGTGTGAATCATTGCAGAGTTTGTTTGAATCCAATCACTTCACAGGTTTCGAAAGGGTTAAATATCTGCAAATGGCGGGTCTGGGTGTTTCATCCCGAAAGATGAAATGGACGTTCAGTTAAAAACAAAACCAGAAATTGCAGGAGCAACTCAGCAGGTCAGGCAGCATCTGTAGAAAGAGAATCAGAGACAACATTTCAGAACTTTTTTATCCTCATCCAGGTACTGAGTTGCTCCAGCAGTTTCGCTTTCTGTCTCGGACTGTAAGCATCCGCAGTCCTTTACGTTAGAAATTCAATCAATTCAGAAACCCCTTTGTGCTTCCTCAGTGGAAAAGATTTCCGTTTGGGAAACATTTTCCAGACACCATTTAAAACGCGCATCTTTGCAGCCAAGAAAGCGGTTTGAGCGAGAACAACAAACGCGCCACCTCGGGGTGGTCTCGAACCAACAACCTACCGGTTAACAGCCGAACGCGCTGACCAGTTGCGCCACAGAGACAAGCCCGGGCTTTCCTGCACAGTCTCCTTGAGGAAGTTACTATTCAATTCATAATTCAACCTGCCCCGCACAGAAGTACCATTGTCAAAGCACTGATAACATGGTAGTCTGGTATCAGCTCGATTTCAGGTCCTGATTTCTCTGTCCTCTGGTCCCCCTGTTCCCACAGAGTAAAATGTTGTCTGTTCTCAGCACTACTCGATTTCTGCTGAATCTTTGACCCCCTTTTACACCTTCTGGAGCAATAAAATATTCTGAGCCTCCAGGAAATGACACCTTATTTTTTCCCCCTCCTGATTTTAAAAATCTCTATAAAGTTATCTGTCAACTTGCTAGGCTTCGTTGGAAAAATGTCCCTGCTTCTTCTTAACTCAAACCCTCCATTCCCAGCAGCACGCTGGTAAAGTAGGGAATAGGGATTTGTATCAAATCACATAAATGTACTGTCTGAAAAAATCTGGCTGTGTTCTTGCCTGAGATATTGAGAGTCCCTGTTGTAAGTAATTACGAATGCAATTATTTTGGTCACAGAATTGAACAATCATTTTGCAACAAAGGGGTCTACTCTGATAAGGAGGTAGTGGTCATTTCTCGGGTAACTGAACAGTTTGTAGATCAGGGAGATGAAGTTCCAGACACTTGGGAAAGGCAAGAAATGACTGTGATAAATAAGACAAAGAACTGTGGATGCTGGAAATCTGAAAAAAAAAACTGACAACACTGGAAAAACTCAGCAGGACTGGAAGCATATGTGGAGAAAAAGCAGAGTTAAGGTTTCCAATCCAACAACTCCTCTTCAGGATTCTGAAATAGTTTGTGAGAACCTCTTAAGACTACTGCTCCGCTTTAAGACCATAATACACAGGAGCAGGATGAGGCCATTTGGCCCATCGAGTCTACTCCACCAGTCGATCATGGCTGATATATTTCTCCATCCCATTCTGCTGCCCTCTCCTCATAACCCTTGACCCCTTACTAATCAAGAACCTATCTCTGTCTTAAATGCCCTCAATGACTTGGCATCCTCAACCCTTCTCCTAGTGGAAACATCATTTCCACATCCACACTATCCGGTCATAGAGTAGCACAGCGCTGCCTGACCCACTGTGATCTTCAGCATTTGTTGTTTTCAGGAAGGATTCCAGCACCTACAACAACGCGCTTCTAAATTTTGTACCCAGTTGGTTAGCTCTCCCTGGATCCTGTGAGATTTAACCTGGCTCAACAATCCACTGTGTGGTACAATTAACAAAGTTCCCAGTCCCCACCTCATTTTGCACACGTAAGTCGC
The DNA here is from genome assembly GCF_037043375.1 of Chiloscyllium plagiosum. NCBI lineage: Eukaryota > Metazoa > Chordata > Chondrichthyes > Orectolobiformes > Hemiscylliidae > Chiloscyllium > Chiloscyllium plagiosum. The sequence continues at coordinate 4,188,179 of NW_028270165.1, read as the reverse complement.
ACGATGGGTCAGTGGTGAGCCCTGCTGCCTTACCGCACCACGGACCCGTGTTCGATTCCAGCCTTGGGGCGACTATGTGTGTGGAGTTTGCACATTCTCCCTGCCGTGTCTGCGTGGGTTGGCTCTGGTTTCCTCCCAAAGTCTAACGATGTGCGGTTTCGGGAGAAGTGACCATACTAAATGGGCCCAGAGTGTGCAGTAAGTGTAGTGTAATGGGATAGGGGAAATTGTATGCATGGGTTCCACTTTAGATGGTTTGTTTGGCTGAATGGCGTGTTTCCACATTGTAGGAATTCTACGTGGCATTCCCCCAACTCCAGAGTCTCAGCACTCTTGGCTTTTCCCATGGGCAGTGTTGGGGAGGGAAACAATGTTTTACACGGGAGGGAGGTTCAGCGAGTGTGAAGCTAAAAGTACACGCAGTGCATTACTTGAGCTGTTTTCCCCGGTATACCAGAGGCTGAGGGGTGACCTTACAGACGTTTATAGAGTCATGCGAGGCATGGATAGGTTAAATAGACAAGGTCATTTCCCAGGGATGGGAGAAGTCCAGAACAGGAGGGTAGTATGTTTGGCGTGAGAGAGGCAAGTGTAAGGCATGATCTGCCGGAGGAAGTAGTGGATGTAGGTCCAATTATAACATTTAAAAGGCGTCTGGATGGATATATGAATAGGAAGAGTTCAGAGGGATATGGGCCAAGTGCTGGTAAATGAGACGAGATTAATTTAGGCTATCTGGTCGGCACGGATGAGTTGGACTGAAGGACCTGTTTTTGTGCTGTGTATCTCAATGACTCTGGCTTGCCCGTAATGTTTGCCATGCCTGTATGTTCAGTTCCTGTCTGGTGTCGGTGCCAATGCCTTGATATCTCATTTCGTCCACCTCCCCAGATGTTAACCATTCCGTGTCTGGATGTTTCTCAAGAAGCTGCATTGAAGGTTCATCCTGAATTGGTACTTTTTTTGCTTCCCAAAATCAGACTTACTCACTCCTACATATCGTGAAAGATACTAACTTTCAGGTGGAGGTATTCAAAATTCAGAGGTGTCTGTCTTGATGTTTTCACTTTTCGGTCTCTGTAAGATCCTGAATCAGTACCATGGGGAGAATTAGTTTGAGCGGAGTGAGAATAGAGGGGTGAGAGGGGGTGGGATGGTGCTTTCAATTTTGTGGAAAAAGAAAAGAATGTTCTGCGTAAAATAGAATTGCTTGTTTGGAATTTCTAACCTGGACTGACAGTGATGATTTTTGTAATCTCTTTTTACAGATTATTTGAAGATCTGAAGACGGAAGTTTCAATATCAATATCTGAAGGGCTTTGCCTGAAACATTGACTCGACAGCTCCTCGGATGCTGCCTGATCTGTTGTGATTTTCCAGCATTGCACTTTGACTCTGACTCTCCAGCATTTGCTGTCCTCAATTTCACGTCAATGTCTGACAGTCACTGAATCCATCGGGACTATAACAATTTTCGACCATGATTCTGTGAGAAGGAACCAAGCGTTTTAGTTCCTGTTTCAGTACGTTTTCAGCATCAGTGAGACTGGAAGAGAGACCCTACTGTTGCAGCACTTTGATTGTGGAGCCAGTAAATGTCATACAGACTGGGAAGAGGAATTCACGGCAGAGAGGTACTGTACACGCGTTTGTGTGCAGGTGAAGCTTCGGTCATGGAGAAACCTAAGGAATCCCGTCCCGTGGAGAAACCGTGGAAGTGTGGCGACTGTGGGAAAGGCTTCCGTTTCCCATCTGACCTGGAGACTCATGGGCGCAGTCACACCGGGGAGAGACTGTTCTCCTGCTCTGAGTGCGGAAAGGGCTTCAGCAATTCCACCCGCCAGATGAGCCATCAGCGGGTCCACATTAGGGAGAGACCCTTCAGCTGCCCTGAGTGCGGGAAGACCTTCAGTATTTCCTCTGTACTGCAGAGGTACCAGCGGGTCACACAAGCGAGAGACCATTCTCCTGCCCCGAATGCGGGAAGGCCTTCAGCTATTCCTCCGTCCTGCTGACCCACTGCCGGGTCCACATATTGGAGAAGCCCTTCAGCTGCTCCAAGTGCGGGAAGGCCTTCAACGATACCTCTGCCCTGCTGAGGCACCAGCGGGTCCACACCGGGGAGAGCCCGTTCTCCTGCCTCAAGTGCGGGAAGGGCTTTAACCAGGCATCCCACCTTCGGATCCATACGGGGGAGAGGCCCTTCCCTTGCCTAGAGTGCGGGCAGGCCTTCAGCAATTCCTCCCACCTGCTGAGGCACAGGCGGGGACCATACCGGGGAGAGGCCGTTCACCTGCCCCGAGTGCAGGCGGAGGTTCTCATCATTCTGCACCTTGCAGAAGCACCAGTGGGCACACCAGTGCTCCCAACAATCTGATTCTGCTGGTGAAACTGCTGTGGGTCACTGCCAGGACTGAACCCCTGCCCATTCTGACAGTGCTTATAGTGGGAGAGTCGGTCGGATTTTTTTGTTTTATGCCGTCGTGCTCCCCACCCCCGCAACTTTGCTTCCAGTGGGCACTGCTGCTCGTTGAGACCAGGAGCTGTTCTCTCTAGTGTTTTCTGTCCAGTTAAAGAATTATTGGCTCTGTCTGGGAACGAGCCCCAGTCTGTAAGAAATAGCTGAATACTTCAGGGTGTCCATTCACATTCAGCAGTGACTTTGAAATTAAATTTACGGTTTTGTGCCTGTGAACAACTCATCATCGAAGAATTGCCCAACGGCTTGGCAATCCATTGTTGGGAATTGATTGCTTCAATTGATAATTTTAAAAATTCTCTTCCTAATTTACCCCTTAATTTTGTGTCTATGGGATGGTGGAGGACTTGATCATAAGGCTTAAATCATCGCTATTAACTGGATTATCTTGTTTAACTTTGCCCTAGTAAATTTGCGGTATTCATAATTGTTTGTTCTTGTTTAAATTATGATTCTGTTGTGCAAGATCTGTTCATCAAGTGTGGTCCTCTTGATGAAACTGCTGTGGGTCACTCCCAGGACTGAGCCCCTGTGCATTCTGACAGTGTGTTTGTGCAGTGGGAGAGTCAGTGGGCTTTTTTCTTTTATGCCCTTGCCCCGCCCTGCCCCGCCGCCAACTTTGCTTCCATTGGGCGTTGCTGCTTGTTGAGCCCAGGAGCTGTTCTCTCGAGATTCTACTGTCCAGTTAAAGAATTGTTGGCTCTTTCTGGGAATGAGTCCCAGCCTGTAAGAAATGACTGAATACTTTGGGGTGTCTCGTCACATTCAGCAGTGACTTTTAAATTGGATTTACAGTTACGTGTCTGTGAAAAACTCATAGTCCAAGTATTGCACAAAGGCTTGGCAATACATTGTTGGAAACTGTTTGTTTGAATTGGTAAGTTTTTAAAAAAAATTCTTTCTTAATTTGCCGCTGAAATTTCTATTTCTGAGATGATGGGGGACTTGATCAAAGGGTTTAATTCATTGCTATTAATTAGATTATCTACTTAGAAAAGTTTGGCCTAGAAAAGTTGCCGTATTTATAATTGTTGGTTTTTGTTTAAATTATAATGTTGATGTGCAAGATCTGTTCTTCATCAAGTCTGGTTAGGAACAGTTGAGAAATTGAGGGACATTGCATGTTTTAATTTCACTGTGTTGTGAATCTGGTGAGAGTGACATTCATTTGTATTTGGTTGCTTACCCTTAGTTGTAATGTCTTTCACCCCAACTATTCACTATGGGAGTGAGTTCCACAGTCTCACCACACTCTGAGTTTTTTCATGAAATCTTTAGTACAGAATTGGAAGGGAAAGTGTTGACGAGGGCAGAATATAGGGTCTTAAATGCAGAAGCCAGGAAGTCATTCGACAAAGTAAAACCATGACAATGTAGGGACAAATAAGGAACTTTGACAGCAATGAAGATGTCACACGTCAGATTTCAAGATAATGGTCGTGACAAAAAGAAAAAGTACTCTGCTGATATTGGATATTGTAATTAAGCAAGTTTCGAGATGCTGCAGTTGGTTGAATATGATGACGTAAGAGATGAAATAACCAAAACCACGAATGTAATTTGATGCCGGTAACCATAAAGCAAGAGTATACTGTTGATTGATATAGGTCAATTGCGTGCAAGTAGGCCATTCAGCCCATCGAGTCAACATTGACTGACCGTCCCACCCAAAACCAGTTCGTTACTCTATCTCTGTAACCCTGCATCTCCCATGGTCAATCTACACTCACCTGCACATCCTTTGGACTGTGGTAGGAGGCCAGAGCACCAGAGGAAACCAACGCAGACACAAGTGGAGAATGTGCAAACTCCTCACAAAGAGTCGGCCCGAGGGTGGGTTCAAACTCAGATCACTGATGCTGTGAGGCAGCAGTGCTAACCACCGTGCCACCACCACATGCTGCTCTCTGAAGAAGTGAATTTCAAAGACTTGGGAACACTTGAGAGAAAAACAAAACTCTCCTATCTTAAATGAGAGGCTAGTCTCTGGCTCGAAATGAGTGGACATTACATTTACATTAAGTCCTCTCCAGATGTTATACAGCTTCATCAGATCATCTGTTTCTTCTAAACGCAAATTGATACAAGCCCAGCCTGACATCCCCTTGTCCCCGATTATAAGTTGAGTAAATCAGCGACCCTCGACCTCACTGGCATGACACAGGATGCCCTCAATCCAAGTTGACCTTAATTGTCTAACCTCTTGACGCCCACGCCACCATGTGGTCAGCCGCAACTCAGCCCTGAACGAGAGCAGAGGAATTGAATAGACAGCAGTGAGGTGGACATTGCATTCCCAGAGAATATTGTTCAAGTGAGAAAGTTGTTCAGCTCACATTCAGATCATTGCAGGGATCATATCTTCTCTCATTTAAATATCTTAGATCCCAATAACGGTCTAGTTTTGTTGTACATTGTGTGTGTTTTACCTGATTTTCTGTTGCTGTCATTCCCATTAGGGTGTGTGAATTCAGTTCCAGATAATAGGCTCAGTTCTGAATTATCCTTGAGGATTGGTGTAGAACGTACTAAGTGTCAGTCATAATGGAAGAAGCTCTACTGTTTATTTAACCCTTTGCTGTCATTGTCCAGGGACTGAATGAGTGGGGAAGTGTAGAGGGAGTTTTACTCTGTATCTAACCCAATGCTGTCTTTGTCTTGACAGTGTTTGTTGCGAACAGTGTTGAGGTAGCTTCACTTTCAATTTAAGAGTAGAGGAAGCATTATTCTGATTGTAATCCCATGCTGTCCTTGTCCTGGGAGTGTGAGATGACATCTGTAATTGAAGTGAATGCAGACTTGCTGTGGGAGTGGAGGGTACTTCTACCTGAGCACACCCATCTTTGAGATTGCTGTGCTAATCAAGACAATCTCAGACACTTTCATTCACTTTTCCAACCAACCACAGGGTGGTTAAGGATGGTATAAATGCAAGCATTGCCAGCGATGCCCACACCCCATGCATGAATAAATACTTTTTGTTTAAAAGTTACATTCACGTTCCAAACCCTCTAATGTATGATGAGTTACATGGAAAATTCCTGTCAGTTTGGAATATCATTTTAAAACATTGGAATGTGTCAACCATGTAGAAATATAACAAGAACAACAAATGGAGAAGTTAACAGGTAATGAGCAGGACCAGAATGCTGAGTCAATCTGACCTCCATGGCTGAGAGAGTTCTCCCAGATGTTGAAGTTACACCAGTGCCTTTTACTCTTGCGGCTTGCCAAAAGTTTGTCCCCGATGTAAGATCATTCAATAACCCGAAGAACTAACTGTTTTTATCTCCATAGCTGCTGCCAGACTTGCTGAGTAATTCCAGCCCTTCTGCTTTATTCTTTTATCGGATTTGAGCTTCCCTAAGTCAGTGTAATGAAGAACTGCAATGCTGGAGATCTGAAACACAAAAATGCACCAATTGCTGGAGAAACTCAATAGGACTGGAAGCACAAGTGGAGAGAGAAGCAGAGTTAGCATTTCAAGTGCTGTGACCCTTCTTCACAACTGTTCTGGACGCATGCCAGGATATTGACTCTGTTTCTTTCTCTCTCTCTCCACCGGTGTTGCCAGACTAGCTGAGTTTCTCCAGCACTTTCTGTTCTGACACTTTCACAAGGTTGAGGTTTGTTATCCATCCCTAAGTGCAAGGTGTCTTGCTTATGCCAATTCAGAGGGCAATTTAAGAGTCAACCACATTGCTGTGTGTCTGGAGTCACATGTAAGCCAGACCAGGTAAGCATGGCAGTTTCCCTCCTGAAAGGACATTGGTGAACATGGGCTTTTAAGACAATCGACGTCAGTGCCATCGATACCATACTGAGACTAATTTTGTGTTCCCCATTTTTGATTTGAATTATTCACATCTCACCTCTTGCTGTGGTGGGATTTGTACTCATGTTCCCTGGATTACTCATCCTGTGACATTATGTCCACACTGTTGTTTCCCATCTTTTGCTATTTTGTGTTTGCTCTTTACTTCTTTGTCCTCAGATGTTTGGGAAATTGAACCTGTTTAAAAGATTGCCCTAAACCTGCCCCTTTGACCAAGTCTTTGGTCACCTGTCCTAATCTGTGCTCCACTCTTGTAATTTTTAAAGGAATTCTCATTATGTTCACGTGGAGCACTTTGAGATAGTTAACTGTACCACAGGTATTATTTGAATGCAGCTTGTATCCCTATCTTAATATCTGAAAATAGAGGGTCATATTTTAAAAGTAGAAGACAAAAATGAGGATGGTTTTTTTTTTCTTTCTCATGGTTGTGTGTCTTCCTCAAAAGGCAGTGAATTCAAAATCTTTAAGGCAGAGGTAGATAGGTTCTTGCTAACCAAGTGGGTGACAGATTGTCGGGGATGTGGAGGAATGTAGAGCTGAGGTTGTATTCAGATCAGCCATGATCTTATTTAATGTTGCAGCAGGCTCGTAGGGCCTAGTGGCCTACTCCCGCCATTTGTATCAAGCAGTCTGTGTCTCCCCTCTTATAGCTATGAACTGGATAATTCCTTTCCAATATTGCGCCTTGCAGACAGTTAAGTGAACACCAGATGGTCTCCTATTGGGAGCAGGCATATTGTAGCAATTGCAATATTTCTTGTGTTAATTTTGTTGCTTCTTACTCAGTATTGCTGAGAATCATCTAAATAAAAACCAAAACACTTCTATAATTATCGCACCAATGGAAGTGTTGGTTTGGATGTAACATTATTGAATTAGCCATTCCCAGCTTTTCCAGAATTCTATATTTAAAGCCCTCGAGTCTGGTTTCTACCCCTGAAACAGTTCTTATCAAGGTCATATTTGACATCCTTTGTAACGGTGACAGGGATGAACATTCCCTCGTCGACCTGCGGACAGCCTCGATCAGAGTTCATGACAGTACTGACCCTCTCCAACATCGCTGTATCCTCTGGGAGGGTCTGCTTTTAGCGTCTTCCGTTCTTATTTATTTAACCGTAGCTGCTGGTGTTGGCATCTATACTGATGATATCCAACTGTGCCTGAACACCACTTCTCTCCCGACTCCTCTGTCATTCATTATTTACCAATAATTTCATCTGAATGCCTGCCCAATTTCCAGCATTGGATAACCATAAACATTCCCTTAGTTAAATATTGTGAAGTGTGAAGCCATTGTTTTAGTCCCCAAGTTCGACCTGAGCACCCCCCGCCCCTCCCCCAACCCCAGTAACTCTGTTGACATCCTTCTTGTCACATTTGAAACTAGGATCGATAGATTCGTGATCAGTCGGGGGATGAACAGTTACAGGAAAAGGGCAGGAAAGTGGATGTGGGGAATGCCAGATCAGCCACGATCCGACTGAATGGAGGAGCAGGCTCAAGAGGCTGAATGGCGTATTGCTGTTCCTATTTCTTGTGGATCCCGAGCCCTTACCTCTGATACAGGACACTGACTTCAGTTTGTGCCATTACTGAGAGTGCTGATGTTCCCTTGTGTAATATCAACAACTTAGCAGCTGCTGAAACCTCTTGCTCCTTTGTTACCTCTGAACACAATATGCCAATGTGTTCAGGGGAGGCGATGGCCACTTTATTGTCACCAGACCATTCACCCAGGTAATGTTCACGGGACTTGGGTTCAAAACCTGCCACGGCAGATGGTGGAATCTGAATTCAATATAAATCTGGAATTAAGAGTCAAATGATGAAATCGTTGTGGTTTGTTGTAAAAACTTATCTGGTTTCCTACTGTCCAAACCTGGTCTGATCTACATGTGATTCAGATCCACTGTCAGCTGGTTGAATCTTCACTGCACTTTCAATCAAAACCTCCAGGCGGAGGTTCACTATAACCTCCCTACTTTTGTACTCCATTTAAAGGCCAATCTCCCTTTTGCCTTCCCGATTACTCACTGAACTTGGATGAAGAGTTCATGTCATCCTTACCACCTGCATTCTAATCAACTGTATCTACTGCAGTCTTGGCAATAGTACATTCACTTTACTTATCCAAGTAATTCATATAAATATAGTAAATAATTTTGTGCCCCAGCACTGATCCCTGTGGAACGTTGCTAGTTGTAAGTTGCGATCCTGAGCATGCCCCTATTCCCTCCTGTATCATTGGTTAGCCAATCATCTATCCATACGATTAGACTGTTTCCAATATCATGTGCATATCATTGGCTCTGCCAGCAAGTCTTCCCAAACCGTCCTTGAAAAAGTGGTGGTGAGCTACCTCTTAAATTACTTCACAAATATGATGTGGTCTATAATAAAGGTTCAGGAGCGAGTTCCAGGATTTTGATCAATAACATCGAAGCAATGCGTATATGTCACAGTTGGAATGTTGTGTTCACACTTATCTCCTCTTGCTGGTTGAAGTGATGGAGTGGAAGTTGCTCTTGAACAGCCGCCACTCATATAATCAAGCCAGACAGATCGATTGTGGCCAGAGACACTGCCATTTTGCCTTGTCATCAATCTACATTCTTTCCATCCAAATTTCAGTCACATCAAACTGCCTCGCAATGCTGTATGGCCACAGTAAACTATAATAACGTGAAGATCGCTGGGATGATTTTTTACATCCGACTGCAATATAATCACAAATCATTGTTTCCAGTTTTGGTGGAACACACGACATCGTATTGGTGGATAATTACAGTTAGTGCAGACACAGCTATCCATCGATATATATTAATTCTGATCACTTCAATGCCCAAATTTCAATTCAGAAACCAAGTGCACTCGGCTGCTTGTAACATAGACAACATGACAAAGTGGCTCATAGAAGGAGAAATGGGGCATTGAGGAGGAGTGAAATGTTTGCTTTTGGTCACCTCCACAATTGTTAGAAAAACAGGTTGAAACGATTCTTAAAAGGTGGCTGAAGTAATAATGTGGCATAACACTTCAGACAGCGCAAAGTGGAAGATCACTTTCTAGTGGAAGAAAAAGATATTTCTTATTTCTGAAAGAACTGGGAAACAGAAGAGGGAATGAAATCTGACTTGGGAGCTATTTCCTATTTGTTGAGAATGTTGTTTCATAACAGTCTTGGTTCAGAGCATAAGCTCTTCATCAGGAATAAAGGGTGGCCCAAGGGGGCTGAGAGGTAAATGGGAAGGAAGTGGGGCTAGATGAATGGCAGCTGGGAATGCAATAGGTAGATGGAGGTAGGGATTGATGGTAATAGGTCAGAGATGAGGGTGGAGCAAATAGGTGAGAAGCAAGGTGGACAGGTATGACAGGTCAAGAGGTTGGTGTCGAATTGGAAGGTTGGATCTGGGACAAGGTGGGGGAGAGGAAATGAGGAAACTGATGAAATCTACATTGATACCATGTGGTTGGAGGGTCCCAAGTCAGAAGGTGAGGTGTTTTTCTTACAAGCGTCGGGTAGCAAGAGTTTGACAGTGGAGGCAGCCCAGGACTTGCATGTCCTTGGCGGAATGGGAGAGCGAGTTAAAGCGTTCAGCCACAGGGCGTCGGTCGTTTAGTTTGAGTGTCCCAGAGCTGTTCCCTGAAACGTTCCGCGAGTTGGCGTCCAGTTTCCCCAATGTGGATGAGACCATATTGCAAGCAATGGACATAATCTTATAAATAGATTGCATAAATCTTAGCCTGCCAGAGTTCTTTTCTTTAATTAAATTAATGAAAATTTTAACTAAATTGGGTGACTGCATGAAACGGTTTGCTGGTCAGATTTGAATCATCACTCCCAAATAAGACAATGCCATGAATATCAGTGAACTGCTCTTTTTGTTAAAAACCACAAGTTCTTGATGTATTTTCACAACTTACTGGTATTCACATCTGCACATTCAATGTCAAACTCTGACATCAGAAATGAAATTACACCATTAATTTTGACTTTCAATATTCGAAGAAGCAAATTAATAGCACACAGTCAATACCCAGTCTGATTAATATGAAATTAAATTTAACCAAAAAAACATAAAACCAAGCTGGGAGATAAGAAATGGGGGAAGGGCATAAAGCAAGAAATGCAGCATCATAGAAGGTGCTCCTCCAGGGAGTGTATTTTACCAACTACCGCTGCTCAATATAAACACTCTGATATGATCCTCCGGTTTTAATGTAAACCATAGCCCCATACAGTAGGTACCATTTAAATGAGTTAAAAATACAAGCCTTGAGCAAATCCAGCCTCCAGCCTTACTCCTCGCTTCTTGGAGCTTGGACCTTCCTCAAGCTCCGGCGGGTCGTTGAACTCCTGGGCTCCAGCTGCCACTCCTCCACTGAAGAAGCTTTGGGAAGCAGATGCAAAGGCAACATACAGAACAGAGCACCATTGTAAATGAAAGCAGCTTACGGAGACATTGGGCAATAGCATCACATGGTTTTTACCCATCGACCTCTGGGTTATGTGCCCAGCACACTCACGCAGCACTACTCTGTTTCTGGGCTCCCAGTAGCTGGATTGTGGATCAGTTTAAAGTAGGTCCTATATCTCTGATTACATTGGTACACAAGGCAGTGAAGAAAGGTTTCAGCACACTGGCCTTCATCAATTAGGGAATTGAGTTTCGATGTTGGCAAGTTATGTTGTAGTTATACAGGACGTTGATAAGGTTGCACCTGGAATATTGTGATCAGTTTGGTCCCCTTGGTGTTCTGACTTCTTCAACTCTGGGTTTGTGTTGAACTTGATGGGATACTTTGTCCAACTTAGCATGTTTAAACAGTATCGCTCAGATGATTCATTTGAAACTTTTCAGGAAGTGAGCTCAATAAGATTGAACTATTCAAAGTTACTTGGACCCTATTTTAAAATTACATGAGGACCAGTAGTCAGAGACACGTACAGCATGGAAACAGACCCTTCAGTCCAACTTGTCCATGCTGACCTGATATCCTAAATTAATCGAGTCCCATTTGACAGCACCTGACCCATATATTCTGGCAGCTCATTTCATATATGTACCACCCCCTGCATGAAGACGTTGTCTCTTTAATATATTTCGCCTCTCACCCTAAACCTATGCCCTCTTGTTCTGGACTCCCCCACTCCTGAGAAACGACCTTGTCTATTACCCTGTCCATGCCCCTCATGATTTTGTAACCTCTATGAGGTCACTCCGCTGCCTCCGATGCTTCAGGTAAAACAGCTCCAGCCTTGGCCTCTCCCTGGAGCTCAAACCCTACAACCCCCAGCATCATTTCCATAAATCGTTTCTCGTGGAGAAGTTAACGTTTCAGTCCTGAAGAAGGGTTAATACTCAAAACGCTGACTCCTCCACATTCTGAGGCTGTATTCTCCCAACCTCCTGCTTGCAACCTCGGGTTGCAATATGTAGTGGCTCAGTGGTTACCACTGCAGCCTGACAGCGCACGGGACCCAGGTTTGATTCCAGCCTTGGATAGCTGTCTGTGAGGAGTTTGCACAATCTCCCAGTGTCTGCATGGGTTTTCTCTGGGCGATCCTGTCTTCTTACATAAACCAAAGATGTGCAGGTCATGTTGATTGGCCATGCTTAATTGCCCATAGAGTTAGGTACATTAGTTAGAGGGAAATGGGTGTGGATGGGTTACTCTTCGGAGGGTTTGTGTGGACTTGTTGGGACAAATGGCCTATTTCCTGTAGCTAATCTCATCTGCACTAATTTTGTCTCGAACGAATGGCAGAGTAGACTCGACGGGCCCAATGGCCTAACTTCTGCTCCGATGGTCTTGCGGTCTGAGGTTTATTTGGATCATTTCATTGACGATGTGCAGTCCCTGGCTCAATGAGCAGCAGTGCCCCCGCTGGTGCTTCCGCAAGTTGCAAGCAAACATGAACCTCTTCCCACACTCGGGCCAGCTGAAGGGCCTCCCACTGCTGAAGGACACACAGGTGTTTCAGCAGGGTGGAGGAATTGCTGAAGGCCTTCCCGCACTCAGGTCAGCAGAATGGCCTCACCCCCCCCCCCCCACGCCCCCGTGTGGACCAGCTGGTGCTTCCGCAGTGTGGAGGAGCGGATAAAGCCCTTCCCACACTCGGGGCAGGAGAACGGCTTCTCCCCGGTGTGGACGGACTGGTGCCTCAGCAGGGCTGAGGAATTGCTGAAGGACGTCCTGCACTTAGGGCAACTGAACGACCACTCCCCCATGTGGACTCACCAATGGGCCAGCAGGTCGGAGGAAAGAGCAAAGCCCTTCCTGCACTCGGGGCAGAAGAACGGCCTCTCCTCAGTGTGGACCCATTGGTGTCTCAGCAGGTGGGAAGAACTGCTGAAGGCCATCTCGCACTTCCCCGGTGTGGACCAACTGGTGCGGCAGCAGGCAGAGGAATCACTGAAGGCCTTCCCACACTCAGGGCAGCAGAAGGGCCTCTTCCCCTCTGTGGACCCACTGGTGCTTCAGAACCCTTTCAAATTTCACAGTATCCTTCTGATAGGAGACCAGAATTGCACACAATATTCCAAAACTGGTCTAACCAATGTCCTGTACATCCACAACATAACTTCCCAACTCCAATACTCAGTCAGAGGATTGCGAAAGCTTTCAAAACCCGCAAAAAACAAACAGGAAAGAATGGAGGGCCAAACGAATTTTTGAAAGTCAGCTTGGAAGCATCAATGAGAAATCGGCGGACTGGGTCTATTGGGTACCCGTTCTCCTTAAATACACTATATACGTATTCCTCTTCTGCTCTTCGTCGTTTCTCTGTGCTGCAGTGTGTAGTGGCTCGTTGAAATAATGTCCTGATGCAGCAACGTTTGTGGGTGTTGGGATGATTGTTTCTGTGGTTAAGTATTTGGTTTGTGTATGTTGTTTTTCTGTAGACGCTAGTTTGAAGTTCCCCATTGACTGTTCGCTCTACTGTGACATCTAAGAATGGTACTATGTTGTTGTTCTCCTCTTCAAACCAGGAGCCCCCCTCAGGCCCAAAGCCTCACCATTTGGAACACCAATATGCAGACTAGTCAAAGGCCTCCACTGAAAACACCAAGTCGAAGATTCACGCCACTCCATTTACTCCATCCAAGAATTCCTGAACACCAAAGACACTAAGATAGAAGAGGATGGAATAATGCTGTCCTTTGACATAACAGCCCTGTTCACATCCATTAACATCAACTTGGCCAAAGAAAACTGAAGACACTACTCGAAGAACCAGAGACACAAACACAGCACCAACTTCATCAGCAAAGATAGCACTGTCAACCTCGTAGAACTGTGTCTTACCACCCACTTCGTATTCAGTAACAAGCCCTCCAAACAAATCAACGAAATACCCATGAAACCACCAGTATCAGGATTCCTCGCAGAAGCAATAATGCAGAGACTCGAACAAACAGCCCTTCCAACGATCCACCCAAACTTTGGGTCCACTACAGTGATGACACTTTTGTCATCAAAAAATGAAAAAAATTAGAGGAAACCTACAACACCATCAACAATATCCTCGCTGACATATAATTCACAAAAGAGGAGAACAACAACAAAGTGCCATTTCTAGATGTCACAGTAGAGCAAACAATCAATGGTAAATTCAAAACAGCCTCTACAGGAAAACAACGCACACGAACCAAGTACTTAACTACAGAAGCAATCATCCCTCCATATACAAACAAATCTGAATCAGGACACTATTTCAACGAGCCACGACACACTGCAGCACCCAGGAACGACTATAAATAATCACACAGCGCATTTAAGAAGAATGGGTAGCCTGCACCCCTGAAAATGGTTTCCCTGACGGGGAATCGAACCCGGGCCGCGGCGGTGAGAGCGCCGAATCCTAACCACTAGACCACCAGGGAGATGTGGATGCTGTTTGTCAGCTCTCCTAAAAATTACTTTCCTGCCCGGAAATCGAACCTGGGCCGCGATCGTCAGCAAGCTTTCACCTGTGCAACCAACAATGTCATTTCTTGTATCCATTGCTCCCGATGCGGTCTCCTCTACATTGGGGAGGCTGGAGACTCCTCGCAGAGTCCAGTCACGGCACTTGAGGGGATATTTCCAGGACAACCGCAACAATCAACCCCATCGCCCTCTGGCCCAACATTTCAACACCCCCTCCCACTCTGCCGAGGACATGCAGGTCCTGGGCCTCCTCCATCGCCGCTCCCTCCCCAACCGATGCCTGGAGGAAGAACGCTCCATCTTCCGCCTCGGATAAATTCAAACCCAGAACATTAATGTAGACTTCACCAGTTTCCTCATTTCCCCTCCCCACACCTTACTTCAGTTCCAAACTTCCAGCACAGTGCTATCCTCATGACCTGTCCTACCTGCCAATCTCCCTTCCCACCTATCCGCTCCACCCTCCTCTCTGACTTTACACCTCCATCCCCACCCCCATTCACCTATTGTACTCTTTGCTACCTTCGGCCCAGCACACCCCCACCCCCCAATTTATCTCTCCGCCCTGGAGGCGTCCTGCTTCCATTCCTGTTGAAGGGCTTTTGCCCGAAAAGTCGATTTTCCTGCTCCTCGGAAGTTGTCTGACCTGCTGTGCTTTTCCAGCACCACTCTGATCTAAACTCTGGTTTCCAGCATCTGCAATCCGCACTTTTGCCTACCCAATAAACCCAGTGTGTCGATTTCACATCAACAAACTGACACAAGCAGGCACAACGTGTGCAGAAACCCTAGCCACATTACTTTACATAAAAGACATCTGGGAAATGATGTCCAGACAACTCAACGCTCTCAGCATCATGGTAGCCCACAAACCTACCAACACACTTAAACAACGGCTAATGAACCTGGAATAGCCTATACAAACAACCCGCAAACGAATGTTATTTACAAAATACTATACAAGGAAATATATACATGAACTCTGCCGCACAGTTCTCTGTGGCAAGAAATGCTGGGATGAGATAAGGAAGATTTTTTTCAGCCAAAACGAATCGGCACTGACTGGACAGCCATTTAAAATCAACGCTGTCAGGCCAGGATGGAAGATCCAACAGGATGAACAGATTTCTTATTTCCGAAAGATTTACAAAGCTGAGACTGGGTTTTGTTGTTTTTTCCCTTTCCACTCCCAGGAGCCGCAGTGGTTGGGGAGGTGAGTTGGAGAAAGTGAAATATGTCCATGAGCAGCGTGTGGGGCTCTTTCAGCTTCCCCTCCTCTGACAGCGCTGTGACGTGACTCTGATGTTCTCAGGGACACTTACTGACGCGAGACAGTGAAAAGATTCCCATTCCCGCAAATCAGGAATTCAAACCGTATGCCGGCTTCAGGACAATGAGAAAGATTAATTGGAGCTTGTGAAGAAGCTGTGAGCTGCATTTCAAACAGGTAGGTGGAGTCAGATGCGTCATACATTGCGCCCCGGCCCTGTGCGTACCTGACGCCGCCATGCTGCAGAGTTCTGACGTTAACACGGACATGCGCAGCAATGGGAACATTCACAAGAGGAACAGCCAAAGATTATCACCATCACTGCTTCCCTTCCATTGTCCCAACTTGGTGAAGCAGTATCTTTCACTGGCAAATAAAACACATTCGTCCTCACGTGCCTGCTTCATTTCGATCACGACTTCACGCCCCTCACTCTTCTCATCTCATTTCCAAACACTTGGCTCATAGCCTCAAAAGTAGCTCTGTGGGTATCTGCTTGTTCCACCCTGACAGGCAATGGGTTGCAGATTTCCAACCCCTCCACTGATGTGAATCTTAAAGAAGAAACCGGGGAACAGTCTTCCTTTCTTTTTGACGACATTTCTCAACTCTAGTCGGCAAGGTTCACACCTGCGTGGGGAAACCGCAATCGATCTCAAATCCATCGTATTAACCACTCGACCCACGAATAAAGAACCACACTGACAGCTTCATTTCCCAGGTCTCTCTGCCTGTGGAGCTGAGAAATAGTGAGTTATTGCTGGGTTTGTTTGAATACAATCACTTCACAGGTTTCGAAAGGGTTACATATCTGGACATGGCGAGTCTGGTTGTTTCATCCCGAAAGATGCAATAAACTTTCAGTTAAAAGCAAAAACAGAAATTGCAGGAGCAACTCAGCAGGTCAGGCACCATCGGTGGAAAGAGAATCAGAGACAACATTTCAGAACTCTGTTTTCTCCCACAGGTACTGCCAAACCGGCTGAGTTTCTCCAGCAGCTCCTCTTTGTGTCTCTGATTCTCAGCATCCGCAGTCCTTTACGTTAGAAATTAAATCAATTCAGCCTCATGTGCAGGAATGAGAATCCTTTCAATTTCCCCAAAAATTGGCAGAAATTTCAAGGCATTTGGAAAAAAAAGCAAAAGTGACATTAGGAAGAACACTTTCTTGTCCCTGTCTGACCGTGACAAGGAAGCAGATTCAAGAACACAAAAGGGAATTCGGTGATCATGTCCAAAGTAACAATGTGGAGATTTACAGGGAGAAGGCAAGAGAATGATACGAATAGAGACTCTCATTTACTTGCTGTGTAGAACCAGCAGAGCTAATGTGGGCCTCAAATTGCGCTGTGACACGTGTTGTGATTCAGAGTGAACTCACAGTTCAATCAACGGAAGGTGGGGATTTAGAAAAGTTTATATTTATACAATATCCTCACGTCAACGCAACAACAAAGTGGTTTAATTATCCGCCAGTGGAGAGAACCCGGTTCCTGGAGATGGGACAAAGAGCTGGCTCAGGGATATCAATCCACATTGCTCTCTTTGCCACGAGTTCAGACGGAGAACATTGGAGGGACAAAGGAGAGAATAACGATCTGTGTCGGAGGGTGACTAACTGTTCATGGAGACGATTCCTGGCAAACAATAAGTCGTGTGTAACAGCAGACGATATGATAACACGGCCTCGTGTGGGTGTGGTAGGGATCAAGGGCATGCGGGAGTTCGGGTCCAAATAATATTGAACTTGATCTTGAAGACTGGAGGATTCCAAACGGAAAATGAGGCGCTGGTCTTCCATCTGGAGCGGAGCTTTGCTGGAACACTGCTGAATGCCTGAGACAGAGATGTGGGCCAGGCAACAGGGGGACGTGTTAAAGTGACAGGCAACCAGAAGCTCATCGCCTCTGGGTGGGCTCGAACCACCAACTTTTCAGTTAACAGCCGAACGCGCTGAACAATTGCGCCACAGAGACAGGCGATGACATGGGCTGCCCCATCGCTTAGGGGAGGCAATTAGTGAATTCATAATTCAGCCTCCTGGCCTCGAATTCCAGTTGTCGTCTATCAGTTTTACTTTTCCATAATAAAGCCTGGGACATTCATTGTGGAGACACCGGGGACAGGCTGGAGACACATCCATGTCAGGAGGAACTCGCTTTCTTACTCCGGGCCGTCACCCTTCGAGACTTTCCGTGTTTTGCCTGTTCCCGAGTTCTCTCATTGGCTCGGAGACGAGAAGGTGTTTGAATTCCTGAGGTGCAGAAACGACAATTCTTTCAATGTCTTAGATCAGGTCATGTCCCGAGAACATCAGAGTCAATCTCCCGGCCTCTTCAACAAGGGGACGGTGTCTGGACTGTCTCTGCTCAGTCGGACAGTTCATCTTTCATTCTCCTCGAAATCCGCTTCCCAAAGAGTTTCTAAAGATTCACAAAGCTGGAGACTGGGATTTCTGTTTTGCTTCATGAACGTTTTTCCATTTCCTAACTGACAATATTTTGCCAAAACCTCTTCCCAATTGTACGCCATGATTCATTTCCAGGGATGAGGAATTTCCATTTTGGAGAGACATTCCCAAGATTGGGAATGTTCGCTTTGGAGCAAAGAAGGTTAACTGGAGATTTCCTGGGGCTGTTGGTCATGATGGGAGAAGACGCGGTGGGAATGGGCAGATTAATGATCAGAAGAATCAATTGCAACTGACGAGAGTCAGTTACCAGAGGACAGGGATTGAAGTTCTTGAATGAAAAGCAGCACTTGTGCCTAATAAACACAGAGAATACTGCAGAAAGCCAACAGGTCGAGCAGCATCCGTGGAAAGGTAAACAGAGCTGACGTTGTGAGGCTGGTACGTTGTTTGTTCACAACCCGACTTTCCTGCATGGCAATCAATTCCCAGACATGAGAAAACTGGATTTTATCGAGACGGGTTTTGTGAAGTTTGAGCGATAATGCAGCCAACAGGAAGTCATTTAAAATCGTCAGTGAAGAAAGCATAGTCAGCAGGTTACTACCCTGAGCGGGGGAGCCCCAAAGGATCTCTACGCCAGCACCTTAAGTGTTCGGCGACAACTACACGCCCAAAGTTGTGGTCTAAAATTTCTCATGGAATGGTTCTAACAGGAAAGGTGAGTATTGGGCTTTTCCTGTCCGCGCCATAGTTCCAACTGATTCTGTTCCCCTGGATTTGATCAGGACAGAGGAGGCTGATGGGAGATCGACCTGAACTACACACATTGATGAGTGATAGAACGGGTGGGAAGGATCCATTCCCATGCATAGAGAGATTAATAATCAGGGCCGAAAATAAGGAGCCACTTCAAGAAATTTGGGGTTCATTCAGCAAAGCTAATGTGGAACTGTTCACAGAAAATTGTGATGAAAGTCTCTCGAGTTATTTTGATGAGAAGTGTTGATGATGCTAATACAATCGATAGGATGAACGTAGATTGGTAAATGTATTTGGTGACAGTTCTGTTCTAGCCCTGTGAGCGAAACCTGGATCTGAAGGAATAAAAGTGATATTAACAACATCGATCTGAAATTGGATACGTGACAAGAAACAGAGCCATCATTAACAGTTGGCTTTTGAACTGGAGAAGTTTTCTCGTGAAATTAGCTTGAGGCTTGAGGTATGCAAGGTCAAGATAATTTAGGTAAAACACGGAAACGCTATCCTCATTAGCAGACAGTGAAAGGATTACAAGATGCAAATTAAACATTTTCGATAAGTGATACAGGCGACTGGGAAGATAAGTATTATAAACTGTGAACAACAAAGTTCTGGAGCACAACACTTACATTCAAAGACCGAAAACATCCAGGTCCTGATTAATCAGATTGCATTGTGGTGCTTTTCTGCAAAACATCCACTTGCAATGTCCTACAAAAGAGTGACAAAACCCATCCCTGTCATCCCAGGATAGAAAATCCGAAGGGATGAACCTTTGCTTATTTTCTGAAGATTCACAAAGCTAAGACTGGGTTTTGGTGATTGTTTCCTTTCCACTCCCAGGAGCCGCAGTGGTTGAGGCGTTGAGTTGGGGAAAGGAAAGTGTGCCCGTGAGCAGCGTGTGGGGCTATTTCAGCTTCCCCTCACCTGACAGCGCTGTGACGTGACTCCGATGTTCTCAAGGACATTTACTGACGCGAGACAGTGAAAAGATTCTCATTCCCGCAGATCGGGAATTCAAACCATATGCCGGCTTCAGGACAATGAGAAAGATGAATTGGGGTGTGTGAAGAAACTGTGAGCTGCATTTCAAACATGTAGGTGGAGTCAGATGCGTCATCCATTGCACCCCGGCCCTGTGCGTACCTGACGCCGCCATGATGCAGAGTTCTGACGTTAATACGGACATGCGCAGCAATGGGAACCTTCACAAGGTGAACAACCAAAGATAATCACCGTCACTGATTCCCTTCCACAGGCCCAACTTTGTGAAGCAGTATCTTTCACTGGCAAAGGAAACACCCTTGTCGTCATGTGCCTGCTTCATTTCGATCACGATTTCATGACCCTCACTGTTCTAGTCTCATTTCCAAACACTTGGCTCATAGCTTCTAAAGAAGCTCTGCGGGTATCTGCTTGTTCCACCCGAACAGGCAGTGGGTTGCAGATTCCCACCAGTCCCAATGTGAGTGAAATATTTTTCCCCCTCCACTGATGTGAATCTTAAAGAAGAAGCCGGGGTGCAAGCTCCCTTTCTTTTCGACGACATTTCTCATTTTGTAGTCGGCAGGGTTCACACCTGCGTGGGGAAACCGCAATGGATTTCAAGTCCATCGCATTAACCACTCGGCCCACGAATACAGAACCACACTGACAACTTCACTTCCCATGTCTGTCTGCCTGTGGAGCTGAGAAAGAGTGAATCATCGCAGAGTTTGTTTGAATCCAATCACTTCACAGTGTTTCGAAAGGGTTAAATATCTGCACATGGCGAGTCGAGGTGTTTCATCCCAAAAGGTGAAATGACATTTCCGTTCAAAACAAAACGAGAAATTGCAGGAGGAACTCAGCAGGTTAGGCAACATCTGTGGAAAGAGAATCAGAGACAACATTTCGAAATTCTGTTTTCTCCGACAGGTACTGTCAAACCTGCTGAGTTTGTCTTTTTGTCTCGGCTTCTCAGAATCCGCAGTCCCTGACGTTAGACATGAATTCAATTCAGAAACCCCTTTGTGGAGAGGATTTCCGTTTGGGGAACATTTTCCTGACCCCATTAAAAGCGTTCAGCTTCGAAGCCAAGGAAGAAAAGCGAACACAGCGCCCCTGGGTGGGCTCGAACCACCAACCTTTCGGTTAACAGCCGAACGCGCTGACCAATTGCGCCACAGAGACAGGCGTTGGCCTGGACTGCACCATCGCTTAGGTGAGGCTATTAGTGAATTCATAATTCAGCCTCCCCTCCTAGAATTACAATTGTTGTCTTCCGCGCTGTCTTGCGAGGGATCACGGCTTTCTTAACTTGACTTGTGCAAAAATGCCCGATTAAACTTCTCAAAAAGAACCTTCGGTAAAAGAGGCTGGGCTCCCTGGAATACGAATGGGACAGGAAGTGAAATGATTGGAGATAGCATTGAACAGGTTGACGTGTTTACTTCCCTAATTTTCTTCTCCCTCTGCCAGTTGGCACGTGGCCTGGGCAGTAATGTTATTACACACACTGAAGCAGAGGGATTTGAACCTAAGCCTCAGGGCTCTATGGGAGACTACAGCTGCACCACAAAAAAGAACTCTAGTAAATAGGTCCTCTTCTGTTGAATGAGAGGAAACAGCTTCCTCCTCAACATGAGACACGACCACTGTACCCTCCGTGCCCATTACAATAAATTGAGCCTTCTCCTGTTGAATGAATGAGTGGGAACCCCTCTCGGAGCTCCAAGAAGCGGGGGGCCCGGCTGGAGGCTGGATTTGCTCAAGGCTTGTATCTATTAACTTATTTATATGGTTTCTACTGTATGGGAGTATGGTTTACATTAAAACCGGAGGATCATGTCAGAGTGTTTATTTATATTTAGCAGTTGTTGTTGGTAAAATACACTCCCTGGAGGAGCACCTTCTATGATGCTGCATTTCTTGCCTTCTGCCCTTCCCCGATTTGTTATCTCTCATCTCGATTTTACATTTTCAGTCAAATTTAATTTCACATTAATCAGCCTTGTATTCACTGTGTATTATTAATTAATCTGTTGGATTGTTGTAATGGTGTAATTTCATTTATGTTGTCTGAGTTTGACATTGAATGTGCAGGTGTGAATGCCAGTAAGTTGTAAAAATAAATCAAGAACTTGTGGTTTTTAAACAAAAAGACGAGTTCAATGGTATTACTGGCGTTGTCTCCTTTGAGGATGATGATTATAGTCTGACCAACAAACCATTTCATGCAGTCACCCAGTTTAATTAAAGTCTTTTGGAAAATAATTCTGGCAGGCAAAGATTTATACAACCCAAAATACGGTTGGTAATCATGTGTATTCTTATCTTTTAAGCCGTAACAGATGGCATTGCGTGGCGGGTTGAGACTGAAACTTCGCTGGAAAGAATGTAGATTGATAAGGGAAGTCAAAATGGCAGAGTCTGGGGCCACAATCTATCAGTCTGGCTTGATTGCATGAGTGGTGGTTCTTCAAAAGCACCTTCCAAGTCATGACCTCAACCACCAAGAACAAACAAGTGTGAACACAGGATTCCGACTGCAAGATATATCGCATTGTTTCTTTGTTATTGACCAAAATGCTGGAACTCACTCCTGAACATTGTTGCAGTCCACATCATATTTGTGAAGCAATTTAAGAAGCAGATCAGCACCACATTTTCAAGGTCAGTTTGGGAAGAGTTGTTGGCACAGCCAATGATATTCACATCTTATCAAATAGTAAGCAAAGAGCCCACGGTGTTGGGAGGCTGTATGTTAGCATGGAAAGATGATTGGCTAAATACCACAGTTGTGGTAAGTGGCACGTTCAGGATGACAACTTGTAACTAGTGGTGTACCACAGGGATCAGCGCTGGGGGCAACATTATTTACAATATATACACGAATTACTTGGATAAGTAAAGTGAAGGTACTATTGCTAAATTTGCAGAAGAGACAGTTGATGTGAAAGCAGGTGATGAGGATGACATTAGATATCTGGAGAGGGATATAGACAGGTTAAGCAAAAGCTTGACAGATGGGAAAATGAGGTAATACAGTTTTTTAGGAGGTGAAGAACTGAATATGAAATGGAGAAAGCTTTAGAATAGAGGGATTTGGAATCATGTCCACGAATCTCTTCATCCAATTTCAGTGACTAATAGGGAGACAAATGGGAGGTTGGCCTTTTCAATCGAGTAGAAATGTAGGGAGGTTATAGTGAACCTATGTAAGGCATAAGTCAGGCCACAACTGAATACTGTGAACAGTTTAGGGACCTTTACCTGAGGAAAGATATATTGGCATTGGAGGCAGGCCAGAGAAGGTTGACCATGATGATATCAGGGATGGAAAGAATGTCTTATGAGGAGAACTGAATAGGTTGGACCTGTGCTTATTAGAAGTTAGAAGAATTAGAGGTAACCTTATTGTCACGTACAAGATTCTGAGGAGACTTGACAGGCAAGACGGGGAAAAGTGGGTGAGTCTGGGACCAGAGGAAGTAACCTCCAAATAGGAGATTGCATGTTTAGGACAGATAGGAATTTCTCCTGAGGGCAGTAAATCAGTGGAACTTGATACTACAGAGGGCTGTTGTGCCTGGGTTGTTACGTGCATTCAAGGTTGAGATAGATTTTTTTTAATCATTAAGCAAATTGAGGATTATAGGGAAATGGCAGCAAAATGGAGTAAACGTTTCCCAGAATAATCGTTATCTGAATAAATGGCAGAGTCAACTCAATGGGCTGAATTGAATAGTAAATAGTAAGGAGGAAAAGGATGCAACTGGCAATTACAGACCAGTCAGTGTTGGGAAGCCTAGAGATTGTAGGGAGTTGGTAACATTTGGGCATTGTTAGTGGATTTAACATCTGGAGTTTCAAATTGATCCTGCTATGACCCCGATGCAATTTGAAATCAGTTTATGTATCTAGAATATTAACTTATCGCTGCTTTGGTGATCTTATCAATTGTCATAAGTACCTATCTTGTTCACTAATAACCTTTTTTAAGGAAGGAAATCTTCAGTCCTTTCCCAGTTTGGTGAATGTGTCACTCTTGATCCATTATCAATGTCACTGTCACTGTCAGTGAAGGGAAGATTGTGATCTCGTGATACTGGTTAAGAAGCCCAGAGATCTCGGTCTTCTGAGAACAAAAAATAAAATCCCATCATGGATGCGAGTGGACTTTATTTTCAACGAATAAAAAGATCTGGAAATGAGAGTTTGTCTCTGTACTGGCAACCAGGAAACCATTATTGGCTAAGACAATGAATTGCAGCTGTTGGAGATCAGCAACAAAAGGCACAATTGCTGGGGAAATGCAGCAGGTCTGGCAGGATCTGTGGAAAGAAAACAGTTAATGTTTTGAATCCAGCCTAATTTTGAAGGGCCACCGGGCTCAAAACAGTAACACTGTCGTCTCCTCACAGATGCTTCCAGAACTGTTGTTTTTGTCCAATCATTACAGAGTGTTGTGAAAGTGTTCTTTTAGGGAGGGAATTCTACCACTCACAACTCTACACACGCGTGCACACGCTCACATCATGTGACTCCAGACCTACTACAATGTGGTTGACTCTCAACTGCCTTCTAGCATGTAGCCTATTGCTCAGTCCAAAGGCCATGAGGGATGGGGAGCAAGTGTTGGATGTGCGAGCAGCAATCCCATCCCTCAAAATATTTTCTTATATATTATAAAGCATAGGTTAATGAAGGACAAACAAAACTATGGAAAAGTCATGCCCAACTAACCTGATTTGCTTGTAGTTATAAATATTGTTTTAAAATCCTCTTCAGAGAGGACGTTGGTTCCATCATTGTTGCAATACTGCTTGCAATTCTGTGCTTTCTGCTGCAGGAAGGGTGTTGTGAAACTTGAAAGGGTCAGAAAACATTTACAAGGATGCTGCCAGGGTTGGAGGGTTTGAGCTACAGGAAGAGATTGAATAGACTGGAGCTATTTTCTCTGGAGCTTTGGCGGTTGAGAGGTGACATGAAAGGCATTTGTAAAATCATGAGGGACATGGATAGGGTAAATAGGCAAGGTCTTTTCTCTTGGGGTGGGGGAGTCCAAAATTAGAGGGCATAGGTTTAAGGTTAATGGCAAATGGAGTTTAATATAGATAAGTGTGAGGTCTTACATTTTGTATAGTCAAATCAAGGTAGGAATTTCATGGTGAATGGTAGGACCTTAAGGAGTGTAGTGGAACAGAGGGATCTTGGAGTACATGTTCACAGTTCTCTGAAAGTGGAGTCACAGGTAGAAAATTTGGGCACACTGGCCTTCATCAATCATGGCATTCAGTATAAAATACCGAATTAGAGTCGAGATAAGCACCAAATAATAATACATACCAACAAGCATCAAATATGTTTCCTATGCAGTATTTCAAACCAAGAGATGTAAGGGTGCAGATTCATAGCTCCTAGAAAGTGGAGTCATGGGTAGACAGGGCAGTGAAGAAGACTTTCGGCATGCTTGCTTTCATCAGTCAGAGCACTGAGTACAGGAGTTGGGATGAATTGTTGCAGCTGTCACAGATTCCACACAACAACACAAGACGTGACCCTGCCCTCCCCTGACTGACTGTCCCTTTGCATATCTGGGGGAAGACACCCCTTTAATTGTGATGATCAGGAAACAGGCCATCCTTCAAAAAAACGGATGTGTTCACAAATATTTGGACAGAGGAAGGAAGTTGCAGTCTGGGTGAAGATCAATCTTCATTCAGAGAGGAAGAGGAAGAGCAGCAGCAGCTTCAGAAGTTCATAGTCCAACTTCTGAAAAGACCTTGTCTGATTTGCAGGTGTTCCTGGACTTGTAATATCGTACTGCAGCATATTGTAGATCTTTAGTAAGAGTGTCAATACTGCACTACAGAGGTCCATTTGCAACTTGAGTCCATGTGAACTCTTCGTGGAGGTTTGCACTCTGCCCCATAACCCTGTTGGTTTACAGTTACATAAAGATCGACGCAAAGATCTTTGGGATTGAGAGGAAAGAATGTTCCACAGAAACGAGAATTACGTTCAGATTTTCTATCATGGACTGACTGTGATGACCTTTGCAATCACTTCATAGGAATATTACAAGAGAAGAATTTGGCGGCAGAAATCTCAGACCAAACATCACATCAAAGTCTGACAGTCACTTGATTCACGAGGACGTGGATATTGATGGCCTTGAAAACAAAGGGGAGAAGGTCTGTCTGCTTAGTTAGGTTTTAAACGTCAGTGTGACTGGAAACTCAGAGTCTCACATACCCTCACACCAGAGTAGTGACTGGAACAAGC
This sequence comes from Chiloscyllium plagiosum, assembly GCF_037043375.1. Taxonomy (NCBI): domain Eukaryota; kingdom Metazoa; phylum Chordata; class Chondrichthyes; order Orectolobiformes; family Hemiscylliidae; genus Chiloscyllium; species Chiloscyllium plagiosum. The sequence goes on along the minus strand of NW_028270165.1, from coordinate 4,162,210 downwards.
TTTACAGACTGAATGAGAGTGTTCCAATTATCAGCGGGTTCACCAGTAACACCACACACATGCTGTAAGCGTGAGCAAGTTTTCAACAGATTGTTAAGACAGAGACAGATGAGGGCACCTGCACCATGGAGAAACCGTGGAAATGTGGGGAGTGTGGGAATGGTTTCCCTTCGCCATTTGCGCTGGAGATTATTGGCGTTTGCACACCGGGCAGCGGCTGTTCACCTGCACTCAGTTACACCACCTCCTGGCCCACCAGTGGGTCCACACCAGCAAGAACCCGTTCATCTGTCCCGTGTGTGGGCAGGGCTTCACTCAGTCACACCACCTGCTGCCGCACCAGCGGATGCACACCAGGGAGAAACCGTTTTCCTGCTCCGTGTACGGGAAGGGCTACACCCAGTCGTATCACCTGCTGCTCAGTTTCTGCGTCCACACTGGGGAGAAGCCGTTCACCTGTCCCGTGTGGAGCAATATCTTCTGTGATTCCTTCACCCTGCGCAAACACCAGCGCATCCACACCAAGGAGCGGCCGTTCACCTGTCTAGTGTGTGGGAAGGGCTTCACCCAGTCGTACAACTTGTGGAGACACCAGCAACTTCACAAGTGAGATGGCGCAGGGATTCAGGTTGGACTCTGCTGTTACCGCTGCTGAGAGTCACATCTTGAACCCTGTTTAGTGGGTAAAGTGGGAGGGGTAAGGGGTTCCTTTATGCAGAATGGCCGCTCTGTCACCCATTTTACTTCCAGTGGGGGCTGACGCTCTCTGAGCCTGGGATTGCACCTTCCGTACGGAAACAGTCCACAGAAGCGGCTGAAGTGCAGGTAGATCTGAAATAGATACATTTGTCTCTGTCCGATTGAGTCTCCAGCACAGTTGATCCAATTGGCCTCTGTCAGTGTTTATGCTCCACCTGAGCCTCCACCCACCCCTTCATCAGCATACAGGTATCCCCTGCTTTTTGAAAGTTCACTTTACCCCCAACCCCCTCCCCACCCAAGCCTGTGCCAATTCTTAATCCTAACTTAGGCCTGCTATTTATTGCCGATGCGTGGTTTCTGTCCCTGCATACATCTCCCATTCATGTGTCTATCCAGATACACCTTAAGTGTTGCTAAGGTGCCTCTTACCACTACATCCATTGGCAATGCATTCCAGGCATCCACCATCCAACTGTGTGAAAAATCTTCCCTTTCAATTCTCCCGCAGACTGTACCCCTCTCGCCTTGAACTTGTGCCCTCTTGTCGTTGACTTTTCCACCCTGGTGGGGCGGGGGGGGGGGGGGGGGGGGGGTGGGGGGGAGCCTCTGACTATCTAACAGACTATCTGGCCCAACACCAAACATCCAAAGAATAATCCACACAGACCCATTTCCCTACCCCGATTACTCGACATTTACCCCTGACTAATGTACCTAACTTTCACATTCTTGAACACTGTGGGGCAATTTTAGCACGGATAATCCAACTTAACCTGCCAATCCCTGGGCATTGGCGTAATTTAGCATAGCCACTCCACCCTAACCTACACATTTGGATTGTGAGACGAAACCGGAGGAAAACCATATCGACACAGGGAGAATGTGCAAACTCCACACAGACAGTCACCTGGGACTGAAATTGAACCAGTGTCCCTAGCGCTGTGAGGCATCAGTGCTAATGATTGAGTCACCACGCCGCCCCCGTCCAGTCAATCTGTGTGTCTCATCATTTTGTTGAGGCCATCCCTCTGCCTCCATCTTTACAGTGAAAATAATCCAGGTTTATCCCATCTCTTCTCATAATGAGACCTCCAGACCAGGCAATGTCCGAGTGAACCTTCTCTATACCCTCTCGCAGAGCATCCATGTCCTTCTGGTAGTGTGGGGACCAGAACTGCACGCAATATTCTGAATGTGACCGGAATAAATAGCTGTAACATAACTCGCCAACTCTTACACTCAAGGCAAACGTGCTATGTGCCTTCTTGATCTCGTTACCCGCCTGTATTGGCACTTTTGGAGATCTATATGGCCAGATCCTTCTGTATGCCAGTGCTTCTATGTGGTCTGAAATTTATCGTACAATTCTTGTATTTCCTATATATCTGTATCCAGCTTCACCTTAATTGTGTTCTCCTCTTTATCTCTTTTCCCCCATTCTCACCCCTCCACACATCAGCATATCATAAGATTATAGGAGCAGACATTATGCCATTCAACCCATTGAGTCTGCTCCACCATTCAATTATGGCTGATAAGTTTCTCAACCCCTTTCTCCCCGTAACATTCGATCCTCTTGATATTCAAGAACCTCGTTATCCCCATCTTAAATATATTCAACGATCTGGCCTCCACAGCCTTCTGGGGCAGTGAATTCCATAGATACACCACTCTCTGTCTGAAGAAGTTCTCCTTATCTCCGCTCCAAAAGGTCTTCCCTTTACTTGAAGGCTGAGCCCTTGGCTCCTCGTTTCTCCTACCCATGGAAATATTTTCCCAACATCCACTCTGTCTAAGCTGTTCAGTATGCTGTAGGTTTCAATTAGTTCCCTTGTCATCTTCTAAACTCCATTGAGAATAGACCCGGAATCCTCAAATGTTCTTCAGATGTTAAGCTTTTCAATCCTAGGACCTTTCTCATCAACCTCCTCTGAACATGTTCCAGGGCCAGTACATCCTTCCTGAGATATGGAGCCCAAAACTGTGTACAGTACTCCAATTGTGGCCTGACTGGAACCTTACAGATCCTCAGAAGTGTTTCCCTGCTTTTATATTCAAGTCCTGTCAAAATAAATGCCATTGTTGCATTTGCCTTCCAAACTACTTACTCAACCTGTAAGTTTACCTTGAGAGAATCCTGTTATAGAAGTCCCAAGTCTCTTTACTCTTCGGATTTCTGAATTTTCTCCCCATAATCCTTCTGTTCCAGGGTAGCAGCAGAGACTTCCAGACACACTGATTTGTATTCCGGGATATCCAGGGATCTCAAGAACTGCCAGTATCTCAGGAGGAATCATTATTCTGGGAGGAGGCAGAGAGGAGAGTGGTGTGCACCTGTAAACTCCAGAGCTTCCCAAACTTAACGAGTCAACAAGAACTCTTTCTGGACCAAGAAACGAAAGGGCGGACGAGAAACTGTGACACCACAGGAAGTGAAATTAGGCCATTCAGCCCATTGAGTCTGCTCCACCATTTACTCATTCTTGAGTATCAAGGGGCTAAAAGGTGATAGGGAGAATGGGGTGAAGAAACATATCAGCCATGATTGAATGGCAGAGCAGATTCAATACAATAAATGGCTTAATTTCTGCTAGTTAACATCCATGGAAAGAAGGAGGCAACACAAAAAGTTGTTTCTTGGGACAGGCAAGATAATGTTGTTTAATAATGGTGTGACAAAAGGACAATTAATTCTGCCTGTCGAAGGAAAGCCCTGACATAGAGGGGTTAATTGCAGGGCAGGCTGTTTCAAACAAATAGCTAACCCTCAAGGATAAGAAGGTAAGCTGCAGACCTGAGGTCTCCAGCAATGTGAGGTGATGTTAGAGTCTTTAAAAAAAAACTCACACCACAGATTTGAAATTGAGGAAACGCCACCAAAATTCAACTCCAGAATGATGCAGCAGCAGCAGTACTTAGAAGAATAAGATTACATCAAACCCCTGGACACTTCCAGAGATGGGCACTGTCGGTGGAAACCAGATAAATTCAGCCATCAACTGGGTGATAGCCAAGTTTGGTGGGGGGTGATGCTGAATGAACTTGAGGGGGTTTATTTGTGGTTGCTACATGCAATAAAGTGCAAATCATTGTTTCAGCAGTTGATTCTATGTGCGGTTTCTGAGTCAGGAGCCAAATTAAGGTGATTCACCCACAACCACACGAAGAGGCTGGGATTAATATTGACTCCATTGCATTCAAGAGAATGTCATCAATACTGTTACAAAGCGAAGGCTGAACCCACCCACCTCACTCACCAAGATCTCAAACTGAAACATCCAAAGAGTGGCACGTTGCCCTTTAATCTGTAAAGTCAGTGTGATAAGTGGTGTAACCTGCTGTAGTGTTAAAAGTAAATCCCTGACACTTTAAAATCGACAATCGACAATTTATTTAGCCAACTCTCACGGTGAACAAATGAACAAAACTACTAACAAACTGAATAAATCCGTCCGAACTACTGGGTATTCTGGAATAAATCAAGATTCTTCTGGTATGCTGTTCCAATCAATACATGTCCCACTCAGATAACGCAAAATAGAATTTAATCTCTCAGATTACAACCAGGTTATGTGTCTTCCGGAATATTCTGTGCCATCTTCTGTCGGGGATGCCTCCTCCGATTACTCTGTCAGGAATGCCCTTCTCTGTTTTTCTGAATGATGCTTTCTCTAATACACAGATGACTGAGAGCGCCAATTCTTTATGATAGGATTGGCCATGTTGTCAAAACTTTAGTATTTAAATTTAATTAGTTCTTGGTAGCCAATGCGGCTGATTTAAATTGATTGGTGAAATTGAAAACCGTTTTCTTGTCCTGCTAACTGTACAGCCTTTTGTAACAAATGTTTCAGTTCAAGTGCTTTTTGTTGTGATCATGTTGCTCCTTTAAGATTACGTTGTTGGTTTATTTTCAGGAGGGGTTGTAAAAGGCTTCCCATTTGTCTAGGATTAAGGTTTTTGCTAATGGTTAACAGATACTGGCTAAGGCAACAATCCGGGAAAAGGGTTTGACATTTTTTCTTCTAAAACACTTCTACGATGAAACGGCAGTTGTCCCATTCTTTTCCCCTGCTTTTGATTTTAGCAAGCAGTCTGTCTGAAGCTGCTGCAGGAAGAGATGTTTCCTGATTCAACAGATGTTTCTGGCTGACTCTAAAGCTTCAGGGAAAATAGTACCAGGGTATTTAGCCTCTCCCTGTAGCTCAAACCTTGCAACCCTGGCAACATCCTTCCAAACCTTTTCTGAACCCTTTCAAGTTTCACAATGTCTTAAAAAGACGTCAACTTTGCTCGACTAATGTGGGAGAATTTTCTGCATGATGCGTTCTGTCTGAAAGAGCCCTCCCCTGTGCTATGACAGAGCTGCAGTGACTTTCAAAAGCCTGACAAATGCGGTTATCAGTCAAAGATTCATTGGGAGAAGCTTCTCAATCACATCTGTAAATGGAGAAAGTGTTTTTAACAATGAGACATGAATAAAGGGCTGCATTAATCTTTTGTTCTGAACATTTACTCATACATCACAAAACAGAGCATATGAACCCGGTCACAAGAAGTCTACGGGAATATAAGACACCACTGCCTATTTCCTGACCAGGACCGACTTTGCACAGAAAACATGGACATTTTAAATGAATGGGGTGCCATTCGTTTTAAGATCAGGTGAACTTAAGAGGCACAGCATTGGCTTAGTAATGAGAGATCCTTGACACACGCACAGCCAAAATCATCACTGCCATTATTATCAAATTAGAAGTTAGGCTGGATAGGCTGGGATGTTTTTCCACTGGAGCAGAGGAAGTTGAGAGGCAATATTTCCAAACCATGAGGGGTAGAGTTGGGTTAACGGTAGCTGTCTCTTCCCTCGGGGGAGGATTTCAAGAGCAAGGACGCGTTTTTATGGTGAGAGGAGAAAGATGGAAGAAAGGATGTGGGGCAAAATATTTACAGAGTGTAGTTCGTCTGGGGAAACAGCTGCCAGTGGAAGTGGTTGAAGCAGGTACATTAACAACATTGAAAAGGCGTTTCAACAAATACATGGATAGCAAAGCTTTAGAAGGATATGGGCCAAGTGCAGGGAAATGAGGTTAGTGTTGACAAACATTTTGGTCAGCATTGATCGGTTTGGGCTGAAGGGCCTGTCTCTGTGCTATAGTACTCGATGACTGGCGTCTCCTTGTAACTCTGACAGTGTTGAGTTTCCACATGAACCAGGAAAAAGTGAGGACTGCAAATGCTGGAGATCAGAGTTGAGAGTGTGGTGCTGGAAAAGCACCGCAGGTCAGGCAGCACCAGAGGCGCAGGAGAATCGATGTTTCAGGCATAAGGACATCCAGATGAATATCTCACTAAATCATGCTGAATCAAATCTCATCTCATTCGTCAACTCTGATGCGGAGGTGCTGGGGATGGACAGGTCAGAAGTCACACAACACCAGGTGAGAATCCCAATAGATTGATTTGAACTCATGAGTTTTCGAAGCACAATTTCCTTCATCAGGTGAAGTGATGAAGGAGCAGCACTGATGAAGGAGCAATGCTCCCAAAGCTTGGGATTTCAAATAAACCTGTTGGACTGTAACCTGGTGTTGTGTGACTTCTGACTTCAACTTCTTCAACTACGCATTCATGTTGAACTTGATGGGATACTTTATCCAACTCGGTATAGTTAAATCATATCGCTTGGAGGGGTTCATTTGAAACCTTCCAGGAGGTGAATTCAACAAGATTGAATTATTCAAAGTTACTCAATTCTAAACTTACCTCAGGACCAGTAGTCATAGAGGTACAGCGCGGAAACAGATCCTTCAGTCCAACTCGTCCACGCTGACCAGATATTCTAAATTAATCTAGTCCCATTTGCCAGCACTTGGCCCAAATCCCTCTTACCCTTTTCTATGCATGTCTCCAACCAAATGTCTTTTAAACTCTACCAGCCTCCTCCACTTCCTCTGGCAGCTTGTTCCATACACGCACCACACTGCCCTTTAGGTTCCTTTTAAATCTTTCTCCTCTCACTCTTAACCTATGCCCTCTCGTTCAAACTGATAAATCACTTCTGATGGAGATGTCAACGTTTCGGGTAGAACCCTTCTTCAGTCCTGAGGGGTAATACCTGAAATGCTGACTTCTCCACCTCCTGGTCTGCCTGCCTTGTTGTGCCCAGCCTCCTGCTTATCTATATTAGATTCCAGCATCTGCAGTTTTTTATTTTGTCTCTAACAAATGGTGGAGCAGATTCGATGGGTCAAAATATCCTAACTTCTGCTCCAATGGTCTTGTGGTCTTAGGTTTGGGCGGGCCCTGGGCTCAATGAGCAGCAGCGCCCACTGGAAGCAATATTCACAGAACCATAGAATCACGACAGTGTGGAAACAGGGCCTACTGACCAACAAGTTCAGAGCGACTTTTGAAGAGTAACTCACCCAGATACATTCTCCTACCCCATCACTCTGCACTTACCCCTAACTAATGCACCACACCTACACATTCCTGAACACTATGGGACTATTTCGCTTGGCCAATTCGCCCAAACATGCGCACGTTTGGACTTTGGGAAGACACTGCAACACGCAGAGGAAACCCACGCAGACACGGGGGGAATTACATGCAAACTCCACACAGACAGTCACCCTGAGGATGGAATCAAATCTGGGTCCCTGGCGCTATGAGGCAGCAGTGCTAACCACTGAGCCACCACCCCCCCTTCCCCCTCCACTCCCCCAGTAGAAAACAAAAGACCCTACGAACTCTCCCACGACCCCCACTGTCAGAAAGGGCAGGAGGTTCAGTCCTGGGAGTGACCCTCAGCAGCGTTACCGGCAGAATCTGATTGTTGAGAGCATTGGTGCCTCCGCTGGTGCTTGTCCAAGCTGCAGGACATTGTGAACCTCTGCCCACACTCGGGCCAGGCAAATGGCCTCTCCCTAGTGTGGACCCGCTGGTGCGTCAGTAGAGTGGAGGAGACAGCAAAGCCCTTCTCGCACTCGAGGCAGGTGAACGGCCTCTCCCCAGTGTGGACCCACTGGTGTGTCAGCAGGTGGGAGGCCTGGGTAAAGCCCTTCCCGCACACAGAGCAGCTGAAGGGCCTTTCCCCAGTGTGGACCCACTGGTGCTTCAGCAGGTCGGAAAGCGTATAAAGTACTTCCCGCAGACAGAGCAGGTGAATGGCCTCTCGCCGGTGTGGACCTGCCAGTGGGCCAGCAGGTCAGAGGAATCGCTGAAGGCCTTCCCACATTTGGGGCAGGGGAACGGTTTCTCACCGGTTCTGGACCCGCCGGTGAATCACGAGGTGGGAGGAGCGAGTGAACACCTTCCCACAATCGGGGCAGCTTCCAACCCATATAAGTACCACATGGGAACTGACAATTTTTAATGCCATTGGATTGCTTGGACAGAACATTGGCTGGTGAAATTGGCAATATAGCTGTCTCGGACCATGTGCCAGTGCAATTAGATGGTAAAATCAAGAGTGGTGGAATGGATGCACAGCACTGGTGCATGGACCCATTCCTGTTAAGGGATAACAAATTTGTTGAGTACATCACAAGAGTTCAGAGCCTTCTGGGATATCAACTCGGGTACGGCCAGTAATCCGGAAATACTGGAGGAGGCCACTAAGGCATAGTTATGAGGCCTGATTATTTTTTATTCAACGACTAGAAGGACGCAGAGGAAGGAGCAACAACAGATGCTGGAGACCCGTCTGCAGATAGCTGAGGAAGTATATTATAATAGGCGTTCACTGGTCAAGCTGCAGCTCTCTGGGCTGCTCCCAACTCATTGCACACACTGGGAAAAAGAGGTCTGCTTTGCTCAACAAAGATTGTTTGAATTTGGAGATAAGCCAGGTAGATATCTGACTAGAAAGAAAATGCTTCCCAATCTTTTGTCTGTTAGAGAGAAGGTTGGCACCGTTACCCGTGAGTTAAAGAAGATTAATGTTAGATTTAGGGAATACTTTGCAGGGTTATATCGGTCGGAGGGAGATGAACACAGTGCAGCGAGAATGCAGGCCTTTTTTGAGATCCTGCACCTCCCTAGTATAAACGTGGAACAGGTTTCCTTTTGAATACGCCTTTGACGATACATGAGGTGCAGGATGCAATAAAGCATTTCCAAGGTGGCAAAGCACCGCGGTCAGATGGATTCCCAAGTGAATTCTATAAGGAATTCATAAATGTGTTGGTGGAGCCACCTCTGGGGATGTATAGCTATTCATATGTACAGGATTAGGGAGGCTAGTATCTCCCTCATTTTAAAGAAGGGGAAAGAGCCCGAACAATGTGCTTCATACAGACCTATTTCACTGTTGAATGTAGATTGTAAAATTCTACCCAAGACCCTGAGGTTGGAAAAGGTGTTGTCCTGTATTGTGAAAGAAGATCAGATGGGTTTTGTTAAAGGCCGTAGCTCCTCCAACAATATCAAGAGGGTACTGAACATGGTGCAGGTATGCCAGCAAAGTTTGATCCTGGGTTCGGTGGCCTCCCTAGATGCAGAAAAGGCATTTGACCAGATAGAATGGCTGTACCTGTTTGTGGTCCTCAAGCGCTTTGGTTTGGGGGCAACCTTTGCGAGATGGGTGGTGGTGTTGTATAATGATCCTAAGGCAGTAGTCATCACAAATGGCACTAAGTCAGATAACTTTAATACTGGGAGAGGTAGTCGACAGGGATGTCCTCTTTCACCGCTGCTATTTACCTTGGCAATTGAGCCATTAGCTGAGGCTATCAGGAGGGTTCCTGAAATAGTGGCGCCAGGAGTGGGAATGGGGGAACATAAGATTACCCCATATGCTGATGACGTCCTTTTGTTCTTGGCCAATCTGGAGGAGTCCGTTCCTCGATTGATTCAAACAATTAATTTATTTGGCAGTTTTTCGGGCTGCAGGATCAACTGTACAAAATCAGAAGCCATGCCAATGGTGGGTGGGGGGTGGGAGAATTAGTGGAGGTGCCTGATCTGAAGGATGGAATGCAGTTCCTGTTTAGATGGTCGTCAAAAGGGTTTTTGTATTTGGGAATTTATATTATTACTGCCTTCCACCAGCTGTATAAAGCTAACTATGTACAATTACTGGAGAGAATAAAGCAGGATTTGCAGCGATGGGACGGATTACCGTTATCATGGTTAGGCCGAATAGCTCTGATTAAAATGAATGTTCTTCCTCGCCTACTGTACCCCATGAGAATGCTCCTGTTGTTGCTACCCAGATGAGTATTACTGAGGCTCAATGGTTGGCTAGGTTCTTTTATTTGGTGTCGCAGCCGCCCCCTAATTAAGTTTACCAAATTGAAGCTCTCCCAGGGTGAGGAGGTGTGGATCTTTTGGACTTGAAGAGATATCAAATAAGCGCTTTCTTAGCATATGTGGGTGACTGGGTACGGGGGGACTCGGGATCGATTTTGCTTGACGTTGAAGCATTGCAGTCGAGATGTCCCCTAGTTAATCTATTATTTGTTGATAAGATGAAATCCGAGACTGAGCAGTGTAATAGTACAACCATTTTAAATACAGTGAAAACCTGGAGGATAATGGGGCCAGACAAGGGCAATTGGCTGAAGACCTCGCTGATTATCCCACTGATGGCAGCCCAAGGATTTAAACCTGGGGCAAGGGACTCCGGCTTTAAGTCATGGCAGAATAAGAGAATCTCCTGTAGGGAAGATTTATTCGAGGGTTCGGTCTTGATGTCATTTAGCCAGCTAAGTCAGAAATATGCATTGTCTAATAGGGACCTTTTCCGGTACTTTCAGCTAAGGGATTATATACAGAGGAAGACCACGCTCCTGGCTCAGCATTACAGGTCAAATGTGGAGTAAAGAGTACTCTGGTGTACAGGCGCTCTTTCAGTTCGTACATTGTATAATTTACAGAAGGGACGTACCTTAGGGAATGTGGAGGGACTCTCTAGGATGTGGAATCGGGAGCTAGGATAGGATATTTCATTAGAAGCATGGCAAGATATATGGGAAATGTAAGGAAAATTTCAATATGTAACAAAGCACAGGGCATGCAATTGAAGATTTTACACAGGGCTTATGTGGTGCCAGAGAGGCTAGCTAAGTTCAAGATAGGCACATCACCAGGGTGTCCCAAATGCAAAATTAGTATAGGCACTCACACACTGCTATTGGTCATGTTGTAAGATCCAGAGATACTGGAGTGCTATAGTAAGGGAGCTGAAGGACATCCTGGGGGATTGAAGTTAAAGTGAATCCGGTATTTCTTCTTCTGGGGTTGCTAAATTTGCCTTCTCTCAGAGAACACAGGAACAGACTGTGTAAGGAAGAACATTTTAATGAATTGGATGTTGGAAAACCCCCCAGGGCTTATGGGGTGGCATATGCTGATGATGGAGCATCCCCCCCAAGATGACCTCACAAATATGGTGCACCACAAAATACTGGTTTTACAAGACGTGGCGGCCCTTTCCAAATTATATTGATGCAGACTGATCAGCAGTATTAATTAGAGCCGTGGTATAACTGTGGGAATCAGTCTGGGCGCTCATGGGCCCCTGGGAGGGCAAGGCTGGGTGAAAGGAATACGGGTGCAATAACTGGTACTCCCATGGATTGGAGCCTTAATGGAGGTGTGGTGAGTGAAATAGAATAAAGTAATGTGATAGAATTCAAATTAACTTAATTTATGTTTAATTTTATTTGTTTTCAGTTTGATTGTAGCTTAGTTTAAGCTAAGTTTGTTCTGGTAGAATAATAGGTAACTCATTATTAACAGTATCATAATATGACATTGCTGTACTGCTATTTTTCTGTATTTTGGTTTTGTTCTTTTTTGTATATAGAGGTCTTGTGAGAGATTTGAAAAGGTTTGTAATAAAAATATTTTTAAAAAAAATTTCGCCTTCCCCCATAACTATCTTTGACATTCAAAAGTCAGATGAACTCAGCTTTGAATATATTCAATATCTCCCCAACTACAGGAAGGCACACCCACTTTGAACTCAATTCCTCTTGATAATATACCACTTCCCTTGCTGATTGCTTGCTGCACCTATGTGACAACTGGCATTGACTGGAGTAGAAAGCCTGAGCAGAAGGTAGCTGAGGCACGTTTGTACATCCACACATCATTCCTGATGAAGGGCTTTTGCCCAAAACGTTGACTGTTCTGCACCTCGGATGCTGTCAGACCAGCTGTGCTTTTCCAGCGCCACAATTTTCGACTCTGATTTCTGGTATCTGCAGTCCTCTCTTACTCCACATTCCAAAATGTCACCATTTAAACAATGTACCTCCTTTCTGTTTTTATTTCATAGGAAAGGCTATAATTTCACACTGCGTTACTACATTTACCGTGTGTTTGCCAATTAAGACACATACCTGAACCAACTTTGCTGCAAGTCAAGAACTGAACACCAGAGTGAAAAAATAAAATGGAAAAGGGGGTGAGAAGAGTGTGTTGTACTCACAGATGTTGGACAGAGGAAACAAGTTGCAATCTGGGATGAAGTTCAATCTTCATTCATAGAGAGAGGAGCAGCAACACCTTCACAAGCGCATGGTCCAACTTCCGCATTCCGACAATAGTGGGGAGGCTCTCAATGGCAGGAGGACCACACTCCTTCCGGTCCTTCAGGGTCGATCAGAAGAATATTGAGTGCCATTTCCGCTGACAGCAAAGAGCATGCGCAGTATTTTGCTGACACCAGCGGACATGCGCACTGCTTCCTGACATCGAGAAGCATGTGCAGTATGCCCAGTGGAGATGCTGGTCCAACTGCCAATCGGAGAGAAGAAAAGGCTGGAGCCCACTTCTTTTGTTTTCCTGGAGCTCAACAGTTTATTCCTTTTGCATTTTGTCTGGCTGCTCAACTTTTGAATGTCTTTTCCCCAGGGTAGAGGGAATCCAAAACTGGAGGGGCATAGGTTTAGGTTGAGAGGGGAAAGGTTCAAATGAGACAGAACTGGTAACATTTTCATGCAGAGCGTGGTATATGTATGGAATGAGCTGCCAGAGACAGTGGTCGAGTCTGGAACAATTACAACATTTAAAAGGCATCTGAACGGGTATATGAATAGGAAGGGTTGAGAGAGATATGGGCCAAATGGTGGCAAATGGATCACCAGATTAATTTAGAATATGTGGTTGGCATGCACCGAAAGGTTTGTTTCCCTGCTCTGCAACTCTATGACTCTATTTCTACTTAATCTGAACCAACTTCACAAGACGAGTAATTGGCCATTCCATCCGTACAGCCGGCCCTCAACTGTGGCCTAATTGCACAGATTTCAATGCAAGTTTCAGAAAAATGTCTGCAGCGTTTTTTAAAAATAATTGAATTTGCTTTCAAACTTTACTGATGTTTTTGAAAATATCATTTTAGCAGTTCTCAATGTTAAAGATCAGCCTTTCTCACACCACACCCTCCCATTTCCCAGGTAGAGTGATCACCAACCGCTCTCTCTCTATCCTTAGAAGGGCTGATACAGTAATCAAAGAGCGCTCGAGGCACAAGAAAGGATCAGGGTGGGGGTGCGGGTAGAGAAATTGAACAGGAAACAGAGGCTAGGGGGAAGAGAGAGAGAGAAATGGATACGGGGACAGAGCATTGGAATTAGAGAAACCCTGGGGGTGCACAGGGGTGGGGGGGGGGGGGGGCAGAGCGTTTGTCAGAGAGAGAGAGAATGGGGTTGCAGAGTGTGGGGAGAGAGAATGGACGTGTTTCAGTGGGTGGGGAGAGAATGGAAGGGGCAGCGGGTGGAGGAGAAAGAGAGCAACAATGAATGTTCGGAGAGAGTCGGGGGAGAGAGAGGGAATAGATGGAGAGCAGAGGGTGGGGGAAGAGAGAGAATAGAGGGGGGCAGAGAGTGGGAGGAGAGAGAATGAGTGTCGGGAGAGGGACTGGATGGAGGAAGGCAGAGGGTGGACGAGAGACTGGACTGGACGGGGGCAGAGGGTATGGCGATAGAATGGACGGAGGTGCAGTGGGTGGCATGTGTGTGAGAGGGGTGAAGCTAGGGATAGCGAGAGAGAATAGACAGGGGGCGCTGTGGGCATGATTGGGTCTTGATTGAATGGGGAGTTGGTGAATGCGTCCCACTCACTCCCAGCATCCCCTTCTTTGCACATGTGCAGTGCAGATTATTGTGAATGACGCGGAGAGAATCTGGCGCGTGAGCCCAATTAGCCTCAGATCCTGGCATCAGCAAACCACTGCCTTTCTGCTTTAAAAACTAAATAAAGATGTGGGCAATATACTGGGAATGGCAAGAAGTGAGTAAGAAACTGAACCGAGAGTAAGCGCTTTGTGGTGAGGGGAGCTGGGCAAAAACAGGAGGATGGAAGGATGAATTCGAGTTGGAATCCATTGAAAGGTGGAGGAAATGGGAGACAGAGATTTCGGGTAGGAGGTAGGGAAGGCTGTTCGGTACAAACTAGAATTATCTTATCCTATTTCCTGCCCTGCACTGACAGCAATGATCTGTTTTCTCAAGGTATCAGCAGAGGAGGATTTGCTGTTCAGGCGTGCACAAGAAATTTACTCAGGGCCTGAATATCAGCAGCGTTTAAATCCAGGACGGGAAATTATTTCAAACATCAACGTGACTTGAGAAGCCCCGTGATTACACGCAGCCTGCGTGGGAGTGTTCCAGGGTTCTAACTGTGCAGAGAACTTTAACTCTGTAGCGAAATGTGGACGAGTGTTTTCGCTGTAGACGAGCCCTTCTTTTGATCGTTGAAGCTGCTGAGACGCAATGACCCCTGTACCGTGGAAACTCTGTGGAAGCAAATTCAATTTCCCAAACGGGTTGGAGTGTCACCAGGACTGGCATGAAGCCAATCGATTCCTTCAATCCTGGAATGAAGTCAATCGATTCCTTCAATCCAAGACTGTGGGCGGCGTGGCAGCAGCTCAGTGGTTAGCACCGCTGCCTCACAGTGCCAGGGAGTTGAGTTCGATCCCACCCTCAGGGTGTTTGTCTGTGAGGAGTTTGCATTTTCCTGCCACCCCCCCCCCCCCCCCTCAATCTCTGGGTGCTCTGGTTTCCTCCCAAGATGCGCAGCTTAGAGTGGATTGGGTGTTCTAAATTCAGGGATTCGCTGTGGAGGTTATTGAGTGGGATGCTCTAAGGGGGGGGGGGGTCAGTGTGCATTGTTGGGCCAAAGGGCCTGTTTTCACAGTGTAGGGGGTTTGATGATTTCCCCCAACGTGTCTGCAGCCTGGCTTCCAGCTGCATCTCTCTGAGGCGAAGGTCCTCCAGCATGTGTGTTCCCTAGTTTCCAGCACCCAGAACCTCCCAACTTCTGCAAATCGAAAGACAAATCCCACCCTGCCAATGTGTGCTATGTAACTTCTTATTCAGTTTTAGTGGCCCAGCAGAGGCTAGTATCCAAGTTCGGAACACATGAGGATGGCATCAACCAGGACCTTGGATTCATGTCACATGACAGGTAACCCCACTTCACTGTCACGCGCTCTCACACCCACACAAAGCACACACTCTCACATTCACACAGATCCCTCCCTCAGACACACACACAAATACACCCTCTCACAGGCTGATACTCTATCACTCACACACTGTATCAAGCACGCACACACTCACCCATACTCTCATGCATGCGCACTTACATATAAGGCTTTAGTGTGATTTTGTATTTGCAAATACATTGTGCGCTTTTTGAGCCAAATACAATCTACAGGCAGTTAATCCATGTGAGATTTTATAAATTCCTACTTTGGAAATAGAACCAGTCTCACTCAAGATTGGGATACAGACCTTCAGTTGTCTTGAATGTGTCTTCAAACAAGTTCTGGGATTTACATATTAATGAACCAAAACCTGCAACCCATTCTAAAAGATGAAAGACTTCACAACAATCTAAATTTGGTCTATATCATTTCTGTTGCATGAAACTGCGATCTTTTGCTATAAATTCTCCTACGATCCTGTTCCACAAACACCTGATGAAGGAGCAGTGTTCCGAAAGTTAGTGCTTCCAAATAAACATGTTGGACTATAGCCTGGTGTTGTATGAGTTTTAACTTTGTTTCTTGTGAATACATCCCACACCTTCAGGTGCTGCCAGTAAACCTTACAATGTCGATGAAACGATGCAATACCTGCAGGGATGAAAAAATTACAATTTCTAATGATATTAGCTACTCATTCACTGCTCCTTCTGATACACGATATTGGAAACTTAGTGCAAGAGGTTGAAAGAAATAAGCAGTTTTAAAACAAAAACCTATTGGATCTCATAGCTTTCATTGACAGTCTGAGACTGGGGTTAAGTTCAAGTAACCTTTCTTGCCACCCAACTTTGTTACAGCTTCAGATCTCCCCAGCAAAAAAAGTGCATGAAAAGAAGCGTTTTTTTAAACAGCTCAAAGCTCACACACTTCTCCCTACTCCACTTCCTTTACTGTCGGTCAGCACCGAGTTGTCCCTTTATAATTGGATCCTTGGTACAGCCTTTCCAGTGCGAGCAGCAGTGAAGGTAAGACCGTTTGGTTTTAAAAGTGCTTACCGGTAGCGGGCAGCGGTGTTTTTTTTTCTCTTTCACTCTCTCTTCACAGAAAGAGCGGGAGCACCGGGGGAAGTGACGACGACCAGAGGGGCAGCCGGGAAGGAAAGCGGTGAGTATTTATACTCACCCTTCGAAGCCGTCGGTCATTTCCAGTGCGAGCAGCAGCGAAGGTAAGACCGTTTGGTTTTAAAAGTGCTTACCGGTAGCGGGCAGCGGTGTTTTTTTTTCTCTTTCACTCTCTCTTCACAGAAAGAGCGGGAGCACCAGGGGGAAGTGACGACGACCAGAGGGGCAGCCGGGAAGGAAAGCGGTGAGTATTTATACTCACCCTTCGAAGCCGTCGGTCATTTCCAGTGCGAGCAGCAGCGAAGGTAAGACCGTTTGGTTTTAAAAGTGCTTACCGGTAGCGGGCAGCGGTGTTTTCTTTTTCTCTTTCACTCTCTCTTCACAGAAAGAGCGGGAGCACCAGGGGGAAGTGACGACGACCAGAGGGGCAGCCGAGACCCGGAAGCAGTTAGTGTAAGCTTACCTGGGTAGGTTTTTCCCCCCTTTAAAAGCGCGAAGGAGAGGACGTCGATGGCATCCCTGCCGATTACACTTGCAGGAAGTGCACCCATCTCCAGCTCCTCCAAGACCGTGTTAGGAACTTCACAACAATCTGGAGTTGGATGAACTTCGGATCATTCGGGAGGCAGAGGGGGTCATAGATCAGAGTTATAGGGAAGTAGTAACTCCAAAGATGGCAGATAGATGGGTGACAGTGAGGGGGACTGGGAGGAAGAAGCCAGCGCAGGGACCCCCTGCGGCCGTTCCCCTCAAGAACAAGTATACCGTTTTGGATACTTGTGGGGGGGATGACTTACCAGGGGTAAGTAACGGGGCTCAGGTCTCTGGCACGGAGCCTGTCCCCGTTACTCAGAAGGGAAGGGTGAAGAAGAGCAGAGCAGTAGTAATTGGGGATTCGATAGTTAGGGGCACAGATAGGCGGTTTTGAGGGAACGAGAGAGACTCACGTTTGGTATGTTGCCTCCCAGGTGCAAGGGTACGTGATGTCTCTGATCGTGTTTTCCGGGTCCTGGAGGGGGAGGGGGAGCAGCCCGAAGTCTTGGTCCATATTGGCACCAACGACATAGGTAGGAGGAGTGCCGAGGATGTTAGACAGGCTTTCAGGGAGCTAGGTTGGAAGCTCAGAGTTAGAACGAACAAAGTTGTTGTCTCTGGTTTGTTACCCGTGCCACGTGATAGAGATTCGAGGAATAGGGAAAGAGAACACTTAAATGCGTGGCTACAGGGATGGTGCAGGAGGGAGGGATTCCGGTTTTTGGATAACTGGGGTTCTTTCTGGGGACGGTGGGACCTCTATAAACAGGATGGTCTACACCTGAACCTGAGGGGCACCAGTATCTTTGGGGGGAGGTTTGCTAGTGCTCTTGGGGGGGCGGGTTTAACCTAACTCTGCAGGGGCATGGGAACCAAGATTGTAGCTTCAGGGTGCAGGGCCTGGAGTGTAGGGAGGTTAGGAACATGGCATCAATTTCAAAGGAGGGTGTCTGTAAACAGGAAAGTGGCTTGAAGTGTGTATACTACAATGCAAGAAGTATACGAAATAAGGTAGGTGAACTTGCAGCGTGGGTTGGTACCTGGGACTTCGATGTTGTGGCTATTACGGAGACATGGCTAGAACAGGGACAGGATTGGCTGTTGCAGGTTCCAGGATTTAAATGTTTTAGTAGGGTCAGAGGTGGGGGTAAAAGAGGGGGAGGTGTGGCATTGCTTGTCAAAGATAGTATTACAGTGGTGGAAAGGACGATGGATGAGGACTTGCCATCTGAGGTAGTTTGGGCTGAGGTTAGGAATAGGAAAGGTGAGGTCACCCTGTTAGGAGTCTTTTACAGGCCTCCTAATAGTCCTAGAATCATTGAAGAAAGGATAGGGAAGGTGATTCAGGAGATGAGTGACAGTAATAGGGTGGTTGTTATGGGGGACTTTAACTTTCCTGATATTGATTGGGAAAGCTATAGCTCAAGTTCGTTGGATGGGTCAGTGTTTGTTCAATGTGTGCAGGAGAGTTTCCTGACACAATATGTAGACAGGCCAACAAGAAGTGAGGCCATACTGGATTTGGTTCTGGGTAACGAACCAGGCCAGGTGTTAGAATTAGAGGTAGGTGAGCACTTTGGGGATAGTGACCATAATTCGGTGATTTTTACTCTCGTGATGGAGAGGGATAAGTGTGTACTACAGGGCAAGAGTTATAGCTGGGGTCAGGGAAATTATGATGCGGTGAGGCATGACTTAGCATGTGTGGCTTGGAAAAGTAGACTCCAAGGCAAGAGTGTAAATGATATGTGGAGCTTGTTCAAGGAGCAACTATTGAGTGTCCTTGATAATTATGTACCAGTCAGGCAGGGAGGAAAGGGTCGTGCGAGGGAGCCGTGGTTTAATAAGGAATTGGAATCCCTTGTTAAATGGAAGAGGGCGGCCTATCTCAAGATGAGACGTGAAGGATCAATTGGGGCGATTGAGAGTTATCGGGTAGCCAGGAAGGACCTGAAGAGAGAGCTAAGAGCAGCAAGGAGAGGACATGAAAGGTCCTTAGTCGGTAGGATTAGGGAAAACCCAAAGGCTTTCTATAGGTATGTTAGGAATAAAAGAATGACTAGGGTAGGAATAGGTCCAGTCAAGGATAGTAGGGGGAAGTTGCGTGTGGAGGCGGAAGAGATTGGGGAGACACTGAATGAATACTTTTCTTCAGTATTTACTCAGGAACAGGGCATTGTCGTCGATGTGAATACTGAGTCACAAATAAGTAGAATGGATGGCTTTGAGGTATGTAGAGAAGAGGTGTTGGAAATCCTGGAAAAGGTGAAAATAGATAAGTCCCCTGGGCCTGATGGCATTTATCCTAGGATTCTCTGGGAAGCAAGGGAGGAGATTGCAGAGCCATTGGCCTTGATTTTTATGTCCTCTTTGTCTACAGGAGTAGTGCCAGAAGACTGGAGGATAGCAAATGTGGTTCCCTTGTTCAAAAAGGGGAGTAGGGATAACCCTAGTAACTATAGGCCGGTGAGTCTCACTTCTGATGTGGGCAAAGTCTTAGAGAGAATTGTAAGGGATAGGATTTATGCACATCTGGATAGGAATAATGTGATCAAGGATAGTCAGCATGGTTTTGTGAAGGGCAGGTCGTGCCTCACAAACCTTATTGAATTCTTTGAAAAGGTGACGAAGGAGGTTGATGAGGGGAAAGCGGTAGATGTGGTATATATGGATTTTAGTAAGGCGTTTGATAAGGTTCCCCATGGTAGGCTACTGCAGAAAATACGGAGATATGGCATTGAGGGTGAGTTGGAGGTTTGGATTAGGAATTGGCTGGATGGAAGAAGACAGAGGGTAGTAGTTGATGGCAAAGTTTCTTCATGGAGTGCCGTCACTAGCGGTGTTCCGCAAGGATCTGTTTTGGGACCATTGCTGTTTGTCATTTTTATAAATGACCTGGAAGAGGGGTTAGAAGGTTGGGTGAGCAAGTTTGCGGATGATACGAAAGTCGGAGGAGTTGTTGACAGTGAGGAAGAATGTGGCAGGTTACAGCAGGATATAGAGAAGCTGCAGAGCTGGGCAGAAAGGTGGCAAATGGAATTCAATGTAGCTAAATGTGAGGTGATTCACTTTGGGAAGAATAACAAAAAGATGGGGTACTGGGCTAATGGTCGGATACTTGGTAGTGTGGATGAGCAGAGGGATCTTGGTGTCCATGTACACAGATCTCTGAAAGTTGCCACCAGGTAAAAAGTGCGGTGAGGAAGGCATATGGCGTACTGGCTTTTATTGGTAGAGGAATTGAGTTCCGGAGTCCTGAGGTCATGATGCAGTTGTATAAGACTCTGGTGCGGCCGCATCTGGAATATTGTGTGCAGTTTTGGTCGCCATACTATAGGAAGGATGTGGAGGCACTGGAACGGGTGCAGAGGAGGTTTACCAGGATGTTGCCTGGTAAGGAAGGAAGATCGTATGAGGAAAGACTGAGACACTTGGGGCTGTTTTCATGAGAGAAAAGAAGGTTTAGGGGTGACTTGATTGAGGTGTATAAGATGATTAGGGGGTTAGATAGGGTTGACAGTGTGAACCTTTTCCCGCGTATGGAGTCGGGTATTACAAGGGGGCATAGCTTTAAATTAAGGGGGGGTAGATATAGGACTGAAGTTAGGGGTAGGTTCTTCACTCAGCGAGTCGTAAGTTCATGGAATGCCCTGCCAGTAGCAGTGGTGGACTCTCCCTCTTTATGGGCATTTAAGCGGGCATTGGATAGGTATATGGAGGATAGTGGGTTAGTATAGGTTAGGTGGGCTTGGATCGGCGCAACATCGAGGGCCAAAGGGCCTGTACTGCGCTGTATTCTTCTATGTTCTATGTTCTATGTTCAGCTGAAGGAAGTATTGCCTCACTCAGCAATTTCAACCCACACGCTGTATCCATTTAAGTTACTCCCATTCATTTGACATGGGGGGGGGGGGGAGGGGGCAGTCAATGGTCAACCATGCTGCTGTGGGTCTGGAGTCAGGTGGACGCCAGACCGATAAAGGATGCAGTTGAGATGACTGAGTGAATCCTTTCCCACAATGGCAGTTTCCTTTCCTAAATGGGACACGAGTGAATTAGATGGCATTTTCTACCCCCCAAAATGGTTTCATTATTAGATTCAGAACTCCAAATTTCTGAACGAATTCCAATCCCACTATCTGCCTCGGCTGGATTCAAACCCCGGGAATCCCCGGAACTGGGTTGATCGTCCAGTCAATAATGGCACTCGGTCGTCGCTCCTTCAATCCCCCTGCAATGGCACGTGAACTCAATAGACAATAGGTGCAGGAGTAGGCCATTCTGACCTTCGAGCCTGCACCACCATTCATTATGATCATGGCTGATTATTCTCAATCAGTATCCTGTTCCTGCCTTATCTCCATAACCCTTGATTCCACTATCTTTGAGAGCAATATCCAAATCTTTCTTAAACGAATCCAGAGTCTGGGCCTCCACTGCCTTCTGGGGCAGAGCATTCCACACAGCCACCACTCTCTGGGTGAAGAAGTTTCTCCTCATCTCTGTGCTAAATGGCCTCCCCCTTATTTTTAAGTTGTGTCCTCTGGTTCGGGACTCACCCATCAGCGGAAACATATTTCCTGCCTCCAGAGTGTCCAATCATTTAATAATCTTATACGTCTCAATCAGATCCCCTCTCAGTCTTCTAAACTCAAGGGTATACAAGCCCAGTCGCTCCAATCTTTCAGCATAAGATAGTCCCTCTATTCAAAGAATTGACCTCGTGAACCTACGCTGCACTCCCTCAATAGCCAGAATGTCTTTCCTCAAATTTGGAGACCAGAACTGCACACAATATTCCAGGCCAGCATGCTATTAGCTTTCTTCACTACCTGCTGTACCTGCATGCTTACCTTCATTGACTGGTGTACAAGAACACCCAGATCTCTTTGTACTGCCCCTTTACCTAACTTGACTCCATTTAGGTAGTAATCTGCCTTCCTTTTCTTGCCACCAATGTGGATAACCATACATTTATCCACATTAAACTGCATCTGCCATGCATCTGTCCACTCACCTAACCTGTCCAGGTCACCCTGTAATCTCCTAACATCCTCCTCACATTTCACCCTGCCACCCAGCTCTGTATCATCACCAAATTTGCTAATATTACTATTAATACCATCTTCTATATCATTAATATATATTGTAAAAAGCTGGGGACCCAGCACTGATCCCTGCGGTACCCCACTGGTCTCCACCTGCCATTCCGGAAGGGCGCCATTGATCACTACTCTTGTTTCCTGTCAGCCAACCAATTTTCAATCCAAGTCAGTACTTTGCCCCCAGTACCATGCGCCCTTAGTTTGCTCACTAACGTCCTATGTGGGATCTTATCAAAGGCTTTCTGAAAGTCCAGGTACACTACATCCACTGGATCTCCCTTGTCCATCTTCAGAGTTACATCCTCAAAAAATTCCAGAACTCGCTGGTGGCTCTGCAGTTGGGAGGAGCGGGTGAAGCTCTTTCCACACTGAAAGCAGATGAACGCCCTCTCCATGATATGGACCCTTTGGTAGATTACAGTGTAGATGTCTGAGTGAACCCCTTCCCGCACACAGAGCATGTGAACGGCCCCTCTCTGGTGTGGATCGGCTGGTGCCTCCACAAGTTGCCCATATGACTGAAGCTCTTCTCGCACTTAAGGCAGCTAAACGATGCTTCTCCGATGTGGACCTGCTGGTGGGTCTGCAGGGTGTAGGAATCGACAAATCCCTTCCTGCACTCAGAGCAGGTGAACGGCCTCTCCCCCAGGTGAACCCACTGGCGTTTCGGGAGGTGGGATGCATCGATGAATCGCTGCCCACACAGAGAGCAGGAGAACGGCCTCTCCCTACTGTGAACGTGCTGGTGTGTCTACAGGTGGGACGACTGAATGAATCCTTTCCCACAATGGTGGCAGATGAACGGCCTCTCCCTGATGTGAACTCGCTGGTGTGTCTGCAGGCTGCATAGCCAACTGAATCCCTTCCCGCAAACTAAGCAGGAGAACGGCGTCTCCCCAGTGAGAACGCATCTGTGGGTGTCTAGCCCCAATGGGGAAGGGAACCCTATCCCACAGTCCCCACATTTCCATGATTTCCCCATGAGGGGAGCATTCTTTGTGTCGCGCTCACACATTCTCTCACACAGACAAAAGCAAACATTTCTTCTCGAATTGAATGGCTGCTGATATTCAAGCCGCATTGATTCAAGTGGCTCTGTCAGATGATGACGTATCATTTGTTTTCAGATTTCTTTCTGCATGTCTTCCTGCAAAAAGAATCACAAATTGAGTGATCACTGTCAGTACTGTTAAATGAACATAACATCGGTGGCAATTCCTGTAGATTGCTAGATAAGTGCTGACCATATATTATGCAGGACGCAGAAAACCCTAATGCAACAAGATAGCCTTAAGTGTGTATGGAGGAAAACGTAATTTAGATCGCAATGACCTGGAACAAGCTGTCGACAAAGGGGCTGGAAATGGAGCTGAATCAAGAATATGATCATGAAATGTCAAGGCTGCTTGGGAAAAGAAAGCCAGTGAAGTTACTGAATGACTTCCTGCTGTCCTAGTAAATTAAAAAAAGACAAGAAATATAGAACGTAACTCCATTACTGCATTAGAAGGTGAAAAATCATAGACACAAAGTTTTTGTAACAGCCAACAATATCAGATATATACCATATAAAGCAACATATGTCTTCCTTTGAAATCAATGTGCCAATCCCTTAAATACTGCTCAGTTCCATGAGAAACTACCCTTATAATTCTGAACATGAGGAAAGAAGGAAACCTTTTCCAAGGTGCAAACTCTATACGTGCCAAACTGAGGGAATACACAAGGAAAATACCTTTGAGAGGGACAGAGAGCATCTGAGCAATCCCTGGAGTCACTCCAGTTGCTACAAGTGAACAGTCTCCACCCCCACCCCACACACGCCCCCCCCCCCCCCCCCCACCCCACGCCTGACTCTCTCTCTCCCCCTCCCAGGTTGTGGAATGGAAAGGGGGAGACATTGCTTTAGAACATAGAACATAGAAGAATACAGCGCAGTACAGGCCCTTTGGCCCTCGATGTTGCGCCGATCCAAGCCCACCTAACCTATACTAACCCACTATCCTCCATATACCTATCCAATGCCCGCTTAAATGCCCATAAAGAGGGAGAGTCCACCACTGCTACTGGCAGGGCATTCCATGAACTTACGACTCGCTGAGTGAAGAACCTACCCCTAACTTCAGTCCTATATCTACCCCCCCTTAATTTAAAGCTATGCCCCCTTGTAATACCCGACTCCATACGCGGGAAAAGGTTCACACTGTCAACCCTATTTAACCCCCTAATCATCTTGTACACCTCAATCAAGTCACCCCTAAACCTTCTTTTCTCTAATGAAAACAGCCCCAAGTGTCTCAGTCTTTCCTCATACGATCTTCCTTCCTTACCAGGCAACATCCTGGTAAACCTCCTCTGCACCCGTTCCAGTGCCTCCACATCCTTCCTATAGTATGGCGACCAAAACTGCACACAATATTCCAGATGCGGCCGCACCAGAGTCTTATACAACTGCATCATGACCTCAGGACTCCGGAACTCAATTCCTCTACCAATAAAAGCCAGTACGCCATATGCCTTCCTCACCGCACTATTTACCTGGGTGGCAACTTTCAGAGATCTGTGTACATGGACACCAAGATCCCTCTGCTCATCCACACTACAGCTTTGCTCCCAGATGTTGCCCAGAGGGAGAGAGTTTCACTCTGAAATTGACAGGGCTACCTTCACGTTGAGACGTCCACAATGGGGTGGGGACGCATTGCCCCTGCGCTGCCCTGCAGCTGAGGCACATGGGGAGGGGAGGACACTTTGCAAACTCCTTTCGATCTCCACCACCTCAATGTGGTTTGAGTTCAAGCAAAGCACGGGGTTTAATTTTAGCTTTACACTCTCAGAATCCAACACTCTGTGAATCCAACACTTTACTCCCCACTCCACTCCATGGAAATACCGATTTGAGAGACTCTAGAGTTGGAGTTGCTACCATACCTGCTGTAAGGCGTTTGGTAGAAGCTGTTTATTTTAATGAACCATTTCAATTTAACTTCATCCTTGCCATTCAAATACTAATTTTACACAGAGGGTGGTTGATGTGTGGAATGGACCTCCTCAGGAAGCGGTGGATGCGGGTACAATAAAAAGACATTTGTTTTAGTACATGAATAGGAAAGGTTTGGAGGGATACAGGCCAACAGCAGGCAGGAGAGACTGATTTAGTTTGGGATTATGGTTGGCATGGACTGGTTGGACCAAAGGTCCATGATCATGCTGTATGACTCGATGGTAAGTTCATAGTTCCTTGAAAGGGGAGTCGCACATGGACAGCATAGTGAAGAAGGTGTTTGATATGCTTGCCTTTATTGGTCAGTGCACTGAGTGCAGGAGTCGGGAGGTCATGTTGCGACTGTAGAAGACATTGGTTAGGCCACGTTTGGATTATTGCATGCAATTCTGGTACCGGTGATCCCACCCTGACACACCATAAACCAGAGATAGTGACTGAAATTGACTCTGATACAAAATCAAATCATTAAATCGCTGCAGTGCAGAAAGAGGCCATTTGGCCCATTGAATGCATTGTGTACAGGCGTTGGGAGGTCATGTTGTAGCTGTACAGGACATTGGTTCGGCCACTTTTGGATTATTGCATTCGATTCTGGTCTCCCTACTGAAGGATAGGAACGATGTTGTGAAACTTGAAAGTGTACAGAAAAGATTGATAAGGATGTCGCCAGGGTAGGAGAGTTTGTGGTATAAGGAGAGCCTGAATAGGATGGGGCTGCTTCCCTGGAGTGTCGGAGGCTGAGGGGTGATCTTATGGACATTTATAAAATCATGAGGGGCATGGATAGGGTAAATAGGCTAGAGGAAGTGGTGGAGGCTGGTACAATTACAACATTTAAAAGGCATCTGGATGGGTGTGTGAATAGGAAAGGTTTGGAAGGATATGGGCCAAATGCTGGCAAATGGGACATTAGATTTATATAGGACATCTTGTCAGCATGGATGTGTTGGATCAAAAAGTCTATTTCCGTGCTGTATATCTCTATGTCTATTTGATAACAGATGATTTATTTCTGTTGATGTAAATATTGTTAGGGAGAGAGAATTCCTCAAGTAGGGGATGATAAGAATCCTGGGAGAACCCTAATTCTGATTTACTATCTAATGAACACACTTTAAGCGCCAAATGTGCATTTATGTCTCATTTTGTTTCATTTTTCTTGTTTTATTCCCTGCTCCAATAACTCTCTCAGTCTGGATGGTTGTCAGGCTGAGAACATTGTGGATTGGACCTTGATCGACTGAATGTTTTATTGCTCTGGAAGGTGTAAAAGGGGCTCAAAGTTTCAGCAGAAAGCCAGCTGAGCTGAGAACAGACAACATCTTACTTTGTAGGAACAGGGAGAAGAGGACAGAGAAATCAGGACCTGAAATCCGAGCTGACACCAGAGTACCATGTTGTTAGTGCTTTGATTAGCAGTGCCAACCCTCTATCTTTACCTCGCTTCCTATTCAACTTGAATGCCACGTACCCCCTCAATATTCAGATCCAATCCTTGTTATCATGAAGCCATGTCCCTGTAAGGAGTCTCAGATCATAATTATTCTCTTCAATGTGTGCAGTCAATTCATTCAGTTGTGTTACATTGCAGCACACATTCAGCCATACAGTCTTCAGTTTCAATTCTTGTGTTCTGAAGAATCCAGTTTTGATTGATTCGATTCGATTCCCTTCAGTGTGGAAACAGGCCCTTCGGTCCAACAAGTCCACATTAACACCCTGAAGAGTAACCCACCCAGACCCATTTCTTTCTGATTAATGAACCTAACACTATGGACAATTTAGCATGATCATTTGACCTGACCCGCACATCTTTGGACTGGGACATTTACTTTCCGTGTCCCTTTCTATCATTCTCTGATGTTCATTTCCACATCACCACATTGCTCACCTGCCTTGATACGGATTGGCCATGAAAAATGCATGTTCATACATTTGCAGCAACAGAAGCAAGAGTAGGTCATTTGGTCCATCGAACTACTCCACCATTCATTAATATCATGGCTTATCTATCCATCGTCTCAGCTCCTCATACCTGCATTATCCTGACTATCCTAAATTCACCTACCATACAAAGTCCCATCGAACTATGTCTTGAATATGGCTGCTTCAACTGCTTCTTTGGGCAGAGAATTCCAATGGTTCACCACTCTCCGGGAAAAGCAGTTCCTTCTCCTCTGTCTTAAACCTACTCCCCCTAATCTTGTGACCTAGTCTCACTCACCAGCAGAAACAACTAGATAGGGTGGGTCTGGGTGGCATGCTCGTCGGATGGGTCAGTGTGGACTTGATGGGATGAATGGCCTGCTTCCACGCTGTAGTGATTCTATGATTTTCCGCAGTTGTGTTTGCCATGGACCACAGCACCAGAACTTCCCACCTCTGCAAATCGAAAGACAAGTCCCACCCTGCCCTCTTGTACGTGTGTTATCTAACTGCTTAATCATTTCTAGTGAATCCCAGCCCACACCTCCCGCTGCTGCCAGTAACCTTTACAAAGCTGATGAGACAATGCTATACCTGCAGTACTGAAAATCATAAGGCTTCTAACGATACCAGTTACTGATTCACCACTCCCACTGATGGACAGCATTGGAAATACAATGTTGGAGGCTTAAAGGAATGAGCAGTTTAAAACAAAAACTCACCTAACCCTTCACTAGGCTCCTTACTCAGCACACTTTACTTAAATCACTTCAACTCCACATTGCAACAAATTCCCACTTTCCACCAATATCCTGAATGTCCTCACTCACTCAGTTGCTGTCTCACAAATGAAAGATTTCATTGTGGCTTCTGCTCCCAGTAAGGACAAAACATCTTTGAAAGCTGCTTTGAAAGTCCAGTCTTCACAATGACACTTCTGCTTTCCTTCAGTCCAAATTGTCCGTGCTGAACAGATATCCCAAATTAACATGGTGCTCATTTGTCAGCACGTAACCCATATCCCTCTCAATTCTCCCTATTACCAGATGCCTTTTAACATGCTTTAATTATACCAGCCTCCACCACTTCCTCTGGCAGCTCATTCCATACACACAACACCCTCTGTGTGAGAAAGGTGCCTGTAAAGTTCCTTTTTAAATATTTCCCCTCTTACATCACACCTATGCCCTCTAGTTTTGGACTCCCCCACTCTGGGGAAAAGATTTTGGCTGTTCACCCTATCCATGCTCCTTATGAACTTCTATAAAGTCATCCCTCAGCCCCCAATGATCTAGAGTAAACAGCCCCGGCATATTCAGCCTCTCCATATAGATCAAACCCTCCAACTCTTGCAATAGCCTTGTAAATCTTTTCCAAATCCTTGCAAAGGTTCGTAACACTTTTCCTGTAGCAGAGAAACCAGAACCGAACACAGTATTCCAAAAGTGGCCTAATCAATGTCCTGTACAGCCGCAACATGACCTCCCAACATCTGTATTGAAATGCACTGACCTTTTAAAGCAAATATACCAAAAACCTTCTTTGCTATCCTGCCTACCTGCGACTCCACTATGAACCAACACTCCAAGGTATGTTTATTCAACAACACTCCCCATTAAATGTGTAGATCCTGCCCTGATCTGCCTTTCCAAAATCCATATTTCAAAATGGGGTCGAGAAACGTATAAGCCGTGATTGAATGGTGGAGCAGATCTGATGGGCTAAATGGCTTAATTTCTGCACCAATGTCGTATGGTCTCTTGCTGTCCTGGACAGTGAGAGAATTGGAAGCAGGAATAGGTCATTTGTCTTTCCAGCTGGCACCAGTATTGAACAGTTCATAACTGGATATAAATATACCTGCATCTAGATGGAAAGGCTGGGTCTTTTTTCACTGGAGCATCAGAGGTTGATAGGTGACCTTAGAGAGGATTATAAAATCATGAGAGGTATAGATGAGGTGAACGGCAGGTATTCTTTCCCTGGTGTTTCAAGATTAGGGAGCAAATTTTGAAGGTGAAGAAAGAAATATTTTAAAAAGAAATGAGGGGCACCTTTTTTTTAAAAGATAAAGAGTAGTTCGTGTGAGGAATCAATGTCCAGAGGAGTTGCTGGATGCAGGTACAGTTACAATGTTTAAAAGACATTTGGAAAGGGTCGGAGGGATATGGGACAATCACTGGCAGGTGGGACCAGTTTCGTTTCAGAACACCGTCAGCATGGACTAGTTCGATTGAATGGTCTATTTCTGTGCTGTATGACTCTGTAACTGTTCTGTACTGGTTTTAAAACCATTTTCTTGCCTTCTCCCATAACTTCTTTGTTCTTCAAAGTCACATGAACTCAGCCTTGAATACATTCAATAACCGACCTAACTGCAGGAAGACATCCCCACTTCTGAACTCAATTCCTCTTGCTGATATACCACTTGCTTTGCTCATTGCTTGCTGCACTTTCTGACAACTGGCAGTGACTGGTGTAGAAGGACAGTAAGGCCCCTTTGTCTATCCACACATCACTCCTGATGAAGGGCTCGTGCCCGAAACGTCGACTCTCCTCCTCCTCAGTTGCTGCCTGACCGACTGTGGTTTTCCAGCGCCACAATATTCAACTCTGAACTCCAGCATCTCACTTTCGCCACATCTCAACATATCACCATTTAAACAATGCACCTCCTTTCTGCTATTTTTTCACACTACAAAGGCTATAACTTCACATTGTGGTACTGCATTTTCCATGTGTTTGCAAGTTGACACACAGTCCTGGATCAACTTTTCCAGAGTCTGGCCCCTCCCTCGGTTCACTCTTGAACCCCAGAATGAAAAAGTGGTGAGAAAAACACTGTTGTACTCACAAATGTGAGACAGAGGAAGGAAGTTACAGTCTGGGGTGACGTTTAACCTTATGCAGAGAGAAAAGAACAGCAGCAGCTTCAGAGTTCATGGTCCAACCTCCGCATTTCCACAATGGCCGGCTCTGATTGGCAGGAGGACCAGACTCCTTCCGGTCCTCCAAGGTTCTCCATTGCTCCATGGAAAGGAGCTCGCTCGCCGTTTCTGTGGACACCCAAGAGTATGCGCAGTGCTTGCTGACACCATGGAACATGCTCAGTGTGCAGGAATTTGTTACAAATTTTCAAGTTAAAAATCACAAAGCACCTGGTGATAGTCCAACAGACATATTTGGAAGCACTAGCTTTCGGAGCCCTGCGCCTTCATCAGCTGATTGTAGAGTATAACATCGTAAGACACAGAATTTATGATCTTACGATCTTATATTCCACAACCACCTGATGAAGTAGCAGCGCTCCGAAAGCTAGTGCTTCCAAACAAGCCTATTGGACTGTAACCTGGTGTTGTGTGATTTTTAACTTCGTACACCTTAGTCCAACACGGGCACCTCCCGATCATGACAAATATTAAGCGTCCAAATGCTGGAAAATTATGATTTTATTTCTTTTGCATTTTGTCTGTCTGCTCAACGTTTCTGTCTTTTCCCTAGATAAGAGGTATTCCAAAACTAGAGGGTAAAGGTTTAGGGTGTGGGGGAAAGATTTTAAAAGATCTAAAAGACTAGGAATAGAACATTCACCCCTTACTGGGCGAAAGTGAGGACTGCAGATGCTGGAGATTAGGGTCGAGAGTGTGGTGCTGGAAAAGCACAGCAGGTCAGGGAGCATCCGAGGAGCAGTAGACTCGACGTTTCGGGCAAAACCCTTCGTCAGGTAATAGCCATGGGGAACTGCAGGGCTGTAGCCTAAACGAGTGAGTCGAAGTGGGATGCTGTTGGGAAGGTCGGTGTGAATGGCCTGTAGGGATGATATGGTTCCCCTGCCTTAGCCACGCGTCTTTTGAGAAATGTGGGAGGAGTGGGTTCCAGTTCGTGGGAGACTGACACGAGTCCTGGAGAAGGTGGCATTTGTGCTGTCTCTCTCTTCACATTCTGCCCCCCTGTCCATTTTCTCCCCATCCACTGCCCCCTGCCTATTCTCTCTCCTCATACTGCACCCTCTATTCTCTCCCCCAAACCTCTGAACCCCAGTCTGTACCCCTGTCCATTTTCCTCCCTTCTCCGCCACCACCAGCGACCCTTCACCCACCCCCCCACCCCCACAATCGTCCTTTCTCGTGCCTCAGCCCTCTTTGATCGCTGTATGAAGTTTTTCTCAGGGAAGAGAGAGAATGGGCGGTGATGACTTTATCTGGGAAACACGGCATGTGAAAAATTCCTGATTTTTAAAATTGAGAATAACTAAAACCAAATATTCAGAAACTTCGTTACAGTCGGGAAGAATGTTATTTTTTTTCAAAAAAAAAGCTGCACAAATCTTTCTGAAACTTGCATTGATGTGTGTGCAGTTAGGCCACAACAAAGGACAGGCTGTAAGGAGTGAATGAGTGAATAAAAGACAAGTCCAACCTTGCCCTCGAGGAGAAAGTGAAAAATGCAGATGCTGGCGATCAGAGTCGAGAGTGTTGTGTTGGAAAAGCACAACAGGTCCGGCAGCATCCAAGGAGCAGGAGAATCGACGTTTCGTGCATAAGCACTTGGCACTCGGCCATCGCTCCTTCAACCCCGCTGTGATGGCGCGTGAACTCACTGGTGCCTCCGCAGGTGGGAGGAGCAGGTGAATCCCTTCCGGCACTGACAGCAGGTGAACGGCCTCTCTCCAGGTGGACCCGCTGGTGGGTCAGCAGTGCAGCTGACTGAGTGAAACCCCTCCCGCACATGGGGCACGTGAATGGCTTCTCTCCCTTGTGGACTCACTCATGCGTCTGCAGATGGCAGATCCGACTGAAGCCCTTCCCACACACTGAGCAGGTGAATGGCCTCACCCGGTGTGAATGCGTCTGTGGGTTTCCAGCAAGGATGGGGAAGGGAATCCATTCCCACAGACCCCACATTTCCAAGGTTTCCCCTTTGGAGGGAGCTTTCCTTGTGTTGCTCTGGGATTGAAATTACAAACAGAACGGGTACATCGCCTTTCCCATCTTGAGGGGTGAGACTTTGCTTCCTCCAAGCTGAGTAAATAGTTTGAAGCACTTTTCACAGTCAGCGCACTGAATCTCCCTCACTCGATGTCTCAGTATTCATCCTGCCACAGGACTGTCCAAAATCTCTCAAACAAACAAAAGCAAACATGCCTTCTTGATTGGAATGGCTGCTGATATTCAAGTCCCAATCAATCAAGTGGCTCTGTCAGAAGTTGATGTATCATTTGTTTTCAGATATCTTTCTGCACGTCTTCTTGCAAAGAAAAATCATAAAACAAGTGATCACTGTCAGTACAGTTAATGAACATAACATTGGTGGCAATTCCTGTAGATTGCGAGATGTCTGCTGATCACATATTATCCAGGCCACAGAAACCTGAAAACCCTCATGCAGCCAGATCGGCTTAGCTGTGCATGGAGGAAAACTTCATTTCAGTGACAATAACATGGAACAGACTGCCTACAAAGATGCTGGAAATGGAGCTGAATCAAGGATATGAAAATGAAATGTTAAGGCTGCTTGAGAAAAGGAAGACAGTAAAATTGCTGAATGACTTCCTGCTAACCTATTAAATAAAAAATTATGACAAAAAAAGGACGTAACTCCATTTCTACATGAGAAGGTGAATAATAATTACAAAGAAACTTTTACAACAGTCAACAATATCAGATATACACCATATAGAACAAAGAAAGTTTACAGCTCAGGAACAGGCCCTTCAAGCTTGAGCCGATCCAAATGTACTGTCTAAACCTGTCGGTCAATTCCGAAGCATCTGTATCCCTCTACTCCCCACCCACTCATGCATTTACCCAGACGCATTTTAAATGAATCAACCGTGCCTGCTTCTGCTACGTCTGCTGGCAACGCGTTCCAAACGCCCACCACCCTCTGTGTGAAGTAACGCACGTATTCTCTTTGAATAAGTGCTACCCTTGCCGCGTTCATAAGCTGCTTTTTGAGGGTATTGACTGGCCGTTTTTGCATAAGGCAGAGTAAGAAACAAGGGCTCATACGGGATTTGAACCCGGGATCTCTCGCATGCCCACGCACCAGAAGGCCCGAAGCGAGAATCATACCCCTAGACCAACGAGCCACAGGCCCAGGGCGTGCTCCATTTTTTGAGCAATGTGCCAATCCCTTAAATGCTGCTCAGTTCCTTGAGAATCGAACCTTTCAGTTGTGAACATGAGGAAAGGAGCAATCATTTTCTAGGGTGCAAACTGTATACGTGCCAAACTGAGGGAATACACAAGGAAAATAGCTTTAAGAGAGATAGAAAGTATTTGAACACCTTTGGAGTGTCTGCTCCCTCCCTGGAT
Source organism: Chiloscyllium plagiosum (assembly GCF_037043375.1). NCBI lineage: Eukaryota > Metazoa > Chordata > Chondrichthyes > Orectolobiformes > Hemiscylliidae > Chiloscyllium > Chiloscyllium plagiosum. The sequence goes on along the minus strand of NW_028270165.1, from coordinate 4,129,049 downwards.
TCACTCTAGTTGCTACAAGTGAACAGTGTTTCACCCACCCCTACCTCCCCTTCCCCCTCGCTGCTGGAGGATGGTATATGGAAAGGGGGAGACATTGCTTTACTCCCAGATGTTGCCCAGAGGGAGGGAGTTTCACTCTGAAACTGACAGGGCTGCATCCGCATTGTGACGTCAACAATGGAGGGCGGGCCGGACAGCTGTCCTGCAGTTGAGGCACGTGTGGAGGGGAGGGCACTTTGCAAATCCGACTCTCCTCTAAGTCTATGCAGATTGAGTTCAGGCAAAGCAAGGGGTTTAAATATACTATAGAAAACCTCCTTGTGCCGTGGGAAAACTCCTGCTGCGGGGAATGCAGTGTTACAGATTCAAAGTAACAGAAGCAGGAGTCGACCATTTGGTCAAGCCTGCTCCGTCATTCATTAAGATCACAGCTCCACCAACCTGGATTATCCCGACTACCCTTAATTCCCCTACCATGCTAAAACCCATCCAACTGCGTCTTCAATAAACTTCATGAAGCTGTCTCAACTGCTCTCTTGGGCAGAGAATCCCATGGAGTCTCACAGAGTGACACAGATGTACAGCATGGAAACAGACCCTTCGGTCCAGCTCATCCATGCAGCCCAGATATCCTAACCTAATCTAGTCCCCTTTGCCAGCACTTGGCCCAAATCCCCATAAAACCTTCCTACCCTCCAATCTCCAACCCTGGCAACATCCCTGTAAATCTTTCATACACATTTTCTAGTTTCACAACAGCTTTCCGATAGGAAGCAGACCAAAATTACATGCAATATTCCAAACGTGGCCTGACCAATGTTCTGTACATTGGCAACATGAGCTCCCAACATCTATCCTCGATGCTCTGACCAACAAAGGAAAGCACACCAAACGCCTTCTTTACTACCAATCTGCCTGCGTCTCTACTTCTAAGGAACTATCAACCTGAACTCCAAGGTCTCTTTGTTCAGCAACACTTCCAAGGAACTTACCATTAAGTGTAAAAGTCCTGCTCTGATTTGATTTTCCAAAATGCAGCACCTCATATTTATCTACATTAACCTCCAACTGCCATTCCTCAGCCCATTGGCCCATCTGATCAAGGTTCCGTTGTGATCTGAGGTAACCTTCTTTACTGTCCACTACACCTCCAATTTTGGTGGCATCTACAAACTTGCTAACTATACCTCCTCCGTTTACATACAAATCATTTATATAAATGACAAAAAGTAGCGGACCCAGCATCAATCCTTGTGACACACCATTGGTCACAGGCCTTCAGTCTGAAAAGCAACCTCCATCACCACCCTCTGTCTTCTGCCTTCTAGCCAGTTCTGTGTCCAAATGGCTAGTTGTCCCTGCATGCCATGAGATTAAAACTTGCTCACCAGTCTCCCATGAGGAACCTTGATGATCGCCTTCCTGAAGTCCATATAGATCACGTCCATCGCTCTGCCCTCATCAATCCACTTTGTTACTTCTTCAAAAAACCCAATCATGTTCATGAGACATGATTTCCCAAGCATAAAGCCATGCTGACTATCCCTAATCAATTCTTGCCTTTCCAAATACATGTAAATCCTGTCTCTTAGGATTCTCTCCAAAACCTTGCCCATCACGGATGTCAGGTTCACTGGTCTATAGTTTCCTGGCTTTTCCTTACCACCTTTCTTAAATAGTGGCACCACGTTAGCCACCCTCTAGCCTTCTGGCACCTCACCTGTGACTATTGATGATACAAATATCTCAGTAAGAGGCCCAGCAATCACTTGCCCAGTTTCCCACAGAGTTCTCGGGTACTCCTGATCAGGTCCTTGCACTTCCCACAACCCAGTCGACCTTTATGCACATCAAGATATCCAGCAATTTCTCATCTGTAATATGGGCATTTTTTCAACATGTCACCATCTACTTTCTCACATTCTAGATCTTCCATGCCCTTCTCCACAGTAAACACTGATGCACAATATCCGTTCAGTATCTCCCCCCCACCCGCTCCCCATGTACTGCAGCTCCACACAAAGGCCGCCTTGCTGATCTTTGACGGGCCCTATTCTCTCCCTTGTTATCCTTTTGTCCTTAATGTATTTATAAAAATCCTTTGGGTTATCCATGACTATTTGCCAAAGCTATCTCATGTCCCCTTTTTTGCCTTCATGATTTCCCTCTTAAGTATGCTCGTACTGCCTTTATACTCTAAGGATTCACTCGATCTCTCTGCCGATACCTGATATATACATCCTTCTTTATCTTAACCAAAATCTCATTTTCTCTAGTCATCCAGCATTCCCCAACCTACCAGCCTTTCCTTTCACCCGAACAGGAATATACTCAGATGAAGGAGCGTCGCTCAGAAAGCTAGTGTGCTTCTAAGTAAACCTGTTGGACTATAACCTGGTGTCGTGTGATTTTTTAACTTTGTACTCCCCAGTCCAACACCGGCATCTCCGAATCAGGAATATACTGTGTCTGAACTCTTGTTATCTCATATTTGAAGGTTTCCCATTTTCCAGCCGTCCTTTAACCTGCGAACATCTGCCCCCAATCAGCTTTTGAAAGATCTTGCCTAATACCTGAGTCTTCCTCCAATTTAGAACTACAACTTTTAGATCTGATATATTATTTTCAATCACTGTTCTAAAGTTAATAGAATTACCGTTTACCCTTAGGTTTTGCACCCTCGCCAGTATGTACATCCACATTGTGAATTAGAAAATGTCCTTGTACACACTTAACAAATTCATCTATTTGGCAGATAGGAAAATGGGCAGGAGTTTTCCCTTGGGTCCACTCTTCCTTCATTCCCACCAAGCCTAACCCCATTCCCACCCCAATAGTCCAACGGCACTTTCCCCTGCAACTGCCGAATGTGTGACACCAGCCCATTTACCTGCTCCCTCCTCTCTATCCAAGGATCCAAACTTACCTTCCAGGTGAAGCAGCACTTGACCTGCACTTCCCACAACCCAGTCGACTGCAGTTGCTGCTCATAATGTGGTCTCATCTACATTGGGGAAAACGAAGCATAAACTGGGTCACTGCTGCACAGAACATCTACGTTCCACCTGCAAAAAAGACCCTGAGCTTCCAGTTGCCTGCCAATTCCACACCCCACCCTGTTCCTGGCCAACATCTCTGTCTCAGGTTTGCTGTAGTGTTCCAGCGAAGCTCAGCACCAGCAGAACGAAGAGCACCGAATATTACACTTGGGGAGCATACATCCCGGTCCCAATATCGAATTCAATAATTCTCGGGCCTGAAATGCATAGTATCCTCGTCCCTTCCACACACACCAAGCCTTGTTATCACATAGTCTGTCATTACACACTACCTATTCTTAGCCACGAACAGTCTCCATTCACCCTCCCACGCAGATCGTTGTCAACTCCCTTTCCTGTCCAACAGTTCTTCCCTCGCTTTGGGCTCTGTCCTGATCTATCATTTACTGCATCCGCCTTCCTCCCACAATATCTCCTGCATATAAACCAACGTTTTCCCAATCACCATCAGTTCTGTGGAAGGGTCACCGGCAACTTCTGTTTTTTGTTTCAGATATGCAGCATCTACAGTTCTTTCACCTTTTTATTGTGATAGAGTTGGAACTTACTTCGAGAGACAGAAGGAGAGGGGGCAGAGACAGAACACCCATGAACTGTTGATCTCCGTTGTTACTCATAACGTAAAATCATTGCAGTGCGATCACTTCCCTTAAGCATGAATCGAAGGGACGGGCGATCTGTGAGTTTGTGGCGCAACGGTAGCGCGTCTGACTCCAGATCAGAAGGTTGCGTGTTCGAATCACGTCAGGCTCACTGTCGTCAACTTCTTACTTTTCAAATCAAGAAAGGAGCACTTCACTCGGGATATCTGTTGAGCCAAATCTTCTTTGCGGAAATTTTCGATCACACGTGAAGCTTTGCTGTCAGTTTGATTTGTGAACACTGTGTCAGGGAGGTGGTGTGTCCATTGTCTGGGTAAATGCTCAGCTCCCCCAGTTCATCACGGGATTTAAACACAGCCGTCTCCCTCTGGGCAGCCGCTTCGTTCAGTTGGTGACAGCGCGGTGTGAATAACGTAATACCGATAGTTTTACAACATAATCCAGAGACTCCCAGCTTTATGTTTCAATCTATCAGGAGAGTGTTAGCGAGTTCAGATAGAAATGTTTCCCACCAACTGCAAATCCTTTCTTTCACTGGACACAGTTAAAATTATCTTTATTCAACAGGAGAAGCAGAAACTCTAGTCTGACGGCCTCTCTCCACATTAACGGTGAGCCTGAATTTTATAAACGGTGTCAGTAAAATCCAGAGGCGGACACTGATTTGGTTCAATCGATTTTTTTGCCAAGTGTAATTCACCGAGAGGATGCTGCTGTGTGAAACAGCGTGGGGAATTACTGCAGGGCCTCCTGCACATGAGACACACCGCAACAGATGTGTTTCACCTTCACCAGGCTCAACACAATATGTAAATAAGTGTCTCATTTTGTCGCCTTCTACCTGTAAATCTGCATATTGTCACATTGAACATGCCCACCGAATTCCCTTTTGTGTCCATTGAATCTGCCTCTTTGTCACTGTCAGACTGCGACTTTCTGACCCCACTCCCTGTGCGAAAACGGTCTTCCTAATGTCACTTTTACTTATTTTCCTGATGACTTTAAATCTCTGCCAAATCATTCTCGATCCTTTCAGGCCTGGGAGCATTTTCACTGCATTATTTCCTCTGTCTAAAACCCTCATGACGTGGAAAACTTCAATCAGACCAGCTTTCAGCCCTCTGTTCTCCAAAGAGAGCTGCCCCAAACTTTCCAATCTCCCTTCATTGCTGACATTCCTCAGGACGGTACCATTCACGTTAACTTGTTCAGAGCTGTCTGTAATCACTTCACTTCCCCGCTTCCTGAAGTGTCACCCTCAGAATTGAGCGTAATACAGGTGGAGGATTCATTCAGACTCGGATTGCGCGGGCGAAAAATCTGCAATACTTGTTTTCACTTTGAACAAGTGTTTCTCTTCGCCGTGTTCACTGCAATGGCAGCTCTGCGCCGTCCCTAATTCAGGCAGTCCGATCTTATTTAACGAAGCGGCTTTTTGAGAAAATTCATCAGGTATTTTTGCTCAGGTCAATTTAAGGAATGATGGTTCGCCTGGGATTGGAACCCGGGAATTCTCACACGGCTGCATATGCTCGAAGACCCAAAGCTAGAATCATATCCCAGACTAACGAGCCACCAGCCATGGGTGCAGCCACCTCCGGAAGCAGCTGAGACTTGCTCAGTACGAAATACATTGTGCATTGCTCACAGAATTGCAAGTAAGGAAGAGTTTCAAGAACATCTGCTTCTCAATCTGTCTCCCTGCTCCTAGGACGCTGCTGTTTGTCCCGTCCCCAGGGACCGGGCTCTCTCCACTCGTGGATAATTGAACCATTTCGTTTCTACTTGCAAGCTGTGCTGGTGGAAGGCAGAGCCCATTCACTCTTCTGCTGTCTCACACTATTACGTGATGCAGGATAAGTCAGTTACAGTTATGCGTAGGAAATGGGCAACTTTGAACTTGTTCCAAAGGTCTTGTTAATGGAGAGATAGAAAGATGCTGTGCTGCCGGGACAGAGAGAAATGGACACCAGAGACTCTTCCCTCAGGTAAATTGATATGAGTGCATTTTTGTGCAGCCTGCTTGGTGTTCAGAATTTGTCTTGACACAGCAATCCTGCAGAAAGTCTTATTTTACACGGCTGTTGGTTTCTTTACTGCAGGAAATGGACAAAAACAGCAAGTCATGTGTTTCAACTTCACCGGTTCATTGCCATCTGAGAGAAGAGGTTTCACACGAGATCAGGACACACCGACAGAGAACACGACAAGACAACTCAGAGCTCCACAAGGGTGCCAGCGCAACTGTGTTTGACTTGTGTTTCGATGTGACATATCCAGCTCAGATACTCTAAGTTTTGGGAAGCAAATGACATGGCAAGGAAAAGAAGGGAGCGCCAGGAGAGACATTCAGGAAGTCGTTTGAAAGGCAAGATGCTGAACAGGATACCATCACAAATGAAAGTCGCTCCAGGAGACACTGAACAATAGCAGAGGATGGCTTTGATCCATCGACCTCGGAGTTATGGGCCTAGCACGCTCCCGCTGCACGACTCGGCTCCCAAGCACAGCATCGTTTTACACAGCCCCCCTCAGCCTTTCGCTTGGCGCGTGGCATGCACGTTCGAGACTGATGTCAAAGATCTCCACTGCTGTCGCCTTATATGGTGTTGCGCAGACGTATGGAGGCTGTGTAAATATAAACTTTTTCTAACTTCCAACATTCTGTTGGCCGAACTGTGATTTCACTCTGAATAGACGCCGTGCGGCCCAGCTTCGCTCTGCTTGGGTCGACACAGTAAGTAAACGTGGGTCTCTATTCGTATCATTCTCTTGCTTTCCCCATGTAATTCTGCACATTGTTACTTTAAACATGACCACCGAATTTCCGTTCGCGTCTAATGAATCTGCCTCTTTGTCAGTGTCAGTTAGGGATTTACTGACCCCAACCACGTTCTTCCTAATGTCACTTTTGGTTCTTTTCCTCATGACTTTAAAACTCTGCCGAATCTTTCAGGCGTGGGAGCATTTTGACTACATTACTTTCTCTGTCTCGACTTCGCAAGCTTCAATCGGGCCAGATTTCAAACTTCTGTTCTCCGAAGAGAGCTGTCCCAAATTTCCAATCGACCCTCATCGCTGACAGCCCTCAAACACCGCACCACTCACGTCAACCTATTCAACGCTATCTCCAATCATTTCACTTCGCTGCTTTCTGTCCCATTGGTAATCCAGGGAGCCCAAACTCGTTTAACGAAGGTGCTTTTTGAGAAAATAAAGCAGGCACTTTCGCACAAGTCATGAAACGCGGGCTCGTCCGGGATTTGAACCCGGATCTCTCGCACGGCTGCGTCGACGAAGACCCAAAACGAGAATCATACCCCTAGACCAACGAGCCACACCACTCCAGAAGCAGTTGAGTCTTGCTCAGAGTGAAGTACAGTTGACATTGAACAGGCTGGAGCTGTTTTCTCTGCAACGTCGGAGGCTGAAGGGTGACTTTATGGAGGTTTACAAAATTATGAGGGGCATGGATATGATAAATAGGCAAAGTCTTTTCCCTGGGGTCAGAGAGTCAAAAACGAGAGGGCAGAGATTTAGGGTGAGAGGGGAAAGATATAAAAGAGACCTAAGGGGCAACTTTTTCACGCAGAGGGTGGTGCGTGCATGGAATGAGCTGCCAGAGAAAGTGGCGGAGGCTGGTACAATTGCAACATTTAAGAGGCTTTTGGATGGATATATGAATAGGAAGGGTTTGGAGGTATATGGGCCGGAAGTTGGCAGGTGGGACTAGATTGGGGTGGGATATCTGATCGGCATGGATGGGTTGGACCGAAGGGTCTGTTTCTTCGCTGTACATCTCTATGACTCTATGAACAGCTGCTTCTCATTCTGTCTCTCTGCTGCCGTTCGCCCGTCCCCAGGAACCGGGCTCTCTCTCCTGGCAGAAAATTAAACCGTTTCCTTACTAAACTTTTCTCTGACACCGGAGTGACCAGTGACAAGCACTGCCCTCCTCAACATAGGGTACAGAGAACAGGAGAAGACCCCGCAGACCTCCACGAGTGTGTCATCTCAACTGTGCACATTGGGCCTGTGCATCAATGTGAAATATTTACATCGAAGTTTTTTGGGAAGCAGATGAGAAGGCGAGATGCACAACAGTGCGCCGTTATACGGGAAAGCTGCTAAAGACGACATTGAGTGAATAGGAAAGATGGTTTCCCTTCTGGGTTATGCTCCCATCACGCACCGGCAGACATATCGCCGGCAAGCAAATATCAACTCTGTCTAAATTGCCACATTCTGTTTTTACGAACCGTGACTTCACTCAGAAGCACAATTTACCCGCTCCCTCCTGAATATCCTTCCAGGCTCGAACATACCTTCCAGGTGAATCAGCACTTTACCTGCACATTTGCCGCAACCTAGTCTACTGCATTCGCTGCTCATAGTGTCGATTCCCCAACAGAGCATGAAGTATAAACCGGGTGACTGCTGCGCAGAACATCTCGGTTCTGCCCGCAAATAAAGATCCTGAGCTTCTGCTTTCCTGCCACTTTAACACGCCACCCTGTTCCCTAGCCAACATCTCTGTCTCAGGCTTGTAGCAGTGTTCCAGCAAAGCTCAGCTCCAGATGGAAGAACAACGCCTCATATTCCACTTCAAAACCCGACAGCCCTCTGGTCTTCAAGATCGAGTTGCATGACTTTAGGGCCTGAAATCCCCCATGTCCTTGACCCCTTCCACACACATACGAGCCCTTGTTATCACATAGTCTGCTACGACACACTACTTATTGTTAGCCACTAACGGTCTCCATTAACAGCTATTCACCCTCCCACACTGATCGTTATTCACTCCTTTGTCCCTCCTATTGTTCTCTCTCTCTGAGTTGGCGGGAAAGAGAGCAATGTACACTGGAGATTCTGAACCAGCTGAAACTTGCTCAGTGTGAAATACATTCCACTTTGCTCCAAGAATTGCAAGCAGCAAAGAGTTTCCAGAACATCTGCTTGTCATTCTGTCCCCGGGATGCGGTTTCTGACATGCGGATCGTCTTGTCATTCACGTCCGAAACGGCGATTTGAACCCGGGATCTCTCTCAGATGACAAGCAACATGAGTTTGACTGGGACAACACTACTATTATAGGACAAGCCAAAACAGAGAACAACCAGGGAATTCCTAGAGGCGTGGCACTCATCCACAGATTCTATCAACAAGCACATCGACCTGGACCCAATATACCGGCCACTGCAACGGGCAGCTGGAACTGATAACCGGAAGCGGCAGGTACAAATCACTATAAATGCCGGAGGAAACATCACAGAAGCGCTTGACAGGAGGCTCCCAAGCACTGAGGATGTCACCTAGACAGGGGACGAAACGTCTGCAACACAAATTCTCAGCTCGGCGAACAGAACCACAACAAAGCTTTTGCTTGCAGGAACTGAGTGACATAAACAGGATGCTCTCAAATTTCGACAGGAATTACACTTCCGTTCAAGATTTGCAGAAAGCTTTGTAGCTCGGCTGCCGATTGTCGTAGCTCGCCGAGCTGGGAAGTTGATTTGCAGGCGTTACATCCTCTGTCTAGTTGACATCTTCAGTGCGTTGGAGCCACCTGTGAAGCGCTGCTGTACTGTATCTTCTGGAATGTATTTGGTTCTGTTTCTGCTGCTTTTGTTTGACGGTTCTAGTTGTTCGTTGCAGTGATTGGCATATGTCAATGTGTTTATCGGTGTAATTCCTGGATGAGTGCTGTGTTTGTTGAATTTCTCTGGCTGACCTCTGTTTAGATGTACTATGTCCGTTGTGCTGTCCCAGTCGACTTTATCGTCCTTATCATCTGTGTTTGTGTGGGTACCAGAGACAGTGTTTAATGGGTAGATGTTGTTCATGGTTACAGATTGCTAGTTGTCTGCTTGTTTGTCCTGTACTGTCGACTTTTCGTGCAGCCTTTGCATGGAATCTTGTAAACTATCTTTGTTTTCCACATGATGTGGTTAAGTCTTTTGTTCTGGTGAGTTGTTGTCTGAGCGTGGCTGTCAGTTTATGGGCTGTCATGAATCCGAGTGGTCGGAGATGTCTGGCTGTAAGTTCTGTGAGGTTTATTATATAAGGTAAAGTGGTGAGTGTGTTGGGTCGTGGCAGATCTTCATCCCGTTGTTTGTCTGCTCGGCCCTTGTGGATGAAGTTGCGGGATATCCGTTCCTGGTGAAGCCTCTGTAGATGTGTTCTTCTTCCTTTCACAGGTCGGCAGTGCTGCAGTGTGTTGTAGCCCTTTTGAACAGCGTCCTAATGCAGCTTCTCTTGTCTGTGTTTTGATGGTTATAGTTCAGGGTCTGGTCTGGGGGTTTGGCTTTTCTATACACTTTTGTAGCACATCCCCCGTTCTGTGTCCTTTCTCCCATAAACCGTCAGCTTCCAGTTTCCTGTCACTTCAACCTCCCACTATGTTCCCATGACACCATTTCAGTTTCTGGTCTGCTGCAGTGCTCCCACAAGGCACAGCGCAAGCTGGAAGAGCGGAACCTCATTTATTCCTGAGAGACCGTGCTGTCTTCAGGACCCAACGCCGAGTTCAATCATTTTAGAACCTGTGCACCTTCTTCCACGGTCTTTACCCTCCCAGTCATTCCATCAGTTCCGAAGACGGATCGTTGGGCTCAAAACATTATCTCTCCTTTCTCTCCACAGATGGACTAGACCTGCTGGTTTTGTTCATTTCAAAATGAACAAAATGAGCAGGGAGACAGAATGAGAAGCACTGTTCCGGAAACTCTTTTGCTGCTTGCAATTCTGAGAGCAATGGCGAATGTATTTCACACTGAGCAAGTCTCAGCTGGTTCAGGAGGTGCTGGAGCCAGCGGCCTGTGGCTCGTTGATCTAGGGGTATGATTCTCGCATTGGGTCTTCTAACGGGCAGACTTGCGAGAGATCCCGGCTTTCTTGACTTGTGCAAAAATGCCCGATTAAACTTCTCAAAAGGCACCTTCGTTACACAAGGCTGGGCTCCCTGGAGTACGAATGGGGCAGGAAGCGGGGAAGTGAAATGATTGGAGATAGCGTTGAACAGGTTGACGTGAGTGGTCCCTGTTTGAGGAAGGTCAGCAATGAAGGTAGTTTGGAAAATTGGGACAGCTCTCCTCGGAGAACAAAAGTTTGAAATCCGGCGTGGCAAATTTTCCAAGTCATGAGTGGTCTAGAGATTGGAAATAATGTCGTGAAAGTGTTCCCACGCCTGAAAGGATCGAGAACGATTCATCAGCGTTTTAAATTCATGAGGAAAAGAAGTAAAAGTGACATTCGGAAGAACGTTTTCGTACAAGGAATGGTTAGGGTCAGTAAATCCCTGTCTGACAGTGACAAAGGGGCAGATTCAATGGACACAAAATTGAATTCGGTGGGCATGTTCGACCAACAGAATGTTTATATTAACACAGCCTCCACACCTCTGCGCAGCAGTATATTACACAACAGCAGTGGAGATCTTTGATATGAGTCTGGAACGTGCATGCCAGATACCTGTCGAAAAGCTGAAGTGTTCTGAGAAAACGCACGGCATACTAAACACAGGTGACGCAACGAAAGCGTGCGGGCCCCACAACACAGAGGCCCATAGCTCAAAACCATCCTCTGTTGCTATTGCTCAAACTCTCCTTGAGCAGCTTTCCTTTGTCGTGAGCCTCTGTTCTATATCTTGCCTTTGCATCTGCTCCCCAAAACTTCGAGTGTCTGAGTGACATGTATCATACTGATAGACTCGCCAAATTCACGCAGGCGAAGTGACTCGCTTCTGGAGGTCTGAGTGGTCTTCTCCTGTTCTCCGTCGAGTTCCTCTGAAGTGAATTGTAAAACCACTTTTCTGAGATGTCAATGAGCTGATAAAGTTGAAACACATGCGTTACGTTTTTGTCCATTCCCTGCAGTAATTCGCCATGCCGGTTCGGACGTGAATGATAAGACGGTCGGCATGTCAGAAACCGCATTACCACTCAGACACATTCCCCCACGATTAGGACAGATCACCGTTTGTGAATAACTTCAGAGAGAGGCAAGTGACAGACAGTCACCTTGGACTCGATGGGCTGAACGGCTTCTGTCTGGGCGAGAATGATGCTACGTGTTAATGCCGTCCCACTGCCTGTCTCTGGGACAGAGAGGCTGAGGGAGCAAAACTGGTTCATTTTTAACCATCCGTTTAGTGTTGGACTGCCTGCAGTCCCTCAGCTCAGAGCCGTGCGGATGACTCTCAGTGAGTGAGGTTTCACTCGGATTCTCTTCATCTGGGACACTTGGGGCTCAGATGTTAACTGCTGCGCGGTCGCAGCAAAGAGAGCGATGCCCACTTTGCAATAGACTTTCCGTAAGATCGCTGCGTCAAGACGATTTCCAAACACCAAGAAGGCTGCACAACAATGTGAATTTACCTGGGCGAAGAGTTCTCGGTGTCCATTTCTTTCTGTCCTACCAGCACAGCATCTTTCTATCTCTCCGACAACAGACCCTTGGAGAAAGTTCACAATCAAAGTTGTTCATGTTCCCCGCATTAATGTAACTGACACCTCTCACCCCAAGGGTTTCAGAGAGAGAGAGAGAGAGAGAGAGAGCAGAAGAGCGAATAGACTCTATCCGCCCCCACCCTACACCCCGTCCCACCCCCAGAACAACGTGCAAGTAGAAATAAAATGGTTTAATTATCCATCAGTGGAGATAATCCAGTTCCTGGGAATGAGACAAAGTGGGCATTCTGCCCCGGGGACAGAATGACAAGCAGATGTTCTGGAAACGCTTTGCTGCTTGCAATTGTTGGAGCAATGTGGAATGTACTTCACACTGAGCAAGTTTCAGCTGGCTCAGAGTCTCCGATGTACATTGCTGTGTTTGCCGTCAGCTCAGAGAGAGAACAATAGGAAGGACGTAGGAGTGAATAACGATCCGCGTGAGAGGGCGAATAACTGTTAATGGAGACTGTTAGCGGTTAACAATACGTAGTGAGTCATAGCAGACGAGGTGATAACAAGGAGTCGTACGTGTGGTAGGGGTCAAGGACATGGGGGAGTTCAGGCCCTAAAGTTATGGAACTCGATATTGAAGACCGGAGGGCTGTAAGGTCTCCAAGTGGAAAATGAGGTGTTGTTCTTTCATCTGGAGCGAGAACACTGCTGCAAGCCTGAGACAGAGATGTTGGTCAGGGAACAGGGTGATGTGTTAAAGTGGCAGGCAACCGCAAGATCAGGGCCTTTTTTCCGCGGGCAGAACCGGGATGTTCTGCGAAGCAGTCTCCCAATTTGTGCTTCATGCTACATTGGGGAAACGACACTGTGAGCAGCGAATGCAGTGGACTAGGATGTGGAAAAAGTGCTGCTTCACCTGGCAGGGATGTTTGAGCCCTTGGATATTCAGGAGGGAGCAGGTAAATGGGCAGGTGTTACACATTCGGCGGTTGCAGGGGAAAGTGCCTTGGCACTATGGGAGGTGGGTGTGTGGTGTTGCGAGTGAAGGAAGAGTGGAACCGAGGTAGAACCCCTGGCACAACGGGTGCGTGTTGGGACCATAACCCAGCTGAGAAAGCATTCTCTCCTATTCACTCAATGTCGTCTTTAGCAGCTTTCCTGGTATAACAGCGCTCTGTTCTGCACCTCGCCTTCTCATCTGCTTCCGAAAAAAGCTTGGACATAAATATTTCCCAGTGATATACTGGCCCAATGTGCACAGTCGAGTTGATACACTCGCAGAGGTCTGCGTGGTCTTCTCCTGTTCTCTGTATCCTATGTTGAGGAGGGCAATGCTTGTCACTGGCCACTCGGCTGTCAGAGAAAAGTTTCGAAGCAAAATGGTTGAATTATCTGCCAGTGGAGAGAGCCCGGTTCCCGGGGACGGGACAAACAGCAGCAGGGAGACTGAATGAGAAGCAGCTGTTCGGGAAACTCTTTGCCGCTTGCAATTCTTAGAGCAATCTCAAATGTATTTCAAACTGAGCAAGTCTCAGGTCGCGCAAGTGGTGGTGGGGGGGGAGCTGCCGGCCGGCTCTCTGGCTCGTTGGTCTAGGTGTATGATTCTCGTTTCGGATCCTTCACTGTGCTGAGTTGCGAGATGTCCCGGGTTCAAATCCCGGACCAGCCCGCGTTTTTTAACTTGACTTGTGCAAAACTGCCTGATTAATTTTCTCAAAAAACATCCTTCGTGAAATGAGGTTGGGCTGTCTGGAGTACGAATGAGGCAGAAAACAGGGAAGTGAAATGTTTGGAGATAGTGTTCAACAGGTTGACGTGAGTGGTGCGGTGTTTGAGGAATGTCAACAATCAAGGGAGATTGGAAAATTGGGACAGCTCTCCTCGGAGAACCGAACTTTTCCAAGTCATGAGGGACCTAGAAACAGGAAATAATGTTGTGAAAATGCTCCCACACCTGAAAGGATCCTCAACGATTCGGCAGAATTTTAAAGTCACGAGGAAAAGAAGTAAAAGTGACATTAGGAAGAACGCTTTCGTACAGGGAGTGGTTAGGGTCAGTAAGTCCCTGTCTGACACTGACAAAGAGGAAGATTCAATGGGCACAAAGGGGAATTCGGTGGTCACGTTCAGATGTGCAGATTTACGCTGAGAAGGCGAGAGAATGAAACGAATAGAGACACACGTTTACTTAAGTGTAGAACCAGCAGAGCGAAGGTGGGCCGCATGGCCTCCGTCTGCGCTGTGACACATGTTGTGATTCAGTGTGAAATCACAGTTCGACCAACAGAATGTGGGAATTTAGAAATAAATTTATATTTACACAGCTTCCATGCATCTGCGAAACAGCATATTACACGACAGCAGTGGAGGTCTTTGACATCAGGCTCGAACGTGCCAGACGAAAACCTGAAGTGTTCTGTGGAAGGGACGCAGCGCGCGGCAGCAGAGTGGCGCAGCGGGAGCGTGCTGGGCCCATAACCCAGAGGTCGATGGATGAAAACCATTCCCTCCTATTATTCAGTGTCATCTCGAGCTGCTTTCCTTTGGATCGGTGCTCTCTTCTGCAAGCTGCCTTTGCATCTCCTTACCGAGTGTCCAAATGGCATGTAGCATATCGATCCACTCAATTCAACGTGCATGATTTTAGAGGTCTCAGTGGTATTCTGTTCTTCGTCGGTTTCGTCTGAACTGAATCGCAAAACCAGTTCTCTGCGATGCCAATCAGCTGGTAAAGTTGAAACACATGCATTGCAGTTTCGTCCATTCCTTGCAGTAATTCGCCACCCTGGTTCAGACGAGAATGACAAGCATGTCAGAAACCGCATCACGACTCAGACATAGTCCTCTACTATTAGGACGGATACCACCGATTGTGAATCACCTCAGAGAGAGAGAGAGACAAGTGACAGACAGTCGCCGTGGACTCGATGGGCTGAACGGCTTCTGTCTGCGCGAGAATGATGCTACGTGTTTATGCCGTCCCACTGCCTGTCTCTGGGACAGAGAGGCTGAGGGAGCAAAACTGGTTCATTTATAAACGTCCCTTCCGTGTTGGACTGCCTGCAGACCCTCAGCTCAGAGCCGTGGGGATGACTCTCAGTGAGTGAAGGTTTCACTCGGATTCTCTTCATCTGGGACACTTGGGGCTCAGATGTTAACTGCTGCGCGGTCGCAGCAAAGAAAGCAATGCCCACTTTGCAATAGACTTTCCGTAAGATTGCTGCGTGAAGACGATTTCTGAACACCAAGAAGGCTGCACAACAATGTGAATTTACCTGGGCGAAGAGTCCTCGGTGTCCATTTCTTTCTGTCCTGCCAGCACAGCATCTTTCTATCTCTCCGATAACAGACCTTGGAGAATGTTCACAATCAAAGTTGTTCATGTTCCCCGCATTAATGTAACTGACACCTCTCACCCCAAGGGTTTCAGAGAGAGAGAGAGAGCTTAAGAGCGAAAGGACTCTACCCGCCCCCCACCCTACACCCCGTCCCACCCCCCAGAACAACGTGCAAGTAGAAATAAAATGGTTTAATTATCCACCAGTGGAGGTAGTCCAGTTCCTGGGGATGAGACAAATATCAGCGCCCCGGAGACAGAATGACAAGCAGATGTTCTGGAAACGCTTTGCTGCTTGCAATTCTTTCAGCAATGTGGAATGTACTTCACACTGAGCAAGTTTCAGCTGGCTCAGAGTCTCCGATGTACATTGCTGTGTTTGCCGCCAGCTCATAGAGAGAACAATAGGAAGGACGTAGGAGTGAATAACGATCTGCGTGAGAGGGCGAATAACTGTTAATGGAGACTGTTAGCGGCTAACAATACGTAGTGTGTCATAGCAGACGAGGTGATAACAAGGAGTCGTTTGTGTGGTAGGGGTCATGGACATGGGGGAGTTC